>NC_136069.1:1674195689-1675395689 GCF_964261635.1 Lissotriton helveticus | reverse complement strand
ACATATCTGTGATGTACTCTTCATCATCCTTCCTTTCTACCAGTGTCCTTGCTATTTTGTCGATCCCCGCTCGCTCATCTTTGTCTAGTCTGTTTGTTCTTGCAGGGCCAGCCCCTCGAGTCTCATGGTCGTCTAACGTTGTTGTTGATGCGGGTTTTAATACAAGGGGTTCGGCTGGCACAAAGGCCATTGGGGCCGACGCTGTGGCGGTACCTTCGTTTGTACCTGGGGGTGGCGCGTGCTGCGCCAAGGGTTGAGAAGGGGCATATGGAGGGGGCATGTAGATGATAGGAGGACCTAACAGCAGGTCCTCATTGGCTCGTTGTTTCGAGGGTAAATCAGGGTAGAGCATGGAGGGAGTTCTAACCGGACACTGGCTTGGCGTTTCCATTTCTAGTTTCTGTTTAGCTTTCTCTCTTTCCTTTATCTCTTTTTCTAAGTTCTGGGCAGCTAGGTGGGCTGCTTTTCGCAGCTCTTTTTCCAGCCTACTCTCAGTTTTCTTTTTACGTTGTTCAGTTTCTTTTCGCCACATGCCGAAACTGTCAAGCATAGTGGGTGTTGTCTTGTTTTTACCCAGGGCAGTTTCTAGCGTTTTTATTTTATCATCATCGAAGGATCCTATTAGGGGCCACTGACTTTCTTGACCCTTTTTCGTATATTTATGCCATAGTTTACTATAGGCTATAGCGGTCAATCCATGCTTCATGAACATGTCCTTATTAGGGGTGCCTTCCAGTGGGGCTGGATGGTCCATCTCTAATAAGCGGTCCGGGCTAAACAGGCTACTAATCAGTGGGGAGAAGACAGACATGACGGCTCGTAACGAGGGACTAAAAAGTCAGCACTGCCTATCTTATCACTAGGTGCAAAGACTGGACAGAATATTTCTATTCTACGTTGTTTGCAGGCAGTGAATACCTCATGGATCAAAATAACAAAAGACCAATAAATAACAATGGGGAGAATGAGTAGGTCCGCAAAGATCTGCGTTACCTACCCTTTTCACTATCTGCAAAAAGGGTGGTCTCTTCCCTGTTTGCAGACAGGGAATCTCCAGGAAACAATAGTTTTGCGAACAACAGTTCAGTTTCAAGTGATTATTGAGTGGGGGAGAAAAAATAAGCACGGCTGCTGCCCTACCTATCCTCCACTGCTTGCAAAGAGAGAGAGCCCGTTGTTTCTCCGTTTGCAGACAGTGAATCTGCAAATAAATAAAAAGAGCAATACTAGTATTTTTTTAAACAATCAAGCAATCAAGCAATCATTTCGCAACTTGTCGTGATTACACGACCTTACCCGGACCGCATGGACAGTTTCTTGTCTTCCGAATCCAGCGCCCGATCGTCCTCTCTTCTCCGTTATCCTCGCGGCACTCCTTATGGTTCCCAGTCAGGACCGTAGATCACTCGAGAGAGGTCTGTTCGGAACCAGTGAAGTTCGGATGATCGGCTGTCAGACGAGGGTCTATCGGACAGACGCGTTCCCGATCGTTGCAGTCGTTCACTTTGTCGTCAGGACCTCTCCCACTGGATCCATGGGTCGCTGATGGGCCCCACGTTGGGCGCCAATTGTTGAAAATAAGGGTGACACTACCAACCAGAATATAAGATCCTTAAGTATTGCCCGGCGGTGTCGCCTCTTGAACCCATAAAGAAGTTAAACTATTGAAGAGGCAGGCGCTGGAGACTGGAAGGCAGGAAACAAGGTTTTTATTCTCTCCGGAGGAGAACACAACGAAACGGACAGAAGGTATCGTTCTGAGGTGCTCTAACTGCATCCCTGAGGCCTGGCCTCTTATACACAAGTTTATCTCTTTATTGCATGTAACACATTCTTGTCGATACTTTGATGTACGGAAAGACATCCTCAGAATCCCCCTTCCCAGCCCGTTCCCACGCAAGGTTACAGTGGAAGTCCCCGCCCCGTTCACAACAGGTGATGATCATCGCGCAGCTGGATATTCCGCCGATTCACGGAGTGTGTGGGGTTCGATCGGATCTCGTAGGGCGGGGGGCTTTGATCAACCCGGGGATCCCTTGCTGGGGGGAAACTTTCTATTGTACGGGGAGGGGCAAGGAACAGTATCGGCAGAGCTGGGTGTCGGCCTGGGAACGAGGAAGACGAACGGGCACACGGGGAAAAGGGGTTTGCATCAAAGGGCCGGGGATCATGAATGGGAAGAAGGGAGGTGTTGCGCTGGGAACAGGACGAGGGCCTGGGGCAGAGCAGCGCCGAAGAGGGGTTTTATGATTCGCGGCAGGTGCAGGCAGGGGGGTTGTCAGCGAAGCTAGGAGGGGGAGAGAGGCGCGCTGGCTCTCGGCGAGAGCAGGGAAGCCATGGTGCTCAAAATGGCGGTTGTTTTACGCGCACAAAAGGTTTAAGGAGAGCAAGAGGGCGCCGATAATGTTGACGGTTTCAGCCCAACTTTCAACAGCTCATCAATAAAAGATGTAAAGTAAAGTGGAGGAGAAGTAACAGAAGAAAGACTGAGGTTGCATGACTCACCTGAACATGGCAATCAGCAGGTTTATGAGCAGAAGGCCGGCAAACAGCAGGTACAGGCAGAGTAAAATGATCGTCAGCCCCTCTGGGAAGAGGGGTACTCCATCCAGGGATTCAGCACATTTCGGCAGAGTTACGTCTGACCCATCAGAGGTGCACGTGCTGTTATCAAAGTTTAATTCTAAAACAAAAATAAACACAATCATGCGACAGTAGGTAAGTCTCACGGGTCAAAATTCTTGGTCCTGCTTGTGGCACCAGGCACTTAAATTCAAAATGTTGTATTCATTTCTCTTTGGAACTCCCTACCCCTACCTCTGCGTTCTGAAATGTGCTTCTTGACTTTCCGTAAAGGAATTAAGACCTGGCTCTTCAATACTTAAACTGCTGTCCTGACGCTCCTCCCACCCTGTATATCGTTCTGTTTGCCTTAGCGCCGGGAAACCTCCGGGTAGCTGCGCGCTTAATAATGTAATTATAATAATAATAATAATATATCACGAAAGGAACTTATTAACAAGCCATTAGCAGCAATACAGGCAAGGCTGTAAGGTTAGCTCCAGATTTAGTTAGAACGGCAATCAGAGCTGTACAGGCTCACAGTCATGAAAGAGCACTTAAAATGGCAAAATCTACAACCCCAAAAAAGACGAACAACCATATTCGCTGTTTTCTCACACAAATGCAGAACTACAGGGTCTGACATGTGGATATGTTCAGCAGCATCAACTGCATGGAAATCTGCTGGAGTCTCGTGAATTAAAATAAGAACCAGTCTGTTCTACTAAAAGCATGCATTGACCCCTTGACATATCAGCCACCAAGTGAATATCAACATGCATAGGTGTTGGGGAGGTACGCAGTTTGAAAATAGTATTTTCACAGCTTCCACCCATTATGGCCGTGCAATTTCTCAACTCATTTCTAAATTCACATTGCCGTCAATACAGGGATATGTACAGAAGAGGTAAAGAAAGTCATCCTTGTTTCAACTAACGATGCAAACAAAAACCACCTACCTATGCTAGAACCCCCTCTCATCTAATCATGCGGGTTATATTTAAGGTAAAATGTGGAAGTCTCAATTAAACCCCCAGGGTAAACAACACTCAGTTACATTATAAAAAGGAGTGAAATGCCATTCTTTGAAATGTGTCATTATGTGGCTTCATCAAATCTTTCAAACAGAGGATGTGGTTTTGACTGTGGGTGGGTTATGGGCTAAAAATTCATTGTTGGTGGATGAATATCTGAATATGTTTGCTATACATGGCATTAGAAAAACACGTCACCACCCAATGTGTCTACTAGGGAATAAGTTGGACTATTGTGTACGAGTCTTCTAAGAGATAATAATCGATTGCTATGGCATAGTAATGAATAACCAGAGTTCTTATCTCATTTTAGTGGAGATCAATGAGAGCCATACATTATAGGAGCAATTCCCCCTATAGCAGTCATGAACCCGTGGGTGTGGTGGGACTCGCCCCGCTCCTTCCCATGAGGCAGGCAAGTCAAACTTCACCACCTGCAAGAGATAGATGGGATGACAGCTCTGGAGGGGGCCCACGGAGACCCAATCAATGATCTGTCCCTGCCGTGTTGCTCACTGTGGTGTGTACAACCTTCCCTCCATGACCGCTTGAACAAAATGCGAAGCCATATGAAACTTTACTTAAATGTCGTAGTTAGGCTACAGAGGAACCTACCTATAGATACAGCATTTCTACCCTGTCCAGCCAAACTAAGAGGCATAGTGGTGAAAGAAGAGCGGCATAATTCCACACAGCCATTCCCTCTCCTTTTTAGGTCGAGCATTCAAGACCTATTGTACCTTCTCTTGTGTACTTAAAGCCGTCCCTCTGCTATCCCTCTGCTATCGATTTGTTTGTTTTCAAGTCGTTTACAAATCCTTGCACGCTTGTGGTCAGTCCTGCCTCTTTGTCCCTCCTTATTCTACTACATTCCTCCCAGGCAGCAGGGACTAAGTACTGAATCATTACAATTTGATTGTATTTCTGCTCTTTGGGGGACTATTTCTTTCTTGGGTTCCTTCTCAGCACCAGAGCTGCTTGCATTTTATGATCTGTGAGTTCTGACTTTCTGTAAATAGGCTTGGGAAGGCTCTCTGGTTGCAGAGCTGCTCCCTCTGCCTTTCAATTAAAAACTGCCCTTTTATTTAATCAGCACAGGTATGTGAAGTATTTTAAAAGCATAATTCACAATGCCCCGTCTATGTCTGTGTGCCCTCCCCACCTACCCCTGCGTCTGCTGTTTGTTTTAACATTTTGTTTGCAATGATGTTGAAAAGACATTGTTATATTCAACAACAGCTGTTCTGTTTTCAGTGGAGCACTTTGATTTGTTACCATTTACAACCTCTGTGGGTGGTCATGCCTCTATTGGGGAAGGCCAGCTGTTGGGTGAGAGGAGCATCGTTCTTTGTCAAATGTACTCCTTCATTCTTTTTTCCGGGTCAGCTGTCTTTGTGTGCAGCGAACTAAAAAAGCTCATCCGACTATCCTTTATTATATTTAACTTCTCATTTAGATTGGGTATTTCTCGTGGTCACCAGTCATTGCTTTCCCTTTGTTCAGACTGTTCTTCCCTTCCCCTAGCAACAGAATAATGGCACGTGAGGAGACACCCAGCTGCGCTATTCGGGATAATGTTACTCTTTGCAGCATCTTGTTTTTTTTTATTTGAATTCCTGAGAGAATGTTAAGCATCTGGCTAAGAATTTTCCATTTACGTGTTGTCTCAGTGGCTTGTACTCGAGAACAGAATACTCTTGGTTTACTTTAGACCTGAGTCTGAATGCTTTCTTCTTTCCTAAAACTTTTTAGGTCTTGTATAGCGTTGCAGTGCAACGCACTGTTCGCTTTGCGAGACACGCAGTATACAGTATAGTGGGGGAAGCTCTGCCCAATTTCCGTCCATATTTTTCATTGGCTTAAATCGGAAATGCTGCATTCTGATTTGTTTTCGGTTTCTTTGTCCCACCTCCTCACGGCCATGTCGTCATTTTTCTGCTTCCATTGCTATTGGCCCCTTTACTTTACAAACTCTTTTGTTCCTCTGCCCCCCTCTCCTCGTGTAGTCAGTAACTTCTCTGCTCACCACCCTCTCCCCCCCACACCCGATCATGCCTTCTTGGACACCCGCAGGTTTGTTTATAAGGCAATAGGTCTCTCGTAATACGAGTACTATTGCATTTATAAATGGTTGTTTTCTCCTGGGATTGGCTGGCTGAGTCTCGCACTTTATTTTGTCTCATCTGTTCAGACATGGCTGTGTTACGCATGCATCATCCAGCTGCCGCTATACATCAACAGTGGCGTTTTCCCAAATCATGGAGGGTGGCAGTGACAGTACAAGCAGCGAACCCTGGTAGCCAGTACCGCATATCGCAAGACCGCGGTAAGCTAAATACAGTGTGGAAAAAACGGTATGGGCTGTTTGAACATATGGTCTCAAATTTGCTGGATCATTTTCTCTGCTGAGGGACGTGCATTTAATTATGCATTAGAAACCTTTTTTTCCTCGAGACAATTTTGAATGCACCGTGACTCAACAGCGCAGTTGCTCACACGTACGCAGCTACCAACATCCCCGACTTTGCTAAAGTAGCGCTGATTGTCTCAGTGGGGGCAGTTTTCCCCTGGAGTCACAGAATTATGCTATCCTGGTTCGCTCGTTGCTGCCAGCTCTGGGGTAGGGAAAAGAGTGTCTGCAACCAGTTGGGCATTCAGTGCTGCTGATGAACATGGAGGAAGGGGGCTGGGTGAGGGTCGTGATAAGTGACTCCTCCCGGCGCAGCGAGGAATTATTTGAGATTCTCAGCATGGTGTTGTGATTAAACATGAAAAATTCCACGGAGGCACGCGGCCTCAAACACAAGTAGAATTATAACACATGGCAATAAGCTGAGGCTGACTGGGGAAGGCGCGGGGGTGATGCGAGGCAGTGGAAACGCCTGAGACGAGATTTGGGGTCCACTGCCATTGACACTGGCATTGTCATTGGCAGTCACTATCTTCAAGTTTTAGGTGTGGATATTTCATAACGCCTAAAAATGTTAGAGGTGCTCCACTTTACAAGGTCAGGCTTCAATCTGAATGTGGCAACACACCTGCCTTTAGTGTTTAGTTCACACTGAAAATTCCACCCGTTCTACTGTAAGTGTTGTTAGTTATTTATATGCGTTTATAAAGCATTTAGAATTGCTCCTGCTATGACTGCCTGCCACTGGAATATAAATAAATACTTCCGTCTGCATGATTTTTTTTATAAATCCATAATATTCCGCTATTGAATCTAATGTTATTGCACTGCTAGACTGTCCTTGTGGTGGCGTAATGTACTTTTAGTGAATGCTAGATTCCTCCATTGTTCCTGTATATATGTGGCTCCCCCAGCTGCTATGCACTCTGAAGCATTTACAGCCTACAGACAAGTCAGGCTGTGCACTTGCTTCCTGACGGTTCTTCTAGAGCTAATGCAGGGTACAATCCTTCCACTATCATGCACTGTCTCCATTGTTTCATTTGCTTATCTCTTGTTTCTCGGAGAAATTTTGGATAGAACTTACTTACCAAAAAAAACTGATAGAGCGTGGGTTCACCTGCTCGTTTTACCATACTCACCTGGGCCCATAAAAACAACATACACACTTTGAACAGGTGACCCTTTATGCTCCACCAAAGCCCGGTGTCAATATCAAATTGGAGAATGTGATTGGACTGTTGCATGATAAGGGAACAACTGATGTACGAGGCCAGGAGGACACGTTCACAGGATCACATGAAGGTGTGGGGGTCATGGGCAGAGTACAGGGGCATCACTATCGAAAGGATTAATCCTTCAGTGACAGCTATAAACAACAAAGCTCGATCATTTATCAATCCAGGGCTGGAAACATTGCAGAGATTCAAATATACTGTCTGGGGGTTGGGGAGAAGAGGGTTTTATGGATTAGGACACCTGTGTTGTATTGTTAATATGTGACTTTTTTGCTCTATGGGCTACAAAAACTAATAAAGTGTGTTATAAAAAAGTGTCAGAGTAGAAGACCCCTGCATCTCCTTGCTCAGGTCACTTTAAAACAGTGGCTATGGCGCAGGCTACAAATTCATCCATGGCTCTCCCCTGAGAGCTGATCCAGCAGGCAGTCACTGCTGCTTTGCAAAACAGAGATATCCCTTCACTACATAGTCCTAGATTGAAAATGTAAATGGAAGAGGAGGGACAAGAATAGGTCATTATAGGCTGCTTCATTCAAGATGCTGATTTGACAGTAGTCATTCAACAAGTGAGTAACAATTTTACCAGAACAGGAGGCAATTGAGGATTTCTGGCTTCATTACCAAAAGAATGATCCTGAGAGTATCCCATTTAACGGGTAATACTGAGGGAACAGCATGAAGTGGCCCGTCCAACATTTCAAAGGTTCTAAATGAAGCTCTACAATTATCATGAGTTGCTCTCTCCCATAGAAACAAATGAGACTCTCTGATGGCTGGCCTGTGATTACAAGGAACCATTAATTCAGCGGAAGCCTCTCCCCTTATGTGGTCACCAAGATAGAAGCAGCTTTCTAAGGTGCATATTGAAGGTCTAACTGATCTGACGCAACAAGAACATACGTGAATTAAACATTCTAGTTTTTATTGAAAGATTTTCCAAAATTGGCTAAGGAAGTACAGCAAAACATTGACTGTGCTCCTGGCCTATCAATCATGGAGGAGCAGGTCCACTTTCCATCTTCCATTTCTGTTTATAGCTTTTATGAAGCAGCAACATCAACAAATGGCATTGTGGCTAGAAGGCACATCTGAATGAGGTTATGGAGAGCAGACAGTACTGAAAAAGCCATTGTTGATGCTTTTCCATTTGTAGGTCATAAGCTTTTTGGGACACGGATGGAGTAGATGGCCAAGAAGCTGGACTGGAAATTGATATCCACAGTACATTTCCTTTTAGGGATGAGGCTATGCCCAACAGGGCCTCTGTCTGACAAACTGAGGTCTCATTCCGTTTTCCCATGCTCTTCCACCGCCAAAGTCATGACTTTGCCAAGTATTTATCTCAAACTCCGGTGGGGAGTTAAATGAAGAAATGCTCTGAACTTTAGCAGGTTTTGGTCTTGGATGCCCGGGTACTCAAGATCATCAACTGTGAGTACAGGATGTGCTTTTAGCAAACTCCAGAAGATTCAACCTCAATGCTGCCTTGTCCTGCTGCCAGCAGTCTCTGGTGAAAGTATATAGGACATGAAAAGCAAAGCAGCAATCTTGCTAGTAATAGCAACAGAAATCAAGCAAGGAAGCTTCTCCATAATCTTTTTTGATACAGAAAATGTCAGGTGGCTTTCATTTCATTCTAGACTTAAAACCTAAATTCCATCCTTCTATGTCAAACTCTCAAGTTGGTGACTCTCTAGCATCTCTGGATTTTGTGGTGGAATACCAGTATTTCCTGATTCACAAGAACTGACAAATGTAATTACATTTCTGTGCACACAACCAGAATTTTCAGTTCCAGATGCTCACTTTTGGGTTGGCATCTGCTCAGAAGGGGTTAATGAAGATTCTAGCACCAGTGGTAGATAGGCTGCATGCTGAGGGCATTCAGATATTCCCATGTTTGGATGCTTGCCTGATTTCTTTTCTTCTTTATTCAAGATGTTCAAAGATGTGAAAAACGTCTGCAGAGTCTGCTGAGACCACAGCTTCCTACTCAATATAAACAAAATCACCCAACTCCAGTACATCATCTTTAATTTATCGAAAAAGTGTTTCAGACAGATGTGGGAAAGGCTTTCCTTCCAACACCGAGAGTACTCAAACTTGCTTCTCATGTGGAAACACTCTTGTGCAATCATTAGTTGTTGCATCAATCATTAGAAATCAATAGCTGTGCCTCATGGTGGGTACTTGGCCTTGTCTCCAACTGCACAGCATGTTCTTCAGTAGTGGTCTCTAATGTTGGAGGGTTACGCTACACAGATTCTTGCAGGTTCTCAGATCAGTGGGGGCTTGTCAGGAACTCCTGTAAAGTACTTGGGACTCCTTTTAGAGGGAGAAATACAGTCAAAATGAAAGTGCAACTCGCATATACCTGGGGCCGAATTATACAAGTGCCTAGGGGGCACAACAGATGTTTGCGAGTCCTTGCGGCACTATGGTATTACAGAAGGAGTCTGCATTTAAACTCCAGCTGAGAGGAAACTCATAATATGCTTGGCGGGACCATGGCTTGACCTGCTGTTTGAAAGCTCCATTGGGCTGCAGTACATTTATCTGGGTCATTTGTTATATCTTACTCATAGTCACCTGCTGTTGTTTGGCTTGGATATATCTTCACAAAGTATAGACTGTGTCAAGGAAGACAGACAATGAGATAATGAAGTGATTACTTACCAGTAATCTTCATCACTCTCACAGTCCTAGGCAGCCCACCCTTCCGGTCTAGCGTTGGGTAGCCAATGTGAGTGAGGAAGGCTTGATATAAAACATTGAGTGTAGCTCTTAGCCACATTTTTTTCATAGAGCGGGGAGAACATGGTGGGGGGCTAGCAGGCACTCGTGGGAGCACTCTCGGGGAATGACTCACCAGTCATGCTGAGAGGCTGCAGTAGCATGAGCTTTTCAGTCTGGGCGCACCAGGTGCATAGTTGAGGGTGAGGGGGGGGCTGAGTTGCCTCCCTCCAGTGTGTGACTCCAGCTTCCTTGTATTCTCCTCTACAGAATGAGCCACAGTGGGCGAGCATTGCTGAAAGCCAATGCTTATCCATGGAAATGGACGGCCTTGGAATTGTTGTATTATATATTATTCGGTTTATGTTGTGTATAATTAGGCTTTCCTGATTTCAGTTTCTATTTTTGGTAAATTCTGGTGGTTTTTTTTCAGTGTTTTCAATATCTTAAAAAACAGTTGTTATCAGTGGTTACACATTTTTGCGCCACTAAAAACAACAGAAAAAGTGTTTTTCCGGTGTTTATGGAACGTTTTGCTTTTATTATTTCTTGCTTCCTGCACTGAAATAACATGGTATATAGACAGTGTACTTATAGTGTATATGAGGTCCAAATAGATTTTTGCAAATTAATTTTATTGTAGTACACCATACAATACTTCTTCAGTGAGTCTTTGGGTCATGTGCGCTCGCTCTTCCCTTCCCATGTAAAGTTCTGTGAAAAGGCCCTTTCAGCATTCTTAGCCCATTGGGCTGAGAACCATCCGCTAAGGGACACAGTTGGGATGACTCTTTCTTTGATGCAACAAAGCACGAAATGATAAATATTTGTGTTTTAGTTCCTGTGCATTAGAAACCAGTGCACCAGTCAATGGCATCCCTCATTAAATCTTAAGATTGTAAAGATGCTTTCAGCATACCATCTAACAAGTGGCAAGGATCTACTACAGGGTATCACTTCAGCTCGGGTATCAATTTTGACAGGTCATCACACAACTTTTTTATATACGCAGCTGAATCACTGCAAATACAAACAATATCACTCTAATCTTTGTTGAACTTGGAAAGAACCTTTTTTGCAGAGCATTACAAGTGACACTGCGTTCCATGTTTTCCAAAAATCTGGTGTCATGTTTTTACCACTATCCCAGATGCTTGGTGATATATATATACTTGTCACTATACCTTGCATTGAATGTTTAAAGTTAAATAAACAACAAGATCCACCTCTAAGATGTTCGCTGTGAGCCAAGGTTATCAATGGCATACACAGTATTTGTTAAAATACCGCTCACACATCAAAAGGGCCCTTGGTGTCATGCTTCATCATCGGGGTCTTCCCACCCCGCTGTGGGACGGGGCGTGCTACGACTAGCGACTACGCTGGAGCACTTAGATAATGTAAGTGCTATGTGAGGTGTATAATGAGTGAGTGCAAGTAGGGTCAGGGGTGAATGGAAAAAGTGATATTAAAAAATGCGTAGCCTTATGGGAACAAAAATTATTTTATTGGTCATAGGCTAGTATTATTAAAAATATGGTCGGCGGAGAAACCAAAGCTATCAATGAGCTAGTTCTCCTGGGGATGTCAACATGTTTCGAGGCTTTGAATGCCTCTTTGTCAGGCCGGAGTTAGATCCCTCTGTCACTCACTATGGTTGTCATCCAATGGTGAAAAAGTGTATGTACAGGTGAAAAAATAAACATACTATACCTATGTGGTATGTAATCAATTCTACTTAGAGCCCTGTCAGTATTTCTGAATCACGAGCTGCAATGACTAGGAGTCAGTGCACCATGAGCCGGTCTGGAAGAGGGGTAAGTGGAAATTCCATTACCAGTAGAGAAATCCTCGCATCCTCCCTCGTCCGTGGCTTCCGTGGTGTGTTTAAAGCCTGAGGTGTTGGAAATTCACCTACTATCAATACTGACCCACTAGAAACTATGGTCTGATGTATTAAGGGTTTTTACCCATTCTCTGTTGGTAAATGGGATGACACACATTAGGAAAGATTTGTCTGAAACCAGCCACTTTACCCATCGGTGAACGAATCAAATGCAGCCAAAATATCAAATATGAGTTTGATATTTCCTGATTCTCTATAGTTTATAAAATAATTAAACTAGACATAAAACATGAAACTAAACCCTGCGTCTTTAGACCAAAGGCCACAAAACTGAAAAAGTAAAAGGAAGAAGAAACAATATTTTAGTGGCATCCCTAAAGAACAAAACTCAAGCAGAATAATGTTTGCCAGTCTTTCTTACTGCTACTTGTATAACAAAGTTACATTGTATTGACCCCATCAGGAAGAAAAAAATGACTCTTTCACTCTCTTTTTCCTTTCTTTGAATGGCATTTAGTTTGTGGTTGTCCATGTGTTTTTTCAGTGTTTATATGTTTTCACCGGTGAGGGCTATTTTTCTTTCAGTGGGGTTTTATCAGTTAATATAGGTTTAAACCTAAAACCCCACAGCCTATGTATAATCATTATGTTTTTATGTTACTAGTTGAATTGTCATGTATATTGTTTATACCTTGTCCTATAGTTTTGAAGGTAGCACCGTTGTGTTCTATTGCCATGCTGCTTGTTGTTGTTCACCAGGCCTTCCTGTTGGATGGCTTCTCTGGATGGCAGCAAGGACTGCGGCTCCTTCCACTCTGCGTGGGCTTGTTGTTTATTTACTTATTGAAACACTTATGAAGACTACAATTGACACCCCAGTCTTTCCTCATATGTTCGATACTGTAGGGATTCAGCGCGAGCACTGCATTGCGGTGAGAATTTCATTCTGGGGCTTGGGACAAAGAGGCAACACAAGTGGGAGTCTGAGCCCTCATGTAGCTGAGGCTTGGATCAGCTGGAACTCTGTGACAAAGAGGTCTAGGAGGTAGGAAGGAACTGCCGAAACATGTGGACAAGCCTGAGCAATATTAGGAATCTTAAGATGTTCCTCTATACACGTGGTAAGAAGGCAGAACTAGTGCACAAATAACTGTGATGGGGTATAAGAAAGCAAATGCACAGAGAAAAAAAAAGTTGGAATCATTGAGAAGTTTGACAAGGGAAGGCACCAGGGCAGTATACAGAGATCCTAAGCTGGCAAAAAGTTCTCAGTTAACGAGGCTTGAATGCAAGCCTGGAAAAGATAATTCAGTTGGCCATAAGAAGAGTCATAGGGCAGCATACACGGTGGGTAAAATAGGCCAGCTTCATACTGAGGGATATGACAATGTTGCATTAGGGGCAAGTGGTTGGGAGCATCCTTGTGGGAAATACAGCAAGAGAAGTAAGTCAAAATAACTCAGCAGAGATTGAAGGTCGCCCCCTGGTAAAGACTTTTTTCAAGGCACTATCTTATAGTAATATTATTATAGCTCAAACACCGAACTATAACCCTGCTTTAAACTCACAAAGTATGCAAGCTCTGGTAAAGATGAGCGACACTGTTGCCATTATTGATATTATTAAAGGCATGTAATTTGGTTGAATTCACCACCTCAAGTAGATGCCAGGCCCTGGATGACATGGTGGAGATGAGGGTGCAGGGATTACAGGGAGTAATAGGAGAGTCTTGCCCCCCATAGCAGGTACAGGGTGTTCAGGTGGAGAAAGCAGCTGTGGTTTTTGTTAGGTCTCGCCTGAGACAGCGAATGCGCTGTCTCTTCGAGACATTTAGTAAGTGGGTTTTAAAAGTGCCACCAGAGGCTTTTGCTGGCCTACAGCTTGCGTTCACGAGCTCGTGCACGTGCACAGCTTCCATCTGTGTTTTTATTGCTGTAATCAGGCTCCTCTACTTGCACTACCCCCTCGCTTTTCCCCCTTCCTCCTGGTCAGCTTCATTTGTGTCTTCTCGCTGTAAATCATGCTCCTCTGCTCACACGCCCCCCTCCCTCTTCATCAGTTTAATTTGTGTCTTCTATCACTGTGAATGCTCCTGCTTCCACCAGGCACACACACCATCAGTCATCAGTGCACGCTTTCACCAGGCACATACACCACCAGCCGTCAGTGCACGCTTCCACCAGGCACACACCCCACCAGCTGTCAGTGCACGCGTCGACCAGGGGCACACACCACCAGCTGTCAGTGCATGCTTCCACCAGGCACACACACCACCAACCATCAGTGCACGCTTCCACCAGGCATACACACACCAGCCGTCAGTGCACGCTTCCACCAGGTGCACACCACCAGCCATCAGTGCACGCTTTCACCGGGCACACGCACCACCAGCCGTCAGTGCACACTTTCACCAAGCAGACACACTACCAGCCGTCACACACACTACCAGCCATTGTTGCATACTTCCACCAGGCACACACCACCAGCCGTCAGTGCACGCTTTCACCAGGCACACAGGCATGCTGCCTGGGGCTCACTCACTCTACACTTGTAAATTGCGCCTGCACCAGGCTTTTTCTCATTTGCAAAGTTCGGCGCATGCGCACAGCTAGGCAGCCCCCACACCCACGGGAATGACTGCCTCCTACAACCAGAATGGAAACAACATTCAGAGCAATGAAAACAAAATCATTTGATGCAAAGACCAGTTTACAAAAACCATGTCCAGCTATTATAGATCTGGCAACTTAAACAAAATAGCAACAAAAATTAAACAAGCATTGGCATAGCCAATAGGTCTCGCTTTCTGGACCCTATAAGTATTTAGTTATGCAGCAGAATATCCTTGGTGCAACAACATCAACTGTTGCATGGCTAAACACTTATAAGGTCCCAAATGCGAGACTTATTGGCTATGCCAATGCTTGTCTATATAGTGCTCCAGACCAACCGGCAGAGAACAGCGACCATGGAGGCTCCACAGATAAGTCTAATTATATCCCGCTCCACAAAAGTATGTTGGGGGATCGAACAGTAGAGAGCCTATTGTTGGTACTGATGAAAGAAATCAAGTCCAGGCTTGCTATCTCCGAGGCAAACCAGAAAGATATACAGGGTGTATGTATTACATTGGAGAAAAGATTTGACTGCCTAGCGCAAACTACTCAGATCCTAAAGGAGACAGTCTCAAAGCTTCAATAGATAGTAGCTCAGAGCAAATAGGAGATTGTAAAATTAAAACATAAGGAGAAACCATACCAACTAGAGAACAGCTCTCCAACACAAAAGAGGTATTAAGTCATTATTTGTTGGTGGTGTAGATACACACTGCAGCCCACATGACGTTTACCTTCCATGCCACAGGCAAATTTTCTGTCGAATTTATTATGGTCTTACAAGAAAGCTAAATAAGCAAAACAGGCAGAGCGTAACGAAACTTGAGGGGGTCCCCCTGCAAGATATGTGGAGGGGCCCCTCCAGACTCAATCAGGAGCTCTACTGCCAGAGTATTGTGCTGAGCGGGCTCCTAGAGCTTGCCCCCTCTCAACACCACGGGTGCTACGGGGGTCTATGTTAGGCTACTGGCCTCGTGCTCCTGCTGCCTTCTCCTTTACGGTCATTGCTGCTTGGGTTCTGCCCTTGGAGCTAGACATGGCCTCATTACCTCGTCTCTTCTTGTGACACCATACTTCCTGCAGGAACCCAGGTATTTCTAAATGCTTTAGCAGACACAATGCAGTCCCTTCACTTGCTGTTTTCTTACACTCTAAGCTACGGCTGACTTGAACGACGAGGCTAGCCTGAAATGTTGCTGTGAAGTGGAAGAAGAGTACATTTCCGCAAAGTGGAGCACTCATTCCTGAATGCGGAAAGGAGGGCCTTTATCTATAATGTTCTGTTCTTGCTATGGGCTTATTGCCTCATTTGAACCAAGTTCATCAGCTTACCAGTTCCTAGAGCCATGACCTTTCCATGTTCTGCTCTCTGGTCATCTCTCCTCACTTCTGATGATGCTTTGCTTTGGTGCAAAGTTTCGTACACCTCATTCTTCCCTTTGGGCCCTTGTGTGCTCCTTTGTTCTTTTCAAGGATTGTTTTGTGAACTTCTTTTTCCAGGGCCTTCCACCAGGGAATGACTCCGGCTCCCAGGTGCTCACTTCACAAGCCAGGTTTTTACTTTTATGAGTGTGAGAGATATTTGCTCCGCTGTTAATTATATTTTCATGCACCTTATTGAGTCTTCAAAAAAAACATTTTTACTATACAAAAAACAACAAAACTACTGACTCATTGGTTGTTATTTTTCAACAGTCTGTTTTGTGTAAACTGTGTTTACCCCAGGACTCATAATCACATAAAGGACAAAAATAGAGTAGATCCAAGAACTTTAACCCTGTATAAGATGTCTAGGAAGACGGGCATTTGGTGGGGCAAATTCTCCAGCCACAATTCAAAATTAGCCCATAGTCAGGCAAACACTGTTTCTCTAAGTTAGCTTTGTCTACTGCTTAATAGTGCAGATTTGAGTTGCAAGGTTACTTTGGAAAATGTTTGGTGTCGACTAGTAGTATTAGCAAATCAGAAGAATCAAGAAACCTCTCAGTAAATGATCCCAAAACTACTTAGTAACATCAGAAAGTATGTTATGATTAAAGTAAGAACACAACAACAAACACTGATCCGTCACTGCAAAGATCTAGAATTGCAAAGTACCATTCCCATTCTACGTGGAGAGTCCAATAATTCCTGCGCAGTGCTCACAAGTGGCCCTGGAGGCTTCTTCCCACTCCATTAGCACAGCATAACTCCCGGCTCCACTCAACCTCTTGCCTTCAGGCAGGGTGGAGGGGCTGAATGGGAGTCAGTCACCTTGTGCCACCAAGCACCCTTCAGTCCCCAAAATTTACAGAGTTCCTGGGATGGTGTCTCTGGCTTGACCAATGGCAAATTAGCAACATAAGACGTATTCATGCTCAGCTGACAACACCTAGACCGCCACGATTTTAGGCCTGGGTTGTGCCAAATACAACACCCTTTCAGCCACACAACCTATATGGCGTAGCTTGCTGTCCATGGAGGTAAGTGCTTCAGATCCATACATAGGGGTAGTAAGCACAATATAAATCCTTCAATACAATACAACAGAAACATGTGGTTCTACTCCTTGCAAGCTGACTTTTAACTGCAAGAACATAGTGCCAGAAAGACACAGATATGAGGCGCACCATGGTGCATTATAAGGCCCAGTGTTGTCATATCTGGAGACACACAGCGCCATCTGGCTGCAACGGAAAGCTACAGCTTTGTAAAGAGTAGGTGGCTCCAGTCTGGTACCGACAGATAATCAAAACGCAAGGAATCTACGGGAAGAAGCGTCCATCAGAGATGTGTCGTTGCCATGGAACGTGTGCTTATCTTTATTAGTGCCCTAATTTGCATCCAGTACCCGTACTGGGATTAGCAGGAGATGACCTGGGAACAGAGGCAATTCTTTTACGTGCAGTGCTGTCTTCACATTGTGCAAGGTTTCACAAAGTTATTCCCCCCCCAGAATAATTTGACAATAAACATATGTGAGATAATCAAACCATTTAATATGCTCAAGAGTTACTTGATTAATTACAGAGTCATGTTTTTTTCAAATTTGTATTTACATTATTCTCTCTATTTTTCAAATGTCAACAGTATTGGCATCTGCTGTAGACGTGAACTCTAGAGTGTTCTATGTCATAGCGCTGAACACTGTGCGGTCAGCCATTAGCAAGAAGAGTATATCCTGACCACCAGGCCCTGATCAATGGTAAACACGACCCACTTGTTCTTTGCCACCATAAATGTAACTTTTCTTTCTACCTTGCTTGGTACAACGCCTAAGCCATGGTGAGTACCACTGATTAAGTGCATAAATCATTTTTTTATTGCCTTCTATAAAATATGTCTTTAGTTTTTCCTCATTTAAAACAATAAAAAACGAACCAACGGGTCCCTTTTTAGGTAAGTACACATAGCTCCCTGACATGAAAGACAGGTATTGGAATTCCACTCTTTGTGGCAATAAAAGAGGACATTCAAGATAAAGGCAACTGTTGGCCAAAGTTTTGTAGCAGAATTAGCTATTAGCAAAAACAGCAGGTTATGGACCCAGAAGAATTCTCCTTTGGCAGCATTTCTAGACAGACTGCACCTGTGTTGACTCAGAGTGGGAACATGACATGGTCATCTCGCATGATGTCTACAGGTTACCAATATTAAGTACCCAAACGTGCAAGCAGGAGCAAACTAAACAAGACACACATTCACAGTAGCTTGTGATTTATTACACATATACTGCCAGGAAAAAAGAGGTCCTCAGGCACAGCTCAGAATTTTGTTAAAATAAAACACACAAAAAACGTATTTTTACTTCAATGTAAGCAGATTTCAGAAAGACATCTATAAAGAAGGACCATGTCAGTTCTACTGATAGGTAGAAGCGCAAAAGAACGTGGCAACGAAAGAAAATAGTAGCGATCAGGACCACTAGAACGCATTGCTGCCTATATTCAGATACAGTGTATGTATAGCTGCAAAAGTTTCAGATTACTCATGTGTGACATTTTCAGAATTTCAGTGTAATTATGAGTGACATTCATTGACTGTGAGTGACACTTTCTTGGGAGCAAAAATCAAGCAACGGAGACGAGGGAGATATATAAATTTCAGAAATTATACCCATTTGAGCAATGAGAAACTTCAAGATTATCTCAAACCTGCTGCAGAGCACCAGGAATGGCAGGCCTGTCCTCCTCAACAGGTGCTAAAAGCAATACCACATCCTTCTTCAGCTTTCTGCCACGCACATACTCCTTCAAAACACCAACTCTCCTGTTCAAAACGGTAGGCAGACAAAATATCGAAATTAAAATATCGATATACAATAATATCGATGTTTTAATATCGATGGTATAGTATATCGATGTGCCATAATATCGACAGACAGAATATCGAGATTAAGGTATGTATGTTAGTAATATCGAAATTTTGATGTTTAGTGTTATGTATTTTATTATGTTGTTTATATGTTTGCTAAATATGTTTAGAAATGTATGTTTGAAAATTAGTAATTATGTTAACATTTTGCGTTTTAGTATTAGAGCGGGGTGTGGGTTTATAGGGGAATAGGGTGGGAAGTAATTTAATAATAATTAAATAATTAATATATATTTTTAAATATTTTTAATTAATAATTAATTTGCAATTAATTGAAACTAATTAGTTAATTACATTAATTAGATTTAATGTGGTAATATATTTAATTTAGTGTTATTGTTCATTAATAATTAATTGATAATTAATTAATATTAATTAGTTAATTACATTAATTAGATTTAATGTGCTAAGATATATAATTTATTGTTATTGTTAATTAATAATTAATTGGTAATTAATTAATGTTAATTAGTTAATTACATTAATTAGATTTATTGTGCTAATATATTTAATTTAGTGTTATTGTTAATTAATAATTAATTTGTAATGAAATAATATTAAGTAGTAAATTAAATTAAATAGAGTTAATGTGTTAGTATTTTTAATTTATTAATTTTTGATATTGTTAATTAATAATTAATTGGTAATTAATAATTATTAAGTGATTAAATGATTTCATTTATTTATGTGTAGTGGGTTGTGTGTTTATAGGGAAACAACCATTACAACGCAACTTTTACAACGCACTACCATTACAACGAAACTTTTACAACGCAAAAACTATTACAACGCATGCATTTACAACGCATGTTTTTACAACGCAGATACCTTTACAACGCATACCAATACAACGTAAGTATTGGTAAGTATATAATTATATTTAAAATGTTATAGTTTTGGGTTTTTGGGTCAAGGGGTATTTTTAGGGTTCAGGGTCAGTTTTTAGTTTTTGGGTAAAGGGGTATTTTTAGGGTTCAGGGTCAGTTTTTAGTTTTTGGGTAAAGGGGTATTTTTAGGGTTCAGGGTCAGTTTTTAGTTTTTGGGTAAAGGGGTATTTTTTGGGCACAGGGTCAGTTTTTAGTTTTTGGGTAAAGGGGTATTTTTTGGGTTCAGGGTCAGTTTTTAGTTTTTGGGTAAAGGGGTATTTTTAGAGTTCAGGGTCAGTTTTTAGTTTTTGGGTAAAGGGGTATTTTTAGGGTTCAGGGTCAGTTTTTAGTTTTTGGGTAAAGGGGTATTTTTAGGGTTCAGGGTCAGTTTTTAGTTTTTGGGTAAAGGGGTATTTTTAGGGCACAGGGTCAGTTTTTAGTTTTTGGGTAAAGGGGTATTTTTTGGGTTCAGGGTCAGTTTTTGGTTTTTGGGTAAAGGGGTATTTTTAGGGTTCAGGGGCAGTTTTTAGTTTTTGGGTAAAGGGGTATTTTTAGAGTTCAGGGTCAGTTTTTAGTTTTTGGGTAAAGGGGTATTTTTAGGGTTCAGGGTCAGTTTTGGGTTTTTGGGGTACAGGGGTACAGTGTAAAAATTAAATTTAAATTAAATTTAAATTAAATTAAATTAAATTAAATTATATTAATTTTAATTAATTTACATAAAAAAATTATTATATACTTGCCAATACTTACGTTGTAATGGTATGCGTTGTAAAAGTATCTGCGTTGTAAAAACATGCGTTAATATTTGTAAAATGATATGTATTTTTAAATTAATTTTAAATTATTATTAATACATTTAAAAAAACGATATTTCTAATTTTGATATTTTTGTACAACGATATTATTTTTTCGATATTTTTGTACTTACCATTATGTAGATATAATTTCGATATTTTTGATTTCAATATTTTTGTATGTAGATATTCTGTCTGTCGATATTATGTCATACATTCGTTCAAAACACTCCCATACACTAGCATAATCTCCTCTTATCCTACAGTTTATATCTGTGTGCACAGCAGTAAGCCATATAATTGACACCGCTCCACTCAGTGTAAAATTGCCATTCCATACTACAAAACCTTACCAGAATATTCAATAAAACCAGACTTCTTCCTGAAAACTATTGCTTTTACTGGGCTGATGGTGTCCAGTACTGAGTGAGGGCCAGCACCACTTTAATTTAAAAGGGAGAATCCCTTCACTTTTCAGCAGTGCTGTAATATATTTAATGGAAGAACAGCAGCACTTCAGAGGAGCGAATAGGTACTGTGCATAATAAGCACCAGCACTTTTTATATCTTTTCATTTTAAGTACTCTCGGCACCATTTCATAGGTATACGTCACTCCTCGAACTGCAGACACCACTCTATAAGCACGGATTGAGGGCCTCTTCTGGACATGCCGCTAACCAACTTTCTCCACTACGGGGTCTGCTTAATTCCCAATCCCCTGAACTGGAGCTGGGGTTGCTCTATTAGCAGCAGTCGCTGGGCCTCTCTTGACTTTGGGGGCTCAGTGCTGCATTAAATAGTTCACAGTCCGAAGAATCGTCGTTAACAGCTGCCAGTTCAGGTCATTGACGAGTCACAGGCTCTGGTCTGCTGGGCTTTTTCCTAGATAGTACAGCCAGACCATTCCCAGAACACACATGGAGCCAGGGCAGGTGAAGAATACTTTACATCACACGCCCGCCCAGAACACGGGAATCTCTGCCTGAGGGCCAGGCATGGTGAGGAGGGACTTAAAAACGACTCCTGCCGGGTGTCAGTGTGAGCGCAATCTCTTCCACAGCAGAGCAGCACTGAGAGGGTCCGAAATTATATTTAAATTCTAGTCAGTGTTTTAAATCATTTAAATCAACAGTGTCCCTTGGAGCCAGCCTAGTCCGCTGGGGCACCAACCTGAGACTGGAGGGCAGGGAGCAGAGCTACAGGCTCAGTGTCTGTCAGGCTGGAACATTTAAAAACTACAAATACCTCAGTGAGCCATGCAGCAGCCTCAACTCTGTGATTATACTGTCTGTCTATAATGCGACTTCTCGTTTCCAACCAGGTCCCGTCCCGTCGCAGGGTAGCGGCATGATGACGCACTGTGACCAACTGGGCACAGGCAGCGTGTGAGTACTGGCTGCCGCTCAAACGAAAGTAACACATTTGGTAACACTGCCACGTGCTCTCGCCGCGTCCGCCCACCTCTGGAGTAACTCAACTTCCAGCACCATTTAATTTATGAGAATAGCTTTAAAACTACGTCCTGACCCTGCTCTCACCGAATGTACTATGTGCCGGGGGGGCCCCCTGGAGCTTGGGCCCCCCTGCAATGCGGGGGCTGCGGGGGCCTGTGTTACGCCCCTGAAAACAGGGTAATTGAATGCACAGTACATGCTTGTGGGGTAACCACAAGCGCACCACTTCTGTTTACCAGTGGTATAGTGCAGAGTCATAGAGTTAAAACCAAACAGGGAAACATTTGGGTGAGGAGGTATTGATGACAAAAATGGTGTCCTGCCCTAAAGAGATTTATGGAGGATGTGGACGTAGCAATATTAATAATAGTAATACATTGCAAATCACACTCTGTGCATTTGCAAATTTGCAAGTTGGGCAATGCAGTAGTACAGTTGGAAAGAAGGCAAATGGGCCAATATTCTTTGTGTGAAGGCCTGGGTGTGTTTAGTCTAGGAATAGGCACTAACATACCTATATATTAATTCAATAGTATAGTCGACAAGTTGGACACATATTTTTATAGAAGTCTCTATCTTTTTTTTTACTTTTGCAAAACTACAATATATATATTTATTGCTTTATAATTTGTATGAATTCTTAACAAGAATACCTTAAAATCAATCAAATATGACTTTTCAGTTAGGCACACTGATAATATTGTACTCCTTAGATAGGTGTTAACGATTTTTCATAGCATAATCAAAAAATAATCAGTAATTTTTCAACAAGCATAAAACACTATTGCTGAAGTCCCAGGGGGTGTGTAGCAACTGCAGAAGGTGAACTAGCCGGAGACAGGACCCCAAACTTCTCTTCATTGATGACACCCTGTTGATCCTAAAACCCAGTGGGCTGCAGATACTGTTGAATCTGTTCAAGAAGTTCTGCGGCTTACAAGGGCATGAGCTCAATGCAACGAAAACTAAAATATACGACTTTTAACGAGCATAAATCTTATAAGGAGAGGCTAGTACTGGGTGGTACATTCCTTAAGAAAGTCGATTCATTTTATTAGCTGCTAGACTGTCTTCTACTATGCCATGGAAGCACCACAAATGTTTCTATTCAATTACGATTCAACCTCTTTACTTATAGCTCTGGGAGCAAA
Source organism: Lissotriton helveticus (assembly GCF_964261635.1). Lineage (NCBI taxonomy): Eukaryota > Metazoa > Chordata > Amphibia > Caudata > Salamandridae > Lissotriton > Lissotriton helveticus. The sequence continues at coordinate 1,675,372,629 of NC_136069.1, read as the reverse complement.
GTGAAACATAACATAACATGGGAGAAAATGTATAGATCAGCTGTGACCTCTGTGTGATCCACCAACCAGTGAAGAGTCGCTGGTAAGAATATCCCGGCTGAGCAATCTTCTTTGCTGCTCTGGCAGAGAAAAGTATTTATTTATTTTATTCCATGTGTTGATTTATTGTTAATATGCACTTTGTTATTGTGTACCTTGAATGTAACTGTCATTGAGTGAAATCTGCTTTTTCCTTCTTGAATAAATATCATTCATGCATGAGTGTGTGCCCTCTCAGGTGCCCCCTCTCCTCTCAGAAGGTGCTGTGTGTCTCAGCTGGTTCTCTGTGACTGTGAGGTCTGCAAACCACCTTCAACCCTCAGTCTTATTCTACTTCATTGAGCCTGCTTTATTCAGCCTTTCACTTCCCCTGTTTTCACGAGTGCTGAAGCGGTACGTTTATCAAATAAGATAGGGGCATATTATCAAGGGGGTTTATCTCCGCTTTTTTGGCTTTAAAAGCCAAGAAAGCGGAGATAAAATTATCTCCCTATTACCAAGCTGTCGCTAACACCAGTTAGTGACAGCTAATAGGAGATAGCGACCATCTTGGGCCCCGCTTTGCATGTCAGTGATATTTATCACTAATGACATGCAAAGTGGGCGTGCCAAGATGTTAGCGACTGGAAACAGTCGCTAACATCGCTATCTCCTATTACCAACTTTTGGAGATATTCGCGCTAAGCGCGAATATCTCCAAAAGCTAACACCTGCCCTGAGCAGTTCTTCACCATGTTATCCAATGGGAGGTGGATAACATGGCTAAGAGCATTTGCTCGATAATGCATGAATATCGCTGACTTTTCAGCGATATTCATGCATTGCGGCCGTTTTTTATCGCATTTGCGATAAACCTTGCTAATAGCAAGGTTTATCTGCGATAAAAATCGCCGGTTTGCGGCGATAATTTTTGTCTCTAAACAAGTTAGAGACAAAAATTATCGCTAGTTGTTGGTAATATGCCCCATAATTCTGATAACCCCGGGTGAACTTCCTGCTTCATTAGCTGGGGAGACACGGCTGACCTGCAGTTAAACTCTCTCTTCCTGAGGATTCACCATCTCTGAACTGGGCCTCTCCTTATGGGTGCGCAGTGAGTCTGCCTCAGAGCACTGTTTCTCTTCGTATTCCTTCACCTTAAGACACAAAGGATGTATTATGTCTTCCCTATATATATCAGGCTTTCTTCACAAATAATTTGTACACATTTTGTTCATATTTAATAATTCCTGTTTTTCACTCAAGTGAAATGGACGGCACAGATTAGAGTGGTCTTAAAAGGCCAGCTGTGCCAAAGCCTTCCAGAAACGTATAGCCTAACTACTCTGACTTCTCTGTGGAAGGGGTTTGCCTGGAAGGGCCTCTAGGCAGGAGTCAGTTACGGTGCTGGATGTGATTTAGTCTACTGTTTCAGCATCTACGCCGTCAATGCAGGATGTATAAAGTCATTTCATTTTTACCTCCTTTCAAAAGTTACTATTTGCCCTTTTATCCAGGACAAGACTCTCAAGTGCCCCAGGGATGCATGTACCAATCTGCAAAACAGCTAAATGCCTCTTCAAAAAACAAATGTCCCGGGGGTCTTCTACGTCTTTTCCATGTCTTCCTATGATCGTCCTCCCTCTCAAATGAGGAAGGTGGTTTTTTCTGACCTCATACAGACCACAGATGATCAATTAGATTCTGATAGTTCTCACTCTGTCAATCCTAACGATACAGATAATATTAATGCAGGGATCCAATCATGCAACATGTCGCAGACAATGTTCCCTCACCTCGGTCTGAGGCCCTCCTGGATTCAGTGGGCTCCCCATATTTTGACCCAGATATATTTACTCATCCTAGATCAGGCGAATGGACCCCTTCTGCTCCTATTGCTGCATTACTTGGGCATTGGTTCAAACGACTGTGGAAAAATCAAACTGCAACAAACTTCATGCAGAGTCTGCAAATCTACTCTCGCTCATAAATTGGCATCTACTACGGATATTGACCCAGCTGTGGTTGCCTTCTTTTCTAAAAAAGGTAAAGATCCCAAAAAAGGGAATGGATAAAGTGCTTAGACACTGCCAGGACAAATTATTGGATATCCAGAGTCATTTGACTCAAATTTTGGAGATATCAGAAGTTGCTGCCCTTACAGGCGCTCCTGTCGATTTGCCTAGTCCATGAGGTTAGAGCCAACAGCTGCTCTATCAGCGGAAAGGAGAAAAACTATCCTCATGAGAATAGTCCCTAACCTGGCAGACATGTCACAGAAGGAAGTTGGTTCTGAAGCAGAAGGTCATCTCTTTGGTGGGTTCATTGACAGAATATCGATGTAAAAAATAGATGTTCCAATAACAATAAATCTGACTAAAAACATGCTATTATAAATGAAATCATTAAACTATATAAAAATCTTCAAACTTAAATTTGCCACCAGTCAGTGCAACAGTCGGTAAAGTGTTGTATACCGGAGGGATAAAAATTACGATTCCCTCTCCGGTGAGCGCAACAGTAGGGACAGTGTTTGAAAGCAGTGGTGTAAAAATTACTATTCCCACTCCAGTGAGTGTAACAGTAAGGAAGTGTTGGATAGCGGAGGGGTAAAGATACCTTTTCCCACTCGAAAGTGCGCCAAAGGCAAGCACGTCTGCACCCGTCCGCACCTGGACCGGGCCTAGGGCCACAATCCGTGGCCCTTCTGAATCTGATGTTTTGCAGTATACTAGCGCAGAGATGTACAAAATTAATAATCTAGATTTAAACCAAGGCTGCACCAGATGTATACTGGACAAAGGATTCAGGGCTTACCAGCTTAAATGTTCCTGTGGTTTTGCGCTCCCTGACCAACATCTGATAGAATCCGGCTTGGCAGCTAATATAAAGTGAAAATCTAAACCGTTACAGACCCACAAACGGATAGAGATACACTATGGTCTCATTAATGTAAGGTCACTTGCAAAACATAAAGTTGAAATTGCAGACACCATCCTGCAATATAACTTGGATGTGTTATTCTTTACAGAAACATGGGCAGATCTATCATCTGGCCCTGATTTTGTGGTAGCTGTGCTCAGGGCTTCATTTCATTTAGACTTGATAGGCCCATTAAGCGAGGTGGCAGACTTGCTTTCATTTACCGTGATCATCATAGAGCCTCCTTTTCTTCAGTGCTTAATCCCCACTATGAAGGGCTGAATTTCTCGATAGAATCAAACCCCAAAAATACCTTTAAGGGGACTCTTGTGTATCGCCCTCCAGGGTCAAGAACTAATTTCCTTACTAATTTAGACTCACTTTTAGAATATTATCTCACTACAAAGAGGTTCACAATTTTGGGTGATTTTAACATACACCTTGAGCTGTTGTCGAGTGGGGGCGCTAGAGGGCGCCGGGCAAGATGGCCGCACATCTGTGAGGCTCCGCCGGATCGGATCGACATCCTTCATATATACTGCTAAATCCGCCCCGGTGAAGTGCTACGGCCGACATCGGAGAACTGCTAGGTGCCTGATCGGCGCCGATATTCTGGCTGATTGGACTGTCCCCCGAGGCTGAAAGCGGCGAGTGAGCTGCCGGCCGGAGATCCGCCATAGTGACGAGCGGGAGAGGAGACGGTCCCCGGAGCATACGGCGGAGCGGGGCCCTGGAGACTGTGGCTGTGGTGACTGCTTGCTGACCGAGCGCTGCATCGGCGGTTTGAATTGCCGGAGGGAGCAGCCAGCCAACGGCGGAGATCGAGAGACGGCAGGGCTCGGTCCGGCTTCTGCCGGTTGTGGTGAGTGGGGTGGCGGCCTGGGACAGCCCGAGGCTGCGGAGGTGGCGCTAGGCCACACTAGGCCGCGCGAGCTGTGACTGGTGGGGGCGGGGCGGGACTGAGAGGGCCGGCGAGGGAAGCGTTGGCTCACGAAATACCTACAGCTGCCCCTGGGGAAGCGTTATCTGTGAGAGAATACATCGAAGTTGCCTGATGCACTGCTTAATGCTAGCTGTGGGACTGTGATACAAATGACGACTCCTACTGCATGTACGCGATCGTGAAGGATCAGGCTGTAACTGTGTGGGCCATTTTATATGATTGGTATGCCCGGTGCGAATCGCGCAAGCTGTGGGAATAGGTAAGGCCAGACGCAGCGGCCTGGAGATACACGTTTGGCGCCTTGGAGGAGAGGACTGGGTCTGCGCTGTCGGCATCTCACAGTGGGAGACACAACCGAGGTGATTCTAAGCGCACCCTCCATTTTGGAATCTAGGGCTCCATACAATACTGTGCTGCCACTGCAGTGAGTACTGCGGTGTGGGCGGCGACATGGGTAGGACTGAGAGAAATCAGCCTAAGTTGGTGTTTGAGGCGAAGAAGGCCACCATGTCTACCGCGCAGGATCCACCGGTCATTGACGCTGCTGGTGCAGAGGGCGGCACGCCAAATTTGGAGGGGGTCCTTGTAGCTATGCAGAAGACATTGCAATCCATTGAAGGCACCATGGAGGCAGTTATTCATAGATTGGACCACATGGCTACCCAATTTGATAGACAAAATGAGAGGATGGGGGAGGTGTAACAGAGGGTGTCAGCTACGGAGGAAGGTTTGACCACGGTGACTACGAAAGTGTTTAACATGGAGCGCGTCCTGGCAGTCATACAGGCCAAGAACGAGGAGTTGGAAGGGAGGTTCAGACGCAACAACATCCGCGTCACGGGCCTACCCGAGTCCACAAATGTTGGTCGCATAGAGGGCTTCATGGAACGGCTGATCACTGACATTTTTGGGACAGAACAACTGTCTGGTGTGTTCATAGTGGAACGAGCGCACCGCTCTCTTGCTAAGAGACCGGTGTCCGGGGCGGCACCGCGATCAGTTATCGCTCGAATACTGAATTATAAGGACAGGGACGTGATCCTTCGGCTGGCGCGAGAAAAGGGCACCATCGACTGGCAAGGCAGTAAACTGGAGTTCTATCCCGACTTTACGGTGGCGGTGCAAACGGCGAGAAAAGAATTCCAGGCTGTGAAACAACTTCTTAGAGCCGAAGAAGTTCCATACGCAATGCTATATCCTGCCAGACTCCGGATTGGATCACCGTCCGATAAAAAAATCTTCACCTCGTCAAAGACAGCTTTGGACTATGCGAAACAGCAAAAGAAAAGAAAAAGAGACGCAAATGCAGCGCGGAATAGGGATGAAGAAATTCTGGAAGAGGCTGAGTGATCTGGTACCTCTGAATGGCACGGACATTGCCCTTCGTCTATTGAGCTGTGGCGTAGATGAATACTGATCTCCTGATCTTGAGTTTGGATTTTGTGACCTAGGTGATTGCAGTTTGCAGGCGGAGTCCGGACTAGATGAGCGAACTGTAATGGCCCTCTGTACACTGATTAAGGGGATATGAGATTGAGTAACCTGTTAATGTATTTGCTTGCGGTGCTTTGTGGCGCTCACCCGCTGGAATAAGAATGGGTGTGAGCCACTCTAGCTCCTTTGATAGAGGGGTGGAACATGGTCAAGGTCACTGTTAGATATTGTGATGTTATGATTACTGTTGGGTGGCTGCTGATGGCTTCGGGGACTGTTACCGTATTTACAGATTTTACCTTGCATTTTGAGATGTGGGCCGGGGGGCTTGGTTAACTGGGGCGGAGGTTTGACTGATTACTCCGATCCTCTTCCACTACACATGTTGGTGGAAGTTGGGCACCTCTATGCCCCCGCTTATGGGAGTTCCCCACGATGTGCTCCAAAAAGGGGTTTTAGTTGGGAGGCTGGGGGGTCGGGGATGGATTTGGCAGGTTGGGGGTGCTAAAGTGGGTGGGGGGAGGTTGGGGGCAGTTCGAAGGTTTCAGATGGATACGTTGCTAAGTGAGTGCGTGTGCGAAGGGGAGGACTGTGCTTACACGATGAGGGCTGATGATACGTAATATTCTGTGGACGATGATTATACTTCCTTGTATGCTGGGTTACTACTTTTACTGTTGGGAGGCGAGCTCCACTTTCAGGCTGATGGATTATGAAATGGACGGACCTTATGGCTGAGAGTGGGAAACTCTGTTGGATAACGTGGAATGTGCGCGGTCTGAACAGGCCGCTGAAATCTAGACAAATGCTGTCCTTCCTTTCTAAACATGGGGCACAGGTGGTCTTTCTTCAGGAGACACACCTCCGGGGGAAAGCTATTGATACCGTGGCTAAGCAATGGGCGGGAGTGCGAGTGGCGACGGACTATTCATCCTATGCACGTGGGGTCATGATTTTATTCAAGAAAAATGTGCAGTTTGATTTGATTCATAAAGAGGTTGATAAAGAGGGTAGGTACATTATTCTACAGGGGAAACTCTATGGCACATTAATAACACTGGTGAATATCTATGGTCCAAATGTGGATGATCCAGATTTCTATATTGATCTGTGGAACAAGGTGTATGCCCTGCCGCCATCGGCTATTATATGTGGAGGAGATTGGAATGTGACATTAGACAAGATGCTGGATAAAAAGGATGAGAGGCCAACTGTGCATAAGAAAGCAGCTGACGCGGTATGTGATGGTATGCGTGACTTTGGATTGGTGGATGTGTGGAGGCTGGGACATCCGGGCGTGCGTGAGGGTACTTGCTATACATCTGCCCATAACACTTGGTCGAGATTGGATTATTGGCTAGTTACCCGTGATGTCAGTGGGTGGGTCAAGCGCAGCTCCCATCTACCCAGGATCCTTTCAGATCATGCTCCAGTACTACTGGAGGTGGGCTGGCCGTCGCACACTCCAGCTCCGTTTTCATGGCCCTTAAACCCAGGCATGCTGCAGGATCAGGTACTGCGGGAGAACTTGAGAACTTGTATTGAAGAATTTTTTTATAGAAATGTGGGATCTGTGGAGAGCATGGGGACAGTTTGGGAGGCGTTCAAAGTTACGATCCGAGGTGCGTGTATAGGTATGCAATCTGGGGTGCTTAAATCACTGAGAAACTCTATGAGCAAATTGGAGGAGGAACTGTTGGCATTAGAACGGCGGCAGGAACAATTCTCTACGGATGCTAGGCTGGCAGAGATTCGAGAGAAAGTCACTACGTATAACGTGCTAGCTGACCAGGAGATTAACTTCTTATCCAAACGCACCAGGGCGCGGTACTACAGTGAAGGGGGGCGTGCGGGACGAGGGCTAACGGATAGAATTAGAGAGCCATGGGCGAGGCACTGCGGAGTTCAGGAAATATTACATGAGGGCGACACGGTCACCAGTGCTGCGGGTATCCTAGATTGCTTTGCGCAGTACTATGAGCAGATGTACAGCTTCAGGGACACGGCTGATGAGGTGGCATTGGCGCAATACTTGGACGATATCGCTCTAGTTTGGCTATCCAAGGGGCAGCAAGATTTTTTAATGCACCATATCACAGAAGGGGAGTTACAGGATGCGATTTCTGCTCTGCCTAATGGCAAAGCGGCAGGCACAGACGGTTTACCGTCGGAATTTTATAAGGAATATGCAGATCTGTTGTTGCCACGACTGGCGGCTGTCCTGGAGGACTCATTGGAACGGGGACAGTTACCGGCCACAATGAGGGAGGCCCTATTGGTGGCTTTGCCGAAGCCAGGCAAGCCTCCTAATCTGTGCGAGTCATATAGACCACTGTCTCTAATAAACACGGACGTTAAGATTAGGGCTCCCAGTTTTCTGGTGTTTATTTTTCTGACATTTCCGTCTGTATTTATCCATATTTATTTTTTGTTAATTTTATCTGTATTTTTCCATATTTATTTGGGGTTTTCAGGAAAAATTAAGCTGAAATTAGTATATATCCACATTTATTTAACCAGTAAATATGCAATCATGCTTGAATGCCTACCAGGAATCAATGCTGTAAACACCCACAGAAGATAAATCAGTGCGCTTATGACAAAATATGCAAATTTCAGAATGCTCCTTGTGCATATCTACTGCTGTTAAAGCGTCTTTACTAACATTTCTTTCTTTTTTTTCTTTTTTAGCCCCCTTACCTATCAATCCACACAGCTATTGGCCTGGCAGTCATGGCAGGCAGTATTTAAAATTACTCAAAAAGCAACATAATTTCCGTTTTTATCCATATTTAAAAATAAATACGACAAGAAAATAAATGTTTTCTGTCTGTATTTATCTGTAATAATCAGTAAAAACGGAAAACAGGGAGCCTTAGTTAAGATCATAGCTAAAGTGCTGGCGACACGGCTGAGGCTTATTCTACCGGTGATGGTACTGCCGGACCAGTCTGGTTTTGTTCCTCTGCGCTCCACGGCTCACAACCTGAGGGCCTTGTTCGCGACTTTACACCTTCTCAAGCCGGAACTCTCCGCGGTGGCGGTACTATTGGATGCGGCCAAGGAATTCGACTCTGTGGCTTGGAGACACATGCTGGTGGTGCTGCACCGAATGGGTGTGCCGTACTTTTTCACGTCCTTAATCACTTTGTTGTACACAAAGCCGATGGCAAGGGTGAGGATTAATGGCCACGTGTCGGCGACATTCTGTATTCAAAGGGGAACTCGGCAGGGGTGCCCTCTTTCGCCCTTGCTCTTTGCTCTTATGCTAGAACCGCTGGCCTGCATTTTGAGGCAAAGATACGCTGACGCAGCGTTAAGGTTTCCGCTTAGGTCATTTGCAGTATCCATGTACGCGGATGACATGGTGCTGTATATCAGAGATCCAGCTCAGCATTTGGAGAGAGTACTGAGGGAGTTCATAAGGTTTGGGCTTTATTCTGGTCTCTCGATAAATTGGAATACATCCATTCTGTTGCCACTTACCGACGCCACCATACCGTTCCCGCTAGAATTTCCATTAGAATGGGCATTGGAACCGGTGCGCTATCTGGGAATCTGGGTGCACAGGGACTGTACTGAAGTCCTGCGAGCCAATTACAGAGTGGCGGTCTCGAAATTGGAAGATCAGGTGCAAAGATGGATTAGGTTGCCGCTATCGTTTGCGGATAGGGTATCCATCATCAAAATGGTGGTGCTACCTAAATTTCTGTACTATTTTGTCAATGTGCCCATCATCCTGACGACACACTTTTTTGCACAACTCCAATCGTTACTTATCACGCTGGCCTGGGCCGGTAAGAAAGCGTGGGTGAGATGGGATGTGCTGACGAAGCCATACGAACTAGGGGGCTTTGCTGTGCCGGATATGAAACTGTACTATCTATGTGCGCAGGCTCATTTCGCTTCCTACTGGATATCGGCGCCGCCATACACACCACATGTCGCGCTCGAGGCCAGTGCAGTGACTCCGCGACCACTGAGGGCCATGATAGTGAATCGGTACTCTGTGTTTGAGAAAGGGGAGGTGGACACGGTACGCCGTACACACCGCGCTTGGCAAGAGTTAGGCAAACGGTCGGATAGATTACCGCTGTATGCCCCGGATATGCCGCTGCTCTATCACACCGAGATCTCGATCTCTAACGAAGTGGGTGCGCTACAGCTTCTCCAAGGAACTGGCATACATAACATGGGGCATGTGTTCCCTGCTGCTACATTCATTCAACTGCAGACTCTGTTAGATAGCACGACTAATCCTACTATGGCCACATTCCTCTATGTTAGGCTACGCGCAGCGCTGCGGGACTTATATCCCTCCTTCCCGGATGAACCCCCAGTGTTAAGTGCCTTACAGTTAAAGTATGTCAAAAACATGAAGGGGAGGTAGAGCCAATCGTTGGATTTATGCTCCACTGGGTATTCAAATAAACAAGAGAAATCCAACATTTAGTGGGAAAAGAGAGTGATCAATGGATATTGAAGCACTCAGTGTTTGTGAAAATACCCCTCACACACCAAAAGGCCCCTTGGTGTCATGCTTCATCATCGGGGTCTTCGCACCCCTCTATCGGGATGCGGCGTGCTGCGACCGACGACTACGAGGGAGCACTTACAATGTTGGCTATGTGTGGTGTACAGTGTGTGGGTTGTGTTACAAGTGAGTAGGGAGTGTTGTGAAAAGTTTTAAAAAGTACCTGGCACTAGAGCGGGAAAGAAAAAAGTTTTATTCTGTGCTCTGGCTGGTACCGTTAAAAAGAAAGTGCAGGGCGAGGTCAACCTGTTGTATTAATGAACAGGACCTCCGATGTGCTTATGTGTCGACATGTTTCGGAGACAAGCTCCTTCTTCAGGACAGGGGCACAAACTCCCTTCCCTACTCACGTCTTTTGCTACGTAAAACTGTGTATTTACAGAAAAGTGAATTTTACTTTGAATAGGCTAAGTGTGCCTACAGCGGTCTGCTACAAGCACAATGACCTGTAGAAAGACAAAAAAAGATTTACCTAATGGTTACCCATGTAACGGGTAGTTCATGCAGGTGCAGTCACCTGGAACCTCACCATTTGCTTAGCGATAAGCTTACATAAAAAAGAAGACTCACTACACATACAACATAAAACATATAGAGCACTAGGATTTTATCTGTAAACCTGAAATTCATACTTGTGAAGCTTGGTTGTGGGCTTCATGAGCAAAATAGGAACGTCGGGGTGCTGCTCCAATGGCAATCTGCAGTAGAGAATGGTGTGGCCATTACTAATCATTCTTTAACACTTACTTCTGTAGGTGGTTAGAGATGATCGTGGCAGAATGGTACTCCTTTGGTGTCATACTCACATAGTCAGGACGCTCTGATCACCGCCTTACCCCGTCCGCTGCTCCGCTGGTTGTGGAGTAGGTAGCGGATTAGGCTATTTATAGGCATTTTCGTTAATTGGGCGGAAGGTGAACTCATCCCATGTTTGGGTATTCCGCTGTGTGGCCATACAGGGCGTCTGTATGTTCCAGATGCGCTGACATAGGATAAGCGTCTGCGGGCGCTGGTGGTTTGGTGTTGCGCATGCGCGTTAGCCTGGCACTGTTCAGCGGCGCATGCGCAGTTGGAAGTGTCTCGTTTGGTGCGCACGCGCACCTGACACACGCATCTCTTGTGCGCTGTCTCCAATGCGCTTGTGTCCATGAGCCCCGTATCGTGTGTCTGTCAGATGTTTTAAAGATGTGCACTACGTTAAAGTTACAGACGTTCTCATTGTCTGGGTATCACAAAAGGACAGAGAGGGCAGATTTAAGTTAGGAGTCAGTCAGAGTAGAACAATGTCCATTTCTTCATTTTTAGTTCGGCGGACATAGTTGTGTAGACTAGGCACCAGTTGCAGTTCAGTTTTTGCGCTTGGTTCGCTCATTGGGTGGTCTTTTACGTTGATAATTGACTCCACGGGACATCGTCGTTGAGCCCGTTCAGATGGGTCCCCAGACGGAACACCCACCGTTGTTCTTTCTGAAAAAGGCCCACCTCAGAGGGTAATTGTTCGATGATAGTCCATTTTAAATCATTCACACAGTGTTGGGATGTCAAATAATGCGTGGCCATTTTCGTGGTACTTTTTTTACAGCGGACATTACTCTTGTGTTCGTTCATTCTTGTCTTCATGGCTCGTGTAGTCATGCCTACATACTCGAGGTTGCACGGGCACCTAATGAGGTAGATCACGTTCTTGGAGTTACAATTTGTGAACCTTCTTTGTTCCCATGTCGAGCCGTTGCTGAAGCTGAGTCTAGTGCTTTTATCAGTCAAATGGCAGCTACTGCAGTTACCACACGGAAAGTGTCCCTTAACACTTATGGTTGGTTGTGTGGACGTAGTCACTGGTTTTGGTCGGGTGTGTACCAACATGTCTTTGAGGTTGCGCCCCCTTCGGTGTGCAAACATCGGTTTTTCTAAGTCCAGTCCTCCACATGTTAGTATTCGCCAGTGTTTGTTAACCAGTTTCGACACCTCATTGGACACTGTATTAAAAGTCGTAACACATATTGGTCGTTTATTTTCAGTGGGGTCCTTCGATCGGTCTTCCAACAGCGACTCTCTATTGTTGTTTCTTGCCCTTTTGAAAGCTTTGCTGATAATCCTATTTGGATATTCTCGTAGTTTGAGTTTCTCCTTGAGTTCACCCGCTTGTCTCTTGAATTCGGACAGGTCTGTACAGTTGCGCCTGAGGCGTAAAAACTGTCCATAAGGTAGGTTCTCGCGTAGGTGTCGGGGGTGGAAACTGTCATACCTTAGTAGACAGTTTCTCGAGGTGGGTTTAAAGTGAGTAGTCGTTTTTAACACCCCTGCTTCCGCGTAGATATTGAGATCCAAAAACACCAATGTTTGATTTGAAATGGTGATCGTGAATTTTAGGAAGGGGTTTTGATTGTTGAGCCATTCCAAAAAATTCTCAGCGGACAGGCAGTCGCCTTCCCAGACGACCAGGATGTCGTCGATGTACCTCTTCCAGCATTTTATTTTCGATCTGTATGGGTTTTGATCATGGAGAATCTTACTCGTCTCGAGGTGGTGCACATAGAGACCAGCCAGGCTTGGAGCAAATGTGCTTCCCATGCTGGTCCCATGGCACTGTTGGTAGATCGTATTCTTATACTGGAAAAAGTTTTTCTGCAGGGCCAGAGAAATGCACTCCAACACCAAACCACGTGGTGTTTGGTACCTCCATTGTGTTGAAAAAAGCACTTCTTCAATGATTATCAACGTTTCATCGTGGGGGAGGCTGGTGTAAAGGCTCTCCACATCCAATGATATCAGTAGTTGGGTTTTGGGGTCAAATGTAGTTTCTTGAAGTAGTTGCAACACGGCCTTGGTGTCCTTTAAGTAGGTGTTGGTAGATTGTACTAACGGTCTCAGGAAGGCGTCAGCGAATTTGGACAGTGGCTCAAGAATGGAACCAATACCCGAGACTATTGGGCGGCCTGGTGGTTGGTTAAGATTCTTGTGGATCTTGGGAATGCTGTAAAAATACGGGATACGTGGTTTTTTCTGTTCCAGAAACTCTCCTTCCTTTTTGCTCAGCCAGTCATGCGCTAAGCCTTCCTCGATCATTGCTCCAATTCTGATCCTGAGGTTCTCTGTTGGATCTTGGTGTAAGACCATATAGTTGCGTCTGTCTGACAAGAGTCGTAGACATTCGGTGTCATAGTATTCGGTGGATTGCAATACTATGGCACCTCCCTTGTCCGCTGGCTTGATAACGATGCTGGTATCATCCGATAGGGTTTTCAAGGCAAGTTGTTCTTCCTTGGTTGTATTATGGAACGTGCGTGTGGCAGAAGCATCCAGTTGATTGACCCCTTTCATAACTGCTTTTTCAAAAGCCAGCAGTTCAATCGGGAGTGCTGAGTCTGGAGGCGTAAAGGTAGACTTCGGTCTCAGACCTGTGTCCGTTGTTAATGCCTGAGTTGGTTTGTCTGCAAAAAATGCCTGTAGTTTTAATTTGCGGACAAACTCCTTCATCTCAAGGTTCATTTTAAACATATCCGGTCTTTGTGTTGGTACGAATCCCAAGCCTTTATTCAGTACCTGTCGCTGAATATCCGTTAGACGCTTGGATGATAGATTTACCACTAGGTCCCTCTCTGGTTGCTGGTTGATGCTTGGTTGGGCAGGGAGCCTGTCATGCTCCTGGTTTGCCGGGGGTTCCCCTGTTCTGCCGCTTCCCAGGTGACATTGTTGCCTTTCCGGTTCTTCCCCCGTGTCCCTGGGCGGGAGCCTAAAAAAGGTTGTGGACCAAAGAAGGCGCCGTTGAAGTCTTGGTTCCATTGTGGAAAACCTTGGGCATCAGTTGGATGATTGAACTGGAAAGGTTGGAATGGCGGTGGTCCCATGTACTGTGGGTACTGGGGTGGGTAACCTCTCCACCCTCGTTGTCTCGGGAACTGCTGTCGCCTCTGCCTCCATCCTCCTCTGTTTTGCCGATTTCGTCTGCCTCCGCTGGAATTTGAACTGGCAGAACTGTTGTCTGACCCATCGCTGTCTGTATCGTTTCGTGTAGATACATAATCTGCTTTTGTGTACGGGTATGCACCTTCAGGTGTAAATTTGTCTTTGTCCTTGCCCAGTTTGTTTAGTTTGCTCTGTTTCAGGGTAAATTCAAAATCAGTCATTTGCTGGTTGAGTTCGTCTAGTCTGCTCTTTAGATCTTCGGTTGACATATACGAGTTTAGTTTCACCTCAATTTTGCCAATGTCAATTTTCAGCTCTTTGCTGATCCTGGTGGCTGTTTTAATAATAAGAACCAACCAGTCCCTGGTACAATGCCATGAAATTAATGACCACTCCTTTTTGAATTGCATGTCCGTCTGGAAAATGAAGGGTTCATTTTTCACGATTAAGCCTTGCGGGCCCATCTTGTTTCTTAAATATTCCGTCATTATTAGACCATGCATGGCTGCCTTTATCTGGTTGCGTCTCAATTTCACCAGTTCGTTCCAGTCATCAATATTTGGGCCAGTTTCCGGATTGCTGAGACCTTCAAAGGGGTTTACTGCAGCCAGGATTCTGTCTATTTCGTCTTCGCCGAAGGTCAGGCCATGTTCATCCTCCATATTTAGTGACCGCTGTGGTTTACAGATACCTAGTGTATGTAGTTATGTGTTGTGAAGAGAGTATGGGGTAACTCCCGCAGCTGTACGCTGCCTAGACTATGTCAAAAACATGAAGGGGAGGTAGAGCCAATCGTTGGATTTATGCTCCACTGGGTATTCAAATAAACAAGAGAAATCCAACATTTAGTGGGAAAAGAGAGTGATCAATGGATATTGAAGCACTCAGTGTTTGTGAAAATACCCCTCACACACCAAAAGGCCCCTTGGTGTCATGCTTCATCATCGGGGTCTTCGCACCCCTCTATCGGGATGCGGCGTGCTGCGACCGACGACTACGAGGGAGCACTTACAATGTTGGCTATGTGTGGTGTACAGTGTGTGGGTTGTGTTACAAGTGAGTAGGGAGTGTTGTGAAAAGTTTTAAAAAGTACCTGGCACTAGAGCGGGAAAGAAAAAAGTTTTATTCTGTGCTCTGGCTGGTACCGTTAAAAAGAAAGTGCAGGGCGAGGTCAACCTGTTGTATTAATGAACAGGACCTCCGATGTGCTTATGTGTCGACATGTTTCGGAGACAAGCTCCTTCTTCAGGACAGGGGCACAAACTCCCTTCCCTACTCACGTCTTTTGCTACGTAAAACTGTGTATTTACAGAAAAGTGAATTTTACTTTGAATAGGCTAAGTGTGCCTACAGCGGTCTGCTACAAGCACAATGACCTGTAGAAAGACAAAAAAAGATTTACCTAATGGTTACCCATGTAACGGGTAGTTCATGCAGGTGCAGTCACCTGGAACCTCACCATTTGCTTAGCGATAAGCTTACATAAAAAAGAAGACTCACTACACATACAACATAAAACATATAGAGCACTAGGATTTTATCTGTAAACCTGAAATTCATACTTGTGAAGCTTGGTTGTGGGCTTCATGAGCAAAATAGGAACGTCGGGGTGCTGCTCCAATGGCAATCTGCAGTAGAGAATGGTGTGGCCATTACTAATCATTCTTTAACACTTACTTCTGTAGGTGGTTAGAGATGATCGTGGCAGAATGGTACTCCTTTGGTGTCATACTCACATAGTCAGGACGCTCTGATCACCGCCTTACCCCGTCCGCTGCTCCGCTGGTTGTGGAGTAGGTAGCGGATTAGGCTATTTATAGGCATTTTCGTTAATTGGGCGGAAGGTGAACTCATCCCATGTTTGGGTATTCCGCTGTGTGGCCATACAGGGCGTCTGTATGTTCCAGATGCGCTGACATAGGATAAGCGTCTGCGGGCGCTGGTGGTTTGGTGTTGCGCATGCGCGTTAGCCTGGCACTGTTCAGCGGCGCATGCGCAGTTGGAAGTGTCTCGTTTGGTGCGCACGCGCACCTGACACACGCATCTCTTGTGCGCTGTCTCCAATGCGCTTGTGTCCATGAGCCCCGTATCGTGTGTCTGTCAGATGTTTTAAAGATGTGCACTACGTTAAAGTTACAGACGTTCTCATTGTCTGGGTATCACAAAAGGACAGAGAGGGCAGATTTAAGTTAGGAGTCAGTCAGAGTAGAACAATGTCCATTTCTTCATTTTTAGTTCGGCGGACATAGTTGTGTAGACTAGGCACCAGTTGCAGTTCAGTTTTTGCGCTTGGTTCGCTCATTGGGTGGTCTTTTACGTTGATAATTGACTCCACGGGACATCGTCGTTGAGCCCGTTCAGATGGGTCCCCAGACGGAACACCCACCGTTGTTCTTTCTGAAAAAGGCCCACCTCAGAGGGTAATTGTTCGATGATAGTCCATTTTAAATCATTCACACAGTGTTGGGATGTCAAATAATGCGTGGCCATTTTCGTGGTACTTTTTTTACAGCGGACATTACTCTTGTGTTCGTTCATTCTTGTCTTCATGGCTCGTGTAGTCATGCCTACATACTCGAGGTTGCACGGGCACCTAATGAGGTAGATCACGTTCTTGGAGTTACAATTTGTGAACCTTCTTTGTTCCCATGTCGAGCCGTTGCTGAAGCTGAGTCTAGTGCTTTTATCAGTCAAATGGCAGCTACTGCAGTTACCACACGGAAAGTGTCCCTTAACACTTATGGTTGGTTGTGTGGACGTAGTCACTGGTTTTGGTCGGGTGTGTACCAACATGTCTTTGAGGTTGCGCCCCCTTCGGTGTGCAAACATCGGTTTTTCTAAGTCCAGTCCTCCACATGTTAGTATTCGCCAGTGTTTGTTAACCAGTTTCGACACCTCATTGGACACTGTATTAAAAGTCGTAACACATATTGGTCGTTTATTTTCAGTGGGGTCCTTCGATCGGTCTTCCAACAGCGACTCTCTATTGTTGTTTCTTGCCCTTTTGAAAGCTTTGCTGATAATCCTATTTGGATATTCTCGTAGTTTGAGTTTCTCCTTGAGTTCACCCGCTTGTCTCTTGAATTCGGACAGGTCTGTACAGTTGCGCCTGAGGCGTAAAAACTGTCCATAAGGTAGGTTCTCGCGTAGGTGTCGGGGGTGGAAACTGTCATACCTTAGTAGACAGTTTCTCGAGGTGGGTTTAAAGTGAGTAGTCGTTTTTAACACCCCTGCTTCCGCGTAGATATTGAGATCCAAAAACACCAATGTTTGATTTGAAATGGTGATCGTGAATTTTAGGAAGGGGTTTTGATTGTTGAGCCATTCCAAAAAATTCTCAGCGGACAGGCAGTCGCCTTCCCAGACGACCAGGATGTCGTCGATGTACCTCTTCCAGCATTTTATTTTCGATCTGTATGGGTTTTGATCATGGAGAATCTTACTCGTCTCGAGGTGGTGCACATAGAGACCAGCCAGGCTTGGAGCAAATGTGCTTCCCATGCTGGTCCCATGGCACTGTTGGTAGATCGTATTCTTATACTGGAAAAAGTTTTTCTGCAGGGCCAGAGAAATGCACTCCAACACCAAACCACGTGGTGTTTGGTACCTCCATTGTGTTGAAAAAAGCACTTCTTCAATGATTATCAACGTTTCATCGTGGGGGAGGCTGGTGTAAAGGCTCTCCACATCCAATGATATCAGTAGTTGGGTTTTGGGGTCAAATGTAGTTTCTTGAAGTAGTTGCAACACGGCCTTGGTGTCCTTTAAGTAGGTGTTGGTAGATTGTACTAACGGTCTCAGGAAGGCGTCAGCGAATTTGGACAGTGGCTCTAGAATGGAACCAATACCCGAGACTATTGGGCGGCCTGGTGGTTGGTTAAGATTCTTGTGGATCTTGGGAATGCTGTAAAAATACGGGATACGTGGTTTTTTCTGTTCCAGAAACTCTCCTTCCTTTTTGCTCAGCCAGTCATGCGCTAAGCCTTCCTCGATCATTGCTCCAATTCTGATCCTGAGGTTCTCTGTTGGATCTTGGTGTAAGACCATATAGTTGCGTCTGTCTGACAAGAGTCGTAGACATTCGGTGTCATAGTATTCGGTGGATTGCAATACTATGGCACCTCCCTTGTCCGCTGGCTTGATAACGATGCTGGTATCATCCGATAGGGTTTTCAAGGCAAGTTGTTCTTCCTTGGTTGTATTATGGAACGTGCGTGTGGCAGAAGCATCCAGTTGATTGACCCCTTTCATAACTGCTTTTTCAAAAGCCAGCAGTTCAATCGGGAGTGCTGAGTCTGGAGGGGTAAAGGTAGACTTCGGTCTCAGACCTGTGTCCGTTGTTAATGCCTGAGTTGGTTTGTCTGCAAAAAATGCCTGTAGTTTTAATTTGCGGACAAACTCCTTCATCTCAAGGTTCATTTTAAACATATCCGGTCTTTGTGTTGGTACGAATCCCAAGCCTTTATTCAGTACCTGTCGCTGAATATCCGTTAGACTGGCTGGTCTCTATGTGCACCACCTCGAGACGAGTAAGATTCTCCATGATCAAAACCCATACAGATCGAAAATAAAATGCTGGAAGAGGTACATCGACGACATCCTGGTCGTCTGGGAAGGCGACTGCCTGTCCGCTGAGAATTTTTTGGAATGGCTCAACAATCAAAACCCCTTCCTAAAATTCACGATCACCATTTCAAATCAAACATTGGTGTTTTTGGATCTCAATATCTACGCGGAAGCAGGGGTGTTAAAAACGACTACTCACTTTAAACCCACCTCGAGAAACTGTCTACTAAGGTATGACAGTTTCCACCCCCGACACCTACGCGAGAACCTACCTTATGGACAGTTTTTACGCCTCAGGCGCAACTGTACAGACCTGTCCGAATTCAAGAGACAAGCGGGTGAACTCAAGGAGAAACTCAAACTACGAGAATATCCAAATAGGATTATCAGCAAAGCTTTCAAAAGGGCAAGAAACAACAATAGAGAGTCGCTGTTGGAAGACCGATCGAAGGACCCCACTGAAAATAAACGACCAATATGTGTTACGACTTTTAATACAGTGTCCAATGAGGTGTCGAAACTGGTTAACAAACACTGGCGAATACTAACATGTGGAGGACTGGACTTAGAAAAACCGATGTTTGCACACCGAAGGGGGCGCAACCTCAAAGACATGTTGGTACACACCCGACCAAAACCAGTGACTACGTCCACACAACCAACCATAAGTGTTAAGGGACACTTTCCGTGTGGTAACTGCAGTAGCTGCCATTTGACTGATAAAAGCACTAGACTCAGCTTCAGCAACGGCTCGACATGGGAACAAAGAAGGTTCACAAATTGTAACTCCAAGAACGTGATCTACCTCATTAGGTGCCCGTGCAACCTCGAGTATGTAGGCATGACTACACGAGCCATGAAGACAAGAATGAACGAACACAAGAGTAATGTCCGCTGTAAAAAAAGTACCACGAAAATGGCCACGCATTATTTGACATCCCAACACTGTGTGAATGATTTAAAATGGACTATCATCGAACAATTACCCTCTGAGGTGGGCCTTTTTCAGAAAGAACAACGGTGGGTGTTCCGTCTGGGGACCCATCTGAACGGGCTCAACGACGATGTCCCGTGGAGTCAATTATCAACGTAAAAGACCACCCAATGAGCGAACCAAGCGCAAAAACTGAACTGCAACTGGTGCCTAGTCTACACAACTATGTCCGCCGAACTAAAAATGAAGAAATGGACATTGTTCTACTCTGACTGACTCCTAACTTAAATCTGCCCTCTCTGTCCTTTTGTGATACCCAGACAATGAGAACGTCTGTAACTTTAACGTAGTGCACATCTTTAAAACATCTGACAGACACACGATACGGGGCTCATGGACACAAGCGCATTGGAGACAGCGCACAAGAGATGCGTGTGTCAGGTGCGCGTGCGCACCAAACGAGACACTTCCAACTGCGCATGCGCCGCTGAACAGTGCCAGGCTAACGCGCATGCGCAACACCAAACCACCAGCGCCCGCAGACGCTTATCCTATGTCAGCGCATCTGGAACATACAGACGCCCTGTATGGCCACACAGCGGAATACCCAAACATGGGATGAGTTCACCTTCCGCCCAATTAACGAAAATGCCTATAAATAGCCTAATCCGCTACCTACTCCACAACCAGCGGAGCAGCGGACGGGGTAAGGCGGTGATCAGAGCGTCCTGACTATGTGAGTATGACACCAAAGGAGTACCATTCTGCCACGATCATCTCTAACCACCTACAGAAGTAAGTGTTAAAGAATGATTAGTAATGGCCACACCATTCTCTACTGCAGATTGCCATTGGAGCAGCACCCCGACGTTCCTATTTTGCTCATGAAGCCCACAACCAAGCTTCACAAGTATGAATTTCAGGTTTACAGATAAAATCCTAGTGCTCTATATGTTTTATGTTGTATGTGTAGTGAGTCTTCTTTTTTATGTAAGCTTATCGCTAAGCAAATGGTGAGGTTCCAGGTGACTGCACCTGCATGAACTACCCGTTACATGGGTAACCATTAGGTAAATCTTTTTTTGTCTTTCTACAGGTCATTGTGCTTGTAGCAGACCGCTGTAGGCACACTTAGCCTATTCAAAGTAAAATTCACTTTTCTGTAAATACACAGTTTTACGTAGCAAAAGACGTGAGTAGGGAAGGGAGTTTGTGCCCCTGTCCTGAAGAAGGAGCTTGTCTCCGAAACATGTCGACACATAAGCACATCGGAGGTCCTGTTCATTAATACAACAGGTTGACCTCGCCCTGCACTTTCTTTTTAACGGTACCAGCCAGAGCACAGAATAAAACTTTTTTCTTTCCCGCTCTAGTGCCAGGTACTTTTTAAAACTTTTCACAACACTCCCTACTCACTTGTAACACAACCCACACACTGTACACCACACATAGCCAACATTGTAAGTGCTCCCTCGTAGTCGTCGGTCGCAGCACGCCGCATCCCGATAGAGGGGTGCGAAGACCCCGATGATGAAGCATGACACCAAGGGGCCTTTTGGTGTGTGAGGGGTATTTTCACAAACACTGAGTGCTTCAATATCCATTGATCACTCTCTTTTCCCACTAAATGTTGGATTTCTCTTGTTTATTTGAATACCCAGTGGAGCATAAATCCAACGATTGGCTCTACCTCCCCTTCATGTTTTTGACATAGTCTAGGCAGCGTACAGCTGCGGGAGTTACCCCATACTCTCTTCACAACACATAACTACATACACTAGGTATCTGTAAACCACAGCGGTCACTAAATATGGAGGATGAACATGGCCTGACCTTCGGCGAAGACGAAATAGACAGAATCCTGGCTGCAGTAAACCCCTTTGAAGGTCTCAGCAATCCGGAAACTGGCCCAAATATTGATGACTGGAACGAACTGGTGAAATTGAGACGCAACCAGATAAAGGCAGCCATGCATGGTCTAATAATGACGGAATATTTAAGAAACAAGATGGGCCCGCAAGGCTTAATCGTGAAAAATGAACCCTTCATTTTCCAGACGGACATGCAATTCAAAAAGGAGTGGTCATTAATTTCATGGCATTGTACCAGGGACTGGTTGGTTCTTATTATTAAAACAGCCACCAGGATCAGCAAAGAGCTGAAAATTGACATTGGCAAAATTGAGGTGAAACTAAACTCGTATATGTCAACCGAAGATCTAAAGAGCAGACTAGACGAACTCAACCAGCAAATGACTGATTTTGAATTTACCCTGAAACAGAGCAAACTAAACAAACTGGGCAAGGACAAAGACAAATTTACACCTGAAGGTGCATACCCGTACACAAAAGCAGATTATGTATCTACACGAAACGATACAGACAGCGATGGGTCAGACAACAGTTCTGCCAGTTCAAATTCCAGCGGAGGCAGACGAAATCGGCAAAACAGAGGAGGATGGAGGCAGAGGCGACAGCAGTTCCCGAGACAACGAGGGTGGAGAGGTTACCCACCCCAGTACCCACAGTACATGGGACCACCGCCATTCCAACCTTTCCAGTTCAATCATCCAACTGATGCCCAAGGTTTTCCACAATGGAACCAAGACTTCAACGGCGCCTTCTTTGGTCCACAACCTTTTTTAGGCTCCCGCCCAGGGACACGGGGGAAGAACCGGAAAGGCAACAATGTCACCTGGGAAGCGGCAGAACAGGGGAACCCCCGGCAAACCAGGAGCATGACAGGCTCCCTGCCCAACCAAGCATCAACCAGCAACCAGAGAGGGACCTAGTGGTAAATCTATCATCCAAGCGTCTAACGGATATTCAGCGACAGGTACTGAATAAAGGCTTGGGATTCGTACCAACACAAAGACCGGATATGTTTAAAATGAACCTTGAGATGAAGGAGTTTGTCCGCAAATTAAAACTACAGGCATTTTTTGCAGACAAACCAACTCAGGCATTAACAACGGACACAGGTCTGAGACCGAAGTCTACCTTTACCCCTCCAGACTCAGCACTCCCGATTGAACTGCTGGCTTTTGAAAAAGCAGTTATGAAAGGGGTCAATCAACTGGATGCTTCTGCCACACGCACGTTCCATAATACAACCAAGGAAGAACAACTTGCCTTGAAAACCCTATCGGATGATACCAGCATCGTTATCAAGCCAGCGGACAAGGGAGGTGCCATAGTATTGCAATCCACCGAATACTATGACACCGAATGTCTACGACTCTTGTCAGACAGACGCAACTATATGGTCTTACACCAAGATCCAACAGAGAACCTCAGGATCAGAATTGGAGCAATGATCGAGGAAGGCTTAGCGCATGACTGGCTGAGCAAAAAGGAAGGAGAGTTTCTGGAACAGAAAAAACCACGTATCCCGTATTTTTACAGCATTCCCAAGATCCACAAGAATCTTAACCAACCACCAGGCCGCCCAATAGTCTCGGGTATTGGTTCCATTCTAGAGCCACTGTCCAAATTCGCTGACGCCTTCCTGAGACCGTTAGTACAATCTACCAACACCTACTTAAAGGACACCAAGGCCGTGTTGCAACTACTTCAAGAAACTACATTTGACCCCAAAACCCAACTACTGATATCATTGGATGTGGAGAGCCTTTACACCAGCCTCCCCCACGATGAAACGTTGATAATCATTGAAGAAGTGCTTTTTTCAACACAATGGAGGTACCAAACACCACGTGGTTTGGTGTTGGAGTGCATTTCTCTGGCCCTGCAGAAAAACTTTTTCCAGTATAAGAATACGATCTACCAACAGTGCCATGGGACCAGCATGGGAAGCACATTTGCTCCAAGCCTGGCTGGTCTCTATGTGCACCACCTCGAGACGAGTAAGATTCTCCATGATCAAAACCCATACAGATCGAAAATAAAATGCTGGAAGAGGTACATCGACGACATCCTGGTCGTCTGGGAAGGCGACTGCCTGTCCGCTGAGAATTTTTTGGAATGGCTCAACAATCAAAACCCCTTCCTAAAATTCACGATCACCATTTCAAATCAAACATTGGTGTTTTTGGATCTCAATATCTACGCGGAAGCAGGGGTGTTAAAAACGACTACTCACTTTAAACCCACCTCGAGAAACTGTCTACTAAGGTATGACAGTTTCCACCCCCGACACCTACGCGAGAACCTACCTTATGGACAGTTTTTACGCCTCAGGCGCAACTGTACAGACCTGTCCGAATTCAAGAGACAAGCGGGTGAACTCAAGGAGAAACTCAAACTACGAGAATATCCAAATAGGATTATCAGCAAAGCTTTCAAAAGGGCAAGAAACAACAATAGAGAGTCGCTGTTGGAAGACCGATCGAAGGACCCCACTGAAAATAAACGACCAATATGTGTTACGACTTTTAATACAGTGTCCAATGAGGTGTCGAAACTGGTTAACAAACACTGGCGAATACTAACATGTGGAGGACTGGACTTAGAAAAACCGATGTTTGCACACCGAAGGGGGCGCAACCTCAAAGACATGTTGGTACACACCCGACCAAAACCAGTGACTACGTCCACACAACCAACCATAAGTGTTAAGGGACACTTTCCGTGTGGTAACTGCAGTAGCTGCCATTTGACTGATAAAAGCACTAGACTCAGCTTCAGCAACGGCTCGACATGGGAACAAAGAAGGTTCACAAATTGTAACTCCAAGAACGTGATCTACCTCATTAGGTGCCCGTGCAACCTCGAGTATGTAGGCATGACTACACGAGCCATGAAGACAAGAATGAACGAACACAAGAGTAATGTCCGCTGTAAAAAAAGTACCACGAAAATGGCCACGCATTATTTGACATCCCAACACTGTGTGAATGATTTAAAATGGACTATCATCGAACAATTACCCTCTGAGGTGGGCCTTTTTCAGAAAGAACAACGGTGGGTGTTCCGTCTGGGGACCCATCTGAACGGGCTCAACGACGATGTCCCGTGGAGTCAATTATCAACGTAAAAGACCACCCAATGAGCGAACCAAGCGCAAAAACTGAACTGCAACTGGTGCCTAGTCTACACAACTATGTCCGCCGAACTAAAAATGAAGAAATGGACATTGTTCTACTCTGACTGACTCCTAACTTAAATCTGCCCTCTCTGTCCTTTTGTGATACCCAGACAATGAGAACGTCTGTAACTTTAACGTAGTGCACATCTTTAAAACATCTGACAGACACACGATACGGGGCTCATGGACACAAGCGCATTGGAGACAGCGCACAAGAGATGCGTGTGTCAGGTGCGCGTGCGCACCAAACGAGACACTTCCAACTGCGCATGCGCCGCTGAACAGTGCCAGGCTAACGCGCATGCGCAACACCAAACCACCAGCGCCCGCAGACGCTTATCCTATGTCAGCGCATCTGGAACATACAGACGCCCTGTATGGCCACACAGCGGAATACCCAAACATGGGATGAGTTCACCTTCCGCCCAATTAACGAAAATGCCTATAAATAGCCTAATCCGCTACCTACTCCACAACCAGCGGAGCAGCGGACGGGGTAAGGCGGTGATCAGAGCGTCCTGACTATGTGAGTATGACACCAAAGGAGTACCATTCTGCCACGATCATCTCTAACCACCTACAGAAGTAAGTGTTAAAGAATGATTAGTAATGGCCACACCATTCTCTACTGCAGATTGCCATTGGAGCAGCACCCCGACGTTCCTATTTTGCTCATGAAGCCCACAACCAAGCTTCACAAGTATGAATTTCAGGTTTACAGATAAAATCCTAGTGCTCTATATGTTTTATGTTGTATGTGTAGTGAGTCTTCTTTTTTATGTAAGCTTATCGCTAAGCAAATGGTGAGGTTCCAGGTGACTGCACCTGCATGAACTACCCGTTACATGGGTAACCATTAGGTAAATCTTTTTTTGTCTTTCTACAGGTCATTGTGCTTGTAGCAGACCGCTGTAGGCACACTTAGCCTATTCAAAGTAAAATTCACTTTTCTGTAAATACACAGTTTTACGTAGCAAAAGACGTGAGTAGGGAAGGGAGTTTGTGCCCCTGTCCTGAAGAAGGAGCTTGTCTCCGAAACATGTCGACACATAAGCACATCGGAGGTCCTGTTCATTAATACAACAGGTTGACCTCGCCCTGCACTTTCTTTTTAACGGTACCAGCCAGAGCACAGAATAAAACTTTTTTCTTTCCCGCTCTAGTGCCAGGTACTTTTTAAAACTTTTCACAACACTCCCTACTCACTTGTAACACAACCCACACACTGTACACCACACATAGCCAACATTGTAAGTGCTCCCTCGTAGTCGTCGGTCGCAGCACGCCGCATCCCGATAGAGGGGTGCGAAGACCCCGATGATGAAGCATGACACCAAGGGGCCTTTTGGTGTGTGAGGGGTATTTTCACAAACACTGAGTGCTTCAATATCCATTGATCACTCTCTTTTCCCACTAAATGTTGGATTTCTCTTGTTACAGTTAAAGTACTCATCAACGAACCGTGTGAAGCTGATATCGCGCTTATATCGAGCTTCGCAAGAAGATGAGGGCGGGGATGGTGTACTGGCGAAAGCGAGATGGGACGCATGTTTGCCAGATCCGCTGACTGATGAGGAATGGAATGAATGCTGTTCTGGGACGGGTGGATTTGCAGCCAATGGGAATTTCCGTCTCATTCACTATAAATATTTACAGCAATGGTATTACACACCTGCACGATTGATGAGATATGGGCTACGTGATCACTCCAGATGTGTGAGATGTGGCGCAGAAAATGCTGACTTCATACACTTGGCATGGGGCTGTACTAAGGTATACGAGTTCTGGACTGCGGTGACGAAAGCACTGTCTGAGATGACTTCCATAGAGGTGCCTGCGGAACCGCGATTGTGTTTGTTGGGAATAGCTTCGGGATTGTCTGTTGGAGCTCGACGTTTGATAGTGTCGGCGTTGCAGGTGGCCAAGCGCAGAGTGGCTATGACGTGGGGAGGGAGGCGAGCGCCAACTGTCAAGCTATGTTTGCAAGACATGGCGTATTGTCGTGACCAACTGACCTGTTACTATGAAGAATTGCCAGAAACCTCAAGGCCTAGGGATGTGTGGGGACCGTATACACTGTATATGTGGTCAAGGGTGGCGGTGGAGGGGAGTCCCTAGATCATGATTGGTATGGACGACAGCCTCAGATGAATGTGAGCGACAAGAAAGTGACTTATCATTGCACAGATTATTGATGGAGTGTCACAGATGGTTCATGGCTTTGCCATCCCTCACGGAATGATATTGAAACACGCCCTAGGAGTCGTTCTATGTACCTCTCTGGATGCACACTTGCATATGAAATTTGCTGAGATAAGATCTGAAACCTGAAATGTTGTATGGGGGTTTGTTCTATGGTTACGTACTGTTCGGTTGCCTATGAAAAGAGACTGTTTACTATATGCGTTAGAATACTCACGAGACTCAGCTTCCGTATTATTACCTGCTATTATTTAACTACTTCATATGAATGGAGATGATATGTTTTTGGATGCGATGAAAGACAGATGCACATTGCGGCCGGCCCACGTCTGGGTTGTAGGCCTATGGCTGTGTTCTTGTACTTTGACCAATAAAAGTCTTTAATAAAAAAAAACAAAAAAAAAAACACTTTGAGCTGTTGTCAGACAAAGACACAGTAATGTTTACTGAAAGTTTAGGCATGTTGAGGCTCACCCAGCTGGTACATAAATCTACACACCAGGCAGGGCACACCCTGGATGGTATCTTTTCCTTGGTTCCTGAAATGATAGTAATAAAAATCCTTCCTATCATTTTGTCAGACCATTCCTTGGTCTTATTCGAATACCCCTCCCAAACCACACCAGATGCCAGCACTGTTAAAGCACAGGGAAAATCTTTCAAAACATGGAAAAAGATAGATATTAACATGCTTGAACTCCAATTGAATCAGACACAACCAAGTGTGAACAAACAGGTGGATCAGGCTGTAGAGGAATACACAGATTGGCTGAGCAATGCCTTTACGGCGACGGTGCCAAATGGGAAAAACACTGTGAATCGTAACCAACCATCAGCTCCCTGGTTCACGGAAGCTCTGCGACTGTAGAAACAAAATTGTCATAGACTGGAAAGGCGCTGGAGAGTGAACTATGAGGCCGAGGAAAAGGATAGCTATAAACATGCCCTAGCAAACTACTAGCTACCAAAAAAGGACCTTCTTTACCAAACAGATAGAATGCTTTAAACATTCTGCAAATCAGCTATTTCAGGTAGTGAAGAAGCTGACAACTCTACCCAATAGCTTATCATCAGTGAGTAGTCAATCTTTATGTGGTGACATTACCTGTGCATTCAGGAATAAAGTCAATGACCTTTAAATCTTCACTGCTACCCCCAATAAGGCAGTTGAAGTGCTTTCCAGCACTGAGACCCAAATGAATGAGCTGTTGATCTTTCCACAAGTATCTAGTGAGTTGGTGGGAAAACGTATTCAGGAAACTAAATCGGGATCACCTTCAGACCCTTGCCCCCGGCAGTCTTGAAAAACATGGCAGGGGAGGTAAGCCCAATTTTAACAAACATCTTTAACAATATGTTTTTATCAGGGACTTGCCCAGCAGTTTTGAAAGATGCAGCTATCCTTCCGTTATGAAAAAAAGCTAATCTAGATATTTCCATAACCAGCAACTATCGCTCAATTGCTAGGCTCTCTTTCCCAGCAAAAATAGTCAAGAAAATAATGAACATCCAACTCACTCAGTTCATTCAAGATAATGAATTACTCAACCCCTCTCAGTTTGGTTTTTGTCCAGGGTTTAGCACTGAGACAGCTCTCATCAAGGCCACCGAGGAGATTAGAGCAGTGATGGACAAGGGAGGCGCCTCTGTGCTGATTCTCCTAGATTTGTCAGCGGCCTTTGATACTGTGCGCCATGATACATTGCTTCAATGCCTCAAACATATAGGGGTCAAGGACCATGCCCTTGCTTTAATATTATCGTTTTCTTGAAGAATAGAAAGCAGACAGTGTCCCTTGATCAGTATCAGGCAACTCCCTACTTGTTGCCGTGCGGGGTCCTTTAGGGCTCGTTTCTAAGTCCTTCCTTGTTTAATGTCTATGTTTCAGAATTTGCACCGTTAATACAGCAGTTCGGTTTTAAAGCTTATTTCGATGATACGCAGATTGTTGTCGCGGCCTATAAAAACGCATTATCCCCGGCAACGCAGTTTCAACACTGCATGAAGGAAATCAGCCTCCGTATAGCAAGACACTGCCTAAAACTAAATTTGGATAAAACCGAAGTGGTGACCTTCAGTGATCTTCAACCGAAATGGGATGGACTGTGGTGGCTGTTCAAACTCAGACAGACCCCATATCCAGCAGAGAAAGCCAAAAATCTTGGAGTACTGATAGATAATAAACTTACTTACGCCCAACAAACTTATGCCACAGTCTCAGCTTCATTGTATCTGTTAAAGAAACTTTAGAAGGTTATGCTTTACATTCCCTATGATCTTAGGAAAACAGTTATAACTACCTTGGTGCTGTCAAAGTTAGATTACTGTAACGGCTTATACCTTGGGTTACGGAAACAACATTTGAGGAAACTTCAGATGGTGCAAAATGCTGCAGCAAGGCTCATACTGAATATACCCAAGTACCAATCAATCAAAGAAGAGATCAAGATGTTCCACTGGTTGCCTGTGGTGCAACGTATCAAGTTTAAGGTACTCTGCCTTGCCCATAAAGCATTCAATGGGACAGGACAGGTTCCTTTTAAACACCTCTGCTCATCGTATCACCCGGGCAGACAGTTAAGGTCTACAAATGCCAGACTAATGTTGGTACCAAGGATCTGAACTGTGAGCTGGGGAGTTTGGAGCACTGCCTATTGTACAGTCAAATTATGGAACACTCTTCCTGTTGACATGAGAGAGGCCAACTCTCTCTTTTCCTTCAAAAAAAATTTGAAAACCTGGTTGTTTTTAAACTAATCCTTCTCTTCTATTCCTACAGGGCTTACATTCCAGTTCAGCGCCAAAGCACCCCAGGGTATTCGTGCTCTTTAAAAGTTTTCTTAACATTAACATTAAAACTCCAGTCAGTGCAATAGCAGGGAAATTATTGGATAGCAGAGGGGTACAAATTACCATTCCCACTCCAATAATTGTAACAGTAGAGAAAGTGTTGGATAGCTGTAGTGTATAAATTACTATTCCCACTCCAATGAGTGCAACTCTAGGGCAAGCGTTGGATAGCGGCAGGTAAAAAACAAGCATTTGCAATGCATTTGGTCTCGCATTAGGACAGTGTGAGCTGTTAGTATTGTAAATGACAATTTTTTTTAATATGTGTTGGCTTTGAAAATATGTAAATTAATAGCATTGTTATTTACAAATCCAATAGCTTACACTTTCCTAATGCGAGTCCTATTGGCTATGGCAATGCTTGTTAGTAGTAAGCAAGGACAGTGCTGTTGTGGTGCTGAGTGATGATGTGGTTGGGCTGCGTGATGTGGTGGTGTATTAGAGTGATGTGGTGGTGTCCCAGAGCGATGTGGTGGTGTCCCAGAGTGATGTGGTGGTGTCCCAGAGTGATGTGGTGGTGTCCCCGAGTGATGTGGTTGTGTCCCGAGTGATGTGGTTGTGTCCCCGAGTGATGTGGTGGTGTCCCCGAGTGATGTGGTGGTGTCCCCGAGTGATGTAGTGGTGCCACCGAGTGATGTGGTGGTGCCCCCGAGTGATGTGGTGGTGTCCCCGAGTGATGTGGTGGTGTCCCCGAGTGATGTGGTGGTGTCCCGAGTGATGTGGTGGTGTCTCTGAGTGATGTGGTGGTGTCCCCGAGTGATGTGGTGGTGTCCCAGAGTGATGTGGTGGTGTCCCAGAGTGATGTGGTGGTGTCCCAGAGTGATGTGGTAGTGAAACTGAATGATGTGGTGGTGTCCCTGAGTGATGTGGTGGTGCCCCTGAGTGATGTGGTGGTGCCCCTGAGTGATGTGGTGGTGTTACTGAGGGATGTGGTGGTGTCCCTGAGTGATGTGGTGGTGTCTCTGAGTGATGCGGTGGTGCCCCTGAGTGATGTCGTGGTGCCCCTGAGTGATGTGGTGGTGCCCCCGAGTGGTGCCCCTGAGTGGTGTGGTGATGTTCCTGAGTGAAGTGGTGGTGTTCCTGAGTGATGTGGTGGTGTCCCCGAGTAATGTGGTGGTGTCCCCGAGTGATGTGGTGGTGCCCACGAGTTATGTGGTGGTGTCCCTGAGTGATGTGGTGGTGTCCCCGAGTGATGTGGTGGTGTCCCGAGTGATGTGGTGGTGTCCCTGAGTGATGTAGTGGTGTCCCAGAGTGATGTGATGGTGCCCTTGAGTGATGTGGTGGTGTCTCTGAGTGATGCGGTGGTGCCCCTGAGTGATGTCGTGGTGCCCCTGAGTGATGTGGTGGTGCCCCCGAGTGGTGCCCCTGAGTGGTGTGGTGATGTTCCTGAGTGAAGTGGTGGTGTTCCTGAGTGATGTGGTGGTGTCCCCGAGTAATGTGGTGGTGTCCCCGAGTGATGTGGTGGTGTCTCCGAGTGATGTGGTGGTGTCTCCGAGTGATGTGGTGGTGTCCCGAGTGATGTTGTGGTGCCCCGAGTGATGTGGTGGTGTCCCTGATTGATGTGGTAGTGTCCCCGAGTGATGTGGTGGTGTCCCCAAGTTATGTGGTGGTGTCTCTGAGTGATGCGGTGGTGCCCCTGAGTGATGTCGTGGTGCCCCTGAGTGATGTGGTGGTGCCCCCGAGTGGTGCCCCTGAGTGGTGTGGTGATGTTCCTGAGTGAAGTGGTGGTGTTCCTGAGTGATGTGGTGGTGTCCCCGAGTAATGTGGTGGTGTCCCCGAGTGATGTGGTGGTGTCTCCGAGTGATGTGGTGGTGTCTCCGAGTGATGTGGTGGTGTCCCGAGTGATGTTGTGGTGCCCCGAGTGATGTGGTGGTGTCCCTGATTGATGTGGTAGTGTCCCCGAGTGATGTGGTGGTGTCCCCAAGTGATGTGGTGGTGCCCCTGAGTGATGTGGTGGTGCCCCTGAGTGATGTGGTGGTGCCCCTGAGTGGTGCCACTGAGTGATGTGGTGGTGTCCCCGAGTGATGTGGTGGTGTCCCCGAGTGATGTGGTGGTGCCCCTGAGTGATGAGGTGGTGCCCCTGAGTGATGTGGTGGTGCCCCTGAGTGGTGCCACTGAGTGATGTGGTGGTGTTCCTGAGTGATGTGGTGGTGTTCCTGAGTGATGTGGTGGTGTCCCCGAGTGATGTGGTGGTGTCCCCAAGTGATGTGGTTGTGTCCCCGAGTGATGTGGTGGTGCCCACAAGTTATGTGGTGGTGTCCCCGAGTGATGTGGTGGTGTCCCCGAGTGATGTGGTGGTGTCCCCGAGTGATGTGGTGGTGTCCCTGAGTGATGTAGTGGTGTCCCGAGTGATGTGGTGGTGCCCCTGAGTGATGTGGTGGTGTCCTAGAGTGATGTGGTGGTGTCTCCGAGTGATGTGGTGGTGTCTCCGAGTGATGTGGTGGTGTCTCAGAGTGATGTGGTGGTGTCTCCGAGTGATGTGGTGGTGTCCCGAGTGATGTTGTGGTGCCCCAAGTGATGTGGTGGTGTCCCCGAGTGATGTGGTAGTGTTCCCAAGTGATGTGGTTGTGTCCCCGAGTGATGTGGTGGTGCCCCTGAGTGATGTGGTGGTGCCCCTGAGTGATGTGGTGGTGCCCCTGAGTGGTGGTGGTGCCCCTGAGTGATGTGGTGGTGGTGGTGTCTCCGAGTGATGTGGTGGTGTCCCGAGTGATGTTGTGGTGCCCCGAGTGATGTGGTGGTGTCCCCGATTGATGTGGTAGTGTCCCCGAGTGATGTGGTGGTGTCCCCAAGTGATGTGGTGGTGCCCCTGAGTGATGTGGTGGTGCCCCTGAGTGTTGTGGTGGTGCCCCTGAGTGGTGCCACTGAGTGATGTGGTGGTGTCCCCGAGTGATGTGGTGGTGTCCCCGAGTGATGTGGTGGTGCCCGTGAGTGATGAGGTGGTGCCCCTGAGTGATGTGGTGGTGCCCCTGAGTGGTGCCACTGAGTGATGTGGTGGTGTTCCTGAGTGATGTGGTGGTGTTCCTGAGTGATGTGGTGGTGTCCCCGAGTGATGTGGTGGTGTCCCCAAGTGATGTGGTTGTGTCCCCGAGTATTGTGGTGGTGCCCACGAGTTATGTGGTGGTGTCCCCGAGTGATGTGGTGGTGTCCCCGAGTGATGTGGTGGTGTCCCAGAGTGATGTGGTGGTGTCCCCGAGTGATGTAGTGGTGTCCCGAGTGATGTGGTGGTGCCCCTGAGTGATGTGGTGGTGTCCTTAAGTGATGTGGTGGTGTCTCCGAGTGATGTGGTGGTGTCTCCGAGTGATGTGGTGGTGCCCCCGAGTGATGTGGTGGTGTCCCCGAGTGATGTGGTGGTGTCCCGAGTGATGTGGTGGTGTCTCTGAGTGATGTGGTGGTGTCCCCGAGTGATGTGGTGGTGTCCCAGAGTGATGTGGTGGTGTCCCAGAGTGATGTGGTAGTGAAACTGAATGATGTGGTGGTGTCCCTGAGTGATGTGGTGGTGCCCCTGAGTGATGTGGTGGTGCCCCTGAGTGGTGCCCCTGAGTGATGTGGTGGTGTTACTGAGTGATGTGGTGGTGCCCCTGAGTGGTGCCACTGAGTGATGTGGTGGTGTCCCCGAGTGATGTGGTGGTGTCCCCGAGTGATGTGGTGGTGCCCGTGAGTGATGAGGTGGTGCCCCTGAGTGATGTGGTGGTGCCCCTGAGTGGTGCCACTGAGTGATGTGGTGGTGTTCCTGAGTGATGTGGTGGTGTCCCCGAGTGATGTGGTGGTGTCCCCAAGTGATGTGGTTGTGTCCCCGAGTGATGTGGTGGTGTCCCTGAGTGATGTGGTGGTGCCCCTGAGTGGTGCCACTGAGTGATGTGGTGGTGTTCCTGAGTGATGTGGTGGTGTTCCTGAGTGATGTGGTGGTGTCCCCGAGTGATGTGGTGGTGTCCCCAAGTGATGTGGTTGTGTCCCCGAGTGATGTGGTGGTGTATTAGAGTGATGTGGTGGTGTCCCAGAGCGATGTGGTGGTGTCCCAGAGTGATGTGGTGGTGCCCACAAGTTATGTGGTGGTGTCCCCGAGTGATGTGGTGGTGTCCCCGAGTGATGTGGTGGTGTCCCCGAGTGATGTGGTGGTGTCCCTGAGTGATGTAGTGGTGTCCAGAGTGATGTGGTGGTGCCCCTGAGTGATGTGGTGGTGTCCTAGAGTGATGTGGTGGTGTCTCCGAGTGATGTGGTGGTGTCTCCGAGTGATGTGGTGGTGTCTCCGAGTGATGTGGTGGTGTCTCCGAGTGATGTGGTGGTGTCTCCGAGTGATGTGGTGGTGTCCCGAGTGATGTTGAGGTGCCCCAAGTGATGTGGTGGTGTCCCCGAGTGATGTGGTAGTGTTCCCAAGTGATGTGGTTGTGTCCCCGAGTGATGTGGTGGTGCCCCTGAGTGATGTGGTGGTGCCCCTGAGTGATGTGGTGGTGCCCCTGAGTGGTGGTGGTGCCCCTGAGTGATGTGGTGGTGGTGGTGTCTCCGAGTGATGTGGTGGTGTCCCGAGTGATGTTGTGGTGCCCCGAGTGATGTGGTGGTGTCCCCGATTGATGTGGTAGTGTCCCTGAGTGATGTGGTGGTGTCCCCAAGTGATGTGGTGGTGCCCCTGAGTGATGTGGTGGTGCCCCTGAGTGATGTGGTGGTGCCCCTGAGTGGTGCCACTGAGTGATGTGGTGGTGTCCCCGAGTGATGTGGTGGTGTCCCCGAGTGATGTGGTGGTGCCCGTGAGTGATGAGGTGGTGCCCCTGAGTGATGTGGTGGTGCCCCTGAGTGGTGCCACTGAGTGATGTGGTGGTGTTCCTGAGTGATGTGGTGGTGTTCCTGAGTGATGTGGTGGTGTCCCCGAGTGATGTGGTGGTGTCCCCAAGTGATGTGGTTGTGTCCCCGAGTGATGTGGTGGTGCCCACGAGTTATGTGGTGGTGTCCCTGAGTGATGTGGTGGTGTCCCCGAGAGATGTGGTGGTGTCCCCGAGTGATGTGGTGGTGTCCCTGAGTGATGTAGTGGTGTCCCGAGTGATGTGGTGGTGCCCCTGAGTGATGTGGTGGTGTCCTAGAGTGATGTGGTGGTGTCTCCGAGTGATGTGGTGGTGTCTCCGAGTGATGTGGTGGTGTCTCCGAGTGATGTGGTGGTGTCCCGAGTGATGTTGTGGTGCCCCAAGTGATGTGGTGGTGTCCCCGAGTGATGTGGTAGTGTCCCCAAGTGATGTGGTGGTGTCCCTGAGTGATGTGGTGGTGCCCCTGAGTGATGTGGTTGTGCCCCTGAGTGATGTGGTGGTGCCCCTGAGTGGTGGTGGTGCCCCTGAGTGATGTGGTGGTGGTGGTGCCCCTGAGTGATGTGGTGGTGCCCCTGAGTGATGTGGTGGTGCCCCTGAGTGATGTGGTGGTGCCCCTGAGTGGTGCCACTGAGTGATGTGGTGGTGTCCCCGAGTGATGTGGTGGTGTCCCCGAGTGATGTGGTGGTGTCCCTGAGTGATGTAGTGGTGTCCCAGAGTGATGTGGTGGTGCCCTTGAGTGATGTGGTGGTGTTCCCGAGTGATGTGGTGGTGTCTCCGAGTGATGTGGTGGTGTCTCCGAGTGATGTGGTGGTGTCCCGAGTGATGTTGTGGTGCCCCGAGTGATGTGGTGGTGTCCCCGATTGATGTGGTAGTGTCCCCGAGTGATGTGGTGGTGTCCCCAAGTGATGTGGTGGTGCCCCTGAGTGATGTGGTGGTGCCCCTGAGTGATGTGGTGGTGCCCCTGAGTGGTGCCACTGAGTGATGTGGTGGTGTCCCCGAGTGATGTGGTGGTGTCCCCGAGTGATGTGGTGGTGCCCCTGAGTGATGAGGTGGTGCCCCTGAGTGATGTGGTGGTGCCCCTGAGTGGTGCCACTGAGTGATGTGGTGGTGTTCCTGAGTGATGTGGTGGTGCTCCTGAGTGATGTGGTGGTGTCCCCGAGTGATGTGGTGATGTCCCCAAGTGATGTGGTTGTGTCTTCGAGTGATGTGGTGGTGCCCACGAGTTATGTGGTGGTGTCCCCGAGTGATGTGGTGGTGTCCCCGAGTGATGTGGTGGTGTCCCCGAGTGATGTGCTGGTGTCCCTGAGTGATGTAGTGGTGTCCCGAGTGATGTGGTGGTGCCCCTGAGTGATGTGGTGGTGTCCTAGAGTGATGTGGTGGTGTCTCCGAGTGATGTGGTGGTGTCTCCGAGTGATGTGGTGGTGTCTCCGAGTGAAGTGGTGGTGTCTCCGAGTGATGTGGTGGTGTCCCGAGTGATGTTGTGGTGCCCCAAGTGATGTGGTGGTGTCCCCGAGTGATGTGGTAGTGTCCCCAAGTGATGTGGTGGTGTCCCTGAGTGATGTGGTGGTGCCCCTGAGTGATGTGGTGGTGCCCCTGAGTGATGTGGTGGTGCCCCTGAGTGGTGGTGGTGCCCCTGAGTGATGTGGTGGTGGTGGTGCCCCTGAGTGATGTGGTGGTGTCCCCGAGTGATGTGGTGGTGTTCCTGAGTGTACCAATCAATCAAAGAAGAGATCAAGATGTTCCACTGGTTGCCTGTGGTGCAACGTATCAAGTTTAAGGTACTCTGCCTTGCCCATAAAGCATTCAATGGGACAGGACAGGTTCCTTTGAAACACCTCTGCTCATCGTATCACCCAGGCAGACAGTTACGGTCTACAAGTGCCAGACTAATGTTGGTACAAAGGATCTGTACTGTGAGCTGGGGAGCTTGGAGCACTGCCTATTGTGCAGTCAAATTATGGAATACTCTTCCTGTTGACATGAGAGAGGCCAACTCTCTCTTTTCCTTCAAAAAACATTTGAAAACCTGGTTGTTTTTAAACTAATCCTTCTCTTCTATTCCTACAGGGCTTACATTCCAGTTCAGCGCCAAGGCACCCCAGGGTATTCGTGCTCTTTAGAGGTTTTCTTAACATTAACATTAAAACTCCAGTCAGTGAAATACCAGGGAAATTTTTGGATAGCAGAGGGGTACAAATTACCATTCCCACTCCAATAATTGTAACAGTAGAGAAAGTGTTGGATAGCTGTAGTTTATAAATTACTATTCCCACTCCAATGAGTGCAACTCTAGGGCAAGCGTTGGATAGCGGCAGGTAAAAAACAAGCATTTGCAATGCATTTGGTCTCGCATTAGGAAAGTGTGAGCTATTGGTATTGTAAATGACATTTTTTTTTAAATATATGTTGGCTTTGAAAATATATAAATTAATAGCATTGTTATTCACAAATCCCACAGCTTACACTTTCCTAATGCGAGTCTCATTGGTTATGGAAATGCTTGTTGGTAGCAAGCAAGGACAGTGCTGTTGTGGTGCTGAGTGATGATGTGGTTGGGCTGCGTGATGTGGTGGTGCATTAGAGTGATGTGGTGGTGTCCCAGAGTGATGTGGTGGTGTCCCAGAGTGATGTGGTGGTGTCCCAGAGTGATGTGGTGGTGTCCCAGAGTGATGTGGTGGTGTCCCCGAGTGATGTGGTTGTGTCCCCGAGTGATGTAGTGGTGTCCCCGAGTGATGTGGTGGTGCCCCCGAGTGATGTGGTGGTGTCCCCGAGTGATGTGGTGGTGTCCCCGAGTGATGTGGTGGTGTCCCCGAGTGATGTGGTTGTGTCCCCGAGTGATGTTATGGTGTCCCGAGTGATGTGGTGGTGTCTCTGAGTGATGTGGTGGTGTCCCCGAGTGATGTGGTGGTATCCCAGAGCGATGTGGTGGTGTCCCAGAGTGATGTGGTAGTGAAACTGAATGATGTGGTGGTGTCCCTGAGTGATGTGGTGGTGCCCCTGAGTGATGTGGTGGTGCCCCTGAGTGGTACCCCTGAGTGATGTGAGAGTGTTACTGAGGGATGTGGTGGTGTCCCTGAGTGATGTGGTGGTGTCTCTGAGTGATGCGGTGGTGCCCCTGAGTGATGTCGTGGTGCCCCTGAGTGATGTGGTGGTGCCCCCGAGTGGTGCCCCTGAGTGGTGTGGTGATGTTCCTGAGTGATCTGGTGGTGTTCCTGAGTGATGTGGTGGTGTTCCCGAGTGATGTGGTGGTGTCCCCGAGTGATGTGGTGGTGCCCACGAGTTATGTGGTGGTGTCCCCGAGTGATGTGGTGGTGTCCCCGAGTGATGTGGTGGTGTCCCCGAGTGATGTGGTGGTGTCTCTGAGTGATGTAGTGGTGTCCCAGAGTGATGTGGTGGTGCCCTTGAGTGATGTGGTGGTGTCCCCGAGTGATGTGGTGGTGTCTCCGAGTGATGTGGTGGTGTCTCCGAGTGATGTGGTGGTGTCCCGAGTGATGTTGTGGTGCCCCGAGTGATGTGGTGGTGTCCCCGATAGATGTGGTAGTGTCCCCGAGTGATGTGGTGGTGTCCCCAAGTGATGTGGTGGTGCCCCTGAGTGATGTGGTGGTGCCCCTGAGTGATGTGGTGGTGCCCCTGAGTGGTGCCACTGAGTGATGTGGTGGTGTCCCCGAGTGATGTGGTGGTGTCCCCGAGTGATGTGGTGGTGCCCCTGAGTGATGTGGTGGTGCCCCTGAGTGATGTGGTGGTGCCCCTGAGTGGTGCCACTGAGTGATGTGGTGGTGTTCCTGAGTGATGTGGTGGTGTTCCTGAGTGATGTGGTGGTGTCCCCGAGTGATGTGGTGGTGTCTCCGAGTGATGTGGTGGTGCTCCCGAGTGATGTGGTGGTGTCCCCGAGTGATGTGGTGGTGTCCCCGAGTGATGTGGTGGTGTCCCGAGTGATGTGGTGGTGTCTCTGAGTGATGTGGTGGTGTCCCCGAGTGATGTGGTGGTGTCCCAGAGTGATGTGGTGGTGTCCCAGAGTGATGTGGTAGTGAAACTGAATGATGTGGTGGTGTCCCTGAGTGATGTGGTGGTGCCCCTGAGTGATGTGGTGGTGCCCCTGAGTGGTGCCCCTGAGTGATGTGGTGGTGTTACTGAGTGATGTGGTGGTGCCCCTGAGTGGTGCCACTGAGTGATGTGGTGGTGTCCCCGAGTGATGTGGTGGTGTCCCCGAGTGATGTGGTGGTGCCCGTGAGTGATGAGGTGGTGCCCCTGAGTGATGTGGTGGTGCCCCTGAGTGGTGCCAATGAGTGATGTGGTGGTGTTC
Organism: Lissotriton helveticus; assembly: GCF_964261635.1. NCBI lineage: Eukaryota > Metazoa > Chordata > Amphibia > Caudata > Salamandridae > Lissotriton > Lissotriton helveticus. The sequence continues at coordinate 1,675,334,178 of NC_136069.1, read as the reverse complement.
CTGAGTGATGTGGCGGTGTTCCTGAGTGATGTGGTGGTGTCCCCGAGTGATGTGGTGGTGTCCCCAAGTGATGTGGTTGTGTCCCCGAGTGATGTGGTGGTGTCCCTGAGTGATGTGGTGGTGCCCCTGAGTGGTGCCACTGAGTGATGTGGTGGTGTTCCTGAGTGATGTGGTGGTGTTCCTGAGTGATGTGGTGGTGTCCCCGAGTGATGTGGTGGTGTCCCCAAGTGATGTGGTTGTGTCCCCGAGTGATGTGGTGGTGTATTAGAGTGATGTGGTGGTGTCCCAGAGCGATGTGGTGGTGTTCCAGAGTGATGTGGTGGTGCCCACAAGTTATGTGGTGGTGTCCCCGAGTGATGTGGTCGTGTCCCCGAGTGATGTGGTGGTGTCCCCGAGTGATGTGGTGGTGTCCCTGAGTGATGTAGTGGTGTCCCGAGTGATGTGGTGGTGCCCCTGAGTGATGTGGTGGTGTCCTAGAGTGATGTGGTGGTGTCTCCGAGTGATGTGGTGGTGTCTCCGAGTGATGTGGTGGTGTCTCCGAGTGATGTGGTGGTGTCTCCGAGTGATGTGGTGGTGTCCCGAGTGATGTTGAGGTGCCCCAAGTGATGTGGTGGTGTCCCCGAGTGATGTGGTAGTGTTCCCAAGTGATGTGGTTGTGTCCCCGAGTGATGTGGTGGTGCCCCTGAGTGATGTGGTGGTGCCCCTGAGTGATGTGGTGGTGCCCCTGAGTGATGTGGTGGTGCCCCTGAGTGATGTGGTGGTGGTGGTGTCTCCGAGTGATGTGGTGGTGTCCCGAGTGATGTTGTGGTGCCCCGAGTGATGTGGTGGTGTCCCCGATTGATGTGGTAGTGTCCCCGAGTGATGTGGTGGTGTCCCCAAGTGATGTGGTGGTGCCCCTGAGTGATGTGGTGGTGCCCCTGAGTGATGTGGTGGTGCCCCTGAGTGGTGCCACTGAGTGATGTGGTGGTGTCCCCGAGTGATGTGGTGGTGTCCCCGAGTGATGTGGTGGTGCCCGTGAGTGATGAGGTGGTGCCCCTGAGTGATGTGGTGGTGCCCCTGAGTGGTGCCACTGAGTGATGTGGTGGTGTTCCTGAGTGATGTGGTGGTGTTCCTGAGTGATGTGGTGGTGTCCCCGAGTGATGTGGTGGTGTCCCCAAGTGATGTGGTTGTGTCCCCGAGTGATGTGGTGGTGCCCACGAGTTATGTGGTGGTGTCCCCGAGTGATGTGGTGGTGTCCCCGAGTGATGTGGTGGTGTCCCCGAGTGATGTGGTGGTGTCCCTGAGTGATGTAGTGGTGTCCCGAGTGATGTGGTGGTGCCCCTGAGTGATGTGGTGGTGTCCTAGAGTGATGTGGTGGTGTCTCCGAGTGATGTGGTGGTGTCTCCGAGTGATGTGGTGGTGTCTCCGAGTGATGTGGTGGTGTCTCCGAGTGATGTGGTGGTGTCCCGAGTGATGTTGTGGTGCCCCAAGTGATGTGGTGGTGTCCCCGAGTGATGTGGTAGTGTCCCCAAGTGATGTGGTGGTGTCCCTGAGTGATGTGGTGGTGCCCCTGAGTGATGTGGTGGTGCCCCTGAGTGATGTGGTGGTGCCCCTGAGTGGTGGTGGTGCCCCTGAGTGATGTGGTGGTGGTGGTGCCCCTGAGTGATGTGGTGGTGCCCCTGAGTGATGTGGTGGTGCCCCTGAGTGATGTGGTGGTGCCCCTGAGTGGTGCCACTGAGTGATGTGGTGGTGTCCCCGAGTGATGTGGTGGTGTCCCCGAGTGATGTGGTGGTGCCCCTGAGTGATGAGGTGGTGCCCCTGAGTGATGTGGTGGTGCCCCTGAGTGGTGCCACTGAGTGATGTGGTGGTGTTCCTTAGTGATGTGGTGGTGTTCCTGAGTGATGTGGTGGTGTCCCCGAGTGATGTGGTGGTGTCCCCGAGTGATGTGGTTGTGTCCCCGAGTGATGTGGTGGTGCCCACGAGTTATGTGGTGGTGTCCCCGAGTGATGTGGTGGTGTCCCCGAGTGATGTGGTGGTGTCCCCGAGTGATGTGGTGGTGTCCCTGAGTGATGTAGTGGTGTCCCGAGTGATGTGGTGGTGCCCCTGAGTGATGTGGTGGTGTCCTAGAGTGATGTGGTGGTGTCTCCGAGTGATGTGGTGGTGTCTCCGAGTGATGTGGTGGTGTCTCCGAGTGATGTGGTGGTGTCTCCGAGTGATGTGGTGGTGTCCCGAGTGATGTTGTGGTGCCCCCGAGTGATGTGGTGGTGTCCCCGAGTGATGTGGTAGTGTCCCCGAGTGATGTGGTGGTGTCCCTGAGTGATGTGGTGGTGCCCCTGAGTGATGTGGTGGTGCCCCTGAGTGATGTGGTGGTGCCCCTGAGTGGTGGTGGTGCCCCTGAGTGATGTGGTGGTGGTGGTGCCCCTGAGGGATGTGGTGGTGTCCCCGAGTGATGTGGTGGTGTTCCTGAGTGTACCAATCAATCAAAGAAGAGATCAAGATGTTCCACTGGTTGCCTGTGGTGCAACGTATCAAGTTTAAGGTACTCTGCCTTGCCCATAAAGCATTCAATGGGACAGGACAGGTTCCTTTGAAACACCTCTGCTCATCGTATCACCCAGGCAGACAGTTACGGTCTACAAGTGCCAGACTAATGTTGGTACAAAGGATCTGTACTGTGAGCTGGGGAGCTTGGAGCACTGCCTATTGTGCAGTCAAATTATGGAATACTCTTCCTGTTGACATGAGAGAGGCCAACTCTCTCTTTTCCTTCAAAAAACATTTGAAAACCTGGTTGTTTTTAAACTAATCCTTCTCTTCTATTCCTACAGGGCTTACATTCCAGTTCAGCGCCAAGGCACCCCAGGGTATTCGTGCTCTTTAGAGGTTTTCTTAACATTAACATTAAAACTCCAGTCAGTGAAATAGCAGGGAAATTATTGGATAGCAGAGGGGTACAAATTACCATTCCCACTCCAATAATTGTAACAGTAGAGAAAGTGTTGGATAGCTGTAGTTTATAAATTACTATTCCCACTCCAATGAGTGCAACTCTAGGGCAAGTGTTGGATAGCGGCAGGTAAAAAACAAGCATTTGCAATGCATTTGGTCTCGCATTAGGAAAGTGTGAGCTATTGGTATTGTAAATGACATTTTTTTTAAATATATGTTGGCTTTGAAAATATATAAATTAATAGCATTGTTATTCACAAATCCAACAGCTTACACTTTCCTAATGCGAGTCTCATTGGTTATGGAAATGCTTGTTGGTAGCAAGCAAGGACAGTGCTGTTGTGGTGCTGAGTGATGATGTGGTTGGGCTGCGTGATGTGGTGGTGTATTAGAGTGATGTGGTGGTGTCCCAGAGTGATGTGGTGGTGTCCCAGAGTGATGTGGTGGTGTCCCAGAGTGATGTGGTGGTGTCCCAGAGTGATGTGGTGGTGTCCCCGAGTGATGTGGTTGTGTCCCCGAGTGATGTGGTGGTGTCCCCGAGTGATGTGGTGGTGTCCCCGAGTGATGTAGTGGTGCCACCGAGTGATGTGGTGGTGCCCCCGAGTGATGTGGTGGTGTCCCCGAGTGATGTGGTTGTGTCCCCGAGTGATGTGGTGGTGTCCCGAGTGATGTGGTGGTGTCTCTGAGTGATGTGGTGGTGTCCCCGAGTGATGTGGTGGTATCCCAGAGCGATGTGGTGGTGTCCCAGAGTGATGTGGTAGTGAAACTGAATGATGTGGTGGTGTCCCTGAGTGATGTGGTGGTGCCCCTGAGTGATGTGGTGGTGCCCCTGAGTGGTACCCCTGAGTGATGTGAGAGTGTTACTGAGGGATGTGGTGGTGTCCCTGAGTGATGTGGTGGTGTCTCTGAGTGATGCGGTGGTGCCCCTGAGTGATGTCGTGGTGCCCCTGAGTGATGTGGTGGTGCCCCCGAGTGGTGCCCCTGAGTGGTGTGGTGATGTTCCTGAGTGATCTGGTGGTGTTCCTGAGTGATGTGGTGGTGTCCCCGAGTGATGTGGTGGTGTCCCCGAGTGATGTGGTGGTGCCCACGAGTTATGTGGTGGTGTCCCCGAGTGATGTGGTGGTGTCCCCGAGTGATGTGGTGGTGTCCCCGAGTGATGTGGTGGTGTCCCTGAGTGATGTAGTGGTGTCCCAGAGTGATGCGGTGGTGCCCTTGAGTGATGTGGTGGTGTCCCCGAGTGATGTGGTGGTGTCTCCGAGTGATGTGGTGGTGTCTCCGAGTGATGTGGTGGTGTCCCGAGTGATGTTGTGGTGCCCCGAGTGATGTGGTGGTGTCCCCGATTGATGTGGTAGTGTCCCCGAGTGATGTGGTGGTGTCCCCAAGTGATGTGGTGGTGCCCCTGAGTGATGTGGTGGTGCCCCTGAGTGATGTGGTGGTGCCCCTGAGTGGTGCCACTGAGTGATGTGGTGGTGTCCCCGAGTGATGTGGTGGTGTCCCCGAGTGATGTGGTGGTGCCCCTGAGTGATGTGGTGGTGCCCCTGAGTGATGTGGTGGTGCCCCTGAGTGGTGCCACTGAGTGATGTGGTGGTGTTCCTGAGTGATGTGGTGGTGTTCCTGAGTGATGTGGTGGTGTCCCCGAGTGATGTGGTGGTGTCCCCAAGTGATGTGGTTGTGTCCCCGATTGATGTGGTGGTGCCCACGAGTTATGTGGTGGTGTCCCCGAGTGATGTGGTGGTGTCCCCGAGTGATGTGATGGTGTCCACGAGTTATGTGGTGGTGTCCCTGAGTGATGTAGTGGTGTCCCGAGTGATGTGGTGGTGCCCCTGAGTGATGTGGTGGTGTCCTAGAGTGATGTGGTGGTGTCTCCGAGTGATGTGGTGGTGTCTCCGAGTGAAGTGGTGGTGTCTCCGAGTGATGTGGTGGTGTCCCGAGTGATGTTGTGGTGCCTCAAGTGATGTGGTGGTGTCCCCGAGTGATGTGGTAGTGTCCCCGAGTGATGTGGTGGTGTCCCTGAGTGATGTGGTGGTGCCCCTGAGTGATGTGGTGGTGCCCCTGAGTGATGTGGTGGTGCCCCTGAGTGGTGGTGGTCCCCCTGAGTGATGTGGTGGTGTCCCCGAGTGATGTGGTGGTGTTCCTGAGTGTACCAATCAATCAAAGAAGAGATCAAGATGTTCCACTGGTTGCCTGTGGTGCAACGTATCAAGTTTAAGGTACTCTGCCTTGCCCATAAAGAATTCAATGGGACAGGACAGGTTCCTTTGAAACACCTCTGCTCATCGTATCACCCAGGGAGACAGTTACGGTCTACAAGTGCCAGACTAATGTTGGTACAAAGGATCTGCACTGTGAGCTGGGGAGTTTGGAGTACTGCCTATTGTGCAGTCAAATTATGGAATACTCTTCCTGTTGACATGAGAGAGGCCAACTCTCTCTTTTCCTTCAAAAAACATTTGAAAACCTGGTTGTTTTTAAACTAATCCTTCTCTTCTATTCCTACAGGGCTTACATTCCAGTTCAGCGCCAAGGCACCCCAGGGTATTCGTGCTCTTTAGAGGTTTTCTTAACATTAACATTAAAACTCCAGTCAGTGAAATAGCAGGGAAATTGTTGGATAGCGGAGGGGTACAAATTACCATTCCCACTCCAATAATTGTAACAGTAGGGAAAGTGTTGTATAGCTGTAGTGTAAAAATTACTATTCCCACTCTAATGAGTGCAACTCTAGGGCAAGTGTTGGATAGCGGCAGGTAAAAAACAAGCATTTGCAATGCAATTGGTCTCGCATTAGGAAAGTGTGAGCTATTGGTATTGTAAATGACATTTTTTTTAAAATATATGTTGGCTTTGAAAATATATAAATTAATAGCATTGTTATTCACAAATCCAACAGCTTACACTTTCCTAATTCGAGTCCCATTGGTTATGGAAATGCTTGTTGGTAGCAAGCAAGGGCAGTGCTGTTGTGGTGCTGAGTGATGATGTGGTTGGGCTGAGTGATGTGGTGGTGTATTAGAGTGATGCCGTGGTGTCCCAGAGTGATGTGGTAGTGTCCCAGAGTGGTGTGGTGGTGTCCCAGAGTGATGTGGTGGTGCCCCTGAGTGATGTGGTGGTGTTACTGAGTGATGTGGTGGTGCCCCTGAGTGATGTGGTGGTGTTACTGAGTGATGTGGTGGTGTCCCTGAGTGATGTGGTGGTGTCCCTGAGTGATGTGGTGGTGCCCCTGAGTGATGTGGTGGTGCCCCTGAGTGATGTGGTGGTGTTACTGAGTGATGTGGTGGTGTCCCCGAGTGATGTGAGTGATGTGGTGCTGTCCCTGAGTGATGTGGTGGTGCCCCTGAGTGATGTGGTGGTGCCCCTGAGTGATGTGGTGGTGCCCCTGAGTGATGTGGTGGTGCTCCTGAGTGGTGCTCCTGAGTGATGTGGTGGTGTTCCTGAGTGATGTGGTGGTGTTCCTGAGTGATGTGGTGGTGTTCCTGAGTGATGTGGTGGTGTCCCCGAGTGATGTGGTGGTGTCCCCGAGTGATGTGGTGGTGTCCCCGAGTAATGTGGTGGTGTCCCCGAGTAATGTGGTGGTGTCCCCGAGTGATGTGGTGGTGTCCCCGAGTGATGTGGTGGTGTCCCTGAGTGATGTGGTGGTGCCCCCGAGTGATGTGGTGGTGTCCCCGAGTGATGTGGTGGTGCCCCCGAGTGATGTAGTGGTGTACCGAGTGATGTGGTGGTGCCCCTGAGTGATGTGGTGGTGTCCTAGAGTGATGTGGTGGTGTCTCCGAGTGATGTGGTGGTGTCTCCGAGTGATGTGGTGGTGTCCAGAGTGATGTTGTGGTGCCTCAAGTGATGTGGTGGTGTCCCAGAGTGATGTGGTAGTGTCCCCGAGTGATGTGGTGGTGTCCCTGAGTGATGTGGTGGTGCCCCTGAGTGATGTGGTGGTGCCCCTGAGTGATGTGGTGGTGCCCCTGAGTGGTGGTGGTCCCCCTGAGTGATGTGGTGGTGTCCCCGAGTGATGTGGTGGTGTTCCTGAGTGTACCAATCAATCAAAGAAGAGATCAAGATGTTCCACTGGTTGCCTGTGGTGCAACGTATCAAGTTTAAGGTACTCTGCCTTGCCCATAAAGAATTCAATGGGACAGGACAGGTTCCTTTGAAACACCTCTGCTCATCGTATCACCCAGGGAGACAGTTACGGTCTACAAGTGCCAGACTAATGTTGGTACAAAGGATCTGTACTGTGAGCTGGGGAGTTTGGAGTACTGCCTATTGTGCAGGCAAATTATGGAATACTCTTCCTGTTGACATGAGAGAGGCCAACTCTCTCTTTTCCTTCAAAAAACATTTGAAAACCTGGTTGTTTTTAAACTAATCCTTCTCTTCTATTCCTACAGGGCTTACATTCCAGTTCAGCGCCAAGGCACCCCAGGGTATTCGTGCTCTTTAGAGGTTTTCTTAACATTAACATTAAAACTCCAGTCAGTGAAATAGCAGGGAAATTGTTGGATAGCGGAGGGGTACAAATTACCATTCCCACTCCAATAATTGTAACAGTAGGGAAAGTGTTGTATAGCTGTAGTGTAAAAATTACTATTCCCACTCTAATGAGTGCAACTCTAGGGCAAGTGTTGGATAGCGGCAGGTAAAAAACAAGCATTTGCAATGCAATTGGTCTCGCATTAGGAAAGTGTAAGCTATTGGTATTGTAAATGACATTTTTTTAAAATATATGTTGGCTTTGAAAATATATAAATTAATAGCATTGTTATTCACAAATCCAACAGCTTACACTTTCCTAATTCGAGTCCCATTGGTTATGGAAATGCTTGTTGGTAGCAAGCAAGGGCAGTGCTGTTGTGGTGCTGAGTGATGATGTGGTTGGGCTGAGTGATGTGGTGGTGTATTAGAGTGATGTCGTGGTGTCCCAGAGTGATGTGGTAGTGTCCCAGAGTGGTGTGGTGGTGTCCCAGAGTGATGTGGTGGTGCCCCTGAGTGGTGCCCCTGAGTGATGTGGTGGTGTTACTGAGTGATGTGGTGGTGCCCCTGAGTGATGTGGTGGTGTTACTGAGTGATGTGGTGGTGTCCCTGAGTGATGTGGTGGTGCCCCTGAGTGATGTGGTGGTGCCCCTGAGTGATGTGGTGGTGTTACTGAGTGATGTGGTGGTGTCCCCGAGTGATGTGAGTGATGTGGTGCTGTCCCTGAGTGATGTGGTGGTGCCCCTGAGTGATGTGGTGGTGCCCCTGAGTGATGTGGTGGTGCCCCTGAGTGATGTGGTGGTGCTCCTGAGTGGTGCTCCTGAGTGATGTGGTGGTGTTCCTGAGTGATGTGGTGGTGTTCCTGAGTGATGGGGTGGTGTTCCTGAGTGATGTGGTGGTGTCCCCGAGTGATGTGGTGGTGTCCCCGAGTGATGTGGTGGTGTCCCCGAGTGATGTGGTGGTGTCCCCGAGTGATGTGGTGGTGTCCTAGAGTGATGTGGTGGTGTGTCCGAGTGATGTGGTGGTGTCTCCGAGTGATGTGGTGGTGTCTCCGAGTGATGTGGTGGTGTCCCGAGTGATGTTGTGGTGCCCCAAGTGATGTGGTGGTGTCCCCGAGTGATGTGGTAGTGTTCCCAAGTGATGTGGTTGTGTCCCCGAGTGATGTGGTGGTGCCCCTGAGTGATGTGGTGGTGCCCCTGAGTGATGTGGTGGTGCCCCTGAGTGGTGGTGGTGCCCCTGAGTGATGTGGTGGTGGTGGTGTCTCCGAGTGATGTGGTGGTGTCCCGAGTGATGTTGTGGTGCCCCGAGTGATGTGGTGGTGTCCCCGATTGATGTGGTAGTGTCCCCGAGTGATGTGGTGGTGTCCCCAAGTGATGTGGTGGTGCCCCTGAGTGATGTGGTGGTGCCCCTGAGTGATGTGGTGGTGCCCCTGAGTGGTGCCACTGAGTGATGTGGTGGTGTCCCCGAGTGATGTGGTGGTGTCCCCGAGTGATGTGGTGGTGCCCGTGAGTGATGAGGTGGTGCCCCTGAGTGATGTGGTGGTGCCCCTGAGTGGTGCCACTGAGTGATGTGGTGGTGTTCCTGAGTGATGTGGTGGTGTTCCTGAGTGATGTGGTGGTGTCCCCGAGTGATGTGGTGGTGCCCCAAGTGATGTGGTTGTGTCCCCGAGTGATGTGGTGGTGCCCACGAGTTATGTGGTGGTGTCCCCGAGTGATGTGGTGGTGTCCCCGAGTGATGTGGTGGTGTCCCCGAGTGATGTGGTGGTGTCCCTGAGTGATGTAGTGGTGTCCCGAGTGATGTGGTGGTGCCCCTGAGTGATGTGGTGGTGTCCTAGAGTGATGTGGTGGTGTCTCCGAGTGATGTGGTGGTGTCTCCGAGTGATGTGGTGGTGTCTCCGAGTGATGTGGTGGTGTCTCCGAGTGATGTGGTGGTGTCCCGAGTGATGTTGTGGTGCCTCAAGTGATGTGGTGGTGTCCCAGAGTGATGTGGTAGTGTCCCCGAGTGATGTGGTGGTGTCCCTGAGTGATGTGGTGGTGCCCCTGAGTGATGTGGTGGTGCCCCTGAGTGATGTGGTGGTGCCCCTGAGTGGTGGTGGTCCCCCTGAGTGATGTGGTGGTGTCCCCGAGTGATGTGGTGGTGTTCCTGAGTGTACCAATCAATCAAAGAAGAGATCAAGATGTTCCACTGGTTGCCTGTGGTGCAACGTATCAAGTTTAAGGTACTCTGCCTTGCCCATAAAGAATTCAATGGGACAGGACAGGTTCCTTTGAAACACCTCTGCTCATCGTATCACCCAGGGAGACAGTTACGGTCTACAAGTGCCAGACTAATGTTGGTACAAAGGATCTGTACTGTGAGCTGGGGAGTTTGGAGTACTGCCTATTGTGCAGGCAAATTATGGAATACTCTTCCTGTTGACATGAGAGAGGCCAACTCTCTCTTTTCCTTCAAAAAACATTTGAAAACCTGGTTGTTTTTAAACTAATCCTTCTCTTCTATTCCTACAGGGCTTACATTCCAGTTCAGCGCCAAGGCACCCCAGGGTATTCGTGCTCTTTAGAGGTTTTCTTAACATTAACATTAAAACTCCAGTCAGTGAAATAGCAGGGAAATTGTTGGATAGCGGAGGGGTACAAATTACCATTCCCACTCCAATAATTGTAACAGTAGGGAAAGTGTTGTATAGCTGTAGTGTAAAAATTACTATTCCCACTCTAATGAGTGCAACTCTAGGGCAAGTGTTGGATAGCGGCAGGTAAAAAACAAGCATTTGCAATGCAATTGGTCTCGCATTAGGAAAGTGTAAGCTATTGGTATTGTAAATGACATTTTTTTAAATATATGTTGGCTTTGAAAATATATAAATTAATAGCATTGTTATTCACAAATCCAACAGCTTACACTTTCCTAATTCGAGTCCCATTGGTTATGGAAATGCTTGTTGGTAGCAAGCAAGGGCAGTGCTGTTGTGGTGCTGAGTGATGATGTGGTTGGGCTGAGTGATGTGGTGGTGTATTAGAGTGATGTCGTGGTGTCCCAGAGTGATGTGGTAGTGTCCCAGAGTGGTGTGGTGGTGTCCCAGAGTGATGTGGTGGTGCCCCTGAGTGGTGCCCCTGAGTGATGTGGTGGTGTTACTGAGTGATGTGGTGGTGCCCCTGAGTGATGTGGTGGTGTTACTGAGTGATGTGGTGGTGTCCCTGAGTGATGTGGTGGTGCCCCTGAGTGATGTGGTGGTGCCCCTGAGTGATGTGGTGGTGTTACTGAGTGATGTGAGTGATGTGGTGCTGTCCCTGAGTGATGTGGTGGTGCCCCTGAGTGATGTGGTGGTGCCCCTGAGTGATGTGGTGGTGCCCCTGAGTGATGTGGTGGTGCTCCTGAGTGGTGCTCCTGAGTGATGTGGTGGTGTTCCTGAGTGATGTGGTGGTGTTCCTGAGTGATGTGGTGGTGCTCCTGAGTGATGTGGTGGTGTCTCCGAGTGATGTGGTGGTGTCCCCGAGTGATGTGGTGGTGTCCCCGAGTGATGTGGTGGTGTCCCCGAGTGATGTGGTGGTGTCCTAGAGTGATGTGGTGGTGTCTCCGAGTGATGTGGTGGTGTCTCCGAGTGATGTGGTGGTGTCTCCGAGTGATGTGGTGGTGTCCCGAGTGATGTTGTGGTGCCCCAAGTGATGTGGTGGTGTCCCCGAGTGATGTGGTAGTGTTCCCAAGTGATGTGGTTGTGTCCCCGAGTGATGTGGTGGTGCCCCTGAGTGATGTGGTGGTGCCCCTGAGTGATGTGGTGGTGCCCCTGAGTGGTGGTGGTGCCCCTGAGTGATGTGGTGGTGGTGGTGTCTCCGAGTGATGTGGTGGTGTCCCGAGTGATGTTGTGGTGCCCCGAGTGATGTGGTGGTGTCCCCGATTGATGTGGTAGTGTCCCCGAGTGATGTGGTGGTGTCCCCAAGTGATGTGGTGGTGCCCCTGAGTGATGTGGTGGTGCCCCTGAGTGATGTGGTGGTGCCCCTGAGTGGTGCCACTGAGTGATGTGGTGGTGTCCCCGAGTGATGTGGTGGTGTCCCCGAGTGATGTGGTGGTGCCCGTGAGTGATGAGGTGGTGCCCCTGAGTGATGTGGTGGTGCCCCTGAGTGGTGCCACTGAGTGATGTGGTGGTGTTCCTGAGTGATGTGGTGGTGTTCCTGAGTGATGTGGTGGTGTCCCCGAGTGATGTGGTGGTGTCCCCAAGTGATGTGGTTGTGTCCCCGAGTGATGTGGTGGTGCCCACGAGTTATGTGGTGGTGTCCCCGAGTGATGTGGTGGTGTCCCCGAGTGATGTGGTGGTGTCCCCGAGTGATGTGGTGGTGTCCCTGAGTGATGTAGTGGTGTCCCGAGTGATGTGGTGGTGCCCCTGAGTGATGTGGTGGTGTCCTAGAGTGATGTGGTGGTGTCTCCGAGTGATGTGGTGGTGTCTCCGAGTGATGTGGTGGTGTCTCCGAGTGATGTGGTGGTGTCTCCGAGTGATGTGGTGGTGTCCCGAGTGATGTTGTGGTGCCCCAAGTGATGTGGTGGTGTCCCCGAGTGATGTGGTAGTGTCCCCAAGTGATGTGGTGGTGTCCCTGAGTGATGTGGTGGTGCCCCTGAGTGATGTGGTGGTGCCCCTGAGTGATGTGGTGGTGCCCCTGAGTGGTGGTGGTGCCCCTGAGTGATGTGGTGGTGGTGGTGCCCCTGAGTGATGTGGTGGTGCCCCTGAGTGATGTGGTGGTGCCCCTGAGTGATGTGGTGGTGCCCCTGAGTGGTGCCACTGAGTGATGTGGTGGTGTCCCCGAGTGATGTGGTGGTGTCCCCGAGTGATGTGGTGGTGTCCCTGAGTGATGTAGTGGTGTCCCAGAGTGATGTGGTGGTGCCCTTGAGTGATGTGGTGGTGTTCCCGAGTGATGTGGTGGTGTCTCCGAGTGATGTGGTGGTGTCTCCGAGTGATGTGGTGGTGTCCCGAGTGATGTTGTGGTGCCCCGAGTGATGTGGTGGTGTCCCCGATTGATGTGGTAGTGTCCCCGAGTGATGTGGTGGTGTCCCCAAGTGATGTGGTGGTGCCCCTGAGTGATGTGGTGGTGCCCCTGAGTGATGTGGTGGTGCCCCTGAGTGGTGCCACTGAGTGATGTGGTGGTGTCCCCGAGTGATGTGGTGGTGTCCCCGAGTGATGTGGTGGTGCCCCTGAGTGATGAGGTGGTGCCCCTGAGTGATGTGGTGGTGCCCCTGAGTGGTGCCACTGAGTGATGTGGTGGTGTTCCTGAGTGATGTGGTGGTGTTCCTGAGTGATGTGGTGGTGTCCCCGAGTGATGTGGTGGTGTCCCCAAGTGATGTGGTTGTGTCCCGGAGTGATGTGGTGGTGCCCACGAGTTATGTGGTGGTGTCCCCGAGTGATGTGGTGGTGTCCCCGAGTGATGTGGTGGTGTCCCCGAGTGATGTGGTGGTGTCCCTGAGTGATGTAGTGGTGTCCCGAGTGATGTGGTGGTGCCCCTGAGTGATGTGGTGGTGTCCTAGAGTGATGTGGTGGTGTCTCCGAGTGATGTGGTGGTGTCTCCGAGTGATGTGGTGGTGTCTCCGAGTGATGTGGTGGTGTCTCCGAGTGATGTGGTGGTGTCCCGAGTGATGTTGTGGTGCCCCAAGTGATGTGGTGGTGTCCCCGAGTGATGTGGTAGTGTCCCCAAGTGATGTGGTGGTGTCCCTGAGTGATGTGGTGGTGCCCCTGAGTGATGTGGTGGTGCCCCTGAGTGATGTAGTGGTGCCCCTGAGTGGTGGTGGTGCCCCTGAGTGATGTGGTGGTGGTGGTGCCCCTGAGTGATGTGGTGGTGTCCCCGAGTGATGTGGTGGTGTTCCTGAGTGTACCAATCAATCAAAGAAGAGATCAAGATGTTCCACTGGTTGCCTGTGGTGCAACGTATCAAGTTTAAGGTACTCTGCCTTGCCCATAAAGCATTCAATGGGACAGGACAGGTTCCTTTGAAACACCTCTGCTCATCGTATCACCCAGGCAGACAGTTACGGTCTACAAGTGCCAGACTAATGTTGGTACAAAGGATCTGTACTGTGAGCTGGGGAGCTTGGAGCACTGCCTATTGTGCAGTCAAATTATGGAATACTCTTCCTGTTGACATGAGAGAGGCCAACTCTCTCTTTTCCTTCAAAAAACATTTGAAAACCTTGTTGTTTTTAAACTAATCCTTCTCTTCTATTCCTACAGGGCTTACATTCCAGTTCAGCGCCAAGGCACCCCAGGGTATTCGTGCTCTTTAGAGGTTTTCTTAACATTAACATTAAAACTCCAGTCAGTGAAATAGCAGGGAAATTATTGGATAGCAGAGGGGTACAAATTACCATTCCCACTCCAATAATTGTAACAGTAGAGAAAGTGTTGGATAGCTGTAGTTTATAAATTACTATTCCCACTCCAATGAGTGCAACTCTAGGGCAAGCGTTGGATAGCGGCAGGTAAAAAACAAGCATTTGCAATGCATTTGGTCTCGCATTAGGAAAGTGTGAGCTATTGGTATTGTAAATGACATTTTTTTTTTAAATATATGTTGGCTTTGAAAATATATAAATTAATAGCATTGTTATTCACAAATCCAACAGCTTACACTTTCCTAATGCGAGTCTCATTGGTTATGGAAATGCTTGTTGGTAGCAAGCAAGGACAGTGCTGTTGTGGTGCTGAGTGATGATGTGGTTGGGCTGCGTGATGTGGTGGTGTATTAGAGTGATGTGGTGGTGTCCCAGAGTGATGTGGTGGTGTCCCAGAGTGATGTGGTGGTGTCCCAGAGTGATGTGATGGTGTCACCGAGTGATGTGGTTGTGTCCCCGAGTGATGTGGTGGTGTCCCCGAGTGATGTGGTGGTGTCCCCGAGTGATGTAGTGGTGCCACCGAGTGATGTGGTGGTGCCCCCGAGTGATGTGGTGGTGTCCCCGAGTGATGTGGTTGTGTCCCCGAGTGATGTGGTGGTGTCCCGAGTGATGTGGTGGTGTCTCTGAGTGATGTGGTGGTGTCCCCGAGTGATGTGGTGGTATCCCAGAGCGATGTGGTGGTGTCCCAGAGTGATGTGGTAGTGAAACTGAATGATGTGGTGGTGTCCCTGAGTGATGTGGTGGTGCCCCTGAGTGATGTGGTGGTGCCCCTGAGTGGTACCCCTGAGTGATGTGAGGGTGTTACTGAGGGATGTGGTGGTGTCCCTGAGTGATGTGGTGGTGTCTCTGAGTGATGCGGTGGTGCCCCTGAGTGATGTCGTGGTGCCCCTGAGTGATGTGGTGGTGCCCCTGAGTGGTGTGGTGATGTTCCTGAGTGATCTGGTGGTGTTCCTGAGTGATGTGGTGGTGTCCCCGAGTGATGTGGTGGTGTCCCCGAGTGATGTGGTGGTGCCCACGAGTTATGTGGTGGTGTCCCCGAGTGATGTGGTGGTGTCCCCGAGTGATGTGGTGGTGTCCCCGAGTGATGTGGCGGTGTCCCTGAGTGATGTAGTGGTGTCCCAGAGTGATGTGGTGGTGCCCTTGAGTGATGTGGTGGTGTCCCCGAGTGATGTGGTGGTGTCTCCGAGTGATGTGGTGGTGTCTCCGAGTGATGTGGTGGTGTCCCGAGTGATGTTGTGGTGCCCCGAGTGATGTGGTGGTGTCCCCGATTGATGTGGTAGTGTCCCCGAGTGATGTGGTGGTGTCCCCAAGTGATGTGGTGGTGCCCCTGAGTGATGTGGTGGTGCCCCTGAGTGATGTGGTGGTGCCCCTGAGTGGTGCCACTGAGTGATGTGGTGGTGTCCCCGAGTGATGTGGTGGTGTCCCCGAGTGATGTGGTGGTGCCCCTGAGTGATGTGGTGGTGCCCCTGAGTGATGTGGTGGTGCCCCTGAGTGGTGCCACTGAGTGATGTGGTGGTGTTCCTGAGTGATGTGGTGGTGTTCCTGAGTGATGTGGTGGTGTCCCCGAGTGATGTGGTGGTGTCCCCAAGTGATGTGGTTGTGTCCCCGAGTGATGTGGTGGTGCCCACGAGTTATGTGGTGGTGTCCCCGAGTGATGTGGTGGTGTCCCCGAGTGATGTGATGGTGTCCACGAGTGATGTGGGGGTGTCGCTGAGTGATGTAGTGGTGTCCCGAGTGATGTGGTGGTGCCCCTGAGTGATGTGGTGGTGTCCTAGAGTGATGTGGTGGTGTCTCCGAGTGATGTGGTGGTGTCTCCGAGTGAAGTGGTGGTGTCTCCGAGTGATGTGGTGGTGTCCCGAGTGATGTTGTGGTGCCTCAAGTGATGTGGTGGTGTCCCCGAGTGATGTGGTAGTGTCCCCGAGTGATGTGGTGGTGTCCCTGAGTGATGTGGTGGTGCCCCTGAGTAATGTGGTGGTGCCCCTGAGTGATGTGGTGGTGCCCCTGAGTGGTGGTGGTCCCCTGAGTGATGTGGTGGTGTCCCCGAGTGATGTGGTGGTGTTCCTGAGTGTACCAATCAATCAAAGAAGAGATCAAGATGTTCCACTGGTTGCCTGTGGTGCAACGTATCAAGTTTAAGGTACTCTGCCTTGCCCATAAAGAATTCAATGGGACAGGACAGGTTCCTTTGAAACACCTCTGCTCATCGTATCACCCAGGGAGACAGTTACGGTCTACAAGTGCCAGACTAATGTTGGTACAAAGGATCTGTACTGTGAGCTGGGGAGTTTGGAGTACTGCCTATTGTGCAGTCAAATTATGGAATACTCTTCCTGTTGACATGAGAGAGGCCAACTCTCTCTTTTCCTTCAAAAAACATTTGAAAACCTGGTTGTTTTTAAACTAATCCTTCTCTTCTATTCCTACAGGGCTTACATTCCAGTTCAGCGCCAAGGCACCCCAGGGTATTCGTGCTCTTTAGAGGTTTTCTTAACATTAACATTAAAACTCCAGTCAGTGAAATAGCAGGGAAATTGTTGGATAGCGGAGGGGTACAAATTACCATTCCCACTCCAATAATTGTAACAGTAGGGAAAGTGTTGTATAGCTGTAGTGTAAAAATTACTATTCCCACTCTAATGAGTGCAACTCTAGGGCAAGTGTTGGATAGCGGCAGGTAAAAAACAAGCATTTGCAATGCAATTGGTCTCGCATTAGGAAAGTGTGAGCTATTGGTATTGTAAATGAAATTTTTTTTAAAATATATGTTGGCTTTGAAAATATATAAATTAATAGCATTGTTATTCACAAATCCAACAGCTTACACTTTCCTAATTCGAGTCCCATTGGTTATGGAAATGCTTGTTGGTAGCAAGCAAGGGCAGTGCTGTTGTGGTGCTGAGTGATGATGTGGTTGGGCTGAGTGATGTGGTGGTGTATTAGAGTGATGTCGTGGTGTCCCAGAGTGATGTGGTAGTGTCCCACAGTGGTGTGGGGGTGTCCCAGAGTGATGTGGTGGTGCCCCTGAGTGATGTGGTGGTGTTACTGAGTGATGTGGTGGTGCCCCTGAGTGATGTGGTGGTGTTACTGAGTGATGTGGTGGTGTCCCTGAGTGATGTGGTGGTGCCCCTGAGTGATGTGGTGGTGCCCCTGAGTGATGTGGTGGTGTTACTGAGTGATGTGGTGGTGTCCCCGAGTGATGTGAGTGATGTGGTGCTGTCCCTGAGTGATGTGGTGGTGCCCCTGAGTGATGTGGTGGTGCCCCTGAGTGATGTGGTGGTGACCCTGAGTGATGTGGTGGTGCTCCTGAGTGGTGCTCCTGAGTGATGTGGTGGTGTTCCTGAGTGATGTGGTGGTGTTCCTGAGTGATGTGGTGGTGTTCCTGAGTGATGTGGTGGTGTCCCCGAGTGATGTGGTGGTGTCCCCGAGTGATGTGGTGGTGTCCCCGAGTGATGTGGTGGTGTCCCCGAGTGATGTGGTGGTGTCCCTGAGTGATGTGGTGGTGCCCCCGAGTGATGTGGTGGTGTCCCCGAGTGATGTGGTGGTGCCCCCGAGTGATGTAGTGGTGTCCCGAGTGATGTGGTGGTGCCCCTGAGTGATGTGGTGGTGTCCTAGAGTGATGTGGTGGTGTCTCCGAGTGATGTGGTGGTGTCTCCGAGTGATGTGGTGGTGTCTCCGAGTGATGTGGTGGTGTCCCGAGTGATGTTGTGGTGCCTCAAGTGATGTGGTGGTGTCCCCGAGTGATGTGGTAGTGTCCCCGAGTGATGTGGTGGTGTCCCTGAGTGATGTGGTGGTGCCCCTGAGTGATGTGGTGGTGCCCCTGAGTGATGTGGTGGTGCCCCCGAGTGATGTAGTGGTGTCCCGAGTGATGTGGTGGTGCCCCTGAGTGATGTGGTGGTGTCCTAGAGTGATGTGGTGGTGTCTCCGAGTGATGTGGTGGTGTCTTCGAGTGATGTGGTGGTGTCTCCGAGTGATGTGGTGGTGTCCCGAGTGATGTTGTGGTGCCTCAAGTGATGTGGTGGTGTCCCCGAGTGATGTGGTAGTGTCCCCGAGTGATGTGGTGGTGTCCCTGAGTGATGTGGTGGTGCCCCTGAGTGATGTGGTGGTGCCCCTGAGTGATGTGGTGGTGCCCCTGAGTGGTGGTGGTCCCCCTGAGTGATGTGGTGGTGTCCCCGAGTGATGTGGTGGTGTTCCTGAGTGTACCAATCAATCAAAGAAGAGATCAAGATGTTCCACTGGTTGCCTGTGGTGCAACGTATCAAGTTTAAGGTACTCTGCCTTGCCCATAAAGAATTCAATGGGACAGGACAGGTTCCTTTGAAACACCTCTGCTCATCGTATCACCCAGGGAGACAGTTACGGTCTACAAGTGCCAGACTAATGTTGGTACAAAGGATCTGTACTGTGAGCTGGGGAGTTTGGAGTACTGCCTATTGTGCAGTCAAATTATGGAATACTCTTCCTGTTGACATGAGAGAGGCCAACTCTCTCTTTTCCTTCAAAAAACATTTGAAAACCTGGTTGTTTTTAAACTAATCCTTCTCTTCTATTCCTACAGGGCTTACATTCCAGTTCAGCGCCAAGGCACCCCAGGGTATTCGTGCTCTTTAGAGGTTTTCTTAACATTAACATTAAAACTCCAGTCAGTGAAATAGCAGGGAAATTGTTGCATAGCGGAGGGGTACAAATTACCATTCCCACTCCAATAATTGTAACAGTAGGGAAAGTGTTGTATAGCTGTAGTGTAAAAATTACTATTCCCACTCTAATGAGTGCAACTCTAGGGCAAGTGTTGGATAGCGGCAGGTAAAAAACAAGCATTTGCAATGCAATTGGTCTCGCATTAGGAAAGTGTAAGCTATTGGTATTGTAAATGACATTTTTTTAAAATATATGTTGGCTTTGAAAATATATAAATTAATAGCATTGTTATTCACAAATCCAACAGCTTACACTTTCCTAATTCGAGTCCCATTGGTTATGGAAATGCTTGTTGGTAGCAAGCAAGGGCAGTGCTGTTGTGGTGCTGAGTGATGATGTGGTTGGGCTGAGTGATGTGGTGGTGTATTAGAGTGATGTCGTGGTGTCCCAGAGTGATGTGGTAGTGTCCCAGAGTGGTGTGGTGGTGTCCCAGAGTGATGTGGTGGTGCCCCTGAGTGGTGCCCCTGAGTGATGTGGTGGTGTTACTGAGTGATGTGGTGGTGCCCCTGAGTGATGTGGTGGTGTTACTGAGTGATGTGGTGGTGTCCCTGAGTGATGTGGTGGTGCCCCTGAGTGATGTGGTGGTGCCCCTGAGTGATGTGATGGTGTTACTGAGTGATGTGGTGGTGTCCCCGAGTGATGTGAGTGATGTGGTGCTGTCCCTGAGTGATGTGGTGGTGCCCCTGAGTGATGTGGTGGTGCCCCTGAGTGATGTGGTGGTGCCCCTGAGTGATGTGGTGGTGTTCCTGAGTGATGTGGTGGTGTTCCTGAGTGATGTGGTGGTGTCCCCGAGTGATGTGGTGGTGTCCCCGAGTGATGTGGTGGTGTCCCCGAGTAATGTGGTGGTGTCCCCGAGTGATGTGGTGGTGTCCCCGAGTGATGTGGTGGTGTCCCTGAGTGATGTGGTGGTGCCCCCGAGTGATGTGGTGGTGTCCCCGAGTGATGTGGTGGTGCCCCCGAGTGATGTAGTGGTGTACCGAGTGATGTGGTGGTGCCCCTGAGTGATGTGGTGGTGTCCTAGAGTGATGTGGTGGTGTCTCCGAGTGATGTGGTGGTGTCTCCGAGTGATGTGGTGGTGTCTCCGAGTGATGTGGTGGTGTCCCGAGTGATGTTGTGGTGCCTCAAGTGATGTGGTGGTGTCCCCGAGTGATGTGGTAGTGTCCCCGAGTGATGTGGTGGTGTCCCTGAGTGATGTGGTGGTGCCCCTGAGTGATGTGGTGGTGCCCCTGAGTGATGTGGTGGTGCCCCCGAGTGATGTGATGGTGTTACTGAGTGATGTGGTGGTGTCCCCGAGTGATGTGAGTGATGTGGTGCTGTCCCTGAGTGATGTGGTGGTGCCCCTGAGTGATGTGGTGGTGCCCCTGAGTGATGTGGTGGTGCCCCTGAGTGATGTGGTGGTGTTCCTGAGTGATGTGGTGGTGTTCCTGAGTGATGTGGTGGTGTCCCCGAGTGATGTGGTGGTGTCCCCGAGTGATGTGGTGGTGTCCCCGAGTAATGTGGTGGTGTCCCCGAGTGATGTGGTGGTGTCCCCGAGTGATGTGGTGGTGTCCCTGAGTGATGTGGTGGTGCCCCCGAGTGATGTGGTGGTGTCCCCGAGTGATGTGGTGGTGCCCCCGAGTGATGTAGTGGTGTACCGAGTGATGTGGTGGTGCCCCTGAGTGATGTGGTGGTGTCCTAGAGTGATGTGGTGGTGTCTCCGAGTGATGTGGTGGTGTCTCCGAGTGATGTGGTGGTGTCTCCGAGTGATGTGGTGGTGTCCCGAGTGATGTTGTGGTGCCTCAAGTGATGTGGTGGTGTCCCCGAGTGATGTGGTAGTGTCCCCGAGTGATGTGGTGGTGTCCCTGAGTGATGTGGTGGTGCCCCTGAGTGATGTGGTGGTGCCCCTGAGTGATGTGGTGGTGCCCCCGAGTGATGTAGTGGTGTCCCGAGTGATGTGGTGGTGCCCCTGAGTGATGTGGTGGTGTCCTAGAGTGATGTGGTGGTGTCTCCGAGTGATGTGGTGGTGTCTTCGAGTGATGTGGTGGTGTCTCCGAGTGATGTGGTGGTGTCCCGAGTGATGTTGTGGTGCCTCAAGTGATGTGGTGGTGTCCCCGAGTGATGTGGTAGTGTCCCCGAGTGATGTGGTGGTGTCCCTGAGTGATGTGGTGGTGCCCCTGAGTGATGTGGTGGTGCCCCTGAGTGATGTGGTGGTGCCCCTGAGTGGTGGTGGTCCCCCTGAGTGATGTGGTGGTGTCCCCGAGTGATGTGGTGGTGTTCCTGAGTGTACCAATCAATCAAAGAAGAGATCAAGATGTTCCACTGGTTGCCTGTGGTGCAACGTATCAAGTTTAAGGTACTCTGCCTTGCCCATAAAGAATTCAATGGGACAGGACAGGTTCCTTTGAAACACCTCTGCTCATCGTATCACCCAGGGAGACAGTTACGGTCTACAAGTGCCAGACTAATGTTGGTACAAAGGATCTGTACTGTGAGCTGGGGAGTTTGGAGTACTGCCTATTGTGCAGTCAAATTATGGAATACTCTTCCTGTTGACATGAGAGAGGCCAACTCTCTCTTTTCCTTCAAAAAACATTTGAAAACCTGGTTGTTTTTAAACTAATCCTTCTCTTCTATTCCTACAGGGCTTACATTCCAGTTCAGCGCCAAGGCACCCCAGGGTATTCGTGCTCTTTAGAGGTTTTCTTAACATTAACATTAAAACTCCAGTCAGTGAAATAGCAGGGAAATTGTTGCATAGCGGAGGGGTACAAATTACCATTCCCACTCCAATAATTGTAACAGTAGGGAAAGTGTTGTATAGCTGTAGTGTAAAAATTACTATTCCCACTCTAATGAGTGCAACTCTAGGGCAAGTGTTGGATAGCGGCAGGTAAAAAACAAGCATTTGCAATGCAATTGGTCTCGCATTAGGAAAGTGTAAGCTATTGGTATTGTAAATGACATTTTTTTAAAATATATGTTGGCTTTGAAAATATATAAATTAATAGCATTGTTATTCACAAATCCAACAGCTTACACTTTCCTAATTCGAGTCCCATTGGTTATGGAAATGCTTGTTGGTAGCAAGCAAGGGCAGTGCTGTTGTGGTGCTGAGTGATGATGTGGTTGGGCTGAGTGATGTGGTGGTGTATTAGAGTGATGTCGTGGTGTCCCAGAGTGATGTGGTAGTGTCCCAGAGTGGTGTGGTGGTGTCCCAGAGTGATGTGGTGGTGCCCCTGAGTGGTGCCCCTGAGTGATGTGGTGGTGTTACTGAGTGATGTGGTGGTGCCCCTGAGTGATGTGGTGGTGTTACTGAGTGATGTGGTGGTGTCCCTGAGTGATGTGGTGGTGCCCCTGAGTGATGTGGTGGTGCCCCTGAGTGATGTGATGGTGTTACTGAGTGATGTGGTGGTGTCCCCGAGTGATGTGAGTGATGTGGTGCTGTCCCTGAGTGATGTGGTGGTGCCCCTGAGTGATGTGGTGGTGCCCCTGAGTGATGTGGTGGTGCCCCTGAGTGATGTGGTGGTGTTCCTGAGTGATGTGGTGGTGTTCCTGAGTGATGTGGTGGTGTCCCCGAGTGATGTGGTGGTGTCCCCGAGTGATGTGGTGGTGTCCCCGAGTGATGTGGTGGTGTCCCCGAGTGATGTGGTGGTGTCCCTGAGTGATGTGGTGGTGCCCCCGAGTGATGTGGTGGTGTCCCCGAGTGATGTGGTGGTGCCCCCGAGTGATGTGGTGGTGCCCCCGAGTGATGTGGTGGTGCCCCCGAGTGATGTGGTGGTATCCCCGAGTGATGTGGTGGTGTCCCCGAAAAAAGTGGTGGTGTCCCGAGTGATGTTGTGGTGCCCCGAGTGAGGTGGTGGTGTCCCCAAGTGATGTGGTGGTGTCCCCGAGTGATGTGGTGGTGTCCCTGAGTGATGTGGTGGTGCCCCTGAGTGATGTGGTGGTGTCCCAGAGTGATGTGGTGGTGCCCCTGAGTGATGTAGTGGTGTCCACGAGTGATGAAGTGGTGTCCACGAGTGATGTGGTGGTGTCCCTGAGTGATGTGGTGGTGTTCCTGAGTGATGTGGTGGTGCCCCTGAGTGATGTGGTGGTGCCCCTGAGTGATGTGGTGGTGCCCCCGAGTGATGTAGTGGTGTCCCGAGTGATGTGGTGGTGCCCCTGAGTGATGTGGTGGTGTCCTAGAGTGATGTGGTGGTGTCTCCGAGTGATGTGGTGGTGTCTTCGAGTGATGTGGTGGTGTCTCCGAGTGATGTGGTGGTGTCCCGAGTGATGTTGTGGTGCCTCAAGTGATGTGGTGGTGTCCCCGAGTGATGTGGTAGTGTCCCCGAGTGATGTGGTGGTGTCCCTGAGTGATGTGGTGGTGCCCCTGAGTGATGTGGTGGTGCCCCTGAGTGATGTGGTGGTGCCCCTGAGTGGTGGTGGTCCCCCTGAGTGATGTGGTGGTGTCCCCGAGTGATGTGATGGTGTTCCTGAGTGTACCAATCAATCAAAGAAGAGATCAAGATGTTCCACTGGTTGCCTGTGGTGCAACGTATCAAGTTTAAGGTACTCTGCCTTGCCCATAAAGAATTCAATGGGACAGGACAGGTTCCTTTGAAACACCTCTGCTCATCGTATCACCCAGGGAGACAGTTACGGTCTACAAGTGCCAGACTAATGTTGGTACAAAGGATCTGTACTGTGAGCTGGGGAGTTTGGAGTACTGCCTATTGTGCAGTCAAATTATGGAATACTCTTCCTGTTGACATGAGAGAGGCCAACTCTCTCTTTTCCTTCAAAAAACATTTGAAAACCTGGTTGTTTTTAAACTAATCCTTCTCTTCTATTCCTACAGGGCTTACATTCCAGTTCAGCGCCAAGGCACCCCAGGGTATTCGTGCTCTTTAGAGGTTTTCTTAACATTAACATTAAAACTCCAGTCAGTGAAATAGCAGGGAAATTGTTGCATAGCGGAGGGGTACAAATTACCATTCCCACTCCAATAATTGTAACAGTAGGGAAAGTGTTGTATAGCTGTAGTGTAAAAATTACTATTCCCACTCTAATGAGTGCAACTCTAGGGCAAGTGTTGGATAGCGGCAGGTAAAAAACAAGCATTTGCAATGCAATTGGTCTCGCATTAGGAAAGTGTAAGCTATTGGTATTGTAAATGACATTTTTTTAAAATATATGTTGGCTTTGAAAATATATAAATTAATAGCATTGTTATTCACAAATCCAACAGCTTACACTTTCCTAATTCGAGTCCCATTGGTTATGGAAATGCTTGTTGGTAGCAAGCAAGGGCAGTGCTGTTGTGGTGCTGAGTGATGATGTGGTTGGGCTGAGTGATGTGGTGGTGTATTAGAGTGATGTCGTGGTGTCCCAGAGTGATGTGGTAGTGTCCCAGAGTGGTGTGGTGGTGTCCCAGAGTGATGTGGTGGTGCCCCTGAGTGGTGCCCCTGAGTGATGTGGTGGTGTTACTGAGTGATGTGGTGGTGCCCCTGAGTGATGTGGTGGTGTTACTGAGTGATGTGGTGGTGTCCCTGAGTGATGTGGTGGTGCCCCTGAGTGATGTGGTGGTGCCCCTGAGTGATGTGATGGTGTTACTGAGTGATGTGGTGGTGTCCCCGAGTGATGTGAGTGATGTGGTGCTGTCCCTGAGTGATGTGGTGGTGCCCCTGAGTGATGTGGTGGTGCCCCTGAGTGATGTGGTGGTGCCCCTGAGTGATGTGGTGGTGTTCCTGAGTGATGTGGTGGTGTTCCTGAGTGATGTGGTGGTGTCCCCGAGTGATGTGGTGGTGTCCCCGAGTGATGTGGTGGTGTCCCCGAGTGATGTGGTGGTGTCCCCGAGTGATGTGGTGGTGTCCCTGAGTGATGTGGTGGTGCCCCCGAGTGATGTGGTGGTGTCCCCGAGTGATGTGGTGGTGCCCCCGAGTGATGTGGTGGTGCCCCCGAGTGATGTGGTGGTGCCCCCGAGTGATGTGGTGGTATCCCCGAGTGATGTGGTGGTGTCCCCGAAAAAAGTGGTGGTGTCCCGAGTGATGTTGTGGTGCCCCGAGTGAGGTGGTGGTGTCCCCAAGTGATGTGGTGGTGTCCCCGAGTGATGTGGTGGTGTCCCTGAGTGATGTGGTGGTGCCCCTGAGTGATGTGGTGGTGTCCCAGAGTGATGTGGTGGTGCCCCTGAGTGATGTAGTGGTGTCCACGAGTGATGAAGTGGTGTCCACGAGTGATGTGGTGGTGTCCCTGAGTGATGTGGTGGTGTTCCTGAGTGATGTGGTGGTGTACGTGAGTGATGTGGTGGTGTCCCTGAGTGATGTAGTGGTGCTCCTGAGTGATGTGGTGGTGTTACTGAGTGATGTGGTGGTGTCCCTGAGTGATGTGGTGTTGCCCCTGAGTGATGTGGTGGTGCCCCTGAGTGGTGCCCCTGAGTGATGTGGTGCTGTTCCTGAGTGATGTGGTGGTGTTCCTGAGTGATGTGGTGGTGTTCCCGAGTGATGTAGTGGTGTTCCCGAGTGATGTGGTGGTGTCCCCGAGTGATGTGGTGGTGCCCCCGAGTAATGTGGTGGTGCCCCCGAGTAATGTGGTGGTGCCCCTGAGTGATGTGGTGGTGTTCCCGAGTGATATGGTGGTGCCCCCGAGTGATGTGGTGGTGTCCCCGAGTGATGTGGTGGTGTCCCCGAGTGATGTGGTGGTGTCCCTGAGTGATGTGGTGGTGCCCCTGAGTGATGTGGTGGTGTCCCTGAATGATGTGGTGGTGCCCCCGAGTAATGTGGTGGCGCCCCCGAGTAATGTCGTGGCGCCCCTGAGTGATGTGGTGGTGTTCCCGAGTGATGTGGTGGTGTCCCCGAGTGATGTGGTGGTGTCTCGGAGTAATGTGGTGGTGTCTCCGAGTGATGTGGTGGTGTCCCTGAGTCATGTGGTGGTGTCTCCGAGTGATGTGGTAGTGTCCCGAGTGATGTTGTGGTGCCCCAAGTGATGTGGTGGTGTCCCCGAGTGATGTGGTAGTGTCCCCGAGTGATGTGGTGGTGTCCCTGAGTGATGTGGTGGTGCCCCTGAGTGATGTGGTGGTGCCCCTGAGTGATGTGGTGGTGCCCCTAAGTGGTGCCCCTGAGTGATGTGGTGGTGCCCCTGAGTGATGTGGTTGTGTCCCCGAGTTATGTGGTGGTGTCCCTGAGTGATGTAGTGGTGGTGTTCCTGAGTGATGTGGTGGTGTTCCTGAGTGATGTGGTAGTGTCCCTGAGTGATGTGGTGGTGTCCCTGAGTGATGTGGTGGTGCCCCTGAGTGATGTGGTGGTGCCCCTGAGTGGTGGTGGTCCCCCTGAGTGATGTGGTGGTGTCCCCGAGTGATGTGGTGGTGTTCCTGAGTGTACCAATCAATCAAAGAAGAGATCAAGATGTTCCACTGGTTGCCTGTGGTGCAACGTATCAAGTTTAAGGTACTCTGCCTTGCCCATAAAGAATTCAATGGGACAGGTTCCTTTGAAACACCTCTGCTCATCGTATCACCCAGGGAGACAGTTACGGTCTACAAGTGCCAGACTAATGTTGGTACAAAGGATCTGTACTGTGAGCTGGGGAGTTTGGAGTACTGCCTATTGTGCAGTCAAATTATGGAATACTCTTCCTGTTGACATGAGAGAGGCCAACTCTCTCTTTTCCTTCAAAAAACATTTGAAAACCTGGTTGTTTTTAAACTAATCCTTCTCTTCTATTCCTACAGGGCTTACATTCCAGTTCAGCGCCAAGGCACCCCAGGGTATTCGTGCTCTTTAGAGGTTTTCTTAACATTAACATTAAAACTCCAGTCAGTGAAATAGCAGGGAAATTGTTGGATAGCGGAGGGGTACAAATTACCATTCCCACTCCAATAATTGTAACAGTAGGGAAAGTGTTGTATAGCTGTAGTGTAAAAATTACTATTCCCACTCTAATGAGTGCAACTCTAGGGCAAGTGTTGGATAGCGGCAGGTAAAAAACAAGCATTTGCAATGCAATTGGTCTCGCATTAGGAAAGTGTAAGCTATTGGTATTGTAAATGACATTTTTTTAAAATATATGTTGGCTTTGAAAATATATAAATTAATAGCATTGTTATTCACAAATCCAACAGCTTACACTTTCCTAATTCGAGTCCCATTGGTTATGGAAATGCTTGTTGGTAGCAAGCAAGGGCAGTGCTGTTGTGGTGCTGAGTGATGATGTGGTTGGGCTGAGTGATGTGGTGGTGTATTAGAGTGATGTCGTGGTGTCCCAGAGTGATGTGGTAGTGTCCCAGAGTGGTGTGGTGGTGTCCCAGAGTGATGTGGTGGTGCCCCTGAGTGGTGCCCCTGAGTGATGTGGTGGTGTTACTGAGTGATGTGGTGGTGCCCCTGAGTGATGTGGTGGTGTTACTGAGTGATGTGGTGGTGTCCCTGA
The DNA here is from genome assembly GCF_964261635.1 of Lissotriton helveticus. NCBI lineage: Eukaryota > Metazoa > Chordata > Amphibia > Caudata > Salamandridae > Lissotriton > Lissotriton helveticus. The sequence goes on along the minus strand of NC_136069.1, from coordinate 1,675,307,343 downwards.
GTGATGTGGTGGTGCCCCTGAGTGATGTGGCGGTGCCCCTGAGTGATGTGGTGGTGTTACTGAGTGATGTGGTGGTGTCCCCGAGTGATGTGAGCGATGTGGTGCTGTCCCTGAGTGATGTGGTGGTGCCCCTGAGTGATGTGGTGGTGCCCCTGAGTGATGTGGTGGTGCCCCTGAGTGATGTGGTGGTGCTCCTGAGTGGTGCTCCTGAGTGATGTGGTAGTGTTCCTGAGTGATGTGGTGGTGTTCCTGAGTGATGTGGTGGTGTTCCTGAGTGATGTGGTGGTGTCCCCGAGTGATGTGGTGGTGTCCCCGAGTGATGTGGTGGTGTCCCCGAGTGATGTGGTGGTGTCCCCGAGTGAAGTGGTGGTGTCCCCGAGTGATGTGGTGGTGTCCCTGAGTGATGTGGTGGTGCCCCCGAGTGATGTGGTGGTGTCCCCGAGTGATGTGGTGGTGCCCCCGAGTGATGTGGTGGTGCCCCCGAGTGATGTGGTGGTGCCCCCGAGTGATGTGGTGGTATCCCCGAGTGATGTGGTGGTGTCCCCGAATAAAGTGGTGGTGTCCCGAGTGATGTTGTGGTGCCCCGAGTGAGGTGGTGGTGTCCCCAAGTGATGTGGTGGTGTCCCCGAGTGATGTGGTGGTGTCCCTGAGTGATGTGGTGGTGCCCCTGAGTGATGTGGTGGTGTCCCAGAGTGATGTGGTGGTGCCCCTGAGTGATGTAGTGGTGTCCACGAGTGATGTGGTGGTGTCCCTGAGTGATGTGGTGGTGTTCCTGAGTGATGTGGTGGTGTACGTGAGTGATGTGGTGGTGTCCCTGAGTGATGTAGTGGTGCTCCTGAGTGATGTGGTGGTGTTACTGAGTGATGTGGTGGTGTTACTGAGTGATGTGGTGGTGTCCCTGAGTGATGTGGTGTTGCCCCTGAGTGATGTGGTGGTGCCCCTGAGTGGTGCCCCTGAGTGATGTGGTGCTGTTCCTGAGTGATGTGGTGGTGTTCCTGAGTGATGTGGTGGTGTTCCTGAGTGATGTGGTGGTGCCCCTGAGTGATGTGGTGGTGCCCCTGAGTGATGTGGTGGTGCCCCCGAGTGATGTAGTGGTGTCCCGAGTGATGTGGTGGTGCCCCTGAGTGATGTGGTGGTGTCCTAGAGTGATGTGGTGGTGTCTCCGAGTGATGTGGTGGTGTCTTCGAGTGATGTGGTGGTGTCTCCGAGTGATGTGGTGGTGTCCCGAGTGATGTTGTGGTGCCTCAAGTGATGTGGTGGTGTCCCCGAGTGATGTGGTAGTGTCCCCGAGTGATGTGGTGGTGTCCCTGAGTGATGTGGTGGTGCCCCTGAGTGATGTGGTGGTGCCCCTGAGTGATGTGGTGGTGCCCCTGAGTGGTGGTGGTCCCCCTGAGTGATGTGGTGGTGTCCCCGAGTGATGTGATGGTGTTCCTGAGTGTACCAATCAATCAAAGAAGAGATCAAGATGTTCCACTGGTTGCCTGTGGTGCAACGTATCAAGTTTAAGGTACTCTGCCTTGCCCATAAAGAATTCAATGGGACAGGACAGGTTCCTTTGAAACACCTCTGCTCATCGTATCACCCAGGGAGACAGTTACGGTCTACAAGTGCCAGACTAATGTTGGTACAAAGGATCTGTACTGTGAGCTGGGGAGTTTGGAGTACTGCCTATTGTGCAGTCAAATTATGGAATACTCTTCCTGTTGACATGAGAGAGGCCAACTCTCTCTTTTCCTTCAAAAAACATTTGAAAACCTGGTTGTTTTTAAACTAATCCTTCTCTTCTATTCCTACAGGGCTTACATTCCAGTTCAGCGCCAAGGCACCCCAGGGTATTCGTGCTCTTTAGAGGTTTTCTTAACATTAACATTAAAACTCCAGTCAGTGAAATAGCAGGGAAATTGTTGCATAGCGGAGGGGTACAAATTACCATTCCCACTCCAATAATTGTAACAGTAGGGAAAGTGTTGTATAGCTGTAGTGTAAAAATTACTATTCCCACTCTAATGAGTGCAACTCTAGGGCAAGTGTTGGATAGCGGCAGGTAAAAAACAAGCATTTGCAATGCAATTGGTCTCGCATTAGGAAAGTGTAAGCTATTGGTATTGTAAATGACATTTTTTTAAAATATATGTTGGCTTTGAAAATATATAAATTAATAGCATTGTTATTCACAAATCCAACAGCTTACACTTTCCTAATTCGAGTCCCATTGGTTATGGAAATGCTTGTTGGTAGCAAGCAAGGGCAGTGCTGTTGTGGTGCTGAGTGATGATGTGGTTGGGCTGAGTGATGTGGTGGTGTATTAGAGTGATGTCGTGGTGTCCCAGAGTGATGTGGTAGTGTCCCAGAGTGGTGTGGTGGTGTCCCAGAGTGATGTGGTGGTGCCCCTGAGTGGTGCCCCTGAGTGATGTGGTGGTGTTACTGAGTGATGTGGTGGTGCCCCTGAGTGATGTGGTGGTGTTACTGAGTGATGTGGTGGTGTCCCTGAGTGATGTGGTGGTGCCCCTGAGTGATGTGGTGGTGCCCCTGAGTGATGTGATGGTGTTACTGAGTGATGTGGTGGTGTCCCCGAGTGATGTGAGTGATGTGGTGCTGTCCCTGAGTGATGTGGTGGTGCCCCTGAGTGATGTGGTGGTGCCCCTGAGTGATGTGGTGGTGCCCCTGAGTGATGTGGTGGTGTTCCTGAGTGATGTGGTGGTGTTCCTGAGTGATGTGGTGGTGTCCCCGAGTGATGTGGTGGTGTCCCCGAGTGATGTGGTGGTGTCCCCGAGTGATGTGGTGGTGTCCCCGAGTGATGTGGTGGTGTCCCTGAGTGATGTGGTGGTGCCCCCGAGTGATGTGGTGGTGTCCCCGAGTGATGTGGTGGTGCCCCCGAGTGATGTGGTGGTGCCCCCGAGTGATGTGGTGGTGCCCCCGAGTGATGTGGTGGTATCCCCGAGTGATGTGGTGGTGTCCCCGAAAAAAGTGGTGGTGTCCCGAGTGATGTTGTGGTGCCCCGAGTGAGGTGGTGGTGTCCCCAAGTGATGTGGTGGTGTCCCCGAGTGATGTGGTGGTGTCCCTGAGTGATGTGGTGGTGCCCCTGAGTGATGTGGTGGTGTCCCAGAGTGATGTGGTGGTGCCCCTGAGTGATGTAGTGGTGTCCACGAGTGATGAAGTGGTGTCCACGAGTGATGTGGTGGTGTCCCTGAGTGATGTGGTGGTGTTCCTGAGTGATGTGGTGGTGTACGTGAGTGATGTGGTGGTGTCCCTGAGTGATGTAGTGGTGCTCCTGAGTGATGTGGTGGTGTTACTGAGTGATGTGGTGGTGTCCCTGAGTGATGTGGTGTTGCCCCTGAGTGATGTGGTGGTGCCCCTGAGTGGTGCCCCTGAGTGATGTGGTGCTGTTCCTGAGTGATGTGGTGGTGTTCCTGAGTGATGTGGTGGTGTTCCCGAGTGATGTAGTGGTGTTCCCGAGTGATGTGGTGGTGTCCCCGAGTGATGTGGTGGTGCCCCCGAGTAATGTGGTGGTGCCCCCGAGTAATGTGGTGGTGCCCCTGAGTGATGTGGTGGTGTTCCCGAGTGATATGGTGGTGCCCCCGAGTGATGTGGTGGTGTCCCCGAGTGATGTGGTGGTGTCCCCGAGTGATGTGGTGGTGTCCCTGAGTGATGTGGTGGTGCCCCTGAGTGATGTGGTGGTGTCCCTGAATGATGTGGTGGTGCCCCCGAGTAATGTGGTGGCGCCCCCGAGTAATGTCGTGGCGCCCCTGAGTGATGTGGTGGTGTTCCCGAGTGATGTGGTGGTGTCCCCGAGTGATGTGGTGGTGTCTCGGAGTAATGTGGTGGTGTCTCCGAGTGATGTGGTGGTGTCCCTGAGTCATGTGGTGGTGTCTCCGAGTGATGTGGTAGTGTCCCGAGTGATGTTGTGGTGCCCCAAGTGATGTGGTGGTGTCCCCGAGTGATGTGGTAGTGTCCCCGAGTGATGTGGTGGTGTCCCTGAGTGATGTGGTGGTGCCCCTGAGTGATGTGGTGGTGCCCCTGAGTGATGTGGTGGTGCCCCTAAGTGGTGCCCCTGAGTGATGTGGTGGTGCCCCTGAGTGATGTGGTTGTGTCCCCGAGTTATGTGGTGGTGTCCCTGAGTGATGTAGTGGTGGTGTTCCTGAGTGATGTGGTGGTGTTCCTGAGTGATGTGGTAGTGTCCCTGAGTGATGTGGTGGTGTCCCTGAGTGATGTGGTGGTGCCCCTGAGTGATGTGGTGGTGCCCCTGAGTGGTGGTGGTCCCCCTGAGTGATGTGGTGGTGTCCCCGAGTGATGTGGTGGTGTTCCTGAGTGTACCAATCAATCAAAGAAGAGATCAAGATGTTCCACTGGTTGCCTGTGGTGCAACGTATCAAGTTTAAGGTACTCTGCCTTGCCCATAAAGAATTCAATGGGACAGGTTCCTTTGAAACACCTCTGCTCATCGTATCACCCAGGGAGACAGTTACGGTCTACAAGTGCCAGACTAATGTTGGTACAAAGGATCTGTACTGTGAGCTGGGGAGTTTGGAGTACTGCCTATTGTGCAGTCAAATTATGGAATACTCTTCCTGTTGACATGAGAGAGGCCAACTCTCTCTTTTCCTTCAAAAAACATTTGAAAACCTGGTTGTTTTTAAACTAATCCTTCTCTTCTATTCCTACAGGGCTTACATTCCAGTTCAGCGCCAAGGCACCCCAGGGTATTCGTGCTCTTTAGAGGTTTTCTTAACATTAACATTAAAACTCCAGTCAGTGAAATAGCAGGGAAATTGTTGGATAGCGGAGGGGTACAAATTACCATTCCCACTCCAATAATTGTAACAGTAGGGAAAGTGTTGTATAGCTGTAGTGTAAAAATTACTATTCCCACTCTAATGAGTGCAACTCTAGGGCAAGTGTTGGATAGCGGCAGGTAAAAAACAAGCATTTGCAATGCAATTGGTCTCGCATTAGGAAAGTGTAAGCTATTGGTATTGTAAATGACATTTTTTTAAAATATATGTTGGCTTTGAAAATATATAAATTAATAGCATTGTTATTCACAAATCCAACAGCTTACACTTTCCTAATTCGAGTCCCATTGGTTATGGAAATGCTTGTTGGTAGCAAGCAAGGGCAGTGCTGTTGTGGTGCTGAGTGATGATGTGGTTGGGCTGAGTGATGTGGTGGTGTATTAGAGTGATGTCGTGGTGTCCCAGAGTGATGTGGTAGTGTCCCAGAGTGGTGTGGTGGTGTCCCAGAGTGATGTGGTGGTGCCCCTGAGTGGTGCCCCTGAGTGATGTGGTGGTGTTACTGAGTGATGTGGTGGTGCCCCTGAGTGATGTGGTGGTGTTACTGAGTGATGTGGTGGTGTCCCTGAGTGATGTGGTGGTGCCCCTGAGTGATGTGGCGGTGCCCCTGAGTGATGTGGTGGTGTTACTGAGTGATGTGGTGGTGTCCCCGAGTGATGTGAGCGATGTGGTGCTGTCCCTGAGTGATGTGGTGGTGCCCCTGAGTGATGTGGTGGTGCCCCTGAGTGATGTGGTGGTGCCCCTGAGTGATGTGGTGGTGCTCCTGAGTGGTGCTCCTGAGTGATGTGGTAGTGTTCCTGAGTGATGTGGTGGTGTTCCTGAGTGATGTGGTGGTGTTCCTGAGTGATGTGGTGGTGTCCCCGAGTGATGTGGTGGTGTCCCCGAGTGATGTGGTGGTGTCCCCGAGTGATGTGGTGGTGTCCCCGAGTGAAGTGGTGGTGTCCCCGAGTGATGTGGTGGTGTCCCTGAGTGATGTGGTGGTGCCCCCGAGTGATGTGGTGGTGTCCCCGAGTGATGTGGTGGTGCCCCCGAGTGATGTGGTGGTGCCCCCGAGTGATGTGGTGGTGCCCCCGAGTGATGTGGTGGTATCCCCGAGTGATGTGGTGGTGTCCCCGAATAAAGTGGTGGTGTCCCGAGTGATGTTGTGGTGCCCCGAGTGAGGTGGTGGTGTCCCCAAGTGATGTGGTGGTGTCCCCGAGTGATGTGGTGGTGTCCCTGAGTGATGTGGTGGTGCCCCTGAGTGATGTGGTGGTGTCCCAGAGTGATGTGGTGGTGCCCCTGAGTGATGTAGTGGTGTCCACGAGTGATGTGGTGGTGTCCCTGAGTGATGTGGTGGTGTTCCTGAGTGATGTGGTGGTGTACGTGAGTGATGTGGTGGTGTCCCTGAGTGATGTAGTGGTGCTCCTGAGTGATGTGGTGGTGTTACTGAGTGATGTGGTGGTGTTACTGAGTGATGTGGTGGTGTCCCTGAGTGATGTGGTGTTGCCCCTGAGTGATGTGGTGGTGCCCCTGAGTGGTGCCCCTGAGTGATGTGGTGCTGTTCCTGAGTGATGTGGTGGTGTTCCTGAGTGATGTGGTGGTGTTCCCGAGTGATGTGGTGGTGTTCCCGAGTGATGTGGTGGTGTCCCCGAGTGATGTGGTGGTGCCCCCGAGTAATGTCGTGGTGCCCCCGAGTAATGTGGTGGTGCCCCTGAGTGATGTGGTGGTGTTCCCGAGTGATGTGGTGGTGCCCCCGAGTGATGTGGTGGTGTCCCCGAGTGATGTGGTGGTGTCCCCGAGTGATGTGGTGGTGTCCCTGAGTGATGTGGTGGTGCCCCTGAGTGATGTGGTGGTGTCCCTGAATGATGTGGTGGTGCCCCCGAGTAATGTGGTGGCGCCCCCGAGTAATGTCGTGGCGCCCCTGAGTGATGTGGTGGTGTTCCCGAGTGATATGGTGGTGTTCCCGAGTGATGTGGTGGTGTCCCCGAGTGATGTGGTGGTGCCCCCGAGTAATGTGGTGGTGCCCCCGAGTAATGTGGTGGTGCCCCTGAGTGATGTGGTGGTGTTCCCGAGTGATGTGGTGGTGCCCCCGAGTGATGTGGTGGTGTCCTGGAGTGATGTGGTGGTGTCCCCGAGTGATGTGGTGGTGTCCCGGAGTAATGTGGTGGTGTCTCCGAGTGATGTGGTGGTGTCCCTGAGTGATGTGGTGGTGTCTCCGAGTGATGTGGTAGTGTCCTGAGTGATGTTGTGGTGCCCCAAGTGATGTGGTGGTGTCCCCGAGTGATGTGGTAGTGTCCCCGAGTGATGTGGTGGTGTCCCTGAGTGATGTGGTGGTGCCCCTGAGTGATGTGGTGGTGCCCCTGAGTGATGTGGTGGTGCCCCTAAGTGGTGCCCCTGAGTGATGTGGTGGTGCCCCTGAGTGATGTGGTTGTGTCCCCGAGTTATGTGGTGGTGTCCCTGAGTGATGTAGTGGTGGTGTTCCTGAGTGATGTGGTGGTGTTCCTGAGTGATGTGGTGGTGTCCCCGAGTGATGTGGTGGTGTTCCTGAGTGTACCAATCAATCAAAGAAGAGATCAAGATGTTCCACTGGTTGCCTGTGGTGCAACGTATCAAGTTTAAGGTACTCTGCCTTGCCCATAAATAATTCAATGGGACAGGACAGGTTCCTTTGAAACACCTCTGCTCATCTATCACCCAGGCAGACAGTTAAGGTCTACAAGTGCCAGACTAATGTTGGTACAAAGGATCTGTACTGTGAGCTGGGGAGTTTGGAGTACTGCCTATTGTGCAGTCAAATTATGGAATACTCTTCCTGTTGACATGAGAGAGGCCAACTCTCTCTTTTCCTTCAAAAAACTTTGAAAACCTGGTTGTTTTTAAACTAATCCTTCTCTTCTATTCCTACAGGGCTTACATTCCAGTTCAGTGCCAAGGCACCGCAGGGTATTCGTGCTCTTTAGAGGTTTTCTTAACATTAACATTAAAACTCCAGTCAGTGCAATAGCAGGGAAATTGTTGGATAGCGGAGGGGTACACATTACCATTCTGACTCCAATAATTGTAACAGTAGCGAAAGTGTTGGATAGCTGTAGTGTAAAAATTACTATTCCCACTCCAATGAGTGCAACTCTAGGGCAAGTGTTGGATAGCGGCAGGTAAAAAACAAGCATTTGCAATGCATTTGGTCTCGCATTAGGACAGTGTGAGCTATTGGTATTGTAAATGACAATTTTTTTAAATATGTGTTGGCTTTGAAAATATATAAATTAATAGCATTGTTATTCACAAATCCAATAGCTTACACTTTCCTAATTCGAGTCCCATTGGTTATGGAAATGCTTGTTTGTAGCAAGCAATGGCAGTGCTGTTGTGGTGCTGAGTGATGATGTGGTTGGGCTGAGTGATGTGGTGGTGTATTAGAGTGATGTGGTGGTGTCCCAGAGTGATTTGGTAGTGTCCCAGAGTGGTGTGGTGGTGTCCCAGAGTGATGTGGTGGTGCCCCTGAGTGGTGCCCCTGATTGATGTGGTGGTGTTACTGAGTGATGTGGTGGTGCCCCTGAGTGATGTGGTGGTGTTACTGAGTGATGTGGTGGTGTCCCTGAGTGATGTGGTGGTGCCCCTGAGTGATGTGGTGGTGCCCCATGAGTGGTGCCCCTGAGTGATGTGGTGGTGTTACTGAGTGGTGTGGTGGTTTCCCTATGTGATGTGAGTGATGTGGTGGTGTCCCTGAGTGATGTGGTGGTGCCCCTGAGTAATGTGGTGGTGCCCCTGAGTAATGTGGTGGTGCCCCTGAGTAATGTGGTGGTGCCCCTGAGTGATGCGGTGGTGCTCCTGAGTGGTAGCCCTGAGTGATGTGGTGGTGTCCCCGAGTGATGTGGTGGTGTCCCCGAGTGATGTGGTGGTGTCCCTGAGTGATGTGGTGGTGCCCCTGAGTGATGTGGTGGTGTCCCTGAATGATGTGGTGGTGCCCCCGAGTAATGTGGTGGCGCCCCCGAGTAATGTCGTGGCGCCCCTGAGTGATGTGGTGGTGTTCCCGAGTGATATGGTGGTGTTCCCGAGTGATGTGGTGGTGTCCCCGAGTGATGTGGTGGTGCCCCCGAGTAATGTGGTGGTGCCCCCGAGTAATGTGGTGGTGCCCCTGAGTGATGTGGTGGTGTTCCCGAGTGATGTGGTGGTGCCCCCGAGTGATGTGGTGGTGTCCTGGAGTGATGTGGTGGTGTCCCCGAGTGATGTGGTGGTGTCCCGGAGTAATGTGGTGGTGTCTCCGAGTGATGTGGTGGTGTCCCTGAGTGATGTGGTGGTGTCTCCGAGTGATGTGGTAGTGTCCCGAGTGATGTTGTGGTGCCCCAAGTGATGTGGTGGTGTCCCCGAGTGATGTGGTAGTGTCCCCGAGTGATGTGGTGGTGTCCCTGAGTGATGTGGTGGTGCCCCTGAGTGATGTGGTGGTGCCCCTGAGTGATGTGGTGGTGCCCCTAAGTGGTGCCCCTGAGTGATGTGGTGGTGCCCCTGAGTGATGTGGTTGTGTCCCCGAGTTATGTGGTGGTGTCCCTGAGTGATGTAGTGGTGGTGTTCCTGAGTGATGTGGTGGTGTTCCTGAGTGATGTGGTGGTGTCCCCGAGTGATGTGATGGTGTTCCTGAGTGTACCAATCAATCAAAGAAGAGATCAAGGTGTTCCACTGGTTGCCTGTGGTGCAACGTATCAAGTTTAAGGTACTCTGCCTTGCCCATAAAGAATTCAATGGGACAGGACAGGTTCCTTTGAAACACCTCTGCTCATCGTATCACCCAGGCAGACAGTTAAGGTCTACAAGTGCCAGACTAATGTTGGTACAAAGGATCTGTACTGTGAGCTGGGGAGTTTGGAGTACTGCCTATTGTGCAGTCAAATTATGGAATACTCTTCCTGTTGACATGAGAGAGGCCAACTCTCTCTTTTCCTTCAAAAAACATTTGAAAACCTGGTTGTTTTTAAACTAATCCTTCTCTTCTATTCCTACAGGGCTTACATTCCAGTTCAGTGCCAAGGCACCGCAGGGTATTCGTGCTCTTTAGAGGTTTTCTTAACATTAACATTAAAACTCCAGTCAGTGCAATAGCAGGGAAATTGTTGGATAGCGGAGGGGTACACATTACCATTCCGACTCCAATAATTGTAACAGTAGCGAAAGTGTTGGATAGCTGTAGTGTAAAAATTACTATTCCCACTCCAATGAGTGCAACTCTAGGGCAAGTGTTGGATAGCGGCAGGTAAAAAACAAGCATTTGCAATGCATTTGGTCTCGCATTAGGACAGTGTGAGCTATTGGTATTGTAAATGACAATTTTTTTAAATATGTGTTGGCTTTGAAAATATATAAATTAATAGCATTGTTATTCACAAATCCAATAGCTTACACTTTCCTAATTCGAGTCCCATTGGTTATGGAAATGCTTGTTGGTAGCAAGCAATGGTAGTGCTGTTGTGGTGCTGAGTGATGATGTGGTTGGGCTGAGTGATGTGGTGGTGTATTAGAGTGATGTGGTGGTGTCCCAGAGTGATTTGGTAGTGTCCCAGAGTGGTGTGGTGGTGTCCCAGAGTGATGTGGTGGTGCCCCTGAGTGGTGCCCCTGATTGATGTGGTGGTGTTACTGAGTGATGTGGTGGTGCCCCTGAGTGATGTGGTGGTGTTACTGAGTGATGTGGTGGTGTCCCTGAGTGATGTGGTGGTGCCCCTGAGTGATGTGGTGGTGCCCCGTGAGTGGTGCCCCTGAGTGATGTGGTGGTGTTACTGAGTGGTGTGGTGGTTTCCCTGAGTGATGTGAGTGATGTGGTGGTGTCCCTGAGTGATGTGGTGGTGCCCCTGAGTAATGTGGTGGTGCCCCTGAGTTATATGGTGGTGCCCCTGAGTAATGTGGTGGTGCCCCTGAGTGATGCGGTGGTGCTCCTGAGTGGTAGCCCTGAGTGATGTGGTGGTGTCCCCGAGTGATGTGGTGGTGTCCCCGAGTGATGTGGTGGTGTCCCTGAGTGATGTGGTGGTGCCCCTGAGTGATGTGGTGGTGTCCCTGAATGATGTGGTGGTGCCCCCGAGTAATGTGGTGGCGCCCCCGAGTAATGTCGTGGCCCCCCTGAGTGATGTGGTGGTGTTCCCGAGTGATATGGTGGTGTTCCCGAGTGATGTGGTGGTGTCCCCGAGTGATGTGGTGGTGCCCCCGAGTAATGTGGTGGTGCCCCCGAGTAATGTGGTGGTGCCCCTGAGTGATGTGGTGGTGTTCCCGAGTGATGTGGTGGTGCCCCCGAGTGATGTGGTGGTGTCCTGGAGTGATGTGGTGGTGTCCCCGAGTGATGTGGTGGTGTCCCGGAGTAATGTGGTGGTGTCTCCGAGTGATGTGGTGGTGTCCCTGAGTGATGTGGTGGTGTCTCCGAGTGATGTGGTAGTGTCCCGAGTGATGTTGTGGTGCCCCAAGTGATGTGGTGGTGTCCCCGAGTGATGTGGTAGTGTCCCCGAGTGATGTGGTGGTGTCCCTGAGTGATGTGGTGGTGCCCCTGAGTGATGTGGTGGTGCCCCTGAGTGATGTGGTGGTGCCCCTAAGTGGTGCCCCTGAGTGATGTGGTGGTGCCCCTGAGTGATGTGGTTGTGTCCCCGAGTTATGTGGTGGTGTCCCTGAGTGATGTAGTGGTGGTGTTCCTGAGTGATGTGGTGGTGTTCCTGAGTGATGTGGTGGTGTCCCCGAGTGATGTGGTGGTGTTCCTGAGTGTACCAATCAATCAAAGAAGAGATCAAGATGTTCCACTGGTTGCCTGTGGTGCAACGTATCAAGTTTAAGGTACTCTGCCTTGCCCATAAAGAATTCAATGGGACAGGACAGGTTCCTTTGAAACACCTCTGCTCATCGTATCACCCAGGCAGACAGTTAAGGTCTACAAGTGCCAGACTAATGTTGGTACAAAGGATCTGTACTGTGAGCTGGGGAGTTTGGAGTACTGCCTATTGTGCAGTCAAATTATGGAATACTCTTCCTGTTGACATGAGAGAGGCCAACTCTCTCTTTTCCTTCAAAAAACATTTGAAAACCTGGTTGTTTTTAAACTAATCCTTCTCTTCTATTCCTACAGGGCTTACATTCCAGTTCAGTGCCAAGGCACCGCAGGGTATTCGTGCTCTTTAGAGGTTTTCTTAACATTAACATTAAAACTCCAGTCAGTGCAATAGCAGGGAAATTGTTGGATAGCGGAGGGGTACACATTACCATTCCGACTCCAATAATTGTAACAGTAGCGAAAGTGTTGGATAGCTGTAGTGTAAAAATTACTATTCCCACTCCAATGAGTGCAACTCTAGGGCAAGTGTTGGATAGCGGCAGGTAAAAAACAAGCATTTGCAATGCATTTGGTCTCGCATTAGGACAGTGTGAGCTATTGGTATTGTAAATTACAATTTTTTTAAATATGTGTTGGCTTTGAAAATATATAAATTAATAGCATTGTTATTCACAAATCCAATAGCTTACACTTTCCTAATTCGAGTCCCATTGGTTATGGAAATGCTTGTTGGTAGCAAGCAATGGCAGTGCTGTTGTGGTGCTGAGTGATGATGTGGTTGGGCTGAGTGATGTGGTGGTGTATTAGAGTGATGTGGTGGTGTCCCAGAGTGATTTGGTAGTGTCCCAGAGTGGTGTGGTGGTGTCCCAGAGTGATGTGGTGGTGCCCCTGAGTGGTGCCCCTGATTGATGTGGTGGTGTTACTGAGTGATGTGGTGGTGCCCCTGAGTGATGTGGTGGTGTTACTGAGTGATGTGGTGGTGTCCCTGAGTGATGTGGTGGTGCCCCTCAGTGATGTGGTGGTGCCCCGTGAGTGGTGCCCCTGAGTGATGTGGTGGTGTTACTGAGTGGTGTGGTGGTTTCCCTGAGTGATGTGAGTGATGTGGTGGTGTCCCTGAGTGATGTGGTGGTGCCCCTGAGTAATGTGGTGGTGCCCCTGAGTAATGTGGTGGTGCCCCTGAGTAATGTGGTGGTGCCCCTGAGTAATGTGGTGGTGCCCCTGAGTGATGTGGTGGTGCTCCTGAGTGGTAGCCCTGAGTGATGTGGTGGTGTCCCCGAGTGATGTGGTGGTGTCCCCGAGTGATGTGGTGGTGTCCCTGAGTGATGTGGTGGTGCCTCTGAGTGATGTGGTGGTGTCCCCGAGTGATGTGGTGGTGCCCTCGAGTGATGTGGTGGTGCCCCCGAGTGATGTGGTGGTGCCCTCGAGTGATGTGGTGGTGTCCCCGAGTGATGTGGTGGTGTCCCCGAATGAAGTGGTGGTGTCCCGAGTGATGTTGTGGTGCCCCGAGTGAGGTGGTGGTGTCCCCAAGTGATGTGGTGGTATCCCCGAGTGATGTGGTGGTGTCCCCGAGTGATGTGGTGGTGTCCCTGAGTGATGTGGTGGTGTCCCCGAGTGATGTGGTGGTGTCCCCGAGTGATGTGGTGGTGTCCCCGAGTGATGTGGTGGTGTCCCTGAGTGATGTGGTGGTAACCCCGAGTTATGTGGTGGTGTCCCCGAGTGATGTGGTGGTGCCTCCGAGTGATTGGTTGTGCCCCTGAGTGATGTGGTGGTGTTCCCGAGTGATGTGGTGGTGATCCTGAGTGATGTGGAGGTGTTCCTGAGTGATGTGGTGGTGTCCCTGAGTGGTGTGGTGGTGTTCCCGAGTGATGTGGTGGTGTCCCCTAGTGATGTGGTAGTGTCCCCGAGTGATGTGGTGGTGTCCCCGAGTGATGTGGTGGTGTCCCCGAGTGATGTGGTGGTCTCCCTGAGTGATGTGGTGGTGTCCCTGAGTGATGTGATGGCACCCGAGTGATGTGGTGGTGCCCCTGAGTGATGTATTGGTGCCCTTTAGTGATGTGGTGGTGCCCCTGAGTGATGTGGTGGTGCCCCTGAGTGGTGCTCCTGAGTGATGTGGTGGTGTTCCTGAGTGATGTGGTGGTGTTCCTGAGTGATGTGGTGGTGTCCCTGAGTGATGTGGTGGTGCCCCTGAGTGATGTGGTGGCATTCCTGAGTTATGTGGTGGTGTTCCTGAGTGATGTGGTGGTGCCCCTGAGTGATGTAGTGGTGCCCCTGAGTAATGTAGTGGTGTTCCTGAGTGACGTGGTGTGTGAGGGTGAGGTTGTGTGGGGGTGTGAGAGAGTGAGGTTGTGTGGGGGTGTGAGGGGGTGAGGGTGAGTGAGGGTGAGAGGGTTGTGAGGGTGAGCGGTGTGAGGTTGTGAGGGTGAGTGAGGGTGTGTGAGGGTGGGTGAGGGTGTGAGGGTGAGGGAGGGTGAGGTTGACAGGGATGAGGGTGATGGGTGTGATGATGGGGGTGTGTGAGGGTGATGGGGTGTGGGGGTGAGGAGGTGTGAGGGAGGGTGAGTGAGGGTGGGTGAGTGACGGTGAGTGAGGGTGTGTGAGGGTGGGTGAGGGTGTGTGAGAGTGAGTGAGGGTGAGAGGGTGTGTGAGGGTGAGAGGGTGTGAGGGTGTGTGAGGGTGAGGGGGTGTGTGAGGGTGAGGGGTGGTGAGGGTGTGTGAGGTGAGGGGGTGTGAGGGTGTGAATGGGTGAGGGTGAGAGGGTTGTGAGGGTGAGAGGGTTGTGAGGGTAAGAGGGTTGTGAGGGTGTGAAGTTGAGGGTGTGAGGATGAGGGTGTGAGGGTGAGGGGGTCAGAGTGAGGGGGTGAGGGTGAGGGGGTGAGGGTAAGTGAGGGTGGGTGAGGGTGAGTGACGGTGAGTGAGGGTGAGTGACGGTGAGTGAGGGTGAGTGAGGGTGTGTGAGGGTGGGTGAGGGTGTGAGGGTGTTTGAGGGTATGTGAGGGTAAGAGGGTATGAGGGTGTGTGAGGGTGAGGAGATGTGAGAGTGAGAGTGAGGGTCTAAAGTAAATGGTGGCAGGGCAGACATCATAAGACAGAGAGAAGAGACTGCGTGGTGACTGCGTTGGTCAGTTTCAGAATCAGGTGAGGGGGTGTGTGAGGGCAGAGTCAGCGAGGGATCTATGTGTCTAGAGGCAAAGCATAGCGGATGTAACATTGCAGCTAGCAAGTCGAGTGTTTTCAAGCTGAGTGTCCCTAGAGAGATGGCAACACAGCAACAGCATTTGAGGAGCAAGGCTGTAAACAAGCACGGTAGGCTTTCACTTTCGTCCAGGAACAAGCTCTCGGCAATGCTGTGGCAGGGGTGGGCGGGGGAGCGGCAGCCTTTGAAGTCTGATGCCAAGGCTCAGACAAATGGTGGTGCGAGGTGCACGCGGGGGGGGCGGGGGAGCGGCAGCCTTTGAAGTCTGATGCCGAGCACAGACAAATGTTGGTGTGTGACGTGGCTGGCGTGCACACGCATAGATCACATGAACTGTATGCGACCCGCAGTTTGGTAGAGATTCTGAACTGCCTACTATAATCTCGCCTATCTATCCCTGCGGGATAGAATAGTCGAGACCTAAAAAAGGAGACAGACAAGGGAGAGAGAAGCGAAGCTGGAACTATTGAGGGAGAGAGCGGCGGATAGGGAAGTTGTGGAAAGCAGGGGGTGGCATAGAGGGTAGGCGGAGAAGACAAGATGTAGAGGGGGTGGATACAGTAAATGCAAGAGAGTCAAGATGAGAGGAAAGTGGATAGGGTGGGGAGAGGTGGCATGGTCGTGGAAGGGAGATGGCAAAGCAGAGGAGGGACGATAGAAGAAAGGTGTATAAGAGAGGGGGCGAGTCGGAAAAAAGGGGCTGAGGAGGGAGGGCGAGGTGAATGGGGGTAAAGTTCAGTTGATCGACAGGGCGGAGGGAAGCAGAGTTTGGGAGTGAGAATGGTGGAGTGGAGGGGGAGAGGAGTGTATGGGAGAGGAGTGGAGGGGAGAGATCAGTAAAGGAGGGAAGTGGGCTGACTGATGAGCGAGAGAAGGGCAGTGGTGGGGAAGGAGATGAAGAGGGAAGACATGAAGAGGAGGGCTGAGGGCAGTGGTGATGAAAGGGGAGATGAAAACATTGGATCTTTCTGAAAAGGGGACAGGGGGGAGCATCGATGTGCAGCGAGGGGACAGGCTAACGCAGGGGGGAGAGTAGTGGAGGAGGAGAAGGCGGGATGGTAAGTGAGGTAGGAAAAAGTTGAAAAGAAAGAGGAGTTCGCGGAGAGGGAATAGACCTTATGGAGGTGACGGGGAAGCGGGGAGAGGAAAGGAAGGAGAAGAGCTGGGTACAGGAGATAAAACGACGGGGAGAGAAACATAGGAAATTACAGTAAAGGGTGTCTAGTCAGGAGAAGGCACGAGGGCGTTAGTAGAGGAGTAGGGATACACGTTATAGAGGAGGCAGTGGAAGAGGTAAGTTCATTAGAGAGGAAAGAAGAGGGGGAGTTGTCAAACTCAAATACTTTCGGGTCGAGTTGGCGCTAAATAAAACTGCAAAAAACACACACACACTAAACAAGCCTATGGAACTGAAAGTTGATAACTACGCAATCCCCCTTACATCTTTTAAGGTAGAGGGCCTACCCATTCTGCCTTCTTCTGAATGTTCTCATAATGGGCGTAATTAAAATCTGAATTTTTGGTTAGCCAATGGCTTACTTTATTATTTAGCTGGGCTGTCATTTCAACTTTATTGGGTTGAGGCACAGGAGTATTTGGTAGGACTACCACATATGGGTGGACTTTCGTGGGAAGATTAAGGCAGGGGGACGGGCTAGGCTGTCTTCCAACCCCTGTCTGCTCATTATCAAACCCCCTCTGCTGCCTACTCGTGGGGATTGGTCTATGACCTCTGATGGTTCTACTATCTGGCACCTCACGGTGTGGTCCTTGAAGTCCGAGGGCCAGGGGAGATTGAAAATATCGCCATCTGGATGGCTCTGAGGTTATGTTAGCCCGGGGACAATCGGCAGTCTCTCAAAAAGAAACTAGTAATGCCTCCCTCCAGCCTTGGCACCACCAAAGTGACATGACACCACCACCAAGTCACAGAAGGACCGGAAGAGAACTCTCAAAGTATATCAACACAAGGGGACTCAAAGTTGGATCTACAATGGAGAAGGATATGTGGCCTAGTGGCTAGAGCTGCGAGATTCAGAACTTGGGAAGCAGGTTTGAATCTTGGCCGTGTCTCAACATTCTGTGATTCTGGGCGCATAACTTACTCTACCCGGGCCTTCAAAAATGTTTAGTTCTCATCTAAAATGTCTGGTTCTCATATGAAGTGCTCCTACACCTTTGGGTCAAGTTTGCGCTATTCAAAATGACAAGCACAAGAAAAGGAACTGAAACCCCGGAATCACTTGTTGAGGAACCCCCAGGCAATGACAGTGGTACAAGGCTATACTAATGGAAGATTGCACATTATAGAAACCCCAATGACATAACATAACAGATAGCTTAAGTGACAGACGTGTGACAGGCCATAGACACAATGATACGGCCTCAAGACAAGAGGGCAGGAAAGATGTAGAACCCAGAGACCTCATGGCGAAAGTACGTGAGGATGGAGAGATCAGACCGTCGACAAGGGACTGCTAGGACAAAGGCAGCAATGGCACAACAGCACCGAAAAGCAATAGGAACGCAGGAAGGACTGATGGGGCAGGCAAGTAAAACAAGAAGGGAGGTTTTACTGTAGGCATGCCAGGCGCGGCTGGTCCACTTGGGCGGAAGGGCCTCGCCCGCCCCTTTTTTCCCCCTAGGAACAGTGTCTGCCAGGCCGAACAACGGTCAGCCTGACAGACACTGTTCACTTTCAGTTTAAGCAGCCAAGAGACACACATGCGCATTTAGCGCTGGCTCCTGGCTGCCTGAACTGAACTTTGCTGGGCTGAGAAAGTCACAGCTCCGTTGGGCGTGACTTTCTCAGCTCAGCAAAAGTTGCTGAGGCCCTCCCTCAGTGACGAGGGATAGCGTCACTGATTGCCTCGCACCGGGGCGCTTCAGTTTTAAGCCCTGAAGTGCCCAGGGTCGAGTGTCAATCAGTGGCACTTCATCACAGAGTGGGGTGGGGTCAGTAGTCTTCCTGACCCATTCCCACTCTGTGATGACGTTGGGACTGCTGCCTTCCCTCATTGGCTGACCTTAGATCAGCCAATGAGGGAAGGCAGCAGTCCCAGTCCCAAGCCTCCTGGAACCTCCGAGGTAGAGCAGAGCTGGCTGAAGGTAAGTTTGATTTATTTTCTTTTTTACATTGTTTGGTGCGTGCGTGCATGCATGCATGTATGAATGTTTGGGAAAGAGTGTTGTGAATGAATGTGTTTGTGTGTGTGTGTGTGCGCCTGGTTGTGAGTGTTATGTGTATGCGAGCGTGTGTGTGTGTCCCGTCCAACCCCCTCCCCCCAAAACCTACCGGCCGCCACTGAGGCATGGGAATGTCACAACAGGAAAAGAGAGGCGCTGGGACTGATGTGAAAGAGCAATGCACATAACAGGACAGAGGGATGTGAGAGCACTGGAATAGACAGCACTATGGACGCAAGAGGACAATTATGTCACAGAGATGTCTAAGAAGCAGCGTAAGAAGTGGGCGGGAACGGAAGGGCACGGCGTGCCCCTACTTCTAAAAAATATGTTAGTCCGTTCCCCTACTTCTTAGTTTTGAAAGAGCGTACCGGGACTGTAGGAAGATCCATACTTTAAAAGTACACCTTTTTTTTCCCTGCATGAGTGGTGGAGCTTGAATATTGAGAAAGGCCTCTGTAGTGTGCCCGACCTCCTCCCCTTCCCCGCTGTGTCAAATGGGCCTGCGAAGTGAGACTGAAAAATTCACATTGTAAATTAATTAAATATAAACAACGAATATATATTAAACCTCAAATAAACATGTGTATCGATTGTTTGAATTAAATAACGTTATAAGCTGTAACTGGTCAGTGAAATGTCAAATGCACAAAAAATTGGTATGTTTTGCTATTTTTAGCCACTCCTCCGACTCTGCCCACTAATCCAATCCTCTGCTTATTCCCGCCCCCTGAGTCTCCGCCCACAATTCCCCTACTTTTTGTCCCTACTTCGTCCGCTGCTAAGAAGGCGGGAACAGACAGCACAACGTGAGAGACTGTAGATATAGAGAAACGTGTGAGGGCATTAAATAGGACAAGAGAGGTGAGGTGATAGTCAGAAATGGCATTAAAGGAATGAGATTGCACGAGCTAAGTAGGAGGACAGACGTGTGGCACAGCAAGAATCAGACAGCACCAAGCAAGTGATAGGGCAGTCAGGTCTGACAGGACACGAACGAACAAACAACAGAGTGGGGGCTAGACAAACATGTGGCAGAGGACGGATGAGAAAACATCAGCGAAGTGACAGGGCAGGAAAGACAAACAAGCGATGCGCGCTCTGTGCTGGGGGAGGGCGAGGGCCATTAGCCTGAGAGAACTCACGGCGAGATCAAAGGAAGGGTGGGAGGGACATTGGCAAGCGAGGGGTGAGGGGGTGTGCAGCCTGGTGAGCTGAAGTGGCAGCAGAGGCGGAGCGCGGCGCACGCGCACGAAGTGCATGTGGTTGTGCTCACATGCACATTCTTCATGTGCCAGGCTCCACCTAGTGCAGTGACCAGGGCATGACCAGGGCATGAGCGTCTTCCATACTTGGAACAGGCGCTCTGGGAGTGGGCAGTGTGGGGCTGTCTTACCG
This sequence comes from Lissotriton helveticus, assembly GCF_964261635.1. Taxonomy (NCBI): domain Eukaryota; kingdom Metazoa; phylum Chordata; class Amphibia; order Caudata; family Salamandridae; genus Lissotriton; species Lissotriton helveticus. The sequence goes on along the minus strand of NC_136069.1, from coordinate 1,675,287,998 downwards.
CCTGCCCCAGTGACTAGGGTGCAAGCAGGAGTACACAAGTGCTGACACCAGTACCCAAAGCCCTCCACACCAATGCACACCATTTGCATACTTCTGGTAAGATGGGTGCAATTAGTTCACACGCCCCCCTCACCCCCCCCTAGCACTGGGTAATAGTAAAAGTATGATTTTGTATAGTGCTTCATACCACTGCCGCGGGAATCTTGATCGTGTTGCCGCCATCCCCTGGGACACACAGGCCACGCCCACTACCATCTGGCCACGCCCCCCGCTATCTGGGTATTTAAAGCGCGCTGATTCACTAGCGCGACACAGAACACTTTGACCTCCTGAGGCGGAAGCCGGGAGAGTCGCATCGCAGCATTTTAAAAATGTGATTGTATTTTTGTGATTTTAAAACAAAACCTACCTCACTCTCCCTTGGGCACTACCGCGCAGCGGTTTAGAACGCTGCCGCGGGAATCTTGATCGTGTTGCCGCCATCCCCCGGGACACACAGGTCATGCCACTACCATCTGGCCACGCCCCCCGCTATCTGGGTATTTAAAGCGCGCTGATTCACTAGCGCGACACAGAACACTTTGACCTCCTGAGGCGGAAGCCGGGAGAGTCGCATCGCAGCATTTTAAAAATTTGATTGTATTTTTGTGATTTTAAAACAAAACCTACCTCACTCTCCCTTGGGCACTACCGCGCAGCGGTTTAGAACGCTGCCGCGGGAATATTGATCGTGTTGCCGCCATCCTCCGGGACACACAGGCCACGCCCACTTCCATCTGGCCACGCCCCCCATCATACTCACTTCCTATTTAATATGTGCATCTTCCGGACACGCAGCGGGCGAGCGCAGCGGGCGCGCCGTTTGCGCGCCGAAGGCGTGCCTAAGGCAAGCCCGTCTGCGTCCGTCCGCGACCAGACCGCGGCCGGGGCCAGGCATGCTGTCGGTGAAGATGCATATAAGGGAAGAATTGTGTGGTCGCGGGAAAATCTGTGGTCTCTTAATAACATGGCTGATGCCTGCGCTCATAGGATCGACCTTGGAAATACCACCCTCCCTCAGAACTGTGGGGTATGCGGGATACTACTGAGAGCGTTGGACGGCATGAGAATGGAGGGGCTTACTAACCCCAAGCCACCGATTAGCAGGGATTTTAGAGCGGGCCTGCTGAATTGTAGATCTCTTGCTAAACATGCAGGCGACATCTGGCTGCTACTGGAAGAGCATCAGTGGGATGCGCTGTTTCTAACAGAAACTTGGCTCAACGAGGATAATTTGACTTCCATCGCGCTGGCAGTACCCTCTGGGTATAAAATATGCTTTGCCAACCGGATAGGCACAAACAGGGGGGGGGGGTGTGGCTGTCATATTCAAAGAGCAGCTCACACTAAGCTCCTCCGCCCCTACTCTTATTCCGGGACTAGAGGGACTTCACTTCTGCTTTCAGGTGGGATATCAGCTATCCCTAGCGGGACTAGTCATATACCGCCCTCCTGGTGGGGAGGATCCCAACCTGACTACTTTGATGGATACTATCATCCAGAGCTCCCTCCTTCATACTCAATTTCTCGTCATTGGAGACTTTATTATTCAAATGGACAGGGAGGAATGTGTCCCTGCAGAAATACTGAGGTCAACATTAAATACAGCCAATTTGAGACTTATAAACGTGGGCCCCACGCACAGAGCAGGCCACACGCTTGACCTAATATTCTCCAATATTAACAATGCGGCGGCAGATCCACCGTTACAGCTGGTATGGTCAGACCACTCTCTGATTCCATTTCAACTAAAGCTAGCGGCTGATAGACCTGGGACAAGCAAATGCTCTTTTATGAAGAGACAATGGAAGAAACTAATCCCTGTTACTATGGGACCAGTTCTGGCCCAGAATACTCCTACCCTTACCTTCAATGCCGACACTGACGCATGGCTACTCAATGATTGGGTTGAGAATATGGTGTCTTCCATTGCACCGGCAATACATGCAATATCCAAACGAGAGTCCCCTTCCGCTCCCTGGTTCTCTCAGGACCTTAGAATACAGAAGACCGACTGTAAAAGGTTGGAGAGGCTTTGGAGGTTAAATTACGGACCCCTAGAAAAAGCCCGATACAGGGAAGCATCCAAAAAACTGCATAAAGCTATAAGAAAGGCAAAAAAACAGTTCTATGCTGATTCCATACAGCAAGCAGATCATTCAAGCAAAGACACCTGTAAAATAGTACAGTCCTTCTTCAAACCTAGATGTGTCGAGAGGGAGGTTCCCCCGTCGACCACGATGTGCAACAGTATTTCGGACTTCTTTGACTCAAAAATCAAACTAGTCTATGAGTCCTTTGGGCCAGAAAAGAAAACGGAAAAAATTGATCTGGCTGAAAAAATGTCAGACTGCGCGACTCTGACACAATTCCAACCGATAGCCCTGAACATGGTCATGCAAGAATAAAATCGTTGTAAATCTGGGTCACCTGACGACCCCTGCCTTTCTAAATTGTGGAACACCATAGCTGATTTTGTAGCCCCACAATTCAGCAAATATGGAATACGTCCATCTCTTCCGGGGTGTTCCCAAATATTTGGAAACATGCTACTCTCCTCCCACTAAAGAAAAAAACAAATGGGGACCCCATGGACCTTAGTAATCTTCGTCCGATCTCTTTGTTGGCAGCACCAGGCAAAATGCTTGAGAAAGTAATCCAGCGCCAACTGAATAAATTTATTGAAGAGAATTAAATATTACATGAGACGCAATCAGGCTTTAGACCCGGCTTCAGCACGGAGACAGCACTAATCAAGGTGGCAGAGTCGGTGAGGTGGTCGATGGATTCCGGAGACTCAGCGATGCTGGTGCTCCTGGATCTGTCAGCCGCTTTTGACACGGTCGACCACGTTAGATTGCTGTCACGACTGGCTGAGATAGGCATCCTGGACCAGGCACTGGGCTGGTTACAGTCGTATCTGACCCAGAGAACACAGAAGGTGGCGCTAGGGACAGCTTCCTCAACACCTAAGGCCCTTAACTGCGGCGTCCCTCAGGGATCGGCTCTAAGCCCATTATTATTCAATATTTACCTAGCTCCACTTTTTACGCTGATTGTCAATTGGGGGGTCAAAGCAATTTCTTATGCCGACGACACCCAACTGGTATTCCCGTATTCGGAGGTGTCGGAAGCGTCCTTTTTGAGCTTTAAGGGCTGTCTTCAAGATGTGGCCTGCTGGATGAACACAAATAAATTGAAACTCAACGCTAACAAGACAGAAGTGATCTTTTTTGGCAAGGGCCCCCCCCTCCTTCTGATCTTTGGTGGCCGGTGGAGATGGGACAAGCTCCCTCGCCCAGCCATTCGGCAAAAAATCTGGGAGTGCGGTGGGATGACAGTCTGTCCTTTGCATCACACATCCAGCAAATAGCTGGCTGCTGCCTATGTAAATTGAGGAATCTACGTAAGATTCTGCGACTCTTACCAGTAAATTGCCGAAAAACAGTAATCCATGCCACAGTAACATCTAGGCTGGATTACGCTAACGGCCTGTATCTGGGCTTACCAAAATACCTTATACAGCGACTGCAACTGGTCCAAAATGCGGCTGCGAGACTATTACTGCAGATCCCTTTCAAGCATTCGGTCTCTCCGCATCTTCTCTCACTTCACTGGCTACCGGTAGCAAGCCGAATTAAGTTTAAGGCACTTACACTGGCTTTTAGATCTCTGTATGGCACTTGCCCAAACTATCTGAAAGCCCGACTACCAAGATACACCCAAGCTCGCTCCCTCCGATCCAATAACCGTGCTCAGATTGTAGTTCCTCGAGCAAAGGGAGCTTGGCTGGGAGGACGGACTTTTTCAGCCAACGTGGCGACACTTTGGAAATCCCTGCCTCCCGCTCTTCAGCAGGCCCCTTCCGAGCTCTGCTTCAAGCGCATGCTGAAAACCTGGCTCTTCGCCCAACCGCGCTAGATGCTAATCCCCCCTAGTCCTCATAGTCAAAACCTGTTCCTGTAGCGCTGGGACACCTCCTTGTTGAGGTAGCTGTTCGCGCTTTAGAAAATTCCGTATTATTATTATTATTATTACCACACTGATTCGACTTCAAGGCAGTGTAACTAACAGGTGTTACAAAAAATCAAATGTAATGGCACTCTAGTGATCTCGGAAAGATCGAAGGTGCGGTTGGCTTTGCTTTGACCTTCATATCACTACAGCGGTCTGTGGCGAGTGTTTAACACACTGTGTGTCATATTACTGACAAAGACATTACTTTATTTCTGTGCCCTGAATAACTTCCCGCCTGCGTTTTTTCATGCTCAGGAGAGCACTGTGAGTTATTATTTAGACTGCAATGCCGTTACTTAAAACATCTTCACACAGATCTTCCTCTGAAAGACCAACTATTAGTTTATGAGAAATTCAGTGGAATTGGCAGCGAGGCGCATTCTCTGGTTTCTACCTCGGCATCCTCCCTACCGAGCTAAGAGCTGTAACAGTGCCCTCGCTTAAGATGAATACATTGTAGACAATTTCATTTCCCAAACATAATATTCAGATTCCGCCTCCTGGGGTGCAGTGGAATTGTGGGTATGCAGTGGGGTCGTCATTGGTTTGTAGCCTCCTCTGGGTGTCAAAAGTGACGCCTGACAAACAGAGACATGCGGACCTGTGATCCGGTGCTGCTGCTGCTGCGGCTGACGTCTCCTGTGCAGTCACGATGCTCCATTATGCTCTGTGCTCATCGGCGAGGGCCATTGTTCTGTAAGTGGGGCAGCTGTTTCCATGTGCACGGCGTGAACCCTTCTCAGCAGGCCAGGGATGCGCGAAGGCCTGGGATGCGAGATGTGCCCATCGAACGCCATTATTATTATTAATAGGGGGGCAGAGAGCCAGCGAACCAGCGAAAGCACTTGCGGGATCTCCGGCCGTGAGGGCAACGGCGGCGGAGCTAACTCCCGACTCCCAAGCGTCGTGAGGGAAACGGCAGTGAACTCCATCCCCCAGGTGCCGCAGCAAACACCGGCGCACCGGTGACGCGACAACCTGCGCCCCGGAGGCGCTACTTTACAGCGGAACGCCTCCCGTCCCGCGGGAGGCGCCGGGCTAAGCCCGGGCAAAGGACAGGCCGTCTGTGGCCGTCCGGGGCCAGACAAGGCTGGGCTGGGCCATCCCTCTAAACTCCATCAGAAGATTAGTGTCACTGTTACACCATGGGGAAACGTATAGCAATACCTGGTTCCAAACCCTCGAACGTGACTACTATTGAAAGCATGCTCGTAGAAGCCGTTAACATGGTCTCAACTGAGATTGAGCTTACTGAAAGAAGATTTTCTACGAGCTTACCGGCACCCTATAGGCACTCATTGGGTGGAGCAGAACAGGGTGATTTTTCTATCCCTTCCCCACTGTCTCCAGAAGTTCTAATTATTACCCCCAGCCAGCTTGACATGCCATCTAAGGACTTGGAGACTGAGTCTGAAACTGCTGATGCTGATACTGTCAATATAGCATCCCAATCGGTGTCGCAAATTGATGCCAGCAGTGGGGACTTGTCCACGGCTAATACGGCCACAAAAATAGAGGGGGGAAAGAGGAAGAGAGAAGTAACCAAGCCTACAATTAGTAAAAGGAAACAGCCGGCTCGCTCAAAAACTCAACCCCACTCTGCAAAGTATGTGGAAGCGAGGAACGACTGTTGTCCCAACGGGTCCAACGGAGCTAACACCAAATGATAACGTGGACTTGACCACAGTTGCAGATGGGATCAACTCGGCTCACACACAAACTGACCATACGAATACATATGACATGCAGGGAAGACTGGGGGACTTTTCAATTGATACCATAACAGATTCGGTTCATGACTGATTAAAAACATTAATTGATAAACAATTTAATGCTTTATTTAAACGGTTGGACAGATTGGAAAATTTGGTTAAAAAACCTGACACAAAGAAAAATGTCACAATTGCTGATAAAATTGTGTGGGGCAATAAACAAATGGGAATAGCATACCAGAGTACGCTAAAGGCAAGTGGTATTTGCACACCCCCAATCGTTAATGCTGCTTGTGATAAGCGTGGCAATTCCAAGGATTGTCACCCTCCTAAATCTACCTCCACTTTCATGCCCTTACCTAACACAGTAGCAATTGGCAACAGGACCATTAGTAATAGTCAGCCACGGATCCCAGTGTCAGCCTCCACTGCATTACCGGCCCCAGTGTCCATAGGTGGAGCATCTGTTCTGAAAGATAGTCCTATTTTTTCTAAAGACGTTCTTAATTTACCGCCAGAAGCCTGCCCATACGTTGTAATCCTAGCTGGCGTACCTCCCCCGAAGAAAGACCAATCGGAATCTTGGGAACAACTTAAAAATAAGAGTACCGATTGGTTAGTAAAACATAAAGGCCTAGGGATGGAGTACGCCAATGACATTCTAATGGTGCGACGTGTAGGCTGGGGGGGGGCTTTCAGAAAAGAATATCCTAGGTGATTGTATAATTATAAATTCTAGATGCCCCACTTTGGTGAAATGGCTATCGCAACCACAAGTTAATTATCATGCTGTCCCATCCCATATACAATCTTTACCATCGGGCTTTTTTTACAAACCCCCACCAGGACCATGTAACCCCCCTACACCAACATGGAACATACAGATCCGTTTTACAGTTTTGTCTTGTTCAGAGGGCCCACGTAATCCCTTCACGCCTTCATGGAACCTACAAAACCGGTTTGCCGCGCTGTCCAGTTTGGAGAGTCAGGATTGACTACCGAATCACCAATCCTCTATTTTATCTGAGACAGCAGATCCCTTAATAATATCTATGGGTGCCAGCGAAGCGACAACCCTTGATCTGAATTTAAGTGTCTTAAATTGGAACATAGCAGGATTAAGATTTAAGCTGATTTCTACAGAGTAGGTTGACATGTTAGCACTTATGACATCTTAATGTTCCAGGAGACGTGGTGCACAAATGAACTGTTTCTAGAAGGGTTTGTGTGTCAAAATAGTATTGTAAATGTAAATGTGGGTGTACTTGTAAAGCGCACTGTGACTCCATGGAGTATCCTGGCGCTGAAGACCGCTGGGGAACCCGTCTTGGTTTTCCCTGTGAGATGGTCCCTTTCTGGGTATCTCCAAAGTGAAACCAGGCCTCCCCGGTGTCTGTGGGGGGCTGTTGTAGAGATGAGGCAAGCTTAATGCCCAGAGTTGCAGAGTGTGTTCCCTGGTTAGAGTAGGCACCGAGGCGAGAATTATCGAGTACGTTTTGACCCTGGTCCACAACCCTGCCACGTTGGGAATTGAACCCTGGTCCCGGGCCGTTCTCTGCTTACGGGTCTGCCGCCTCTAACCAGTGAGCCACACCACTCCACATTGTAGATAGACCAAAAACAGGGCCACCATGTGGGGTGCTCTCTACATGGCTAAAAATATCAGCTGAGGGCAGCATTAAACCTGTAATGACAAACAATGTAAATTTCCAAGCCACTATTTACACACGGGGGGCCTCGATATGTTTAATCAATTTTTATAATAATGATTTTATGTCACTACCAAATAGAAATTTTATCAAATTATTTGAATTTATTGATGAATTTAATGATGAACAGAGGTATGGCAAAATAGATGGAATACTCTTAGCTGGGGATTTTAACGCCAGATTGTTGAGCGTTATTGACAACATCACCACGACCACAGTTAGTGCCACCCCATGCAGAAGAGGAGAGGAACTCAATAATTTCTTAACCTCCCGTAATTTGATTAATGTAATGGAAAAAGCTGGTGTAAATCCCACTGAGGGGCCATTGCCTACCTATAGAGGACGTGGTTGTTCATCCATCATAGATTATGTTTTTATATTATCCTCATTGAAAATTGTTTTGGTAAAGGCTGAGGTTTTATGCACTAGTCAAGGTCACCATAACCCCATTTTAACAACTATTAGCCTTCGTTCTAAATTCATTTCACACAGAGAAATAGGGGCAAAAAACCCGGAGGTATATACTGACAAGCTCAGGTTGATATGGTTGATAGGTTGACCTACTTACTCCTGAGGCAAAATAGCCGGGAGCTCTGTTGTTTTACTAAAATTTTAAGAAATTTGTCACAAATACCTGTTTTTTAAAGCACGCCGACATTGGCATTCAGGAAACCTTTCAGAACCAAGCGCTGCACAGCTGACTGATCGCTGTGGCAGCACCTCGCTTTCCCTGACCACTCCGGCCGCCATCGACCGCGAGGCGACAGGCCACGCCCACTCTAGGCCACGCCCCCCTCCGAGCACTTAAAAGCGCTGAATCTCAAGCGCTAAGGCAGACCTACTTACTCCTGAGGCAAAATAGCCGGGAGCTCTGTTGTTTTACTAAAATTTTAAGAAATTTGTCACAAATACCTGTTTTTAAAGCACGCCGACATTGGCATTCAGGAAACCTTTCAGAACCAAGCGCTGCACAGCTGACTGATCGCTGTGGCAGCACCTCGCTTTCCCTGACCACTCCGGCCGCCATCGACCGCGAGGCGACAGGCCACGCCCACTCTAGGCCACGCCCCCCTCCGAGCACTTAAAAGCGCTGAATCTCAAGCGCTAAGGCAGACCTACTTACTCCTGAGGCAAAATAGCCGGGAGCTCTGTTGTTTTACTAAAATTTTAAGAAATTTGTCACAAATACCTGTTTTTTAAAGCACGCCGACATTGGCATTCAGGAAACCTTTCAGAACCAAGCGCTGCACAGCTGACTGATCGCTGTGGCAGCACCTCGCTTTCCCTGACCACTCCGGCCGCCATCGACCGCGAGGCGACAGGCCACGCCCACTCTAGGCCACGCCCCCCTCCGAGCACTTAAAAGCGCTGAATCTCAAGCGCTAAGGCAGACCTACTTACTCCTGAGGCAAAATAGCCGGGAGCTCTGTTGTTTTACTAAAATTTTAAGAAATTTGTCACAAATACCTGTTTTTTAAAGCACGCCGACATTGGCATTCAGGAAACCTTTCAGAACCAAGCGCTGCACAGCTGACTGATCGCTGTGGCAGCACCTCGCTTTCCCTGACCACTCCGGCCGCCATCGACCGCGAGGCGACAGGCCACGCCCACTCTAGGCCACGCCCCCTAAACCTTGATCTCCCTGATAAAACATGTGCTTACATCGGACGCGCAGCGGACGGGCGCAGCGGGCGCGCCGTCAGCGCGCCGAAGGCGCGCCAAAGGCAAGCCCGTCTGGGCCCGTCCGGGCCCAGACGGCCTCAGGCCTAGATACTCTGCCCAACTCACAGGAACGTATCACTTACACCCGAGAAACGCTGCTCGCCCGGAACCCTAAAAAACATCCCCAATGCAAATACATCCTCAAGGAAGATACTCCCTTTGAAGTTTGTAGCCTCTGTAACAAACCAGAGGTAACGGAAGGTCACCAAGGACTTCGCCTTGGCCTTCTGAATTGCAGGTCCCTGGTAAAACACGCCCACGAAACTAACATTCTCGTCCAGGACCTGACGCTAGACATTCTGTTTCTGACGGAAACATGGCTGACCCCGCACAGTGATTTTGACATGGTCAATGCAACACCCCCCGGTTATCAAATATGCAGCCTAAATAGACCAAGCGGGAGAGGTGGTGGCCTAGCCATAATCCACAAAGACAATCTCAAATGCAAAATGGAACGTGGATCCATCAGAGACTGTGAAAGTTGCAATTTCACCATTCAGATCTCCCCATCAATCTCTCTCTCTGGAGTTTTAGTGTACCGTCCGCCGGGCGCACTCGGAGAATTCACCAGTACCCTGATGGAGCACATCGCACTAAAAACTATCTCAGTCTCTAACTTCCTCCTCCTAGGGGACTTTAACCTGCATTTTCTGGATCATGCGGACAATGCAGCAGTTAATCTTCTTGCTGATCTCACCACAGCCGACCTCCATCTTCAAAATACTAAAGCCACCCACGAGAAAGGCCAACTCTTGGATCCAATTTTCACCAACATTAAGAACCTAAATACCCAGGATCCCACCCCTTTGCCTTGGACAGACCATATGCTGATCCCTATGCATTGGTCACTCATAACAACTCATCCTACGAAACAGAAAACTAGGATATACACCAGACGGTGGTATAAATTAGTACCTGAGGAATGGGAAGCTAAACTACGTGAAACCGCTGGCCCTCTGCCCACGGACTCTAACTCCGCTAACAGAGAATTCAATGAGTGGCTAGTCCATCCCCTAGACAGTCTTGTCCCTTTGACCAGTACATTAAAACACGTTAAAAGAACTAATCCCGCCCCCTGGTACATACCCGCCCTCAATGCCCTTAAGAAGGAGTGCAAAAAGGCAGAACGCTCCTGGAGAAAAAGCAAGTTGACACCAGATAAAAATACGTATCAGTCCGCCATGAAAGCATACAAACGAGCCCTTCACGCTGCAAAAAGTGCCTTCTACGAGGAAAAAATAAAAAGTTCCTCTTGTTCAGCCAAAGAGACCTTCTCTATCTTTAAAGAGCTCCTCCAAGTCCCTGACCCCCCACAGAAACCCATGGACCCCAAGGCAGCGGAAGAAAAATGCGTCAATCTGGCCACCTTCTTTGACGAAAAAATTAAAAAAATCATCACCTCCCTTCCCGCCTTGAATCCTAACACCATAATGAGAGCCAAGGAGTCGTCGTCTCCGCTTAATAAACCACAGCTAGCGGCGCTCGGACCAGTTACAGAAGAGGAAGTGATGGCTACACTCATTTCAACCAAGAGTGGAGCCCCCAGTGACCCAGTTCCCATACGGTTCGTCAAAACCATCCCTCAGACCATAGTCCCCCAATTGACGGCCCTCATTAACATATCGCTGGCACTAGGAGAAGTCCCCTCAAACTGGAAGGAGGCCGTCGTCAAAGGGCTTCTCAAAAAACCATCGCTAGATCCGGCAGACCTATCCAACTACAGACCTATCTCCCTCCTTCCTTGGATAGGCAAGGTCGCCGAAAAACTAGCAAACAAAAAACTATCACATTTCCTGGAGTCAAACCATCTTCTTAACGACTCACAGACGGGCTTCAGACCAGGTCAGGGTACGGACACAGCCCTTCTAGCAGCAATAGAAAAAACTAGGGAAATCATCGACACAGGAGGATCAGTGGCAGTGGTCCTCCTAGACCTAAGTGCGGCCTTTGATACGGTCAATCACCAGGTCTTAATCCATCGTCTCGATAACATCGGGGTGAAAGACAAGGCGCTAAAATGGCTCTCGTCTTTTCTCTCCCGACGCTCCTTCCAAGTATGGGAAGGTGAAAGCCGCTCCCCCTCCATTCCCCTCCAGTGTGGAGTGCCACAGGGCTCATCCTTGAGCCCCACGCTGTTCAACGCGTACATGGCCCCACTGGAGGAACTGGTGTCCCCATTTGGTATCTCGATAGTTAGCTACGCTGACGACACACAGCTGGTGGTAACGCTCTCCCACCCCAAGCAAGAGCCTTCCAATCTCCACGACTGCCTAGCTAGTGTACATCAGTGGATGAGTGACTCTGCCCTGAAATTAAACGGCTCCAAAACAGAGATCCTGCTCCTAGGACATAACGGCCCAAACCTCCCCCCTAACATCTGGCCCGCTTGCATGGGTGAACCGCCCACCCCCAAGACGGAGGTCAAAAGTCTGGGAGTATGGCTGGAGACCGATCTCACTTTCAGGACACAGGCAAGAAAGACGGACGGCATTTGCTATGGACTTCTGAGATCCTGCAGGAAGGTACTTCCCTTATTACCCTTCCAATCGCGCCTATTGCTGATCCAAGGCCTAATTTTATCTAGGCTGGACTACAGCAACGCTATCTACCTAGGAGCTCCAGAATCCACCCTCCAAACGCTTCAAAAAGCCCAGAATGCCGCAGCCCGACTCCTAACAAATACCCCGGCCAGAACATCTGCCAAGCCCGCACTGAGGACGCTGCACTGGCTCCCCATTAGGGAAAGGGTAACTTTCAAGGCCCTCTGTCTGACCCACAAGGTACTGCACAATGTTGGCCCCCCTATCCTAAGTAAGTGGATTACACCGTACAGACCAACGAGAGCGCTCCGTTCCGAACATGGGAACTACATCACGATCCCCAAGGTGAAGAAGGCCCGGTTCGGTGGCCGTCGTTTTTCGGTCAACACCGGGAAAAAATGGAACACACTCCCCCTGAGCCTCAGAACAGAACCAAATCTCCTTCGGTTCAGGAAGTCCCTCAAAACCCTACTCTTTCCCTGAGCCATTCCCTCCCCCCCGGCGTTCTCCCCTTGGTGAGTAAGAGGTTCAGCGCTGGGATACCCTCTGGGTGACTACGCGCTTTAGAAATCTTTTAAATAAATAAATATGGAAGGGGATAGACAACAAAGCCCTCCTTACACGTACTATAAGAACGTATCCCGTACTTGTAGATACATGTTTGTCAAGCAGCTCCACAGGCAGGGAGATTATTGAGGCTTTTAGTGGTTTATGCACTGGCATCAAACATTTAATCTCTAAACCTATTACTAATATAAACAGGAATCCCAGGTGGTTTGATAGCTCTTGTTCGCGGGCCAACAGAGATCAGCGTGAAGCATTAGCGGGTTCACCCAGAGATGAAAGCGCCGGGATCCATTTGCCACCGGTCCGTGCTCAGCCCTGCAATTCACGCACCAAAGACGCTGGGAACCACATGCAGCAAGGCTACGTAGATTAACCTCTGAAGCCGAGCCAAGCTAGCCGACCGAGTGAGAGGGTGCTAATTACGATATACAAATAAGGACGCCGGGAACCATACGCAGCCGGCTCACAATAACTGTCACCAAAACAGGAGGAAATATTTGTTTTTAAACGTGATAAAGCTGCTGTTCTCAGAATATCATCTTTGGAGAACCTATCAACTCTCACTTTACCCTGGGATCCATTGCTGTGTAATCTGCCTCATATTGGCTTTAATTCCGGTACCATGTGTTGGTATCTATAGAAATATGATGGTACAGTCCTGAGGAAGACACAGTTGTGTCGAAACGCGTAGACAGGAAACCATCTTTTTATTGTAATATATATGTACCTACTCATGTCTAAATTCACGCATATGGTATAATGCTGGAATATTTTATCATGTATCGATACAAATGTACTTAAAACCTTTTTTTATCATTGAATCATGTTTTATAATAGAAATTAAAATACACTTAATGTGCAAAAACGTTTTTCTGATTATTTTCTCAAAAATCTTTTTGAGCTAATGTCACTGTTCATGTACTAGTGTTCGATTGAGGATTTGCCTGGGTATTTTACTCACATATACTGTTTTGCCCTGACCCAGGAAATTGATCCAAATCAGGGGGTCCTTGTTTATTTTCATATATTTTCACACAGAGATATAACTCTAGTTAGATCATTAAGAGCCTGCTATAGGAAAGCTACCAAGACACGCTCTGGTGAGTTACTGAAGGTACATTGGGATAATCTAGCTAAGGCTGCCTCCTTTAAGGATACAAATGGATTTTGGAAAGAAGTAAAATACATGAATTCCATGGATACAAATATTACCCCCATAAGCTGTAATATATCTAGTGAGCTATGGGAGGAGCACTTTGCTGCAATTTACACTGCTTCCTTAACCACCAGCAATAATATCTGTACCCAAGTCCCTAAGGTCACTATAACAATATCTGAAGTTGAAGATGCCATATTGCAAAGTCTAGGGAATAAAGCACCAGACCCGGACAGGCTATCTATTAACCTTATAAAACACAAACCGGACTTTTGGGCTCCCCTTTTATTCAACGTTTTTAACAAATTGACTAATGCAACCATCCCGAGCACCTGTTTGACCAGTACCATCGTCCCCATTTTTAAAAAAGGGGACCGATCTAACCCTAGCTGATACCGCCCTATCTCGTTGATAGACATTACCCTGAAGATCCTGGGCAGGGTTGTCTTTAATAAAATTAGGAATTGGGCGGAAGACAACCATATCTTAAATTGTTGCCAGCTGGGTTTTAGAAGCAATGTTGGAACTGTGGAACAGTGCTTAAATCTGAATCTTATTTTATGGAAATATACGGTTGCACAAAAAGTTCCACTTTATTTGGGTTTTATGGATCTATCCTCAGCATTTGATGTTGTTAACAGATCACGTTTATGGGTAATTCTTTTAAATTATGGGTTGGATGGGGCATTGGTTTGTTTTTTGGCGTATTTGCACAGGGACCTGAAGGCACGTGTGAGGATAAGCAATGACGGAGAAGTTTCTGGGGACATCACCATTGGCCGAGGGGTCAGACAAGGTTGTGTTCTGGCCCCTCTGCTTTTTATCATTTATATAAATGATTAACACAACTCCCTGTCAGAAGTGTCTAGTGATGTACCCAAAATCAATGGCAAATTACTGCCCGTGCTTTTATACGCAGATGATGCGGTCTTAATGGGTCGCACACCCAACGCACTTCGCACTAATTAGTCATGGGATTTGTGTCCTTTAGAGCAGATCTTGATCTTTGCACAAATTTTAAAAAGTCTTATATAATGAGTTGTGGGCCGAAAAAACACTGCATTAAATCAATTTCATTGGGCAGCGAACTACTGACACGCACTAGCACTTTTTCCTATTTGGGCTTAGTTTTTTTTAATCGGGTTCGTGGAAAGCCCACACGGCCCACAGAAGAAGTAAACTTAGTAAAGCAGTAAATTCTATGATCAGCCTCCGGCAACCAAGACAATCTGAGGTAGTGGTACCATTGATTCAGATATATAAATCGTAATGTGTGCCAATGGCTACTTATGGTGCCGAAGTCTGGGGGCATGTGAATTGTAGTGAGATTCAAACTGAAGACAACAGATTATCCAGGAAAATCCTGGGTGCGCTAATTTTCATCTCCCAATTATATATGCCACAAGGAATTGAATCTTCAATATGTGGAGGACTTTATTAGGTCACACCCAGCGATATTCTGGTTGAAAATATGGCAGAACCCAGCGGCGATTTTAACTAGAGAAATAATTATAGATTGCCTTAAGTGCGACAAAGGTGGCTGTATACCCTGGCTAGCCACAGTAAAAAATTGTTTAGCTAGCGTGAAAATGGAGCGCATTTTTTCACGTCCGTTAGCAGCGGAAGGAATAAATATAAGATTAGTCAGGGGGGCTGTCTACGACTTCTATCGTAAAGAGAGACAGGATATTGAGCTCACTAAACCATCGATTGCTAGATAAATGCCCCTTTTGGAGACACCAAGCACCCGACATCATATGCCACAACAATATCATAGGAAGAATATGGGGAGATGGAAAAGGAGTCTACTCTACCGCCTCAGAGATGGAAGCATCAAATATTCACTTTGCTTTCCATTAGGTTTTAATAAAAATTTAGAGCAACTGAATTGCCCCTGCAGTATATCTAGCAAACAAACCTTGTTACATGTTTTACTCTTTTGTAAATTTTATGTAAGATATACTAAATGGTACCTTGCCCCATATCTCAAAGCTCAGGCTATCATGGACTTTGAATTTGCATATATCGAGATATGATTTGATTTTCCGAGTAAGCACATTCCTCCAAGCTGCAGTACGCTCTCGTGCCTCAATGTATGAATTTTAATGCAGTATGCACCTATTACTTTTTTAATCTTTATCCTAACTTTACTGAAGGTTGCTCCAGTGTATAATTTCGGGATCCATTTCTGAAGATATAGTTGTCTCATCGATTATCAATGTATTTTCATGTAAACCATTGCTGATTTTGCACAGATCTACGTAAATTGTTTGTATTACCCAAGTCAGATTGCACACTACCGCACTTTACTTGAAAACTTTGCCAGTTTTGCATAAACTGTTTTAAGTCACATTTTGCACAATGCCATTTAAGCTGCTAGTCCTTTGGCCCACCCAACCCTTTTTTATCATGTTTTAATTCTGTACTGTGTATTTGTATTGGATGATAATGTATATTTATATGTTTTTAATATTTATTGTATTTGTTTGGTGGTGACGGATTGTACTTTTATGGATATTCTTATCCGAATAAAGATATTTGAATTGAATTGAATTATGAATACAAATATCAGCATGGGTAATTATTTTAATGGATGAACTGTCACACCCTTGACTGCATTTATTCACTACGGTTATAATAAGGTTCAGTGTCCCGGGCAAACAGCGCTCCCTGGCTCGTATTTCCGAGGCAGCAAGGAGAAGGAAGGCTTCTTGCTAGAACCATGAAGCTTGTGCTGGAGGGAGAAAGATTCAGACAGCACCAAACAAGTGATAGCGCATTCCTTTGAAGTCTGATGGGGGGTAGCGGCTTCCTTTGAAGTCTGATGCCGAGGCTCAGACAAATGGTGTATGGATTGCGATGTGCGGATGTGGCTGGTGATGTGCACGCGCCTGGCTCACATGAACTGTCAGTTCTGAGCGATGGCCGTCCTCCTGCCGTCCCCTCTGTGCTCACCAGGCCTGTCCCTCAAGTCGAATGTAGGCTACACTTCTCAGGCCAGGGGAGCCGAGGCCTGCTGATTAAACCAAATAGGAGGGACCTGCTTTGTCTGTGGGGAGAGGGCGGTGAGGTGAATTAAAGTCCCAGCTCGGCAAGCTCAGCTGTCTCCTGCGTAAATGTACTGTCACCAGGAGATACATCATCAGGATGTGTAGGACAGCGAGGCGCTTGCACCAAAGTGAGACTCACGTCAGTTTTAGACACAGGCCGGGAATCCAGATCCGTACCTACAGTCTTGCCCTCTGTTAAAATGCCTCTTTCTTACAAAACAGCACGGTAAGGTGCTCGGTGTGTGCGTAAGCACAGCATTGTGACGAAGAGGACCCAGAGCATGCTTCATGTGTGCAGGTGGTGATGGGCATTTTTGTGTTCGAATGCCGCAGAGCAAAAGAACAAAAAAAACTGAAAATCAGAAGAGCAGCAACAAAAGCTGTAAAGAAGCAGGGTCTGAAAGTGGCAGGCTTGGTGAGAGGCCTTGGCACGGGAAAGGCGGGTGGCTGGGCCAGGCATCACCTTCTTCTTAAATCACTGGTCCATGCCATGGCCACGTTAGGTCTGGGAGAGGGAAGAGATCCGAGGGCGGCGGGCAGGACTGTGATAGGAAGGTGTCAGGGCTCAGAAAGCAGGGAAGTGAGTGGCGGGGGAAAGGCAGCAATTCTTCAGAGCGAGTAAAGGGGGTAAAAAGAAAAAAGAGAGAGAAAAAGATGTAAAGGTCGCAATGGGTAAAGGTGAAAAAGAGATGGAAAACTTGCAGGAGAAGGAAAATGGGTAAAACTAGAAAGCACAGTGTGAGCTGTGTGTAAACAAGCCCCACTCTGTCAAGCATGTTGTGGTAGGAGGGTGTAAGCAAACGGCAAAACAATCTCTGTGTACTAAAAGCACGCTGTACAAAGAGTCCTTAAGAGACACCCAGAAGAGCAGAGCAGGTGCTTCGTTGCCCTATAGATAGGCAATACTTTCACTTATCACTAGTATTACAAATGGTCTGTGTCAAATTGATACCTATATTGTCCTCCCTAATGCCTATCCCAAATGCCGACCATTAACCAATCAGTGTCAACATTAAAGCTATTATGCATATGGCCACAAATCTTGCTTTCAGTACATGAATAGTACTCTAGGACCTCTGGATGTCGCTGAAGAAACTAAACAGCAAGACCCTCACTGGTATGAAGTATGAAGAGAAACCGTATTGCTGCGGCTGCCATTGAAACCCCATTATCCATGAAAATAAGTCATTACGGAAGTAAGAGAACAAGGTTGAGAAAAGCAGAAAAACAATGTCAGAGAGAGGACACCCGTTTTGTGCAGGAGACATTAAATGAAGGCAGAAAGAAATGGCTGGACCAACACGGAAAGCTCCGCGGTGTAGAAAGTAGAGAAGGTGAGACTCCTGAATGCGAGTGTATGAGTATGAGGAAGAAGATCAAATAGGGAGTGAGTAAAGTCAGGTGAGTGTGGGGGGTAAAGATGTGGGGGTGGGGTGTTGGGAAATAGCCCTTGCAGTGTGAAGGAGAAAGGGAAGTGTGTCTGGCATTGGAGACTTTATCGTGAAGGATATTAGACTGTGAGACAAAGGAAACAGCAAGGAGAGAGGTGAACATGGAAGAAGTAGATGAGAGAGACAACAGAGCAGAGACTTAGAGAGAGAAACCAAACGAGAAGGAAGGAGATAGGCATAAAGTGAGGGATGAGAGAGAGGGTGAAAGAGTGTGGTGGGTGGGTGTGTGAGAGAGAGAAAGAGACAACGAGGGGGAGGAGAGAGAAACATGAAAGTATGTGATCTTGTGTAGTGAAATTGGGCGCTCATGTAGAGCGCGCCAATATCTTTCAGTCGAGTTTGCGCTATATATTTTTTTTTAAACTCCAGAAAAAACGGGAGAGCGATGGCGACCGGGAAAGAGAGAAAAAAGGGAGAGAGACTTTGAGAGAGAAACCAAATGAGAAGGAAGGAGATAGGCATAACGTGAGGAACGAGGGAGAGGGGGAAAGAGTGTGGGTGGGTGTTTGAGAGAGAGAAAGAGACAACGAGGGGGGAGGAGAGAGAGAGAAACATGAAAATGTGTGATCTTGTGTAATGTAATTGTGCGCTCATGTAAAGCGCGCCAATATCTTCCAATCAAGTTTGCACTATATAGTTAAAAAAACTCCAGAAATAACGGGAGAGTGATGGAGACTGGGAAAGAGAGACAAGCTCTCGGCATTGCTGTGGCGGGGGGGGGTGGGCAGGGGAGTGGCAGCCTTTGAAGTATGATGCCGAGGCAAAGACAAATGGTGGTGCGCGATGTGCATGCGGGGGGACGGGGGAGCGGCAGCCTTTGAAGTTTGATGCCAAGGCACAGACAAATGGTGGTGTGTGACGTGGCTGCCGTGCACGCGCATAGATCACATGAACTGTATGCGATCCGCAGTTTGGTAGAGATTTTGAACTGCCTACTATAATCTCGCCTATCTATCCCTGCAGGATAGAATAGTCTAGACCTGAATTACTGTTCCCACTCCAGTGAGTGCAACAGTAGGGGACGTGGTGAATTGCAGAGAGGGTAACAGTATATATTCTCATTAGTGAGTTCAAACTTAAAAATAAACAAAATATTAACAACAAAAATACTTAAGTAACAAAATAAAGTAAAAATATATAAATATGTAAAAAAATAAAATACAAATATATCTAATATTAAAAAGTAAAAAATATATAATGTTAAATACCTGTAACAAATACCCACAAATATATTAAATAAAATAAAAAATAATTTTCAAACAAACAAATATATTTAATTAGAAAATATTTAAAAAACAAAAGCATTAAATATTACATAAGTTTACTTTTTTATTTCCTACCCCATAACACCACACAATTCACATCTAAATTAAAAAAATCCTTAATTAACATAAGCAATTATCAATTACATAAATATTATTTATTAAAAAACAAATTAAAACTCATAAAAAATCATTAACTTTCACACTTTACCCCTATATTCCCCACAACCCACAGCTAAAATTAAACTGTAAAAAGATGAATTACACAATTAAAACGTATTTTCAATAAAAAAAATATCATTTAAGAACTCATTACAAAGTAAGTACAATTAATTCACACTGTACCCCTATAAAAGTAAAATACACACACACAAATATAAACAAATACCCTAATTAAATATCAATGTATTAATTAATATTAATGATCAACTAATTAACAATTAATTAAACATAAATTACTTTCCACCCTTTACCCCTATAAACCCCACAACCCACACCTAAAATTAATTACAGAATTTCCATATTTAGTTTTCAAGTAAATAATTAATATTAATTGTAAATGAATAATTAATTAATTAAAAATTACTTTCAACCCTTTACCCCTATAAACCCATAACCCAAACCAAAAGAAATTGCACAATTACCATAATTAATTACCATTTCATTAATTAACATTAAATATCAACTAAATAATAATTAATTAGAAACAAAATTATTCCCACCCCACAACCAGCACCTGACAAAAATTGCACAATTACCATAATTAATTAAGGCTTAATTAATTCATATTAATTAACACACAAATTAATAATTAATGACAAATGTAAATGTGTGGGACTTGTAAAGCGCACAGCTGCCCGTAAGCGTCCCAGCGCTAAAGACCGCTGGGGAACCCGTCCTGGCTTTCCCTGTGAGATGGTCCCTTCTGGGTATCCCCAAGGTGAAACCAGGCATCCCCGGCGTTTGTGGGGGGCCGTTGTAGAGATGAGGCAAGCTTAATGCCCAGAGTTGCCGAGTGTGATCCTTGGTTAGAGTAGGCACCGAGGCGAGAATTATCGAGTCCGCTGACCCTGGTACACGACTCTGCCGCGTTGGGAATTGAACCCTGGTCCCGGGCCGTTCTCTGCTTCCGGGTCTGCCGCCTCTAACCAGTGAGCCACACCACTCCAATAAATTACATCCCACAATTAACACTAAAACATCTCAAATAAATATTAATAGATAAGAATATTCATTAATGTATTATAATTAAATTACTTCCCACCCTATTCCCCTATAAACCCACAACCCGCTACAGAACTAAAAAACACACAACTACTAAAAATGTAACACATATATTCAAAAACATAAGCAATACTTATACGAAAAAAGACATCATTTACATTTAAAATAGAAACAAAAATACATACCACTAATTAAAAAAACTATATTTTAACAAACTATATTTTTGCAAACAATATTAATGACTCCTTATTTTTAAAAACAATATTTCTTACCATAAATCCGATATTCTTGACCACGATATTCTTGCTGTCGATATTTATGTTGCAAAAAACACAGTTGATGGACAGAATGTAGAACAATGTCAAACATTCACCCCAGTACAAGGATCTGGGCCTAAATCCATCTTTTTTTGCACTCCACACCACCCTGGGTTAGACACTGGCTATATGCAAATCAGCTCTGACCCTGTGCCTCATGGGAACAGTCCAGTCCGAACTACCAAGCCATGTCTTTCCCAGACCGGAATCAAGCATCCAAACACCGGTTTCTGGCTATCAGCCTTCATCAGCCTGGATAGCTTGACTCCAGTGGTGTGGAGAGCCTGGGACTCACGTCTGAGCATACCCAGCCCACTCGGGGTGAAAATTGCAAAAAACACAGTTGATGGACAGAATGTAGAACAATGTCATACATTCACCTCAGTACAAGGATCTGGGCCTAAATCCATCGTTTTTTTGCACTCCACACCACCCTGGGTTAGACACTGGCTATATGCAAATCAGCTCTGACCCTGTGCCTCATGGGAACAGTCCAGACCGAACTACCAAGCCATGTCTTTCCCAGACCGGAATCAAGCATCCAAAGACCGGTTTCTGGCTATCAGCCTTCATCAGCCTGGATAGCTTGACTCCAGTGGTGTGGAGAGCCTGGGACTCACGTCTGAGCATACCCAGCTCACTCGGGGTGAAAATTGCAAAAAACACAGTTGATGGACAGAATGTAGAACAATGTCATACATTCACCCCAGTACAAGGATCTGGGCCTAAATCCATCGTTTTTTTGCACTCCATTTATGTGTCACGATATTTCCAACTCGATATTTGTGTAAGTCGACATTTCAAACTCAATATTCTCTCAAAGCAGAATAAATTACAGGACTTTCCAATTCAGTGGCAGCTTTGGGTTCCAGATTACCAGTAGACAACAATAATTGATCTCTTCATCCTCAGATTTTCCACAAGATTCTCCATCTCTGGAGCCCCCTAGAAGTAGATCTATTTGCATCCCACCTCAACAACAATCTTCCTCGATTCTTCAACTGGAGACCAGATCTGGCAACAGAATTGGTGGACGCTTTTCTCCAAACCTGGCACGCTCTTCAAGCATACATCTTTCCTCCTTTTTCAATGATTCTTAAAATACTCCATGTCAAAAGGGACTGGGCCACAATAATAATAGTAACTCCTTTCTGGTCCTCACAAGTAAGGTTCCCTTAACTTCTAGAACTCTCAATGTACTTTTCAAGAATACATCCCATGTTTCCCAAATTACTCTTGAACCCTCAAGGTCATCCTCATGATTTGATCATCAAAGGACAATGCATTTGATGACCTGGAAGATTTCAGGTCAGCGTGGCATGTCTCAGCACTTTGGTCAGACGCATTGTCAGTTATCAACTATTCCTGGGCTCCTTCCACTCAATGTGGTTATAAATATGCCTAGGCTGTCTCGGTTTTCTTGTGTGTGGAGAGAGAGATTTATCCTATATCTGCATCTCCTGTAAACATAGTCAATTTCCTTGTTACGCTTGTTTGGCTTTTTTCAATTCTTACTGTTCAGCAATTTCTGCAGGACATGTCCTTGTGAAAAGAGAACCAGTAGGTAAACATTTTTTAATATGTAGAGCTCTTAAATCAATCAGACTCAAAATTCTACCAAAAATGCAATATTTATCTCTTTGGGATGTAAAGGTGGTATTGGATCTCTTTCTTTCTTGGCCTCATAATGAATTTCATTATTTGGACCAATTGTCTACAAAATTAACAATGCTCTTATGTTTGTTATCTTTTAGAAGAATTTCTGATATTAAAGCACTTGATGTTGATAATAAATTATTTTCTACAGAGAGGGTAACATTGTATCTTACTAGATGCAAACTAAAACAGTGGTGCAAAAGATTAGAAAGATTATGGAGGAGAGATTTCTCACCGGATAAAAAATCTGACTATAGGGCATTTATCATCTCTTATAAAGCCGCACTTAACCCAGCACAGGCATCCTACTACGAAGAAAAATTATCATCCTCCTCCAACGCACCCAAAGAAATATTCAGGAACGTAAAAAAACTTAGGAAAGTCCCAGATCCCCCTTGGCTACAGATTCTTCGGGCCTCCGTTGTGAGGAGCTAGCAGATTTCTTCTTCACCAAAATTCAGGTCATACTTAACCTCCTTCCAGCGGTTAATAATGAACACCTTTCCGCGCAGCTCGGAGT
Organism: Lissotriton helveticus; assembly: GCF_964261635.1. Taxonomy (NCBI): domain Eukaryota; kingdom Metazoa; phylum Chordata; class Amphibia; order Caudata; family Salamandridae; genus Lissotriton; species Lissotriton helveticus. The sequence goes on along the minus strand of NC_136069.1, from coordinate 1,675,265,056 downwards.
AGAACCCCAGAATAATGCCCGCAATATTGAATCCTTTGTTCCACTCACTGGGGAACTCCTTCCTCCTATCCTTAATATGATCAAGAGTGGCTCCCCGCTGGACCCAGCGCCATTTAACATTCTAAAGTCCGCCATGCCTATCATCATCCCTCCCATTGTTAATCTATTCAACACCTCTCTAGAATCTGGTTTAGTACCCCAGGACTGGAAGATTGCTATGGTGAAAGCACTATTGAAAGAAACCCATCTAGATCCCAGGGAGCTGGCCAATTACCGCCCCATTTCCCTTCTCCCTGGTATTAGTAAGGTTGCGGAAAGATATGTGAACCGCCAACTGTCTGCACATCTTGAAACCTTCAAACGACTCCATTGGTCCCAGACGGGCTTCCGTCCGGGCCAGGGCACGGATGTGGTGTGGCGTTTTAAGCTCTGAGTGAATTTTCCCCATTCATGCCCTTATATATGTACAATTCATATTGCCCTTATATAGGCATAGAAATCAAGCCCTTATTTAGGCATAGCCCATGTTACCCAAATACAGGCATCGCTACTTCCACCCGTACCAAACGTCACAACGATTTCTTGGAAAACCAGCTTAAGCAGTTAGGGAACTTCCCCTTGCATGAATATTGATTTGTCTAAGAACTCAGTTACTTTACAAAGAACAACTATTCCCTAGGGTTTCTTTCCTGACTTTCATATTGCCGACTTTACGTCACACTATGGTATTCCTAAACACCTTCAAGGTATAAATGTACCTTCACTTGCTCTAGCAAGACACGGTGGTCCGGAGCAGTTCGACTATCTACTTGCCCGACGCAGCTCGCTAAAGCAAGTGCAGAAGGCAGCCGACTCTCCAACTGACACACTGATCAAGAGGTTGCCTTTCTCCTGCCGAGAATCCACCCTTATTTAGGCATAGCCCATGTTACCCAAATACAGGCATCGCTACCTCCACCCGTACCAAACGTCACAACGATTTCTTGGAAAACCAGCTTAAGCAGTTAGGGAACTTCCCCTTGCATGACTATTGATTTGTCCAAGAACTCAGTTACTTTACAAAGAACAACTATTCCCTAGGGGTTCTTTCCTGACTTTCATATTGCCGACTTTACGTCACACTATGGTATTCCTAAACACCTTCAAGGTATAAATGTACCTTCACTTGCTCTAGCAAGACGCAGTGGTCCGGAGCAGTTCGACTATCTACTTGCCCGACGCAGCTCGCTACAGCAAGTGCAGAAGGCAGCCGACTCTCCAACTGACACACTGATCAAGAGGCTGCCTTTCTCCTGCCGAGAATCCAGCTCCAGTATTTCCGCCTCCCCTTGCTTGGTGTATGGAAATCGAGTCACGAAACAGAGATACCAGACCTTCTTCATTCTGACCAAGGTATGGAGCTGATTCCAACCTAGAGAAGCCTTTGGTAGATTATTGGCAAAACAACTAAACCTATGCTACACAATACTTACTTCTTCCCTCGTACTAGACTTAGGTTAGGTACATTGGGGTAGGCTTATTTTAGAAGCACCAGTTGAGTATTTTAGTCAATGTTATTTATGTATGTATTTTTATATAGCTTAGAAACCATACAATGCTCTTACAGTATTATTTTATATAACTATTCTCGCTGTACACATTATACTTTGCATTCTGCATAACGATTGTAGCAGTTCACCTCTCTTGCATGAGAGTGAAGACTGTTCAATAAACCCTCTTTTTGAAAACGCCTGTCTCTCGATTTCCCTGCAACTCCGTTGAAACGAAGCATGCACGATTGACAGAGTGAAATACTTATCTATTGTTTCCGCGAGAGATATATTCTTATTCTTGGGAAACAAAGTTGTCATGTTTATGCAGTTGTCAGAAACGAATCCCTTCTTGTGTATTCGAGAAAGTTTCTAATGACCTCTGAGTTAGCTGGCACACACACATTTAAGTTTAGTATATTCGATAGAGACCTAGTTGACTTCAGTCCGACGTCTAATCTATAGCATATATTATTCCAATTCGCAGAGCCTATTGGGAATATAGGAGCTACACTACACGGAGACTGCACTAGTGGTGGAGGAGTCCAGAAAGATCTTGGACACCAGAGGGTCCGTTGCCATCATCCTCCTAGACCTTAGTGCAGCCTTCGATATGGTGAGCCAACGTACCCTGGCACACCGGCTAAAAAAACTGGGAGTAACAAGCAGGGCCCTTTCCTGGCTGGAATCATTCCTTGAAAGAAGATACTTCCAGGTGTTTGAAGGTAGCACCCATTCACGACCACTACCTCTGCAGTGCAGGGTTCCTCAGGGCTCCTCCCTGAGCCCCACACTTTTTAACATGTATATGTCCCCATTGGCTGAGATAGTTGCACCTTTTGGAATTCAGCTAATCAGCTATGCGGATGATACGCAGCTTGTTGTGGCACTGAACCAGGCAGAGCAGGCTCCCACAAACCTGAGCTCCTGCCTTAAAGAAGTCGCCAACTGGATGAGTTTGTCCCACCTTAAACTCAATGGCGACAAGACAGAGCTCATGTTGCTGGGTAACCAAGCAATCGTCAACCCACTTACCCTGTGGCTGTCGTGTATGGGACCCGCCCCAATCCCTAAAAAAGAAATAAAGAGCCTGGGGTTCTGGCTTGACCAAAAGCTCACTTTTAGAACCAAAGCCAGAAAAACAGCTGCCATTTGTTTCAGCCTGTTGAGGTCAACACGCAAAATACTGCCCCTCCTATCTGAGAGCTCAAAGAAAATCCTAATCCAAGTGCTCATTTTATCTAGGTTGGATTATGGAAACGCCCTTTATTTAGGAGTCCCCACCTCAGTTATCCGCAAACTCTAGGTAGTCCAGAACTCTGCAGCAAGACTCCTTGCAGGCACAAACAATCATTCCTCAGCCAAACCGGCCCTAAAAACACTCTACTGGCTCCCGATGCAAGAGCGAATACACTTTAAAGCTCTGTGCATCGCACACAAAAATTTGCAAGGCAAAGGTCCTCCTATCCTTAACAACCTTATCAAACTATATAAAGCAACCAGGAGTCATCGCTCTAATGTACCACATCTGGCCGAGGTCCCCAGAATCAGGAAGTCCCTCACAGGAGGGCGCCTTTTCTCCTACAACGCATCCAAGCTCTGGAACTCCCTGCCTCTTCCCATCCATCAGGAAACGAACCACCTCTTGTTCCGCAGACAACTGAAGACATGGCTTTTACCATAAAATTCCATCTACTCCTTACCGCACGTCTGTAGTGCTGGGATGCCTCCGGGTAGCCATGCGCTATATAAGAGCATATTCTATTCTATTCAATTCTATGTGCAAAGACAAATTCATCCTCAAGTTTTGACCCTTTTTACATTAATGTAAGAAGTTATGTGTAGTCTCTTGCCTTCGTTATTATGAATCAGAAATTGCTGTCTTTCTCCCTCCAGCAGTCCCCCAACCGCTGATATCTTTCAAGAAACCTTATGTCTCCTTCTACTTTAGCCAGGTGGGTTAGATAGAGCATGGCATAGGTGGGTATAGACATCACCTTGTTTGGCATCTATTCAGTCAGAGGAGCTATGGCCTCTAAAACCTTTATTTCAGCAGGCCGTATGGAAGATATCCTCAAAGAAGCAGATTGGCCGAGTGAGTCCACTTTCCTAGCATTCAATTTGAAATCAATTGCTCATGTTTATTCTAATGTTATTGCACAGCTTTAAACTTGGCATAATTGAGCCTCCAGTCTTATAATAGAATGTTAATCTCCCCCACTAACGTGGAAGGAGGTTTGGATTCTATTAAAGACCTAGAGGCGAAGATCATCTCACCCTACCCTCCCGAATGGTTAACAATACTTTTTTCTTCCAGCTTGAATGCTGTGGGTGGATCCCACGTTGTCAGAGCTGCTGGCCTTTTCAGATGGATACCTTTGGAATGTTTCAAGTTTATTGTTTATGTTTCAGGTCAAGGCATGTATAAAATGACTGTTTGTATTGCTCTGCTATCATGGCAAAGAAGAGGACGATTGCTGCTCAGCAGGGATAATTATACAACAAACTGTTCACTGATTGGTGGATCACACATGAGGTCACAGTTGATCTAAACAGATGACCTCCTTCATACTTTTGCCTAACATTTTCTTTCATGTTATGTTATGTTTCACTTTGCTGCTAGAGCTATAAGTAAAGAAGTTGAGTCATAATCCCCGCCTCTGTGTCTTTAATTGAATCCAAACCTCCTGTCATGTTAGTGGGGTTTACATTATTAAACAGAGACAACTTTCAGGTGCTATTTTGAAGGAATACCAGGCATTTTACACTAAACCTATTGACCCAGTCCTACAAATATATGAGGCTAGAAAAGCAGGATCTACCCAAAACAGAGCAGAACGTTGGGGCTTTTCCAACTGCATAGGCCTAGCAAGGAGCAAAAACACATTCTTGAGGAGCATTGTTAATCTTCTAGCTTGCACTCCGTTACTCCCCTTGCATTTCTTCATGGGCAAGAAACCCATTGAAAGTAAAGTGAAGTTACGCCTCCTACTTTACAGGAGAAGGTTATGCACTACTCCCAAGCTTGCACATTATGCCTCAGCCTTATATGACGTCAATAAATCTGACAGATTTAGCAAAGTCCCATGGCTCATTAACATCAAAAAGCTTCTAATTTCTTTGGGCTGATCAGATTCATGGGTACCTGGTCTTGTATATCATTTCATTCTAAAGAGGAAATAAAAAAGCACAGTTGGGCCTGGACATTTCAGAGTGTTGTGCATCAAGCTGCTAGCGTTACGCTGACAGAGTGATTCCTTGATTTTAAATGTAATAGCATCTACGAATAATACTGGGATACTATTACACTTACCCTGGACAGGAAACTATGGAACATATTTACAAGGTAATGGCAGAGCGTGGCGTTAAGCATAAAATTCTAATGCCATGCTCAGCCATTCAGAAAATGTAGGGATGCGCAATATTTACAAAGATACGGTGCACCCCTGGGTTTCCCCTAGTGCTTGCCCTAAATTATGCTGCCTAGCGCCAACACAGGCACCCTTCCACCATAGTGTCAGGGTGCCTGCTTTGAGGGAATTATTGTTTATGTGCAGGAAGTTGCCATGTCACTAAAGGCGATTTTCAACTCCAATGTGTGCCCCATTGTACAAAAAACATAGAAGTTGCAAAGCATTCCATTTGTTATTGATTGTTTATGTGCATGAGCAATTATGCAAGGTGTTTTATCGTTTGTATATGTGCTGCATAATGCAGCACACATAGAAACAGCAACAACAAAGAGAAAGTAAGCATTTCTTCTTGTTTCGCCATGTAAAGACCAGATTTTCCCAGGTCATGTTAAGACCATGTTTTCCCTGGTCTTAATTTTGGCACTGTCTCATATTTATGCCACCCCTGTAATTAGGGGGCAGGGCCAAAATCAATGGGTGTTGTGGCAGAACGATCACCGCAACACCCATTGCTAACCACTAAAATGCCTCTTTCGCCACAGGAATGTCAGAATAAGTGCTGTTCCTGTAGTGATAGGAGCTTGTAAATGTGATAGGAGCTTGTAAATATGCCCCTATAGTTCCAATCCAGGATTGGTACTTTAACCTTCTAAGAGTTCAAATGCAAATGGATAGCTGCCGATTCTGTGCTATGCCCAGCTAGTAAAAGAAAGAACTAATCTGTAAACTATGTACAGGGATGTTGTGATCCCCCTGCTCTTGCACTTAAGTGGAGTTGATTTCTTGACAAGTCTCTTCTGTCTGCAGCTCACGAGACGAAGGCTCTTAAATAATGTGAAAGGAGGGTGATTTGTTGGTTGCATGATAGGACTGGTGGATACTGTAGGAGAGTAGGGTCTGATTCCTATGGTTACCCCCACTCTTTGCTATGTTTCACTGGTTTTTCGACTTTAGTCTGGCTGTGGCCCTGCTAATCAGCAACACAGCCTAGCTGTTCTCTCTCTAAATTGATTGCATGTACTTTAGGTACATACCAGATTGGTTACTGGGTCACCCTTATGAGTCCCTAGTATATGGTACCTTAGGTACCAAGGGCATAGGTACCCCAGAGGCCTACCAGGGGCTGAAGCACGTATTATGCCACCCCTGCAAAGCCTTCCAGAATGGCACCACAGGTCTGCACTAGCAGCCTGGTGGTGTAAACACCCCTTACTTAGATATATGGGGCCTCATTTATGAGAAATTACGCATTGCTGCGTGAAAGCAGCGATGCGTCACTTCTCAGTGCGCACTCTTTGCGACATACCTGTTGCGTCATATTTAATGTATGACGCATCATGTCGCAAGGAGTTACAGATACGTCAGTATTTCTGAAGTATCTGTAAGCGCAAAAGTGACGCATTGATGGAGTGTGTCACAAAAGTGACGCATCTCCAGAAATACGTCCTTTCACATGGGGCTAGCCCCATCTGAATGGGCCTGCGTCAGTCTTACGCCTGCTGTGAGGCAGGCGCAAGATTTTGATGCAATGGCGTCCTAGAAGTGATGCAGTGAAATCTCATAGATTTCACTGCGTCACTTCTACGAGGCATTTTGCGGGGGAACGCCCCCCCTGCATACATTATACCTGACACAGCCATGATGTAGCGCAGGTGTTTACAAAGTGACGCATCTGCTTAGATGCGTCACCTTGTAAATAGTGCGCAACAGGAGGCATGTTTTACGCCCCGATGCGTCACAAAAAGTGACGCATCGGAAGCGCAAAACTGATGCAAGGCCTCATAAATGAGGCCCAGTATATCTATATCCTATATATATATACTGAAGGTGCCGCCGAGGACTGGACCCCGGTATTGGCCCCGAGTCAGTTTCAAAAGTAAGCTGACATGGGGGAACTTTTTGCCGAAAATATTGAATTGTATGGACAATGTTCAACAGGATTTTAATCACCGCCCACCGGAGGGTCACAAACAAGCAACAACCGTCTGAACCTCGTGTCCCACAATGCAGCGCAAAAAGAAGTCCCATAATGCAGCGCAAAAAGGAAATGGTTAAAAAAGATACCAGCGGAGGAAGTGAAACAATGCTAAAACATCGGACTGGGGAACGTACGGCATGTTATGTTTTTTTAGGTGCAGGACACATCTTGAAAAAGTTTCCAGGAAGAAACGAAACGCGTCGAAAAAGTCCTAATCCTGCTGTCCAAATTAAATAAACGGCTTAACATTGAAAACGAAGCTCCGTGTGCGACTCATTTTCTCTCCGCATGGGGAGATAGCTTGGACATGTATATCGGCTTGGTTCTGCCGAAGAGTTAACGCACCACCAGAAGAGCGCCCATGCTCTCCAAACCCGAACCACAGTGTTGGAGTTGATAAGACGGATGGGGAGAAAGGTGCCGCCGAGGACTGGACCCCGGTATTGGCCCCGAGTCAGTTTCAAAAGTAAGCTGACATGGGGGAACTTTTTGCCGAAAATATTGAATTGTATGGACAATGTTCAACAGGATTTTAATCACCGCCCACCGGAGGGTCACAAACAAGCAACAACCGTCTGAACCTTGTGTCCCACAATGCAGCGCAAAAAGAAGTCCCATAATGCAGCGCAAAAAGGAAATGGTTAAAAAAGATACCAGCGGAGGAAGTGAAACAATGCTAAAACATCGGACTGGGGAACGTACGGCATGTTATGTTTTTTTAGGTGCAGGACACATCTTGAAAAAGTTTCCAGGAAGAAACGAAACGCGTCGAAAAAGTCCTAATCCTGCTGTCCAAATTAATTAAACGGCTTAACATTGAAAACGAAGCTCCGTGTGCGACTCATTTTCTCTCCGCATGGGGAGATAGCTTGGACATGTATATCGGCTTGGTTCTGCCGAAGAGTTAACGCACCACCAGAAGAGCGCCCATGCTCTCCAAACCCGAACCACAGTGTTGGAGTTGATAAGACGGATGGGGAGAAAAGTGCCGCCGAGGACTGGACCCCGGTATTGGCCCCGAGTCAGTTTCAAAAGTAAGCTGACATGGGGGAACTTTTTGCCGAAAATATTGAATTGTATGGACAATGTTCAACAGGATTTTAATCACCGCCCACCGGAGGGTCACAAACAAGCAACAACCGTCTGAACCTCGTGTCCCACAATGCAGCGCAAAAAGAAGTCCCATAATGCAGCGCAAAAAGGAAATGGTTAAAAAAGATACCAGCGGAGGAAGTGAAACAATGCTAAAACATCGGACTGGGGAACGTACGGCATGTTATGTTTTTTTAGGTGCAGGACACATCTTGAAAAAGTTTCCAGGAAGAAACGAAACGCGTCGAAAAAGTCCTAATCCTGCTGTCCAAATTAAATAAACGGCTTAACATTGAAAACGAAGCTCCGTGTGCGACTCATTTTCTCTCCGCATGGGGAGATAGCTTGGACATGTATATCGGCTTGGTTCTGCCGAAGAGTTAACGCACCACCAGAAGAGCGCCCATGCTCTCCAAACCCGAACCACAGTGTTGGAGTTGATAAGACGGATGGGGAGAAAGGTGCCGCCGAGGACTGGACCCCGGTATTGGCCCCGAGTCAGTTTCAAAAGTAAGCTGACATGGGGGAACTTTTTGCCGAAAATATTGAATTGTATGGACAATGTTCAACAGGATTTTAATCACCGCCCACCGGAGGGTCACAAACAAGCAACAACCGTCTGAACCTTGTGTCCCACAATGCAGCGCAAAAAGAAGTCCCATAATGCAGCGCAAAAAGGAAATGGTTAAAAAAGATACCAGCGGAGGAAGTGAAACAATGCTAAAACATCGGACTGGGGAACGTACGGCATGTTATGTTTTTTTAGGTGCAGGACACATCTTGAAAAAGTTTCCAGGAAGAAACGAAACGCGTCGAAAAAGTCCTAATCCTGCTGTCCAAATTAATTAAACGGCTTAACATTGAAAACGAAGCTCCGTGTGCGACTCATTTTCTCTCCGCATGGGGAGATAGCTTGGACATGTATATCGGCTTGGTTCTGCCGAAGAGTTAACGCACCACCAGAAGAGCGCCCATGCTCTCCAAACCCGAACCACAGTGTTGGAGTTGATAAGACGGATGGGGAGAAAAGTGCCGCCGAGGACTGGACCCCGGTATTGGCCCCGAGTCAGTTTCAAAAGTAAGCTGACATGGGGGAACTTTTTGCCGAAAATATTGAATTGTATGGACAATGTTCAACAGGATTTTAATCACCGCCCACCGGAGGGTCACAAACAAGCAACAACCGTCTGAACCTCGTGTCCCACAATGCAGCGCAAAAAGGAAATGGTTAAAAAAGATACCAGCGGAGGAAGTGAAACAATGCTAAAACATCGGACTGGGGAACGTACGGCATGTTATGTTTTTTTAGGTGCAGGACACATCTTGAAAAAGTTTCCAGGAAGAAACGAAACGCGTCGAAAAAGTCCTAATCCTGCTGTCCAAATTAAATAAACGGCTTAACATTGAAAACGAAGCTCCGTGTGCGACTCATTTTCTCTCCGCATGGGGAGATAGCTTGGACATATATATATATATATATATATATATAAACACATAGTAACCTATAAGTCACTCCTATGGCAGGCCTTGACAATCCTGAAGGCAGAGTGCTTGGTTTTGTGTGAGAGCGTGCCCTAGAATGAGCTGAGCCCCTCTGCAGCTTTCGGAATCCCTTCCTTATAGCTGTTCCATGATATAGCCATACCATATACTCCTTAGTGCATTATAATCCTCGCGGTTGATGCTAACTTTGGTTTGGCTTTATCAAAACATGTTGGAATACTACCCCCTCGCCAGTTCTGGCAGCGGGGGTAGCATTCCACCCTTCTAGAGGGAGAAGACATGTACATACTTACTTTCCCAGTAAATCTTTAAAAGAGCCTCAGCATCACAAAATGGATGCTGCTGCCACAGACACAAGTCTGACCTCCTGCTGCTGGATAAAACTCCAGCAGGAGAGGCCTGGACAATAGGTTTCCTGTCCAGGGAGGTGCCAGCACCTCCCCAGACAGACTTTAGTGTATTGGGGCAGGGTGGGCTGCATTCAGTGAATGCTTTTCAGACACTGCCTGGGTCACACAAGGTCCTCCATGCATTTCCCAGTTCAAACCGGTTGCAGGAGCACTCAGACCCAGCTCTGGCGTGAAACTGGACAAAGGGGAAGGGGAGTAACCACCCTTTCCCCAGGTCCTCCCATAGGTGGCACCCTAGAGTTAGTCCAACCCTTAAACTTAGTATTAGTACAGGAACCCAGTCACTAGGACTTTAGATTACCCTGGACGAAAATCTGAAGATGAAATCTTGGACCTTCGACATTCCATATCGACTGTAAGATGGAAGAAATCTCCCTTGGGGTCAAGGAGTGACCTCCCTGTTCAAACAGGCACCAAAGAAGTATCTTGCCGGTCTGCATTTTTAAGGCTCCAGACGGATCCTGAAGAATCTGTGACACAGGACACAGACTTCAGACATCTCCGAGGCTGACAAGAGTCCCCAACAAAGCTGAGACATGTAGCTATCACGAGAGACGTGGGACCAAAAATTCTGGACATCCTGCAAGTTTGCAAGTACACCTACTTCCCAAAGTTTCCCAAAGTTGTGCATTGGGCTATTTATTGCCCTTGCCCCGATCACCTTTTGCACTGAAGCTGAGAGGCCTACACTCCACGAGTGTTTAGTGGGCCCTTTTCTTCACCGCAGCTCGAGGCTCCTTTGCGATCCCTAGCCGGTTAGCTACTGGGTCCCCAAGAAGAACAATCCTTTGTTTCTTGGGATTTCCTGGTTGCTCAAGATGTGCCCTGACCTCCCTCCAAAGGGTGAGTCCCTCAGACCTTGCTGGTCTGCACCAAAGCCAATCTTGTCATCTTGCGTGGGTTGCTGTTGCCAAGGTTTGTTGGGTCCAATCTGGATTCCGACGCTGCAGCACTCGACATCCTTTGTGGGACAGCTCAAATCCAGTTCCTGGTCATCGTTGACACCTCCTGGACCATGTGACTGTAGAGTCAAGCTTCACCTACTTCACCTTAAAGCACCCGACATCGGCTCGCATCTTCCTGTCGCCATCCTGGTCACTGGCTAGTGACCCAGACATCTTCCCCTCTGCTTTCAGGTTCTTTAGATCTCCGATCCACCCTTGGATCCATCCGGACACTTTGCTCCTGGTCGCCTGCAGCACTTCTTTGCAGCTCTCCATAGGAATCGATGACGAAATCCGACACAAAAAGACCCCTATGCACCCCGTTTCCCTGGGTGAGGTAACACAAGTACTTCGGTGCTCCCGTGGGTCTTGACTCTCAAAGTGTTCAGTATTGAAGGGGTTCCCTCGCATTCCACTCCAACACCCATCCCGTGCCAGAAAGCTAAGAACCTGGGCATCTGGTTTGATGCTGACCTCACTTTTGGCCCCCAGATTAACCAGGTGGTCGGATCCTGTTTTGGGACCCTTAAAAGTCTTAGGAAGACTCTGAAGTTTTTACCCTTAAAAGCCCGACAAACTTTGGTGCATGCATTAGTTGCATCAAAGATGGACTACGGCAATCTCCTCTATTTAGGGACCTTGGAGAAGAATCTCAGCCGCCTACAGGTTCTGCAGAATGTCGCCGCACGATTGGTGCTTAAACTACCCAGAAGAGCCGCTTCCGCCCTCCGGTCGCTGCACTGGCTCCCGGTCAGAAGTAGGGTAGAATTCAAAGCTCTATGCACGTGCCACCGGATCATCAACGGGCGGTCTCCTCTCCCTTTGCAGGGACTACTAACGTCTTATGAGCCGTCCCGGACTCTGAGATCCGCCGGCTCTGGACTCCTGGTTGTTCCCAAGGTGTCTAGAGTGCGGATGGGTGGAAGGTCCTTTAGGTACCTTGCTGCCTCCAGATGGAACAAACTACCGATGGCACTGCGATTAGAACCATCTGAGCTAATTTTCAGAGCCAAGCTTAAAACTATACTATTCGCTCAGTAAGGTAGGCCGCTCAGTAGATCCCAGTACATTTCTCTCCTTAGCGCGGAGACACGCCGTTGTGCGTCATCAAGCGCTTTACAAAACTCCCTAAATAGAAATAGAAAGTGTCAGAAACCTTTAACTTTATAACTTTAACTTTCCTCATAGAAGTCTATGGTGATTTGCGGCTGTGTTTAGTCACTGCACGCGTCCCCCGTGGGTCTCCTGCGTCCCTACCCTGTATGGTTCCTGGTTGCCCCAGCAGTTCTACATGCCCTAGGCCTCACTTCTATCCCTCACGTGGTTCTTCTACCACTTGTTTAGAATATGGTTTGTGAGGGCCCTAGGTCAAAACGTATACTGTGCTAGAAAACTTAGCCTGAAAGCTGCTCTCCACAGCTACCACTAGGATAGCTTTCTATAAAGGTTGTCTTAAACCTTCCATCAATAAGGGTAGTTTGGACTGGTGAAAGGTGCCCACTAGAATAGTGAACATCATACGCCAGGCCAACTTCTCACAGATACGTGTGTGAGTGAAAGAGTGAATGGGTGGATGAATGAGTGAAGAGATGGATGTAAAAATGGATAAGTGAAAGTGAGGGTGGATAATGGATACATGTATGGATATATGGAGAAGTGTAAAAAGAATTGGATGAATGAAAGAGGGTGGGTGGATGGAAAAAAGGGTGAATGGATGGATGAATGAAAGGGTAGATGAATGATTAGGAAGGATGAATGGATTAGTTAAAAGGGAGGATGGATGAGTGGAATGAAAGGGTGGGCAGCTGGACGGAATGAAAAGGTGGATAGATGGATGAACAAAAGGATAGATGGATGGATGAATGGATGCATGGATGGATGGATGCATGGATGGATGGATGGATGGATGGATGCTGGGACGCCTTGATTCCCCCAACTTTAGAAGCTACAATGAGGTGGAGTTCTTGATGGGTCTCTTCTGTCTGCAACTTGGCAGACAAAAGGGAAGTTAGTGAGTGAAAGGATAGATGGATGGATATGTGAGTGAAAGGACGGATGGATGGTAACCTGACTTAAAGGATGGATGAGTGAAGAATGGATGGATGAGTGAAAGAGTGGATTAATGGGTAAAAGGATGGATTAGTCAAAACAATGGATATATGAGTGAAAAGGATGGTGGATGATGGATGGATGAGATGAGTGAAAGACAGGAGGAACATATGGATGGAGTGAAAGTGCAGATGATGTAGTGAACGAACTGATGGATAAGTGAAAGAATGGATGAATGAAAGAATGCATGCGGGAAATAACAGATGCATGAGTGAAGGGGAGGGTGGATGGGTGGATGAGTGAATGAATGGATGACTGAAGGGGAGGGTGGATGAATGAAAGGGTGGATGGATGAGTGAAAGAAGGTATGGAGGAGTGAAAGGGCTGATAGATGGATGGACAGATTACTGAAAATATGGATGGATGGATGAGTGAGTGGGTGGTTGAGTGTGAAAAGGTAAGTGAATGGATGAGTGGCTATGCAGAAGGATGAGTGAAAGGCTAGATGACTGGATGGCTGAGGGAAAGATAAATAAATTAATGAGTAAAAGGGAGGATGCATGGGGTGAATGGGTGAGTGAAAGGGTGGATGGATTTGTTGTAGGGTGGATGTAGAGATGGATGATTGAAAGGGTGGATGGATGAATAGGTTTGAGATGCATGCATAGGTTTGAATAGGACTGGGTGACTGGAAGGAACAGCAAATGATTGAATGATGGATGAAAATTAATTGGATGACATAATAAAAAGGTGAAATTGTGAATATCAGCAGGATGATGAAAGGATGAATGGATAGATGCTTGGATGGGAGAGAGAAGAGAGCTCGTATGGGGAGGGTCATGATGACTTGCTTCATTTGCTTGGTGCCATAAAGCGTTGGGTCGAAGTAGGGCATAATTTAATTTTCTGGCTACTCCTATGCCCATGTACTTTTGCTTGCCTAGCTTAGAACTCGCCAGCTGTGAATAGAACCTTTATGCAAACAGCTGGGCTCCCATAGCCGCTTGGCAGCAAAGTCGGATCCTCGCCCCCTATTTTCAACTTCTGTTGCCAAATTGTGGGGCATATGGGGTCCATATGAACACTGGCGATTCTTCCAAAGTAGCTGACAGCGTGCTTTGCACCTTGGCTTTGCCTGTGTAATGTTTTTTTTAGATTTAACTGCTTAAATCACTTAAGCTCTGCACTAACCGATGAACTATTTCGGACACGTGTTGCTGCTCTGACATCTTTGATGATTTGTGACTGTTGACATCTGTATTTCACTATACCTACTATTTACATTTTATATTGATCTTTTTAATTGAGCTCACATATTTTGTGATGGATTACTGCTGGGTTCATTGTTTTATCAATTCTTTTATGTATACTTTTATGGCATGGCTGCCGAAATTAAGGTATTTGACATCAAATGAGAAATAAATATGGCATGTGACAGAAAAAACAAAGTGGTTCCTTACTGTCCACATCGGTAGGTAACTGCCCAAAAAGTGTGAGGAAAGGCTGATATATCACACTGCGGAAGATCCAGTCCAACCGCTCTTCATTATGTACAAGGATCACTTGTTTAGATACACCAAAAGACACAACCCAAACAGCAAGCAAGAAGAGAAAGGAGGCGATGTCCTTTATCTGAAAAAGAAAAAAAATAATGTAACTCCTTTTGTCATGTGCCCGGGTTAGGCCCAAGTCATGAAGCTGCACATTTTCTTACATTGTCGTACGTTTGCACAATAACAATTCTGCTGTGAGCTTTTGCACACACTTAAGTACGTGACAATGTTGGATTTGTTTCTCTGAAACTACTCGTATTTACAAATCCAGCTTCGCCTAACATTATCACTATGCCTCCAACGCCATGTACAAGACCCTTTTACAAATTATGTATAAACTTTGGTCTATCTTCAATCTCGGAGTGACAGGGCTATCTACATGCCCTTAACATTGCTAATCTGTACGCACATTGCAAGGCTTCTTTCTAGTACAAATAATGAGCATCCCAAAAGATTAGCAGAGGAGGTACTTCAGCTGACACCATGCATTGGTCTGACATCTCCGTGTCCAGTTTGTGATCAAGAAGCGGTCCTTCATTCTCCCCCGACAGGCAATGGGGTTGGGTCGTCCCTTGGGGAGATTCTTGGCTCTATACCCACACACATTCTAGATACACTCGGAGTAAGATTTGGCATTGTAGGAGAATGCTTGATTATATATGCCTGCAAATATACACTTATTTAGCACTATGATAGAACTGTATCTACTGCTTACTCTTTTGGTGCTCGTAATCACTTTCATCTGCTTCTGTCTACTGATTATCTCAGCACACGTATTATATACAAGAATAAAGTTGTTTCAATAAATATATCGAAAACGTCCCACTATGTATTCTCTTTATATTTCTCCAAGAGCAAAAAGCATGAGTGACTGAGCGTAAGGTACTGATCTGTTTCCACGATCGCTGAGGGTTTTTATGTTCCATATTTGCCAAAACCATTCGCTCCTTCAAAAGGTTAAGGGAGCTTGTGGTAGCACTGTGAGCTAACTGACATCTAGGCCAACATACCCTATGGGGTTGCCCGGAATCAATCTAGGCCCCTCACCCAAAGTTTAAGTTGTCCAATAAACATGCAGATCCTACGGGTTAGTAGGAACTACACAACATGGCCCCACCAATGTTGGGCGGGTTCTTATTTAATGGTCTAGCTGAGTAGTTCAGTCTTGCTTTCTCAGAGACTCCTACTCAGCTCCAAAATGGGAACGCCCATGGTGGGAACATGAAATCCACCTCAGATGAGTAGGTATACCCTATGTATTGACTGTAGGATATTCAAGCTTGTAGGGTTACAATTTTCCAACATTGTGTAAACCCTATCCCCAATTCATTTTCAAATGTTCTTACCTATTTCAAACAATGAAGAGAAGGAGAACAAGAAGTTGCTTTAAATATCATAGAAAACTGCAGCCAAGCAGTTACTATGAGATTATTACAACATGGTCTCCCGGCAGCGGGTGGAGATGTTACCTTCATGGTTGAGGTACACAAGACCTTCAGAACAGTGGTATTTTACTCTTGGGTTAAATTTCCAGCTGTGGGTGCTCACACAAAATTGTTTCACTCTTACATTGAAGATCAAGCACCAGATGAATACTTTCCATATGTAGACATAGAAGCTCCAATAACTTTCCAAGAACACAATAATTTGTTCAAAGGTGCTCTCCTCCATACCACAGAAAAAGTGAGACTTGGTCCGCTCGGTAAAGAAGGAGCAACCTGGCTGGTCTTAGCTGCTTGTACATCGCATCCCGATTTTACTGAATTAAATGCTGCAGAATTATATTCCCTATACGAAGAACTAGTAAAAATGTATATAAATCTTAAACATCATAGTGCGAACACTATCAGTTAACCCTGTGCGGACTGCTCAGGCTGTTCAACTTCAGTTGGCTACTATGGGTATCAGCCCACAAACAGTAAATGCCGTTATGGGAAAGATTCCTACCATTCGCGTGCAAATTCCGCTCTGGACAGCACAGCAAACAAGTCAGTTTGAAGCGGTTTTTCCCCATACAGGCCTGCAGGATAAACAAAGAATATTAACAATTTTCTTGCCAATGGGGATGGCTCCCCTGGTGGAAGATTGTGCCACTTGGGGTACTGTCTTCGCTGATATCTACATCAGAACTAATGTTACTCCTTGAAAAGCAGTATTACCTGGCATTCTGAAATAATTACAGAATGAGCACAGGGCAGAGCCTGCCCTGGACTTGGGGATGAAACAACTGATGGGCAACTTTCCCCAAGTATCAGCCATTATGTTAATTAAGATAAAAGGGGAGGCAGCTGCATTGGCTATACGTCAATGCCTAAGGGAATTCAGTCCTGCACAGCAGGAGCGGGAATTGCCTAAAATTATCGAAGGATCCTATGCTTCCCTGGGTAGAGATCATTTGGGAGTCAGACCTAGAAAACCACAGGTTAAGAGCAATTCAGAAAAGGATAACTCTAAGCAAGCACCCGATTCTTCCAAGAAGAAATAGGATAACAAACAAAAAATAAACAAAACATGACACATTCAGGGGGCGGGTCTCCTCAACAGGAGACCACTGAGAGAAAATACAATTTGAGAAACCATGATAATACTAGAAAGCCTGACAGGTATCAGGCTACTGATGCACCTTCCTCTCATTCGTTTCAGGATTCCTCCGATACAAGTTCAGAGAGAGATGGATAGTTAGAGCACAGATCAGAAGAGAGTGTGAAGGTGAAAAGGGAGACATCGCACTTCAGACTATATTATCAAAAACGAAATAAACGAAAGACTCCTAAACCTCAATTCAAAAAGAAGAAGGAACTGAGATTATATTAGGAAATGCCTAGGCTGCTGACGACTTTGCTTCTGAATGGAGAATGGGCAGTGGCGATTCTGGACAGCGCAGCAGAAGTCACAATAGTTATCCGGAACCTGATGGATTGTATGGTGGCAGTAGTGTTGATTGAGCATATTACAGTGAAAACACCTGATACAAGGGTAAGTGTCACAAATTATTAATAGGAAATAACACTCAAAATGGAGAGGAACACTCACAGGAAAATGGAGGGACTCTTTTGGGAGAACCTGACATATGGTTATGATATTCTTTGGGATGAAAAGGATTGGCCACCTGAATTTGTAATGGAGTGCCCAATGAGAGAAGCAGTCATTTACCTGCTTTCTCTGAGCTCCTTCCAGAATAAATTAAACATTCATACACCAAGAAGTGGGCATTAGCGCTAGGCCTGCACTTAACCGCAATCATGTTGAAAGGGATGATGAGAAACCTCACCATGAGATCCCACTAACATCTATTCCTCAACCCCAGAGACAGTATCCAATTAAACAAGAAGCAAAAAGCAAGTTAGGGAAATCCTAGAACAACTTGAATATCAGGGTGTAATCGAAAATTGCACCTGGTCAATCAATAATCCTTTGTTTCCCGACATGAAACCCAGTAATTCATACTGTCTAGTATTAGATTACAGACATTTAAACACTTCCACATAGACATTTGCAGTATAAAATGCACATAGTGCCTCACTAATGAATAACATTGAGCAGAAGAAACACAAAACAACACTAGATATCGGAAATGGATGTTATTGCCAGAATAAAGTGCATGGAAGAAGATATTTGACAGCATTCTCAATGCTAGGGTATCAGTAGCAATTTTGTTGCTTTCCACAGGGGTGTATGGGCTGTTCTCAGCCAGGTAACAGAGTTACTTAAAGATTTTGATCAGGAGGTGTTGTCCTATGTAGAAGATATTTATCTGATGGATGGTGAATTAATGGAACACTTGACTAGAGTGGACCACATAATTCTTGGGTTTGTGCCCTTAGGATACAAATTTAATTTCATAAAAATAAAAAATTGTCCATCTCAATATCCTGTTTATAGGATACAAGTTGTCATGTGAAGGCAAAAGGCTGGAAGAATATTTCTTCGAAAAATGTAAGTTGCTCCAACTTCCAACGACTCTGAAAAAACTACAATCTATATTAGAATTTCTACATTTTGGCAGACCTTACATTTTGGATTATGCAGAAAGGATAAAACCATTCTATGATTTGATTAGACCTGGTTTTTCAATCAGTAATCAGACACAGGAACATACAAACATTTTACATTCAGTACAAGCTAATATTATAGCTTCCAAATACTTACACACACGTGTAGACACGACCAACCTGGTAATCTGCGTAGTCGCTGGACCAATCGGGTACACCTAAATCACTTTCAATGAAGGTGATACGGTACCCATTGCATACAAATCACACTTGTATACAAATGCTGAAATGCGTTTTGCACCCACTGAGAAAATTCTGACAGCGGTAAAGAGTACTTTAGTGAGAGAGCACTAGCTCTCGGTAAATGCATAATTGTCATTGTCCCTGTACCAACCTTAGAGGTGGTCACCAAAGCTAGCGTTCCTAATGCTAAAGCAATACATCCAAGACGAATTCAATGGACTAACTCCTTCACTGCAACAGATGTAGATTACAGATTGACTCTACATTACAAACTCAAACATTTCTGCAATACGAACAAGAATATCTTCTGCTAACTGAAATAATACCTCCAGATCGATATGAGTACATCATCTATACTGATGGATCTGCTCAGCCTATCGTAGGAATGAAACAGCACTAGCATGTGTTTAAAATCCCACCCACAAATACACAAAATGCATTTGAAGTGGTTGCACACGAAAATGAGCGTTTGTGCTGTACGTATTTTAAAGACAATGGTTACATTCCCAGCATATAGTATGATACTGGGAAATGCTATCTGAATGAATCATGAAATTACAGTTGATGAAATGGCTCTTAAATACAGAATAAAAGGTCGAGACCATCTCATAGCAGAATATATAAACTGTTTTGGTTGTGGACAAGGTCAAATATTGTCTCTAAGAAGTATTCAAAGAATTCTTGTTCTCTAAGAATAGTTATACTTTAAGCAGATTACTTTGTGCTAAAAAAAGTTCAATTTTGGGAAAAGTCAAATCAAATCATAGAAAAATAGAGTTTCCAAAGTTAGAAGTGTTGTTTTGAAAAGCAAAGGTCGAATCCAGAGTTCATAGAACTCTGTGTACTAATTTCAAAAGTCATTGTCGTTGTTAGGAGAAAACATAAAATCTTCTAGGCTGGCAAAGAAATCATCTACCACAGTAGGTGAAAGTTGGACTACTTCATTAAGTAGACTGATTGCACAGAAATGTGACGCATCGCCGTCAGCGTCAGCCGTATTAGCAATGTTCTTAGTAGATGGTAATGGTACCTGTGTGCCTGTTGATCCACGTATCTCACCGTCAGCAGTTTGTGTCTGTGAGACCTCAATGAATGCCGTCATCAGGATTGCTAGCCTTAGGGGACAACACAATGAATGAGCCATTACCGAACCAAGCAAAGTATCGACATCCGTTGGCAGTGCTGATGGAAGTGTTAGACAGATATCCAACACGCTTTCTTCTCCACATAGCAGGCATCGTAGAACAGGCAAGATGCATTCTTGCCAGATTGGTCTGAATGATAGGAACCACGTGGTATTCAGATCTCTCAAACAAGCCAAGCCAAGAGTCTGTATCATGCGCTCATGAAATTGCCAGAAGAGTGTTCTCCATAGTAATCTGGGTGTCGTTGGTGACTGGACTTGCCATATCGGAGCAAAAGGAACAAAAATAGTATTCCTGCTACAAGTCCCAAAATGAGAGGCAGGCCACCGAACACAGAGTGCACGAAGTTTGGAAAAATGCCTAGGACTGCTTCAAAGGGTGCTAACGGTCCTGAAAAAACTGCCTTAAATACATGTACAATACTACTGGTATCAGACATGTTTGAGATACGACCTAACATTTCTGCAAAATGTATGGGGCAGTTTGTTGATAATAGGGCATGTATCTCTGCAGAGGACCTTGCAATTTGCAGATCATGCGTCTCTTTGGACAAGGTCAGTGGCACTGTTTTTTGTAAAAGAATGGCTTTCATTTAAATTAAAGTATCAATTCGTATAGAAGAGATGTTCAGTGAAGGCCATATCGGCGACTCCCCGTCTGTCTTACTTTTAGGAAACAATACTTGCTTACAACAACTGACCCCGGCTGACACAGTTACGAGATAGGCTATTCTTGGCATCATTCCACAACAGCTGTGATCATTCAACATTATGTAGCTACCATTGGAAAGCTGCCTAAAAATTGGATCTATCACCACTGCCGGAGAACCTTGCAGGTGGCAGGATAAGTTGGTTGAAGAACCATCGCAGGCTCCGTGTAAATGAATACACTGACATAAAAGTTGTCCGCTTAGTGAGCTTTTGCAATTCGTACCACTGAGAAATATTTATTTTCCCCCACTCCAACATCTGTGTGTGTATGGTAAATCCCAGGTTGACTTTATGTATTCTTTACCCAACCTTTCATACAGGCCCGCTGGTATGTGTTTCAAGAAATACTGAAACTGGAAAATCGTCACAGGCAAGCTAATGGTGCCATGTATTAACCATTCTATGGCTGGTTTTTCAGAAACAGTCAATGGTAATCTTTCCAGTTTTTCTATGCTCAGCACCGTATAGTCTGCTCCCCTCTGTACCAAAGTGATTTGTTTATCTGTAAGGTTAAATGCAGAAAACAATGACATGGTGTTGATTAGACGCCAAGGCACATAGCCTGAACGAAGATTTTGTAACCTCCAGCCTAGCAGCATTATAGAACGCAATTGAGACTGTCCATGTTGTAACATGAGCAAGTTCTATTCCATTATGTCCATGGCAGAGGATACAATACTGTCCAAAGAGTAAATTCTGGATGACAGTCGTTAACCCATTGTCAACTACAGAGAGAGATTTCTCTAAATTAAGACAATCAATTTCTCGTATTTGTTCTGCAGTTTCCATTTGCGTGATTTTCCAAGCCTAATTATAAGCAGCATAGATACCGGCGTATATGAAACGTTTATGACGTGGTTTACGAGGCCCTAGTAAGAAGTCTCTCAAATCAACGCCATCTTTAAGTAAAGTTAAGTATTGTTTTATATCTGGTAGTGTGGCTTTTTCTAGCCACTCAAGGCATAGTTTTCCTACTCTGTATGTTGTTACTATCCCTGGATGTTGTCTCTGGACATATCTTGGATCTGGCCTAGTGAATGTAAAACCTTGTGTTTTGTTCAGGGATCTATCTTGACAGTTATTCGTGTCTGTGGGCCAGATTAACCATTTTTTCCAATCAGGATCAGTTCTGTTTTGTTGTAAAATGAGTTTTACGTCTACCTCCTCATCTGTAGTGTAATTACTATCAGGTGTGGGTTTAGGTATGGACGGTTTGTTTAAATCTTTTATCTTAGCTAAGCCAAGACAAGATGTCTGGTGAACAGTGTCATTTAAAAACATTATTTGGTCTGGGATGATGGAGGCTCTAAATAAAGCTTCTAATCCCTGCACCTGCCAGTCTTTTTTGCCCCGGACAGTTTTTGTCTCTACGTTGTCTTTCCAAAAGTCAAAGCCTAATGTGGACATTTGAGCATAAAAGGCCGCAGAATAAATTTGCTTAGTATTAGTCAACATACTTTTCATTCCTGTCTTGTTAACATTTTTAAAGTAAAATGGTTCTGGATTTGAGACATCAAAACCTGAGAAGTATGGATATTTTTCATAAAATGTTTTTGAGCTACCCTTGGGTGGCGTTGGACAATGTTCCCATTGATTATAAGTATAAATATTTCTAGGGTTTGCAGATTTGTGCAAATAATGATACCCATAGTGATTATAACAGTACATTTGTTCACAATCTGATGAACCTTCTAAGTATTCATGTTTTGTAAATGTTGCTGACATTTCTAAGTCTACCATCATATTATTAACAGTCTCAAAGTCCCAATCATCAGAAAATGTGCTGGGTGAAACAAAGTCACTCAAGGAAACCTTAAATTGATGTGGAATCTTTAACAGCTCTGCAGGACCATAAATGTCATAATCAGTTCTGTCCCAAGCTATACCACCAGGTATAGGAACGGCTGTGATGTTTACAGATGACAAGTCTCTCTGTTCACGATGAGATGATTTGTGGGGCTTGAGGAGTAAGTTGGTGTTCTTACTTGCTGTGTCCATTTTACTGTATCTTCCATTTATCAATGCTCCCAAAGTTAGTACAAGAATTAGCCAAAGTAGGAGGAAGAGTATGCCTAACACAATCCAAAGTTCAACCCATGGTGATACCAGATAAGTATTTTCAAGCTGAGTAAAACATTTCTGTTACTTGTTCTTGAAAGTTTTATTTGCTGGCATTGTTTCGGGCTCACTGGGATCCTCAGAAAACATATCAAAGTTAATGAAATAGCCAGAGGCAGTTCTGTCAATGGTTGGTATTGCATCAGGATTACTTGAAATCGCTGGGGCTACTTGATCTTTTGTCATATTAGTATAGTCAGATGCTATATCATTGTAGACAGGTGTTTCTTGACGAACTGTTATTTAGGTTTCACGAGGTACAAGTTCCATGGCTTTATTGCATAGTCCTTTTAGCACTGCAAATTCTTCAAAGGTGATGAGTCTTTCAGTTTGAACCTCTTGGATAGTAGCCAGATTTGGTCGTCTGCTACATCTTTGGAGTCCACTGGGCCTACTACTTATTATCGGCCACATGATGTGGTTTTACCAGGTCGATAGATACAAACCGGTTCTCCTTTCTTCCAGCAAGGGGCGGCAGTAGGTCTGTTCTTGATCCGTGGATTGCTAGGACAGATACTGGTTTTCTGTAAGAAGGCCCAAATTCCTTCTTATCCGCGATCTTTTCTCTGACTAGATCCCCAGTCTTTGGAATCCAGGCAGGCAGGTGGTTTTTCTTCAGTGGTCATTGGCTTCTGTATTGTGTTGCTTAGACTTCTTCTTGTTTCATTTAAGTCCTGTAAAACAGCCAAACGGTCTTTGATATTGTCGTGTATTTCTATAGGTTCTGAATCGATCCCCCTATTCCTGACCCTATTCTGGTTAAACTACCTAGCTAGTTAACTAACAGTCAGCCCATGAGGCAAGAAATTCCCCATGATGCAGATACCGTTATCTGACGCAGTCACACTACGGCACAGGAACGTGTTATCTGATTAGGTCATAACGCTTGAGATCTAATTAGACAAGCGATATTCCTCCAGCCCCTGATAAGGCATACGACGTTCTCATAACAAATCAAACCTATGACAACCTGGATAATCCGTGCGGCCATTGTTTTGATTTCACAGAGAACTTTAGTAAAGAATGTGCTAACGAGCAAGTCGTATGACATCTTTATTGACGTACCTATGTCCATCCTTACGTCAATCCCGGCACCTTTAAGGTATAAATATTGCCGATCTTGCCCTATGCAAAACACACACGCGTGGTGACAAGACGGAGCAGCCATACTTGCCGAAGCCGAGAGCAGAAGCAGACCCCGCAGGCAGCAGCCCCGCCTTCCTGACGCGCTGAGAGACGCGCTGCTATCTCAAGCCGAGAGACCCAGCACCGGCGCTTCCGGGTAGCCCTCGCAGGCAGCCTGGAATATCGAGAGCAGAGAAAGAGATACCATTCCTCATTCATCCTAAATTCCAGGTACAGAACTGAATAACCCCTCCTAGAGAATTCTTTAGTTATTCACTTGGCAAAAACAAACTTAACTTAAACTGTAACTTTCTATTCCCGCCCACGCATTAGACTTAGGTCAGGTACACGGGGTAGGCGTATTTAGAAACACCAGTTGAGTACGTTTAGTCAAATGTATATGTGTATGTAAATATATTTTAATCATTTTAAACATCATATGGCTCAGAAACCATATCAATGTTTTTACAGTATTATTTTATACTGTTGCTTCTAATGTATGCACTTTACTTAACTATAAGTATCGCAATAATATCGATCCATTTCTCTTGTACGAGAAAAGAGACTGATCAATAAATAACACCTTTTATTGAACACGCCCGTCTCTTCCTTTTCTCTACATTCTGATGAGACTAAGAACGCACGTACTGACTGAGTAAAATAATTGCCTTGTGCTCACACGACTCTCGAGATTGACTCTTGATTAGGGGAGAGCAAAGTTGTCATGTTCTATGGTTGTCAGAAACTAAATCCCTTCTTGTCTAATCAGGGAAGTTAATCCTTCCTTGAACATTCGAGAAAGTTTCTAGCGAACTCTGAGCTTAGCTGGCAAACCCAAAAATTAAGTCTAGTATCGACAGTAGTAGACCTAGTTAACGTCTGGCCTAGGCCTTTACTGCTGTAGGTACTATTCCAATGCGCAGAGCCTATTGGGAAAATAGGAACTACACTACATGGCGCCCAACGTGTTTGGAAAGGGCGATAAAACTAACGTAAGACATTTAGAGTAACTCAGTCGTGCTTTCTCACTCAGACCCCTTTTCCCAAATACTCCAAAGACGTCTGGAGTGGGTGAAAGGTTATTATATCCTCCAAAACCTCGCAGGAGGGAACTCCTATGTACGGTTCTTGGTCTAGTCAACGTTGAAGGATAAAACAGTTCCAGAATATTGTGCATCTAATCTCTGTTTCCATAAAGAAACCTGATCTGCAAATAAAAATAATACCATCCTGTCAGTAAAATGGGAGACAGTGATGGAGAAAGAGAGGCAATTAGATTAGCTACTGAAATAGCAGATGCTGATGCTACCATGCAAACAGCAGACCCGGATATAATACTCATCCAGGTCGCCAAAAGGAGATCTATAACCTTAAAACTTATAGAAAATGGACTGACACCTAGAGGTGGCACAGTCATATTCGTAATTGAGGCACACGAATATCGGCAGACAGAGGTATACTATACATGGATACATTTTCCAGCAGCAAATGCTGTAACAAAGTACTTCCACTATTACAAAGTAGAGGAACCTCCTGAAACGTACACTCCTTTCGAGGAGGTGGAAGTACCACTCAAATTCCAAGAGCATTTGCTCTTATTTGATGGCGCCCTAAAACATAATAATCACATTACAAGGCTCGGTCCTTTAGGAAGACCAGGAGCAACGTGGCCGGTCTTAGCCGGATACACACCACATCCAGACATCGACGAGATGACTGCACCAGAGCTATTAATACAGCTAAAACAACTACTAAAAATTCACAGACAATTAGTTCAGTATGTAATGCGGACTTCTACAATTCAGCCAGCGATTAAACTACCACAGCTGACCTCTCACCAGGGGAACACAAATAAAATTACACCACAGAACATCCAATCCTGCCTAGGTAAGGTTCCAGCTAAAAGGGAACAGATACCATTCTGGTTGGCACAGAAAATCACCCAAATAGAGGCGGTGTTTCCTGACACCACCCCGCTAGAGAAACACAGGATTCTGACTATATGTCTCCCAATGGGAATCGCACCACACATTGAGGACTGTGACACTTGGGGTACAGTCTTTGCTTCCATCTACACAAAAACGCACGGTGTTCCATCCATTTCGGTAATACCAGATGTGCTAAAACAAATTCAAGATGAATATGGTCCAGAACCTGCTTTAACTCTTGGTATGAAATTACTGAAAGACTTCAAGCAGGTCTCGGCTATATTACTAGCCAACATAAAGGGTGAAGCAGCAAACGTGGCGATCCGCCAGAGGTTAAAAGAGACAGATATAGCAGACCAACCAGCTGAAATTGCCAGAATCATAGAAAAATTCTATGAAGAACTAGGCAGAGATAGTCTAGGTGGAATACCAGTAAAACCGCAACTGACTACAAATCCAGAAAAAATGTTTTTTAATAATAATAATAATTCATCAAAAAAGAACTGGGATGGAAACAAACAATCCAATCCAAAAGAAAAGAAATTCCAGTCCAGAGGAAGGTCTCCTAGGCGAAGAGAGAAATCTCCAAACCCGAGACAAAGGTCACCTCAGAGTGAACCCTCTGGGAATAGATATAACCTTAGAAATAGGGATAATATTAAAAAACCTGATAGATATCAAGACATTGATACACGTCCCTCTCAATCTTTTCAGAATTCCTCGCAGAAATCGGAAAGAAGAGGACGATCAGAAGAGCACGCCAAGTCCAAAGACAAGGAACCTGCTCAACTGAAAAAGAAATCACAATTTCCAAAAAAGAAGGTAGCCAGTATCAAGGTAGTTAACAATGCCGAGAATACTGAGGACACAATTGAAAAACGGAGAGTGGGCTCAGACAATGCTAGACAGCGCAGCAGAGGTGAGCATAGCTCGCAAAGTCCTTATGAATCATCTGGAGACAGTGGACACGAATGAATACCTTCAAGTGGAAACTGCAGATACCAGAGTTAGCAAGCCCCACAAAATATACGAGATAACATTACGTATAGAGGGAGATAAGACTAGGAAAATAAGGGGACTATTTTGGGATAACCTATCCAAGGGCTATGACATCCTTCTAGCTGAAAAAGACTGGCCACCGGAGTTTGTCAGGGAGTGCCCTCATGGCGAAGAAGTAATTATGCCTGCCTTCTCGAATCAAATACCGATTCATAAAAAATACACACTTGCTAGAAAGTGGGCAGTGGCCTTAGCACCTGCTTTATATAAAAATCACGTAGGATGGGATGAGGATTCTCCTCCTCACAAAGTCCAGCTAAAATCACAACCAACTGCACAAAGGCAGTACCCAATTAAGCAAGAAGCTAAAAAACAAGTAAATGAAATACTAGATCAGCTAGAATACCAAGGGGTGGTTGAAACTTGCACCTCACAAATGAACAATCCTTTGTTTCCGGTCTCCAAACCAGACAATTCGTACCGTCTAGTTTTGGATTACCGACACCTTAACACATGTTGCAAAACTTTTGCAGTACAAAACTCACACAGTGCTGCACTAATGAATAACATAGTGCGCAAAAAATACAAAACAACCTTGGACATCTCCAACGGATTCTTTTGTCAAAACATAGCACCAGAGAGCAGATATTTAACTGCATTCTCAGTAAATGGCACTCAAAAACAATTCTGTCGGTTAGCCCAGGGGTACAAGAATAGCCCGGGGGTATTCTCAGCGAGAGTAACAGAATTACTACAACAATATGATGATGAAGCATTATCTTATGTCGATGACATTTATTTAACAGATGATGACTTGGAAACTCACTTGAAAAGAGTGAACACCATAATACTTGGTTTCGCTGCAGAGGGTTACAAATTCAACTTCAAAAAGTCCAGAATTGCCCATCTGACGGTCCTATTCTTAGGATATGAGTTATCAAGTGAAGGCAAAAGCCTGGCAGACAATTTCCTAGAGAAATGTGCCGTAATCCAAGTTCCTAAAACACTAAAAAACCTACAGTCAATTCTAGGCTTCCTAAATTTCGGAAGAACTTACATTGCTAATTACGCAGAAAGGGTCAAGCCCCTTTACGATCTAATTAAACCAGACTTTAAAAGATCCAGTTGGACTCAAACTCACACAGAAATTTTGAGATCCTTACAAACAGACATGCTAATTAAAACAAAATTAGAAACCCGTGATAATACACGCAACCTTGTGATCCGAGTCATCCCAGGGAGATGCGGATTCACATACCTAACCTCTAATGAGGGAGATAAGGTACCAATTGCATTTAAATCGCACTTGTACACTAAGGCTGAAATGAAATTTAGCCCAACGGAAAAAATTCTTACAGCAACACAGACAGCTATAGCAAAAGAACGAGCCCTGGCACAAGGTAAACGAATAATAATCGTGACACCAATACCAGCCTTAGAGGCGGTAACAAAGGCAAGCATTCCAAATGCTAAAGCACTCCATCCAAGATGGATACAATGGGCTAACTCTCTTGCTGCAACAGACGTGGTGTACGAATTTGATCCTTACTTAAAAACACAAGAATTTCTACAATATGAATTCGAATGTCCTCTGCCAACCGAAATTCTGCCTCTAGACCAATACGGCTGTATAATATATACAGACGGATCAGCACAACCCGCAGTAGGGGGTAAACAAGCTTACAGTGCTGCGTGCGCGATTGTTAAAGGTCGTTGGCACGAAGGGAAATTTAAACCAACCCTGACTAAGACCCAATCTCTAGGAGATTGCACAGCTCAGCGAGCTGAATTACTAGCATTCAAGATGGCGCTTGAAAATACCGATCGAGAATTCCCCACACTCATAGTGTGCGATTCGTATTATTGCGTTCAATCTTACAATGAATACTTGCAGATCTGGCTTCAAAATGGTTTCAAGGATGCGAAAGGAGGCACAATCAAGCATAAAATGCTATGGGAACAAGTAGCTCTTTTACAAAAAGAACTACCAAAGACTCACGTGATACATACACTGAGTCATCAACGTGATGGCGTTCACGTTGCAGGGAATTCATTGGCTGATGAGGCCGCGAAGGCAGCTGTGCAAACGGCTTCCGTAGCTGCCATCACCCGGTCAAAAACAAAAATAGACAGCGAAATATTACAAGCTGTCAGCGCTTCAGAAAAGGATTCGATAGAACCACTCCCTAAAGGCTTTCCAGTAAAATACTCATACATAACTGATGAAAACAATGTTCCTTTTGCTCAAATCCTTGGAGTGGGGGATAGGGCAATTCCAAACATGGAACACAGATTAGGACTAATAATAGCGGCACACGAAGGGCTTGCTTCTACCCATGCTGGCGTCTCAGCCACAGTATCATTATTAAAACAGAGATACTGGTGGCCGCAAATGAGAAGACAAACAAGGAACTATGTTCTAGCATGTGAAATATGTCAAAAAATGAAAGTATCAACTGTGAGACGTCCAGCACAGACGCCCCTTCTAATCTCGGATAAACCATTAGCCTGTGTTTATCTAGACCACTGCGGTCCCTTACAAAGGGACGGTAACTATAAATATATCTTGGTCGCAGTGGACTCATGCACGAGATTCATATGGATGTGGCCCCAGCGAACGGCTGACGCCAGAACTGTTATAAAAGATTTGCGGGTCTTTATCGGCACATACGCAATTGGCATTCTGCATTCGGACAATGGTCCTGCTTTTAGCTCTCGGGCTTATAAGGAGGCCATGGTCAGCATGGGCGTGCAATTGCGGTACTCTTGTCCATTTCACCCTGAGGGGAACGGAATTGTTGAAAGAAAAAACCGTGACATAAAGCAATCTATAACGGCAAAGGTATTAGGTTCGGGAGCTGGGTGGGTCAAACATCTAATAAGTGTCCAACGTAGTCTAAATAACTTGCCAAGAAATTCTCTGAAGGGATTCAGTCCGTACGAATTATTATTCGGAACTAGGATGTTGATCTCTGACCTTGATAGTCAGACTTCAGTGGTAATAGAAAAAACCTTTGATGTCAAAGACCGTTTGGCTATTTTGCAGGACTTAAACAAAACAAGAAAAGACCTGAGCAACATACAGTTGAAACAACAGCCAACAACCACTGAAGAATCACCACCTGTCCCAGCAAGACCTGTCTGGATTCCAAAAGTCGGGGATCTAGTCAGGGAAAAGATCGCGGTAAAGAAGGAATTTGGGCCTTCTTACAGAAAAGCAGTTCCTGTCTTGTCTGTCAACGGGACAAGATCAGTTGTACTACCGCCACTTGCTGGAAAAAAGGAGAACCGAGTTGTATCCATCGACCTGGTAAAACCACAACATGTGGCCGATAACAAACAGTAGGCCAAGTGGACTCCCAATAAGTAGCAGAACACCAAGGTTTGCTACCAGTACAGAGGTCCTATCAAAGAGGCTCATCACATTCGAAACGCCTACAGAAGAACAACAAGGACTATGCAACAATGCAATAGAACTTAGACCTCTGAAAACCCAAATAAAGACATTTAGTAGAGACACACCAATCTATACAGAAGTACCAAGTGAAAATGCAAGAAACAAAAATCCTGAACCAATTGGAACAATTGACAGAACTGCATCCGGTTACTTCATCAACTTCGATGATTCCTCTGACGGTTTCAGCGAACAAAAGACACAGCCATCATCAAAATCCTTTAAAGACAAAGCGAAGGAACTTTTGAAACAACTAAAAGAAACATATCTGATTTCTCCATGGATTGAATTTTGGGTGGGTTTTGGTGCATTTATCCTCATACTTTGGCTCATCATGGTATTTACTTTGGGACGCTTCATTGAGGGAAAATATGCTAAAATGGACACAGCAAGTCAGAACATCAACTTGGTCCTCAAACCACACACATCTTCACACGTCGAGAAACGAGAACTTTCTTCAGAACTTTCTTCAGCCAACTTCACAGCAATTCCAATACCTGGTGGGGTAGCCTGGGACAACACTGACTATGAAATTTATGGTCCGGTCGAGATCCTGAAATATCCACACCAAATCAAGATCTCTTTGAGTGACTTTGCAAAACCAAACTCATTTGCTGATGATTGGGACTTTGAAAGTATTAACAATATGATGTCTGACTTAGTAATGTCTGCTAAATTTACAAAACATGATTATTTGCAAGGTTCTACAAATTATGATAGTATGTATTGCTATAACCACTATGGTAACCATTTCTTGCATAAATCTGCACAACCTAGAAATGTTTTAAATTATAATCAATGGGAACATTGTGCTACACCTCCAAAAGGGAGCTCTAGAACCGTATATGACAAATATTCATATTTTTCAGGTTTTAACATAACTAATGCTGAAACATTTTATTACAAATTGTCAAACAAGACAGGGATGAAAACCATGATAACCAACACAAAATTGATATATTCGGATTCTTTCTTTGAAAAAATGAATACTTTTGGATTTGATTATTGGGACAAACATGTTGATTTGAAAAGTGTTTGGGGTACAAAAGAATGGCAAGTACAGGGTATAGAAGCTTTGTTTAGAGCCTGCATGATCCCAGAACAAATGATATTTTTAAATGACACTGTTCAACAAACCACCTGTCTTGGCTTAGCCAAAATCAAAGATTTAAATAACCTATCTATTCCAAAGCCAACAATGTTTAGCAATAACTCTGATACAGATGAAGGAATAGACATAAACCATATACTTAACCAAAACAGAACACATCCTGATTGGAAACAATGGTTGATCTGGCCCACAGATACAAATAACTGTCAAGATAGATTCCTGAATAAAACACAGGGTTTCAAAATGACCAGGCCAGACCCTAGATATCCCCAAAGACATCACCCAGGGATAATAACAACCTACAGTGTGGGCAAATTATGCCTTCAATGGCTACAAACTTCCACACTGCCTGAAATTAAGCAACACCTAACTTTACTTACTAATGGTGCTGACTTGCGTGATTTCATACTGGGACCACGCAAACAGCGTCATAAGCGTTTCATAGCAGCCTCTGTATATGCAGCATACAATGAGGCCTGGAAGGTTACTCAAATTGAGACAGCAGAAAGAATACGGGAAATTGACCGTATTAATTTGGAAAAATCACTTTCTGTAGTGGACAATGGGTTAATGACTCTGTCCTCCAGAATTTTTTCATTGGACAGCATTGTGTCTTCAGCAATCGATATATTATCGCAAGACTTACTATTATTACAACATGGTCAGTCACAATTGCGTTCTATTGTACAGCTTGGTTGGACGTTACAAAATCTGCGTTCAGGCTATGTGCCTTGGCGTTTAATCAACACAACGTCACTATTCCAAATCTTTAACCTTACTGATAGACAAATCGGTATGGCGCAGAAGGGTGCTGATTATACAATCTTGAGCATTGAAAAACTAGAAAGATTACCAATGACAATGTCAGAACGACCTGTCAGTGAATGGATAATACACGGAATCATAAATATTCCAATCTCAACCTTCAGGTTTCAATACTGCCAAAAATATATACAGGCTGGCATGTACGAGAAATTGGGAAAAGGGTACCTTAAAACAACTTGGAACCTGCCCTATTCACATGCATGTGTCAGTAACAAAGGACAGAAAGTGTTTCTTAGTGGCAACAATTGTGCTATGTCACTGAGCGGCACGCTTCTGTGTAACGGTATTAGTTTGCACGGAGCCTGTGAAGGGAATTCATACAACCTTTCATGTCACCAGCAAGGCGCACCTGCAACTGAAATAGAACCATTCTTTCAAAGACTCTATAATGGGAGTTACATTCTTATTGTAGACCGCAGATGCTGTAGTCTTATGCCCGGGACTCCTTATCTCGTCACTACGACGGCGAAGGTCAAGTGCTGTGGACGTTCTTTGTTCCCCAGCTCCTTTCCAGACAGGGAGGCAAGGGCATGGCCCGGTCTGAAAATTACTTCTATTCGAATAGACACTTTAAGCAGAATGAAAACAGTGCTTCTTCAGATGCCTACAAGGCTCACGTCATCTAAAGAAACGTATGATCTACAAGTCGCAAGGACGACTGCAGAGATACATACATTATTATCAACCAATTCCCCCGTACATTTCGCGGAAATCCTGAGCGAAATCTTAAATATTTCTGATACCACAGGGGTCTCAAAGGTATTTAAGACAGTATTTTCGATGGCATTAACACCATTCAAAGCCATACTGGGTATTTTTCCAGACTTCGTCCATTCGATTTTTGGCGGACTTCCCCTGATCCTAGGACTAATTGCAGGAATCCTATTCCTAGTCCTTATTTTTCGTTATGGCAACCCATGTCACAGAACAAAATCTCACGACAATGGAAGATACGATCCTAGCCATTGGATACCGGGACCGGATATCAAAAATCCTGGGACTCTCCCGGCTTAGAGACCTAAACATGACTTGGTTTCTATCATTTCGACCAATGTGGCAAAGGTGTGTTTTACCTGTACTAAGGTGTCTGCTATGCGGAGAAGAATGCGTGTTAGACACCTGTCTGACGCTACAATCGGATGCGCCAGTGGATGCAGATACACTGTTGGTTCCTACCAAGGTTCACGCACTGTGCTGCCCTCAAAGGCTGCCAATTCTGATGACGGCATTCCTGGAATCTTCACCACTGCGATTGAAGAGTAGTGAAGTTCAAGATGAAAGCAGCATCGAACAGGTACGACCTTCTGTCAGCAATGCAAATCAGAATGTCAATGGAGACAATCATGCGCATGAATGCATGGTTACCCCTATTTCCGACTTAGTGGAACTTTCCCATGAAGCTGTTGACAGTTTTTTCGAAAGCCTGAATGATATGATGTTCTCTCCGGAACAGAAATAGAGACTTTTGAGTAAACTCGCACGCGGCGTTCCCTGAATTCGGCCTTCAACTTTAAAAATAAAGTCACATGAACAATTACAATCCAGTTCACGGACAGCAACTTTTTTCAGCAAGCCCCTAAAATATTTTTCTATATATTTTTTCCCGGGACACTGATCTTCTGCTTAAAGTAAGAAACTATTCCTAGAGAACTAAGATTTCTATTTTTTTAGATTCTTTATAGACTTTATATAGACTTTAGCTGCCCACTGGTATGTTCACAATATATTTTATGTGATGAAATGGTTTCGACTTTTTTTCTGTATAGCCATATTAAGAGCCATTTCATGTGTATTTATCATATACCAACAAACAATAATGCATAACAATGCGTGTTTACTTTTGCATTTGATTCATAGCTTAAGTGCATACGATATATATGACTGCAATTTTTCAGTATATTTGAAAATTTCAAAATGCATTTATGTATTTTGGGGTGGTAAGGTATACACTATACTCTGTAGTATGTTGTACTATGTTATACTATGCATAGATTAGTAGATATGACCATAGTTAGCGTGGAGTGGGTGTCGTGTATTTCTATAGGTTCTGAATCGATCCCCCTATTCCTGACCCTATTCTGGTTAAACTACCTAGCTAGTTAACTAACAGTCAGCCCATGAGGCAAGAAATTCCCCATGATGCAGATACCGTTATCTGACGCAGTCACACTACGGCACAGGAACGTGTTATCTGATTAGGTCATAACGCTTGAGATCTAATTAGACAAGCGATATTCCTCCAGCCCCTGATAAGGCATACGACGTTCTCATAACAAATCAAACCTATGACAACCTGGATAATCCGTGCGGCCATTGTTTTGATTTCACAGAGAACTTTAGTAAAGAATGTGCTAACGAGCAAGTCGTATGACCTCTTTATTGACGTACCTATGTCCATCCTTACGTCAATCCCGGCACCTTTAAGGTATAAATATTGCCGATCTTGCCCTATGCAAAACACACACGCGTGGTGACAAGACGGAGCAGCCATACTTGCCGAAGCCGAGAGCAGAAGCAGACCCCGCAGGCAGCAGCCCCGCCTTCCTGACGCGCTGAGAGACGCGCTGCTATCTCAAGCCGAGAGACCCAGCACCGGCGCTTCCGGGTAGCCCTCGCAGGCAGCCTGGAATATCGAGAGCAGAGAAAGAGATACCATTCCTCATTCATCCTAAATTCCAGGTACAGAACTGAATAACCCCTCCTAGAGAATTCTTTAGTTATTCACTTGGCAAAAACAAACTTAACTTAAACTGTAACTTTCTATTCCCGCCCACGCATTAGACTTAGGTCAGGTACACGGGGTAGGCGTATTTAGAAACACCAGTTGAGTACGTTTAGTCAAATGTATATGTGTATGTAAATATATTTTAATCATTTTAAACATCATATGGCTCAGAAACCATATCAATGTTTTTACAGTATTATTTTATACTATTGCTTCTAATGTATGCACTTTACTTAACTATAAGTATCGCAATAATATCGATCCATTTCTCTTGTACGAGAAAAGAGACTGATCAATAAATAACACCTTTTATTGAACACGCCCGTCTCTTCCTTTTCTCTACATTCTGATGAGACTAAGAACGCACGTACTGACTGAGTAAAATAATTGCCTTGTGCTCACACGACTCTCGAGATTGACTCTTGATTAGGGGAGAGCAAAGTTGTCATGTTCTATGGTTGTCAGAAACTAAATCCCTTCTTGTCTAATCAGGGAAGTTAATCCTTCCTTGAACATTCGAGAAAGTTTCTAGCGAACTCTGAGCTTAGCTGGCAAACCCAAAAATTAAGTCTAGTATCGACAGTAGTAGACCTAGTTAACGTCTGGCCTAGGCCTTTACTGCTGTAGGTACTATTCCAATGCGCAGAGCCTATTGGGAAAATAGGAACTACACTACAATATCAAAGGGTTTTTGTTCCATCACTGAAGTATGACAATTGATGTCTTCGACAATCATTCCAGTACCAAAAAGGATTTCATATGGAGTGATTCCACCCAGAGAACTTCTTGGTAGATTATTTAAACTACGTTGGACACTTATTAGGTGTTTGACCCACCCGTCACCCGAGCCTAATACCCTAGCTGTTATAGATTGCTTTATGCCCCGGTTTTTTCTTTCCACTACAGAATTTCCCTCAGGATGGAATGGACTTGAGTACAGCGATGCGACGCCCAAGCTGGCCATGGCCTCCTTGTAAGCCTTTGAGCAAAATGCAGGACCCTGGTCAGAATGTAGCGTGCTGATTGCTATGTGCTGATAAAGACTCACAAATCTTTTATAACAGTTTGGGCGTCAGCCAAGCGCTGAGGCCACATCCAAATGAACCATGAGCATGAATCCACTGCGACCATGATATATTTATAGTTGCCATCCCTCTGTAGGGACCACAGTGGTCCGGGTAAATGCACGCTAGTGGTTTATCTGGAATTAGAAGGGGCGTCTGCGCAGGACGTTTCACTGTAGAGACTTTCATCTTCTGGCAGATCTCACATTCTAGAACATAGTTTCTAGTTTGTTTCCTCATGCGCGTATCTCTGTTTTAATAACAACACTGTGGCGGATATACCTGCGTGAGCAGAGGCTAGCCTTAAATGTGCTGCTAAGATTAGTCCTAACCTATGTTCCATGGTTGGAATTACTCTATCCCCCACTCCAGGGATTTGAGCAAAAGGAACATTATTTGCATTAGTTATTTATGAGTACTTGAGTGGAAAGACTTTTGGCAGTGTTTTACCACTGTCTTTTACTGAAGCAGTGACAGCTTGCAATATTTCGCTGTCTATTTTAGTTTTTGAACGAGTGATTGCAGCTACGGAAGCCATTTGCACAGCTGCCTTTGCAGCTTCATCAGCCAATGAATTCCCTGCAATGTGAACGCCATCACGCTGATGACTCAGTGTATGGATCACATGAGTCTTTTGTAGTTCTTTCTGTAATAGAACTACTTGTTCCCAAAGCAACTTATGCTTGATTGTGCCACCTTTTGCATCTTTGAAACCGTTTTGAATCCAGTTCTGCAAGTATTCTTTGTAAGATTGAACACAGTAATTCGAATCGCACACTATGAGTGTGGGGAATTCGCGATCAGTATTTTCAAGCGCCATCTTGAATGCCTGTAGTTCAGCTCGCTGAGCTGTACAGTCTCCAAGAGATTGAGTTTTAGTGACCATAGGTCAGAATTTACCATTGCACCAGCGACCTTTAACAATCGCACACGCAGCACTATAAACCTGTTTACCCCAAATTGCGGGCTGTCCTGATACGTCTGTATAAATTATACATTTGCATTGTTCTAGAGGTAGAATCTCAATAGGCAGAGGACATTCTTGTTCGTATTGTAGAAATTCTTGTGTTTTCAAGTAAGGGTCAAAAACGTATTCAACGTCTGTCGCAGCAAGAGAATTAACCCATTTTATCCATCTTGGATTTGGAATGCTTGCTTTTGTCACTGCCTCTAAGGCAGGTACCGGTGTAATGACTATTATGCGTTTTCCCTGTGCGAGGGCTCTCTCTTTTGCTACTGCAATTTGAACCGCCTTCAGAATTTTTTCTGTAGAAGTGAATTTCATTTCAGCTTGTGTATACAAGTGTGATTTATAAGCTATTGGTACTTTTTCTCCCTCAATAAAGGTTAAGTACGTGAATCCGCATCTTCCTGGAATGATTCGGATTGCAAGGGTGCGTACGTTTACGCGTGTCTGTAAATGTGTTGTTGCTACCATGTCCATTTGGACTGAACGCAAAATTTCTGTGTGTTTTTGAGTCCAATTGTTTGTTTTAAAATCAGGTTTGATTAATTCGTAGAGAAGTTTAACCCTTTCTGCGTAATTTAGAATGTAAGTTCTTCGGAAATTCAGAAAACCTAGAATTGACTGTAAGATTTTAAGCGTTTTTGGAGGTTGGAGCAACGCACACTTTTCTAGAAGAGTTGGCTGCTAGGCTCTTGCCTTCACTTGATAACTTTTATCCTAGAAATAGGACATTGAGGTGGGCAATTCGTAAATTCTTAAAATTGAATTTGTACCCTTCAGATACGAAGCCAAGTATTATGTTCAAGTGCCTGTCCAAGTCGTCGTCTGTTAGATAGATATCGTCAACATAAGATAATGCCTCATCATCATACGTTTGTAGTAACTCTGTTACTCTGGCCGAAAATAACCGTGGACTATTCTTGAATCCCTGGGGGAGACAACAGAAGTGACGCTGTGTCCCCATAATTGAGAAAGCGGTCAAATACCTGCTTTCAGGTGCAATATTTTGACAGAAGAAACCATTAGAAATATCTAATGTTGTTTTATATTTTTTGCGCACAATGTTATTCATCAGTGCTGCACTGTGTGCCTTTTGTACTGCAAAGGTTTTGCAACAAGAGTTTAAATGTCTGTAATCCAAAACTAGACGATATCTATTGTCTAGTTTGGAGACAGGAAACAAAGGATTGTTCATGGACGAGGTGCATGTTTCAATTACACCTTGGTATTCAAGGTGATCTAAGATCTCCCTGGCCTGTTCTTTAGCTTCTTGCTTTACTGGGTACTGTCTCTGTGCAGTTGGTTGATTTTGTAACTGGATTTTATGGTGAGGAGAGTCCTCATCCCATCCTACATGATTTTTATATAATGCTGGGACCTGGGCTACTGCCATTTTCTGGCATATGTGTATTTTTTATGAATAGAAATATGATTTGAGAAGGCTGGCATAATGATCTCTTCACCATGTGGGCACTCCCTGACAAAATTCAGGTGGGCAGGCTTTTTAAGCTAGAAGAATGTCATAACCCTTAGAGAGCTCCTCCCAAAAGAGCGCTCTTATTTTTCTAGTTATGTCCCCCTCCATCCGGAGCGTTATGTCATATAACTTATGTGGGACACTAACCCTAGTATCGGCAGTTTCAACTTGAATGTACTCATTCAAGTCCACTGTCTCCAGATGAACCTTCAGGATCTTGCGAGCAATGGTAACTTCTGCTGCGCTGTTCATCATTGTCCGAGCCCACTCCCCCGAGTTCTGTCCTCAAAATCCTCAGCATGTCTGCCTTTTAGACCGGCTACCTTCTTCTTGGAACATGTTGATCGTCTTCGGACTTCACACGTTCTTCCTTATGTTCTGACCGTCCTCTTCTTTCCGATTTCTGTGAGAAAGTCTGAAAAGTACGAGAGGAACGTGTATCAGTATCTTGATATCTATCAGGTTTTCTCAAATCATCCCTGTTCCTGAGGTTATACCTCTTTTCAGAGGGCTGCCTTTGAGGAGACCTATCTCTGGATTGAGAAAGCTTCTCTTTAGGAAGTGTCTATTTCTCTTTTTAGGAGTAGTGAGAGTGTTTTTAATAAAGACCTTTTCAGGATTTTCTGTTAGTTGGGGCTTTACTGGTTTACCACCCAAACTATCTCTACCTAGTTCTTCATAGGATTTTTCAATTATTCCGGCCAGTTCAGTTCATATGGTTGCTCAGCTATATTGAATTTTCTTATTTTCTGGCGGATCGCCATGGATGCTGCTTCACCTTTAATATTAGCTAATATCATAGCTGAGACCTGTTTGAAATCTTTTAGTAATTTCATACCTAGATTCAAAGCAGGCTCTGCCCTGTATTCATTTTGAATCTGTTTCAGGACGTCTGGTATTACGGCCATGGATGGAACACCATGAGTTTTTGTGTAGATTGCAGCAAAGACTGTACCCCAAGTGTCGCAGTCCTCCAGGTGTGGTGTGATCCCCATTGGTAAACAGATTATTAAAATTTTGTGTTTCTCATGAGGTGTACTATCAGGAAATACTGCCTCAATTTGAGTAATTTTTTGAGCTATCCAGAATGGAATGTGTTCCCTTTTTGCGGGTAATTTACCAATGACTGATTGTATCGTCTGTGGTGTAATTTTATTTGTGTTCCCCTGGTGAGGGGTGTGTTGTGGAATCCTGATAGCAGGTTGGGCTGTTAAAGTCTGCATGACATATTGAACCAGTTATCTATGTATTTTAATTTGTTGTTTTAGTTTAACTAATAGATATGGACCTGACATTTCTTCAACGGCAGGATGTGGTGTATAGCTGGCTAGTACCGGCCATGTTGCTCCTGGTCTACTTAGTGGACGAGCCTGGTAATGTTATTTTGATGTTGTAGGGCGCCTTTAAACCAGAGCGCATACTCTTGGTATGTTAATAGAACTTCAACATCCTCGAAAGGAGTGTATTCCGCTGGAGCTTCCTCTACTTTGTAAAAGTGGAATACATGTGATACTGGATTTGCTTCAGGGAAGACAATCCATGAATAGAATACCTCTGTCTGTCGATCTTCATGTGCCTTTATGACAAAAATTACCCTACCACCTTTTCATGATAGGCCGTTTGTTTTAAGCTTTATAGTGATGTTTTTCCTTAAATTTACCGGGATGATTATAGCATCCGGGTCGGTTTCATTTAAACCTGTAACGCCTAAACCTGGTTGGTCTGCTGCTGCAGCACCACTGGTTGTTGACGCCATTAAGCGACATTGTTTAATGAAAGTTGCAGAGCAAGTTTCAAGGAAACAAAGATAAGGTGCACAACGTTGAACAAACCAAAAAAACGAATACATAGGATTTTCGTCCTACTCAGTTTTTGGCTGATATTATCCTTTTACCCACTCCAGACGTCTGTTGGAGTTTTTATGGGACAAAAGGGTCTCTGTGAAAAGCACGACTGAAATACTCTAGTATCTAGCGTTAAATTAGTGCCTTACCAAACGTTGGGCGCCATGTAGTGTAGTTCCTATATTCCCAATAGGCTCTACGCATTGCAATAATATATCCTATAGAAATGATGTAGGACTTATGTCGACTAGGTCTCTATCGAATATATTAGTCTTAATAGTGAGTGCCAGCTAGCTCCAAGGTCACTAGAATCTTTCTCGAATAAACAAGAAGGGATTAGTTTCTGACAACCGCATAAACATGACAACTTTGTTTCCCAGGAATAAAACGTATCTTCAGAGTCGCGGAAACAATACATAAGTATTTCACTCAGTCAATCGTGCTTGCTTCGTTTCACTAGAGGTGCAGAGAAATAGAGAGACGGGCGTTTTCAATAAAAGTATTTATTGAACAGTCTTCTTTCTCATGCAGAGGAAATGAACTGCTACAATCGTGATACTGGCTGCAAAGTATAATACGTACAGCAAGAAGAGTATTATAAAAGAATACTGTAAAAGCATGGTATGGTTTCTAAGCCATAAAATACATACATAAATAACCGAGACTAAAACGTACTCAACTGGTGCTTCTAAAATACACCTACCCCAATGTACCTAACCTAAGTCTAGTATGAGGGAAGAAGTAAGTATGGTGTAGCATAGGTTTAGAATTCTTTGCGAAGAACCTATCCAAGATTTCTCTTAGGGTCTAATCAGCTCCGTACCTTGGTTTAGAATGAAGGAGGTCTGGTATCCCTCTGTCTCAGGACTCGATTTCCCAACACCCCGCAAGGGGAGCTTGGAAACACTGGAGCTGGATTTCTTGGCAGGAGAAAAGACAGCGTCTCTCTCAGTGCGTCTGCCGGAGGGTCGACGTCCTTCAGCACTTGCTGTAGCGAGCTACGTCGGGCAAGTAGATTGTCGAACTGCTCGAAACCACCGTGTGTTTGCTAGGACAAGTGTGGGCATATTTATACCTTGAAGGTGCCTTGTTTGACGTAAAGTTCAACATAATAACATCATCAAAGAACTAGTTCTTTGAAAACTCCATGAGTTCTTGGACAAATCAATATTCAAGCAATGGGAAGTCCCTGACTGCTGAAGCAGAGTTTTCCAAGAAATCGTTGTAGCTTTTCTGAACTAGTGGAAGTATACAAGCCTGTATTTGGACTGCATGGGCTATGCTTAAAAATGGTTATGATTTCTATGCCTATATAAGGGCAAGGTGATTTGTACCTATATAAGGGCATGAATCAGGAAAATTACACTAGGGTCCTAAAACGCTACACAACACTCCCACTCTTCTCACTTGCCTGGCAAGTCTCACATGTCCTGCAATGAGCGTCTGGGCTCTTGCGCATCTGGGGCCAATAAAAGTGGGGGGCCAGCCTTTCAAAGGTCTTGGTCTGCCCCAGATATCCTGCCAATGGAATGTCATGAGCCAACCCCAGTAGGAAGGCTCTGAAGTATGCGGGCACCACCAGCACATTGGCTGACCCCAGCTCAGCAACCTTAGGCTCGCTATACAGGAGACCGTTCTCCCATTAAATCAGATGTGAACCAGACTGGTCACCTGCTGCCTGGGCTGCAGCCTTTTGCTGCATCCCCTCAAAAGAAGGGCACACTCTTTGCTGATTAAAAAACTCCCTGGTGGGCCCTCCTTCCTGCTGCCAAAGGGTCAGCTCAGGCAGGTCTCCCGGTTGGCACTCTGCTCCCTGGTAGGCTCCAGGGCATCCCCCTCTGGGTCACTCCCTCCTGGGCCATGAGAACCAAGCGGACCGGCTTCCCGGGCCCCCTGACCCTTCTCTCTAAGGCAGGGATCTAAGCCATACTCTCAGGCTCCAGAACCTTCTCAACACCCTCCTTGCCTGCCATGGACCTAGTGGTAGCACACGCCCATTCAGGCAGACCCAACATTTGTAAGTGAGCTTTCCATTCCACTGTAGCCCACGGAGAGTTCTCTAAATCATTGCCTAACGGACAGTCTACAGGCATGGCGTGCCTCACAGCCACCTGATGAGTTCCTGAGACCCCCCCACTCAAATGGAACCTGAGCCACCTCACATTGCCTCTCTGAGTTACCTGCTGACACTACAGGGTAGATTTCAATTATGTATTTTATTTATTTAAAGAGTTTTATATAGCGCTGGCTAGACCCAAAGGTATCAGAGCGCTTTACCTGAGAATCAACAATGCATGCATGAGAATCAACAATGCATGAGGGACAACCTGCTCTTTGGACACCAACCAGAAGCTGACAGCAGTTACACTGGCTCCTGTGGCTCTTAGAGCTTCCACTCTTTGCCCATTGATGGTCACCCACTGCCTGTACTTCTTAGTGTTTTCAGGCAGTGCAGGTTTAGGGACCATCTCAAAGTCTCCTAATGAAACAAGGGCCAATTTTACGGGATCCCACCCATCTGGGGTGCCCATCTCTTCCTCTCCCAGGGCTACATTAGCAAGCTGGCGGGGTGGTGCACGGGTTGGTGCAGGGTGGTCCTTCAGGGGACACTGGGGATCAAAATACCTGTGGCCAACTTGCCCGCACTTAAAACAAGTATGGGGGCCCCTCTGAACAGGCCTACCTGTCGGGGGCACTAAGCTCTGCTCTGGGGAGGCTGGGATACCACTGCTTGGTTCCCTTGGGAATTACTTTAGGGTCCTCTTGGCTTACCCCTGTCCCCCCCACTTCTTTGCTTGGGATTCTGTCCACCTTTGGCGAAGTCTCCCATTGGACCCTTGCGAACCCAGGTGCTCACCCAGCAGTCCGCCTCCTTAGCAAGCTTCCTAGGGTTAGTTAGCATGCAATCAATCAGGTGCTGGCGTAGCTCAGAAA
Organism: Lissotriton helveticus; assembly: GCF_964261635.1. Lineage (NCBI taxonomy): Eukaryota > Metazoa > Chordata > Amphibia > Caudata > Salamandridae > Lissotriton > Lissotriton helveticus. Next base: position 1,675,221,924 of record NC_136069.1, on the reverse strand, counting down.
AACAGTTACTACATAAATGCTCCCATGCAATCAAATCATAAAGTTTCTCAAAAGTTTCTACTTTGCTACCTCTTACCTAGCACTCCATTGCTCTGCAAAAAAAAGGCACATATTCAACCCACGTGGTACCCTCTAACTTCTTGCAGGTCCTAACCCTCTGCCTATACATCTCAGGGGTAAAACCATAGCGGGTCATCAAAGCTTCCTTCATGTGGGCATAAACCATTCTACTTTCCTGGGGCAGGTCCAACAAGGTATCCCTCCCCTCACTAACAAATCACCCCCACAATCCCGCTCCCCAATTCTTCTCAGGGACCCGTTGGAACACCATGGCTAATTCGTAGACTGCAAATCACTGCCTAATATCTTCACTTTTGTGGAACTCCTTAATAACCTGTTTGGTTGTCTATACTCTATTCTCAGTATGCACCTAAGGTATGCTGCCACCAGAGGGGGAGATCTCTACATTCTTTGCCTTAATCTCCAACTCCCTCAATACTCTCTCAGGTTCAAATTTCATCTTCATTATCTCAACCTCTAACTTCTTGTTCTCTGGGTCCCTCTGACCATCCATCTTGAGCTTAGCCATCTCCATATTATGCCGCCTCTCTCCCTCCCTGTCCTCCATCTCATCTGGAGACAGACCCCTTGAGGACACACTAGTGCCCGGGCTGGAAAGCGCTTTACCACCTACCAAGTCTACTACTCCCACCTGTTGCCATCCTGCATCCTCTCCCTCCTCCACAGGCTCTCCCACATCTTATGGGGCATCCCTGGCTTCTAGCCAGGCCTTCATTGCTTCATTAAACTCCTCCCTTTTAGTGAGACCTGTGAGAGGGACTGTGAATTTTTTGCAAAAATATTTGAGCTGCTTGCCATTGTAGGTATCTAATGTCTCTTCTTCTCAGGAGAGCTCTTCCAAGGCATTGGATCTGAGCTTGCCCATTGTAGGAATAACTAGTGATATCAATCAAAAATAGAATCAAAAAACTCAAAAATGTATGTGGTTGCGTTATGATCTGCACTCACTGGTAATGTACACTATAATTACTCGATGCGATCACAGATGGAAGTATAGATCCTCACCGCTGACCACCAACATTAGAAATGGGGGTCTCTAGTTGGCAGTGGCTGGCCACTGTCCAAGTAGGGACCCTTCTTCCTAAGTCAGAATAAGGGGGCTACACTACTTTGATAACCCCTGCTCAACCCTGTGATAACATAGCACGAGCAGCTAGGCTTATCTCAGAGGCAGTGTGTGAAGCATTTATGATCATACACAGTAACACAGTGAAGAACACTACAAAGGGACACCACACAAGTAGTTATAAAAAATAAGTATCTTCATATATAGGCTTAACACAAGACCAATAAGGATAAAAAGCCACAATACTGTAAAATAGGGTTACTCCTGAAATGCTGTAAAAATAGTTCAAAGTGTGCAGGAGTTCAGTTCAAAGCAGTGGTCTCTGTGACCCCCTTACTTACAAAGTACCTGGATTTCGTAGCAAAACAAACAAAGTGTCGCAAAAGGGCTGTAGCGATGATTTTCCTCATTCGAGGTTGGCGATGCTTTGAATCCTTGCCACAAGGGAGGATGATGCGCCGATCTGCAGGTGCATGCCGGACTAAGCAACAACTTCTTCACACTAGGCCAGCGATGCGTTGAATCCTTGCCGCAAGGGAGGATGATGCGCCGAGCCTGTGACGTGTGCGACCCTGTTTCCATGAGAAGAAATGGCGCTCCACGAGGAAGCGACGCTCCGGCTGTGATGCGATGAAAATGGCGGACGCCCGGCACCCGCACTGTGATGTCGTGATTGCGATGATCTTAATGCGAGGATATGGGGTTAGCGAGCGCTCGACAGCCCACAAACGTGTGATGCGATGATCTTTGGGTGTTAGCGAGCACTCTGTGGCCGGCAAGTGTGCGATGTGATGATTTCTGGTTCGAGAGCGCTCGGCAGCAGCAGCTCGGTGATTTTCCTTACGCTCTTCAGCTGCGGCGGCTCGCAAACGGGCATTAGCGTTGATTTCAATACTCTCTTCTCTGTAGTAGAACTAGAGGCCCTGGAACTCACATGAACCTCACCTGCAGATAGAAATCCTCGCTGGGAGAAATCGGGAGGCTGGTGGTGGAGTCAGATGTGCCTGCAGGAGACTAGCGCTCTTCTAGCCCTTGGGTGATTGCTTTAGCAAGTTAAAATAAAAGTTATCTCAAAGTCCTTTTCCCTCTTCTTCCAAGTCCAGGGAAAACTCCTGTAGGCCAATCCAAGAAACAGCCCACAAGCACAAGGACAGTCCTCTCCTGCAGATTCCTTCAGTTACACGGACAGAGGTTCTTCTTGACATCCAGGAGCAATACCAAAGTACAGGGGTTTGGGCACAGATATTTATACCCCAAAAGTCTTTGTTCTAAAAAGTCACTAGTCACTGAAACCAGCCAAACCCAGTTCTGCTCAGTCCTGGGGCACTTTGTTTACCAGGCTGCATCCTTCCTTTCAGAAAGAGCGGTCTGCCATCAGACGCACAGTTGAAGGTGGAGCCAGCATTCACCTTGCCAGGCACAGCCCTATTCAGGTCAAGGAGCTACCTCTCCCCAATACTCAATGCAGATCTCTCTATTCAACCCAGGTCTGACTCAGCCTGCCTTGCCCCTCTAAACCCAGACAGCCAATACACATAACAGCAGAGCACACTGGAAGGCTTAGGCAAGAAAATACCTACTTTCTAAAAGTGGTATTTTCAAACACAGAATGTTAAAACCAACTTCGCTAAAAGATGTATTTTATCATTCTGAGTTCAAGCATACTAAACATGTTACCTGAGTCAGTTAGGATTATAAGATGTGATAATCAAGCTGCCCACTCTAGCCTAGGGAGAACAGGTAGCCTTGCAGTAGTGAAAAATGAAATGGGGTGTAAATGACTACCAGGACATGCTATGCATATCAAGCCATGTCCTACCTTACATACACAACGCACCCTGCCATAGGGGTGACTGATATGATGCCAAGGGAAGGTTCAGGGGCTGGGAAGTGTGGGCACTTCACCGCCAACATGGCAGTTCTGAACTGCACACAGACACAGCAGTGGCAGGACTGAGGTACACTTTATCAGCTGCTTCAGTGGGTGGCGCAAAACAGCACTGCAGGCCCACCAGCAGCATTTGGATTACCAGCCCTGGGCACATACAGGCCACACTACTAGGGACTAACAGGTAATCCAAGTAAGCCAATCAAGGATATACCAATTCACAGTCATATTTACACAGGGAGCATCCGCGCTGTGGCACTGAATGGCAGTGGCACAGCGCCCAGAGCATCCAATACCAGCAAAAGCAGAGGAGACAACAGCGAAAAAGGGAAGGGAGACCCATGCCAATGGTGCACTTATTGTGTGTGATTCATATTACTGTGTCCAGTCCTATAATGAATATCTTCACTATTAGGGCCTGAATGTATTTAGAGATTCCAAGAGTTGCACAATAAAGAAAAAGTTGCATTAGGAATGAGTGGCGAAACTGAAAGAGTGCTTGCCACGGGCTCATTTTATTCATATATTGAGTCATCAACATGTTGGTGTTCACATTGAAGTGAATTCCATGGCTGATGAAGCCGCTGAGGTAACAGTTCGCACTGCTACTGTTGCTGCAATTATTTGTTTGAGTACAAGAATACACAGAGACAGCATGGTGGCTGTAAATGATGCTCACAATGACACCTACCTGCCGAAAGGCTTTCCACTCAAGTACTCCTACAAGTTAGATGCACAAAACAGTCTATATGCTCAGAAGACAGGAGTGCGGGAGAGAGTTATACCAAACACATATCGTAGATTGGGTTTAATCCTAGCAGCACATCAAGGTCTAGGCTCAGCTCACATTGGTATTGCTGCTACAGTTTCATTACTGAAGCATCGATGTGGTGGCCAGGTTTTACCAAACAGACCAAGGACTCTGTCCTTAAATGTGACATCTGCCAGCAGATGAAAGGCTCCACCGTAGCATGTCCAGCACAGACACCTCTATTAATCTTAGACAAGTATCTGGCTTATGTTTATTCGGATCACCGCAGCCCATTACCCCATTACCCTCAGATGGGGCTTGCAAGTAAATGTTAGAGGCAGTAGATTCTTGCTCCAGATCCTTGTGGGTTTGGCCACAGAGCTCGCCTGACACTCAAACTGTTCGTATTTGAACAGAGGCAACTGGCAAACTACATTCCGACCAGGGTATGGAGTTTAGCTCTCGGGCTTTCAAAGAAGCCATGGAAATTTTGGGTGTGGCCTTGAGTAGTTCTCCCCCTACCCTCATGAGAAGAAAAACCATGACTTGAAGTAGTCCTTAACAGCAAGATCATTAGGCTTGGGTGGCAGTTGGGTCAATCACCTATATGAGATCCAGAGGGCAATCAATAACATGCCAAGAAAATCCCTAGGGAGTCGTAGTCCTTATGAACCCCAGTTTGGTGTAAGAATGTGGGTACCAGACCTCGATAATGTCAGTGCAGTGGTGGCGGAAACACCATTTGACATCAATGCTCATGTGGCAGTTTTACAGGAGCTCAATGAATTTGGGGGCGCTCAAAGCAATGTCCAAGTAAACGCACCACCACAGGCGGAGTGAAGGTCATACCAGCAAGAACTGCCTGGGTCCCGAAGATTGGTGACTGTCACGTAGCCGGTGGGGAAATTGTTGTTTTTCACTAACTTAGCATGAGCACGTTTCAGCTCACCTGCTCCTTTTATGTGCACGTTACTACAAGTCTTTATTTTTTGCAATATTTCAAGGACTACTTTCACATGAGAACACATCGCTGTGTTCACACTCTGCATGTTCCAGAGATTTTGACTGAACATTATGTGCATGGTCGAACAGCAATGCCCCTTGTTATTCTGTTCTAGCTAGTCCTTAGCCTTCAGACTAAACATACCGATGCAGCTGTTGTTTGGACAACGTACTTTGGTTTTTAGTGGAGTACATGAATTAGGTGAGACACACTTGGAGAGGAACCTTTCCAGGAAGAAGAGCGAGACAGCACGTACCTGAGATGTAAAACCATCTACAGGCTTGTAAGCATGCTTTCTAGACCAAAACCCTTCTCCCTGTCAAATTTGGGGTAATTCCGTTCACTCGTTCAACCTGTAGCCTTGTCTAAATTTTCCTATGGAAATTAACATGGAGAAAACACGTTTTGGGACCCCCTTTTATATCGGCCCCCCTGGACGAATCACCCCCAAACCTTTAACATAGGAGCTGATATCAAATAAGAATTAGTTTTGAAAATGTTGCGTAGATTCATCAATCGGCGCCAAAGTTATTGGGAATAGAATGTAGCCATTTTTCTATGGTAGCTAGGTCTTCACTATAACTACCTACTGGTGACCGCGAGTAGGTAATATATATATATTACCGAAGGAATGAAAATCTTGTCAAGACCATCGATCACTCGTTATCATCTAGTGGTCATACCCCTCATCGGGCATCGCTGTTAGTAGGCTGTAACTAAAGCTTATTTAGCACACTGTTTGTTTTAATCTATGCGTGCGCAAGGTATGCTTGATCTTTTATCTGCGCCACTGTTGGTCTCTGCTATCTGCAAGCAATGTTTGCTCCGCTGCTGGGGCTGTATAAAACTTCTTTCTTTACACACCTCAGTCTGCTCCTTGTCCCCGTTCCACCACGGCTTGTGCTGTTTATAGCCGAGGGACTTCATGGGCATTCAGACTCCTCACTTCCGGTCACACTGCCGTGTGGAGGACAGTTGATGGTCTAGCTGCCCGCCCCCGCACTTATTTAAACACGACTGGGGTGCGGACACGCAGCGGACCCTCGACCACTCGTTATCATCTATGGGTCATGTCCCTCATCGGGCATTGCTGTTAGTAGGCTGTAACTGAAGCTTATTTAGCACACTGTTTGTTTTAATTATGCGTGCGTGAGGTACGCTTGATCTTTTATCTGCCAGCATTGTTTGCTCCGCTGCTGGGGCTGTTTAAAACTGCTTTCTTTACTCACCTCAGTCTGCTCCTTGTCCCCGTTCCGTTGCAGCTTGTGCCGTTTGTAGCGGAGGGACTTTGTGTTCATTCAGACTCCTGACTTCCGGTCGCACCGGCGTGTGGAGGACGGTTGGTGGTCTAGCTGCCCGTCCCCCGCACTTATTTGAACACGGCTGGGGAGCGGACGCATGCAGCGCGCACTGGCGGCGTGCCAAAGTCAAGCCCGTCTGTGCCGGTCTGCGCCAGACCGCCGCCAGCCGCCAGGCCCCCTGCTTGTCTGAGGATTTGGTTAATTTACAAGAATTTTTATTTTTTCTTTCTTACCATGGCTAAAACGTGTTATTCAAGAGCAGAGCTTGTTGCTTTAAATAAGTTCCCCTAAATGGTAGAACCCATGTATATATCACCTGAAAATGAGCCCACTTTCTTTCAAGGGCAGACCTCTCTCGAGGTATCTCTCCCGAGCCCTACAAGGGCTAAGGCCCCAGTAGTTGTCTTTAAACATCTGAAGGCTATGTATTTTAACGCATGGTCGATTCCAAAACATGCGTTGGAAATATGGACTCTCGTGGATCAGGAGAAACCAGATGTCTGTTTCATAACTGAAACTTGGCTTCACAAACAGGCATCTCTGAATATAGCCATTGCCTTTCCACCATCATATAAGCTAGTAAGGTTGGACAGAGCAGTTGAGCGAGGAGGGGGCATAGCAATAGCTATGACAGGCATATTAGAAATCATCATTGTGGACTCTCTTTACTCAGATGAACAAGTTACTTACATTCGGTAACACTTTTTCTGGTAGATACAATATCTGCCTGTGGATTCCTCACCTTGTGAATATCCCCTTGCGTCAGCAACATTCAGAAATTCTTTTCGTAGCCTCGCGCCGACGTGGATTCGGACGTCATAGAGACGCGACATCGCTCGCGACTCCGCTGACGTCACCGACGCCTACAATAGGCCCACGCCGGCGTGATGACATCAGTTCCGCCCTTTTATCCGTGCCTTCGAGGCACACGGATGGACCAATGACAGTAGTAATGCACATAGTATACACAGTACACGATAGTCAAAAAAGCAAATGCAAGCAAACATTTGAAATAACACATTTCCTTGACCATAAAATAAAAACAATACAGATATTCTGGTATAGAAGAGTGGACAACAGGTGGGCGGGTGGGTCAGCGAGGAATCCACAGGCAGATATTGTATCTACCAGAAAAAGCGTTACCGAAAGTAAGTAACTTGTTCTTCTGATAGATACATCTGCCGTGTGGATTCCTCACCTTGTGAATAGAGTCCCACAGCAGTCCCCATTCCCGGAGGAGGGCGTCCACTCTTCTAAACCAGGAAATCCTGGAGGACAGAGCGCGCAAAGTGGCCGTCCCTCCTCACTTCGGAATCCAAGCAGTAATGCTTTGCGAAAGTGTGGAGGGAAGACCAAGTTGCCACCCTACAAATATCCTCTACAGGAACACCTCTAGCCAATGCTGAGGTTGAAGATTTAGCTCTTGTAGAATGAGCCCTTATACCCTCTGGTGGTTCCTTACCGGCCAAAGAGTAGCAGATCTTTATACAGAGGACGATCCATCTTGACAAAGTTCTTTTATGGACCGCTCTTCCTTTCTTGCAGCCAGCAAAGCCAATGAAGAGCTGGTCATCCAATCGACAGTCTTTAGATCTGTCCAGGTAAAAGGACACCGCCCTCTTGGGGTCCAGACGGTGTAACCTCTCCTCCTCCTTGGAAGGGTATGGGGGAGGATGAAAGGTAGGGAGGGTAATGGATTGACCAAGGTGGAAAGGAGTAACCACCTTTGGAAGAAAAGCAGCCCTGGTCCTAAGGACCATTCGATCAGCATGAATGGTCAAGAAAGGGGGCTTGGAACTAAGAGCTTGAAGCTCACTTACCCTCCTTGCAGAGGTTATTGCAACGAGGAAGACTGTCTTAAGAGTCAAAAGCCTCATAGGACATTTGTGAAGAGGCTCAAAGGGAGCACCCATCAAAAAGGTCAAGACAAGATTTAAGTCCCACTGAGGCACAATAAAAGGAACAGGAGGGAACTTATTTGTGAGACCCTTTAAAAACCTTAAAACTACAGGAGATTTGAAAAGAGATGGCTGATCAGGCAAACAGAGAAATGCCAACAGCGCAGAAAGATAGCCCTTAACTGTGGCAACAGCAAGCCCTTGCTGCGCCAGAGAAAGGGCAAACTGGGGAACATCAGACAAATGGGCTCTCAAAGAGTCAATAGATTTTCCTCCACACCAAGTGACAAATTTTGACCATCTATAAGAATAGATGGACTTAGTGGAGTCACGCCTGGCTGACAAGATGACATCCACCACGTCAGGCGGGAGAGAAAAGGAATTCAGGTTGCCCCGTTCAATCTCCAGGCATGAAGGTGCAATGTCTGGAGGTGGGGGTGTAGAACCTGCCCCTCCATCTGGGAGAGGAGGTCTGCCCTGAGAGGGAGACGGAGCGGCGGGCGAGAGGAGAGGTGTAGAAGATCTGTATACCACACCCTTCTTGGCCAGTCCGGGGCGACCAATATGACTTGGGCCCGGTCTTGGTGAATCTTCCTCAGAACCCGAGGAATCAAAGGTATGGGAGGAAACGCGTAAAGGAGTTGATTTCCCCAACTCAACTGAAACACGTCCCCCAAGGCTCCTTGCAACGGATACTGGAGACTGTAGAATGACAGGCAGTGAGCATTCTCACGAGTGGCAAACAGGTCCACCTGAGGAGTCCCCCACGTCCGAACGACATGACGAACCACCTCCGGGTGAAGCCTCCACTCGTGGTCGGGCGAGAACTGCCGACTGAGACTGTCTGCATGCACGTTCAGAACTCCGGCCAGATGATTTGCCATCAGACAAATCTGATGGTCCTGAACCCAGGACAAGAGACACAGAGCCTCTCTGCAGAGACACTGCGACCCCACTCCTCCCTGCTTGTTGATGCACCACATCGCGGTCGTGTTGTCCGTTAGGACCTGGACCGAATGACCGCGAAGGGAAGGGAGGAAGGCCTTGAGCGCCAAACGTATCGCCCGCAATTCTAGAAGGTTGATGTGAAGCAACCTTTCTTCTGGAGACCAAAGACACTTGACCTCCAGATCCCCCAGATGAGCACCCCACCCTAGAGTGGATGCATCCGTTATAACTGTGGCCACCGGAGGAGGCAGCTGAAAAGGCTTCCCCTGAGACAGGTTGCCTTCCACACCCCACCAAGACAGATCCGCCGCAGCTTCTCTGGAGATCCTCACTGACTCCCTGAGATCTCCGTTGTGTTGATACCACTGCCTGCGAAGGCACCACTGGAGCACCCTCATGTGCCAGCGTGTATGGTTGACCAACAGAATGCAGGAAGCCATCAGACCAAGCAGGCGAAGGACCTTCAGGACTGGAACGACCGCTCCATTGTAAAATAAAGGAATCATTTCCTGTATGTCGCGAATCCTTTGAGGAGGAGGGAATGCACGACATACAGCTGTGTCCAGTACATCACCTAGGAACAGGTTGCGCTGGGAGGGCACCAGGTGAGACTTGGGTACATTTATCAAAAAACCCAACCTGTACAACAACTGGGTTGTCTCTCGCAGATGATGGAGCACTCTCTCTGACGACTCTGCTTTGATCAGCCAGTCGTCCAAATAAGGGTATACTGGAATCCCTGATCTTCTGAGATGTGCCGCCACCACTGCCATCACCTTGGTGAAGACTCGAGGCGCAGTAGTAAGTCCAAACGGAAGGACCGCAAACTGATAGTGCTGCGATCCCACCGTAAAACGGAGATACTTCCTGTGCAACTTCAGGATTGGGATGTGAAAGTACGCATCCTGCAAGTCGAGTGACACCATCCAGTCTTCTTCTAGCAGCGCTTGAAGAACCTGAGCACGGGTGAGCATCTTGAATTTCTCCTGTTTCAGATAGAGATTCAAGATCCTGAGATCCAGGATTGGACGAAGTCTGCCATCCTTCTTGGGAATCAGGAAATACCGGGAGTGGCATCCCTGACCCCTTTCCTGCTCTGGGAGCACCTCTATCGCACCCTTTCTTAACAGTGTCTGCACTTCCTCCTGTAGAAGCAACAGATGTTCCTCGGTGCAAAAACCTTGGCAAGGTGGGTAATTGGGAGGGAAGGGCATACCCATTTTCTACAAGATTGAGAACACAAAGATCTGATGTAACCGATTCCCAATCCTGTAGAAAATGGGTAAGCCGACCCCCCACCGGACCCACATGATCCTGAATGGCGGATCTAGGACTGCTTTTCTGTGGCAGGGGGGTTGGAGGAAGTGGAGGAGGAAGAGGCTTGACGTCCACAAGGACGTGCTCTTTGCTTTTCCCTGCATGACCTGTACATGGAATTTTGCTGCTGCTGTTGTTGTTGCTGCTGCTGCTGACCTTGTCGGTAATTCCGAAAGGAAGAGCGACCAAAACCCCTGAATCTCTTGTTGGTTGAAGAGCCCCTTATCTGAAGACCTAAAGATTTAGAAGTTGCTCTACTGTCTTTAAATCTCTCAAGGGCTGCATCAGCCTTCTTCGCAAAGAGGCCAGACCCATCAAAAGGAAGATCCAATAAAGTCGCTTGAACATCCGCTGAAAAGTCTGAGGATTTCAGCCAAGCTGATCTTCTAGTGGCGACAGCAGTGCCCATGATACGCGCCACAGAGTCTGCAGTGTCCAGACCACTTTGTATAACCTGGCGAGCCGCTGCCTGTGCATCTGAGATCACTTCCTCAAAATCCTTCCTGTTGGCATCAGGAACCTTAGGAGTTAGAACACGCAAAGAATCCATAAGGGCATGCACATACCTCCCCATCAGACAAGTGGCATTAGTCGACTTCAATGCCATGCTTGCAGAGGAGAAGGTCTTTTTAGCAACCTGATCTTGTTTCTTTGCTTCCTTTTCACAAGGAACCTGGGGAAAGGCACTAACATTCTTTTTAGAGCAAGCTGCTTGAATGACTAGGCTCTCTGGTGAAGGATGAGAAGTCAAAAAAGCAGGGTCTTCAGGTGCAACCCTGTATCTTCTAGCCACACTCTTGGAAACTGCAGGAGCTGACAGTGGTTTCTTCCACAATTCCAAAATTGGCTCTGTCAAGGCGTCATTAAATGGAAGCAATGGCTTTACCACAAAACTAGGAGAATGTAAAACCTCAGTCAGAAGATTGGACTTAAATTCCACTGTAGGTAAAATTAACTGAAGAAGATCTGCCGCCTTCCTCATAACCATATGGTAAGTTTGGACATCTTTAGAAGGTGTATCAGAGCCTGAAGGCACTTCCCACTCCGGGGAGAAATCCAGGCTACTAGCATCAGCCAGTTCATCAAAACTATCTTCATCCAATTCACCTTCTTCTATATCAGGATGAGATTCTATATACCTTCTTTCTTCTAAAAGGCGTTTGGCCTCCCTCCTGGACCTCTCCTTCACACGCCTCGCAGCCGGATCCACCAACGGCTCCGACGGAATCGAATCCAAAGGTTTAGCCTGATGCTCTTGAGGTCGCTCTGGAGCGGGTGAAGCCGGAACCGGCGTCGACGGCCTCGGTAGAGCCGGAAATTGCCAAGGCGGCGTCGGGACTGGCATATAAGGCATACATGGAGCAGGAGGATAGGAGTGAGGTACTCCTAGATTGAAAGCCAGTGGACCCATGGGACCCGAAGGTGCGTCAGAGGGGTACCATGCCCTTGAAAAGACACCATACATAGCATTAAGAAATGCTGATGGATCTTGGCCTGGGGTTGGAAATGGTGGTTGGAAACCCTCAGGCTCCTCTTGTGGAGGAATCGGATTCGGCTCTTCAGTAGGCGCGGAATCCACATCCACTTGAACCTCTTCCTCATCTCGGGCCGAGGACGGCGCCGGAGACGGATTCGGAGCCGGCGTCGGTGATTGAACACGCGACTCCGAAGGTGAGGCCTCACCTTCTGGTTCAGAGCATCCAGAGTAACCACCTTAGAACGTACCTTCTTCGGTGACCTCGAATCCGACTCCTTACCGGAACGACGTCGGGATTCATGTCTCCTCTTCTTATGTTTCTTCTTCGAATTTGAAGTATGATCCGAAGCGGACCTCGAAGATGAATCCTCTCGAGATCTAGACCTCGATTTCAACCTCGATCTTGTCTTTCGAGAACGAGACCTCGATGATTTTTCTTTACCAGCTTTCAATTTTGCCACCAGGAGTTTGGCCTCTCTTTCCCTTAAGGCTTTCGGGTTCATTTTTTGACAAGAAGAGCAACTATCGACGTCGTGGTCGGAGCTTAAGCACCAGATGCAGTCATCTTGCGGGTCGGTAATAGACATCATTTTCCCGCATTCTCTGCAGGGCTTGAAGCCGGTCTTCTTTGTCGACATCGTCGAAGAGACAGGATACAAAGAAGCAGGAAACAGAAACAAAAAGGCAACAAAGTACCAGTTGGCTACTGAGATTCCCGATAACTGTTAGCGTCGACGACGCGGAAAAAAGGGAACTGATGTCATCACGCCGGCGTGTGCCTATTGTAGGCGTCAGTGACGTCAGCGGAGTCGCGATCAATGTCGTGTCTCTATGACGTCCGAATCCACGTCGGCGCGAGGCTACCAAAAGAATTTCCGAATGTTGCTGACGCAAGGGGATATTCACAAGGTGAGGAATCCACACGGCAGATGTATCTATCAGAAAAAGCAGAAATCCTGATTTTTAAACTCATGTTGCAGTCTTCTAAAATATGGTCAGGACCCTTAGTTTATGAACCGCCTGGATACAAAGCTAATTTTGTAAATTGGCTAGTAGAATTTATTGTGCCCTGTGTCGTGGGTGCAAATAATTTTATCCCCATTGGGGATTTTAATTACCATGTCGATTTAGCACTGGACCCCAACACTGACCAATTGATTACATCCCTGCAGACACTATGGTTGGAGCAATTGGTAGTTGGGCCTACCCATCAGGCTGGCCACACCCTTGACCTCTTGTTCACAAACTCTACTAAGATTGTAGTCGGACAACCTCCACAGCTTCTTTGGATGGATCATCACCTAATAAATTTTAGTTTTCTTACACATGATCCCATAATCAGCTGTGATAAAGAAAGCGCTGTTATTAGACCTTGGCGCAAAGGTACGTCTGCCTCTTTCTCTAACCATTTCAGCATCGAAGCTGAATTGAATACCAACAAAATTGAGGAAGCGATCATGGACTTTGAACAGGCTATAACAGTGACCCTGAACACAATAGCGCCTTTTTCAAGAGGTAAGGTCAAGAGCAAACCTTCTCCCTGGTTCACCACAGCACTTAAAATTGAGAAACAATCCAACAAGGTGGCTGAACATCTCTGGAGAAAAACAAAAACCAGTGACCAAGTTAAATAGAGAGAAAGTCATTGCTTATATTTAAATAACATCAAAAAGGCAAAAAAGCTGTATTTAGCAGGAAGGATCAAGAATGCAGCCAACTCGAGCAAAGAGCTATATAAAATCTCAAAAGAGTTCACCACCCCTGAGGCTATCCAATCCTCCGCTGTCCCTACACAAATTTGGGTTGACAAAATATCTTTTTTCTTCGATGATAAAATAAAAGCTATTTACAGATCTTTCCTGCAAGATAAAGAGACTGATATGCAATTAGTCAGAAGCAGCCATCTATTGATACCTCCATTGACTAAATTTCAATTAGTAACTTGCGATCAGGTATCAGTAGTCATTGTCAAGATAAAATCCGGTTCCCCTATCGAATCCCTTCTACCCCGGCTCTTTAGGAAATTAGCACCCCAGATGATACTGAGGTTAACAGAGATGTGAAATCTCTTGCTGGACTAAGCAGTTATACCTGGCAGCTGGAAGAAAGCGCAAGTTAGGCCCATTCTCAAGAAGCCCACCCTAGATGGCAGTGAACTAGCCGACTACCGCCCCATCTCGCTGCTGCCTTATTTCGGGAAAGCCCTTGAAGCCCTGGTAAAAAAACAAATCACTAGTCATCTAGAAAGTTATAGACTCATTGACTCTTCTCAATCAGGGTTCAGAGCGACACAATACCGAAACGGCGGTAGTAGAAATGGTAGACAACATCAGGCGCGATTTAGGTAAAAAGGAATCAACTATCCTGGTTCTTTTAGATCTGTCGGCCGCTTTTGACACCATCTCCCATGACATTTTGTTACCGTGGCTCTGGGAGATGGGGGTCTAAGGGAAGGCCCGGGACTGGTTCAACAACTATCTAAAGGACCGTTTCATTACTGTGCACCTAGGCTCGATGGTGGCGTGCAGTAGGCCAGTATGTATTGGAGTACCGCAGGGGTCTATCTTGAGCCCTATGCTCTTTAATCTTTATGTCACCCCCCTGGCTAAGATAATCAGGTCTTACGGTTTTGAGACAGTATTGTATGCCGATGATACCCAGTTGCTGATTACCTGTGGCCCAGACCCCGCAGATACTATGATCCGGTTCAAGAACTGTATGACCCACATTGACAACTGGATGGGTCAAAACAAACTACAGTTGAATAACAGCAAAACCGAGATCATTCTGTTCGGAAGGGCCGAAGATCACTGGTCTAGTGACTGGTGGCCCCAGACACTGGGCCCCTGTCCTTCTCCAGAACTAACCATCTGCAACTTGGAGATCAACATCGACATCAAGCTCTCGATGAGAGCGCATGTTAACCGTGTATTAGGCACCTATGGCATTCTATGGAAATTACGGAAGATCTTCAAATGGTTACCAATTGAAACCCGGAAGCCACTTGTACAGGGCCTAATCGTTAGTCGCATGGACTACGGTAATGCCTTACTGGCCTCCATAAATGAAGACCTCTTCTCCAAACTACAGATTCTGCAGAACACCGCAGCCAGATTAATCCTGGACTTACCTTCAAGATCGCTGTCCTGTCCCAACTTAAAAACCCACCATTGGCTGCCAATTACGTTTAGAGGACAAAACAAAATTCTTTGAATCACACACAAAAGCATCTATGACACAGGCCCTGGATATCTAGGGAAAAAAATGAAAAAATATCAGCCAGCCAGAACTCGGAGATCAAGTTCGAAACTTCTGTTAATTCCATTATGGGTTTGCACTGTGCGAAATGGTGGCCGCTCCTTTTCCTATCTTGCCCCCTATTTCTGGAATAAGCTTCCGTCATACATCTCGTCTATTCCAGATAACCTGCGCTTTTGCAGAGACTAGAAACATGGCTGTTCACCAAATGATGTGACCTAGAACCTTGGTGTGTTGATCTGTCTGCAAGCGCCCTGAGACCTAACGGTGATATGATGCACTATACAAGACTCTTTGACTTTGACTTTATACATGCACACACATTTATTTAAAAATAGCAAAAAACTAAATATGTAAAGTTTTTTTCAGTTTTTAAAATAAAGAAACAATGTATTGATATAAAATCTAAATATTTTATTTTGATTAATTTGATTAATACAACTAAATATAAAGAATAACCAAAAATAAAACAAATCTTACACATTTTAACTTGAAAAAGCAAAGGATTTTTTTTTTTAAAACTACCCAAACCATACTCTTCCTACAATATGTAACCAGTTTAGAAAAAGAATAATAAAATACATACCCTTTACAATATTGCAATCATTTTTTAAAAAGACAATAGCACATATATCTAGATTATAAACAACTATTAACTGCAATTGAAAAAAACAATATTCTTACTTTTGATATTGCAGACTTCAATAATTTTTATACACAATTTAAAGGCAATGATATTATGGTAAGATGATATTTAGAACTCAATATTTTGGCAAAACACCCCTCTTCTATGTTCAAAATAAGCCTATTTCTGTAGACTTAGTATGTTCCTGCATAGTACTACTATGCTATTGCAAAGGGGTGGAACAGGTGTCTCAGCTGCATTTTATGCTATAGTAATATAGACTATCAATTGTTTGCCTTCACGTTACACAATGCGTTCCCAGAATTTCATGTAACTTTAGTAGGTCGAGATTAGCTCTGGTTTCAATTGATGTTCGCCCAGGCCAAGCCCCGAAACGTCCGCTCGGCCTACATTATTGGACCTTTTGTGCATTGCAGCACAAACTGGTTTTCATATAACTGGCCGGAGAACAATGATTGACATGCCAGGTGTCATCTCAGGTGACACTCCCAGTGTTCTTTGGAGAAAAGCCCTCAATAATGTATTTTTGTAAACATCTGGAAGCCCATCCATTGTAACAATTTCTGCCAGACTAAATCGATCTACTATCTGGTCATGCCCAAATTCCTGTTCTTCTCCTACAATACTGGTACTTTGTGTCTTCCAGTAATGTTGATTGTGTTGTCATCATGTCATACTGTTAGACCAGGCACCTTGGCGTGAGTCTCCCTTCCACTTTTTGCTGATGTGCCTCAGATGTTTTGCTGGTATTCGATACTCAGGGCACTGCGCCACGGCTAAATCCGTGCCGCATTGCAAGTGCTCCCAATGTAAAGTATCTCTGTAATTGATTTCCATGATTGGCTTATTTGGTTACTGTCAGTCCCCCGTAACGTGCACGAGGAGTGCCGGGGCTTGTAGATACAAATGCTGCTAGTGGGCCTGCAGCGCTGGTTGCGCCACCCACAGAAGCGGCCTTGTAAGATATGTCTCGGGTCCGCCATTGCAGACCCTGCGTACAGTCTGGTACTGTCACGCCGACTGCACAAGTGCCCACATGTGCCAGTCCCTAAACCTTCACTTACCTTCATATCAGTCACCCCTATGGTAGGCCTACAGGCAGGGTGCATTGTAAGCGTAAGGTAGGACAAGCCTAGAGTGTGGCATGTCCTAGTAGTGAATTACCACCCTTTTCGTTCTTCACTATTGAAGGGCTGTCTGTTCTCTTAGGCCAAGATGGGTTGCCGGAATTATTTCACGCTATAGTCCCGGCAGGCTCAGGGAACACGGTGGCACGTCGAGTTTAGTATGCCTGAACTCAGAATAATAAAATACTTCCTTTAGCAAGGTTTATTTTAATATCCTGTGTTTGCAAATGCTACTTTTAGAAAGTTAGCATTTGCTCGCCTAACTATTTCAGCCCGCCTCTGCCAGGATGTGTATCTGCTGTCTGAGTTTGTGTGAGTGACAGGGCTGGGAGATTCCAGGGGACAGTCAGGGTTACCAGGTGGTGAATAGGGTGCTTACACCAGGATGGGTGGGCGAAGTAGTCCTTGACTCTGAATAGGGTTGTGCTCCACCACCACAATGCTGGCTCCACCTCCTGCGGAGCATCTGATGCCCCTGTCCTGTACCCTGAAAGAAAACGGCAGCTTCCTGTAAACAGAGTACTCCAAAACCGGGTTGAACTAGGCTCAGGTCCCCTGGCCTGCAGAGACAAAAGAAACGCAGTATAAATGTAGGAGCTCCGCTCCTTACAAATCAGATCCTGTTTTGACCACGACGAACCTCTGCCTGACTTGAAGGACCAAGAGAAACTGAAGGACGAAAAGAACAAGTTACTTACCTTCTGTAACACTTTTTCTGGTAGATACAATATCTGCCTGTGGATTCCTCACATTGTGAATATCCCCCTGCGTCAGCAACGTTCGGAAATTTTCTTCGTAGCACGCCGACGTGGACGACGTCACAGGAATACAACCTCGCGCGTGACTCCGTCTGACGTCACCGACTCCTTATCAGGCCCACGCCGGCGTGATGACGTCAGTTCCACCCTTTTTTCCGTGCCTTCGAGGCACACGGACGGACCAACGACAGCAAATACGCAAAAATATAATGTACACAGTACATACAAATCAAAAACGCACACAAAGTGTGCAGTAGAAATAGCACAATAGCATAAAACATATATACATAAAGACCAGGTATAACAGAGTGGACAACGGGGAGGCGGGTGGGCATGTGAGGAATCCACAGGCAGATACTGTATTTACCAGAAAAAGCGTTACCGAAGGTAAGTAACTTTATCTTCTGATAGATACATCTGCCGTGTGGATTTCTCACCTTGTGAATAGAGTCCCACAGCAGTCCCCACTCCCGGAGGAGGGTGTCCACTCTGCTATACCAGGAAATCTTGGAGAACAGAACGTGCGAAGTGGCCATCCCTCCTCACCTCGGTATCCAAGCAGTAATGCTTCGCGAAAGTGTGGAGGGAGGCCCAAGTCGCGGCTCTGCAAATGTCCTCAACAGGTACACCTCTAGACAAAGCAGATGTTGCAGACTTTGCTCTAGTTGAATGTGCTCTAATACCCTCAGGAGGGTCCTTACCCGCCAAGGAGTAGCAAATCTTGATGCACAGGATTATCCACCTGGAAAGTGTGCGCTTGTGCACCGCTCTGCCCTTCCGACAGCCAGCAAAACCAAGAAACAGCTGGTCGTCCATCCGGAAGTCTTTAGTCCTGTCCAGATAGAAAGACACCGCCCTCTTAGGGTCCAGGCGATGCAGTCTCTCTTCCTCCTTAGAAGGGTGAGGGGGAGGATAGAAGGTAGGAAGGGTAATGGATTGTCCAAGATGGAAAGGAGTTACCACCTTAGGCAGAAAAGCAGCCCTGGTCCTAAGAACCATCCTTTCAGCATGAATGGACAGGAATGGGGGCTTGGAACTAAGAGCCTGAAGCTCACTTACCCTCCTCGCCGAGGTGATTGCAACGAGGAAAACCGTCTTAAAAGAAAGAAGTCTCATGGGACACTTGTGCAAAGGTTCGAAGGTAGAACCCATCAAAAAGGTCAGCACAAGATTCAAATCCCAATGAGGAACCACAAAAGGAGTAGGAGGGAACTTTTTAGTGAGTCCCTTCAAAAATCTTAAAACCACTGGAGACTTAAAAAGAGAGGGCTGATCCGGCAAACAGAGAAATGCCGATAAGGCTGAAAGATACCCCTTGACCGTGGCAACAGCAAATCCTTGCTGCGCCAAGAAAGAGCAAACTGCAAAATGTCAGACAAATGAGCCTTCAAAGGGTCAACATCTCTCTCCCTACACCAAGAGACACATTTAGACCACCTATACGAATAAATGGACTTAGTGGAGTCACGCCTGGCAGAAAGAATGACATCCACCACATCGTGTGGGAGAGAAAAGGAATTCAAGTTGCCCCGTTCAATATCCAGGCATGAAGGTGTAATGTCTGGAGGTGGGGGTGTAGAACCTGCCCCTCCATCTGAGAGAGGAGGTCTGCCCTGTGAGGGAGACGGAGCGGCGGGTGAGAGGAGAGGTGGAGAAGGTCCGTGTACCACACCCTTCTTGGCCAATCCGGGGCGACCAATATGACTTGGGCCCGGTCCTGGCGAATCTTCCTCAGAACCCGAGGAATCAAGGGTATGGAAGGAAACGCGTAAAGGAGTTGACCTTTCCAACTCAACTGAAACGCGTCCCCCAAGGCTCCTTGCATCGGAAACTGGAGACTGCAGAATGACAGGCAGTGAGCATTCTCGCGAGTGGCGAACAGGTCCACCCGAGGAGTCCCCCACATCTGAAAGATGTCGTGAACCACCTCCGGATGGAGCCTCCACTCGTGGTCGGCAGAGAACTGCCGACTGAGACTGTCTGCACGAACGTTCAGAACCCCGGCCAGATGATTTGCCATCAGACAAATCTGATGATCCTGAACCCAGGACCAGAGACGCAGAGCCTCTCTGCAGAGACACTGCGACCCCACTCCTCCCTGTTTGTTGACATACCACATCCCGGTCGTGTTGTCCATCAGGACTTGAACTGACTGACCGCGAAGGGAAGGGAGGAAGGCCTTGAGCACCAAACGTATTGCCCGCAATTCTAGAAGGTTGATATGAAGCAACCTTTCCTCTGGAGACCAAAGCCCTTTGACCTCCAGGTCCCCCAGATGAGCACCCCACCCTAGAGTGGATGCATCCGTTATCACTGTGGCCACCGATGGAGGAAGTTGAAAAGGCTTTCCTTGAGACAGATTGCCTTCCACGCCCCACCAAGACAGATCCGCTGCAGTTTCTCTGGAGATCCTCACTGACTCCCTGAGATCTCCGTTGTGCTGATACCACTGCCTGCGGAGGCACCACTGGAGTGCCCTCATGTGCCAGCGTGCATGATTGACCAACAGAATGCAAGAAGCCATCAGACCGAGCAGACGAAGGACCTTCAAAACTGGAACAACCGCTCCATTGTAAAATAAAGGAATCATTTCCTGTGTGATGTATTCCTATAGGTTCTGTATCGATCCCCCTATTCCTGACCCTGTTCTGGTTAATAATTAACTAGCAGCCAACCCACGGTGCAAAAACCGTTATCTGATTAAGCCACACAACGGCACAGAAACGTGTTATCTGATTAGGTCATAACGCATGCCATCTAATTAGACAAGCACTATTCCTCCAGCCCCTGATAAGGCATACGGAGTTCTCAAAACAAATCAAACCTATGACAACCTGGGAAAATCCCTGCGGCCATTGTTTTGATTTCACCGAGAACTTCAGCAAAAGAATGTGCGAACAAGCCCGTTCGTATGACATCCTTATTGACGTATCCATGTCCATCCTTACGTCAATCTCGGCACCTTACAGGTATAAATATTACCGACATAGCAAACACACGCGGTGGTGACGAGATCGGAGCAGCGAGACGCGCTGAGGAGCCCAGCAGAGAGCGAAGCCCACACGCGCTGCCCCGCCTTCCTGACGCGCTGAGAACGAGACGCTGCTTTTCTCCTGCCGAGAAATCCAGCTCCGGCGCTTCCAAGCAGCCCTCGCAGGCAGCTGGAATATCAAGACCAGAGACGAGAGATACCAGCCCTCAATCATTCTAGATCTCAGGTACAGAACTGAACAACCCCTTGCAGAGAATTCTTGAGTCAGTCCCTTGGCAAAACAAACTTAACTTAAACTGCTACTTATCTACTCCCGCCCACGCATTAGGCTTAGGTCAGGTACACTGGGGTAGGCGTGGTTAGAAGCACCAGTTGAGTACGATTAGTCAAATGTATATATGTATGTATCTATTTTATCAGTTTTAAATATCATATGGCTTAGAAACCATATCAATGCTTCTGTAGTATTATTTTATACTCCTGCTTTTATTGTATGCACTTTACTTAACCATAAGTATCGCAATAATATCGATTCATTTCTCTTGTACGAGAAAAGAGACTGATCAATAAATACCATCTTTTATTGAACACGCCCGTCTCTTCCTTTTCTCTACAATCTGGTGAAACTAAGAATGCACGTACTGACTGAGTAAAATAAGTTGTCTTTTGTTTTCACACGACTCTAGAGATACACTCTTGATTAGGGGAGAGCAAAGTTGTCATGTTCTATGGTTGTCAGAAACTAAATCCCTTCTTGTCTATCCAGAGAGGTTAAACTCCTCCTTGCCTATTCGAGAAAGTTTCTAGTGAACTCTGAGCTAGCTGGCAAAACCAAAAACTTTAAGTCTAATATCGTCAGTAGAAGACCTAGTTAACCTCTGCCCTAGGTCTATACTATTGAAGATATTATTCCAATGCGCAGAGCCTATTGGGATAATAGGAACTACACTACACCTGTATGTTGTGAATCCTTTGAGGTGGAGGGAATGCACGACATACAGTAGTGTCCAGTACCGCACCTATGAACAGGTTGCACTGGGAGGGCACCAGGTGAGACGTGGGTACATTTATCGAAAAACCCAACCTGTGTAACAACTGAGTTGTCTCTTGCAGATGATGAAGCACATTCTCCGGCGACTCCGCTTTGATCAGCCAGTCGTCCAGATAGGGGAACACAGGAATCCCCGATCTTATGAGATGCGCAGCCACCACTGCCATTACCTTGGTGAAGACTCGAGGCGCAGTAGTAAGCCCAAAAGGAAGGACCGCAAACTGGTAGTGTTGCGATCCCACCGTAAAACGGAGATACTTACTGTGCGACTTCAGGATTGGGATGTGAAAATACGCATCCTGCAAGTCGATCGACACCATCCAGTCTTCTTCCATCAGCGCTTGAAGAACCTGTGCAAGTGTGAGCATTTTGAACTTCTCCTGTTTGAGATAGAGGTTCAAAATCCTGAGGTCCAGGATTGGTCGAAGTCTGCCATCCTTCTTGGGTATCAGGAAATACCGGGAGTAGCACCCCTGACCCCTTTCCTGCTCTGGAACCACCTCTATAGCACCCTTTCTGAATAGTGCCAGGACTTCTTCCTGCAGGAGAAGAAGATGGTCCTCCGAACAATAACCTTGGCAAGGAGGGTAATTGGGAAGGAACTCCTGAAAAGGAAGTGCATACCCATTTTCTACGAGATTGAGAACCCAAAGATCTGATGTAACCGATTCCCAATCTCGTAGAAAATGAGTAAGCCGACCCCCTACCGGCCCCACATGATCCAGAATGGTGGATCTAGGGCTGCTTTGCTGATGCGGGTGGGGGTTGGGCATTATTGGAGGAAGTGGAGGAGGAAGAGACTTGACGCCCACGTCCACGACCCTTCTGTCTACCTCTATAGGACTTGTACAGAGGGTTCTGCTGTTGTTGCTGTTGCTGTTGGCCCTGCCTGAAGGGACAAAAAGAAGATCTACCGAAGCCTCTAAACTTCCTAGTTGTCGATCCTCTCATCTGGAGACCCAAAGATCTTGCAGTAGCCCGGCTATCTTTAAATCTTTCCAGGGCGACATCCGCCTTTTTCCCAAAAAGACCAGTCCCATCAAAAGGTAGGTCCAGCAACGTGGATTGCACATCTGCAGAAAAATCAGAGGATTTCAGCCATGCGGCTCTCCTGGTTGCAACAGTAGAGCCCATAATCCTGGCAACAGAATCAACTGTGTCCATGCCACTCTGAATAACCATGCGTGCCGCAGCCTGAGTATCGAAGACCACTTCATTAAAGTTCTTTCTATCCTCCTCTGGAAGCTTAGATGATAATTGCTTCACAGAATCCATCAATGCATGGACATATCTACCCAAAAGGCAAGTAGCATTAGTGGATTTTAGGGCCATGCTGCCCGAAGAGAAAATCTTCTTTGCAAACTGATCCAATTTTTTTGAGTCTTTGTCTGCTGGTACCTGAGGAAAAGAACCTGCAGATCTGTTAGAACATGCAGCCTGCACTACTAGACTCTCCGGAGAAGGATGCGAAGAGAGAAATTCAGGGTCACCAGGAGCCACTCTGTAGCGTCTTGCAACAGACCTAGAAACAGCAGGAGCAGTCAATGGTTTCTTCCAGACCTCCTTTATCGGACCAGTTAAGGCATCAGTGAACGGCAGTTTAGGTTCAATAATAGAAGAAGGAGAGTGCAAAACCTATGTAAGGATGTTGGGCTTGTACTCAACAGTAGGCAAGGTTAAGTTGAGAAGATCTGCAGCCTTCCTAATAACAACATGGTAGGGTGCCACGTCCTTAGATGGTGCATCAAAAACTGAAGGGAAACCCCACTCAGGAGAGAGCTCCAGACCACTAGCATTCTGTAGGTCTTCAAAATAATCATCATGATCAAGAAGCTCACCCTCTTCCACATCAGAATCTTCACCCCTCTTCTCTTCCAAAAGACGCTGAGCCCTGCGTCTCGACCACTCCATACGAACTGAAGTCGACGGATCCGGTAACGACTCCGACGGACCCGGTTTCGACGTCGAGCGAGGAGCTGGGGTAACTGGAAGACAAGACTCACGGACTGGCGTGGTACCTCGATCCAAACTACAAGGTCAATCCGGAGTCGGCGAAGCCGCATGCGGAGTCGAAGACCTCGGTGGAGCCGTACTGAGCCAAGGTGTAAGAGGTGCCGGCATAAATGGCACAAATGGAGCTGGGGCATAAGACTGAGGAATGCCCAAGTTGTAAGCCAATGGACCCATGGGACCAACAGGTGCTCCAGTGGGGTACATTGCTCTGGAGTAAACTCCAAACATCGCATTAAGGAAATCCAGGACCAGGAAAAGGAGGGTACGAACCTACCGGATGTTCTGAAGGAGGTCGCTCCGACATAGGCTCATTCTGACCTTCCTGATCCACAGGAGTTTCCATCGGAGTTGGAGTTTGAGGAACTACCTCTTCCTCTTCCTCATGTTCCGAAGAATGTTGAGACATCGGATTCGGTTCTTGTTCCGGAGTCGGGGAACATCAGAGAGACTGAGCAGGAGAAGGAGAAACGAAGTCCTTATGATGCTTACGAGACTTCTTCTTCGAATCCGAGGACTCCTTTCCCGAATGATGTCTAGAGCTGTGCTTCCTCCTCTTGTGCTTCCTCTTCGAGGAGCTCGAAGCGTGACCCGAAGCCGATTTGGATCCAGATCTCGATCTCTCCCTGGACCTCGACCTCGCTCTGGACCTCGATCTCGACGCCGACCTCGACTTCGAACGAGATTTTTGCCTCGACTTCGAGCGTCTCGACGTCGACCTCGAAGATCTCCCAGTCTCTCTTCCTTTTATCTTCGCAAGAAGAAGTTTTGCCTCACGCTCTCGTAGTGCCTTAGGGTTCATCTTGAAACAGGATCGACAGTTCTTAACGTCATGGTCTGATCCAAGACACCACAAGCAATCGCCATGCGGATCGGCGATCGACATCATACGAGCGCAAGACCCACATTGTTTGAAGCCTGTCTTCCTCGACGACATCTTCGATGAAGAAAGAAGAATTAAAGGAAAAACAGCAACACTGTAATAGTAGAAGAATACAAAGTATCGCAGAAGATCCCAAAAACCGTTAGCGTCGAAGACGCGGAAAAAAGGGAACTGACGTCATCACGCCGGCGTGGGCCTGATAAGGAGTCGGTGACGTCAGGCGGAGTCACGCGCGAGGTCGTACTCCTGTGACGTCGTCCACGTCAGCGTGCTACGAAGAAAATTTCCGAACGTTGCTGACGCAGGGGGATATTCACAAGGTGAGGAATCCACACGGCAGATGTATCTATCAGAACCAGTCTGTATCCTGTAAGACTGGACTGCAGTGGTGCCTTGCTGAGAATGGAGAGGAAAAGACCAGATAGAACTTTGTAGACTTGTGCCTGAAACAATCTCCAAGGGCTTGATTACGAGCTTGCCCCCTGAACGGAACCCCAGGACCAGTGGGTTCTATTCTGCTTGTGCCCGTCTGCTGTTGGGCCTTAAGTTCTTATTCCCTCGCCGGAGTTGTGACTCGGGTGCCTTCGCCCCTCCTAAGGTCGTGACAGCTCGGAGCCTGGTCGCCCCGCCGCAGAGAGCCCCGCTCATCCCAGAGTCGCTCTCTGCTTCAGTGCCGGGCCGCCCGCTCTCCTGTCACCTCACCTGCTAACGGAGCGCGTTGTGCGCCTCTCATCTTCTCCCGCCGGAATCTGCACGGAGCCCATCTGATCGCTTCGGACGGTCCGTACGTCGTAACGTATACCCGACTGTCTCGCTTTGCACTCCTGCATACCAAGGCTTGTGCCGCACCTCAAGAAAGGCCTCCCCGTACAGTGGTACCGGAAGCCTGGTGCTGCACCCGTCTGCCCGAAAATGCGACGCCCCTCACAGATCCACGAATACGACTTGGCGTGCTAAGAAGTAGTACGCCCCGCAGGCCTGAACGGCGCCTCCACAGTCCTGCTAAACCGCCTCGCACCTTGAGGAGTCTCTGAGCCGGAGAGATCCTCTGGAGAACCGTTGGCCTCGTCCCGGGCCGCCCTCACCAGTAGCTGCGCCTGAAACGCCTCGGACATCCACGAGCAAGGTACACTTGAACTCTGTCTCGAGTTCATATCAGAACCAGGGTCTGCAACATTGTGTTTTCCCTGTCATCGTACCTGGCTGAACAACGAACATTTAAAGAACAAATGCCTATTTAAATCTGGTGGCCCTCAAATCGCTAAACGTTCTATGGTCTTGTAATAACTGTGCATCTGAAGTATTTTTATATAAAGTCTACGTATTTTTGATACAACTTAAACGACAGGTGTCCGTTTGTGGTGGGTCAGTGGGTTTACTCTATGTGATCATAAATGCTTAACTAACTATCGTCCTGAAGATTAGCCTTGTCTGCTCACGCCACGCAACCTAGAGGGTGAGCGGGGGTTATTCGAAGGAGTAGTTCCCTTGCCCTGAGTAGAGGAGGAGGCCCCTGCTTGTCGCAAGTGCATACCTGTGCCAACCTGAGACCGCCGATTCTAACATTGGAGGCAGCGGTGAGCATTTCGAATTTGCATTTATGATTTATGTACAGTGAATTACTGATCACCACATTGTGAGAGCATACCTATAACAAAGCCACAGATTTATTGTCTTGCCGAGAGATCCCGTATCGCCAAACCATGACTGGTTCACTCCCCGTGAGAGCACCCTCTGTCATCTCTGGAGTCGATGATGTTGACTGGGAAGGGCTTGAAAATTACAAAGCCGAGCAGTTGAAAGCCTTCTGCTTAAAGTTCCGAGTCGCCCAAACCGGGTGCAAAAACAAAACCCAGACCATCAAGGCACTGAGAGCCTGGAAGGAGTCAAGAGAGCCGGAGAATCAGCTGGTCGTGGATCCACCAGATAGCCATGTTGAGGTGCCCCGGGGCCTGTCGTCAGAAGAGCTGGCGGACAGGGCCGCAACCAGAGCGCATGAAGTAGAGATGGCAAGATTGAATGGACAGATGGCGATGGCGGAGAAGAAACTCCAGCTAGAGCATGAAATACGCATCAAAGAATTGGAGCTGAAAGCAAAGAGCTTGGACGCAGCTCCTGGTGGCAGCAGAATGCCAGCGCAGGTAGAGTCAAGGGTCTACGTACCGAAGGATGTGGTAAAGGAGTATTTTAAGGGGGATGACATAGGGCAGTGTTTTCAGGCCTACAAGGTAGCCATGTCCTCACACCGGGTCCCTGAGAGAGATTAGGGAGCGGGGTTGTGGGGATGGTTCCTGACCGTGGGGCGGGATACCCTGCTAGATCTTCCCTCTGAAGAATCTAACTCTTACCAGCACATGAAAGAGGCCCTGATGAACAGATTTGGGTTAACCCCTGAGATGTACCGACAGAGGTTTTGGAATTGTGTGAAGATTCAAGGGGGTACGTATGTGGAGTATGTGACCTTTTTCTGCAGAGCGCTGGATGGTTGGGTGAAGGGCAGCAAGGTAAATGATTTTCAAGGGCTGCTTGATTTAATGGCATGGGAGCACTTGTCGCTTAATTGTTTTCCTGAGTTACGCCAGCACCTGATCGATAGCAAGCTGTCCAACCCGAGGAAGCTTGCTGAGGAGGCGGACCACTGGCTCAGCACCAGGGTCCACAAAGGTCCAGTGGGAGACTCAGCCAAAGGTGGGCAGGGTCCCCAGCAGAAGAGTGGGGGGGACAGGGGAAAACAGAAAGGGTTCCAGAAAGGCCCCCAAAGTAATTCCCAAGGGAACCAAGGGAAAGGTTCACAGCCTCCTCAACCCCCGAAGCCGACCGGGGCCCTGACAGGTAAACCTGTTCAGAGAGGGCCCGTCACCTGTTTTAGGTGTGGCGACCAGGGTCACGTTGCCTCTGACGCTAGGTGTCGCTTATTCGAAAACCCGCACCCACAGGTGCTCCACCCCGGCAACTAGCTAATGTTAATTTTGGGGAGGAAGTAGCCGTCCAAAAGGGTGGCGATCCCATACATATGACCCTAGTCTCGCTAGGAGACAGTGAGATGGTCCCCGAGAACTACCTACCCAGTAACACTAAGAAATATGGACAGGTAGTGACCATCAAAGGTAAGAAGGCGGAGGCTCTTCGAGACACAGGAGCCAGTGTGACTGCAGTGAGGCATCATCTGGTGTCTCAAGAGCAGGTAGTACCGCACGCCTACTGTAGGGATGTCAATGCTGACAATTCTGAGAGCCAGTGTCCGATGGCTCAGGTTCCCTTCAAGTGGGGGGGTCTCAGGTACTCTGCAAGTCGCTGTGAGGACCTCCATGCCTGTAGATTGTCTGCAAGGGAACGATTTGGAGAACTCCCCTTGGGGAAAGGTGGAGAAAACGGCTCATCTGCGGATGGTGGGTCTACCCGACTGGGCGCGCGTGACCGCGCGGTCCATGGCAGCCAGTAGGGGTGTTGAAGAAGTCCTGGAGCCTGAAGGAGAGGCCCAGGAACCGGCCTTAGAGAGAAGGCGCAGGGGGCGTGGACAGCCGGCCCCCGAAGTTCCCACGGCCCAGGAAGAGGCAGACCTCGAGGGGGATGCCCTGGAGCCTATCGGGGAACAGATCGCCGAACTGGGGGAGCTGCCTGAGCTGACCTATTGGCAGCAGGAGGGAGGCCCCTCCAGGGAGGAATTCTGCAAGGAGCAGAAAGAATGCCCTTCTCTCGTGGGTATGCGGCAGCAGGCTGCGGACCAGGCCAATGGTGCTCAGTCCGGAAAACACTTGGTCTAATGGGAGAACGACCTCCTATATTCAGAGCCTAAGGCTGCTGAACCTGGGTCAGCCCGTGTGCTGGTGGTACCCCAGAAGTTCAGAGCCTTCCTACTGGGGCTGGCTGACGATGTGTCGTTAGCATGACATTTGGGGATGGACAAGACCTATGACAGGCTTGTCACCGACTTTTATTGGCCCCAAATGCACAGGAGCTCAGATGCTCACTGTAGGACCTGCCAGACTTGCCAGGCAAGTGGTAAGTGTGGAGGGAGGAACAAAGCCCCCCTCCAGCCATTCCCCGTCGTCAGTAACCCATTCCAACGAGTGGGAATTGACATTGTGGGGCCTCTGGACCATTGTGGGGCCTCTGGACCCCAAGACAGCCATGGGCAACAGGTTCATCCTGGTCTTGGTGGACCATGCCACCCGGTACCGTGAAGCCATCCCTCTGAGGACAGTGACGGCCCCCGTGGTGGGACGAGCGCTGATGGGAATTTTCTCCCGAGTGGGATTCCCTCTAGAGGTGGTGTCTGACAGGGGCACCAATTTCATATCCAAGTATATGAAATTAAGCATGGGCGCAAAATCCGTTTCGCTCGCGGATTTTTCGGATTTTCGGTAAATCCGCAATCCGCGAACTCTCGCGGATGTAGCGAAAATACGCAAATCCGCGCGAAGCGGATTTTTTGCTTGTGTTCGCACTGCTCGTGGTCCGCGGCGCGGGCAGCAACAATCTCGCACTCGCGAAATTACAAAAATTACAATTGGGGAGGGGTGAAGGAAGTGGCCCAGTCTCCAACTTCCTGTTCCTGTCCAGCAAGCTCCTCCCATAGGGGTGGGGTGAAGGAAGTGCCCCAGTCTCCAACTTCCTGTTCTTGTCCAGCAAGCTCCTCCCATTGCTTAGTCCATTTCCTGGCCACTTTGAATTCGATCTTGACTGGGAAGGATTACTTTTTGTGGATGCTGCTGGAGATTTGGCTTTGAGGCCTTTTGGATTACTTTTGGATTTGAAATTTGATTTCACAAGTAAGTTGATAAGTTGATGTTGTTTGTTTGTGGTGATTTTTGTGTGTGTTTTTCGACTTTTTGGGGTGGGGTTGGGGGCTGGCTATGTTGGTGGGAGGCCATTTTGAGGCATGGTCCTGCAGGTCCTGGCCATGTGGATGGGGTCAAGCGGCCATTTTGAAGTCAGACAGTCCGCTTTGTGCCCTAGGCCCACCCAGTCTGCTCTGATTTCTTTCATTATGCCCAGGGGGCCTAGAACTCCCGCGGATTACCCGAAAATCGGATTTAAAAAAAAAATGTTGCCTGTGTTCGCACTGCTCGCGTCCCGCGCAGCAACAATCTCGCACTCGCGAAATTGTAAAAATTACAATTCTGCACATGAATTGAAAACTACCAGGCTTAGTTATGGGTGCATGCATGATACAACTGTTTTGTTGAATTTTAACATGATTCTGCCCAGGGCATGGATGGCATTGGATTGTGGTGATTTTTGTGTGTTTTACGACTTTTTGGAGTGGTGTTGGGGGCTTGCTATGTGGGTGGGGGCCATTTTATTGCCTGGTCCCGGGTGGGTGGGGGTCTAGGGGCCATTTTTAAGCCAGTGTGTGTGCTTTGTGCCATAGGCCTGCACCCAGTGTGCTGTGATTTTATCATGCCCAGGGGGCCCAGAATCGGTCTGTTCGCGGATTTTGCTGGTTTTTCGCCACGTTCGCGTCGTGAAGCAACAATCTCGCACTCGCGAAATTGCAAAAATTGCAATTCTGCACCAGAAAACCACCAGCAGGCAGCATAAACCTTCTGAAACTTGATGGATGGCATTGGATTGTGGTGATTTGATTGGTGTTGTGTTTTTTGACTTTTTGGAGTAGGGGTTGGGGGCTGGCTATGTTGGTGGGGGCCATTTTGAGGCATGGTCCTGGCCATGTGGATGGCGGTCAAGCGGCCATTTTGAAGGCAGGCAGTGAGCTTTGTGCCATAGGCCTGCACCCATTTTGCCTTGCTTTCACCCATTGTGCCCAGGGGGAGTCAGTGGTACATGAAACTATAACCCTCTCTGTTTGTGCTCTCTTGGATCAATGTTAAATTCCTGTTTCCCAAAAATTTAGCAATTCTTAATTTTGAAATTTCCATATTGTGTGGTGTGCACGTGTGTATTCATAAATGCCTACTTGCAAACTATTTATTGAAGCGCTACATATGCAACATATATTTACTGATGTTCCTCTGTCTTCGTTTGCTTTTAGGTGCACAAAGTCAATAACTCCGCATCATCGTTGAGCATCAGTGCCAGGAAGAAGTCCTGCTGCGGCCTGCTGTTCCGACATCTGAAGAAGATGGCTCCAAAAAGAGGTGCCCGTAGCTCCTCTTGCAAGAAAGATGTCTCTACTAAGGAGAAGAAGAAGCAAGTGGCACCACTTACCAAGGAGACTGGTGGCTCGACCACTAAATTTTTGTGGAAAAAACAAAGGCCCACCATGAGTGCTGCACAGGTAGCCTGTTTAGTGGTTCAATCACCAACGACCAGTGATGTTGGCTCATCGCAAGAAAGTAGCAGCACACCATCAACACAGGTTGTAACTCATCTCACAAGTACTATTCAACAACCAAAGCCGCAACAACAACTGCATGGGCTACTAGTACAAGCACAAGTACATGCGCAAGGAGCTGTCCGAGAAGGAGCTGTCCAAGAAGGAGCTGTCCGAGAAGCAGCTGTCCGAGAAGGAGCTGGCCGGGAAGGAGCTGGCCGAGAAGGAGCTGGCCGAGAAGGAGCTGGCCGAGAAGGAGAAGGCCGAGAAGGAGAAGGCCAAGAAGGAGAAGGCCGAGAAGGAGAGGTCCATGGAGAGTTGCAAGTAGAGGTCAGTGAAGAGGCCCATGTAGCGGGACATGGAGCGGTGCAAGTGCCCACAATGGTTGTTATTCCAGAAGTAGGGGCACAGGAGGAAATTGACTTTGGAGCCGGGGTATCATGTCAGGAAGACGAAGGCACTCCTCCTGATGATTCATTTTCTCCCAGCTCCCCAGCAAGGAAAAGATCAAGGAGTGTGTGTAGAAGTTCCTCTTCAAGCCCCGCTCCATCAGATGATCTGGATCTAGATTGGCAACCATCTCCGACGTCTGAGAGGGAGGCACACCATGAGCTGCGAAAGGTATCAAATGTTAAAAGGAAGGGCCCCGGAAAGCTCATACTTATGGATCCGAACGTCGGACTTGATGAAGTGGTGCATTCTGATGTTGTTGAACAGGATGACAGCAATGACCTAGTCATCACACACGTCATTCCAGCCACACAGGCCATGCAGCAGACAGACATTTATACCCTATCCCGACGTCATGCTGAGCGTGACCCTGGCGACGTGGCACTGGTAGCACAACCAACGCAGTCAAGTAGTACAACAAGTTCAACAAAACCTACAGCTCCCATATTTTCTCCCCAGAGGGGGACTCCATCCAGCTCGACTCCCTCAAGTAGGGTTGCTGCAATAATTGCACAACCCAGTAGATGTCTGCAAGGCTCATCCACCACTGCTTCATCTGGCATTGGCAGTATCATCTCGTGCGGCAAAACCAGAAGTTTCCAGTCCCCAGTTTGGAACTTTTTTAGTGTCCATGCAAAGTATGATAACATAGCCGTTTGTTGCATTTGTAAGACTAGAGTTAGCCGTGGTAAGACTGGTACCAACTATGGAACCGGAGGCCAGATAGGTCATCTTAAAAGAAGGCACGCTGTCGAATGGTTTGCGCACCTAGCAAACATCAAGGGAAAGCAATCCCAAAGGGCAAGTGGCCAAAATATACCCATACTAGGTGTTTCATCTGAAGATGATGGGGAGGTAGAAGAAGCGTCAGACATTTGTCCGGTTGCACCCAATACCCCTGGCAGCACCACACCCTCCGGAACACATAGGAGGCACACTGAGAGTCTGGGAGACACACCAATGCGGAAAATGTCAACACTGAGCAGAAGTGGGTCGAAGAAGGCATCAGCATCATCCAGTAAATTTGTCCAGCGCACCATTACAAACATGTTCTCATCAGATGCGCAATTTCAACGCAACCACCCAATTGTACGCCTGTATAACACTAAGCTGGCTAAAATGCTAGCGGTGGACCTTCTCCCTTTTTCGTTTGTCGAAGGTGTGGGTTTTCTTGAACTCGTGGCAACACTGGCCCCTAAATGGAAGGTTCCTAGCCGGTTCTATTTTGCCAGGGTTGCTGTTCCAGCACTACATAAAGAGGTGCTTGAGTTGGTTGGGGCAGCTTTGCAGAAGAGTGCTGTTCACACTATACACCTGACAACAGACATGTGGACCAGTTGCCAAGCCCTTGATTACATGTGCATCACTGCACACTGGGTCTCTTTTTCAGGGGTTGCAAAACAGATAAATGCAGGTGGTGACTTGGTCGAGATTTTTAAGGGTGCTCGTAAACATGCAACATTAGCCATGTTTGGCATGGAGAAAACTCATACTGCAGCCACCATTTTGGATGACTTTAACAAAAAGGTCTCGCAATGGCTGCCCCCAAGAAATTGCAAGGTTGGTTATGTTTCTACTGATAATGGCAGCAATGTAGTTAAGGCCATGGAGAACGGTTACTATTTCAGAGTGCCGTGTTTGGCGCACTGTATGAACCTTGTCGTGCAAAAGTTCTTGAAAAAAGAACTTGCAGTCGACAAAATACTGACCATCTGCAGAAGAATATGCACACATTTCAACCATTCTTTTAAGGCCCGGAAGGAGCTGAGGCGCCAGCAAAATGTACGTAGAATGCCAGTGAAAGCACTTATCCAGGAGGTGGCAACACGTTGGAACTCAACCTTCTACATGCTTGAGCGTCTGCATGAGCTGTTTCCAGTAGTCAATGAGTATTTCTACAACCTGGGTGGTGATACGACAGAAATGATGCTAGCGGTGGAGCAATGGCAGCTAGTTAAAAGCCTGACAGACATGCTTCGTCCTTTTGAGGTCTTCGCGCGTGAAGTCAGCAGGGAGGACTGTTCTTTGAGCAAAGCTATCCCATTGTTGCTGAAGCTCGAGCACCAAGTCAAGGTGGTGTCTTCAGAATTAAAAGATGCTGGAAAGAATGAAGCATATGAGTTGGCGCAGAGATTATTACAACGCCTAGTTAGCAATAAACGGCTTGTAAATATCAAGAAACAACAGCACTACATTTGTGCTACTATTCTGGATCCACGTTACAAAAAGCCATTGTTTGGCAAAGTAATAATTCCTTTTGAAACATCAGACGTTACAGAGTACAAAGGTTGGCTAGCTCAGTCAGCCATTCGTTTTGAAAGAGAGCGGAAGGAAACTGTAGGAGAAGACAGTACTACTAGTGAATCAGCAGGCCATCAGGCGTCCCAAAAAAACACTTCTGCATCTGTGCCTGTGGCAGAAGTGAGTGACTTTTCCTCTGAGCCGTTAACCACACCAGCAACCGTATCATCTGCACCAGGCCCAGGCGATATGTCTGAAGCGGATTGGCTAAGTGAGCTAGGGTTTCCTTGTCCCAGAAAGGACACAGAAGTGCAAAGTACAGGAATCCGGGAGAACATTGTTTCAATGGTGCAGGCCTATCTGGATGACTCCACAGCGGTCAATATTACTGAGGACCCATTGGCGTATTGGCATGGGAAAAGAAACATATGGCGAGAGCTCACCAACCTGGCTATCAATTACTTGTCTTGCCCACTCGCAAGCGTGTCTTCAGAACGTGTTTTTAGTTCTGCTGGTGGCATTGTGACTTGCAAAAGGTCCCGCCTCTTGCCCGCAAATGTGGAGCGGCTCACCATGATAAAGATGAACCAGCACTTCATACCACCAGATTACAAAGTACGAGAATGCACGCAGGAAGAAGAGGACACCGACCTACCTGAGGAAAGTTCTCCTCAGTTACCAGAAGTACTACCGACTGAATTTGCAGAGTATGAGGACGAGTTCTGCTTCCCTGACAGCGAGTTCTGAAAATGAGTCAATGAATCATTAACATTATTTTTGCGTCCTTATTCACTTTTATTCCTGTGTGTCTGTCTTTCTTTGTTTAGCAAGTGCTTCATCACATTCACAACAAAACTGTAATCACCCAATCAAACAACAAGCCCATCAGCAGAACTGTCTTGATTTTGATGCCGCAGCATTCCTCAGGTTCACAACAGTTAGTTGACAAGAACTCAGTCCTGGTCGTCTATCCTCCTCCTCCAGACTCACCCTATCCATTTCCCGTAATGCTGATGCCTGGATTCTGAACAATGAAGAAACTTACGTTGACGAGTCCCCTAAAGAGGGACTGGAAGTAGTGAGTCCTCATTTAAATACATTTTGCTAAGTGTGACTTTTTTTCCCCGATTTGCTTTTTGGCTGTTTGGGGGGTGTCAAACTTGTTTGCGCTTGGGTTTACGGGTCTTGGCTGCGCCATTGCTGGCAAGGTCTATTAAGGGATGAAATTGGTTAGGCATTTACTTTGGAAAACATTTGGCCAATTACACGTGAACGTTTAGGCGTTATTATTGCTCGCTTGCCTGTCTTAGGGGTGCTGTCTGTGGGGCTTCTAGGTTTTTGGGGTCTGTGAGCACCGCTGTCACATTTCTAATGTTGATTGCTTTTGTTTTGCAGAAAATCCACGCCGGGAAACTCCAGTTGGTGCCCTGCTGCAGAACGCTTTAGGACACTGTGAATTCCAGGTGGAGCCAGCCCTCAAACACAAATTACAGGTAAGATAAGCGTTTGGATGGGAGGTAGTATAATGGAGTATTAGGAGAGGCGAGAGAGTGACAGTGGTACTAGTAGTAAAGTCCTAGGACTCTTGAATTAACAAACTCTGTGACAGGCATTTACTTTGGAAAACATTTGGCCAATTACACGTGAACCAACACGATGACAGTGTTCAGTAAAACGAACTTACTGCAAAACCACCACCCACCGGGCTCAAAGTAGTAAAAAACAGATATGCTCAGATAAAGTTTGAAAATGTACATTTTTATATCCCTAACAAAATAAACTCCCGCAAGACCCTCCCTAACCCCAACAAATAAATAGTCCTTCAAAAGTCCCCGAAAAAACCCCAACTCCCAATTCCCACCCCCCAAAAGCCTCTAAAAAAGGGGCAAGGGACACTCTAGGGATGCATGGTGTTGACTTTGGCCTCCAGGGCATCATGCCTTAGGGCCAGGGCATCGTACTGCTCCCGGAGGGTGGCGTGATCTAAGCGGAGGCCCTCCAACAAATTTTGATATTCTTTCAATTTCCGGACCTCCGCCTCCAGGTCGGACACTCTGTGGATTGCACGGCGCAAGCGAGCCTTTAGAGTACTGTGAGGGGCAGCCTTTGCTGCTCGGCGGTGGCGTCTGCCAGCACGGCTCCGTTTCGCCGGAGCACTGCGCTGACCGGCAGAACGTGGGATCACGGAGGAGGATGCAGATGTCCCATTCGATGTACTGGACTGCGTGTCCTCCCCTTCCAGTTCCACCAGCCGCCGATATTGGGCAACAGTAGCATCCAGCCTCCGTTGCCGGGCCAGTAGAGCCTGCATACTCCTTGTTGGTTTTGATGTTTTAGTATGACCAACTATATGAAGAAAGAAAGACATAATCTGTAACCAATGCTCTTTAAGAATATGATTAACACAAAATGATTCAGCAGGAAGTTGTGTCACAGTACAACTAGCAACTAGCCAGCGCAGTACAAAACTATTCAGGCCAGTATCATGGGCGTCCGCAGGGAGGGGCAAGGGGGGGCGCTTGCCCCCCACTGGATCGCAGGTCCATCCAGTGCTGGCCCAGTGACAAATTACAATATGGTAATTACAGCAGGCTGGGACCGACAGACAGATAGAGGCAGAGACAGGGACAGAGAGAGAGGAAGACAGAAGGAGAGAGAGAGAGGGAGGGAGCCAGAGGGTGACAGAGGGAGGGTGAGGGAGGGAGACAGAGAGAGAGAGACAGCGAGGTAGAGGGAGACATAGGGAGACAGAAAGAGGGAGACAGAGAGAGAGAGAGAGAGAGAGGGAAACAGAGAGAGGGAGGGAGACAGAGAGAGAGGGAGGGAGACAGAGAGAGAGGGAGGGAGAGAGACAGAGAGAGAGACAGAGAGACAGAGAGAGAAAGAAAAATGTGTGTAATATGTATGCCAGGTCTGGTGGCTCAGTGGACGAAGGCATCCGCTGCAGGGGCATGAGTTCAACCTCATGGTCATAGTTTTTTTTGTTGCTCTAGATCCACCCCCTCCCCCACTGACCCTGACCCCTTCGGTGCAGCCCTTGGCCACAAACCACACTGTCAATTTGGCCCCGAGAGAAAGTTTGTGAGGACCCATGCTCTATAACCACATCCTCCTGATTTAGATTGAATTGTTTTTTTCTGGCATTTTTTGTTTTTCCCTCTGTTTTAATGTAGTTGCCAGGTCGTCTGCTGTGGTGCCGCACAAGATTTTTCTCTTCCCCCTATGGGGTTCTTTGTTTATTTAAGCTCTATGTCGTGTTAGATTTAAAAAAAATGTATTTAATACTTGTGCTCAATCATGTCAGGTGTAGGACTCAGGTGATGGTGATGATGTTGCACCCCCCCCCTGGAAACATTTCATAGTATTTTCGTAGTTCATCCAGTGACCGTCTACTCTCTGTAGATACACATCATATGCTATCTAAGAGTCAGATAGTACCATGATACAGCTTACCTCTACCCGCCACCACCACTGTCTGCTTCCTCACAGTCTGTTCTTGGGCCACTTGCGTCGCCTCCTCCCCAGAGGTGTCCTCGGAGTCGATCACCACCACCACATCCGAGCTGGCCCCGCCACCAGATGTTCCACCTACAAAGTAGATTTAAGAATGTTAGATTACACCACTCACTAGTATTTGGTCTAGGAATGAAAAAATGTGAAAACAACAGAAAAAGTAATTGACTGTCTACTCCAGTCTAAAGTAAAAATGTCCCTCCTTCCAGGGAAGGCTGTTGTCTTGCTGCACTTTTTTGTCACAATTGATGAATGCTTGCTTAATTTTAACACACACCATTTTTCTCTGAACAGACAGAAGCTGGACTTCTAAGGACAAGAGCAACATCAACTTCAAACCAGGTGAAAGCTCGGCTCGACCACAAGAAATGTGTTCCATTACTCATCAACTCAGCACCAAGCACTTTTCCATTTCAAGCTAACTTTATTTTAATATATGTGTTTACTTTTACTTTTAATAAAGCTTTTAAACTTGAATAGACTCTGTGGTTTTTGGTCCTCCAGACTAGAGTGACTGAGCGAAAGGTTTTGCAATTTTTGCAAGGAGGAGTCCGTGCCGCTGACACTACCAGGTATACAGTGTGCCAAACACGCCACTCTGAAATATTATTACTCTGGTCTTTGGTGTCCATAGTTCGGTTTGTGGAGAATTGTCCCTGCAACAGTAGTATTATGGATTTTGCTCCTATCTAAACACTATTTCGAAAAAATTAAATTAGAAACGCTTGGACAACAATAGGTCATCTATATTTAAATGAAAACTTACTGGGGCCAGCAAAGGAGCACTCGCCGCCCTGGCCTGCATCCTCCTCCTTTGGAGCCACAGCATCCTCCTTTTCCGTCCGCTTGCCCCTGGGCGGACCTGACGGACAACATGAAAGAAAGAAGAGAAAACATTGATGATTGCTGCTTGTCGATGTCCTTGTCAACCAAATCAAACATTTAGAAAGAACAAGAACCAACTATTTCAGCCAAAAAGAGGGCTACAAAGGAAGGACTGCACCTGAGCCTCTACTGTAGGGGCAGATTTACAAGCCCCTTGCAGCTCTTTTGCTCCGTTCTTGCGTCACTTTTGTGACGCAGCGCCACAACAAGAGAGGCGCCATGGTGTGGCGTATATTAACAACGTGACGCATATGGGAGATGCATCCCATTCTAAAGCCCTGCGCCATAAGGGAGCGTTCCAGCGCAGGAACGCATGCTAAAAGTGGCTATGGGGAATATATAAAATTTCAATCAGTCATTTAGGACAATGATGCGTCACTGAAACCCTGCGCCTGCATGAAGCAGACGTACGGCTTGACGCAGCATTGCTGGAGCTGCGCCATCGTTGCAACGCAACTCCATCAATGAGCCGCCTTGACGGCACCGATGCGTAACGCTTCGGTGACGTTTTGGGACCATGGTGTGCCGCATTGTAAATACGGCGCACCATGGGTGGTGCTGGCGTGCCGCACACTTTGCAGGGATGCGCAGGTAATTGCTAATCTGACACTTAGGGGTATACTTACGAGTTCTGGGCTGCACACCTCCTGAGGTGCACCAGAACAAATGCGTAACGCAAAACTAACCTTGCGTCACGGCAGATGCGCCGCAATTACAATGCGGCAAACCCTGGCGCAAGGGTAGGCAGATGCGTGACGCATCTCGTGACGAAAGAGGGGCGCATCTCTAGAGTCGCGTCGCAGGCGCGATGCAACTCTAGCAATGCTCAGGGCTGCCCAATACTCAACATACCGCATCAGTCCTTACGCCTGCTTCAAGCAAGCAGGCATAAAGAATTGACGTAGCAGCGTCGCGGAAGTGCCTGCGTTAAATCTTGTAGATTTCACGCAGGCACTTTTGCGAGGCGCACAGCTGCCTGACCGCCACCAACCCCCCTGCGTGGGAACGCAACCATTGTGGCGCAGGCCCAGGCCTTAAGGTGGCGCATCTCCCTAGATGCATCACGTTGTACATGACTCGCAGGGATGCGCCACGTTTACGTCGCTGTGCGTCAGGTAAGGCAGCGTAAACGTGGCGCAAGGGGCTTGTAAATCTGCCACTTTGTGTCTAGCATTACGCAGTTCTGTAAAGTACACTCATACATTACTCAGCCCAATTAAATGAAAACAAAATAGAAAACAAATAAGCAGTGGCACCGCCACAGAGAAGGAGAGCAGTGCACCTGAAATGCACAAAAGATTTTAAAATATTAATTTACCTCTCCTATCAATGTAATCGGCAGCATTATTGCTCTTTGTAAAAAAGTTAAAACAAACATTTGCAATATAACACACAGAGCAGGAGAAAAAACAGAGTAGTGAGTGATGAAAAAATTGCTACTACTACTCACCAAGCCCGGGGACCTCCACTCCCAGCAGGTCGCGCAGGTCGCGCTCCCGGTCCAGGATATCGGTCCAGCGGTGGGTCACCTGGTTGTAGGTGCGCTGGACCCCCGAGATGTCAAACAGGGCCCGGCACACCTGCTCCCACCGCTTCCGTTGCTCCTGGCGGTTGGTGTAGCCACCAGCGATCCTGCCGCCTGCCGCGATGGTCCTGGGGAGGCGGCGCTGTACATAGAAATCGAGTGCGCCCACCTCCTCAGGGCTGAAGATGTCCCTGGGCACCACCATTTCCGCCCTGAAACGGCCACACGGGAGCCGGGCACGGGCTGCGGGGCCCGTCTTGGGCAGCTTCACAGCTGGCTTCACCATGGTCTGGGCAGGTGGTAGGAACAAGGAGAAAAAATGAAAAAGAATAAGACTAGGGAAGAAAAAAATAAAAGTTTAAAAAAGTAGTTGAAAAGTAAACAAAAGTAGCCTAAAACACAAAAATATAAAGCTAGTAAACTAGAGGGATAGATAATAATTTAAATAGATTCAAAAAATATTATAACAAGCAAAGGATGGCAGAGATATAGAAAGGATTAGAAACACCATGCCAGGACACATAGGAATGAATGAAAAACAAGATGGCGGCCCGATCACGTGCGCGTAAGTAAGTTCGCACGCGATTTCTCCCGCGAACTCGTGCGAACTTGCATTTGCAATGCGCTTATTCCGCGAGATTACACATAGCGGGCGGAAACGGAAATACGTCACGCAAACAAAATGGAGGCGCCCATACTCAACCTTGGGGTAACTCGCACTAGTTCGCGGCTTCCACGGTCGATTTCGCACGACGCCGCGCCTCGCGAATAGCGCGAAATTACCGAAAAACGAGTTTTGCAAAAGCAAAACCAACGAGCAGGTGCAAAAGTTCGAGCTCATCATTTGTAACCATTTCCCTGTAGTGCTTCCTGAAGGGGCCCTCCAGAATCCGGTTGCCTACTTGCAACTATTGTGTGACCCTGCTCTGACAGTCACAGAATAGTTAGAAGTATGCCATTGCATCCTGTTAAATTTTTTTTACATTGCAACAAAAAGGAAAGGGAGCAGACAAGAAGGTGCCAGCCTTCATTAATGTCAGTTGGGGCAGGGCAGGTGTTGTTGTTTGCAAAACTTAAAGCACTTAGCAGGTGTGTTTTGCTTTGCCACAATAATGTACACTCACTGGTCAACCAGAGGGTGCTGTGATGACACTGAGGGTGGCATGGGTGTGCCAGCCAGAGGGTGGCATGGGTGAACCAGAGTGCCAGTGTTGACAGAGGATGGCAGTGCTTTGCTTTGCCCCAATAATATACACTGGTGAACCAGAGGGTGCTGTGATGACACAGAGGGTGACATGGGTGAGCCAGAGGGTGGCATGGGTCAACAAAGAGAGTGCCAGTGGTGACAGAGGGTGGCAGTGATGAAGAAAGCCTTGCAAACAGGCTGGGCACGTAGAAACAACAAGTTCGCAAAACTAGCGACCCGACAAGTAAGTTCGCAATTTGCAAAATTGTACAAAACCCTCGCGAACTTGCAGAAACCCGTGCGAACACACACCCCAAAAAAAATCCGCAAAATCTGCGAGAATTCGCGGATTTTGCGGATTTTCGCAATCCGCAAATTCGCAAATCCGCAAATTCGCGGATTGCGAATCCGCAAAATACGCCCATGCTTATATGAAATCCCTTTAGCAAGAGTGTGGTGTAACCTACAAGTTCACCACCCCTTACCACCCCAAGGAAACGGCTTGGTTGAGAGATTCAACCGA
This sequence comes from Lissotriton helveticus, assembly GCF_964261635.1. Lineage (NCBI taxonomy): Eukaryota > Metazoa > Chordata > Amphibia > Caudata > Salamandridae > Lissotriton > Lissotriton helveticus. Next base: position 1,675,180,869 of record NC_136069.1, on the reverse strand, counting down.
ACCCTGAAAGGCATGATCATGGGCCTAGAAGGACCGATGAGGCGTATGTGGGACGTCCTCTTGCCATGCCTACTCTTTGCGTACCGAGAGGTGCCAGAGAAGTCGCTCGGGTTCAGTCCCTTCGAGCTTCTGTACGGTCACCCGGTCCGTGGACCTCTGAGTCTGGTTAGGGAAGGCTGGGAGCAATCTCCCAGGAAACCTCCCCAGTCTGTATACAGTTACATGCTGGCCTTCCGAAACCAGACCCAGCGATTCAGGCAACTTGCTGAGGCAAACCTGGAAGCCAACCAGGAAGAGATGAAGCAGTGGTACGACCAGAATGCCACTCTGGTCGAGCTTCAACCTGGACAAAAGGTGTGGGTCTTGGCCCCAGTGGAGCCCTGTGCACTTCAGGATAAGTGGATGGGTCCATTTGAGGTTGTGGAGCGCAAGAGTCCTGTCACCTACCTGGTGAACCTGCAAACTCCCAGGAACCCTTTGAGGGTCCTACATGTTAACCGCCTTAAGCCCCACTTGGAGAGGTCCGAAGTGGGCATGCTGTTGGCAACCGATGACGGAATGGAGGAGGAGACCGAGCCTCTTCCGGACCTCTTGGTGGCCTCCGAGCGAGATGGGTCAGTGGACGGAGTTAACCTCTCACCCTCCCTGACCCCTGAGCAGCAGAGTGATTGCCGCCAACTGCTGGGGCAATTCTCTGACTTGTTCTCCCTGGTTCCTGGTGTCACAGATTGGTGCGTCCATGATGTGGACATGGGAGACAGTTTGCCGGTGAAGCACAAGGCTTACCGTGTGACTGACAGGGTACGAGCCTGCATCAAGGAGGAAGTCTCAAAGATGTTTGCTCTTGGGGTGATTGAGTCATCCAGCAGTCCTTGGGCCAGCCAAGGGGTCTTGGTCCCGAAGGCTGCGACGCCGGGAGCCAAACCCGAACTACGGTTTTATGTGGACTATCGAGGACTCAATTCAGTCACGAAGACTGACGCGCACCCCATCCCCAGAGCTGATGAGCTCATCCATCGGTTGGGGGCTGCACGGTATCTCAGTACGTTTGACTTAACGTCTGGATACTGGCAGATCGCCGTAACTTACGGGGCCAAAGAGAGATCAGCGTTTTCAACACCAGATGGGCATTACCAGTTCCGGGTCATGCCATTTGGGATGAAAAACGCCCCTGCCACCTTCCAGAGGTTGGTCAACCAGGTGTTGGTTGGAATGGACGCTTTCAGTGCCGCCTACCTGGACGACATCGCAGTGTTTAGCGGTACGTGGAAAGAACACTTGCGACACCTTTGGGAGGTGTTGACGGCACTGCGCAAGGCAGGCCTCACGATCAAGGCAAGCAAGTGCCAGATCGGGCAGGGTTCCGTGGTGTATTTGGGACACCAAGTTGGGAGCGGCCAGGTGGCGCCCCTTCAGCCCAAAATTCAGACCATCCTGGATTGAGAACCTCCCAAGACCCAAACGGAGGTGAGGGCCTTCCTCGGACTCACCGGGTACTACAGGAGGTTTGTCAAGGGTTATGGTACCATCGTTACCCCCTTGACAGAGCTGACTTCGAAGAAGCAGCCCCGGAAAGTGATCTGGAAGCATTTGACACCCTGAAGACGGCCATGTGCACGGCGCCTGTGCTCCTGGCTCCTGATTTCTCAGAAGAGTTCTTAGTGCAGACAGATGCTTCAGAGCATGGGGTAGGGGCTGTCCTTTCACAGATGACTGAGGAGGGCTGGGACCAACCTGTAACCTTCATCAGTCGGAGGTTACTTCCACGGGAACAGAGGTGGAGTGCGATAGAGAGAGAAGCTTTTGCTGTGGTCTGGGCCCTGAAGAAGCTAAGACCCTACTTGTTTGGGTCTCATTTCCGAGTTCAGACAGACCACAGGCCCCTTATATGGTTGATGCAAATGAGGGGTGAGAACCCGAAACTGTTGAGGTGGTCCATTTCTCTACAGAGTATGGACTTCACGGTGGAACACCGCCCTGGCATAGACCACGCCAATGCTGACGGTCTGTCAAGGTTTTTCCGCCTTAGTGATGAGGAACTCCCTGGGGAAGGGTAGTTCTCCTCACATTTCAGCTGGAGGGGACACGTGTTAGATCTGGCATCTTGGCGTGAGTCTCCCTTCCACTTTTTGCTAATGTGCCTCAGATGTTTTGCTGGTATTCGATACTCAGGGCACTGCGCCACGGCCAAATCCATGCCGCAGTGCAAGTGCTCCCAATGTAAAGTATCTCTGTAATTGATTTCCATGATTGGCTTATTTGGTTTACTGTCAGTCCCCCGTAACGTGCACTAAGAGTGCCAGGGCTTGTAGATACAAATGCAGCTAGTGGGCCTGCAGCGCTGGTTGCGCCACCCACAGAAGCGGCCTCGTAAGATATGTCTCGGGACCGGCATTGCAGACCCTGCGTACAGTCTGGTACTGTCACGTCGACTGTGCAAGTGCCCACACTTGCCAGTCCCTAAACCTTCCCCAACCTTCATATCAGTCACCCCTATGGTAGGCCTACGGGCAGGGTGCATTGTAAGCGTAAGGTAGGACAAGCCTAGAGTGTGGCATGTCCTAGTAGTGAATTACCGCCCTTTTCGTTCTTCACTATTGAAGGGCCCCCAGTTCTCTTAGGCCAAGATGGGCTGCCGGAATTATTACATGCTATAGTCCCGGCAGGCTCAGGGAACACGGTGGCACATCAAGTTTAGTATGCCTGAACTCAAAATAATGAAATACATTCTTTAGCAAGGTTTATTTTGATATCCTGTGTTTTCAAATGCTACTTTTAGAAAGTTAGCATTTGCTCGCCTAACTACTTCAGCCCGCCTCTGCCAGGATGTGTATCTGCTGTCTAAGTTTGTGTGAGTGACAGGGCTGGGAGATTCCCGGGGACAGTTGGGGTTACCAGGTGGTGAATAGGGTGCTTACACCAGGATGGGTGGGCGGAGTAGTCCTTGACTCTGAATAGGGTTGTGCTCCACCACCACAATGCTGGCTCCACCTCCTGCGGAGCATCTAATGCCCCTGCCCTGTACCCTGAAAGAAGACGGCAGCTTCCTGTAAACAGAGTACTCCAAAACCGGGTTGAACTAGGCTCAGGCTCCCTGGCCTGCAGAGACAAAAGAAACGCAGTATAAATATAGGAGCTCCGCTCCTTACAAATCAGATCCTGTTTTGACCACGACGAACCTCTGCCTGAATAGAAGGACCAAGAGAAGCTGAAGGACGGAAACCAGTCTGTATCCTGTAAGACTGGCCTGCAGTGGTGCCTTGCTGAGAACGGAGAGGAAAAGACCAGAGATGACTTTGTAGACTTGTGCCTGAAACAATCTCCAAGGGCTTGATTACGAGCTTGCCCCCTGAACGGGACCCCAGGACCATTGGGTTCTATTCTGCTTGTGCCCGTCTGCTGTTGGGCCTTAAGTTCTTATTCCCTCGCCGGAGTTGTGACTCGGGTGTCTTTGCCCCTCCTAAGGTCATGACAGCTCGGAGCCTGGTCGCCCCGCCGCAGAGAGCCCCGCTCATCCCCAAGTCGCTCTCCGCCTCAGTGCCGGGCTGCCCGCTCTCATGTCACCTCACCTGCTAACGGAGCGCGTTGTGCGCCTCTCATCTTCTCCCGCCGGAAACTGCACGGAGCGCATCTGATAGCCTCGGACGGTCAGTACGTCGTAACGTACCCGAGTGTCTCTCTTTGCCCTCCTGCATACCAAGGCTCGTGCCGCACCTCAAGAAAGGCCTCCCCGTACAGTGGTACCGGAAGCCTGGTGCTGCACCCTTCTGCCCGAGAACACAACGCCCCTCACAGATCCACGAGTACGACTTGGCGTGCTAAGAAGTAGTACGCCCCGCAGGCCTGAACGCGCCTCGCCCCGTGAGCTGCATCAGACCCCCGATCGCCACAACCCTCCACAGTCCTGCTCACCTGCCTTGCACCTCGAGGGGTCTCCGAGCCGGAGAGATCCTCTGGAGAACCGTTGGCCTCGTCCCGGGTCCGCCCTCACCATCACTGAAACGCCTCGGACATCCACGAGCAAGGTACACTTGAACTCTGTCTCGAGTTCATATCGGATCCAGGGTCTGCAACGTTCTGTTTTCCCTGTCATTGTACCTGGCTGAACAACGAACATTTAAAGAACAATTGCCTATTTAAATCTGATGGCCCCAATCGCTAAACGTTATATGGTCTTGAGATAACTCTGCATCTGAAGTTTTTTTATATAAATTCTACGTATTTTTGATACAACTTAAACAACTGGTGTCCGTTTGTGGTGGGTCAGTGGGTTTACTGTATGTGATCATAAATGCTTAACTAACTATCGCCCTGAAGATTAGCCTTGTCTGCTCGTGCCACGAAACCTAGAGGGTGAGCAGGGGTTATTCGAAGGAGTAGTTCCCTTGCCCTGACTAGAGGAGGAGGCCCCTGCTTGTCGCAAGTGCATACCTGTGCCAACCAGAGACCGCCGATTCTAACACATGCTATCACTGTTATAAGTGATGTTTCCAGTAAAACAGGCCTCGTGTCTTTCTTTCAAACACAAAAAGAGTGGTGGAAGGAAAGCTTGCAATAGTTCTAACCTCTGACAATCGTATGCGGTAGCATTCCAACCTATTGTGTTTGCTCACCATGCGACCTCTGTTTAGACCCAGCCGTATGCAAATTAGTCCAACAGGAACAGTCCAGCCTAAACCGCCAAGCTAGGTCCTCCCTGAATTGGATCAGAAGCAACGTAAGACCTATCAGCGATTCAACCTGGTTGGGGCCCTTCAATCACATGCAGCTTGGCTTCAGTGGGGCAATGTGCATGAGACCTACATCTGGGCATGCAAAAGCCGTTGGGAGGAATATTTGTGTAACCACTGACAAATGCCCGTGATAGCATTCCAACCTGCTGTTTGTGCTCACCATGCCACCTCAGTTTAGACACAGCCATGCGCAAAACACTCTTGACCCTTCTCCAATAGGAACAGTCAGCCCGAACAGTTAGGTTGGGTCCTCCCTGACCTGGAACAAAACCGACCCTGCACCCGTCACAGGCTGACTGGGTCTCTGTAGATGGATGCAGCTTGGCTACAGTGGGACAGGGCTCATGGAATCCACATCTGGGCATACTCCTACAACAACTGCACAAAAGGTGATGGGAGGAATATTTGTGTGACCACTAGAAACCACTTGGGTGGCATTCCAACTTATCATATTTTTGCCCACCATGCCACTTCAAATTATACCTTGTCTTTCTATGTAACACAGTCCTGCCTATCGGTACTATGCATTGCATGAAACCATTAGATACATAAGTAAATACATCTGCAACACTTTTCATTGTGCGCAATGCAATCATATATTTAGGCTTTTGATGATGCTGTGTATTGGAATAATGAGGAGGAACAAGGGCTCTCACCATCCCCTTCATCATGATGATCTTGGGCCCGAGGAACCTGCTCACAGTGAAAATGTGCATGAGACGGAGGCAGAATACGATGAAGTCCACTGCGAGGATGACTCTTCCGGCATAAAACGAGGCTGTGATCCATCTGCAGACAGGAAGAGACGAGCAGAGGTCAGTGTCATTGCAAAGAGGTCTGGGGCACAAATGCTACTATTCACTGCCTGATGGTATTGACCCAACTGAGCTCCAGAGCCCTCTGGTATGCTTGGGGCGGTTATGTGCTGGAGATTGGAGCACATTGATGTGAAGACAAGACTGGCATTACACCTGATACTATGAAGGAACATGGAAAAGAGCAACCTAGGATGGGCACACTGGGTTGGGTAGCAACAGTAACAAGACCACTGTATGGACTCACAGACCGGTGTTCGTGTTGGTGACACACAATTGCTCCATCAATTTCATGCAGGGAAATGCATGCAGTGTAGTATGTTTCTGGATTAAGTGTGTGTGTATTTATGTGTGTGTGTGTGTGTGCGCAGTTGCACAAGCACGCAAGATTTATAAATGTTGCAAAGCTTCGGTGTGCTAACACATCAGCTTGATATGACCCGAGTCATAGAACTGGGGCTTCACACATACATGCTACATCTCCCAAACCTCCCCTGCAGTGCATGAGAAACTAGTATGAATCCTGCACGCCCAGCTGACAATGTGCAGTAGGTCACTGACTTTATGTTATCTTGCTGTTGTGTTAATACTGTTCGTATGTTACCTGGTCCCTAGATGCTCAGCCAGTGTGAGTGTTATGTGTGGAATGTGGGTGTGATGGACATGTTTGGAATGCTTGGGTGCCTGGTGTGATTGTTGACAGTTGAAGATGGGCTGAGCAGCAGGGAGGCAGCTCCTGGTGGGGCTGCTCTACAGGATCTTCACAGCATGTAACTACAACCTATTAAATCTCCATGAAACTAAATCTCGGCACCGGGAGTACATAATTACGAACAATTGTTACTTACCTGTAAACAGGTGGTTCTCCAGTATTGGTGTCTTTCATAGATTCACATGCTTGAATATTCCCCGTCGTCGAAGTGGGAGTCCCACGGTAAATACAATAGCAATAATGCTAAATATATATAAATATATATAAAACATAATACAAGAAAAAGAAAGGAAATACAACTGAAATCCTCTAAAAACGATTCCTACATAGGAATGCAAGGCAAAGAGAAAAAAACTATCTGTAACACATTAGTGTCATTATGTTAGTCCAAACTGCAGCCAATCAGGCGCCAGCACCCTCTAGAACCTTCTCCTCAGAAGCTCAAGCCCTCAGATTTTCGTAGCACAAAGTAACCAAGAGTGTATGAGGAGAAGAGAGCCTCTGAGGGGAGGAGGGTGGGTCGCATGTGGATCTATGAAAGACACCAATACTGGAGAACCACCTGTTTACAGGTAAGTAACAATTGTTATTCTCCAGTATTAGGGGTGTCTTTCATAGATTCACATACTTGAATAGAATAGAAAGCAGTAACCTCCTAGAACTGAGATTGCTAGGCATATGAAGAAGAAAGCAAGACAGTACTAATAATAATAATACAGTCATATAACACATCATAGCAATCACAGGAAACACTAAGGAGGAGGGAACAGAGGCTCACCTTACTGAAAAAGATGGCGAAGCACTGCCTGTCCCACTGCGGTATCCGCTTCATTGATGGCATCCAAACAGTAATGTTTGGTGAAGGTGTGCCTGCTGGACCATGTCGCTGCACGGCAGATCTGATGAAGTGGCACACCAGCAAACAAGGCGGTGGATGAAGACATCGCCCTCGTAGAATGAGCCCTCACTGAAGACTGCAATGGTTTGCCCGCTTGTTGGTGACAGAAGGCAATGGCTGAGGAAAGCCACCGGGCAATAGTCAGTTTGGATACTGGATGTCCGTAGCAATGAACAGTTGGTCGGACTTGCGGAAGGGGGCAGTTCTGGCAAAGTAAAATTTAAGACATCGTTTGATGTCCAAAGAATGTAAGCGCTGCTCCGCCGGAGATTTTGGGTCCGGAAAGAAAGTCTTGAGGAACACAGGCTCATTCAAATGAAAATCCGTAGGTACTTTAGGCAGGAAAGAGGGGTTGGTACGAAGTGCCACTCCGTTAGGTTTGAACTGTAGATAAGGCGGTTTGACAGTAAAAGCGTGAAGGTCGCTCACTCGACGAGATGAGGTCAAAGCCAGAAGAAGCGCAACCTTCCAGGTGATGAATTTGATATCCGCCTTATGGATAGGCTCAAAAGGGGATTTCATATTTTGAGAAAGTACAACATTGAGGTGCCAAGCTGGAGGAGGGTGACGCACAGGTGGGAACTTGCGGAAGAGCCCTTTGAAGAATTGACGTATAATTCGTGATGAACAGAGGGATGAAGAGCCATCATGTTGGAAACGAGATATTGCAGCTAAGAAAACTCTCAGTGTAGCATGAGAGAGTCCTGACTGAGCGAGGCTCAAAAAGAATGGAAGGAGCTGTTCAGGAATGGAATGGATGTGATGGATATTGGCTGTAGCGCACCAATGACAGAACCGCTTCCATTTAAGTTTGTAAGTCTTGATGGTAGACGGAGCTCTGGCATGAGCCAGGATGTCTCTGCACTCCTGGGATATGTTCAATCCAGCGAACTCAAGGTGCTCAGGTTCCATGCCCACAATTGTAGCGTTGAGTGATCTGGATGACACACTAAGCCCCTGTCCATAGTTAGTAGGTCTGGACGAGGACGTAGAGGAATGGGCTCGCACTGGGACATTAGAAGCAGTTCCGAAAACCATGCCTGTCTGGGCCAACGAGGTGCGATCAACAGGATGTGGCAGGGCTGCCTCCGCATCTTCCACAGTACCCGCGGTATTAATGGGAGCGGCGGAAAAGCGTAAGCGAATAGATCGCACCAGCTGATCAAAAGGGCATTCTCGCAGGACCCTGGGTGGGGATGCCAACTTGCATAAGACGGGCATTTCCAATTCTCCGGTGTTGCAAAGAGATCTAGATCTGGGTGACCCCATTGGCGGAACACAAGATACAGAGTCGGTTGGTGCAGTTCCCATTCGTACGTTGAGGAAGTGGACCTGCTCAAAGAGTCCGCTAGGAGGTTGGACACGCCCAGAAGGTGGACAGCTGTCAAGGTGATGTGATGGCAAAGAGCCCACTCCCAGATCGACTGGGCCAAGCGGGACAGAAGTGGAGACCTGGTCCCTCCCTGCTTGTTCACGTAGTGCATACTGGTGGTATTGTCTGTTTGGATTAGCACTGACTCAAAGTGAAAAACTGGAGGAAGGACTTGAGCGCTAGAAAGATCGCCATCAATTCTAGCCTGTTGATATGCCACGTGCGCTGCGTCGGCGACCACTTGCCCTTGATGGAGAGGCCCTGGAGATGAGCGCCCCACCCCTCCAAGGAGGCGTCCATCGTCAGCGTAAGGTCTGGAGCATGATCGAGGAAGGATACACCCCTTTCCAGATTTGCGGGCTGCGCCCACCAAAGCAGGCTCATTTTCATGCGGGCTGTGACGGCAACTAGGTCGAAGGACCCGGAGACCTGATGCCACTGTAAGTCCAGTTCTTCCTGAATAGGACGGATTGCAGCGTGCCCAATGACTTCGCTGTATCGGTGTCCTTTTTGATGGACTCAAGGGCATCATCGATATGGGATCCGAATAACGATTCCCCATCATATGGCATATCCAGTATTTTGGCTTGGACTTCCTGCCGGAAGGAAGTGGACTTCAGCCAGCCTTGTCGTCGGAGTGCAGCCGCACTTGCCAGGAGGCGGAAACCTGTGTTAGCAATATCGACTGCACAGTCGATTATTTCTTCCGATGCCCTTTGACCATCGCGGAGAATCTGTTGTGCGTCAGCCTTGGAAGCATCAGGTATGAGTGCCATGTAATCTGCAATGTCCGACCACATCTGCCGGTCATAACGTCCCAAGATGGCTAAGGCATTGGCTGCCCGGACAGATGTTGAAGCCATCATTGAGAACTTGCGGCCAATAGCATCTAAACGTCGACCCTCTCTATCCGGAGGGGCTGTGATTTGGGACGCTGGATTCCGTGCTCTACGCTGTGCGGCTTGAGTCACGACAGAGTCTGGCTTGGGATGAGAAATCAGGCAAGCTGGAGAACCAGTTGGGGCCTTGTACTTCTTCTCAAGGCGCAGAATTTGAGCAGGTAAGGAGTTTGGAGCATTCATTAGTTTAATGCCCTCTTTCCAAACAAAATCGATAATAGGAATTGTGTGTACCTGCTTATAAGGTTTATCTTTAAAGTCATAAAGAAAACAATCCTCCTCCTGTTGTGATCGTGGAAGTTTGAAACGCTGAGCCGCGTTATCCATTAAAAGATGGAAACTGGTGATATCTACTGGTGGTGACTCACTCGAGGTACCAGGTTGAGGAGAGGGCGTCTGCGCCCGATAATCATCCCATTCGGCCATATCCTGGTCGCCTGCCTCATCATCCGTGTTGTCTGGGACTTCACCGTCTTCCCGTTCTGCGATCGCCTCATCGTCCGCATCCTGCGGGTATACAGTGGTATGGATGCTAATTGATCTATGAACCTGAGACGAAGTTGCAGGTGGCACGATAGGCGGCAATGAAGGTGGAGGTAGGGCCACAGGAGCGGGAGATTGCGCAGGTGTAGTCTGCGGTGTTGCAGGAAAACGGCGGTTGTAATCGTCCAGCATATGTTGGAGATTAGAAATCAAGGTCAAAGGAATGGTGGCCACAGGAGATTGTGTGAACTGCTCCTCTTATTGAAAATCTGGGTCACCGCCATCGTCAGAGTCTGTGTCCTGACATTTAATTATTAAATCAGAGGGACTATGAGCTGCCCCAAACGTGTCCTCTTCATGCTCCGAGTCTGTGTCATGCTCAGATGTAGTTGCGAACATCGGAGAAGGTGGTTGAGGCTCTGGGTCAGGGATCTGTTGGCAGGGTACTGTAGTGCGAGGATGTGAAGATTTAGAGGTCTTCAATGGCACTAACGGCAAAGATGCAAAGGAAACCGGTGCCGCCGTGGACGGAGCCGTCGCTGTTAACGTCGACGAGGCTGATTTAGCTGTTGTCAACGGTATTTTTGAAGAAACCTTCGTTGACGGAGTGGTCGTCGACGGGGTCGTCGATGGTGGCACTGTTGACGGGCGACCCACTGTAGACGAAGTCGTCGACGGGGTCGTCGTCGATGCTGGTACTGACTCCGTAGACGGAGTCTTCGTCGACGGTGTCTTCGCCCACGAGGCTTTAGTTGACGGCGTCGTCGACGACGACGATGTCTTTGGGTCTTTCGTCGACGAGGATTCTCTTTTCTTCGCCGACGAGATGGGAATCGTCGACGGGACAGGTTTAGATGGCAACGAAACCCTCGTCGATGTCGAGGCTGTCTACGAAACAGTCGTCGACGATGAGAAAGCTGAAGTGGTAGTCAGCGTCGTCGTCGAAAATGCAGGCAATGCTGTTCTCGTCGTCGGAGCGCTCGTCGATGCTCCCGTCGACGGCAGAACTTTCGTGGGCGTAAAGGTGGTAGGAGTGGCAGAAGACACCACAGGAGCCACAGACAAGGCTAATTTAGGCTTCTTGAGGAAAGGAGAAGGAAGCTCCTGAACACTACCACGCTTTGAGGCTGCTGAAGAGAAACCAGAATGTAAACTTTCTGCGTCGGACAGTACAGAGTCCTTGTCCTTAAGACGTTTCAGCCAAAGGAGAAGACGGCCTTCCCTGTCTTTAAGAGTTTTGGTAGAAAAGGTCCTACAAAACTTGCAGCTGCCAGCCTCATGATCCGGGTATAAACAATAAATACACTTCTGGTGGGGGTCCTTTTCAAAAGGGTGCAGCTTCCCACAAGAAGAGCAGGGTCTGAATAAAGACTTCTTACTAGACATGTTGTAGAAATATCTGGAACTAGAAGAATAGAGATGAAAAAACTGAGCAGAGCTAAGGGAGACTCCCTTCACACGACGTGCTGTAGAAAATCTGAGGGCTTGAGCTTCTGAGGAGAAGGTTCTAGAGGGTGCTGGCGCCTGATTGGCTGCAGTTTGGACTAACATAATGACACTAATGTGTTACAGATAGTTTTTTTCTCTTTGCCTTGCATTCCTATGTAGGAATCGTTTTTAGAGGATTGCAGTTGTATTTCCTTTCTTTTTCTTGTATTATGTTTTATATATATTTATATATATTTAGCATTATTGCTATTTTATTTACCGTGGGACTCCCACTTCGACGACGGGGAATATTCAAGCATGTCAATCTATGAAAGACACCCCTAATACTGGAGAAACTATAATAATTCAGTGCACTGTGCCCATTCCTGAAGCCTTGCTGTGTTTGGTAGAACGGTGTCTGAACACCTAAAATAGAGGTACTCCCCTAAAAGACATTTAGTGACACAGCCTGGAAACTCACCCCAATCCGGTAATAAAATACAGTTATGCATGAGGTGCAGCTTGCCCATGAATGGTATCATTTGAGAAGCGCAGCTTTCATTCCAGGGAGCATCATGGCGCTAGTAAGGAAGAAACCAAGACAGGAGAGCAGCAGTGTTCAAACCAATCAGATGACTGAAAACACTAGGTTGTCTGGGGCTACAAAGATCCAGGTCCATCACAACCCAGGACCCCAGTACACTGCATTCTTATTTCCTTCTCCCATTTTGTCGCCGCCTTTTCTTGCCTTCCTCTCAGTTCTTTCACCCTCTCCTGTTCGTTGGTGTCTTTTCTTTCTTGTGCCCTTATCCTCCACTTCCTCTGTACCAGAACCCCAGAAGAGTAAACACAGTCAAGCCCTGGCATGCACGCTGCCTAAATAAAACAAATCAGAACAGGAATTCTCTGAAATAACATCAGCTGGTGCAAGGAACGCTCGACCCCGCCCGCCCCTGGGCCCCGGTGCACTGCACCGGCTGCACCAAAGGTTGCTGCGCCCCTGACACACAGAGCAGATACATCTGCATCTCTTGGACTACACACAAGTGTCAGCTGTTTGCACCTTCGGTGAAAGAAAAGAGAATAATGCAACCATGCCTTTTAAAACAAGCATTTGCAATGCAATAGGTCTCGCTTTTTTTTAGTTAGAGCTAATGGTGTTGTAAATGATAATGTGTTTTATCTATGTATTTTAGTTGGAAGTGTAGTGGATATATGAACTGAGATGCAGCTGCAGCACTGTGTAGAGAATAAAAAAATGAAGAAGTGCCACAAGGACCAGAGATGCAGATGTAGCACTGTTTAAAGGACAGCGAATGAGGAATTACCCACGAGACCAACGAAGCATGAAGCAGCACTGCCTAGAGGACTAAGAATTAAGAATTACCACTGTGACCAGAGACAAAGCCGCAGTACTGGTTAGAGGACTTACAATGAGGAATTACTGACGGAATAAGAGTAGCAGCCTGCAGCACTGTTGAGAGACTTAGAATGAGGAATTACCACTGGGATGAGAGAAGCAGTTAGCAGCACTGCCTAGGGGATTAAGAACTATGAATTATTAACAGGACCAGGGAAGCAGCTCGCAGCACTGTCTAGAAGACTAAGAATGAGGAATTACCACTGTGACCAGAGACAAATGGCCATACACTGGACACAGCATGCGTCGAAGAGAAGCGCTGCTAGCCATTTTCATAAAAACTCCCTCTTTTATTTATGTATTTAGCTACGCACATAAAAATGTCTTTGTGGCCATGCTTTCTATTTAGTACGAGGCCCGCTTTTATTTATTTATTTAGTTGCTTGCCACTGGGAAAGGCGACAAAGAAGCTGTTTTAAATTGCTTAATCCCCACACTGCCAGAATCTGGTTTGCTGTGAGGGTTTTCCCGGTGATGGCATCAATGTCGGCAAACCCTTTCTGTTCTCCCTGTAAACGAGGTGGTGAAACACAGAAAGGGTGGGCAGGGCACCCATCCATTCACTGCAGATGTCCCCTCGCCTCCTTCCTCTGAACGAGGCCTTTAATCTCTTAGCACTACAGGTGGTCATGGAATTTATTCATTCCTCCTTTAATGATGGGGCAGATGAGGTCAAAATTATGCAGGAAATGCATAAAGCTAATGTCATCCGTAACCAGATTTTTAGTCCCCTAATCCGCTGTTGTTCAGCCTTTCGTTTATAAATTGCAAACTCCAAATTAAAGATAGCTAAAAATCTAGCTAACCATTGTTGGAAAGGTGGTGCCATTGGATCTAGCCATACAGAGGCTATGCATAGTTGTAGAACCGCCATTGAATTAAAGATTAGCTTGTGGCCGTTACCGGGAGGATCCGTACCAGTGGCCCCTAGCAGAATTACTTCGCTGGTTAGGGCTATATTCCTTTGTAAGACAGTATTCAGAAATGTCTCTATATCTCGTATTACATTTATTAGCCCACTACATAAAGCAAAAATATGAAACGAGTTGGCTTTAAAGGCATTGCATCTAGGACAGCACGTTCCCTTACCATTTTCCCATTTGGCGATTTTGTCTGTCGTGTAATAAAGAAAAAAGCAAGTTTTATAAAACTGAGTCTAAAGTTTGGTAGACATGAGGATGGATTGGGAAAGAGAATAGTCATGTTTAAATCCCTCAGCGGACATAGCTACTGTATCTTGCCATTTCTGGGAGGTTTTCTCTAGATCATCCGGAAGCATTGCTATGAGAGAGGAGTAAACTCCTCCAATAGTGTGGAGCCTGGATTGAATGATTAACTCAAAAAAAGCTGTTTCTTCACTCCAAGCTTTCCCTCTTAGTTCTCGTATAATAAAATCCCTTATTTATAGGTATTTTAAAAAATCTCGCCTGTCCAGGTGGTACTCAGTTTTCAACATTTCAAAAGATTTAACCCCAGCTGGGGTGAAGAAACAACCTAATTGTGACAATCTTGCCCTGCTCCACCTAAGCAAGCAGTTATCTCTAAAGATGGCTCTTGGGAGTATGGGGTCATCTACTATTGGTGTGTAGTATGAAAATTGACCTAGCCTCAGCATTTTCCTCACCACATTCCACACTTTAAACCCACTGTAAAGATTTTTAAATGTAACTTTCTTATGGTAGCTATCATGCATATGTCTCCAATGATAGCCTCTACTTTTGCTACCAAGCAGTAGTTGAAAGATTGTCGGCGAATCGCCCCCAACGGGTCCTCATCCCTCAAGTTTTGTATGTATAGTACTACCGACGCCCAATAATACATCTTTAGGTTAGGGAGAGCTAGACCCCCTCTATCTTTAGGGAGAGTAAGGAATTTGTAAGCACACCGGGGTTGAGCATAGGCCCAAATAAAGCTGGCAAACGTGCGTTCTATTGCCTTAAACCAATGGTTAGTGAATTCTAAACAGATTGATCTAACTAAGTACAGGATATTTGGGAAGTACATCATTTTAACTGCGTTCACTCTGCCAATGGTGAACAGATGGAGATTGTCAAGGCGGCGTAGGTCTTTCTGGATTGAGCCCACCATTGGTTTTAAATTCATGTCTACCAAATTCTCCAGATTGGAGCAGATAGCTACACCCAAGTAAGTAGCTGTCTCAACCACCCAGGGATCGATCACCCTGCTTGTTTTATTTAAAATAATTTGAGTCTTCCCTTGGTTAAGAGCATAGCCGGAAACTAGCCCAAAGTTGGTAGATTCCTCCTTAATATTGGGCATAGCTGTGCTAGGATCGGCGGTGGCAATAGCTACGTCATCTGCGTATGCCAGAGTTTTAGTTGGATAGTTTTGGAGCAAAAATGGTGGTATATTCCTATTTTTCTCGAGTCTACGAATAAAGGGGTCAATATATATGGCAAAGAGGAGTGGCGCGCATTGACACCCCTGTCGAGTTCCACGAGAGATTGTAAATTCCTTGGTGAAGCTTCCATTCACAGGTACCACTGCCCTAGGGTTAACATATAGTTTCTGTACTGCCTTAATAAAGCACTCCTTAAACCCGACATTGGCCATGGTAGCCCATAAGAATTGCCGGGAGACCCGATCGAACGCCTTCTTGGCATCTAGAAGGATTAATGCTATAGGGTCTCCTGCCACCTCTGTACCATCGAATGAGATAATCACTCTATGTATATGATTAATACTAGACTTCCCAGGCACAAAGCCGTGTTGACTTCGCATAATCACCTTATGCACAATAGGAGCAACCCTATTTGCCAACATCTTTGAGTAAATGTTTGAGTCCATGTTAATGAGCATGTTAGGGCGGTAGGATCCTAGCTGTTCCGTTGGTTTATTCTTTTTAGGGAATATTATTAATTTAGCCCTGGACCAGGAGCAAGGAGGTTTACCACCTTCAAAAATGTGGGCAAATATTTCTAATAGAATACTATTAATTTGTTCTAAAAAGGTTAGATAGAACTCAGAAGAGATACTATCCAATCCAGTGACTTTCTCCCTCAGGAGGTTTTGAATGATACTTAAGAGTTCCTCCAACTTAGGGGATTGTTCCAACATGCACTGATCCTCCTCATCCAACTTGTCATAGTCACCACTCTCTAGGTATCTTTCTATCTCCGTTATGCCTCCCCGTCCTTCCTCCGTACAAAAAGTCCGGTAAAATCTCCAAAAGGCCTCTCTAATAAGCTCTGGGTCAGATATTGAGCCTTCCACGGGATCATGTATTTCACAAATCACATTGGTGGTGGCTTGTTGTCGCATACGCACGGCTAACCGATGACCCACTAATTTGTTGACTTCGTAGACCATTTCTTTCCTGGCAGCAGCTTTCCTCACAGCTTTCTCAATGAAAATATTGGTAATTGCCGCCTTGGCGATTGCTACCTGGCTTTGACTTTTGGAGATTTTGTCAGTCGCATTGGCCCTCCTTGTAGCTTCAGACAGCTCTTCTTCTGACTGCCTGAGACTCTCTTGCAGGCCACCCATTGTCTTCCTCTCTAACTTGTTGGCTCTCATTGAGTACTGTAAGGTCTCTCCACAAATCCCAGCTTTCAAGGTGTCCCAAACTATATCGATCGAGGCACTATCTAAGTTGTGAGCTAAAAAATTGGGGATCCATTCTCTCATATGGGCACGGTATTTAACATCCTCTAGAAGGATTTTCTCAAAAGTCCAACATATGGGGTCAGTTTTGGACGGCATTACATTTAATGAGCAAACTAGGGGATTATGATCGGAGAGTATTCGGGGCAGCTTCTCTGTTTGACATTTGCTTTTAAGGGAATTCGACAAAAACATAAAATCAATTCTGGCGTGAGTAGAGTGTGGGTTAGAAAAAAAGGTATACCCAGGATCATTGGGTTTAGATATCTGTCCGCAATCTACCAATCCATGTGTGAGACATAAATTTTTTAGGGATTTGAATACTTGCGGTTTGCGACCTCTGTATACCCATTCATCTTTCATCAACCAGTTGGTTGGGAGGTTAATGTTAAAATCCCCACAGACCATTATCGGTAAGGGCCAGTGTGCGAGTTCATTGGAGATTACATCGAAAAAATCCGGGTCACCTCTATTACTCCCATAGACTGTACATAATGTACATTTTAAGCCCTTGTTGCACTGACATTCGGTAATAGCCCACGTACCAAAATTATCGGTTTTGGATTGGCTAAAAACCAATCTATTACCCTTAGCTAAAATAGCGACCCCCCCGAACCCGAGCCCCCTGTGAAGTTGCGCAAACCAGCCTATACCCAAGTGAATTCAGCAACTGGCTCTAAGAACCCTCTATGTGTGTTTCTTGGAGGCACACAATATCTGCCCCCCAAGCCCGTAATCCTAATGCTACTATTTGCCTTTTTTTAAAAAGTTGTTTAGGCCACTGAAACCAGAGCACAGCAGAGCTTACCACCAATCCCAATGTTGCCTTCACCCTGACTATGCAAGTTTGTGATGCCTGAAGTAATTTTCGCTCTTTTCTTACCCGTCCTGTCTGACCCTACACCACTACCCCTCCTCCCCGCCTCCCTCCCCCACCCTCCACCAATCTTGAAGGTTACCTGCCCCGCGTTGGGACTGGGATTTGACGTCCGTCATTCACTCCCCCATGAGCCCGCTGAGCAACCTCCCCTGTGTAACTATCTAAAACTCTAGTGAGCAGAAAGAGAAGAAGAGAGAAGAAGGAGGAGAAAAATACCATAGCAACCCTAGAGGAGTCATTGCATTGGCATAACTGCTCATTGCACACCTGTTAAGGTGTTTTA
This sequence comes from Lissotriton helveticus, assembly GCF_964261635.1. Taxonomy (NCBI): domain Eukaryota; kingdom Metazoa; phylum Chordata; class Amphibia; order Caudata; family Salamandridae; genus Lissotriton; species Lissotriton helveticus. Next base: position 1,675,163,322 of record NC_136069.1, on the reverse strand, counting down.
ACATTGTAGAAAATATTCATTACTTATGACCAGTGATTTCACCTAAGTAGATTTTGGCCTGAATTTCTGAAATAAAACTTCGAATTGACTCCTGAAAGATGACCTTAAGCCTTGCTGGATTTTGTTGGTACACTGTGGCCCCCAGTTTTTGGAAAGGATCAAAGAGCTTCCGAGTCTCCATCTGCACTCCACAGTGGCGTACGCGAAGTCAGGTAGAGAAAAAAATGTACTCCTTCAAAAGAGCGTTTATTTGTGGGTCTAGCAAGGTCATAATGGGCCTGGCGAAGCAGAAATGTTCCACAGAATAGCAACATGGCCCGAGGGTGTTGTTGGGAGGCCGGGCCCTTTTTGCTGGGAAATAAAGGAAACCTGTGAGCTCTCTGGACCTCCTTGTCCCAGTCCCAATCCTGAAGTTCTGGAAACGCTCCATTGAGAAAAGTTACCATAAATTTCCTTGGATCATCCTTTTCGATCCCTTCTGGGATCGCCAGAAAGCGAAGGTTATTCCACCTCTGTTAATTCTTTTGCTCCTCAGCCTTCCACATATAGGGGCCGATTAGATGGCGGATGGATGCATGACGGCTGGGCTGGAGGCGGCGGAAAATACACCTCATCGTCTGCCAGCAGCGGGCCTTCCGTCCGCCATATTAGGAAGGGGAACTGGGCACATTTACTATGCACGGCGTAAAAACGTGAAATGCCACGGGAACACACCAGACACCACGGCAGATGGAGCCAATCCAGGCTCACCGCTATGCGGGAATGACATCCGCAATATTACGATGTCGCAAACAAACTAGAACACCGCAGCGGAAACAGCTCCATCTCATAGACGGCGGAAGCACCACAACGGAGAGGGAAAGCATTGCCACGAGAGCCACCGCACGGACCCGACCGCCGTGGACCCAGGCAGTTGGGCCTGTTACCGCGGCCACTCCGTCCGCAGCTGTCGTTTTTTCTATGGTTCCGTCCGCAGTCGGCGGTCTTTGGAGACATCCGCCCGCCGCGGTCGGGTTTTGCTGGAGGAGAATCCTAATAGCATAGCCGGTGTCCCCACGGTGCGGTCGGACGGTCATTTTCTGCAAGACTGGCGGTCCGGACGCTTTCAGTCCGCCATCCTAATTGGCCCCTAAGTCTTTAACAATGCCCTCGCGTTCGTCATGCTGAGTTTTAAGCAAAGTAACATCATTTTCCAGTTGTTCAGTTCTCACTTCCACCGAGGCCATACGATCAACAATTTCGGCGCACTCTTCCCCACCTTGCGCACAGCACCTTGTAAATTCTTTGCTGCCAGACGCGATCTCCGGCTATCTGCCTTTTCTTCTGCTTGGAAACTCCTGATGGATTGTAGAATGTCTGCTAAAGCCGGTTCGTTGTTTTGACCACTCCTGTTGCTCACTTTGGGACAGTCTGCCACAGCGTGGGACCTCCAGGAGGTTACGGCGGGTTTAGAGAATGATGAGATTGAGGTGTCTTCATGCTCCCATTTTAGGTCTATATTGTCATCTTTGTCGGATGTGTCACAGTCATTGCCATGTGGGTCCTTACTCCCCTTTGTTTTTTGTAGTTGTTTCTTTTTTGAGAGGCGCTTGTTCTTCAGTGGTTCGGTATTGATACTACTATACCACTTGGCGCCTTCCTCCCCGCTAGAAATGGAGATACTTATGTGGGAAAGTTCAGACTCCTCAGTGAGGGAGTAAAATTTGTCCTGACAATCTGGTGTTTTGAGAGTATACTCCTGCTGGAAGAGATTACTAGCGTGTACATGGGGGGGGCATTCTCACAGGCTCCGCCAGGACGGACTCGCGGTGGCTTGCTTTATTAGAGCTAGTGCTGGGGCTGCAAAAATGCTGAGTCATGCTATCCTCAGGGAGAGAAGAAAGTACAGCGGCTGCTGTTCATGTAGCACTGTCTGAAAACTGAGAGTCACTCATTGACACATCCAGCAAGGGAGGGCTGGTTCCCCCTTGTTCATGCTCCTCTGATCGGGCCTCGCTATCTGTAACAGCAGCAGCAGCGTCAATAGATGCGGAGCCCTTTTCACCCCTTGAGATGGCCCCAAAGCTTGGTGTTATTAGCGGTTGCTGTTTCCCAGTTTCTTTTGTTACTCATGAGGAGCCTTTTTTATTGTGGCAGAATTTAAGGCATCCAGTTCATTTGGCCTTCTCTCTGGGCATCCCACTTTTTTTCCCCTTCTCCCCACCCCACTTTTGCTTTGCAGCCTGGGATCTCAGGTTTCTTCTGCCGGGTAACGGCTGGTACAGTGTTCCTTAGCACAGGTGTATACTTTGGTTTCCCCCCACGGGCTCCCTTCCCGGTCATTCTTTCTTGTGAGTTACAGCAGGCGCAGAGATGACACAGTGAAGGGCTGCGCAGCGAGGGGTTTCTCCAGCCCAAGGTACCAGTCAGGATCCGTTGAATTGTATGGAGACGGCAGCGCGATCTGCCTGTAGTAGCGCTGTGGGCTTGGTGCTGTGGAAAGACGGACGAAGCTGGACACAGCCCAGCGCAGATCTAGGGTGCCTGATTCACGTCCTCGTGGCAGGGGCGATGCAGCTGTTCGATCCGAATGATGCAGGTAAGGACAGTGTGCACGGCCCTAGGGTGGTGTCTCAAGACCATTCCTCACGGTCCCCTCTCTCGAAACTTTGTTCAGTAGTAGCGCGATTACTCTTGTCCGGATTGCATGTACAGCTCTACCGGTTCAGCATCGAAGAACTCAATACACGGGGAGATGCTCAGTGGAGCGACTCATCGGCGGTGTCAGTCGGCCGCCATCTTCCTTCCGAAAAAAAGGGCTCTTTTCAGTTTTAAAAGGCCTTAGAGAAGTAAGGTGTGAAGTAGTGTGGCATTTCCATAGAGTCCATCAGAAGACTGTACCAGTAACACTGTGTGTTCTGCTTTGGAAGGAGTAAGGAACGCCAATTTCTCAGTCATCGGCTGGGCCTCCTCCCACGTACACAGAACTTCCTGATGGAGCAAGGATTCGCACGTAGAGCGACTTGCTCGAGCTCAACCCTCTCGCCCTAACGTTAATGATGTAATCAACATGTTTGTGTATTAACAAAATGCATTCGTTACTCTGAAAAGCATCCAAGGGACACTTGTCTATGTGCTATTACTAACCGTAATCCGCTTGCTCTTAAAATGGCGGCTGCTAAGCAGGGTTTTCTATTGCGCATGCGTTAGTCACACTCACGTGATATGACGTCTCTATCCACTTGGAGGGAAACTTTGCTTCTGCGCACTAGAACTAAGATGGGTGCTCTATGTTAACAGGGTGCATGAAGCTTGCATTGCTACTTTTGCCAAGCTGTTTGTTCTGCTTAACAGTAACGCTTTAGTTAAATATAAAATAATGGGCATAGAGTAGAAATAAGTGGTATACAATGCAATCATTTAGTCCTTGTTCTCAAACTGTTCCTTTTCTATTCTTACATGACTTGCACATTCAGGCCTGATGCCTATTGCTGAACTCCATCTTTGGAGGAACTGCGTCTGCGCAAACTTCCCAGTCCGTGAAGCAGATAGCCTTGAACACCCGCCAAGAACAAGGTTTGCTAGAAGATGGTCATGGGAACCTCACCTTTGCCCTCAGCAGAGGAAGAAAAGTTGCAATTTGAAATACAATGTTATAATTTTTGGAACATTCATTGTTGGGTGGAATAAAACATACGTGAGAAATTTAATTCAATGGTGGGAACGTAAAATGAATATTAAATATGAAAAGTTTCATTTTGGTGTGGGGTGATGAAATAGTCCCATCCTCTTGTCCAATCCAAATTGGGAACCCTGATACTTGCAACATTGGGGGGTGGTACTCTAACCCGAAAAATAGTATAACTAGAGTAGGTTTAGTTAGTTAGATCGTCCGACTTGTCCGAATAGCTGACCTGTCACTGACCCAACGCATTCAATAGGATCAAGAACAGAGGTGCCGTGGAGCACTCTGTTAGGAGATTCGATAACCCAATCGGGGTTCGGGAGCTGAGGTGCTGGCGAAGTACTTTGTCTGTGGATTTGCTGACCTATTCGGGGTTTAACTGTTAATTGCAGAGGGGTCCAACGCTGGCATTATTCCTTTAGCTGCGGGTGCTGGTTCTAGCCTGAGGTGGTCCTGTCCTGATCCAATTTGGTCCGTACCTGTTCTGGTTTTCCTGGTCTACATCTGTCCTTTCTGGCACCTGCATTTCCTGGGGTCCTGTCCTTTATCCAGCCCATGGCCAGGGTTGGTCTTCACTCATTTAGGTAAATATAACCTGAAAGACTGATTTTGAATGTTCCCTTTTCTTCCCCTTCCTATGTTTCAATGCCAAAGTCATATTCTACATCTGCTTTTCTTGTTCTCGTATCTATAATCATTCTCATTATTGAGATTTTCATAAAGAATTATGTATGGACTGTGACATTTAATAATTTACCTAGATAAAAGGTTAAAACTTTCCCGAGTCTGTGGTTATTGAAGGGAAAAGTTTAGTAAATGTAATTTTGTGCGTTTCCTATTATACTAACTCCCTTTGATCCCTAGGTCCGGTGACAAGGATTGGTAAATCAATTGGTATAGGACCTAGCAATACAACTTTGGTAGGGTGCTGTATAGGGGTAACTTACTCAATATATATGTGTTAATGTATATGGGCCCAGGTGAGTATGGTAACAACGAGTAGGTTCACCCCTCACGCTCTATCAGTTTCCCATCCTCACAGGGGGTGACAACCAACCCTTCTTGCAGCTTGTGTGACATGGGAACAGGAGACATTCTGCACTTAATCTGTACCTTCAAGGAGCTACTGCAAGAAAGGAAATGGCTGTTAAAAGGCGCCCTTCAAACAGAGAGGAATTAGCTCTAGGAGGCAAGTGGTGCTGGCATGCTTTGATCCGGGGCACACACAATTGAACTGCGTAGTGGTAAAATACCTCACGCTGGCCGAACAAAAAATGCCAAAAGCTTCAGACTACAGAAACCGTCTGGCTATCAGCTGAAGACACACCAGAAGCTCCCTGCGCAGGGTGCATAGGCAAAGAACTCTGCATTAGGCTCTGCCGAGACACTTACCTTACCTTACCTTACCTTTGAATGATAACATCACATCTACAACATCATCAAAGCATAAACTGGACTCCATTAAGTTATCATCTCAAACGGTTCTGAAACCCAAACATTGCGTTTTGACAAACAATCTAAAAAGCTGAAGCCTGATTGGCTCTATATCATGCCAGGGATGCAACCTGGGAGACCTTCTATCTTTTTCCTTCCCTTCCCTCATTCTCTTTCCTCACTACTCCCTTTCTCTATTTTCTTGAACTGTAAGCACCGGGCTAACAATCTGGCATCAGGCTGAATGGGGAGTTCCTGGTTTTCAGATTTTAATGCGTCTTCTTTTAAACTAATTTTACTGCAACAACAAAATGTGTCACAATGAGCTATACCCCTTTTGTCCCTTGTCTGTCAGGTATTATTTTTAGGTTTCACCCTGGCCGTAGCAACTGCGTAGCAGTTGCTCCACCCAGGGCGAAATCTTATGATCCTACATATGGGGCTTTGGTCCCGCCTCTGTCTTCCATTGTCTAGCTCCATAAATGGAGGCTAGCCATTGGAAGAGATTGGCTGTCAATCACGCTTTCCCCGTGAAAACGCGATTCGGGGGCGTTTCTCGGTCTTTTTTAAGTCCCGCCCCTTTGTCCTGGGCCGCGCTGTGATTGGCTGCCGGCCCGGGACACCCCCGTGACGTCATTCCCCGGGCCACGCTGTGATTGGCTGTCGGCCCGGGACCTGACTTGTTTACTTTGCCTCCACTTCATGTCCAGTTTCACTCCTTTAGCATGGTATCGGGGAGCAAATATATCGGTTCCAAATATGTAAGTGAGACTGAATGGTCTGGGAGAAGAGTCTGCTCTCTACTAACCCTATTTCCTTCGCAGCTTGCCGAGTTTAACGGCTGCCTGACAACCAGGCGCCGGCTCAGTGAGATGGAGGAGCAAAATCACCCAGTGAGGAACCAGGAATCCCCCCCACTGATGAAAGGCGGCGACGTGCAGCAGGTAAACTTAGTACTCGAGGACGTACCCTTTTAGCAATATAGCTTCAGCCAACGTAAACCTGACATACGTTCCTCTGCCAATAGCAACTCGCGGAGGCACCGTAGAGTACGGAAACCACAGCGCCATACGTAACCGACAGAAAATGTTGTAGCCAATCAGCAGATGTGAATATTCCAACCAATCCGCCGCCCCTCCTAGCAAAAGAGACAGTGTTGCTTCTGTTTGATGACGAGCAAATGCTTGCCATCGCTGTAGCCCTTTTTGTACGTGGTATTAATATTTTCTGTCCACTGTCGTTTATAAATTAGCCCTGATTTCTGTTTATTTTCTAAATGTGCCAGTTTGGTTTTTATTTAAAGACAACTGGCATCTCCTATGAATGACAGCATCTTATGGGTGTACTAAATCCGCCAATCAAAACTTGGTTGTAAATTATTTGGCCAATTATCATGGAGCATTTTACGAGGGGCGGTCTCACAGTCAAGGAGATAAGGCTTCCGAATTGAAGACTTTATCTGAAACTAAAATAGGACACAGTGCGAGGGTACGGCTGCGGCCATCTTAGCATGGTTGGTTATCTTTTACAGCAAAATCTTAAAACCCTAATGTGTGGCTGATTCTTTCTTTAAGCACTTTGAAAAGGAAGTGCTTCCATCCCACCATGTTAATATCGTATGTAAGAAAATTGCATAATTATCTTTAATGAATACATTGTAATCAGTATACACCATCAAGGGGAATAGACAAGTGTATGAGTCCCTTGCCATTTTGTACTGTTGTCTTTACCTTTATTGATGTCTATCCAGGCCCTTTAAAGTCATACTTGCAAAGGATGGGTATTTATGGCTTGTTGGAGCCTACTAAAATATTCGAGATTGGGCTCATAGCGCACTCGTTTCGGTAGGAACTGTGCGTGTTTTTAACTTTTTTTGAGAGCGGATTGGGCTTGTGTAGATTTCAGGCCTGGCAAACACCGCTGGGTGCTCCCAAGCCCCGGCCCTACTCGCCGTAAAATAGGGACAGAAAACGCCTGTTAAAGGAGCTATAACGGACTGTCCAGTTACATTCTGGACAGGTGGTCATTCTGATACGTGTGGGTTCATATTTATAGTTGAGAGGCGGGCGGTCTCTAAGAGGTATGGGTGATTTTACCGGGTTGTGGGGTTGAAGAAAATCGAGCATAAATGGGGTGAGAAACGGGCGCTCGAGTGCCCTGGGGTGAGGCTAAATGTGTCAGTTTAATAGGAAGCTGTTGTGTTGAAGCGATATCGCTCGGTCTAATGTGCTGTGCGGGGCTTGCAAATTCGATACATACAGGCGTAGGTGTCTGAGATGAGGAACATGGTATTTACATGGAGGCCGGGTAGCGGATTACCGTCTTGGCGGGGATCGGGCTCCGACGAATTCTAAGAGAATGATTTTATTAGAGGAGGCCTGGAGGAGTGCTCTCAGTGAGGGAGGTGGCAGGTCTTCGAAGAGAAGTGGTTGATTCGAGGGCTAACAGGTCAATAAAGGATAACTAAGTAACTGGAGGAACATTTCTCACCATATGCTTAAAACCCTGCTGTATACGTCGATGTTTGTGGTTGAGTGGACGGGGATGTCAAATTAAGGTGCTCATGTACAGGCACACCGTGTGTTCCAGATACAATTAGTTTTGATAAATGTGAATGTGAGGATCTGCTAGATGACGCCGTGTTCACTCTTCTGTCCACTTAGACACAGACTGGCCAGTAACACTTTGTGTGCGATGTTATTACATCATGTGGCTCGTCTACTGTTGATTCCTAGTGGTACTTCTGAATGAAAGGTGTCTCTGTATGGAGGCCTAGTTTTGAGAAAACATGGATTGTGTACGATCTCCTTACTTGACATACTGAGTTGGTGTCTGCTGGCGGTCTGCTCAAAGAAAGCATCTTTTCAGCAGCACTTCTTTAAACCCCCAAATATAGTTGAGTTCGTAGCGTGCATTATAACAACGCTCTCTGAAAATAGCATGAGTAATGACAGACCTTACTGAATCCACCTGTTTATTGTATTCTAGCGTGGTCCTTGCACCAGCTCCTGTCACAGTATGAATTGATATGAGGTGTATACCATCTCTTCTCTTATGTGTAAGCTGACATCCTAGCCATCTGAAGTAGATACTTTGAGCTAGCTATGTCTTTTCAAAGCAAGGGGTACCGAATACACCCCAACCTGTAGGTGTGCTGGCAAATGTCCAATTTCTGTCTCCTTATATGTTGTCTAACAAGTGTCTGGGATAATACCAGGCTCAATAACACCCCACCTGGTTCCAGGACCTCATGAGAAAGTTCACATCCCACTGTTTCTATCCTTGTGATTGACTGGAACAGGATGACACACCGCACTCGCATCTTTGCTACAGTAGAAGCTATTATTATGCTTCTACTTGAAACACAGCCTTCTATAGGGGCAATTAGGTCATGTGCTGTGTGCTTGATGCCCGTTACCTCCCCTTATGTTGTCATTCTAGAAATAACAAACACAGCCTTTAAGTCATTATAAACACACATTGACATTTCAGGACTCTACGGTGCGCGGGGCACTCTAGAAATAATTTATAACATGCTGTTTGATGAGTTACATCACTGTGGTAGTTTATATGTGATGTACAAGACCAGCTAAGACCCCTGTCACTCTTCGGACATTGGTGTGTGTTTTATGCGTATTGCATTGAACAGTCACGATGTGCATTAGGCCTTCTAGACATGTGACAGCTTTCTCCTCATTGAATGCTGTTTGTAAATCCAAAGGGCATTAACTGTAGAACGCAGGCAGTCCACCTCACAGGAGGTCATTCACAAAGTCCCACTGCAAGTTAAGGAAAAATTCATAACCCGCATATTTCACACACTAAGAAACGAAGACCTACAGACGAGACCGTAGTAAAGATAATTGGCAGGTCATGAGTTAATACTGGGTACAGAATCATGTTCTAATGTGTCATGCTAATCGCATATGGTAACTCCCTAACCTGATTAGTGAGTGCTACAAGATAGGCAGCGTTCCCAAGGAAAAATACAGAACTAACCAAGTGCCTGCATTTGTTGCGGATGTGCAGCGTTCCTGTGGCAAGGAGTGTTCAATACTTTTAAAACTCAGGTTTGCCCAGGAATGCTTGGGGCTTGCAAAGAGGAGGCGAGGCATTGGACTGAGTGTCCTGAAGCAGCGATTCACTGGTGACGTATTTCTGGAGCGTTGGGAAGTGCTCCCAGTGTAGTTTTTTAAAAACCCTTTTTTGTCCGTCCATTCACACTGTTTTTAATTGGGTTCGAATCACCCCTCTATTAAAAGTGTTGGTCGAGGGAGTGGTCTACACTCATTTTAATCTGCACCTTTTTTGGTTTGTAGTAACTTTACACGTACTAACTACAGGAACCCGATGAAGACACATGGCTACCTACCTTGTGTGGTTGCCTGAGGGTTCCTTTTTCCTCACTGGGAATTCACTACCCTTTTGACACAGTTAATATTTTGGTATAGGGCACTTAAGGGAGGTCGGGGACGGGCTGTCTCACCGTTTCTCCTTTTGAGCTCTGCATACCTGCACATAGAGTGAGTTTGTGTCTTCAGACATTCTGCTGTCAGGGCATGAAGAAGGGAGCCTTCTGTTAACAGAGTTTAGCCAAACTCGGTTTCAGCTACATAGGCCCATCTTTGGTCCCAGAAGGACAGAAGCAGGTAATCTGGAATCTGACTATGTTCTGGACAGCTTGGTTATGAAGACTTCTTTAATATAAATGGTCATATCTCAGTGTTTAAATAATAAATTGACCACTGTGTAATCTAACTGATTGTGAATGAAAAGCGAGGCAGGAACACTGAAAAATCCAGCTAGCACCAGCATTATTTACATGAGTCGCCTCTGTACACACATCATCTCACATGTGAACCAGACAACCTTAAATATTTAGGAATCTTAACCAGACTCATTTCTCCTACTTTGCTTATAAACTAATGAGAAAACTTTGTTGTTCATGCCTTTGTGTCATGAAAACGTGTAAAATAGATTTAATTGCCTTCATTGTTTTTTTTCTTTTCTAGTATTTCTTTTTCTTTTTTAATATATTTTCATGTTCATAGTATTTTTAGTAAATGTGTTTCTGGGGTTTTACATTTCTTATATTTTATTTATTGCCTAAATCAATACATATATTTTTATAGGTTTTGATAGTCATACATTTAGAACATTTAAAAAAATAGAATAATGTAAAATAAAAGCGTTTTATTAATGTTACTCTATATCAATCAATCTTTTTATAAACACACACACACACACACATACATGTGTTTGTGTTTATGTATGTATAGATTTACATGTAGATTAAATAATACTGGAATGTATTTATTGTGCATTATATTAAATTCATATACTACAATATTTCACATTTACTAATTTACTCTGTTCATAATAAAAATGTATATTCTTGTATTTCTTGACAATATTAGTCAACAATGTGTTTTTTCCAATTGTCTTGTACTTACCATTATAAGTATAGAAGCACAATATAGTATTAAACAATATTTTTGACACACTATTTTAGTCAACAATATTGTTTACCACAATATTGTGTCAGACATCCAATATATTTAGGACATCTTGGCCAGACTGATGCTTCCTATTCTGCTTATAAAGAGTAAAATGTTGTTCAAGCTGAATCTCCCTTAGTGTCATGAAAACAGGTAAATAGCTTATTTCAGGCTGAGAAAGGGAAATAACTAAAGTCAGGCTAACATCTAAGAACATTTGAAAATAGAGTCTGATTCAGGAATCTATATCAATATTTTTTATTGACTAATCATATTCATAATTAGAACATTTGAATGTTGGGAGAATCTGCAAATTAAGGGGCGGAGGCCCATCCTTCTCCTATCTAACCTCTAAGCTATGGAAGTCCTTACCGGTCAGGAGCCGTCAAAACCAATTAAGATTTAGGAAGATGCTAAAGGCATGGTTGTTTGTTAACTAGGTTTTTCCAGTTGGATTTTGGGATATGGATTCGCTTGTGGGTTGAAGTCTGGTCGGCTGTTTTCAAAGCTGGGATGTCCACTGTGTTACCATGTGCTTTATAAATTGCATGGAATAGATTAGACCCAAAACTACACATAACTGTGTACTAAGTTTAATACCAAGTTGGTCACAGTGACATTCTCACAGCGGTATTTTCATGAATGGCATGTACTTTCATTTTTTAATATAGGTTTTAATGAGTGTCTTAGGGAAAGGGTAGTCTATATTTACAAATCTTTATTTATTTTCAGGTCTTTCTCCTACAAGTCCCCCTATGCATTACTGGTACTGAGTGTTGTGAATGTACTTGTCTTTGTGGCGGTTGAGTTGGTGGTCGATGTGCTGGTGGTACTGTAGGTGGTGGTGGATGAGAATTTGGTGGTTGAGTTGGTGGTAGATGAGTTGTTGATGGTGAAGGTAGTTGAGCATATTGTTGGGAAAGAGGTGGTCATTGACAATTTGGTTTGTGTGTGGTGTGCCTCTCATAGATTGAGATGTCTCTGAAGAATCACGTACCTGCATTGGTTGTGAAGAGTGATTTTGGCATTTATTTGTTAGTGCCTCTATCATCTTCATGGTCAAGCTTGCCTTGCATTCTCATCCCTCAAACTATGAAGATGTTTATGGACCATATTTGCCATGACTTGGTAATATTTCACAATATTATCCAAGACACAGTTCTGCCTGTCAATCATCTGAGGGATTCCTCAAAGATAGTCATATATATCAAAGAGAATTACCTACATTGCATGCACATCCACCACACAGTGGGCAGCTGCTAGAATATTGATATTCACAGAGTTAGGGACTACACATGACACTAAACCCCCACATGATTGGCTATCTGACATGGCCTCCAGGTGGACCATCTTGTACAATGTTTCAATCTGGGAGGTTTTAGTGGGGACATTGGTGAAGTTGTTTTTCAACATCTGTGACCTCTTCCTCAGATGACTGGAAATATAGTTGCATGGAGAAATGCGTAGGGGCCGTTCCTGTTAGAAGAGGGCTGTAAGCAGGGGTTTCTTACATATCCAATGCATTTGCACCTAAAGAACATGTCACTACACTTTTTCTGGTGGATGCTATATCTACCTGCAGCTTTCTCACCTTAAGAATATCCCAGGCACCAGTCTGGATCTGGGACCTTTCTAATACCTGTCCCATGTTGGTACAGGGCACCGGCTCCATCAATACTCCACACGTGACACTGCATTAGGCTACCAAATCTATAAAACTACCCCATTCAGCGTGCTGACATCAGTTTTGATAATTTTTTTGTGTGTACCTTAGATGGGAATGGAAGGTACAGGTTGTCATTGATGATTTTAGATGATCAGGCACATTGGTATATACGGCCATGCAACGGGGAGGTGGGTGGGTCGGTGAACAATCTACAGGTACAGTATCAAACACAAAAAAGCGTTATAGAAGGTGACTTGTTCCCCTCATGGATACTTCTACCTGCAGATTCCTCAATTTTATAACACATTAGATAGGTGAGAGCAGAATAGCGATCCCATTGTAGCCTATTAAAGGAAGTGGGAGGGTACTTGTTTGTGAGACCTTTTGTGAATCTTAGAACAAATGGAGATTTAAAGTTAGATAGATGATCTGAAGACATAACAAATCTGATAAGTACATTTTAACTGCAGCAACTGCTCACACCTGCTGGGATAGAGAGAGGGCAAAACAGAGAATATGAAATAGGCGAGCTTGAAGATGATCTATGTTATGTTACCTTATGTGTATTTGCAAAGCACCTGAAAGAGTATCCTGGCTCAAACAGGTGTCTATGCCTAGCCCTGCCTATTGAATGCTGCTTAATTGAAAAGCCAGGTCTTCAGCTTCTTGCGAAAATCAAGAAGAGAAGAGGAGGAGGCTCTGATGTGGAGTGGGAAGTAGTTCCAAGCATTAGGAGTGATGTAAGAGAATGCCTGTCCTACTGATCAGGTTCTAAGTGTGCATGGGGTTTTTGGGAGTAGAAGTCCTACAGAGTGGAACTGCCTGAATAATTGGTGGAAGGAAATGCGACTGTTCAGGTAGGCGAGGCCTGAGTTGTATAGTGATTTTAATGTGTGTAATGGATTTGAACTGAGCGCGTTTGTGTATCGGGAGTCAGTGTAGTACCCTGAGGTGTGGTGTGATGTGAGTTATGTATGGAAGGTTGAGGATGAGGGTATGGGTGAAAACACATAGGGAATATGAAAGTTCCATTTGATACAAAACGCATCCTTCAATGCTCCCTGCATCGTATGCTGGAATGCACAAGATAGCAAGCAGGAAGCATTCTTTAGAGTGACAAGCAGTTCTGTCTGAGGAGTTGCCCACAATTGGAAGATGTCCTGGACTACCTCTCGGTAGAGGTACTATTCATGATCGGCACGATGATGCCGACTGAGACTGTTCGCTTGCAGGTAAACCTGTATGCCACTTCAGAGAATGCTTGCTGCCTGAAATTCTGTTCCCTCCAGTATCAATGCAGAGAGCATAGGGGACTGTGTTTTGCTTCAAAAGGAACTTTCGGATTCCCTAACCATTCCCCCATGCCCCTGATTTCTCACATGTTGATAAAGATTTGACTCAACAAGGCCTAAGTAATATTAATCGCCCCAAATTGGCCATGCAGGGGGCGATATGAAGGCCTCATTCACCCCTGCCTGTGCCCTCTGCGCTATCTACCTCTCAGGATAGACCTTCTATCACATTTGCCGGGACAGGTTCTACACCCTAATATTCAGACCATCCACCATTGAACGGGGCAAACTGATTGCTTTTTTTCTCTCCCCTGAAGTGGTGGATGTTATTTTATGTTCAAAGAGACATGCCGCAAAATCTGTTTATTGTGGCCGATAGGCCAGATATGTTACATGGTGTCCAGACAATTCCATAGATCCTCTTCAGGCTCGCTTGTCTCATATTCTCTGTTTTGCCCTCTCACTAGCCCAGCTGGGCTCTGCAAATGCTATGGTTAAAGGTTACTTGTCAGCCTTATCAGCTCTTATATGTCTTACAAATCAAACATCTCCAATTGTTCTAAGACTCTTAAAATCAAAGTTTTGGACCAATGCTGCTTGTTTTTTGACTTTGTGAGTTCACAGAGGTCTGCTCAGCAGGGCCGGACTGGGAATGAAAACCGGCCCTGGCAAAGAGCTCGGACACCCCAACCTCCCCCACCCCCGGGAGGGGGGGTGAGCGGGGTGATCAAGCTCTTTGCCAAGGCCGGTTCTTGGCCGATTTCTGATTTTGTTACAGGGCCGGTTTTGCGGCCCTGTAACAAAAACGGCCCCCATGGGCCCAAAACCGGCCCCACCCTTGCATCGCACCAGGGGATTGCCTGGTGCCCGCAACGGCCAGTCCGGGCCTGCTAGTAAGCCGACTTCAGTGCTACTGCCCGGACCCTTAAATAGAAATGTTTGATTGGCCTATACCCAATAGGCATAAGCTAACTTATTGATAAGTCCCTAGTATATGGTGCCAAATGTAGCTAGGGCCTGTAAGTTAAAGTGTTCCCCCAGGGACTGCAGCACTTGTTGTGCCCCTCTGAGAGAATAAGGTAAACGTGTTTTCCTGCCTACCACTGAACACTGGCAGAGTAGTTTAAAACTGATGACTTAACTTTGCCATTTAATGTTACTGTAAAGAGCAAACCTCTATTTTTGATATGTATAAGACACCGCGATAGAAGGCCTATCAAGTCCTAAGGCAGAGTGCAGCATATTAAAAGCTAGAACACTTTTTTTTTTTACAAATTCTAACAGTAATATCTTGCAATTGTTATTTTACTGTGAGAGAGCCTAGTAGCCCCATTGGTGAATATATGGTTACGTGCTGACAACTCAGTTGTGCTAACTTTTAAATGGAACTACTAAAGTTGGTACTTCAAGGTACCAAACAACTTGTTACATTAACCCCAACTTGATGCCCAAGGTGAGGTAACTTTTTGCTACATGCAACTTTTTTAAAGTTGCCACTTTGTTTTCCGAGAATTCCAGTGGCCATTTGCAGATGCTGGTTATGAGAAAGCCTTCTGCTCACCTGGGGAGACAGGTATATGACTCCCAGGATGGGCAACAATCGAGGCCTGCAGCTGGAGGAGGTGTTCCCTTCTCCTGGCACAATATCATACAGCGAGTTAGACCAATAGACATGCTTCAACGGGGAAGCCTCCTTGGAGGGCAGATGGTGAACATCCTCAAGAGGGCTGCTCTTTTGTCTGGGTAGACAAGTTGGCATTGGGTACAGGGATGGAAAAATACTGGCCAAACTGTTTTTTAAGGATGTGAAGCCCCCAGGTAGTCACATCTGTGGGTAAGGGTACTGAACTCTACACACATCAAGAGAAGGGTTCAGGCATCTTGGGAGTAGACAAAATAAAGCAACACTTTTCAGGAAGTTGTCATCAGGCAGGAGGGAACCAAGTAGCCAATTGGCTAGTGACTGTCACCTCCCTTAATGGCACTTTCTGGGTATAAATTGGCACTCCTGGCCACCAGAACTCTGATCCTGCTTGGACTGGGAAATACGACCAAAGAATGACTGTCCTGCTGATCTTAGACCTAGCAATGAGAAGCTCTAACAAAGGTGGACTACACCTACTGCTCCTTGGGCTAGTAAACTAAAAGACTCTGCTTGCGTTGCCCTGCTAAATTAGAAGACTTCATAGGACCCGTGCCTGAAGAAGAAACTCCAAGAGTCAGTTAGCTGACTTCCTGTTCAAGCACCAGGGATACCAAAGCTGAAGAAACAAAACCTGCTTGGTGAGTTGGTAGCTGGGATCACTGAGTCATCGCTCATTGCTGCAGTCAGTGGATCATCCCTCCTTGCTGCAGTGCAGCCTGGAAAACTAAGACCAAAGGCTCAAAAGTTGCACCCAAGTCTACTAGACCTGGGAGCATTTTCAGGGTGCAGTTTGGCCACTCAGAAGGAGAGCTGTTGCCTAAAGGAGAGAACCGCTGACTTTGTTTTGCCCTGTGATCAGTAGTCCATTGGCGACTGGGCTTTTGCTGAGCACTTTGAGAACTTTGATGGACATGGATGAAGTGGCAAAAGTGGCCCCAACAAGTCCATAGGCCAAGGAATAACCCTAAAAAGGCCATAGTAGACCTCACAGCATCCTCAGCATCTTTGAGCATCTTAAGGATCCCGTATCCTTTGCATCAGGACCACTCCTGCTTATTCTGGTAGATACTATATCTACTTCTAGATTCCTCACCAACCCTCTCACCTCAACATTGTATGACTATTTATACCAATGATCATCAAAAATCTGTATTTCAATGAAAAGATGAACGTATAGATTTGATGTTAGTTTCCTCTATTCTCCTCGAAGGTGCGCTAAAAATGGTTGGAAATTGACGTGTGCACTCCGACAGGGCCACTTTATGGCCCCAGTGATGTCATGCAGTGCAGTTTACAGACCCATGATGAAGCCAGCACCCACCACCGGCATCCTAGAGCTATTGAATGGTTTCCAGATCCAGACTGGCACCCGGGTGCTTGGAGTCATCCCCAGTTATAACTATTGTGAGAAACCTCAGTTTACACAAATGCTGTATCTGCAGAGCAGCCTGTGAAGAGCACTACTCCAAACCAGTTCTGATGCCTTAGAGAGTGGATCAGCAGCCCTTGTCTGGAGAAAATGTTTAGAAAAGAAGGATACAAACCACACCACTTTGTTTCAATTCCAAGCTTTTAATAACCAAGGAAGGGCATGCTTCACAGACTCGAAGGACTGCTGAGTGACCAGAACTGGTTTCTGCAAGACAGCTAGTCTCCCAATGGGACAGCACCTAAAGCCTTGAAACTTCCACCTAGAAGCCTTCCTGCTCATAGAGGAGAGTGCCTGATCCTTCAGTCGAAGAGACTGTCCTGAAGGAGAATCCCAGCATGTTCCTGGGGTGTGACAAATCCCATAGCAGGTGGCTGTGAAGACAGGGGAAGGCGACTCCGAGCTGAACACTGCAGGGCTGTCTGGTATGTTAAGGTCTGAGCTTTGGGCCCCATGCTACCTCTGAAAAGCCTGGGACTGATCGCCCTGGTTATCCAGAGTGACAAGTGTGGAAAGGATTGTAAGTTGTCCAGTTTGCAGAACCATAGCAGGATGAACCCCAGGACACCAATCAGTCTACTCTATGGCTGGTGTCTGACGGGCACTGAAGCAATTCTAAATATGAATCATGCAAGCGGAAGTTTATTGCTGGGGGGCTTCTGGGAGGTCTGTGGAGCCATAGTATGACTAGCGTGAATGAAAATGCCTCACCTCTCATTACAGGCATGCAAAGACCTCATATTTATTCAGAATGGGGGGGACAAAGTACAGAGGTGGCGCATAGAGCACATTATAAATAATAACAAGGGTGTATGTTGACTATAAGAGAAATTGAATGCTGAATGTAGCAGCGTTCACAAAGTCAACAACTTTCTTATTGCGTAGTGTGAACATCCACACAATTCAATTGTCTGGTCCCACAAGTGACTGACAGGCCTTTTAACCAATTTCTCAAATGGGCTCCCTCAAAAAAGCCAATGGCTGAAGATGGCCTGATAGCCCATTTTGTGTAAGTGTGTGTTGTGCTGCAACAAGAGGCCTTTAGGCAGCTGCACTATAAAACCAGACCTAAAAAGACAGTACTGTAAACAGGTACAATGTTATGCCCTACTTATGGCCAAGGATATCCCAATCTATACATGGCACATATCTAAGACACTGACACAAATGTGTTTTATTTTGGACTTAGCCATGACAAAGAAGGGTGTATTCTACATAGTATTCCAGAACAAACGTCTCAAAAACAAAATATTAGTGAAAAACGAAGGAACAGTAAGGTTTGGCAACACTAGAAGCAACCTATGCACTTGTTAAATGCTGCAATGCTGGAAGCATACTAGCATGATTTGAACAAAATGCCTTACTGTTTGATAAAGTGTGAAAACCAGGATTAGGATCCAGGTGTCTAGATTTTAAGGTCAGCCACTAAGATCCTCATTTATGGGGAATTAGCATAAAGGCACCTCCACAAGTCTTCTTGCTGCTCTGCCCTATGCCAATGTGAAAGGATAGGAATCCACCATATTTATGCAATACAGTGCATGCCTGTCCTTTCCCCCTGTGCTGGTGCACAAGGGGCTGCGTAGGCCAAAACAGGCATCTTTGCACCATGATGAAAATGTGCCTGCGTTGTAGGCAGGATTGTTTTTATGCAGCAAGGGGCACCTTTCTGCACAAAAACAACCCAGAGAGGTGTTTATCTCTTTCTATGTGTGCTGCAGACAGCATCACACATTGAAAGAGTAAAGAATGAAGAGAAATACAAATATTTCTGATTATTACACCTGCTTTGGGGGGCGTAAGGTTTGGTTCTACCCCAGGTTTACGTGATTAAGTAAATCTTAGGCAGCATCAAAACCTATGGGTATTGCATGGGGGGACACCAATCTGCAATTCTCATTGAACGCCTCCCTGGCGCAGATTCAGACTACGCAGCGACTTGACCTGCTTTGTCTTACTCCATATCTAGGAGGCAATTCAAAGCCAAAAAAGTGGCTTTGCGTGGCCTTATAGATGTGGTTGAGAGGTTTACGCCACTGAGCATCACAAACGTGACGCTCCTGAGACGCAAGCCTCTTTTAAGTAAGCACCTTAATCACTAAGTGACATACCTCCTGGATGGTGCTAGAGAATAAATACTTAAGCAAACACATTTAATTGGCTAATAACACATGCTAATCAATTGGTAAGGATCAGGGGCTTGAGTACCAGATTTAACATTTTAGATTATCAAGCATCTCTCTGAAGCTGCTGAAATTGGTAAAAGGATGGACTCAACTCCAAGGCTGTATTGAAACTGGTGCAGCAAGCACCACCCCATTCACAACCCACCTTTGGAATCAGTGCATGCCACCTTCAATGCCCACAGGCACAGCCATGCACAGGATCACAAGACCTAGAGGCAAGATCTGCACTTTCCAAATACCACGTGACTTCACAGCTGGAGCAACTGGGTGCAGTATATCTTCAGTTTACAAATGGCAGAAAGTGGTAAAGGCTGCTTTAACCTTGTTGACCCTGCAAGGCATTGTCAAGCACCTTGGCTACTCTGGAAAACACTCTGGTTCCCTGTATTGGGTGTGGATCATGCTCTAGAAGACACTTCTAAATAAAATAAATGTACTGTCTAGGTCAGGGAAGCAACAATGATACCAACCTGCAGACTACGCCGACTGTGAAGAGACTAATCGCCAGAACATCCACCTGGTTCCAGAAGTCGAAGATGTATATTCTGCATTGATTCATACATTTCATACCTCCATGGTGGTAGAAGAGCTACCAAAGAGAAGAATAATCTGTGTTAATGTTTTTATTTCCAACTCTAATTTTTGAATTATATATATTACTAAGTATCTTTGTAACATTTGACCTTCTTCAATGCTTTAAAGTGCTCTGACACCCCTGTGGTATACTCCTTTGCCAGGGAGAACTTCCAATTAATAAATACCTGTCTGCTGGAAGATAGCATGAAAACAATGCTTAGCATCACAACCCTTAAACCAATCACATGATGAAGAAAGAGGCACTGCACTGGCCTCAGCTCCTTTCCCAGTTTCTAGGTGAACCTCCTCCTGCGTAAGGACTCATGGCCAGCCTGATGAGACACTGACCCACCTCATCACCATCACACATGCTCCAGCCCTAAGCAGATGGGTCAGAATCTAAAGGAATCTGACACGCTCTGTATGACACCCACATACACTTATGATGTGTTTAAGGAGGGCTAGTACTTTCTGAAAAATAATAGCAAAGTACAGTCTGGAACATCGTGAAGTAAACTTAATTTGTAAGTAAGGCCAAATTGAACTCCTACATAGACCTTGCTTCTGGTACCACCCGCTACACTGACCCCTTTAGAAAGGGATTAAACTCGGACTCAAAATATGTAATATGAAAAACCAGGGGTCATTAGGGGTTGTTTTTCTACTGTTGATTAGGGCCCTTGTATGACACTTATTTTAAAGAGCACAGAAGAAGAAATAGTTACTTACCTGTAATCCTCGTGCTCCTCCATTGGTATCTTCATTTTAGTCAAATGCACTGACTGTTCCGCCGACTAGCAGCATACCGGAGCAATTTTACAAAATACATGCAAACTTTTCTTTTAAAAAGACACCAATACAAAACAAGGTATTTTTGACAACCTACTGCAATTCTTTTTCTTGAAAAACTCAATGCCAAAAACAGAAGCATAGTCACTGTTACAAAACTTTTGTTTTAAGTAGGAGCAAGGGGAAAACAAGACAGTGTAGCCCTAGAGCTACTGCCAAACAGACTAGAAAAACTGGCACTGCTCCAAAAAGCAAGGGCACACCACCACTCTCTCATCATGCCCTGCCAGTGGCAGTGAAACCAGTTCTCAGTTTATGGGAATCACAAATAAAGGGTTGTTACCTCTCTGCTTCGGAGTGCGTCCTCGTCTCTGGGCAAACTTGTGAAGACATTTATTTATACATATGATTTTGAAAGAAATGCTGTTGGACCTTTTAATTCACTAGTATCAATGTTGGTGGGCAGAGGCTCTTTCTAGTACATCAATCTTGTTTTAATGAATGTGTGTTGGTTAACATATCAATTTGTTCGTGAATAGTTACTTTGGTAAATGTGTATTTACACAATGCAGCTTACCGCTTCGCTGTTTGTTTTTATTGATTGCTGTACTCCGGCACAATTAATGGATGGCCATGTTGAAGTCAGAAACTTCCTTTTTATGTCCACTAATCGGTAGTAAGCTTCTATGACGGCGGGATAGTGGTTCTCCAACTATCATCTGTGTTCGAAATGGCTTTTTTTGTAGGGTTAGCCCCATACGTTTTTGCCTCTTCCCCTATTTTTTCCTGACCTCTGGTTGTTTGCTATAGGACACTGGGCACCTTACCACTGCTAATCAGTGCTAACGTGCACATGCTCTCTGTATAAATTGTTATTGTGATTGGTTATCTATGATTGGAATATTTGTTTTACCAGTAGGTCCCTAGTAGTGGGCACTGAGTGTGCCAAGTGCAGGTAATCAAAATGCTACTAGTGGGCTTGCAGCACTGATTGTGCCACCCACATGATTAGAGCTGAAAAGATGTCTCAGGCCTGCCACCGAAGTGCCTGCGCGCAGTTTAGGTAACTGCCATGTTGATCTGGCCCGTGTCCCCACGTGCCAGGCGTGAGCCTTCCCTTTCCATACACATTGGACACCCCTATGGTAGGCCCAAGGTACCCCCCTGGGCAGGGTGCAGTGTATATGAAAGGTAGGACATGTACTAGTGTGGGTGACCTGTCCTGATAGTGAAATACTGCCATTTCGTTTTTCACTATTGAAAGGCTAGCTTGTCCATGGGCTAGAATGGGGAATGCTGTGTATAATGTTTACCGTATATCTTCCCATAGGAGCAAGATGGAAAATTGAAATCTGGTATCCTTGAACTCAGAATTTAATAACACATCTTTTAGGGAGGATGGTTTTTAAATTCTGTGTTTAAAAATAGCACTTTTAGAAAGTGGCTATTTTCTTGTTCAACCTTTCTGTGTGCCTCTGCCTGTTTGTGTATTGACTGTCTGGTTTGTGAGTGACAGGGGCTGAGGGAGGCTGCAGGAGGCTGGATGAGTCAGCACTAGGATGAATAGACCTATCTGCACTTAGAGTGGTGGGAGGAGTTGCACCTGGACCTGAATAGGGTTGTGCCTTCCCTCCACAATGCTGGCTGTATCTGATGGCCTGGCTTCCCCTCACAAAAAAAGATGACATGCCCTGGCAGAGGGCCTAGAACTGGTTTGGACTGGATCCTGGACATCTCACACATGTAAGAACAAATACTTTTGGGGTATAAGTAGCTGTGCTGAAACCCCAGTAACATTAGACTACTTTGGAACCAAGGAGGAACCTCTGCCCAAGAAGATCACCTGAAGAAACTGAGGAGAAGTACTGCCCTTGCTGAATGTTCTGGGGCTGGCTTGCAGTTTGCTGATTCTGTTGAGGGTAAGGCTAAATAACTTTGCTGTGTGCTGTGCCTCCCCCCTTCTTGAATATAAAGGACTTTGCTGTGTGCTGTGTCTTAAGAGTCTTCAAGGGCCTGAGGAGAGCTGGCCTCCTGTTTGCAACTCAGGGACACAAAAGTTGCAGAAGAAATCCGCTTGTGAATGCCCAGTTTGTGTGCCTGCACACACACTGACTGTAGCCATGTGAACTTTGCCCTGCCCTGCCTGCCTGTGTTTTAAATCACTCCGATTGCCCAGAGAGTTGTTGTGGACTCTGGAATCACCGCTGCTGACCCAGGGTCTGCGAAAGCTTTGCACCTGTTTCCGCCTGCAGCCGAGAGCACTGTGACGTGTTCGGCCCCGGCCTGCCGCCTACCAACTGAGGGGATCGACCATTGCGCGCTGCAATTGGCCGAGCGCGCAATACTGGATTTGAAGCGGGGGCGCTTTCCAGTAGAGAAGCTGCGCCGCCCAGAATCAAGTCGGATTGAAGGCCTCCTCTACCCCGCATACCAAAGGTAACTAGCTCCAGTCTGGGGACCGAAGCCGGCACGGAGGGAAACGGGAGGAACAGCGCCTGACCAGTGGCTTGCAGCGAACCCAGTGAGCTGGTGACCAGCTCGCGCTCGCGCATGCATATCAGGGGAGACCTCTCCATGGGAGTTCAACTGCGCGAGCCAAGTGTAGCACAACCCGTGCTACAGCGACGGCCCGTTTCCAGTGCGGGCACCGTTTCCCTGAGTTGTGGCGCATCGGCAGCAGAAGCTCACAGCCCATTGAGCCTACCAGTCATCGTTTTGCTCTACATTTTCTCACGTGAACAGTGCTACAAGGGATTGCTTTGATAAGATAGCATTACTACCGTAAACTGTTTTTGTCAATCAAGGGAGCACCAATACAGTGCCCTTTTGCATCCAAAAGGAGCTACAAGTTTATTTTTGGCTAAGAAACTTATCAATAACATTCCTAAGAAAAGATTGTCTATGTATGTTGGATATGTAGTTTTGATCTTGCCTAAATTAAATAAAGATAGTTATATTTTTATAACAACCTGTGTGGTGTTTCGCTGTGTTATTGTTGCCTTGGGGATAAGCCTGTCTGCTCGTGCCAAGCTACCATGGGGGTGAGCAGGGGTTATCAACAGTGAGTGCCCCCTTACCCAGACTAGAGGCAAAGGTCCCTATTTGATCACAGATATTTACCTCTGCCAACTAGAGACCCCCAGTTCTAACAATCAGACTTTGCGTGGAGCAGCTGGGTGTTGAAGGTTTCATCTTTGTATTGTTTATTGATGCTGTCTCATGGGAGAGAAGATGTGTGATAGAGCGGCGAGATTGGAGATACTATTTTTGTTCCTTTTACCTTATCAGACTCAATCCAAATACCTAGCACATTGGTTTTTAGTGTAAGCATTTGTTTAAAACCCTTCTCTACAAAATGTCTTCAATTGTTGCTGATACTCACTGTGCCTCACGTTGGCAATCATTGATTTAAAGGTTTTGATTATTGCAGATTTTTTCCCCCCACATAAATACATGGCGCCATTTCCTGCACTACTAATTCCCATTCCTCCTATATAAACCATCTTCCCGCTCCTCCCTCGTAACTCCCCTGCCTTTCTGTTATCTAGTCAAATGTCTCTCCCCTCTACCTTGTAGCCAGAGAGCATGTGACTTTTGGCCAGAGCTGTAGACTTGGGAAACCACATTTATTCTCAGCGTCCACTCAATACCTTGTGATTCTGGGCAAATACCTTCTCCATACTTAAAATCGGGAATGTCAATTCATGTAATGGCGCTAATGTAAAGCGCTCCCATACTTCCTGTTTGTGTGTGGCTATACATAACTGGAAACATAAATAAATAAACTACCCTCCTATTTTAAGCTAAAACCTTCCAGATTTCATTGTTTCGTTCTTCCTAGGCCGAGTTTTCTTTTTTTTACCCTTTCCTCCTCCTTTCTGTACTCCTTTTATGTAGAGTGTAATATTGAACTCCATATAATACACTCCCCATTGTACCCCCACCACGGTGTTTGCGACCAGTACACTGCTTTTCCAAACCACGATTAGATTTTGTGATCACTTGATGGTAATCCCAGATGGAACAAAGCAAGATTATTTATAGTACTTTCATTGCCAGAATAACACATAAAAAATCCATCTAACATGCTCCTTGTTGCTGTTCCTTCAACTCTCCTCCATGGCAGTTCTCTTCCTGTGTCATTTCTTCTGTATGGCACCTAGCACCAGGACTCTCTTATTTATAGCAGTCCTACACTTGTTCTTCCCTGTAGCCCCAATCTTTGTCCACCTCCATTTCAGACGCATACGTACTGTCTCCCCACTACCACTCACAGAGGAAGTGCCTCTTGTGGTGGTACCAATGCCAGTGTTTATGCCTGTGATTACACAAAGGAGTAACGGCGCATCAGCTGTGGGTGCTGCATCTGCCTGGGGAAGACTTACCATCTAACCATGCAATGCCGAAACACATTAACATTTACAAAGCAAATAGATCTCGCATTACCAAGCCCTGGAGGGAGCTCAGCAGGTACTGCACATCTGCTGTGGTTTGTGGGATTCTCATTGCAAAATGTGTTTAGAAGCAGAGATGTGCAGAACCCTAGGACCATTAGAAACCAAAGCCGCACCCCCATATTGAGCAAGCCCCCCCGTACAATTAATTGACACAAATGTCACTGGGGGTTGACTCTGCATGTTTTTATTTTGATAGTCGGACAAGTCTTTGCATATTGTTTAAAGTTGAGCATGCATGGTGAGTATGAGAAAACTTCAATAGCTCTTTTTGTGGGTTATGAAAGATTATAACAAGACTCAGAACTGAGCTCATTGTGATGCAGTGGGGGTTTCTGAGAAATGGAGGTGAGCTATTGTGTACCTTCCTAGAAGAAAGTATGCAAAGTCTTTGCATAATATAATGTTTTGTAAATTTGTGCACAACGAAAGGCCACCTTTCTTTGTAATTATGTTTCAGAATTTTTAAACTTAGTAACCCAATGCCCACAAATACACTTCACAGCATCACAAATAATTCCATTCAGCATAATTTCACTCAAAGCCACACACTTCCACACCACACAGTTCAACTCCATACATTTGCATTCCACACCACGTAATTAAACAAACCACATATTTCAATTCAACGACACAATTATGCAACACATCACATACATCCAATCCACATCACAGAATTCCACATCATGCCGCAAAATTCAGAAGGACTTCTCATAATTAAACTCCACAACATACCACTCCATAGCACACAATGTCATTCCACATATTTACACTCTGAAACACAATTCAACTCCACATAATTCCAGTAAACTCAACACAACACCATTACTATCCACATTTTTCCACTGCACACCATGACACATAATTCCAGTACACAAATCCACTCCACACCACACACCAAAACATATGGATAAAAGACTTTGGGGCATATGTATCAAATAGCGTCATTGCGATTCTCAAGTAGCGGTTTTCTGAAAATCGCTATTCGAGAATCGCAAAACGGGATGTAATAAATAATTCGCAATTTTTTTGCGATTCCTTGTCATTCCTTAATTGTCATTAGCAATTAAGTAACACCTTCCCATTCATTCCTATGGGCTAGGAGGCCCATAGGAATGAATGGGAAGACATTCTCAATTTGAGATTCGCACTTAGAGAATCGCAAATTGAGAATGCAATTTCAAGGGTGCCAGGGTGTCAAAATGGACACCCTGTTGCCCCCCTGAAATATGTATGTATGCACATGTGGCACACATAGATGCCCTCAGGGCATGTATATGTGGCACATGGCACTTTGAAAAAAGCAAAAAAGTGTTTTTTCAAAGAATTTGCAAATTACCACCAACTGTCAGTAATTTGCGATTTTTTATGCCAAATTCACACAACTTAGGTGCTTTCTACATTTCATTTAAGGAATCACATTATGCGATTCCTTACATGGAATTGCAAAATAGAGAATCGCAAATTTAGCAATTCTCTAATTTTCAATGCCCTTTTGGGATTATACACCCCAAAAGGCCATATCCCGTTCGCACACGGGCCGATTCTGAGAATCGGCCCGTTTGTGAACGGGTACAGGGCTTGATACATATGCCCCCTAGTCATTTACATTGCAAGTACCTCTGATTCTCACAAATGCAAGACCAATTGTTTCTCCCTTGTTTTTTTCTGCCCCTGCAATACTTTGTGTTTCCTGTCATGTAAGGTTTTGATATAATTTATTTTTGCTGTTCCTTTCCTATTTAATGGTGTCAGATGTGTCATAACAAAAATGTGTTCCTTTGCATGTTTCGCAGCTTTCCTCACTTGCTGATCCTGACTCTGTGCTACTGAACAATTCCAGAGTTGGATTCTGGATTCCTGGTTTTCCTTTAGGGGCTTTTTCATGTACTTGTCGTGCAATGCAGCAAGTCACCTTGTGGTGCTGCACTGCATGATAGGAAATGTGCTATAATTAAGGCACTACAGAGCATTCCTGTCCTTTCCCCTGCGCTGGTGCACAAGTGGCAGCCTAACCCCAACGGAGCCTTGCTAGCGTTATCACAATTGTTTTTGTGCAGGAAGGGACACCTGAAGTGTCCAGGCCTGAACACACAAGAAGCACTGAGACATGCTGTGAGAAAGTTCCTCTTTCTGCATGGTTTCCCCCTCTTTTTGCTGAAGTGCTGATGTGCTTTGACTAAGTGTGCCCTGGGCTCCTGCTAATCAGGTACCCAGGGCCTAAGCTCCTTCCCTAAAACTGCATTGAAACCCAAACCCAAATGACATCTCTGGCAACAGCTCAGCCCCTGGTAAATGGTACCACAGGTACCCAGGGCACTGTGGCCAGGGAAAACATCTAAGAACTGCAGCACTTTTTGTGCTACCTTTAGAGGCCCTCTACCTTTACCCACACACACACGCACACACACACACACACACACCCTGCCTTTGAGTGCCGCGTGTTTTGGTACAGTACAAAGTGAAGAGTCAGCATAGCACACATCTCTGTTGGCCATGCCTACAACCCACTGCCCTGGCATAGATCAGTCACCCCTCTAGCTGGGTGCACTATACCAGCGGTGAGGGTACAGGTGCATGAGCCTTGTACCCCTACAGTGTCTAAGTCCATTCTCAGATTGAAATACGCGCTACTACGCTTCTTTCAAAGAGGTTACTTTCGTTTGTCAATGTTTATGCATGCTCCCGGGGAGGCTACTTCATTCATGACGTCTTTAACAAAATCAGATCTGCACTTCCAGAAGGTCGAGACAAAAGTAAATACCTTCTTTAACTAAAGAACTATTGGATAAAAAAACATGACAGCATACATCCATTCGGAATGAATGAACGCATTGAACTGGCATGTTACTTATAATGCTTTTTTTAATATTGTTTACTATATTGGTGTTCCTATGTCACACGTTTAATATTTAAAGGTATCGCTTATAACTGTTATCTGACACCACCAATCCAAATATTCATGTAGATGGGTTATATCAGCATTACATGTAATATGGTCATCTCACAAACAAGAACTGAGTCCTTTTTCTGTCTTAACAACTATGTGCTCACAACACACTCTAAGATGGCCGCCACAGTCATTCGACTAATAGTCCTTTCTTTATTGTAATTCTCACGGGATTCAAACCACACCAATATCGGGACACAACTAATCCACATTTGCGGAGGAGCGCTAGTTGGGATCAACAGCACATAGTGAGGTATGTGAATCACGTTCTACATGGTAAACGAAGCTTTGATTAGAAACGCACAACTGACTTTATACCGAACGCGTAGCCAACACCTAACACAAACTAAACGTCAAAATACTCACATAGATTGTAACCAGGTCATTTAAGCATCAGTTTTTGTTTCTTTTAATACACTTGTTTTAATTCACATGGAGTAATTTGTTTTTGCCGAAGATTGGTCTTGTATATATTTGGCATTGAACAGACCAAATTAATACCACTTTTTTGGCGCACTGAAATGTACATTTCACCATTTTTTTGTACCGAATGAACGATATTCTAATAGTCATGTTCTTCATTAACGTCATCTTGCTTATGGATCTCGACCACTTGAATTGACAAAACTTTATTTAAAGTACCACCAGCCGGTTACCTAGCATGATTCACCATCACCATGAAATGTATAATAGACATAAACAATGTGAAATAAGAACATAGTCCCTCATGTTATTCATGTTTATCCTAGGACTAATCCCTGATGAAGGGTAACAATACCCGAAATGCATTGGATGGATGAAATAGTCCATACACTATTGTAGTGTGTTTATCTAGGTACCTATATTGATAATCCTATTTCAGACGATTGTGCGGTTATTAATTCACTAGTGTCCATACAACGGCACAGAAACCCGTCTTCAGATTAGGTCATAGCGCATGCTGTCACATTAAGCAAGCACTATCCCTTCAGCCCCCTAGAGAAGCACACCGAGTTCTCAAAACAAATCAAACCTCCAACAGACCTGGGAAATCCCCGCGACCATTGTTTTGATTTTGCTCGAGAACTCCTGCAAAGAATGTAAGAACGACCAGTCCTTATGACATTCTTGCTGACGTCTTATGTCCATCCTTACGTCAAACACGGCACCTTTCAGGTATAAAGATACTGACGTTGCCCTAAGCTAAGACACGGTGGTGACAAGCTTGGAGCAGCGCTACTTGCCGGAGAGCCCAGCTGATGCAGGAAAAGCCCACGGACGCTGCCCCTCCCTTTTGACGCGCTGAGAGAGAGACGCTGCCTTTTCTCCTGCCGAGAAATCCAGCCTCCGGCGTTTCCAGCCGCCCTCGCGGGTAACTGGGATATCGAGTCCTGAGACAGAGATACCAACCCTCCAGCCTTCCAAATCCCAGGTACTGAACTGACTAACCCCTTACAGAGAATTCTTGAGTCAGATTCTTGGCAAAGCAAACTTAACTTAAACTGCTACTTACTTACTCCCTCCCAAGTATTAGGCTTAGGTCAGGTACACCGGGGTAGGCGTAGTTAGAAGCACCAGTTGAGTACGATTAGTCAATGTATATATGTATGTATATCTTTTATCCATTTTAGTATCATATGGCTAAGAAACCATATAAATGCTTTTACAGTATTATTTTATAATTCTGTTTTTACTGTATGCACTTTACTTAACTATAAGTATTGCAATAATAGCGATTCATTTCTCTTGTATGAGAAAAGAGACTGATCAATAAATAACATCTTTTATTGAACCACGCCCATCTCTTATTTCTCTACAAACTGGTGAAACTAAGAATGCACGTACTGACTGAGTAAAATAAGTTGTCTTTTGTTTTCACACGACTCTAGAGATATACTCTTGATTAGGGGAGAGCAAAGTTGTCATGTTCTATGGTTGTCAGAAACTAAATCCCTTCTTGTCTATCCAGGGAGGTTAAACTCCTCCTTGCCTATTCGAGAAAGTTTCTAGTGAACTCTGAGATAGCTGGCACACATAACTTTAAGTCTAATATCGTCAGTAGAAGACCTAGTTAACCACAGTCCTACGTCTATACTATTGAAGATATTATTCCAATGCGCAGAGCCTATTGGGAAAATAGGAACTACACTACATGGCGCCCAACTGTTTGGATAGGCGATAAATCTAACACAAGACATTAGAGTAACTCAGTCGTGCTTTTTCACACAGACCCTTTTTTCCATAAAACTCCAAAGACGTCTGGAGTGGGTGAAAGGTTAAATCCGCCAAACTTAGTAGGAGGAGACTCCTATGTATGGTTTTTGGTTTATTCAAAGTTGAAGGATACAGTGTTCCAAAAATATTGTGCATCTAATCTTTGTTTCCCTGAAAACCTGATCTGCAACAAAAAAACCTTCTTGTCAGTAAAATGTCAGACAATGAAGAAGAAAGGGAGGCAGCTAGAATAGCAGCTCAACTCCTAGCGGAAGACACAAGTCTCATACAGCAAGACCCGGATGCAAAGTTCATCCCGGTCAGCATAAGAAAAACTATAACTTTAAAACTTATAGAAAATGGACTAACACCGAGAGGTGGTACAGTCATATTCGTAATTGAGGCACACGAATATCGGCAGACAGAGGTATTCTGTTCATGGATAAATTTTCCAGCAGCAAACGCTGTAACAAAGGAGTTCCATTATTACAAGATAGAGGAACCTCCGGATGAGTACACCCCTTTCGAGGAGGTGGAAATACCACTCAAATACCAAGAGCACCTGCTCTGGTTTAAAGGCGCCCTAAAACATAATGATCACATCACCAGGCTCGGTCCACTAGGTAGACCAGGAGCGACGTGGCCGGTTCTAGCCGGATACACACCACATCCAGACATTGAAAAAATGTCAGTAACAGAACTTTTAATACAGTTAAAACAACTGATTAAAATACACAGACAACTAGTCCAATATGTAATGCGGACTTCAACAGTACAACCAGCTATTAAAATTCCACAGCTGACCCCTCATCAGGGGAACACAAATAAAATCACACCACAGAACATACAGTCCTGTCTAGGTAAAGTACCCATTAAACGGGAACAAATTCCATTCTGGTTAGCACAAAAAATCACTCAAATAGAGGCGGTATTTCCAGATACCACACCTGTGGAGAAACACAGAATTCTGACTATCTGTCTCCCAATGGGGATCGCACCACATGTGGAGGACTGTGACACTTGGGGTACAGTCTTTGCTTCCATTTACACAAAAACACATGGTGTTCCGTCCATGGCGGTAATACCAGAGGTGCTAAAACAGATTCAAAATGAATACGGTCCAGAACCTGCTTTAACTCTGGGTATGAAATTACTGTAAGACTTCAAGCAGGTCTCTGCAATATTACTAGCAAACATAAAAGGGGAAGCAGCAAATGTGGCGATCCGCCAAAGATTGAAGGAAACAGATATATCAGACCAACCATTTGAACTTGCCAGAATCATAGAAAAATCCTATGAAGAACTAGGAAGAGATAGTTTGGGTGGGAAACCAGTGAAACCCCAACTAATAGAAAATCCTGAAAAGGTATTTATTAAAAATAATCTAAACACTTCAAAAAAGAACTGGGATGGAAATAAACAATCCACTCCCAAAGAAAAAAGATTCCAGTCCAGAGGAAGGTCTCCTCGGCGGAGAGAAAGATCTCCGGACCAAGGACACAAGTCTCCCCAGAAGGAGCCCTCTGAGAAAAAATACAACCTTAGAAATAGGGATAATCTGAAGAAACCTGATAGATATCAAGATATTGATACACGTCCCTCTCGATCTTTTCAGACTTCCTCGCAGAAATCGGAAAGAAGAGGACGGTCAGAACACAGGGAAGAGCTCGTCAAGTCCAAAGACAAAGAACCTGCTCATCAAAGTAAAAAGTTACAATTTCCAAAGAAGAAGGTAGCCAGCATTAAAATAATAAAACATGCCGAGGATCCTGAGGACTCAGCTGAAAAACGGAGAATGGGCTCAGACAATGCTAGACAGCGCAGCAGAAGTGAGCATAGCTCGCAAGATCCTGATGAATCATCTGGAGACAGTGGACACGAATGAATACATTCAAGTGGAAACTGCAGATACCAGAGTTAGCAAACCTCATAAAATATATGAAATAACCTTACGTATAGAGGGAGATAAGACTAGGAAAATAAGGGGTCTATTTTGGGATAATCTCTCCAAGGGCTATGACATCCTTCTAGCTGAAAAAGACTGGCCACCAGAGTTTGTCAGGGAGTGCCCTCATGGCGAAGAAATGATTATGCCGGCCTTCTCAAATCATATTCCAATTCATAAAAAATATACACTTGCAAGAAAGTGGGCAGTAGCCCAGGCTCCTGCACTATATAAAAATCATGTGGGATGGGATGAGGACTCTCCTCACAAAATCCAGCTAAAATCTCAACCAACTGCACAGAGGCAGTACCCAATTAAGCAAGAAGCTAAAAAACAGGTCAGGGAGATCTTAGATCAACTTGAATACCAGGGGGTGATTGAAACATGCACCTCACAAATGAACAATCCTTTGTTTCCTGTCTCCAAACCAGATGATACATATCGTCTAGTTTTGGACTACAGACACCTTAACTCATGCTGCAAAACATTTGCAGTACAAAACTCACACAGTGCCGCACTAATGAATAGCATAGTGCGCAAAAAATACAAAACAACATTAGACATCTCTAATGGATTCTTTTGTCAAAATATAGCACCTGAAAGCAGATATTTGACCGCTTTCTCAATAAATGGCTCGCAGAAAAATTTCTGTCGTTTGCCCCAAGGGTTCAAGAACAGCCCAGGGTTATTCTCAGCGAGAGTAACAGAATTACTACAAATGTATGATGATGAGGCATTATCTTATGTCGATGACATCTATCTAACAGATGATGACTTGGATACTCACTTGAAAAGAGTGAACACCATAATACTTGGGTTCGCAGCAGAGGGTTACAAATTCAACTTCAAGAAGTCAAGAATTGCCCATCTGACTGTCCTATTCTTAGGATATGAATTATCAAGTGAAGGCAAAAGCCTGGCTGACAATTTCCTAGAGAAATGTGCTGTAATCCAAGCACCTAGAACATTGAAAAACTTGCAATCAATTCTAGGTTTCCTGAATTTCGGAAGAACTTACATTATAAACTATGCAGAGAGGGTTAAACCTCTCTATTATCTAATAAAACCATATTTTAAAAGAATCAATTGGACTCAAAAACACACAGAAATTTTGAGATCTTTACAAACAGACATGTTAGTTAAAACAAAACTGCAAACACGCGATAACACACGCAACCTTGTGATTCGAGTCCTCCCAGGAAGATGCTGATTCACATACCTAACCTCTAATGAGGGAGAAACGGTACCAATAGCATACAGATCGCATTTGTACACAAAAGCTGAAATGAAATTCAGCCCAACGGAAAAAATTCTAACCGCGGTACAGACTGCTGCAGCGAAAGAAAGAGCCCTGGCACAAGGTAAACGAATAATCATCGTGACACCAATACCAGCCCTGGAGGCGGTAACAAAGGCAAGCATTCCAAATGCTAAACCACTACATCCGAGATGGATACAGTGGGCTAATTCCCTTGCTGCAACAGACGTGGTATAGGAATTTGACCCTAATTTAAAAACACAAGAATTTCTCCAATATGAATTCGAATGTCCTCTGCCGACTGAAATCCTGCCTCTAGAACGCTACGGCTGTATAATATATACGGACGGATCAGCACAGCCCGCAGTTGGGGGTAAACAAGCTTACAGTGCTGCGTGCGCGATTGTTAAAGGTCGCTGGCACGAAGGAAAATTTAAACCACTGGTCACTAAAACGCAATCTCTAGGAGATTGTGCAGCTCAGCGAGCTGAACTACTTGCATTTAAGATGGCGCTTGAAAATACCGATCGCGAATTCCCCACACTCATAGTGTGCGATTCATATTAATGCGTTCAATCTTGCAATGAATACTTGCAGATCTGGGTTCAGAACGGTTTTAAAGATGCAAAAGGTGGCACAATCAAGCATAAAATGCTTTGGGAACAAATAGTTCTTTTACAAAAAGAACTACAAAAGACTCACGTGATACATACACTGAGTCATCAACATGATGGCGTTCACGTTGCAGGGAATTCATTGGCTGACGAGGCCGCGAAGGCAGCTGTGCAAACGGCTTCCGTAGCTGCCATCACCCGGTCAAAAACAAAAATAGACAGCAAAATATTACAGGCTGTCTGCGCTACGGTAAAAAATGCGATAGAAACACTCCCGAAAGGCTTTCCAGTAAAGTACTCATACATAACTGATGCAAATAACGTTCCATTTGCTCGAATCCCTGGAGTGGGGGATAGGGCAATTCCGAACATGGAACATAGGTTAGGACTCATTATAGCGGCGCACGAAGGGCTTGCTTCTGTACATGCTGGCGTTTCAGCCACAGTATCATTATTAAAACAAAGATACTGGTGGCCACGAATGAGGAGAAAAACTAGGAACTATGTTCTAGAATGTGAAATATGTCAAAGAATGAAGGTATCAACAGTGAAACGACCAGCCCAGACGCCCCTTCTAATCTCAGATAAACCATTAGCCTGTGTTTACCTGGACCACTGCGGTCCCTTACAAAGGGACGGCAACTATAAATATATCATGGTCGCAGTGGATTCATGCACGAGATTCATATGGATGTGGCCCCAGCGATCGGCTGACGCCAGAACTGTTATAAAAGATTTGCGAGTCTTTATCGGCACATACGCAATCAGCATGCTACATTCTGACCAGGGTCCTGCGTTTAGCTCTCGGGCTTACAAGGAGGCCATGACCAGCATGGGCATTGCATTGCCGTACTCTTGTCCCTTTCATCCTGAGGGAAACGGAATCGTGGAAAGAAAAAACCGTGACATAAAGCAATCTATAACAGCAAAGGTATTAGGTTCAGGCGCTGGGTGGGTCAAACATTTAATAAGTGTCCAACGTAGTCTTAATAATCTGCCAAGAAATTCTCTGAGAGGTCTCAGTCCGTACGAACTATTGTTTGGGACTAGAATGCTAATCCAGGACCTTGACAGTCAAACTTCAGTGGTTAAAGAAAAATGCTTTGATATCAAAGATCGTTTGGCTATTTTACAGGACTTGAACAAAAAGAGAAAAGACCTGAGCAACATAAAGTTGAAGCAACAGCCAACAGCCACTGAATAGAAACCACCTGTCCCAGCAAGGCCTGTCTGGATTCCAAAAATCGGGGATCTGGTCAGAGAGAAGATCGCGGTGAAGAAGGAATTTGGGCCTTCTTACAGAAAAGCAGTTCCTGTCTTGTCTGTCAACGGAACAAGATCAGTAGTACTACCGCCCCTTCCTGGTAAAAAGGAGAACCGAGTTGTATCCATCGACCTGGTTAAACCACAATCATGTGGCCGATAACAAGTAGTAGGCCAAGTGGACTCCCAAGAAGTAGTAGAACACCAAAGTTTGCTACAAATACAGAGGTTCAAACTGAAAGACTAATCACAATTGATAAACCTACAGTAAAACAACAAGGACTATGCAACAAAGCCATGGAACTTAAACCTCTTGAAACCCAAATTAAAATCTTAAATCAAGAAACACCAGTCTATAATGATGTAACCACAGACTATGCTAATGAAACAAAGAAAATTCCAAAAACAAAAAGGAATCCAGAAGCAATTGAAACAATTGACAGAACAGCATCAGGCTACTTCATCAACTTCGATGATTTTTCTGAAGATCCAAGTGAACCTGAGGAACAGCCGACAACAAAAACTTTTAAAGACAAAGCAAAGGAACTCTTTCATCAACTAAAAGAAACCTATCTGATTTCTCCATGGATTGAACTTTGGGTGGCACTAGGAGTATTCATCCTCATAATTTGGCTCATCATGGTACTATGCCTGGGACATTTCATTGAGGGAAAATATGTTACAATGGACACAGCAAGTCAGAACATCAACTTGGTCCTGAAACCACACAAGTCTTCACACATAGAGAAAAGAGAACTTTCTTCAGTAAACTTCACAGCCAATCCTATACCCGGTGGGGTAGCATGGGACAAAACTGATTCCGAAATCTATGGTCCGGTTGAGCTTCTGAAGTATCCTCATCAATTTAAGATTTCATTAAGTGACTTTGTAAAACCAAGCACATTTGCTGATGATTGGGACTTTGAAAGTATTAATGATATGATGTCTGATCTAGTAATGTCAGCTAAATTTACAGATCATGACTATTTGCAAGGTTCATCTAATTACGATCAAATGTTTTGTTATAACCATTATGGTAACCATTATCTGCATAAATCTGCTCAACCTAGAAATGTTTTAAAATTTAACCAATGGGAACATTGTGCAACTCCACCAAAAGGCAGTTCAAAGACATATTTTGATAAATACTCATACTTTTCTGGGTTCAACACAAGTAATGCAGAATCATTTTATTTCAAATTGTTAAATAAGACAGGAGTGAAAACCATGCTTACAAACACAAAATTAATATATTCAGACTCATTTTTTGAAAAAATGAATACCTTCGGTTTTGATTTCTGGAACAATAACATTGAAACAAAAACGATCTGGGGCACAAAAGATTGGCAAGTGCAAGGTATAGAATCATTATTTAGAGCCTGCATGATCCCAGAACAAATTCTATTTTTGAATGATACAATTCAACAGACATCCTGTCTTGGCCTAGCCAAAATTAAAGACTTAAATAAACCGTCTATTCCAAAACCAACACCTACCAGTAATAGCACAACGGATGTTGAGATAGACGTAGCCCATATTTTAAACCAAAACAGAACACATACTGATTGGAAAAAATGGTTGATCTGGCCCACAGACACAAATAACTGTCAAAACAGATTCCTGAACAAAATACAGGGGTTTAAATTGACCAGGCCAGACCCACGATACTCCCAGAGACAACATCCAGGGATTGTAACTACTTATAGTGTGGGGAAGCTCTGCCTTCAATG
Source organism: Lissotriton helveticus (assembly GCF_964261635.1). Classification (NCBI taxonomy): domain Eukaryota; kingdom Metazoa; phylum Chordata; class Amphibia; order Caudata; family Salamandridae; genus Lissotriton; species Lissotriton helveticus. The sequence goes on along the minus strand of NC_136069.1, from coordinate 1,675,126,736 downwards.
GCTACATACATCCACACTGTCAGAAATTAAGCAACACTTAACTTTACTTAAAGAAGGTGCTGACTTGCGTGATTTCATCATGGGACCACGCAAACAGCGTCAAAAACGTTTCATAGCGGCCTCTATATATGCAGCTTACAACGAAGCTTGGAAAGTAACTCAAATTGAGACAGCAGAAAAAATACGGGAAATTGACCGTGTTAATTTGGAAAAATCACTTTCTGTTGTGGACAATGGGTTAAGGATTCTGTCTTCCAGAATATATTCACTGGACAGTATTGTATCTTCTGCAATCGATATAATAGAACAAGACTTAGGGGCCGATTAGGATGGCGGACGGACTTGCGTCCGTCCGCCACCCCTGAGTAGGAGGGACCGTCCGCATGGGCAGCGGCGGTCCCTCCATGGCAATTAGGATGTGACCGCCAGGGTGGCGGTCACATCCTCTATTTTTAACATTGCGGCGGGTGCAGCTTCAAGCTGCACCCGCCGCAATGTTAAAAATGCATGTGTTGCATTTACATGCACAAAGCGGCAGGCACCGCACGGTGCCTGCTGCTTTGTGTACGCAAATGCAGGGGGGTACCATAGGTACCCCCCATGTGCACCCCCCACCCCCCATTCACCCAGGGGGCCCGCAACGGGCCCCCAAAGTGAATGTCCGTATGCTTTTCCATGGCGGAAAAGCCGCCGTGGAAAAGCATACTTACACCAACATCATAATATGGCGGACGGTGTCTCATAGACACCGCCTGCCATGTTATAGCTTTTCCGCCGCGGTCGGAAGCCGACCGCGGCGGAAAAGCGGCGGACGGAATTCCAGACCCACCAGCCATCCTAATTTGGCGGTGGGTCTTTGGAGTCTCCGCCGCGGTTTTTCCGCATCCTCCAGGCCGGCGGACACTTCCGCCGGACCGGAGGATGCGGAAAAACCGCCATCCTAATCGGCCCCTTACTGATGTTGCAACACAGTCAGTCTCAATTGCGTTCTATTGTACAGCTTGGCTGGACGTACAAAATCTGCGTTCAGGCTATGTGCCTTGGCGTCTAATCAACACAACGTCACTGTTTAATATCTTTAACCTTACTGATAAACAAATCAGTTTGGCACAAAAGGGTGCTGACTATACAATTCTGAGCATTGAAAAACTTGAGAGATTACCATTGACAATGTCAGAACGACCTGTCATTGAATGGATAATACATGGGATAATAAATATTCAGATAACAACTTTCCAGTTTCAATACTGCCAAAAATATATACAGGCAGGCCAGTATGAAAGGTTGGGTAAAGGATACATTAAGTCTACATGGAACTTGCCCTATACACACACATGTGTCAGTAACAATGGACAGAGTGTATTCCTTAGTGGTAATAATTGTGAAAGATCACTAAGTGGCATACTTCTGTGTCAGGGTATTAGTTTGCATGGGGCCTGTGAAGGGACTTCAAATAACCTTTCATGTCACCAGTTAGGCACACCTGCAACACAAATAGAACCATTCTTTAGAAGACGTTCGAACGGGAGTTACATTCTAATTGTAGATCACAGATGTTGTGGCTTGCTGCCAGGAAAACCTTATCTCATAAGCGTGACTTCCAGGGTCATGTGCTGTGAAAGAGTATTGTTCCCGAATGATGCTCCAGACAGGGAGGGAAGGTTATGGCCCAGTTTAAAAATCTCTTCTATTCGAATTGATACTTTAAGCAGAATGAAGACTGTGCTCCTACAGACGCCAACCCAGTTGACGTCATCAAAAGAAACGTATGATCTCCAAGTTGCAAGGACAACGGCAGAGATTCATTCAATGTTATCAACGAATAGCCCCCTACACTTCGCAGAAATGTTGAACGAAATCTTAAATATTTCTGATACAAGTGGTATCGCCAGTGTATTTAAGACAGTTTTTTCAGGCGCTTTAACACCATTCAAAGCGATCCTGGGTATTTTTCCAAATTTCGTCCATTCCATCTTTGGCGGACTTCCCCTCCTGTTGGGACTCGTAGCAGGCATTTTATTCTTGCTACTCTTGCTTCGTTATGGCAAGCCATGTCACAGACAAGACTCCAGCTACAATGGAAGAAACGATCCTAGCTATCCGCTACCGTGACCGCATAACTAAAGTCCTTGGCTTAGCCCGGCTACGAGATCTGAATATGACCTGGTTTCTTTCATTCAGACCCATCTGGCAGAATTGTGTTATGCCTGTATTAAGATGCATGCTATGCGGCGAAGAATGCGTGTTGGACACCTGTCTTGCACTACAATCAGACGTACCATTGGATGCAGATACTTTGTTGGGTCCGGTAAAGGCTCATGCACTGTGCTGTCCCCAGCGACTACCTATCCTGATGACGGCATTCGTGGAAACTTCACCACTGCGATTGAAGAGTAGTGAAGTACATGATGAAAGCAGCATCGACCAGGTACGACCTTCTGTAAGCAGTTCTGATCAAACCATCAGTGAAAGCAATCATGCGCGTGACTGCATGGTAGCGACATTTTCTAACCTAGTCGAACTCTCACCAGAAGCCGTAGACTGTTTTTTCGAGAATTTATCTGAAATGATGTTTTCACCGGAACAGAGAGAATGATTTTAAACAAACTTGCACACGGCGTTCCCTGAACTCTGAATTTGGCCTTCAGTTTTTTGAAAACAAAATGACTGTGAACTATTTTCTCTCTTCTCCCCTGAATAGCGAAAACTTTTCCCATATTCCAAAATATTTACCTTTTGGGCACTTATCTTCTGCTTAAAGTAAAACTATTCTTAGAGAACAGAACTTCTATTCTTAGGAATACTAGAGTAATTACATTACGTCAACCTCTAGTTTATATGCAATTAATTGTGTTTATATGTGATGAGATGGTCTCGCAATTTTTTTTCTGTATCAAGAGCCATTTCATGTGTAATTACGCAAATCATTCATGCTGATATAAAATGTGCATCTCCTTTTTGAATGTTTATACTGCTTGAATGCATACAGTACCTATACTCATTTCGTGCAGTTCGCATACACCATTTTTCAAATACGTAAATGTTTTTGGGGTGGTCCGGTATACAAATGCACTGTTAGTTATGTTTACTATTGCTTAGGTTACTAAATATGTACATAATTTCGTGGAGTGGGTGTAGTGTGTTTATCTAGGTACCTATATTGATACTCCTATTTCTGACCCTTGTCCGGTTATTAATTCACTAGTGTCCATACAACGGCACAGAAACCCGTCTTCAGATTAGGTCATAGCGCATGCTGTCACATTAAGCAAGCACTATCCCTTCAGCCCCCTAGAGAAGCACACCGAGTTCTCAAAACAAATCAAACCTCCAACAGACCTGGGAAATCCCCGCGACCATTGTTTTGATTTCGCTCGAGAACTCCTGCAAAGAATGTAAGAACGACCAGTCCTTATGACATTCTTGCTGACGTTTTATGTCCATCCTTACGTCAAACACGGCACCTTTCAGGTATAAATATACTGACGTTGCCCTAAGCTAAGACACGGTGGTGACAAGCTTGGAGCAGCGCTACTTGCCGGAGAGCCCAGCTGATGCAGGAAGAGACCACGGACGCTGCCCCTCCCTTTTGACGCGCTGAGAGAGAGACACTGCCTTTTCTCCTGCCGAGAAATCCAGCCTCTGGCGTTTCCAGCCGCCCTCGCGGGTAACTGGGATATCGAGTCCTGAGACAGAGATACCAACCCTCCAGCCTTCCAAATCCCAGGTACTGAACTGACTAACCCCTTACAGAGAATTCTTGAGTCAGATTCTTGGCAAAGCAAACTTAACTTAAACTGCTACTTACTTACTCCCTCCCAAGTATTAGGCTTAGGTCAGGTACACCGGGGTAGGCGTAGTTAGAAGCACCAGTTGAGTACGATTAGTCAATGTATATATGTATGTATATCTTTTATCCATTTTAGTATCATATGGCTAAGAAACCATATAAATGCTTTTACAGTATTATTTTATAATTCTGTTTTTACTGTATGCACTTTACTTAACTATAAGTATTGCAATAATAGCGATTCATTTCTCTTGTATGAGAAAAGAGACTGATCAATAAATAACATCTTTTATTGAACCACGCCCATCTCTTATTTCTCTACAAACTGGTGAAACTAAGAATGCACGTACTGACTGAGTAAAATAAGTTGTTTTTGTTTTCACACGACTCTAGAGATATACTCTTGATTAGGGGAGAGCAAAGTTGTCATGTTCTATGGTTGTCAGAAACTAAATCCCTTCTTGTCTATCCAGGGAGGTTAAACTCCTCCTTGCCTATTCGAGAAAGTTTCTAGTGAACTCTGAGCTAGCTGGCACACATAACTTTAAGTCTAATATCGTCAGTAGAAGACCTAGTTAACCACAGTCCTACGTCTATACTATTGAAGATATTATTCCAATGCGCAGAGCCTATAGGGAAAATAGGAACTACACTACACTATGAGTTGCATAAAAAGCCTGAAATGAAGATACAATGTATGAATATTAAAATACAAGAATTTATGTTCATTCAACAAGAATTTGTTCACCTTTTTTACTAATTGAATGAGCCTATTCTGAAGGACCAACGCTGTGCCCCAGGGGGGACACATTCCATGAAGTAAATCCATTCTTAGACATTGTAAGTGCAGTCCCGTCATTAAGAGTATATGGGGCTGGGAGTTTGTCATTACGAACTCCACAGCCCCATAATGGCTACACTGAATACTGAGAAGTTTTGTATCACGTTAACACACTGATGCCCATGTGGGATTTAATGAAAAATACACACAGAGGGCATCTTAGAGATGCCCCCTGAAAAAGACCTACCACTAGTGCCAGGCTGAGTGGCTGCTTTCAACTACCACCACCAGACATGTTTCTGGAACCCCGGGTCGAGGGCCTGCTGCTCTAGGGGGCCTGAAACAATTTACATCCTGGGACAAGCTGCTAAGCCTCCTCACCCAGGATGGGCAGGGTCCATGAAGGTGAAGCTTTGTGAGCTTCCCCAGGCCACTTGCTGCTCTCAGCAACTGGTCACCACTGGTTCTGACCCCCACTTTGGTTGGGATAACCGTTGGGAAAAGCAAGTGAGGAAGAGAGGTGTGCCTACCTCTGCCAAATCAGCTCTCAGGTGGGGGAGGTGAGAGGAAGCACAACTCTCATTCCCTGCCATCTTGCAGTTGGGGGGCCCAGCCAACCAGGGTGAGGAATATGCCCCTCCCACAGGAGGGTGGCACAATGGGGATGTACCCACCCCAAGGTAGGTACCCATTGTCCCTACCTTTACTTACCTATAACGTCCCTAACTCTAGTTTTAAGGGGGCACCCTGAATTTTGCTTCCTCAGACAAGAAACCAGAAGAAGAAAAGAAGAAGAAGGACCAAACAGCCGTGCCAAAGCTAACAAGAGGAAGTCGCCCACTGACTTGGCCCAGCCCTACCAGCCTGTCCCCACCTCACACCTACTCCAAGGAAATCCTGGTGCATCTTGCTGCCAGCAACCTCGAGAAACCCGGAAGAACTGCCAGCCTTCCATCCCAAAGACTCTGTCTCCCGCAAACACCGGATTTGTTCAACAACAGACTCCAGCCCCGCAAGGATCCACAATTCTGCATCACTCTGCACCCGACACCCACGTCCCGAGTTTGAGTGGCCCACCACCAAGATGAGATCTCCCTAGCGATCCTGACCCGAGATCTGGTGACGCCTGACCTGCCTCCAGCTGACGCCTGCAGCCTCAAACCGGAAGGTCCTCCCAACTGCGACCAGGAGCTGGTATGAAGATCTCACCTTAAAAGGTACCCCTGCACCCGACGCCCCATGGCATTGGGTGGCCCAACCAACAGTGCATCACCAACCCCTAGCATCCCAACTTACCCCTCCAAGTCGTGGTCGCACCCAGAAGACCTTCATCCCTGAGCCTGCAATGTGTTTTCAAACCGGAGACTCCCCATTGAAAGCTTCGAGGAGCCAGACACCAAAACAGCACTCTGCAACCTTGCCTGCTTAACACTCTCCTCTAATAAAGCCTTACTGCTTGACCACACTACCCCAAATAGAAAGTGAAGTGCTATCTACTTTACCTCTGCCTACCTTTTGGGTTCCACTGGACTCTGTGCACACTATACCTCACTTTGTTGAAGTATATACAAGTATATACAGAGCCAGTATCCTACATTGGTAGATCAGTGGTGGGATATACAACTTTGTATTTGTTGCACTAACTTGATCACCACCTGATCACATGACAGAACTCTTAAATTTTCTTTTGAATTCTGATTTTTTCAAATTGCCATTTTTGCGATCGGCTGACGCCAGAACTGTTATAAAAGATTTGCGAGTCTTTATCGGCACATACGCAATCAGCATGCTACATTCTGACCAGGGTCCTGCGTTTAGCTCTCGGGCTTACAAGGAGGCCATGACCAGCATGGGCATTGCATTGCGGTACTCTTGTCCCTTTCATCCTGAGGGAAACGGAATCGTGGAAAGAAAAAACCGTGACATAAAGCAATCTATAACAGCAAAGGTATTAGGTTCAGGCGCTGGGTGGGTCAAACATTTAATAAGTGTCCAACGTAGTCTTAATAATCTGCCAAGAAATTCTCTGAGAGGTCTCAGTCCGTACAAACTATTGTTTGGGACTAGAATGCTAATCCAGGACCTTGACAGTCAAACTTCAGTGGTTAAAGAAAAATGCTTTGATATCAAAGATCGTTTGGCTATTTTACAGGACTTGAACAAAAAGAGAAAAGACCTGAGCAACATAAAGTTGAAGCAACAGCCAACAGCCACTGAATAGAAACCACCTGTCCCAGCAAGGCCTGTCTGGATTCCAAAAATCGGGGATCTGGTCAGAGAGAAGATCGCGGTGAAGAAGGAATTTGGGCCTTCTTACAGAAAAGCAGTTCCTGTCTTGTCTGTCAACGGAACAAGATCAGTAGTACTACCGCCCCTTCCTGGTAAAAAGGAGAACCGAGTTGTATCCATCGACCTGGTTAAACCACAATCATGTGGCCGATAACAAGTAGTAGGCCAAGTGGACTCCCAAGAAGTAGTAGAACACCAAAGTTTGCTACAAATACAGAGGTTCAAACTGAAAGACTAATCACAAGTGATAAACCTACAGTAAAACAACAAGGACTATGCAACAAAGCCATGGAACTTAAACCTCTTGAAACCCAAATTAAAATCTTAAATCAAGAAACACCAGTCTATAATGATGTAACCACAGACTATGCTAATGAAACAAAGAAAATTCCAAAAACAAAAAGGAATCCAGAAGCAATTGAAACAATTGACAGAACAGCATCAGGCTACTTCATCAACTTCGATGATTTTTCTGAAGATCCAAGTGAACCTGAGGAACAGCCGACAACAAAAACTTTTAAAGACAAAGCAAAGGAACTCTTTCATCAACTAAAAGAAACCTATCTGATTTCTCCATGGATTGAACTTTGGGTGGCACTAGGAGTATTCATCCTCATAATTTGGCTCATCATGGTACTATGCCTGGGACATTTCATTGAGGGAAAATATGTTACAATGGACACAGCAAGTCAGAACATCAACTTGGTCCTGAAACCACACAAGTCTTCACACATAGAGAAAAGAGAACTTTCTTCAGTAAACTTCACAGCCAATCCTATACCCGGTGGGGTAGCATGGGACAAAACTGATTCCGAAATCTATGGTCCGGTTGAGCTTCTGAAGTATCCTCATCAATTTAAGATTTCATTAAGTGACTTTGTAAAACCAAGCACATTTGCTGATGATTGGGACTTTGAAAGTATTAATGATATGATGTCTGATCTAGTAATGTCAGCTAAATTTACAGATCATGACTATTTGCAAGGTTCATCTAATTACGATCAAATGTTTTGTTATAACCATTATGGTAACCATTATCTGCATAAATCTGCTCAACCTAGAAATGTTTTAAAATTTAACCAATGGGAACATTGTGCAACTCCACCAAAAGGCAGTTCAAAGACATATTTTGATAAATACTCATACTTTTCTGGGTTCAACACAAGTAATGCAGAATCATTTTATTTCAAATTGTTAAATAAGACAGGAGTGAAAACCATGCTTACAAACACAAAATTAATATATTCAGACTCATTTTTTGAAAAAATGAATACCTTCGGTTTTGATTTCTGGAACAATAACATTGAAACAAAAACGATCTGGGGCACAAAAGATTGGCAAGTGCAAGGTATAGAATCATTATTTAGAGCCTGCATGATCCCAGAACAAATTCTATTTTTGAATGATACAATTCAACAGACATCCTGTCTTGGCCTAGCCAAAATTAAAGACTTAAATAAACCGTCTATTCCAAAACCAACACCTACCAGTAATAGCACAACGGATGTTGAGATAGATGTAGCCCATATTTTAAACCAAAACAGAACACATACTGATTGGAAAAAATGGTTGATCTGGCCCACAGACACAAATAACTGTCAAAACAGATTCCTGAACAAAATACAGGGGTTTAAATTGACCAGGCCAGACCCACGATACTCCCAGAGACAACATCCAGGGATTGTAACTACTTATAGTGTGGGGAAGCTCTGCCTTCAATGGCTACATACATCCACACTGTCAGAAATTAAGCAACACTTAACTTTACTTAAAGAAGGTGCTGACTTGCGTGATTTCATCATGGGACCACGCAAACAGCGTCAAAAACGTTTCATAGCGGCCTCTATATATGCAGCTTACAACGAAGCTTGGAAAGTAACTCAAATTGAGACAGCAGAAAAAATACGGGAAATTGACCGTGTTAATTTGGAAAAATCACTTTCTGTTGTGGACAATGGGTTAAGGACTCTGTCTTCCAGAATATATTCACTGGACAGTATTGTATCTTCTGCAATCGATATAATAGAACAAGACTTACTGATGTTGCAACACGGTCAGTCTCAATTGCGTTCTATTGTACAGCTTGGCTGGACGTACAAAATCTGCGTTCAGGCTATGTGCCTTGGCGTCTAATCAACACAACGTCACTGTTTAATATCTTTAACCTTACTGATAAACAAATCAGTTTGGCACAAAAGGGTGCTGACTATACAATTCTGAGCATGGAAAAACTTGAGAGATTACCATTGACAATGTCAGAACGACCTGTCATTGAATGGATAATACATGGGATAATAAATATTCAGATAACAACTTTCCAGTTTCAATACTGCCAAAAATATATACAGGCAGGCCAGTATGAAAGGTTGGGTAAAGGATACATTAAGTCTACATGGAACTTGCCCTATACACACACATGTGTCAGTAACAATGGACAGAGTGTATTCCTTAGTGGTAATAATTGTGAAAGATCACTAAGTGGCATACTTCTGTGTCAGGGTATTAGTTTGCATGGGGCCTGTGAAGGGACTTCAAATAACCTTTCATGTCACCAGTTAGGCACACCTGCCACACAAATAGAACCATTCTTTAGAAGACGTTCGAACGGGAGTTACATTCTAATTGTAGATCACAGATGTTGTGGCTTGCTGCCAGGAAAACCTTATCTCATAAGCGTGACTTCCAGGGTCATGTGCTGTGAAAGAGTATTGTTCCCGAATGATGCTCCAGACAGGGAGGGAAGGTTATGGCCCAGTTTAAAAATCTCTTCTATTCGAATTGATACTTTAAGCAGAATGAAGACTGTGCTCCTACAGACGCCAACCCAGTTGACGTCATCAAAAGAAACGTATGATCTCCAAGTTGCAAGGACAACGGCAGAGATTCATTCAATGTTATCAACGAATAGCCCCCTACACTTCGCAGAAATGTTGAACGAAATCTTAAATATTTCTGATACAAGTGGTATCGCCAGTGTATTTAAGACAGTTTTTTCAGGCGCTTTAACACCATTCAAAGCGATCCTGGGTATTTTTCCAAATTTCGTCCATTCCATCTTTGGCGGACTTCCCCTCCTGTTGGGACTCGTAGCAGGCATTTTATTCTTGCTACTCTTGCTTCGTTATGGCAAGCCATGTCACAGACAAGACTCCAGCTACAATGGAAGAAACGATCCTAGCTATCCGCTACCGTGACCGCATAACTAAAGTCCTTGGCTTAGCCCGGCTACGAGATCTGAATATGACCTGGTTTCTTTCATTCAGACCCATCTGGCAGAATTGTGTTATGCCTGTATTAAGATGCATGCTATGCGGCGAAGAATGCGTGTTGGACACCTGTCTTGCACTACAATCAGACGTACCATTGGATGCAGATACTTTGTTGGGTCCGGTAAAGCTCATGCACTGTGCTGTCCCCAGCGACTACCTATCCTGATGACGGCATTCGTGGAAACTTCACCACTGCGATTGAAGAGTAGTGAAGTACATGATGAAAGCAGCATCGACCAGGTACGACCTTCTGTAAGCAGTTCTGATCAAACCATCAGTGAAAGCAATCATGCGCGTGACTGCATGGTAGCGACATTTTCTAACCTAGTCGAACTCTCACCAGAAGCCGTAGACTGTTTTTTCGAGAATTTATCTGAAATGATGTTTTCACCGGAACAGAGAGAATGATTTTAAACAAACTTGCACACGGCGTTCCCTGAACTCTGAATTTGGCCTTCAGTTTTTTGAAAACAAAATGACTGTGAACTATTTTTTCTCTTCTCCCCTGAATAGCGAAAACTTTTCCCATATTCCAAAATATTTACCTTTTGGGCACTTATCTTCTGCTTAAAGTAAAACTATTCTTAGAGAACAGAACTTCTATTCTTAGGAATACTAGAGTAATTACATTACCTCAACCTCTAGTTTATATGCAATTAATTGTGTTTATATGTGATGAGATGGTCTCGCAATTTTTTTTCTGTATCAAGAGCCATTTCATGTGTAATTACGCAAATCATTCATGCTGATATAAAATGTGCATCTCCTTTTTGAATGTTTATACTGCTTGAATGCATACAGTACCTATACTCATTTCGTGCAGTTCGCATACACCATTTTTCAAATACGTAAATGTTTTTGGGGTGGTCCGGTATACAAATGCACTGTTAGTTATGTTTACTATTGCTTAGGTTACTAAATATGTACATAATTTCGTGGAGTGGGTGTAGTGTGTTTATCTAGGTACCTATATTGATACTCCTATTTCTGACCCTTGTCCGGTTATTAATTCACTAGTGTCCATACAACGGCACAGAAACCCGTCTTCAGATTAGGTCATAGCGCATGCTGTCACATTAAGCAAGCACTATCCCTTCAGCCCCCTAGAGAAGCACACCGAGTTCTCAAAACAAATCAAACCTCCAACAGACCTGGGAAATCCCCGCGACCATTGTTTTGATTTCGCTCGAGAACTCCTGCAAAGAATGTAAGAACGACCAGTCCTTATGACATTCTTGCTGACGTTTTATGTCCATCCTTACGTCAAACACGGCACCTTTCAGGTATAACTATACTGACGTTGCCCTAGGCTAAGACACGGTGGTGACAAGCTTGGAGCAGCGCTACTTGCCGGAGAGCCCAGCTGATGCAGGAAGAGACCACGGACGCTGCCCCTCCCTTTTGACGCGCTGAGAGAGAGACGCTGCCTTTTCTCCTGCCGAGAAATCCAGCCTCCGGCATTTCCAGCCGCCCTCGCGGGTAACTGGGATATCGAGTCCTGAGACAGAGATACCAACCCTCCAGCCTTCCAAATCCCAGGTACTGAACTGACTAACCCCTTACAGAGAATTCTTGAGTCAGATTCTTGGCAAAGCAAACTTAACTTAAACTGCTACTTACTTACTCCCTCCCAAGTATTAGGCTTAGGTCAGGTACACCGGGGTAGGCGTAGTTAGAAGCACCAGTTGAGTACGATTAGTCAATGTATATATGTATGTATATCTTTTATCCATTTTAGTATCATATGGCTAAGAAACCATATAAATGCTTTTACAGTATTATTTTATAATTCTGTTTTTACTGTATGCACTTTACTTAACTATAAGTATTGCAATAATAGCGATTCATTTCTCTTGTATGAGAAAAGAGACTGATCAATAAATAACATCTTTTATTGAACCACGCCCATCTCTTATTTCTCTACAAACTGGTGAAACTAAGAATGCACGTACTGACTGAGTAAAATAAGTTGTTTTTGTTTTCACACGACTCTAGAGATATACTCTTGATTAGGGGAGAGCAAAGTTGTCATGTTCTATGGTTGTCAGAAACTAAATCCCTTCTTGTCTATCCAGGGAGGTTAAACTCCTCCTTGCCTATTCGAGAAAGTTTCTAGTGAACTCTGAGCTAGCTGGCACACATAACTTTAAGTCTAATATCGTCAGTAGAAGACCTAGTTAACCACAGTCCTACGTCTATACTATTGAAGATATTATTCCAATGCGCAGAGCCTATAGGGAAAATAGGAACTACACTACACTATGAGTTGCATAAAAAGCCTGAAATGAAGATACAATGTATGAATATTAAAATACAAGAATTTATGTTCATTCAACAAGAATTTGTTCACCTTTTTTACTAATTGAATGAGCCTATTCTGAAGGACCAACGCTGTGCCCCAGGGGGACACATTCCATGAAGTAAATCCATTCTTAGACATTGTAAGTGCAGTCCCGTCATTAAGAGTATATGGGGCTGGGAGTTTGTCATTACGAACTCCACAGCCCCATAATGGCTACACTGAATACTGAGAAGTTTTGTATCACGTTAAACACACACTGATGCCCGTGTGGGATTTAATGAAAAATGCACACAGAGGGCATCTTAGAGATGCCCCCTGAAAAAGACCTACCACTAGTGCCAGGCTGAGTGGCTGCTTTCAACTGCCACCACCAGACATGTTTCTGGAACCCCGGGTCGAGGGCCTGCTGCTCTAGGGGGCCTGAAACAATTTACATCCTGGGACAAGCTGCTAAGCCTCCTCACCCAGGATGGGCAGGGTCCATGAAGGTGAAGCTTTGTGAGCTTCCCCAGGCCACTTGCTGCTCTCAGCAACTGGTCACCACTGGTTCTGACCCCCACTTTGGTTGGGATAACCGTTGGGAAAAGCAAGTGAGGAAGAGAGGTGTGCCTACCTCTGCCAAATCAGCTCTCAGGTGGGGGAGGTGAGAGGAAGCACAACTCTCATTCCCTGCCATCTTGCAGTTGGGGGGCCCCGCCAACCAGGGTGAGGAATATGCCCCTCCCACAGGAGGGTGGCACAATAGGGGATGTACCCACCCCAAGGTAGGTACCCATTGTCCCTACCTTTACTTACCTATAACGTCCCTAACTCTAGTTTTAAGGGGGCACCCTGAATTTTGCTTCCTCAGACAAGAAACCAGAAGAAGAAAAGAAGAAGAAGGACCAAACAGCCGTGCCAAAGCTAACAAGAGGAAGTCGCCCACTGACTTGGCCCAGCCCTACCAGCCTGTCCCCACCTCACACCTACTCCAAGGAAATCCTGGTGCATCTTGCTGCCAGCAACCTCGAAAAACCCGGAAGAACTGCCAGCCTTCCATCCCAAAGACTCTGTCTCCCGCAAACACCGGATTTGTTCAACAACAGACTCCAGCCCCGCAAGGATCCACAATTCTGCATCACTCTGCACCCGACACCCACGTCCCGAGTTTGAGTGGCCCACCACCAAGAAGAGATCTCCCCAGCGATCCTGACCCGAGATCTGGTGACGCCTGACCTGCCTCCAGCTGACGCCTGCAGCCTCAAACCGGAAGGTCCTCCCAACTGCGACCAGGAGCTGGTATGAAGATCTCACCTTAAAAGGTACCCCTGCACCCGACGCCCCATGGCATTGGGTGGCCCAACCAACAGTCCATCACCAACCCCTAGCATCCCAACTTACCCCTCCAAGTCGTGGTCGCACCCAGAAGACCTTCATCCCTGAGCCTGCAATGTGTTTTCAAACCGGAGACTCCCCATTGAAAGCTTCGAGGAGACAGACACCAAAACAGCACTCTGCAACCATGCCTGCTTAACACTCTCCTCTAATAAAGCCTTACTGCTTGACCACACTACCCCAAATAGAAAGTGAAGTGCTATCTACTTTACCTCTGCCTACCTTTTGGGTTCCACTGGACTCTGTGCACACTATACCTCACTTTGTTGAAGTATATACAAGTATATACAGAGCCAGTATCCTACATTGGTAGATCAGTGGTGGGATATACAACTTTGTATTTGTTGCACTAACTTGATCACCACCTGATCACATGACAGAACTCTTAAATTTTCTTTTGAATTCTGATTTTTTCAAATTGCCATTTTTGCAAAATTACTAAACGTCTAGTTAGGGCCTTGGTTAAGTCCATTTAGAAATTTTGAAAAATAAAAAGTCACTTTAGCTAGGGATAACTATGTCTCTTAACAAGAGCCCAGCTGTTAGTGAAAATAACCACAATGACATAGAGGATCAGGTTGAGGAGTTTGACCTCACCCCTTACCTTCACTTGTCTTTCAAGGAGGTAGGTCCCTATGTAAAATGAAAAACATAACCATGGGGTCCCATCCCACCAAACAAAAGCTCTAGGAGCTGTTGGCTGAGTATGCTAAGGACCACCCTTCTGAAAATGGTAAAGGCCAATCAGATCAATCAATCAATCATTTGTAGAGCGCACTACTCACCCGGGAGGGTCTCAAGGTGCTAAGGAGGGGGAGCTGCTACTGCTCGAACAGCCAGGTCTTGAGAAGTCTCCTAAAGGTCAGCAGGTCCTGGGTCTGTCGCAGGTGGATTGGCAGGGTGTTCCATGTCTTGGCGGCGAGGTGGGAGAAAGATCAGCCGCCGGTGGTCATTCGGTGGATGCGTGAAACAGTGGCGAGGGTGAGATCAGTGGAGCAAAGATGTTGATAGGGAGTGTTGAAGGTGAGTCATTTGTTGAGGTATGTTGGTCAAGCGCGTTTGAGTGATTTGTGAGCATTGGTGAGGAGCTTGAAAGTGATCCTCTTGTTGATGGGGAGCCAGTGCAGGTCTCTCAGGTGGGCAGTGATGTGGCTGTGGCGGGGGGTGGCGGGGATGAGGCGTGCAGAGGCGCTCTGTATGTGTTGAAGTCTTTTCTGGAGTTTGGCTGTGATTCCCGCGTAGAGGGAGTTGCCGTAGTCCAGCTTGCTGGTGACAAGGGCTTGGGTGACCGTCCTTATGGTTTCGGTGGGGATCCATCTGTAGATCTTGCAAAGCATGCAGAGGGTGTTGAAGCAGGAGGGGGAGACGGCGTTGACTTGCTTGGTCATTGACAGTGATGAGTCCAGGATGAACCGTAGGTTGCGTGTGTGGTCGGTGGGTGCGGGGCAGCTCCTAGCAATACCGGCCACCAGAAGTCGTCCCAGGTGGGATGGGAATGGACTGAGGATGAGGACCTCCGTCTATTCCGAGTTCAGTTTCAGGTGGCTGTTCTTCATACATTTGGAGATGGCCTTGATTCCTTCGTGGAAGTTGGCGGTGGCAGGGTCCTTTGTGAGGGAGAGGATCAGCTGGGTGCCGTTAGCATATGAGACGATGTTGAGGTCGTGCGATCGGATGATGTTGGCGAGCGGTGTCATGTAGGTGTTGAAAAGGGTTGGGCTGGGGGATGATCCTTGGGGTACGCCGCAGGTGATCTTGGGGGCTTAGGATTGGAATGGAGGGAGGCAGACTCTCTGGGTTCTGTCATTGAGGAAGGAGGTGATCCAATCCAGGGTTTGTCAGAAGTCTAGGAGGATGAGGATCGC
This sequence comes from Lissotriton helveticus, assembly GCF_964261635.1. Lineage (NCBI taxonomy): Eukaryota > Metazoa > Chordata > Amphibia > Caudata > Salamandridae > Lissotriton > Lissotriton helveticus. The sequence goes on along the minus strand of NC_136069.1, from coordinate 1,675,111,066 downwards.
CACGTGACCCTTGCCCGGCCAAATTTTTAGCCAGAATGGCAGACGTTGTTAACCCTCTAGCTAACCCTATTTTAAACCTTTCATTGAGTCAGGGGGCCCTTCCACACCTGTGGAAACAGGCCATGGTCATTCCTCTTCTTAAAAAGCCTAGCCTTGCCCCAGAAGTCCCTGCCAATGACAGGCCTATCTCGCTCCTTCCGGCTCTCGCTAAAATCTTGGAGAAACATGTTCATGGCGTGCTCTCCAATTTTTTGGAGTCCAACGAGCTTTTGCACGCGTCTCAATCAGGTTTTCGACCTAACCTTAGCACAGAAACCGCGCTCCTGGAGGTTTCAGAGATTGTTAAGGAGTCGCTGGATGCCGGAGGCAGGGTGTTGTTAGTTATGTTGGATCTGTCGGCGGCTTTCGACACCGTCCCCCATGAGGATCTCCTCATAAGACTGTATGACATCGGTATGAGGGGGACGGTGCTCAGTTGGTTTCGTTCCTTTCTAGCCAACCGCCGACAAACGGTCTGGGCCTCCCCTGGATCTGCCGAAATGTCGCCTTTGGGAGTCGGAGTTCCTCAGGGCTCAGTATTGAGCCCAACTCTTTTTAACATCTTTATGACCCCTCTGGCGACATTGGTGGAGTCCTATGGGGCCCAGATCGTTTCCTATGCTGACGACACCCAGCTTCTCTTCACCTGCCAGAAGGGCGAAGAATTCGAGGGTGAAAGTATCCGTGAGTGCCTTGGGGCTGTTTTTAACTGGTTCCAACTGAACAGCCTCAAGTGCAACTCGGATAAATCCGAGATACTTTTCTTTGGATGCCCCTCGGAACCGGACTGGCAAGGGTGGTGGCCTGCCGACATGTTCCCTCCAGCTAATTCTTCTGAGTCAGCCAAGAACCTGGGAATTAAAATAGACAATGGGCTTACACTCAAATCCCAGGTGTTGACCCTCACAGGAACATGTTTCGGTATCCTCAGGACGTTGCGGAAGTTTTTTCCGCTGCTTTCTGAGGATCATAGGAGAATAATTGTTCAGGCCCTCATCGGGTCCAGACTCGATTATGCCAATATCCTGTATCTGGGCCTGCCGGAATACCTCTTACAGCGTATGCAGGTGGCCCAGAATGCAGCCGCTCGAGCCATTTTCGGCTTGCATCGACGAGTGAGGGCGTCAAACTTACTGCGAACTCTACATTGGCTCCCCATCCGGAAGCGGATAATATTCAAGGCCATGACACTGGCTCACAAAGCCTTGCATGCCACGGGTGCCCAATACTTACAAAAGAGGCTGGCTTTCTATCTGCCAGCACGATCTTTAAGATCGGAGTCACTGGCATTAGCAGTAGTCCCCCGCATAAAGAAAGCCTGCATCGGAGGACGGTCTTTTAGGCTGCTGGCCCCTCAGCTTTGGAACTCCCTACCTTTGTCCTTGCGTTCCATGCCCAACTTATTCACTTTCAGGAAGAGCTTAAAGACCTGGCCCTTTACTGGCTAGAGTCTCATGGTTCCATCTTTGGTCCTGCTGTTTTGTCCTTTCACTGTTATGTTGTATCTGTTTACCTTCTTTTTCTGGTCTGGAGCATAAAGCGCCGGGACACTCCTTTGGAGTAGCCGTGCGCTATAGAAGACCTATAATAACATAACATGAGGGCCGCAGTTTCGCCATTGTCCAGCAGGGTCCTGATGTCGTCGGTGGTGGCCATAAAGGCGGTTTCGGTGCTGTAGTTACTGCGGAATCCAGATTGAGGCGAGTTCAGGGTGTTGTTCTCTTCAATGAAGGGGGTCCGTTCTCCGTTGATGATCTTCTCGATGACTTTCGGCGGGAACGGGAGCAGGGAGATGGGCCGGAAGTTCTTGAAGTCCGTTGGGTCTCCCTTGTGTTACTTGAGTAGGGTTTTGATATCAGCGTGTTTCCAGCTCTCAGGGAAGGAGCGGTCTCGAAGGAGCTGTTGATGATCTTCCGGAGTTGGGGTGCGATGATGGAGCTTGCTTTGTTGAAGATGTGGTGGGGACTAAGGGTGAGCCGGAGTGAATGGTGTTCATGGTTTTGATGGTGTTGTCATCGTTGATGTTGTTCCAGGAGAGCAGGAAGACCGTGTGAATGGGGGCCGGTGACTCTGAGGTGTCGGCGGCTGTCAGGGGGTCAGAGTGTGGAAGCTGTTGTGTATGTCTATGTTCTTGCGGTGGAAGAAGGTGGCTAGAGAGTCGCAGAGGTCTTGTGATGGCGGATGTCGCTGGAGCTGGGGTTGGCGTGTTCCTTCACGATGTTGAAAAGCTCTTTGCTGTTGTGTGCATTGTTGTTGATGCGTTCCTTGTAGGAGATCCTTGGCGGTTCAAATGAGTTGGTGGTGCCTGCGGCTGGCGTTCTTGAGGGCTGCGTGGTTGTCCGGTGTCTGTTCATGGCGCCACTTCTTCTTGAGTCTTAGAAAGTCTGCTTGGATGTTTGGAGGTCGGTGGTGAACCAGATGGCCCTTCTGTCGGTGCGTCTGTTTGAGGGTTTCTTGATCGGGCGATGGTGTTGGCGCAGTCATCGATCCATTGCCTGAGATTGCGGGCAGCTGTGTCAGTGTTGTTGTGGTCGATTCGTGGGTCTCGGGCGAGGTGGTGATTAGCTGGTCTTCGGTGACCTTGTTCCAGCTGCGATAGGGGATTCATTGCGGGTGGTTGAGTGCGGTGTTTTTCTTGAACGAGAAGTGGATTCAGCGGTGGTCGATCCACTGAAGTTCTGTGGTGTGGCTGAGGATGACGTGGTTGCTGGCAGAAAAGATGGGGTCAAGCGTGTGTCTGGCAGAGTGGGTGGTGGCATTCTCGAGGTGGAAGTTCAGGCCTCAGTGGAGGATGTAGTCTGTGGAGGCCAAGGCGTGCCAGCTGACGAAGTCCGTGATGGAGTCGCTGAACTGTGGTCAGGGTCCGGGGGGTCTGTAGATGAGGGTTCCTCTAAGGGTGGTGTTGGGATTGATGTGGATCTGGAAGTGCAGGTGTTCGGCGGTGCTGAGGGGGTCTCCAGTGCTGCTCGAGATTCTAAGGGTATTCCGGTCGGCGATAGCGATTCCTCCTCCTGGTCTGTTGGTGCGGTCCCTCCGGGTGATCTTGTAGCCATTAGGCTATGGCAATGTCGGGCGCTGAAGAGGGGTTCATCTATGTCTCAGTCAGGAAGGCGATGTCCAGGGAGGAAGAGTCGAGCAGGTCCCAGTGTTCAAGGCGTGCTTGTAGATGGAGTAGGTGTTGAGTAGTATGTATCTGAGATGGTTTTGACTTGCTCTGGTGGGAGGGGCAGAATGTGCAGGTGTTTTCTGGCTGGTGAAGCTGCAGTTTCTGCAGGTGAAGTGTCCGTGGGTGAGCTTCGGGTGGCCTGGAAGCAGGTGGTTTATCGGCCGGTGTTGAGTGCGTGGAGGAAGTTGACATTGTAGCGGTGTCTGGTGTTGTGGCCCTCGCGGGGGCAATGGTGTCTGGCACTTGGCGCGTTCCTGCTGAGGAAAAATATGGAGGATATGAAGATACATTCCACCCCACCCACTTCATAGGGAGAGAAGGGCCTCAGTGGCCCTATATCCAAAAATCAGTCTCTCAGTACCTAGATCCCACACAGGTGGGTCATGCACTACTGAGAACATCAAGGACAGCCTAAATGGGGCGACAGCCTTTTAGCAGGTGTTGGAACTTTTTGCCTTCCTCCTATATTTTTTCTGACCTGTTGTTGGCTATTTTATGACTCTGGGCACTTTACCACTGTTGATCAGTGCTAAAGTGCATATGCTCTCCCTATTGTAAATTGATGTATGGATTAGTGATTCCATGATTGGCTTGTTTGGTTTACTTGTCAGACCCTAGTACAGTGAACTGAGTGTGCCTATGCCTTGTAAACCAAATGCTGCTAGTGGGCTTGCAGCACTGGTTGTGCTACCCAACGGAAGCGGCCTGTAAAAGAGTGTCCAAGGTCTGCCATTGCAGAGCCTATGTGCAGTCTGATACTGCCCTGTTGACTGAAATCGTGCACCCACTTGCCAGTCCCTAAACCTTCCCTTTTCTAAGCATGGGCGGCAAATCCGTTACGTCCGCGGATTTTTCGGATTTTTGGTGAATACGCAATCCGTGTATTTTACGTATTTTTCACAAAATCCGAAAAATCCGCGGATGTAACGGGTTCAAAAGTTGAACCCCCACCCACTCATGTAATGGTGCCAGCAAGCTGCCAGTGCCGTTGTAAAATAGTTACAAAGTTAGCTTGCACAGGAACCACTAGATAAAACGAAGCAGGTGCTGCTTTATTTTATCTAAGTGCTTCCTGTGCAAGCTAACTTTGTAACTATTTTACAACGGCGCTGGCAGCTTGCTGGCGCCATTGTAAACACACACATGGTCGCTGGAACTAGTTGAAGCTCAAATGCAGTGACTCATTCATCAGCCCAGAAACAATCGAGAGCGTCGTCGAGGCTGGGCAATGTGCCTTCTTTATCGAAAGTCAGCTGTGATGCTGGATAGAGGCCTTTGCATCCTTGACTTTCACGAGCACAATCCCTGTGCTGTTTCTGTGACCTGGAGTCTCTGTATCTTCATCTGCTGCTCTGATCGGCCTCTGACCTTTTATACACACAAGAGGCATGTGCAGCACAATCCCTGTGCTGTTCCTGTGACCAGGAGTCTCTGTATCTTCATCTGCTGCTCTGATCGGCCTCTGACCTTTTATACACACAAGAGGCATGTGCAGCACAATCCCTGTGCTGTTCCTGTGACCAGGAGTCTCTGTATCTTCATCTGCTGCTCTGATCGGCCTCTGACCTTTTATACACACAAGAGGCATGTGCACTCGCATGGAAGCCCCGTCCGTTTGGCCATGAGTAGGCACATTGTGTTCTCACGGGTTTCTGCACGTTCGCGAGCGTTTTGTACAATAAAACCCTCGCGAACTTGCGGAAACCCGTGCGAACACGCAAAAAAAAAATACGCTAGGATCCGCGGATTTTGCGTATTGTCGCAATCCGCAAATCCGCAGATCCGCGGATGCCAATACGCAAAATCCGCTCACACCCCTATGGTAGGCCCAAGGTCAGGGTGCATTGTAAGTATAAGGTAGGACATGCCCTGGTGTATATGGCATATCCTAATAGTGAATTACAGCCATTTTCGTTTTTCACTATTGCAAGGCTACCTGTTCTCCATAGGACAGAATTGTAGGAGAGTAGGATCTGCTTTCTATGGTTACCCCCATTTCTTCCTGTGTTTCCCTGGCTTATCGACTTTAGACTGGCTGTGGCCCTGCTAATCAGGACCACAGCCTAGCTGTACTCTCTCTAAATTGATACCATGTACTTTAGGTACATACCAGATTGGTTACGGAGTTACCTTGTGAACCCCTAGTATATGGTACCTTAGGTACCAAGGGCATAGGTACCCCAGAGGCCTACCAGGGGCAGAAGAATGTATTATGCCACCCCTGGGAAGCCTTCCAAAATAAAACCGCAGGTCTGCACTTGCAGCCTGGGTAAGAGGGTGTAAGCACCCCTTAATTAGATATAGTATATCTATATCTACCTATATATATATATATAGACACATATTAACCTATAAGTCACTCCTATGGCAGGCCTTAACTATCCTGAAGGCAGAGTGCTTGGGTTTGTGTGAGAGAGTGCCTAGCATGAGCTTAGACCCTCTGCACCTTTTGGAAATACCTCCTTATAGGTGTTCTATGATATAACCATACAATATACTCTTAAGTGCATTAATATCCTTGCGGTTAATGCTAACTTTGGTTTGGCTTTATCAAAACATGTTGTGTTTAGTATCAAACACTTTGGAATACTACCCCCCCCCCCCGCCAGGTCTGGCGGTGGGGGTAGCATTCCACCCTTCTAGAGGGAGTAGACATGCACATACTGGTACACCCGGTAAAGGTTTAAAAGAGCCCCGGCATCACAAAAAGGATGCTGCTGCCACAGACAAGAGTCTAACCTCCTGCTGCTGGACAAAACTCCGGCAGGGGAGGCCTGGACAATAGGTTTCCTGTCCAGGGAGGTGCCAGCACCTCCCCAGACAGGCTTTAATTTATTGGGGCAGGGTGGGTTGCATTCAGTGAATGCTTTTCAGACACTGCCTGGGGCACACAAGGTGCTCCATACATTTCCCAGTTCAAACCGGTTGCAGGGGCACTCAGCCCCAGCTCTGACGCGAAACTGGAGAAAGGGGAAGGGGTCTAACCACCCCCTCCCCAGGTCCTCCCATAGGTTGGACCCTAGAGTTAGTCCAACCCCTAAACTTGGTATAAGTATAGGAACCCAGTCACTAGGACTTTAGATTACCCTGGACGAGACTCTGCAACATATATCTTGGACCTTTGACATTCCATTTCGACTGGAAGACGGAAGAAATCTCCCCTGTGGTCAAGGAATGACGTCCCTGTTCAAACAGGCAGCAAAGAGCATCTTGCCGGTCTGCATTTTTGAGGCTCTCGCCGGATCCCGATGAATCTGCGACACAGGACATGGACTGCCAGACATCACCGAGGCTGATACGAGTTCCCAGCAGAGCTGAGACCTGCAGCTGACATGAGAGACGTGGGACTGGAACTCCTGGACATTCCGCAAGTTTGCAAGTGCACCTACTTCCCCAGGCCACTTGCTGCTCTCAGCAACTGGTCACCACTGGTTCTGACCCCCACTTTGGTTGGGATAACCGTTGGGAAAAGCAAGTGAGGAAGAGAGGTGTGCCTACCTCTGCCAAATCAGCTCTCAGGTGGGGGAGGTGAGAGGAAGCACAACTCTCATTCCCTGCCATCTTGCAGTTGGGGGGCCCAGCCAACCAGGGTGAGGAATATGCCCCTCCCACAGGAGGGTGGCACAATAGGGGATGTACCCACCCCAAGGTAGGTACCCATTGTCCCTACCTTTACTTACCTATAACGCCCCTAACTCTAGTTTTAAGGGGGCACCCTGAATTTTGCTTCCTCAGACAAGAAACCAGAAGAAGAAAAGAAGAAGAAGGACCAAACAGCCGTGCCAAAGCAAACAAGAGGAAGTCGCCCACTGACTTGGCCCAGCCCTACCAGCCTGTCCCCACCTCACACCTACTCCAAGGAAATCCTGGTGCATCTTGCTGCCAGCAACCTCGAGAAACCCGGAAGAACTGCCAGCCTTCCATCCCAAAGACTCTGTCTCCCGCAAACACCGGATTTGTTCAACAACAGACTCCAGCCCTGCAAGGATCCACAATTCTGCATCACTCTGCACCCGACACCCACGTCCCGAGTTTGAGTGGCCCACCACCAAGAAGAGATCTCCCCAGCGATCCTGACCCGAGATCTGGTGACGCCTGACCTGCCTCCAGCTGACGCCTGCAGCCTCAAACCGGAAGGTCCTCCCAACTGCGACCAGGAGCTGGTATGAAGATCTCACCTTAAAAGGTACCCCTGCACCCAACGCCCCATGGCATTGGGTGGCCCAACCAACAGTGCATCACCAACCCCTAGCACCCCAACTTACCCCTCCAAGTCGTGGTCGCACCCAGAAGACCTTCATCCCTGAGCCTGCAATGTGTTTTCAAACCGGAGACTCCCCATTGAAAGCTTCGAGGAGCCAGACACCAAAACAGCACTCTGCAACCTTGCCTGCTTAACACTCTCCTCTAATAAAGCCTTACTGCTTGACCACACTACCCCAAATAGAAAGTGAAGTGCTATCTACTTTACCTCTGCCTACCTTTTGGGTTCCACTGGACTCTGTGCACACTATACCTCACTTTGTTGAAGTATATACAAGTATATACAGAGCCAGTATCCTACATTGGTAGATCAGTGGTGGGATATACAACTTTGTATTTGTTGCACTAACTTGATCACCACCTGATCACATGACAGAACTCTTACATTTTCTTTTGAATTCTGATTTTTTCAAATTGCCATTTTTGCAAAATTACTAAACGTCTAGTTAGGGCCTTGGTTAAGTCCATTTAGAAATTTTGAAAAATAAAAAGTCACTTTAGCTAGGGATAACTATGTCTCTTAACAAGAGCCCAGCTGTTAGTGAAAATAACCACAATGACATAGAGGATCAGGTTGAGGAGGTTGACCTCACCCCTTACCTTCACTTGTCTTTCAAGGAGGTAGGTCCCTATGTAAAATGAAAAACATAACCATGGGGTCCCATCCCACCAAACAAAAGCTCTAGGAGCTGTTGGCTGAGTATGCTAAGGACCACCCTTCTGAAAATGGTAAAGGCCAATCAGATCAATCAATCAATCATTTGTAGAGCGCACTACTCACCCGGGAGGGTCTCAAGGTGCTAAGGAGGGGGAGCTGCTACTGCTCGAACAGCCAGGTCTTGAGAAGTCTCCTAAAGGTCAGCAGGTCCTGGGTCTGTCGCAGGTGGATTGGCAGGGTGTTCCATGTCTTGGCGGCGAGGTGGGAGAAAGATCAGCCGCCGGTGGTCATTCGGTGGATGCGTGAAACAGTGGCGAGGGTGAGATCAGTGGAGCAAAGATGTTGATAGGGAGTGTTGAAGGTGAGTCATTTGTTGAGGTATGTTGGTCAAGCGCGTTTGAGTGATTTGTGAGCATTGGTGAGGAGCTTGAAAGTGATCCTCTTGTTGATGGGGAGCCAGTGCAGGTCTCTCAGGTGGGCAGTGATGTGGCTGTGGCGGGGGGTGGCGGGGATGAGGCGTGCAGAGGCGCTCTGTATGTGTTGAAGTCTTTTCTGGAGTTTGGCTGTGATTCCCGCGTAGAGGGAGTTGCCGTAGTCCAGCTTGCTGGTGACAAGGGCTTGGGTGACCGTCCTTATGGTTTCGGTGGGGATCCATCTGTAGATCTTGCAAAGCATGCAGAGGGTGTTGAAGCAGGAGGGGGAGACGGCGTTGACTTGCTTGGTCATTGACAGTGATGAGTCCAGGATGAACCCTAGGTTGCGTGTGTGGTCGGTGGGTGCGGGGCAGCTCCTAGCAATACCGGCCACCAGAAGTCGTCCCAGGTGGGATGGGAATGGACTGAGGATGAGGACCTCCGTCTATTCCGAGTTCAGTTTCAGGTGGCTGTTCTTCATACATTTGGAGATGGCCTTGATTCCTTCGTGGAAGTTGGCGGTGGCAGGGTCCTTTGTGAGGGAGAGGATCAGCTGGGTGCCGTTAGCATATGAGACGATGTTGAGGTCGTGCGATCGGATGATGTTGGCGAGCGGTGTCATGTAGGTGTTGAAAAGGGTTGGGCTGGGGGATGATCCTTGGGGTACGCCGCAGGTGATCTTGGGGGCTTAGGATTGGAATGGAGGGAGGCAGACTCTCTGGGTTCTGTCATTGAGGAAGGAGGTGATCCAATCCAGGGTTTGTCAGAAGTCTAGGAGGATGAGGATCGCCACGTGACCCTTGCCCTGCCAAATTTTTAGCCAGAATGGCAGACGTTGTTAACCCTCTAGCTAACCCTATTTTAAACCTTTCATTGAGTCAGGGGGCCCTTCCACACCTGTGGAAACAGGCCATGGTCATTCCTCTTCTTAAAAAGCCTAGCCTTGCCCCAGAAGTCCCGGCCAATTACAGGCCTATCTCGCTCCTTCCGGCTCTCACTAAAATCTTGGAGAAACATGTTCATGGCGTGCTCTCCAATTTTTTGGAGTCCGACGAGCTTTTGCACGCGTCTCAATCAGGTTTTCGACCTAACCTTAGCACAGAAACCGCGCTCCTGGAGGTTTCAGAGATTGTTAAGGAGTCGCTGGATGCCGGAGGCAGGGTGTTGTTAGTTATGTTGGATCTGTCGGCGGCTTTCGACACCGTCCCCCATGAGGATCTCCTCATAAGACTGTATGACATCGGTATGAGGGGGACGGTGCTCAGTTGGTTTCGTTCCTTTCTAGCCAACCGCCGACAAACGGTCTGGGCCTCCCCTGGATCTGCCGAAATGACGCCTTTGGGAGTCGGAGTTCCTCAGGGCTCAGTATTGAGCCCAACTCTTTTTAACATCTTTATGACCCCTCTGGCGACATTGGTGGAGTCCTATGGGGCCCAGATCGTTTCCTATGCTGACGACACCCAGCTTCTCTTCACCTGCCAGAAGGGCGAAGAATTCGAGGGTGAAAGTATCCGTGAGTGCCTTGGGGCTGTTTTTAACTGGTTCCAACTGAACAGCCTCAAGTGCAACTCGGATAAATCCAAGATACTTTTCTTTGGATGCCCCTCGGAACCGGACTGGCAAGGGTGGTGGCCTGCCGACATGTTCCCTCCAGCTAATTCTTCTGAGTCAGCCAAGAACCTGGGAATTAAAATAGACAATGGGCTTACGCTCAAATCCCAGGTGTTGACCCTCACAGGAACATGTTTCGGTATCCTCAGGACGTTGCGGAAGTTTTTTCCGCTGCTTTCTGAGGATCATAGGAGAATAATTGTTCAGGCCCTCATCGGGTCCAGACTCGATTATGCCAATATCCTGTATCTGGGCCTGCCGGACTACCTCTTACAGCGTATGCAGGTGGCCCAGAATGCAGCCGCTCGAGCCATTTTCGGCTTGCATCGACGAGTGAGGGCGTCAAACTTACTGCGAACTCTACATTGGCTCCCCATCCGGAAGCGGATAATATTCAAGGCCATGACACTGGCTCACAAAGCCTTGCATGCCACGGGTGCCCAATACTTACAAAAGAGGCTGGCCTTCTATCTGCCGGCACGATCTTTAAGATCGGAGTCACTGGCATTAGCAGTAGTCCCCCGCATAAAGAAAGCCCGCATCGGAGGACGGTCTTTTAGGCTGCTGGCCCCTCAGCTTTGGAACTCCCTACCTTTGTCCTTGCGTTCCATGCCCAACTTATTCACTTTCAGGAAGAGCTTAAAGACCTGGCTCTTTACTGGCTAGAGTCTCATGGTTCCATCTTTGGTCCTGCTGTTTTGTCCTTTCACTGTTATGTTGTATCTGTTTACCTTCTTTTTCTGGTCTGGAGCATAAAGCGCCGGGACACTCCTTTGGAGTAGCCGTGCGCTATAGAAGACCTATAATAACATAAAATGAGGGCCGCAGTTTTGCCATTGTCCAGCAGGGTCCTGATGTCGTCGGTGGTGGCCATGAAGGCGGTTTCGGTGCTGTAGTTACTGCGGAATCCAGATTGAGGCGAGTTCAGGGTGTTGTTCTCTTCAATGAAGGGGGTCCGTTCTCCGTTGATGATCTTCTCGATGACTTTCGGCGGGAACGGGAGCAGGGAGATGGGCCGGAAGTTCTTGAAGTTCGTTGGGTCTCCCTTGTGTTACTTGAGTAGGGTTTTGATATCAGCGTGTTTCCAGCTCTCAGGGAAGGAGCGGTCTCGAAGGAGCTGTTGATGATCTTCCGGAGTTGGGGTGCGATGATGGAGCTTGCTTTGTTGAAGATGTGGTGGGGACTAAAGGTGAGCCGGAGTGAATGGTGTTCATGGTTTTGATGGTGTTGTCATCGTTGATGTTGTTCCAGGAGAGCAGGAAGACCGTGTGAATGGGGGCCGGTGACTCTGAGGTGTCGGCGGCTGTCAGGGGGTCAGAGTGTGGAAGCTGTTGTGTATGTCTATGTTTTTGCGGTGGAAGAAGGTGGCTAGAGAGTCGCAGAGGTCTTGTGATGGCGGATGTCGCTGGAGCTGGGGTTGGCGTGTTCCTTCACGATGTTGAAAAGCTCTTTGCTGTTGTGTGCATTGTTGTTGATGCGTTCCTTGTAGGAGATCCTTGGCAGTTCAAATGAGTTGGTGGTGCCTGCGGCTGGCGTTCTTGAGGGCTGCGTGGTTGTCCGGTGTCTGTTCATGGCGCCACTTCTTCTTGAGTCTTAGAAAGTCTGCTTGGATGTTTGGAGGTCGGTGGTGAACCAGATGGCCCTTCTGTCGGTGCGTCTGTTTGAGGGTTTCTTGATCGGGCGATGGTGTTGGCGCAGTCATCGATCCATTGCCTGAGATTGCGGGCAGCTGTGTCAGTGTCGTTGTGGTCGATTCGTGGGTCTCGGGCGAGGTGGTGATTAGCTGGTCTTCGGTGACCTTGTTCCAGCTGCGATAGGGGATTCATTGCGGGTGGTTGAGTGCGGTGTTTTTCTTGAACGAGAAGTGGATTCAGCGGTGGTCGATCCACTGAAGTTCTGTGGTGTGGCTGAGGGTGACGTGGTTGCTGGCAGAAAAGATGGGGTCAAGCGTGTGTCTGGCAGAGTGGGTGGGTGTCGTGACAAGTTGTTTGAGTGTGAGGTTGGCGAGGTTGTCAAGCAGGGTGGTGGAGTTGCTGTCATTGGCATTCTCGAGGTGGAAGTTCAGGCCTCAGTGGAGGATGTAGTCTGTGGAGGCCAAGGCGTGCCAGCTGACGAAGTCCGTGATGGAGTCGCTGAACTGTGGTCAGGGTCCGGGGGGTCTGTAGATGAGGGTTCCTCTAAGGGTGGTGTTGGGATTGATGTGGATCTGGAAGTGCAGGTGTTCGGCGGTGCTGAGGGGGTCTCCAGTGCTGCTCGAGATTCTAAGGGTATTCCGGTCGGCGATAGCGATTCCTCCTCCTGGTCTGTTGGTGCGGTCCCTCCGGGTGATCTTGTAGCCATTAGGCTATGGCAATGTCGGGCGCTGAAGAGGGGTTCATCTATGTCTCAGTCAGGAAGGCGATGTCCAGGGAGGAAGAGTCGAGCAGGTCCCAGTGTTCAAGGCGTGCTTGTAGATGGAGTAGGTGTTGAGTAGTATGTATCTGAGATGGTTTCGACTTGCTCTGGTGGGAGGGGCAGAATGTGCAGGTGTTTTCTGGCTGGTGAAGCTGCAGTTTCTGCAGGTGAAGTGTCCGTGGGTGAGCTTCGGGTGGCCTGGAAGCAGGTGGTTTATCGGCCGGTGTTGAGTGCGTGGAGGAAGTTGACATTATAGCGGTGTCTGGTGTTGTGGCCCTCGCGGGGGCAATGGTGTCTGGCACTTGGCGCGTTCCTGCTGAGGAAAAATATGGAGGATATGAAGATACATTCCACCCCCCCCCCACTTCATAGGGAGAGAAGGGCCTCAGTGGCCCTATATCCAAAAATCAGTCTCTCAGTACCTAGATCCCACACAGGTGGGTCATGCACTACTGAGAACATCAAGGACAGCTTAAATGGGGCGACAGCCTTTTAGCAGGTGTTGGAACTTTTTGCCTTCCTCCTACATTTTTTCTGACCTGTTGTTGGCTATTTTATGACTCTGGGCACTTTACCACTGTTGATCAGTGCTAAAGTGCATATGCTCTCCCTATTGTAAATTGATGTATGGATTAGTGATTCCATGATTGGCTTGTTTGGTTTACTTGTCAGACCCTAGTACAGTGAACTGAGTGTGCCCATGCCTTATAAACCAAATGCTGCTAGTGGCCTTGCAGCACTGGTTGTGCTACCCAACGGAAGCGGCCTGTAAAAGAGTGTCTAAGGTCTGCCATTGCAGAGCCTATGTGCAGTCTGATACTGCCCTGTTGACTGAAATCGTGCACCCACTTGCCAGTCCCTAAACCTTCCCTTTTCTAAGCATGGGCGGCAAATCCGTTACGTCCGCGGATTTTTCGGATTTTTTGGTGAATACGCAATCCGTGTATTTTACGTATTTTTCACAAAATCCGAAAAATCCGCGGATGTAACGGGTTCAAAAGTTGAACCCCCACCCACTCATGTAATGGTGCCAGCAAGCTGCCAGTGCCGTTGTAAAATAGTTACAAAGTTAGCTTGCACAGGAACCACTAGATAAAACGAAGCAGGTGCTGCTTTATTTTATCTAAGTGCTTCCTGTGCAAGCTAACTTTGTAACTATTTTACAACGGCGCTGGCAGCTTGCTGGCGCCATTGTAAACACACACATGGTCGCTGGAACTAGTTGAAGCTCAAATGCAGTGACTCATTCATCAGCCTAGAAACAATCGAGAGCGTCGTCGAGGCTGGGCAATGTGCCTTCTTTATCGAAAGTCAGCTGTGATGCTGGATAGAGGCCTTTGCATCCTTGACTTTCACGAGCACAATCCCTGTGCTGTTCCTGTGACCTGGAGTCTCTGTATCTTCATCTGCTGCTCTGATCGGCCTCTGACCTTTTATACACACAAGAGGCATTTGCAGCACAATCCCTGTGCTGTTCCTGTGACCAGGAGTCTCTGTATCTTCATCTGCTGCTCTGATCGGCCTCTGACCTTTTATACACACAAGAGGCATGTGCAGCACAATCCCTGTGCTGTTCCTGTGACCAGGAGTCTCTGTATCTTCATCTGCTGCTCTGATCGGCCTCTGACCTTTTATACACACAAGAGGCATGTGCACTCGCATGGAAGCCCCGTCCGTTTGGCCATGAGTAGGCACATTGTGTTCGCACGGGTTTCTGCACGTTCGCGAGCGTTTTGTACAATAAAACCCTCGCGAACTTGCGGAAACCCGTGCGAACACGCAAAAAAAAATACGCTAGGATCCGCGGATTTTGCGTATTGTCGCAATCCGCAAATACGCAAATACGCAGATCCGCGGATTGCCAATACGCAAAATCCGCTCAAACCCCTATGGTACGCCCAAGGTCAGGGTGCATTGTAAGTATAAGGTAGGACATGCCCTGGTGTATATGGCATATCCTAATAGTGAATTACAGCCATTTTCGTTTTTCACTATTGCAAGGCTACCTGTTCTCCATAGGACAGAATTGTAGGAGAGTAGGATCTGCTTTCTATGGTTACCCCCATTTCTTCCTGTGTTTCCCTGGCTTATCGACTTTAGACTGGCTGTGGCCCTGCTAATCAGGACCACAGCCTAGCTGTACTCTCTCTAAATTGATACCATGTACTTTAGGTACATACCAGATTGGTTACGGAGTTACCTTGTGAACCCCTAGTATATGGTACCTTAGGTACCAAGGGCATAGGTACCCCAGAGGCCTACCAGGGGCAGAAGAATGTATTATGCCACCCCTGGGAAGCCTTCCAAAATAAAACCGCAGGTCTGCACTTGCAGCCTGGGTAAGAGGGTGTAAGCACCCCTTAATTAGATATAGTATATCTATATCTACCTATATATATATATATAGACACATATTAACCTATAAGTCACTCCTATGGCAGGCCTTAACAATCCTGAAGGCAGAGTGCTTGGGTTTGTGTGAGAGAGTGCCTAGCATGAGCTTAGACCCTCTGCACCTTTTGGAAATACCTCCTTATAGGTGTTCTATGATATAACCATACAATATACTCTTAAGTGCATTAATATCCTTGCGGTTAATGCTAACTTTGGTTTGGCTTTATCAAAACATGTTGTGTTTAGTATCAAACACTTTGGAATACTACCCCCCCCCGCCAGGTCTGGCGGTGGGGGTAGCATTCCACCCTTCTAGAGGGAGTAGACATGCACATACTGGTACACCCGGTAAAGGTTTAAAAGAGCCCCGGCATCACAAAAAGGATGCTGCTGCCACAGACAAGAGTCTAACCTCCTGCTGCTGGACAAAACTCTGGCAGGGGAGGCCTGGACAATAGGTTTCCTGTCCAGGGAGGTGCCAGCACCTCCCCAGACAGGCTTTAGTTTATTGGGGCAGGGTGGGTTGCATTCAGTGAATGCTTTTCAGACACTGCCTGGGGCACACAAGGTGCTCCATACATTTCCCAGTTCAAACCGGTTGCAGGGGCACTCAGCCCCAGCTCTGACGCGAAACTGGAGAAAGGGGAAGGGGTCTAACCACCCCCTCCCCAGGTCCTCCCATAGGTTGGACCCTAGAGTTAGTCCAACCCCTAAACTTGGTATAAGTATAGGAACCCAGTCACTAGGACTTTAGATTACCCTGGACGAGACTCTGCAACATATATCTTGGACCTTTGACATTCCATTTCGACTGGAAGACGGAAGAAATCTCCCCTGTGGTCAAGGAATGACGTCCCTGTTCAAACAGGCAGCAAAGAGCATCTTGCCGGTCTGCATTTTCGAGGCTCTCGCCGGATCCCGATGAATCTGCGACACAGGACATGGACTGCCAGACATCACCGAGGCTGATACGAGTTCCCAGCAGAGCTGAGACCTGCAGCTGACATGAGAGACGTGGGACTGGAACTCCTGGACATTCTGCAAGTTTGCAAGTGCACCTACTTCCCAAAGTTTCCCAAAGTTGTGCATTGAACTATTTGTTGCCCTTGCCCCAAGCACCTTTTGCACTGAAGCTGGAAGGCTTACACTTCACGAGTGTTACGTGGGCCCGCTTTCTTCACCGCAGCTCGAGGCTCCTTCGCAATCCCTAGTCCATTGGCTAGTGGGTCCCCACGAAGGAAAATCTTTTAT
This sequence comes from Lissotriton helveticus, assembly GCF_964261635.1. Lineage (NCBI taxonomy): Eukaryota > Metazoa > Chordata > Amphibia > Caudata > Salamandridae > Lissotriton > Lissotriton helveticus. The sequence goes on along the minus strand of NC_136069.1, from coordinate 1,675,094,877 downwards.
TTCTTGAGTGTTGCTGGTTGCTCCAGGCGTGCTCTGACTCCCCTCCAAAGGGTGAGTCCCTCAGACCTTGCTGGTCTGCACCGAAACCAATCTTGGCATCTTGCTTTGGCTGCTCTTGCCAAGGCTTGTTGGGTACAATCCGGATTCCGACACTGCAGCACTCAACATCCTACGTGGAACAGCTCGAATCCAGCACCTGGTCATCGTCAACACCTCCTGTCCTTGTGGCTGAAGAGTCAAGCTTCACCTACTACAACTGAAAGCACCCAACATCGGCTGGCATCTTCTTGTCGCCATCCTAGTACAAGTGTGACTTGTAAGCACTAGGTACTGTGTCTCCCTCGTTAAAATTCAGGTAAGTGAAACCCACCGTCCGAGGGATGATTCTTATTACCAGGTTGGTGTGGTTGTCATGAGTCAGTAAGAATTTAGAAGCGAGCATATCATCCTGCAAAGATTGCAGGATAGCTGAGTGGTCAGGCAGCCAGCATGATTTGGAAAAAGTAGGTTGTATCAAAGCATACAAAGGCTTGATACGCTGGGCATAATCAGGAATGTACGTTCTCCCGAAGTTCAAAAATCCCGGCAAAGACTGTAATTTTTTCAGAGTTGTCGGAGCACGCAGTAGTGCGCATTTCTCCAAGAAGTAAGGAGCCAATCCCCTACCTTCATTGTTGAGCTCGTAGCCCAGGAACAACACTGTATACTCTGCAATGTGCAATTTTGCAAAGTTGAATTTGTAACCCATGTCCGCAAAGCTACAAATTAAGCGGTCAACTCGACACAGATGCTCCCAAAGTTCGTCGTCTGTGAGATAAATGTCATCCACATACGAGCATGCATCTGGGTCAACTCTCTCTAAAAGAGACACTATGCGGGCAGTAAAAACTCCAGGACTATTCTTATAGCCAATAGGTAAATGTCGAAATTGTTTCTGCACACCGCCGCAAGTAAAGGTGGTCCATTGGGAACTCAGACCATCCAAATGGTGGGCATAAAAACCATTGGAAATGCCAAGGGTGGTCTTAAACCGCTTATGCACAAGACTATCCACTAAGGCAGAGCCATGAGTATTCTGTACTGCACAGGTACGGCAATGCGAGTTTAAATGCCGGTAATCCAATACCAAACGATATGATCCGTCAGGCTTGGTCACAGTAAAAAGAGGGTTATTCATTGGCGACACACATGTTTCAATCACTCATTGATACTCCAATTGTTCAAGGATTTCCGCAACGGAAGCCTTAGCTTCACGTCTATTGGGATATTGAGGTTGAGGCTGTGGCTGAGACCGCAGCGGAATTTTGTGGTGTGGGGAAAATTTATCCCAACCACAGTGTGTACGGTACAGAGCCGGCGCCAGAGCCTTAGCCCACTCTTCTGCAAAATTCAGCGCATGCTCCTTCGAGACTATGTGCGCGAAACTGGGGAGGATTACCTCCTCCCCTCGTGGAGCTGCGAGAACAAAAGGTGGGGACCAGTCAGCCTCCGCTAACAAAATGTCATAAGTAGTCGTAAGATTTTCCCAGAATATCCCTTTCATGGTACGCTGTATGTCACCTTCTATCAAAAGGACTATTTCATAAAGTCTGTCAGGGAGAGCAACTCTAGTGTCAGCTGTTTCCACTACAACATAACGGTCAGTCGCTGTCACCTTCAGTAGTGGACGCAGGGCCTCTCGCACTTTGGTAATCTCCACCGCGCTGTCCAGCAAGGTCAGAGCCCATGTCAGATTCCGAAGCCGCGTTCTCACTATCTGTGGCATATCTCGCTGTTAAAGCAGCGACTTTCTTCTTTTGAAACTGGGGTCTCTTCGGTGTAGAGCCGTCCTGCTTTCCTGCACTGTCTTTGGGGCGGGGCTGGTCGCGTCCTTGCTGGCCACCCCGATCCCTGCCGCCTCCTCCACCACCGGTCACCGAGGCCGATGAATCCTGAAAAGAACGAGGAGAGCGTTGATCAGAAACCTGAAAACGATCAGGTGATTTAATCTTCGCGCTATCGTGCAAGTCCTAAACACGTTCTGTGGGGGCAGGCAATGGAGACACAGGGCGAGACTCCTGTTTCTGTTGCTGTTGCTTTCCCTGTTTTTGTTGTTTAGGCCAATTTTGTTTTTTGGTCTTGGGCTAAACATCTTCCGACTTCTGTCCTTGGGGTTGTTTTTTCTCTTTAGTAGAATGGCTTGAGACCCCTACTATTGCGGCCCATGGTTTTATAAGCCGCCACAATAATCCTCGCTAACTGATGGGGTTTCTCGGCATCGGGAAGCGCATGCAAAGCATTGGCCACCTCAAAGTTCACAGCATCTCCCTTGACATTTGCAAGTACGAGATCGCAAACTACTTCAAAGGTGCCACACAGGCGCATACCCAATTCAACCGCAGTCTCAGGTCCATGCTCATCCTGAACACGCTTAAGGACCGTAGGCAGGACAGTCATAGACGGAGTGCCGTAACACCGCGCATAGACTGCCGCAAATGTTCTACCCCAGGTCTCGCAGTCACCAATTTCAGGGGCCAAGTCTTTAGGTAAGCTTATTGTCAGAATCCTGTGTTTCTCACCAGGAGACGTGTTAGGAAATACTGCTTCTAGCTGGTAAAATTTCTCGGCAAGCCAGAAAGGAAAATCGTCCTTATCTTGGGGACGCTTGCCCATCACTGCATTGACCATCACGGGACTGAGCTTCATACCGCCCTGTCCTGCAGGAAGCGCCGCACCGCCCGGGGCCCCGCCTGGGAGATTACGGGTTATGTATAGTACCAACGACCGAATAACGTTAATTGAGACTACATGTAGTCGTCTTAGATCAACAACGGTACAATTGCCGTGTTGAGGATGAGGAGTAAATCCAGCCAAAACAGGCCAATTTGCACCCGAAATGGACAAAGGACCTAACCTCGGAGATCCTAAAGAGTGGGGGAGGGCGCCACCAAACCAAATGCGATGCTGCCAAGTATCTATAGGTACTTCCTGTGTCCTATACGGAGTATATTCATTTGGCACAGGAGTGGGAGTGTACGTGTGGAACACACCTGAAGTTCCGTCCACAGCCGGGAAGGTCACCCATGAGTAAAATATTTCGTAAGGGTAAGCCACCTCTGCACTCACCACCATTATCACAGCCATGCAATCCACGGGAACATTATACTGCAGCAAATGGTTGCGCACCGCAATGCGACAATGCTGCGGAATGTCCACCACGGCCATAACGACACCGAAAGTTAAAAGAACAAAGTAAACTTTGTAGCACAACTGGTTAGGTATTTAAGGAAACCGTTTAGAACGATTCAAGCTTGAAAAGACCTATTACATAAATAGGTAGGTTTTTGCTGACACCACCGTTTTCCGGAAACGACAGTGAAGGGATTAAGGATCGAAAGATGTACTACTCAAGTGTCCTGTAACAAGACCACCGAAACGTTGGGCGCCATGTAGCAGGGATCCTGTTCTCCTACAGAACTGTGCATAGAGACTTGGAACCTCAGTAAGTTAGGGTGTGCCAAAACTCACCTTAGTACCCAAAATCCCCTTACCTGACTAGCTACAGTGTCTCACTGGTCATTACAAACTCCCAATACTTAGACAAACCAGAACATGGACTTAGATTACCTCAGGTAACGTGGAACACATGAACACTCTTTCGTTATACAATCATTTCAATTCAAAACAAGGAGTAAATGAGGACCCAAGCATATTTGAAATGTTTATTTACTAATGCAGGGTTCCCAAGAGCAGTATCTTAGATAATACCAGCAAACATATTATAAGAAGCAAAGTAGTCAGCATAGTTACTAGTCCATAGAATGCGAAAGGTGACAATATGCTAAAATGCTGAAAGGAATCGGGTTTAACAACACCTAATTCTCACCCTCCCTAACTAGCATATTATATTATATCTAAGAAGGTCTCATTGGGTTTTAGCAGGGCGGCCCCATACCTCATGATCCTAGTGGTAAGGGATCACATCATCTTCAACCAGCTCTCTGCATGCGAAGCACCATCAAGTGTGTGTGGGTGCACTGAGTGAAGCAATATAAAACGTGCCTAAAGCCAGAATTTGGCTGCCGCTGCATGTATGTTATGTCTAGGAAGGTGCGAATATCAGACCTCACAACAACCACTGTGTCGAGTTATCCTTGAAGGCTTCAGCACTCACTGTAGAGACACCGTTCACTAAGCAAAGCTGATATCAGAGTAATAACATATTATTCTCGTGTGAATCGAAGCTAACAACAGTTTATGTGTCGTGTGCAAAAGCAGCAGAAAGGAAAAATGGCGTTTAAACTTCTAATAAGCTCATGCTAACTTAACACAGCATATAGGCAAAGCGTATCTATATGACACCACCAGACATGTTTCTGGACCCCCGGGTCAAGAGTATGTTGCTCTCAGGGGCCTGAAACAATGCACATCCTGGGACAAGGTGCTTAGCCTCCTCCCCCAGGATGTGAATGGTCCACGAAGGGGAAGCTTCAAAGGCTTTCCACCTTTGTGAGCTTCCCCTGGTCACTTGCTGCTTTCAGCAACTGGTCCCCACTGGTTCTGAACCCCACTTTGGCAGGAAAACCGGTGAGAAAAACAAGTAAGGAAGAGAGGTGTGCCCACATCTGCCAACTCCACCCCTCAGGTAGGGGAGGCGAGATAAAGCACAATTCTCAGTCCCTGCCATCTTTCAGATGGGGGACCCAGCCAACCAGGGTGAGGCATATACCCCCCTCCCATAGGAGGATGGCATAATAGAGGTGTACCCACCCCAAGGAAGGGACCTATTTGTCCTAACCTTTACTTACCTGTAATGCCCCTAAATTTAGTATTAAGGGCACCACAAACTGTGCTTCCTCAGACAAGAAAACAGAAGAAGACAAGAAGATGAAGGACCGAACAGCCATGCCAAAGCTAACACAAGGAGGACGCCCACTGACTTGGCCCCAGCCCTACCTGCCTGTCCCCACCTCAAACCTGCTCCAGCAAAATCCTGGTGTGTCCTGTAGTCAGCAACCTTGAGAAACTTGGAGAACCTGCCTGCCTTCCGTCCCATAGATTCTGTCTCCTGTGAGCACCAGATTTGTCAGGATTCGGAGAGTGCCTACCAGAATTTGACATTAAGGACTACATGTCCCAGAAGGCCTTCCTTCTGGGGAGGAGCGTTTGTGTGCCTTTATATTCCTGAGAGAGACTAGGTGCAGTGCACGTGATTTTGTCTTCGGGCTGAAGTGATTCCGCGGACGCCCTGTCCCCGCGGAATCAGTGTTTGGAGTTCTTGGTGCTTTTGGTTATGGTTGTAACTCGCGGCTGCGAGTTGCGGGTTGGAGTTTTGTTCGATTACTGGGTTAGGTCTGGCAAGCGGACCGCCTTGCTCGCTCTCGACCTTGGGTTGTGACGCGGCCGGGAGACGCTGGATTTGCCCCCTCCTGGGCCGTGTTATATTTTGGACATTTCAGTGTTTGGGTGCTCTGACCGGAAGACGCAGGATTTGCCCCCTTCCGAGTTGGAGATTTGTGGTGCCCAACATTCCTGCCCGGGAGACGCTGGATTTCCCCCTCCCGTGACAGGAAGGATTTTGTTGATACTCGGCTGAGTATCTATATCGGGAGCGAGAATACTGACTCTGTTTTGGAGAAGCCAGTCGCAGTAGCGGACCTATTTGGCTATGGTAGTGTTCTGTGGCTACGAGACTATTTTTGGGAACCAAGCGCCATCTACTGGTAAGGAGTGATTTGTTCCATTTGTTTTTTCCTGTATGCCAGTTCTCCGTTTTTTCTGGATTCTATGGTATGGCGAACAAGAACTATTCTGGGGCTACAGACACTGTTCTATTTTTGATTACTTTCGTTATTTGGTTGGTTCCCTATGTTTTTCCCTAAACACCTTATTGGATGAAGTTTAATCCCAGGTGTTAGAAGATCTACTATAATCCAAAGGGTGGTGACTGTGGTATGTATGTTTAGTGGTAAAGGAGTTTTGGGCATAAATAGATACAAGGAGAATTTAGAGTAACGAAGGTATTTTGTTTCATAGGAGATACTCACCAGAGAGGGAGAGAAAACGTCTCGTCCACCCTATAGGAAGGAAGGGGTTCCACACCTGAGAATATATCAGATAGGGCCGGTGTACATCGATAAGATAGTGCCCCAGAGAAAAGGGAAGTCGATCATTAATGTGTGGTTCTTGTCTCCGCAGGTGTCCCTTCCACTGCAGTCCCTACCCTAACCTATCCCTCGCCTGCTTACAACCGTGCTCTGTAAGTACATAGTCAGAGTGCGGGGAAAACAGGAGGTGGAACCCCATTAGCGTCATACTGATCCTGAGGAGTTGTTGGACCGTGACAGGATTTGTTTAACAACAGACTCCAGCCCCCCAAGGATCCGCAAGTCTGCACCACTCTGCACCTGACACCCACAGCCCAAGTTTGAGTGGCTCAACACCAATAGGAGGTCTCCTCGGCGATCCTGTCCCTGGATCCTTTGACTCCTGACCTGCCTCAACTGTTCAGCTGACAGCTGCAGCCTCAAACCGGAAGGTCCCCCCAACTGCGACCAAGAGCTGGTAAGAAGATACCATCGTAAAAGGCACCCCTGCACCTGATGCCCCACAGCCTTCGGTGGCCCAACCGATGGTGCCTAATCAACCCCCAGCATCCTAACTTACCCCTGTAAGTGGTGGTCGCACCCAGAAGACATTTGTTCCCGAGCCTGCAGTGTGTTTGCAAACCGGAGACTCCCCTCTGAAAGCTACAAGGTGCCCAACGCTAAAACAGCACTCTGTACCCGGCCGACCCAGTGCCGCTGATGATGACATTTTTTTGCTGGCTTGAAAGTCCATTTGCTCTGAACCTAATTCCAGGAGCTTTGCTCCCAGAACCCAGTGGCCTGCTTGTAAGCAGCCACCAATCGGAGGCCCTCTATCTCCTATTGGATAACATTGGGCCACAGCACTCTGAACCAGGCCGCCCTAGTGCCGCTGAAGGTGTAACAAGAGTGCATTCTTGATCCAGGGGGACCCCTGAGTCTAACCCAGAATACCAACTCCCACAACAAAGTACTTACCTGTTAACCAATAACACTATTTTCCTCCATAGGATAACATTGACTGTGTTTCTATGAACAGTTTCTAAGTGTGGAGCTGCAGAATCTAAGAAATCCTTTAAAGCTGTAACTAAATAACCAAAATTCATTTACTTACCTGTTTACAGGAAATGTCCCAGTGCAGTATCCATTTATACTGCACTGTGTAAGAAATTGAATCTGTAAAGTAATCTACTTGTTATTCTACAAAAAATCCTCTACAAAGTATATGTGTTGCATTCTAAAAAGCATTGCATTTTCTGTAATACCACTGTAATAAAAACAAAGTGGATATACAATTGCAATCCATACTGTGTTACAACTGCATACCAGTCTATAATCTCGTGAATGACAAAATGAAAGGAGAACCACACCAGGTATATATATAAAATATATGTATTTATTCTAAACACATCCCTCTAGTCTCTTTAAGAGGCTAGAGGCAAAAGTACATTCAGTAAACTTATTAGCACACAGTAAATTAGGACAATATACGTTAAGCCCTAGGGGCGTACCAAACCATATAATAATAAAGTGGTATAAGAACCACGACTTGCATAGATACAAGGACTGGAGCCTTTTGAACCACTGGGGCCACCAGGAACCGCCCAAGGTAGTGACTCAGGGGACCCACGGGCGACGCATGCAGTGTCTAAACACAGCTGCGAATCACCATTAAATTCTATGGGGAAAGTCGCGGTTGGAAATTCAAAGATAGAGGACACTTAGAAGAGGACTTGGAGCAAACACCTTTAGAACTAGGAGGTTCTAGAGTCAACACCCATGGGAGCACCAGAGTACTTGAGTTACCTCACCCAGGGAAGCCGGGTGCATAGGTGTCTTTTCGCGTCAGGTTTCGTCATCCTTTTCAATGGCGATCAGCTGCAAAGTGCTGCTGGCGTCCAAGTGGAAAGTGTCCGGAGGGATCCAAGCCTAGACCGGAGATGTGAAGAACCTGAAAGCAGAGGGGACAAAGCCTGGGTGACTTGCCAGTGACCAGGAGGACGATAGGCGGATGCCCACCGATGTCAGGTGATTTCAAGTGAAGAAGGGGAAGTTTGACTCTTCAGCCACGAGGTCTCGGAGATGTCGATGATGACCAGGAGCTGGATTCGAACTGTCCCACAAAGGATGTCGAGTGTTGCGGTATCGGTGCCCGGATTGGATCCAACAAACCTTGGCAACAGCAGCCCACGCGGAAAGCAGGGATAGGCTTCAGTGCCGACCAGCAAGGTCTGGGTGACTCACCACTTGGTAGGGAGTCAGGGCAAGTCTGGACCAACCAGGGAAGCCCAAGGAAAAGTAGAGTTACCTTTGAATGGACCCACAGGTCGGCGGACCAGGGTTCGCGAAGGAGCCTTGAGTGGAAATCCGAGAAGCGGGCCCACGGAACACTCGTGGAGTGTAGGCCCACAATCTTCAGTGGAGATGATGCTCCGGGCTTGGGCTATAAGTAACCAAAAGCACAACTTTGGAAAAGTTTGGGAAGCTAATGCACTTAGCAAATGTGCACGGTGTCAGGAGTTCCAGTTCCACATCACTCATGAGGGCTGTGGGTCTCAGCTTTGCTGGGGACTCTGATCGCACTTAGGGAAGTTTGGAAATCCTCTTCCTGGGCTGCAGGTACTTCCGAGTCTGGCGGGAGCTTCGAAGATGCAGACCAGCAAATGCCTTGTTTGTGCATGTTTGAACAGGGGAGTCACTCCTTGACCCCAAAGGAGATTCTTCTAACCTCTAATCGCTAGTAGAGCGTCACAGTTCCAGAATTCTTTTTCAGAGTTTCGTCCAGGTGTAATCTAAAGTCGTGTTGCCATGGGTCCCTTACTTATCCTAAGAAAAGGGGTTGGATATACTCTGGCGACCAACCTTTGGGAAGGTTTGGAAAGAGGGATGGCTACACCCATTTCCTTTGTCCAGTTGTGCACCAGAGCAGGGGCTGAGTGTCCCTGATACCGGTTTGAACTGGACCATGCACAGGGACACCAAATATGCCCCCAGTGCAGACTTTCTGGCACTGTCAAAGTGCCCCCACCCAGCCCTAACACACTAAGCCTGTCTGGGAGGTGGTTACACCTCCCAGTGACAGGAAACCTATTGTCCAGGCCTCCCCTGCTGGAGTTTCGTCCAGCAGCAGGAGGTCAGACGCGTGTATGTTGCTGCAGCATCCATTTTGTGATGCTGGGGCTCGTTTAAACTAATACTGGGCAGACCAGTGTGTACATGTCTCTCCCTCTAGAAGGGTGGAATTCTACTCCCACCGCCAGGACTGGCAGGGGGTAGGATTCCAAAGTGTTTGACACCAAACACAGCCATTCCAAAGTTAGCATTTACCGCAAGGTTATAATGCACTTAAGAGTATATGGTCTGGCTGCATCACAGAACAGCCTCAGAGAATAGATTCCAAAAGCTGCAGAGGGGTCCTGATCAGGCATGGGCACCCTCTCACACAAAACCAAGCACTCTGCCTTCAGGATTGATAAGTCCTGCCATAGGAGTGACTGATAGGTTTATATGTGTCAGTGATTAAAGGTAGATATAGGTAACCTATATCTTAGTAAGGGGTGCATGCACCACCTTACCCAGGCTGCAGTAGCAGACCTGTGGTGTCCTTTTGGAAGGTTTCCCAGGGGTGGTATAATACGTGCTTCAGCCCCTGGTAGGCCACTGGGGTACCTATGCCCTTAGTACCTAAGGTACCATACACTAGGGACTCACAAGGGTACCCCAGCAACCAAACTTGAGTGTACCTAAAGTACATGCAATTCTTTTAGAGAGGAAGCAGCTAAGCTGGGGTCCTGGATAGCAGGGCCCCAGCCAGACTAAAGTCGAAAACAGTGAAACACCAGCAAAAAGTGGGGGTAACCATAATAAGCAGATCCTACTCTCCTACAACAGGAATGCACAAGAAAGACACACTTGGACAGGGAGCTCTGAGACGGAAACATGCACTCCATGCCTCACACTCTGGGACAGGCTAAGACTGGCCTTGCAATTGAAATGCACAAGACGCCCATTTGGACTGGCAAATACTGACATTGAGACATTCTATGCATGAGTTACACAATGGAACAGTGAAACACTGACCACTGTAATCGAGGCACAAGGTCCGTCAGCAAAACACATACATTTGCTCAGTGGTTGCAATGCTCCACATGTCGACAGAGAGTCTAGTTAGTTTGTTTGTCACTTTATTTGGAAGGTTCTCCCTTTCATAAAAGTACATGCATATCGAACAGTCAACATTACATCTAGTTATCAAGATAAATAAACTGTCAAATTATTATAAATCAAATAAAAACATATCTGCACATAACACTATATATTAAGCAAGAATTAAAAACACGAAATAGAAGCAGATTGTTATAATAATAAAGTGTCAAGTGGCCTCAAAGCATGTCTTAAAAATTAGCCTGTATGTGATAGAGTGTCTAATTTGGATTAACTCGCAGCCAGCAGACAATTGCATACAACTGGAACAAGGTGGCACAGAAACAACAAAACTATGCAGTATAACATAACGTCCTGTGTTAGTGTGATTCTAGATTTCCTCACCTGCCGTCCTTCCTCATAAACCAAGCTGATGATCCAGATGTAAAGTAGGATCTCTCTCCAGGAAGGGGTAGTCTGGAAATCCATCATCAGCACATATGCAAAGAGCCAGAGGAATCCTATGTATGATGCAGCGTTGTAACAGAAGACCACCACTGGGGCAGTGAAGAAAGCATGCAGGCGCAGCAGACAGGTCAGTGTGCCCCACTGCTTCCTTTTGTTGGAGAGGAGAGATACACCATCAGTGTCAATGAATTCACAGTAATACTCCATTCCATACTATCTTCTAGGCAGGTTCACAATAGCTCACTTCCATCTCTCTCAACCCCCCACTCCATCAGAAATAGCTGAGTTCCAACCCTTGTAATCATCAATGCTCACAGCCTACAACAAGCATTGGCATAGCCAATAGGTCTCGCCTTTGGGACCTTAGAAGTGTTTAACCATGCAACAGTTAATGTTGTTGCACCAAGGATATTGTGCTGCATAACTAAATGCTTATAAGGTCCCAAAAACGAGACCTATTGGCTATGCCAGTGCTTGTTTTTAAAGAGAGACCAGCAACTATAACTTGCTATCAGGCCGATCTTTTCTAAATAATGAGCATCCACACTATTTTTTGCATTAGGTGAGACAAAGTTTATTCCTAAATGCCAGGTGTCCAATTATTATACTGTACGCTCTCCTTGTACAAGCATGTAGGGATTGTGTGAGCCCCCTAGATTTGTTTGGTTTCTTTCCTGTACAGTACCTGCTTATTTATCCTTTCAATGTAAAGCACACAATGATTGGTAATGTTAATGGTGTTCTCGTGATATAATTAATGCAGTTGCAAAACTACTCATGGGCTATCAACGTTTTGTTCTTTGTCTAATTATCAGAATGAAGCTGGTGGTCGCTGGTAGGGAGTTGAAGTCCCCCGCTTTATCCTACCAAGATCCCTTGCTTGACCTCGGCTGATTTGTAAGGGAAGCCGGCAGCCCATCTCATTATGTATGCAGATGAGGCTGAAGGGTGTTGTATTATTCATTCCCTATGCTATGCAAGTTGTGTAAACAAGCTCTCCAGGGGCTTCACAATCATTGGAGCAGCTTCTGCTGAGCTGTGCACTACAGCACTTTTGCTATGAGGACAATCAGGAGGTAGATTTTCTTTGGACAAGTGCTCAAAAGCAAGCTGATCATATGTCCAGGCATGCCCATTGTGGCTTTTCATCATCTCTTTGCTCCCACTGTACCCTTCCATTCCCTCACCGGATCACTCATGTGAGCAATGTACAGCTGTCCCAAGAATATCAAAATCAGCTCTCCACGCATGAAAACCATTCTGCTGCATCTATAACTTAACCAACATAAATACACAGGAGAAAGAAAAAAATAAGAGAATAAAAAGAGGAACAAAAAAAAAAAAAAACTAGGTAAACGGTGACACGTACACGCGTTGCCATTGAAGGCAATGGAACACATGCACTTTTTGGGATGAAAAGCCAAAGCAATTGCAAAAGGTCTTTTTGCCTATGCAGCGCATGTGCGCTGCATAGGCAAGATCTAAAAAGGTCTATTGAAGTCTGCTCACATTACCAATTCATGCTCAACTTTAAACAATACATGAATCCTGTTTAATATGAGCTGGTGGTTGCTGATAGGGTACTCATTTGGGGGGAACATGAGTTATTTTCTATCAGACATTGACCCTGACTAAACAAGAGAGAGAAAGGCAGCAACGGGGAAAGAGGAGAAATTATAATAGTGGAATAACTGTGACAATAGGAGAAAGCATGGATAAAAAAGAACCCGAAAGAGTGCAACAAAGGTCAAGAAGCCTCTGGGGGTGGATGAAAAAGGGCTGAAGTGGAACAAAGACTAGACCTCTGCATCCTTCATGGTCAACAAGCCAGTGGTTTTAGCTCTTAAGGAAAATCTTGGGCACCAGCACTTATTCTTTTACAAACTAACCACTGCATGAACCTGGCGTAGAAACAAGGGGAGGTCAGATATGGACAAGCTAGGCATGCATTAATCCTGGCATGAATGCACAGGGGCAATGATGGCGGAGGTGACAAAGGCAGAGGGACCCTATGGAGAGTAGAAGTGGACAGTCAGTACTGCTGCAGTCAGGGCTAGAAAAAAGAAAGAACACAGAGAGATAGTAGAAGTGGACAGACAGTGCTGTTGCAGTGATTGTAAGCGAACAGAGAGAGAGTAGAAGTGGACAGACAGTGCTGTTGCAGTGATTGTAAGGGAACAGAGGGAGCTCAGAGAGTCCACAGCACCTAGGAAGCCACTCACAGTTGAGGTATGGTATGGCACCCCTTGCCAAATCACTCCCTCTCCCCTTTTTGGGAAAGGATCCAGTATTGTAGGCCTTGGAGTCTCAGAGACCCCTTTGAGAGAGTCCACTGCATATAGGGAGCCTCTCGCAACAGAGATGGGGAAATAATACCACTTTCCCTGGGATCACAGCTTACTGGAGTTTGGATGCAGCTCTGACTCGTCTACCGGTTTGTGCCCCTGTCCCCCTCCTCCTCCTCTTTCCATGCTGTGTCTCTCACCCTCCCCTCCTCTTTTCCTCCTCCATTCTCTGTCTACTTTCCCTGTACTTATCCCCCTGAATCTCTCCCCTTGGTTGCTTTTTCCCTTACGTATATGTAAATGTCCTCTTTGTTTGTCTCGACCTTACTTGTCACTATGTTTCCAGGCTCTAATAACTAACCTTTGTAACGATGTAACCTGCAATTATGGTCTGATACTCATATAAAGCGCTTTGATACCTCCGGGTCAAGCCAGCGCTATATAAAACCTTTAAAATAAAATAACAAAGAGTGAGTAGAACTGGACAGACAGTGCCCCTGCATTGAGTTCAAGGTCCAGATAGAGCACAGAGAGAGAAGAGGTGGACAGACAGTACTGCTGCAGTGAGTGCAAGTGAACAGAGAGAGCACAGAGAGAGTAGGAGTGAACAGACAGTGCTGCTGCAGTGAGTGCAAGGGCACAGAAAGAGCACACGGAGAGGAGAATTGAACAGACAGTTGTGCTGAAGTGAGTGCAAATGAACAGAGAGTAGAAGCGGACAGACAGTACTGCTGCAGTGAGGGCAAGTGATCAGAAAGCACAGAGAGAGTATAAGTGGACAGACAGTACTGCTGGGTTGAATGCAACTGAATAGAGAGAACAGAGAGGGTTGAAGTGGAAAGAGAGTGATGCTGCAGTGAGCACAAGTGAACAGAGAGCACAGAGAGAGTAGAAGTGGTCACATAGTACGGCTGCAGTGAGTGCATTGGAACAAAGAGAGCACAGGGAGAGTAGAAGTGGACAGACAGTACTACTGCAGTTAGTGCAGGTGAACAGAGAGAGAACAGAGAGAGTGAAACTGGACAGACATTGCAGCTGCAGTGAGTGCAAGTTAATAGAAAGCACAGAGAGAGTAGAACCGGACAGACAGTGCTGCTGCAGTGGGTGTAAGGGAACTGAGAGAGCACAGAGAAAGTTGAAGTGGATATTCAGTACTGCAGCAGTGACTGCAAGTGAACAGAGATAGTAGAAATGGACAGATAGTAATGCTGCAGTGAGGGCAGGTGAACAGAGAGAGCACAGAGAGAGTAAAAGTGGATAGACAGTACTGCTACAGTCAGTGCTAGGGGAAAGAGAGAACACAGAGAGAGTAGAAGTGGACAGACAGTGCTGCTGCAGTGAGTGTAAGGGAACATAGGGAGCACAGAGTGAGTAGAACTGGACAGATTGTGTCCTACAGTGAGTTCAGGGAACAGAGAGAGCACAGAGAGAAAATTGACAGACAGTACTACTGCAGTGAGTGAAAGTGAACAGCGAGAGCACAGAGAGAGTCGAAATCGACAGACAGTGCTTCTGTAGTGAGTGCAAGGGTACAGAGAGAGCACACAGAGAGGAGAATTGGACAGACAGTGCTGCTGAAGTGAGTGGAAGTGATCAGAGATCACAGAGAGAGTAGAAGTGGACAGATAGTACTGCTGGGGTAAATGCAACTGAACAGAGAGCTCAGAGAGAGTAGAAGTGGAAAGACAGTGATGCTGCAGGGAGTGCAAATGAACAGAGAGCACACAGAGAGTAGAAGTGGTCAGACAGTACTGCTGCAGTAGGAGCAAGTGAACAGAAATCACAGAGAGGGTAGAATTGGACAGACAGTGAGTGCAATGGAACAAAGAGAGCATAGGGAGAGTAGAAGTGAACATATATTGATGCTGCAGTGAGTGCAAGTGAACAGATAGCACAGAGAGAGTAGAAATGGAAAGACAGTGCTGCTGAAGTCAGTACAAGGGAACAGAGAGCACAGAGAGAGTAGACATGGACAGACAGTACTGCTGCAGTAGGAGCAAGTGAACAGAAATCACAGAGAGGGTAGAATTGGACAGAGAGTACTGTTGCAGTGAGGGCAAGTGAACAGAGATGTCTGCCCGTCTTCCCTATTTCTGAACCTCTTTTTATCTCTTTTTGCACTTCTCTTGTCTCTTTCTTCTCCTCTCTTGCCTCTTTCAGCACCCCACTTCCCTCTTTCTGTAGCACTCTTTCTTCTTTCTTCAGCTCTCTTGTCTCTTTCTACACTTCTCTTGCCTCTTTCTACACCCCTCTTCCCTCTTTCTGCAACTCTTGTACTTCTCTTGCCATTTTCTGCACCTCTGTTACATATTTCTGCACTTTTCATTCTTCTTTCGGCACTGCTCTTGCTTCTTTCTGCACCCCTTTTGCTTCTTTCTGCACCTCACTTAACTCTTTCAAGAACACTCTTGCCCCTTTCAGTGCATTTGTTGCTTCTTTCTGCACTTCTGTCGCTTCTTTCTGCACTTCAGTTCCTTCTTTCCGCACCTCACTTCCTTCTTTCTGTACCCCTCTTGCCTCTTTCTTAATGCCTCTTCCCTCTTTTGGCTTCCCTCCCTTTCTGCATCACTCTTCCCTCTTTCTGCACCTCACATGACTCTTTCAGTACCCCTCTTGCCTCTTTCTAGACCTCTGTTGCTTCTTTCTGCTCTTGTGTTGTTTCTTTCTGCACCCCTCTTCCTTCTTTCTGCACTCCTCTTGCATATTTCTGTATCCCTTTTCTCTCTTTCTATACCCCTTGTTGCTCTTTCAGCACCTCTCCTCTTTCTGCACTTCTCATGCCTCTTTCTGCACCTTTGTTCCTTCTTTCTGAACCTCTCTTGCTTCATTCTGCACCCGTTACCTCTTTCCACATGCCTCTGCCCTATTTCTGCACCCCTCTTGCCTCTTTTTATACCTCAATTGCATCTTTATGTAACCCTCTTGCCTCTTTCTGCACCTCTGTTGCTTCTTTCTGCACTTGTGTGGTTTCTTTCTTCACCTCGCTTGCTTCTTTCTGAATTTTATTTGCCTCTTTCTGTATCCCTCTTCCCTCTTTCAGCACCGCTCTTGCTTCTTTCAATACCTCTCTTGCCTCTTTCTGCACTTCTCTTGCCTCTTTCTGTACCTTTGTTGCTTCTTTCTGCACTTTTGTTACTTCTTTCTGCACTTCTCTTCCTTCATTCTGGACCCCTCTTGCCTCTTTCAACATGCTTCTTCCCTATTTCTACACCTCTCATTCCTCTTTCTGCACTTTTCTTGCCTCTTTCTGCAACTGCCTTCCATGTTTCTGCATCCCTCCTGTCTCTTTGTGCATCTCTAGTGACTTTTTATGTATTTCTGTTGCCTCTTTCTGCACCCCTCATCCCTCTTTCTTCAGCAATTTTGTCTTTTTCTGCTCCTCTGATACTTTTTCTTCACCCCTCTTGATTCTTTCTGCACCCTATTGCTTCTTTCTCCAATTTCCTTTCTTCTTTCGGTACTTCTCTTGCTTCTTTCTGCATACCTCTTGTCTCTTTCTGCACCCCTATTATCTGTTTCAGCTCCTCTTTTTCCTCTATCTGTACCTCTCTGCGTCTTTCTGTACTTGTTGCCTCTTTCTGCACCTCTTTCTTCTTTCTGCAGCTCCTCATACCTTGTTCTGTAACCTCCTTCCCTCTTTCTGCACCCCTCTTTCCATTTTCAGCACCTCTGCTGCCTTTCTTCACTTCTCTTGCCTCTTTCTGCACCTTTGTTGCTTCTTTCTCCACTTATGTTCTTTCTTTCTCCACCTCTCTGGCTTCATTCTGCACCCCTCTTGCCTCTTTTGATACACCTCTCTCCTATTTCTGCACCCCTCTTTCCTATTTTCACACATCACTTGCCTCTTTCTGCACCTGTCTTCAATCCATGTTTCTGCATCTGTCTTGTCTCTCTGTGCATCTCTCTTGCCTTTTCCTGCATTTATGTTGCCTCTTTCTGCAACCCTTGTCCCTCTTTCTGCAGCTCTTTTGTGTCTTTCTGAACCTCTCTTGCTTCCCTTCTATACCCCTCTTGCCTCTTTCTGTACCCTACTGCTTCGTTCTATACTTTTCTTACTTCTATCGTCACTTCTCTTCCTTCTTTCTGCACCCCTCATGTCTCGTTCTGCACCCCTCTTCCCTGTTTTGCTCCTCTTTTTCCTCTTTCTGCACCTTTTTGCCTCTTTCTGTACTTGTTGCCTCTTTCTGCACCTCTGCTGCCTCTTTCTGCAGTTCCCTTGCCTCTTTCTGGACCGCTGTTGCTTCTGTCTGCACTTCTAATGCTTCTTTCTGCCCCCCTCTCCAGCCTCTTTCTGCGCGTCTTTTCCTTCTTTCTGCAGTTCTGTTGCTTCTTTCTGCACCCCTCTTGTCTCTTTCTGCATTCCTTCTTCCCTCTTACTGCACCTCTCTTGCCTCTTTCTGTACATCTGTTGCTTCATTCTACACTTTTCTTGCCTTTTTCTGCACATCTGATACCTCTTTCTGAACTTCTGTTGCTTCTTTCTGTACCTCTCTTCCTTCTTTCTGAACCTGCCTTTTCTCTTTCTGCACCCCTCTTCCATCTTTCTGCACCTCTCTAGCCTATTTCTATATTTCTCTTGCCTCCTACTGCACCTCTGTTGCTTCTTTCTGCACTTGTGTTTCTTCTTTCTGTATGTCTCTTGCCTCTTTCAGCTCTTTCCTTGTTGCTTTTGGTCGCTGTCTTCCCTATTTCTGCACTTATCTTGCCCCTATCTGCACCTTTGTTGCTTCTTTCACCACTTATGTTCCTTCTTTCTACACCTCTCTGGCTTCATTCTGCACCCCTCTTACCTCTTTCTACACAACTCTCTCCTATTTCTACATGCCTCTCTCCTATTTCTGCAACCCCTTGCCTCTTTTTACACATCACTTGCCTCTTTCTGTACCTCTCTTGCCTCTTTCTGCACCCCTCTTGCTTCTTTCTGCACTCTTCTTGCCTCGTTCTGTATCCCTCTTCCCTCTTTAAGCACCTCTCTTACCTCTTTCAGCACCTCACTTGCCTCTTTCTGCATTTTTTCTTGCCTCTTTCTGTACCTTTGTTGCTTCTTTCTGCACTTCTGTTCCTTCTTTCTGCTCCTTTCTTGCTTCATTCTGGACATCTCTTGCTTCTTTCCACACACTTCTTCCCTATTTCTGAACCTCTCTTTTCTCTTTCTGAACTTTTCGTGCCTCTTTCTGCACCTGTCGTCCATGTTTCTGCATCACTCTTGTCTCTTTGTGCAGCTCTCTTGGCTTTTTCTGTATTTCTGTTGCTTTTTTCTGCACCCCTCGTCCCACGTTCTGCAGCTCTTTCACCTATTTCTGCACCTCTCTTGCTT
This sequence comes from Lissotriton helveticus, assembly GCF_964261635.1. Classification (NCBI taxonomy): domain Eukaryota; kingdom Metazoa; phylum Chordata; class Amphibia; order Caudata; family Salamandridae; genus Lissotriton; species Lissotriton helveticus. The sequence continues at coordinate 1,675,076,599 of NC_136069.1, read as the reverse complement.
CTCTCTTGCTTCTTTCTGCACCTCTGTTGCCTCTTTCTGTACCCTATTGTTTCTTTCTATACTTTTCTTACTTCTTTTGGCACATCTCTTCCTTCTTTCTATATTCCTCTTGCCTCTTTCTGCACCTAACTTGAATCTTTCAGTACCCCTCTCGCCTCTTTCTACACCACTGTTGTTTCGTTCTGCTCTTGTGTTGACTCTTTACACCCCTTTACCTCATTCCGTAACCCTCTTTCTGCACCTCTCTTTCCCTTTTCAGCACCCCTGTTGCCTCATTCTGCACCCTCTTGCCTCTTCCGATATATCTCTCTCCTATTTCTGTACCCCTCTTGCCTCTTTTCACACATTACTTGCATCTTTCAGAACCTCTGTTGCTTCTTTCTATACGGGTGTTGTTGCCTCGCCTCTCTTGCTTTATTTTTGCACTCTTCTTGTTTCTTTCTGTATCCCTCTTCCCTCTTGTGCCTCTTTCTGCACTTTTCTTGCCTCTTTCTGTACCTTTGTTGCTTCTTTCTGGACTTCTGTTACTTATTTCTGAACTTCTCTTGCTTCATTCTGTCCATCTCTTGCCTCTTTCTACACACTTCTTCCCTATTTCTGCACCTCTCTTTCCTCTTTTTGCACCTGTTTCCCATCCATGTTTCTGCAGCTCTTTTGCAACTTTCTGCATCTCTCTTGCTTCCCTTCTGTACCCCTCTTGCCTCTTTCTGTGCCCCTTCTTCCCTCTTACTGCACCTCCCTTGTCTCGTTTTGTACATTTGTTGCTTCATTCTACACCTCGCTTGCCTTTTTCTACACCCAAGATACCTCTTTCTGCACTTCTGTTACTTCTTTCTGTACCTCTCTTCCTGCTTCCTGAACCTGCCTTGTCTCTTTCAGCACTCCTCTTCCATCTTTCTGCACCCCTCTGGCTTCTTTCTGCATTTCTCTTGACTCCTTCTGCACCTCTGTTGCTTCTTTCTGCACTTGTGTTTCTTCTTTCTGCATGTCTCTTGCCTCTTACTGATCTTTCCTTGCTGCTTTCTGCCCCTGTCTTCCCTATCTCTGAACCTCTTTTATCTCATTGTGCACCTCTCTTGCCTCTTTCTGCACCATATTGCTACTTTCTATACTTTTCTTACTTCTTTGAGCACTTCTCTTCTCTGTTTTTCATCCTCTTTTTCTCTTTCTACATCTCTTTGCATCTTTCTGTACTTGTTGCCACTTTCTGCTCCCCTCTTGCCTCTTTCTGCAGCTGTCTTCAGCTTTTCTGCATCTCTCGTCTCTTTGTGCACCTCTCTTGCCTCTTTCTGCACTTCTGTTGCCTTTCTGCAACCCTCATCGCTCTTTCTGCAGCTCTCTTGGCTTTACACCTCTAGCTTCTATCGGCATCCCTTTTGTTCATTTCTGCACTTCTCTTGCTTCTTTTGCACTTCTCTTGCTTCTTTTTGGCACTTCTCCTGCTTTGTCTTGTTTCTTTCTGCATTTCTCTTCCCTCTTTCCATACCACTCGTGCTTCTTTCTGCACCTCTGTTGCTTCTTTCCACACTCTTGTTGCCTCTTTCTGTACACCTCTACCCTCTTTCTGCACCTATCTTGCTTGTTTCCGTCCCCCTCTTGCCTCTTTCTGTACCACACTTGACTCTTTCAGTACCCCTCTTGCCTCTTTCTACACCACTGTTGCTTCTTTCTGCTCTTGTGTTGTTTCTTTCTGCACCGCTCTTGCTTCTTTCTGCACCCCTCTTACCTCTTTCTGTACCCCTCTTCCCTCTTGCTGCACTTCTCTTGCCTCTTTCTGCACTTTTGTTGCTTCTTTCACTACTTATGTTCCTTCTTTCTACACCTCTCTGGCTTCATTCTGCACCCCTTTTACTCTTTTTCTACACACATCTCTCCTATTTCAGCACCCCTCTTGCCTTTTTTACACATCAGTTGCCTCTTTCTGTACCTCTCTTGCCTCTTTCTGCACCTCTGTTGCTTTTTTCTGTACTTGTGTTGTTGCTTCACCTCTCTTGCTTCTTTCTGCACTCTTCTTGCCTTTCTGTATTCCTCTTCCCTCTTTAAGCAACTCTCTTGCCTCTTTCAGCACCTTGTTTGCCTCTTTCTGCACTTCTCTTGCCTCTTTCTGTACCTTTATTGCTTCTTTCTGCACTTCTGCTCCTTCTTTCTGCACCTCCCTTGCTTCATTCTGGACATCTCTTGCCTCTTTATACACACTTCTTCCCTATTTCTGCACCTCTCTTTCCTCTGTCTGCACTGTTCGTGCCACTTTCTGCACCTGCCTTCAATGTTTCTGCCTCTCTCTTGTCTCTTTGTGCATCTCTCTTGCCTTTTCCTGTATTTATGTTGCTACTTTCTGCACCCCTTGTTCTGTACCCCACTTGCCTCTTTCTGTACCCTATTGCTTCTTTCTATACTTTTCTTACTTCTTTCAGCACTTCTCTTCCTTCTTTCTGTACACCTCTTGCCTCTTTCTGTACCTAACTTGACTCCTTCAGTATCCCTCTTGCCTCTTTCTACACCACTGTTGCTTCTTTCTGCTCTTGTGTTGTTCCTTTCTGCCCCCCTCTTTCTTCTTTCGCACTCCTCTTACCTTGTTCTGTAATCCTCTTCCCTCTTTCTGCACCCCTCTTTCCATTTTCAGCACCTCTGTTGCTCCTTTCTTCACTTCTCTTGCCTCTTTCTGCACCCGTGTTGCTTCTTTCTCCACTTATGTTCTATCTTTCTACACCTCTCTGGCTTCATTCTGCACCCCTCTTGCTTCTTTTTATACGCCTCTCTCCTATTTCTGCACCCCTCTTGCCTATTTTCACACATCACTTGCCTCTTTCTGCACCTGTCTTCAATCCATTTTTCTGCATCTCTCTGGTCTCTCTGTGCATCTCTCTTGCCTTTTTCTGTATTTCTGTTGCCTCTTTCTGCAACCCTTGTCCTTCTTTCTGCAGCTCTTTTGCGTCTTTCTGAACCTCTATTGCTTCCCTTCTGCACCCCTCTTGCCTCTTTCTGTACCCTATTGCTTCTTTCTATACTTTTCTTACTTCTATCGTCACTTCTCTTCCTTCTTTCTGTCTGCACCCCTCATGTCTCATTCTGCACCCCTCTTCCCTGTTTCTACTCCTCTTTTTCCTCTTTCTGCACCTGTTTGCCTCTTTCTGTACTCTGTACTTGTTGCCTCTTTCTGCACGTCTGCTGCCTCTTTCTGCAGTTCCCTTGCCTCTTTCTGGACCTCTGTTGCTTCTGTCTGCACTTCTCTTGCCTCTTTCTGCACCCCTCTCCAGCCTCTTTCTGCGCCTCTTTTCCTTCTTTCTGCAGTTCTGTTGCTTCTTTCTGCACCCCTCTTGTCTCTTTCTGCACTCCTTCTTCCCTCTTACTGCACCTCTCTTACCTCTTTATGTACATCTGTTGCTTCATTCTACACTTCTCTTGCCTTTTTCTGCACATCTGATACCTCTTTCTGAACATCTGTTGCTTCTTTCTGTACCTCTCTTCCTTCTTTCTGAACCTGCCTTTTCTCTTCCTGCACCCCTCGTCCATCTTTCTGCACCTCTCTAGCCTCTTTCTGTATTTCTTTTGCCTCCTACTGCACCTCTGTTGCTTCTTTCTGCATTTGTGTTTCTTCTTTCTGTATGTCTCTTGCCTCTTTCAGCTATTCCCTCGCTGCTTTCGGTCGCTGTCTTCCCTATTTCTGAACCTCTTTTTATCTCTTTGTGTACCTCTCTTGCCTATTTCTTCTCCTCTCTTGCCTCTTTCAGCACCCCTCTTCCCTCTTTCTCCAGTACTCATGCTTCTTTCTTCAGCTCTCTTGCCTCTTTCTGCACTTCTATTCCCTTTTTCTACACCGCCTTCCCTCTTTCTGCAACTCTCTTGCCACTTTCTGTACTTCTCTTACCTCTACATGCATCTCTGTTACATCTTTCGGCACCTCACTTGAGTCTTTCAGTACCCCTCTTGCCTCTTTCAGCACCTTTGTTGCTTCTTTCTGCACTTCTGTAGCTTCTTTCTGCTCTACTGTTCCGTCTTTCTGCACCTCTCTTGCATCTTTCTGCACCCCTTCTTCCCTCTTACTGTACCTCTCTTGCCTCTTTCTGTACATCTGTTGCTTCATTCTACACATCTCTTGCCTTTTTCTGCACCCCAAAAAAAATGTCTGCACTTCTGTTGCTTCTTTCTGTACGCCCTTGCCTCTTTCAGTACCCCTCTTCCATCTTTCTGCAGCTCTCTTGCATTTTTCATCTCTCTTGCCTCTTTCTGCACTTCTCTCGCCTCTTTCTACACCCCTCTTTCCTCTTTCTGCAACTCTCGTCCCATTTTCTGTACTTCTCTTGCATCTTTTTGCACCTCTGTTACATCTTTCTGCACTTCTCTGGCTTCTTTCTGCACTTCTCTTGCCTCTTTCTGTACCTCTCTCCAGCCTCTTTCCGTACCTATTTTGATTCTTTCTGCAGTTCTGTTGCTTCTTTCTGCACCCCTCTTTTCTCTTTCTGCACCCCTTCTTCCCTCTTACTGCACCTCTCTTGCCTCTTGCTGTACATCTGTTGTTTCATTCTACACATCTCTGATTTTTCTTGCCTCCTTCTTGCCTCCTTCTGCACCTCTGTTGCTTCTTTCTGCACTTGTGTTTCTTCTTTCTGTATGTCTCTTGACTCTTTCTGCTCTTCCCTTGCTGCTTTTGGCCCCTGTCTTCCCTATTTCTGAACCTCTTTTTATCTCTTTGTGCACCTCTCTTGCTTCTTTCTTCTGCTCTCTTGCCTCTTTCAGCACCCCTCTTCCCTTTTTCTACACACCCTTCACTCTTTCTACAATTCTCTTGCCACTTTCTGTACTTCTCTTGCCTCTTTATGCACATCTGTTACATATTTCTGTACTTTTCTCTTTTTTGGCACCTCTCTTGCTTCTTTCTGCACCCCTCTTGCCTCTTACTGCACCTCACTTGACTCTTTCAGTACCCCTCTTGCCTCTTTCTGCACCTTTGCTGCTTCTTTCTGCACTTCTGTAGATTCTTTCTACACAACTGTTCATTTTTTCAGCACCTCTCTTGCTTCTTTCTGCACCCCTCTTGCCTTTTTCAGCACCCCTCTTCCATCTTTCTGCAGCAATCTTGCTTCTTTTTTCATCTCTCTTGCCTCTTTCTGCACTTCTCTTGCCTCTTTCTACACCCCTCTTCCCTCTTTCAGCAACTCTCTTCCCATTTTCTGTACTTCTCTTGCACATTATTGCACTTCTGTTACATCTTTCTGCAATTCTCTTGCTTCTTTTGCGCTTCTCTTGCTTCTTTTGGTACTTCTCCTGCATTGTCCTATTTTTTCTGCAGCTGGCTTCCCTCTTTCTGCACCACTTGCGCCTCTTTCTGCACCTCGGTTGCTTCTTTCTGCACCTCTGTTACTTCTTTCCACACTCTTCAGTACTCCTCTTGCCTCTTTCTACACCACTGTTGCTTGTTTCTGCCCATGTCTTGTTTCTTTCTGCACCCCTCTTGCGTCTTTCTGCACTCCTCTTACCTCTTTTTGTACCCCTCTTCCCTCTTTCTGATTTGCTTTCCTTTTTCAGCACATCTGTTGCCTCTTTCTGCATTTCTCTTGCTTCTTTCTGCACTTCTCTTGCCTCTTTCCGCACCTTTGTTGCTTCTTTCTCCACTTATGTTCCTTCTTTCTCCACCTCTCTGGCTTATATCTCTCACCCCTCTAGCCTCTTTCTACATGCCCCTCTCCTATTTCTGCACCCCTCTTGCCACTTTTTATACATCAGTTGCCTCTTTCTGTACCTCTCTTGCCTCTTTCTGCACCTCTGTTGCTTCTTTCTGTACTAGTGTTGTTTCATCACCTCTCTTGCTATTTTCTGCACTCTTCTTGCCTCTTTCTGTATCCCTCTTTCAGCACCTCTTTTGCCTCTTTCAGCACCTTGCTTGCCTCTTTCTGCACTTCTCTAGCCTCTTTCTGCACCTTTGTTGCTTCTTTTTGCACTTCGGTTCCTTCTTTCTGCACCTCTCTTGCTTTATTCTGGACATCTCTTATAGCATTCTACACACTTCTTCCCTATTTCTCCACCTCTTGTTCTTCTTTCTACACTGTTCTTGCCTCTTTCTGCACCTGTCTTCCATATTTATGCCTCTCCTGTCTCATGCATCTCTCTTGAATTTTACTGTATTTCTGTTGCCCCTTTCTGCACCCATCATCCCTCTTTCTGCAGCTCTTTTGCCTCTTTGGCACCTGTCTTGCTTCTTTCTGCACCCCTCTTGCCTCTATCTGTACCCTATTGCTTCTTTCTATACTTTTCTTACTTCCTTTGGCACTTCTCTTCCTTCTTTCCACACCCCTCATGTCTCTTTCTGCACCCCACTTCCCTGTTGCTGCTCCTCTTTCCTCTTTCTGCAGCTCTTTGCATCTTTCTGTACTTGGTGCCTCTTTCTGTACCTCTCCTGCCTCTTTATGCAGTTCTCTTGGCTCTTGCTGCACCTCTGTTGCTTCTTTCTACACTTCTCTTGCCTCTTTCGGCACCCCTCTCTTGCCTCTTCCTGCACCTCTTTTGCTTCTTTCTGCAGTTCTGTTGCTTCTTTCTGCACCGCTCATGCGTCTTTCTGCACCCCTCTTGTCTCTTTCTACACACCTTCGCCTCTTACTGCCCCTCTCTTGCTTCTTTCTGTACATCTGTTGCTTCATTCTACACTTCTCTTGCCTTTTTCTGCACCCCTGTTCTGCCCTTGTGTTGCTTCTTTCTGTACCTCTCTTCCTTCTTTCTGAAGCTGCCTTGTCTCTTTCCGCACCTCTCTTCCATCTTGCTGCACCTCTCTTGCCTCTTTCAGCATTTCTCTTGCCTCTTTCTGCACCTCTGTTGCTTATTTCTGCACTTGTTTTGCCTGTTCTGCACCCCCCTCTTGACACTTTTAGCACCTCTGTTGCTTCTTTCTGCACTTGTGTTTTTTTCTTTCTGTATATCTCTTGCCTCTTTCTGTACTTCCCCTGCTACTTTCTGCCCCTGTCTTTCCAATTTCTGAACCTCTATTCAACTCTTTGTGAACCTGCCGTGCCTCTTTCTTCTCCCGTCTTGCCTCTTTCTGCACCTCACTTGACTCTTTCAGTACCACTCTTGCCTCTTTTTGGCACCTTTGTTGCTTCTTTCTGCACTTCTGTAGCTTCTTTCTTCACTTCTGTTCCTTCTTTCTGCACCTCTCTTGCTTCTTTCTGCACCCCTCTTGCCTCTTCCAGCATCCTCATTCCTCTTTCTGCAGCACTCTTGCTTCTTTCTCCAGCTCTCTTGAATCTTTCTGCACTATTCTTGCCTCTTTCTACACCCTTCCTCCCTCTCTCTGCAACTCTCTTGCCACTTTCTGTACTTCTCTTGCCTCGTTATGCACCTCTGTTACAGCTTTCTGTACTTCTCTTTCTTTGTTGGCACCTCTCTTGCTTCTTTCTGCACCCCTTTTGCCTCTTTCTGCAGCTCACTTGACTCTTTCAGTACCCCTCTTGCCTCTTTCTGCACCTTTCTTGCTTCTTTCTGCACTTCTGTAGCTTCTTTCTGCACTTCTGTTCCTTCTTTTCGCACCTCTATTGTTTCTTTCTATACCCTCATGCCTCTTTCTGCAGCTGTCTTCCCTCTTTCTGTACCTTCTTTGTCTTTGTGTACCTCTGTTGCCTCTTTATGTAACCCTTATCCCTCTTTCTGCAACTCTCTTGCCTCTTTCTGCACCTCCTTTGCTTCTTTCTGTATACCTCTAAATTCTATCTGCATCCTTTTTGCTCATTTCTGCACTTCTCTTGCTTCTTTATGCACTTGTCGTGCTTCTTTTGGCACTTCTTTTGCTTTTCTTGTTTCTATCTGCATATCTTTTCACTCTTTCTGCACCTCTCTTGATTCTTTCTGTATCCTTCTTGCCTCTTTCTGCACCTCACTTGAATCTTTCAGTACCCCATTTGCCTCTTTCCACACCATTGTTGCTTCCTTCTGCTCTTGTGTTGTTTCTTTCTGCACCAGTCTTGCTCCTTTCTTCACTCCTCTTACCTCTTTCTGTAACCTTCTTCCCTCTTTCTGAACCTCTCGTTCCTTTTTCAGCACCTTTTTTGCCTCTTTCTGCACTTCTCTTGCCCCTTTCTGCACCTTTGTTGCTTCTTTCTCTACTTATGTTCCTTCTTTCTATACCTCTCTGGCTTCATTCTGTACCACTCTTGCCTCTTTCTACATGCCTCACTCCTATTGCTGCACCCCTCTTGCCTCCTTTTACATATCACGAGCCCCTTTCTGTACCTCTCTTGCCTCTTTCTGCACCTCTGTTGATTCTTTCTGTAATTGTGTTGTTTCTTCACCTCTCTTGCTACTTTCCGCACGCTTTCGGTGTCCCTCTTCCCTCTTTTAGCACCTCTCTTGCCTCCTTAAGGTCCTCTCCTGCCTCGTCCTGCACTTCTCTTGCCTCTTTCTGTACCTTTGTTTGCTTCACTCTGCACTTCTGTTCCTTCTTCCTGTACTTCTCTTGCTTCTTTCTGGACACCTCTTCTTCCCCATTTCTGAACCCCACTTTCCTTTTTCTGTACTTTACTTGCCTCTTTATACACCTGTCTACCATGTTTATGATCTCTCTTTTCTCTTTGTGCATCTCTCTTACCTTTTGTTGTATTTTTGTTGCCTCTTTCTGTACCCCTCACCCTTCTTTCTGCAGCTTTTTTGCCTCTTCCTATACCTTTCTAGATTCTTTTTGCACCTCTCTTACCTCTTCCTGCACCCTATTGTGTCTTTTTATACTTTTCTTACTTCTTTCTGCACTACTCCTGCTTCTTTCTGTAACCCACTTGCCTCTTTCTGCACCGTTCTTCTCTGTTTCTGCTCCTCATTTTCCTCTTTCTGCACCTCTTCACGTAATTCTGTACTTGTTGCATCTTTCTGCACCTCCCCTGCCTCTTTCTGTAGTTCTCATGCCTCTTTCTGCACCCCTGTTGCTTCTTCCTGCACTTCTCATGCCTCTTTCTGCAACCCTCTCTTGCCTCTTTCTGCACCTCTTTTGCTTCTTTCTGCCGTTCTGTTGCATCTTTCTGCACTTCTCTTGTCTCTTTCTGTACCCCTTTCCCCCCGTTACTGCACCTCTCTTGCCTCCTTCTGTACATCTGTTGCTTCATTCTATACTTCTCTTGCCTCTTTTGCACCCCTGTTACCTCTTTCTGCACTTGTGTTTTTTCTGTCTGCATGTCTCTTGTCTCTTTGTGCATGCCTGTTGCCTCTTTTAGCACCTCTCTTGCTTCTTTCAGCACCCCTCTTGCCTCTTTCTGCACCCCACTTGACTCTTTCAGTACCTCTCTTGCCTCTTTCTGCACCTCTGTTGCTTCTTTCTGCTCTTCTGTTGTTTCTTTCTGCACCTCTCTTGATTCTTTCTACATTCCTCGTGCCTCTTTGTACACACCTCTTCCCTATTTCTGCAACCCTCTTGCCTCTTTCTGTGCCTCTGTTGCATCTTTCTGCACTTGTGTTGTTTCTTTCTGTAACTCTCTTGCTTCTTTCTGCACTCTTGACTCTTGGTATCCCTCTTTCTGTAACTCTCTTGCCTCTTTCAGTACCTCTTTTGCCTTTTTATGCACTTCTCATGCTTCTTTATGTACCTTTATTGATCTTTCTTGACTTCGGTTCCTTCAATCTGCACCCCTCTTGCCTCTTTCTACAAACTTCGTCCCTATTTCTGCACCACTCTTTCCTCTTTCTGCACTTTCTTGGCTCTTTCTGCACCTGTCTTCCACGTTGATGAGTTCGGTGGTGTGGCTGAAGGTGATGTGGTTGCTGGCAGAGAAGATGGGTTTGAGCATGTGTCCGGTGTAGAGGGTTTGTCACGACGAGCTGTTTGAGTCTGAGGTTGGCAAGGTTGGCGATCAGGGTTGTGGAGTTGTTGTTGGCGTTCTTGAGGTGGAAGTTCAGATCTCCGAGGAGGATGTAGTCGGTTGAGGAGAGGGCGTGCATGCTGATGAGGTCGGCGATGGAGTCGCTGAACTGTGGTCGGGGTCCCGGGGGTCTGTAGACAAGGGTTCCTCTGAGGGTGATGTTGTGATCGACGTGGATCTGGAAGTGTAGGTGTTTGGCCATGCTGAGGGAGTCTTCAGTGTTGGTCGAGATTCTGATGGTGTTCCTGTGGACGATGGCGAGAATCTCCAACATTCCCTTACAGGTTTTTCCCATGTACTCCACCCATTCTGTAAGTAATTCAGGATGGGGGTTTTTATACGTTGGTACAATAGATATCCTGAGACCCCTGGGCACTCGGCCTACTTCCACATAATTTGTCAAATGAGGTGATTTCCCACCACTTGTTGATTTCACGTTTCAAAAGTTTCTTAAGTTGAAATAATTTTTGATTGGTTGAGGGTTCAATTCCTGTAGCCCCTTTAGGTCCTGTCTGCATATATGGGCTTACATCCAAATCTTCGTCAAATAATGACATTGCTGCAGCCTGCCTTTTGTTCTCCCATTCGGACATTACTGTGTACACTTTTCTCCCGCGGTTCCATTCATGACCGCTAAAGTTGCACCTGTTCCCAATAGCTTACTTCATTTGCGACTTCAGAAAAGGCGAAGCACACTAGGGAGTGAGTGCAGTGCAGTATCGGCTCCTGCAGTATCTTTCTGCCCTACCAATAATCTAAATTACACGAATACCAGAATCGATTTATTCCTTTTTATTTGCAAACTGAAGTTGATGAAACTCTATAAAATGGCAATTGGATTAAAGAACTCATTCAGGCGAGATGATACCACATCCGTTGGTGATCTACAAGTGGGAGACATTGGGACAATGTGTGACCTCTATGACATAGAAATAGAAAATGACCGACAACAACAGGGAAATGCCAATCTAATGTTAGAACATCTAGGTCTAGAATCTAATAGAAAATGTCACAGTGGGCTAAAACCCAAATCCAAATACAATCATAATGTACCATATGACAACATTGAAGCGTACAGTTCAGCAGTAACACAGGAACTAACTAAAATGTGACACAGAAAAATTATCAGGAAATATGAAAATCTATCCAGAAAGCAACGGAAAGCCTTGTGAGCCCTAGAAAAAGACCCTACGATCATCATCAAGCCATTCGACAAGAGGGGCAACATTGTAATTATGGATCGAGTCACCGAGTGCAGTACAGCGAAGAGGCTCTACAACAACTTTGTGACCAAATGTGCAATGAAGAAATAAATTGGGAGAGATATAGAATGTCAATCAAACGATATCATGATCTCTTAATGAACTGGCACCAAGGAGGTCTTCTAGATGAGGAGGAGTACACATTTCTGAGAACTGACAATCCACGAATTCCGTGTTTGTATCTCTTCCCACAAATTCACAAAAATGCCACGAATCCACCAGGGTGTCACGTCTGAGCATACCCGGCCCACTCGGGGTGACAAATGCAAAAAAAAAAGTTGATGGACTGAATGCAAGATGCTTGTTTCCAGTCCAGGGAGGATCTGGCCTGGCAGTTCGGTCTGGAGTGTTCTCATTGGGCGCAGGGTCAAGACTGATTTGCATATGGCTGGGTCCAAACTGGAATGGCATGGTGAGCAAAAAAACGATGGATTTAGGCCCATAGCTCTGTACTGGGTGAATGTATGACATTGTCCTGCATTCTGTCCCTCAATTGTTCTTTTTGCATTTGTCACCCCAAGTGGGACGGGTATGCTCAGACGTGAGTCCCGTGCTCTCCATGCCATTGGATTCAAGTTATCCTGGCTGATGAGGGCTGAAAGCCCGAAACCGGCCCTAGGATTCTTGTTTCCAGTCCAGGGAGGACCTAGTCTGGCAGTTCGGGCTGGACTGTTCCCATTGGGTGCAGGGCCAAGACTGATTTGCATATGGCTGGGTCCAAACTAGAATGGCATGGTGAGCAAAAAACGATGGATTTAGGCCCAGATCTATGTACTGGGGTGAATGTATGACATTGTTCTGCATTCTGTCCATCAATTGTTCTTTTTGCATATATCATTCTATGGCAACATAATTCGATGCTAGAAACAATGATTAGAGGAAAACATTTTTCTGTTTGAAAAAACTGTATATCTGGCACCGCGGTGGGTACTTGTGTTTACCCCAGCCTAGTAAAGTTATTTCTAGGTTGGTGGGAGGAACAAACTGTCTGAGTGGAGAATAATGAACGATATAGTGACCATATACCCATTTGGATCAGATATATTGATGACTTATGCCTGATCTGGGATGGACCTGAAGCTCAATCTGTACAATTCATACAGGAACTGGGGTTAATAATTTAAATCTGAAATGTACCTACAAAATTAGTAAAGATTATTGTGAGTTTCTAGATGTGTGTGTGAAAATTATAGATGGTAATATTACAACGAGTCTCTTTAGCTGTGTTACATGGATCCAGCAATCACCCAAACCCCTTAATTAACAGCATTCCGTATGGGGAATTGCTTTGAGTTCACCAAAACTTTAGTATAAATGAGGGTTTCCTCACATAACAGCCAACTATGGAGAGAAGATTTAAGACAAGAGGATATAGTAATAAAGTGCTTCAAATTGCTAAAAACAAAGTTAAGGACAAGACACATTCAATTGTACAAATAGAAAAACACTGGGTCCCATTGATATGATTAATGAAACACCCAGAATGATTACCACCTTCAGTAATGGGGCCACACATTTAAGGAAAGTCATGAAAGCCCATTGGCGCCTACTTGTAGCAGGCCCTATAATAGGAAAACATGTAGGCTCAAGTCCTAAACTGATATACAGATGACCTAAAATCCCTGAAAGATTGCTTAGTCCAAAGTTATCTCCATGATACTGTCAGTACTCAGTGGTTAACACCACCAAATGGTTTCACAACTTGCAGCTCATGTAAAGCCTGCAGGAATAGTGTTAATTGTAAAACCTATCAGACAGAGGCAGGCCCAATGAAAAGCTTAGCAAAGATCATCAATTGCAACAGTGAATTCACTGTCTACGTACTGGAATGCCCTTGTGGCTACCGCTACTAACCCTGGGCAATGAACTCAGTTTGCGCAGATTTGTTAACTATGCATGCCATTGAAAACACGTAGTGGAGTCAGCTACTAAACTGCACCCACAAATGCTTTGATAAAGCAACTTTAAATGCTAAAAAGCATATAACCAATTCACAAAAGTGAACTTTGAAAATGAAAAATATCAGGCAATGAGAGAGGTGATGATTTTGGGGTCCCCCCTAACCTAAGGAAAGGACCCCGAAGATGCCTTGATCACAAAGAGCATTTCATGCTGAACAATTCAGTGGTGTTCTCATCCTCTTAGGACCATCCAAAACACAGTTATGGGCAAAAATACAATTCCAACCAAAGGCCCTGCAAAGCATTATGGGACGAGATTAGCAGTGGGCAGTGAATATTATAGTGTCCAATATCAATTCTACAAAGAGCTGTAGTTCAACTAGTGGTTGCTAGGTGTCCCTCAAGTCAAATGCTTTTGCATTTAACTCATAAGGGACACAGAGATGGGTGCGCGGCTCCAAGCGTGGCCACCTGGTGTGTACACGAGGGGTGCGTAGCTCCTAGCACGTCCCCTGGTGTAAATGCAATGGGTGCACAGGTCCTACGGTCACGCTGGGTGCACGACTCCAAGCAAAAATAATTACGATTTTTTTATATAAACCTAGGTTACATGTTGGGTTAGTGAGTGGCTCTAAAAGAGCCCTTGTTATCATTTGAGATTGTTGTAGCTACATGTAAGTGCGGATGCAGAGCTTCAGGTTGTTGAGAAACACTCTGTTGCCTTCATCAGTGAAGTGTACTCTGTCACTTCTCTAAATGCCATCCACATTGAAACGAAGATTTTTGTTATAGATGGAGCCCATCCTATGGTCTCTTAGGTAAACAGAAACCGCTTTATTGACATTGTTTCTAGCTTTCTCAATCTGAGGACAAAATTGATTGGACCAGTTCCATTTCTGTCTTTGGCATATGTTAGAGTATACAAATACAGTTTGGGGGAAAAGCAACATCAATTCTGCAAAGGTGTCCTTCATTAGCAATTCCAAACCTTCCCCAGTCAATGTGCCTAGCTCTTTGCCACCACAGTACACAATCATGAGGTCAGGGACTTGGAGATGCAAAAAGGTTTTAAACAAAGGCATCAATGGCTGCCACTTTAATCCTCTCTGCCCAATCTATTTTATGTCTACATTTTGCAATGCTAGGTCTTTGTCAATGCCTCTGTGTTAGGATACCTTTTGCACCAGAATACATTGCTTTGCTCAACAACCCACACAGAAAGCATCTTGAAGGGATGTCTGTAGGTAATCAAAAGATGTCTGTAGCTGAGGTAGTCAGTTGGTAAAAAGAGAGGTATCTAAAATGGTGGAGTAGATGCTGTTTTTAAGAAAGAAGAGAATTGATTGGCTGTTTAAGATCATTGTACATTCAAAAATAGGGTGCATTTTACTTTCTTTAAAAAGCAAGTTTCTTATTATTTAGTAAAAGAAAATTGAAAAGTACAGTACAAAGGATAAGATCATGTTCTGCAAAGGCAACCACACCTGCTGTTTCCATTTGCAACATTGTGTGGTGAACTTGAAAATATGGTGAACTTGCGACCTGTCAGTTAGGTTGAATGTTGCATGAGCTGTTGCTATGGATACTGGCATTAAGCACAAGGGGGTGAAGAAGTCAGTTGATAAGAGTTATTATCTGTAACCAATAGAAATGTGTTTTACAATTTGAAAAACTCTGGGAAGCAATGTCATTTGTTGCTTATGTGTATTTGTATGGAAAAAGAGAGGAAAACCATGCCATTACTGATTTCCAATCCAATCCAAAAATCTTTATTTCGGCCAATTAGGCCATAAAAGATGCATAAAAAGACATACACATATTTAAAATTCGAACATACAAGTATCAGCATTTCATTACATTTAAAAACAAGTATATAAAATGCATAAGAGGAACAAACAACTACATTCCATGTCATTGAGGGTGGAATAAACAGTGTGATGGGAGACATTATCAGCGGGAGCCAGAGGTTGCAATGGCACAGTGGTGAAGGCATTCATCCTATAATGGTTTTGCCTTAATCAACTTGGACCTAATACGCCACATGGCCAAGAGATATTTTGCGACTGCAAAAACAATGTGGGGGGAGGAATCCGTTTTCAGTATTCTGAAAGATGTTGCACAGTTCCTTATTGCCATATTCCTACATAGGGGGACCAGCCAATATTTCCTGGGTGACTTGTAGGTAGGGCAAAAAAACAGAACATGGATTTCCTCCTCATCACAGGAATTACAGCCAGGGCATATTTTATCCCCTCCATTGGTCCATTTGCTAGTGAAGGATTTGATAGGTAGGGTGCCAAACCGCCACTGTATAAATAGCTTCCTTGCCATGATCGGGTAAATAAAATCCATAAAAGTTTCAAACTTATAAGAATTTTTGGATTCAGTAAAACAATGAGTTAAAGTGCCGAAGCTGGGTGCAGTCATGTGAGAGACAAGGTTTTGTTCCTTGTACTGATTTAACATTCCTGAGTCTGATACATTTTATTGATTGTGTGTAAAAAAGAATCCTGTCTGAGTGTGTGTCTGAGTGTGTGAGATTTTTCATTCAACAGATTTATTTGCAAGGTGAGTTATACATTTTTGAGGTTTATTTAAAGAGCATATTCTAAAACTGTGTTGTTTGAAATATATTATTAAATGTTGAGATGTAAAATTAGTTTTATTGTGCTTCAATATTGTTTAACCCCTTGGATGCACGTGAAATTTTCCCGCACTGCGGGAAAATTCTGCGCGTGCACAATTTGGACGGCTCCCAGCCGTCTGACGCACACGCCACCGGGTAGAGTCCGACGGCTGGTAGCCGTCCGACGCATCCAAAGGGTTAAAAAAGAGTGTGCAGTAATATGTGTTGTTTTTTAACACGATTACTGATGTTATTAATTAAGCTTTTTTTAAGTCTGTTCAAATACATAATTGAATGATGCTGCATCTTTGTAAATAGTTGGTTAAAGATACAGCACAAATGTGTAGTTTGAAAGATGATCATATAAGGTGTTAATAATTAGGTTTCTGTTTGTACAGAAGGTAAAGTTAAATGATGCCATATATTTTAAGATACAATGGTGAAATGAGGTGTTGTTAATCAGGCTTCTTTTTGTAGTCTGAGCAAAGGTATAGTTGGATGATGTAACATAAATGATAGATACAAAGGTGGAGACCGCTCAGCCCTCCACAGGGCTTGGTCGCCCCACTCACTGCTGCCGCTCCTGCCTGCCTTTGCCGCCTCCTGCCTGCAGATTCCTTCGCTCGCTGCCCGCTGCTCCTGGGAATTTCCCGCTGCTCCTGGGAATTTCCCGCTGCCCGCTGCTTCTTGGAATTTCCCGCTGCTGCCTCCCTGCGGCCCTGCCCCCCTGTGATTCCATTCGCCGCCACGCTCCCGCCACCCAGCTGCTCCTCCCTCCCGGCTCCTTACTTATGACGCCACCAGAGCGACCGCGCAGCGGACGCGCGCAGCGGGAGCGCCGATTGAGCGCCGAAGGTGCGCCAAAGGTAAGCCCGTCTGCGCCCGTCCGCGCCTGGACCGCGCCCAGCGCCAGGACCCCTGGCCCTCCCAGCCGAGACAAGACGACCCAACTGACCTATGACGCCGCCACTCTCAACGCACTCAATGCCGGCCGGACCCACGCCTGCTGCCGAGCCACCCCGAGACTCACCCACGGACCCTTCACCTGCTGCACCTGCAAGTTCACCTGCCTCCGAACCTGCCCCGCACCCGCCAAGACAAACACCAGCAGCAACCACCTCAAGTGCATCCTGATCAACACCCGCTCCGTCCACAGACACGCCGTGGAACTCTGGAACCTCCTCGACGCTATATCACCGGACGTCGCCTTCCTCACGGAAACCTGGATGAACGCCTCCTCTGCACCGGACATCGCCATCGCCATCCTGGACGGGTACAAGATCATCAGGAGGGACCGCATCAACCAGACGGGAGGTGGCATCGCCATCGTCCACAGGAACACCATCCGCATCACGACCGACGCCAACGACTCCTTCGCCGCAGCCGAACATCTCCACTTCCAGATTCACACCGACCCTAAGACGACCCTCAGAGGCACCCTCGTCTACAGACCCCCGGGACCACGCACACAATTCAGCGAAGACATCACAGACTTCATCAGCCCGCACGCCCTCCCCTCCACTGACTACATCCTCCTCGGGGACCTCAACTTCCACCTGGAGAACAACAAGGACCGCAACACCACCGCCATGCTGGAAAACCTCGCCAACCTCGGACTCAAGCAACTGGTCAACACCCCCACCCACTACACTGGCCACACGCTTGATCCCGTCTTCTCTTCCAGCACGTACATCACCTTCAGCCACGCCACCGGACTCCACTGGACCGACCACAGCTGCGTCCACTTCAGCTTCAAAAGATCCACGACCCACCACCACCCGCAACAGGTACCTCACAGGAATTGGAGCAAGATCACCGCAGACCAGCTCACCACCTCCCTCAGCCAGAGCCCACCCGCCAACACAACGGGCCCCAACGAAGCAGCCCGCAACTTCACACAGTGGCTGACCGCCTGCGCCGACGACCTCGCGCCACTAAAGAACTCTCCCAGCAGACCCAGAAGCAAGAAGGCATCCTGGTTCACCGACGACCTCAAGGACTCCAAGAAGACCTGCCGCACCCTCGAGAAAGCCTGGCTCTTCGACCAGACCACCGACAACATGACCGCCCTCAAACACGCTACCCGCAAGCACCACCAGCTCATCCGCACCACCAAGAAGAAATCCCTGAAGGAACGACTGGACAACAACGCCCACGACAGCAAAGAGCTCTTCACTATCGTCAAGGAGTTCTCCAACCCCAGCACCGGCACCAACGATATCACTCCGTCACAAGACCTCTGCGACTCCCTCGCCTCGTTCTTCCACCGCAAGATCGCCGACATCCACAACAGCTTCGGCGCCACACCCACGCACCCAACCGTCGAACCAATGCCCCCACGGCCACCCTTCGCACCTGGACCACGGTGACCACCGAAGACACAGCCCGCACGATGAACACCATCCACTCCGGATCACCGACCGACCCCTGCCCACACCACGTCTTCAACAAGGCCGACTCCACCATCGCACCCCAACTCCGGAACATCATCAACGCCTCCTTCAACACCACCACCTTCCCGGAGAGCTGGAAGCACACCGAGATCAGCGCCCTCCTGAAGAAACCTACAGCGGACCCCACCGATCTCAAAAACTTCCGCCCCATCTCGCTCCTCCCTTTTCCTGCTAAAGTCATCGAGAAGATCGTCAACAGACAGCTGACCGCCTTCCTCGAGACGAACGGATCCCTCGACCCCTCGCAGTCCGGCTTCAGAGCCAACCACACCACCGAGACCGCCCTCATCGCAGCCACCGACGACATCCGGACCCTGCTCGACAAGGGGGAAACAGTGGCCCTCATCCTCCTGGACCTCTCCGCTGCGTTCAACACGGTCTGCCACCGCACCCTAGTCCAGCGCCTCAGCAACATCGGTATCCAAGAGAAGGCACTGGAGTGGATCATCTCGTTCCTCGCCGGAAGAACACAAAGAGTCCGCCTCCCCCCGTTTCGCTCCGAGGCCACCGAAGTCATCTGCGGCGTCCCGCAAGGATCTTCACTCAGCCCCACCCTCTTCAACATCTACATGAAACCTCTCGCAGCCATCGCACGCCAGCACAACCTCAACATCATCTCTTACGCCGACGACACCCAGCTGATCCTCTCCCTCACCAGAGACCCCGACACCGCCAGTACCTGCCTACACGAAGGGATGAAAGACGTCGCCGAGTGGATGAAGGACAGCCGCCTGAAACTGAACTCGGACAAGACGGAAGTCCTCATCCTGGGATCTTCGCCCTCCGCCTGGGATGACTCCTGGTGGCCCCCAGCCCTGGGCACCGCACCCAAGCCAACCGACCACGCACGCAACCTGGGCTTCATCCTGGACCCCTCCCTCTCGATGACCAGACAAGTCAACGCCGTCTCCTCATCGTGCTTCAACACCCTGCGTATGCTTCGCAAGATCTTCCGCTTGATCCCGACCGAGACCAGGAAGACTGTCACCCAGGCACTCGTCACCAGCCGACTGGACTACGGAAACGCCCTCTACGCCAGAACCACAGCCAAGCTACAGAAAAGACTCCAGCGCCTCCGCCCGACTCATCCTGGATGTCCCCTGACGCAGCCACATCTCCAGCCACCTGAGGAACCTGCACGGGCTCCCCGTCGACAAGAGGATCACGTTCCGGCTCCTCACCCACGCACACAAGTCTCTCCACGACCTGGGCCCCAAGTACCTCAACGACCACCTGACCTTCTACACGCCCACCCGCCAGCTACGGTCCACCAGCCTCGCCCTCGCAGCCGTACCACGCATCCGAAGAGCCACCGCCGGAGGAAGATCCTTCTCTTACCTGGCTGCCAAGACTTGGAACTCCCTCCCCATCCACCTTCGGCTGACCCAGGACCATCTCGCCTTCAGGAAACAACTCAAGACCTGGCTGTTCGAGTAGCATACCCCTCCCCCCAAGCGCCTTGAGACCCTCCCGGGTGAGTAGTGCGCTATACAAATGGCATGATTGATTGATTGATTGAGATGTATAATAAAAGTGTGGTTTTAGAAATGCTCATAAAAGGTGTTGTTAATTACCCTTCCTTCTTAAGTCTATTGAGAGGTATAAATTGATGATGTTGCAGATTTGTAGATTGAATGGTCAAGATGCAGCTCAAAAGTAAACCACCACATATTACCCTTTCTGGGATGTTGTAGTTACTTAACTAGTCATTATGTAATGAGTCATCTATGTGTTCAGTATCTATTTATACAGCTGAATGTATGCTTACTGAACTATAGAGAGGTGCCTGACTGATTACAGGAGTATAGAGGTAGTGAATAAGTGATTTTAAAACTGCATGAGTAATGATTTACTGATTCCATATTGTGCAATCACCCAGTTAGTATCCAAGCACTACCCACGCAGTCATGCAAAGATCCAGGCACTAACTCAAGTTTTTCTACAATCCATTGAGCACTACCTATACAGTTCACTAATCTCCCTGTCACTACCTATACACTATTCCAATCGCCTAGACAGTCCCATGCCCTTATCCAATCACTGCACCAAAACCCAAGCACTTATAAAATCACCATGCACTCTCCTTGTACCAAACTACTCATCCAGTCACTACCCATGCACTCATGCAATGACTGAGGCACTAACTGATGCGCTTCTACAATCTCATGAACACTACCTAGACAGTTCATCTCTCCCTCTCCCTATTACTACCTATGCACTCCTCCAACCAATCACCTAGCCAGTCCCATGTTCTTATCCAATCGCTGCGCCAAAACCCAAGCACTTATAAATTCACCATGCACTCTCCGTGCAGTACTCTAATCATCCATTCACTACCCATGCACTCATGAAATGACCCAGACACTAACTCATGCACTTCTACAATCCCTTGAGCACTACCTACTATCAGGACACATGGTAGGTTTTTTCCTTATTTAACTCGGGCCACAATTTCCCCCTCGCAAACCCATCAAAAAGCATTTGATCCCTGGAGTTGGAGAGCAAGTTGCCATTGCAGAATTTTCAACAAGGCAGCTAACATTCCAACACTGCTGTAGCATATTGCATATCTAGTCATTTGGGTTACTCACAGTCTGGTGTAGCGCGCTCCACTGAGCACTTCACCGAAGTAATTCAAGGAAGAACAACTAATTTTCGTGGGTGTCGTGAAAGTCAGTCAGGGTAGTTGGCGTGCACACCGGGTTTAGATTTGACAGTTGGTAAAACTTCCTGAGTCAAGGTCAAAGAACAGTTTAGCTTTTCCATGTTAAAAAGAAATACATTAATGTAAAGCTAACAAGCATAGATTAGAAATAACCAGAGAGACTGAGGTGAGATTAGAGTATTCCACACTGCTTCCTCCGCTCCCCTCTAAAACCTTCTGAGTATTTTATGAGGCTTTCACTTGACAATTCTTGTCAGAGCATTCCGTTCCTGTCGAACGCGGGCGTGACCTTTCAACATGCCGTATTTACCCGCAAGAAATGCAATCATCCTGTTTCAGCTGTGTTCACTCAGCTGAGGCAGAATCTCTCTAATGCGGACGTCGCATGTATCACGCTGCGTTTCTTCACAACCATTAAAAGGGTATTCCCTTGAACAAATAACATGCAGCACGGAGTCAGAGGTAATCGTGTGTGTTAACTGGAGCACCCATTAATCAAAATGCATTTCAAGCACATTAAGAGCGTAATCAAAGATAAGAAAGACACCAAATAACTGAAGCTTATTCTAGGAAGTTAAAAAGTCTTTACTAAATCTGTTGGAAGAGAAAGAAAGGCAGAGACATGAATTTCCAGAATCCCAATTAAAACGGCCAATTCAGTTCAATACTCATTAAGTACACCAATAGAAATTAGAGGTGAACCATCACAGAATTAAAGAAATAAAACATAGACTTACCTCTGCCATTTCTTGTCAAGGTAGTTGAAGCAGGATAGGCGCTGGTCGTCCCTGTAAAAGAAGAAGGAAAATAACTGAACTGCACTTCTCCTAACAAATAAAGAAGAAAGAAAAAAGAGAAGTAAGAAGTGAAGTAACCTCCCAAACGTCTCCTGGTAGGACAAGCCATCCTAGTTGTTAAATGAAGTAAGTCATTAAGGTTAAATAAAAAGTAAAGATACATTACATATGTGTTTTAGCACTGCAAGAACAAAGAAACAGAGGGATAGAAGATTAGCTGAACAAGCAGAGTGCTGAGAGCTGTCTCTTCTCTGTCCCATTCCCGTTCCCCCTTGGTACTTACTTGTAATGGTTTATTAAGATACTAAGTAGGGGGGTTCTGAGAGGGGCATTGGAAACTAGTGTTGCTCTGCTCCTGTGTGATTAGAATCATAGTTGCTAGCCTTGACACCTATACAGTTCAGTACTCTCCCTGTTACTACCTATGCACTCCTCCAATCAGCTAGCCAGTTCCATATCCTTATCTATTCACTGCACCAAAACCCAAGCACTTATGCGTTCACCATGCACTCTCCTTGTAGTACTCTAATCATCCAGTCACTACCCATATACTCATGCAATGACGCAGGCACTAACTCATGCACTTCTACAATCTCTTCAGCACTACCTCTACACCTAAGTAACCTCCATGTTACTACCTATGCACTCCTCCAATCACCTAGCCAGTCCCATGTCCTTATCCAATCACTGCGCCAAAAAACAAGCATTTATAAAATCACCATGCACTCTCCTTGCAGTACTCTAATCATCCACTCACTACTCTTGCACTTATGCAACGACCCAAGCACTAACTCACACACTTCTACAATCCCTTCAGCACTACCTATACAATTCAGTATTCTCCCTGTTAGTACATATGCACTCCTCCAATCAGCGAGCCAGTCCCATGTCCTTATGCAATCACTGCACGAAAACCTAAGCACTTATAAAAACAACATGCACTCTCTTTGCTGTACTCTAATCATCCAGTCAATGTGCATGTGCTCATGCAATGACCCAGGCACTAACTCATGCACTTCTACAATCCCTTGAGCACTACCTATAAGGTTCAGTAATCTCCGTGTTACTACCTATGCACTTCTCCAATCACCTAGCCAGTCACATGTTATGTTCATATCCAATCACTGTGCCAAAACCCAACCATTAAAAAATCACCATGCACTCTATTTGCAGTACTCTAATCATCCAGTCATGCGCTTGTGCTCATGCAATGACCCAGGCACTAACTCATTCAGTGGTACAATCCCTAGAACACTACCCAAGCCGTCCAGCAATCCCCCTGTCGCTCCCTGTGCACTCTTCCAATCACCCAGCCAGCACCATCATTCCGCCAATACCCAAGCCCCTATAAATTCACAATGCACTCTCTTTGCAGTAATCTAATCATCCAGTCACTACGCATGTACCCATGCAATGACCCAGGTACTAACTCATGCACTTCTACAATACCTTGAGCACTACCTATACAATTGGAAGACGTCTCAACAAAAGCAAAATCCAGCCCGTAATCTAAGAGCCTCAAACGCACTATAAATCAAACCCTACGACAACTGCGAAAGCTGCAGTCGACCCTTCGACAAATGAAGGCACTACTGAAAAGGAGGAGGTGGAGGAAAATAAGACTAAAGAATGATGAAATGTGGGCTAAGCTACAGCATGACGCCAAGCAACATAACAGCACTAAGTTTTGGCAAACAATCCATAAGTTAGAGCGATCAAACCACCCAGGAATTTGCTCCAATATAACAAAGGCTGATTGGGTAGATTATCTCTCCGCCCGTCTTAACAACAGTAGGCAAAAGGGTGGGGAATCAAGCAAGGGAGCGGACACTGCTCTACCAGATATCGAATCCCCCAACAAGAGAAAAGTGACACAAAACCGCACAATCAAAGATCACCTGGCGAACAGCACCAATACCCATAAGCAACAGGGGATCCTCTTGGCTGCTGATTTAGACTCAACAGACCCCACTGAAGAGGAAGTATATGCTCCCACAGAAAAACAGATAAAAGGTCTGATAGCCAGGGGTAGAGCTATGGGAGCGCCCGGCCCAAACGGGATCCCACCAATGCTGTACAAACACGACGCCGACTTTTGGAGCAAGGCTCTATTACCAGTCTTCAAGGACTTAAACTCCACAGTCATCATTCCGGAATCCTGGAAAGGATCTATTATTAGTCCAATTTTCAAACAAGGCAATAGAAATGATCCAAACAACTACTGACTGATCGCCCTTCTTGACGTAGATGCCAAATACTACGCTGGAACAATCTTGGATGAGTTAACCTCCTGGGCCTCAGAAAATTCCATTATTCCCAGCAATCAAACGGGGTTTTGCAGAGGCCAAGGAACAACGACAAATTTCCTGACTCTCACATTGGTAATGGATGCAGCCAAGGAACTAAAAATGCTTCTCTTCCTTTATTTTCTTGACTACACAACCGCTTCCACCATGTCGACGGTGCCAAGCTCTGTGCAAAACTGGAAAGTTGGGGTATACCAAACACACTTTTGGATCGGCTAAAACAGCTGCACACAGACACAGGGATCAGGATTAAAGTAGGCGCCGGGACACATATCTCAAAACGAATCATGACCTCGAAGGGCCTCAAGCAGGGGTGTGTCCTTGCCCCGCTTCTTTTCAATTTCTTTGTAGCCGATCTGCCTGGGACGCTGGACAGCTGTGTTTTCCATGCTCCAAAACTGGGAAACAAGCTATTGTCTAACTTGCTGTATGCTGATGACCAGGTTTTAATCAGTCGGACGCCAATTGGTATTCAGCACCTATTTAATACGACAAGCAAGTTCTCTAACCAGAATGCCCTCAAAATAAACCTCAAGAAAACCAAAATTATGGCGGTTACCTACCACAAAAAGAAGAACAATAGCTGGTTCCTAGATGGCCATCCTTTGGATCAAGAACAGAGTGATACATATCTGGGAATATTAATGGATCATAATCGCTCATTAAAACTTCAGCTTGACTCCATGCGGAGAAAGGGGACTACAACGTATTTAGCACTGCAGTCACTGAAGAGACGGCTCCCCGACCTAACGCTTGATCCCTTTCTACAGGTACTGAGGGCCAAACTGTTTCCAACACTGACATATGGGAGTGAGGATCTTAAAGGCAAAGACGCAGCAGTTCTAGACGTCGTAATAACCAACTCCTAAAGATCAATCTTCCAAAAAATGTCTTTCTGGCTCAAATACGGCTGGAATATGGGGTCCAAAGACAAACGGTGGAAAGAAGGAGTGCTTATGTTAAAAGCTGGTATAAAATCCGAAGTGCTGAGGTAGGATATCTAAATTCCCACCTGTGGAACACCTTACTTCATCAAGTAAAATGTCCAGCTAGGGATTATTTGTTCGACTCTATTGAGACATTGGGCCTGTCTGAACTCTAGGCCGCTCCAAGAGATCATCTTTCCTTCAAAAAAGCAGTAAAAAAAACAACATCCGTGTTATCTGTTTTAGAAGACAAAGCAACTCTTACTAAAAAGGCACACGGCTGGATAGTGCTCAGTGACTATGCAAGGCCAAAACCCCAAGCCTACTTGAGTGCAGGAATCAAGATAAGAACGAAGGAAAACTTCCTAAGGCTGTGTTTGGGGGTAATTGCGATTAAACACCATCTTCCACCATGGGAAAGGAAAGGAGACATTCCGACCTGTCATCTATGCGAAAGTGGGAAGGAAGACATCATTCATGTAATTTGCAACTGTCCCAATTTAAAGAATATTAGATGCACCTTGTTATGTCCCTTTTTCAGGTATTACGGTATCCGGTCCTATAGGCAGGCAGTGAAGCTTTGCTTCAACCCCATTGATGTCCAGCTTAACTGTTGGCTAACAAAATTCTTCAAGACGGTAACTAAGAGACTTAAAACCCTGTCGTTATCTGAAACATGTTAAAAAAAAAGCTTCTCCTGTGTAAAATTAACTTTGTATCTTATTTTAGTTGCACCCGCACTTTAATTACCAAGCCTCCAATTTGAACAATGGACCTGGCTAAGCTGTGTTATCCGGCTTGGGAATTAATGGTAGTCATTGTCAGTTCATTTACTACTTGAGATATAAGAACCTATAAGAACTGCTTTTAAAGCAGCTAATTATATAAATTGAGAATATTTTATTGATGATCCTCTTTAATGTCGCTTTTAAATGCAATAATCTGTGTACAATGGGAATTTTGATTGTTTATGTATTTGCAAAGATTTTAATTAATCAAGCAAAATAAACATTATCTTATCTTATCTTATACAGTTCAGTAATCTCCCTGTTACTACCTATGCACGCCTCCAATCTCCTAGCCAGTCCAATGTCCTTATCAAATTACTGCGCCAAAAACCAAGCACTTATAAAATCACCATGCACTCTCCTTGCATTACTCTAATCATCCAGTCACTACCCATGCACTCATGCAATGACCCAGGCACTAACTCATGCACTTCTACAATCCCTTGAGCACTACCTACTGTCAGGACTCACGATAGGTTTCCTCCTTATTTAACTCTGGCCACAATTTCCCCTCACAAACCCATCAAAAAGCATTTGATCCCTGGAGTTGGAGATCAAATTGGCATCGCAGAAATTCCAACATAGCCGCTAACATTCCATCACTGCTGCAGCATATCGCTGTGTAGCAGTCTAGTCATTTGGGTTAATCTCAGTCTGGTGAAGCGCACTCCAACATTCCACTGCGCACTTCACCTAAGTACTTCGAGGAAGAACAACTAATTTTCATGGGCGTCATGAAAGTCAGCCAGGGTAGTTGGCGTGCACACTGTGTTTAGATTCAACAGTTGGTAAAACTCTCTGAGTCAAGGTCAGTGAACAGTTTAGCTTTTCCATGTTAAAAAGAAATACATTAATGTAAAGCTAACAAGCATAGATTAGAAATCGCCGGAGAGACAGAGGCGAGATTAGAGAATTCCAAACTGCTTCCTCCGCTTCCCTCTAAAAACCTTCTGAGTATTTTATGAGGCTTTCACTTGACAATTTCTGTAAGAGCATCTGTTCCTGCTGAACGCGGGCGTGACCTTTCAACACGCCGCGTTCACCATCAAGAAATACAATCATCTGTTTCAGCTGTGTTCAGTCAGCTGAGGCAAAATCTCTCTAACGCGGGCCTCGCATTTCTCACGCCGCGTTTCTTCATAACTATTAAAAGGATATTCCCTTGAACAAATAACATGCAGCACGGAGTCAAAGTTAATCGTGTGTATTAACTTGAGCACCCATTATTCAAAACGCATTTCAAGCACATTAGAGCGTAATCGAAGATAAGAAAGAAACCACATAACTGAAGCTTATTCTAGGACGTTAAAAAGTCTTTACTAAATTGTAGGAAGGTGGAATCTGACTACATGGTTGCCTCCAGTTTTTTCTTTGGTGTTTTGATGGTTTTTGACTTAGTTTGGCTTGGATCCTGCTATTCAGGACCCCAGCCTATCTGCTTTCCTCACTAAATTGATTTCAAGTACTTTAGGCACACTCCAGTTTGGTACCCTTGTGAGTCCCTAGTATATGGTACACTAGGTGCTAAGGGCATAGGTACCCCAGAGGCCTACTAGGGGCTGCAGCATATATTATGGCACCCCTGGGAAGCCTTCCAAAATGACACCACAGGACTGCTACTGCAGCCTGGGTAAGGTGCTGCATGCATCCCTTGCTAAGATATGGGTTACCTATATCTACCCTTAATCACTGACACATATAAACCTATCAGTCACTCCTATGGCAGGCCTTATCAATCCTGAAGGCAGAGTGCATGGTTTTGTGTAAGAGGGTGCCCATACATGATTTGGGCCCCTCTGCAGCTTTCGGAGCCTACTCTCCGAGGCTGTTCTGTGATATAGCCAGACCATATACTCTTAAGTGCATTATAACCTCGCGGTAAATGCTAACTTTGGAATGGCTGCATGGAAACATGTTGTGTTTGGTGTCAAACACTTTGGAATCCTAACCCCCGCCAGTCCTGACGGCGGGGGTAGAATTCCACCCTTCTAGAGGGAGACATGTACACACTGGTATAACCGGTTAAGAGTTTAAAAGAGCCCTGGCATCACAAAATGGATGCTGCAGCCACAGACACGAGTCTGGCCTCCTGCTGCTGACCGAAACGCTGGCAGGGGAGGCCTAGACAATAGGTTTCCTTTCACAGGGAGGTGTAACCACCTGCCAGACAGGCTTTAGTGTATTGGGGCTGGGTGGGTGCACTCTGAGAGTGCTTTGAAGTAAGCTCTGGGGGCACATTTGGTGTCCCTGTGCATAGCCCAGTTCAAACCGGTTGCAGGGGCTACCAACCCCTGCTCTGGCATGAAACTGGACAAAGAAAATGGGTGTAGCCACCCATCTTTCCGGGCCCTCCCATAGGTGGGTCCCCAGAGTATGTCAAACCCCTTATTTAGGTCTCGCCTGAGCCAGCGCATGCACTGCTCTGGCGAGACATTTCGTGAGTGGGCTTTAAAAAGCAGACCACAGCTTTAGTGTGGCCTGGAGCGTGCGGTTACGCGCACAGTAAAGCGCATTACTGGCATCGCTTGATCAGGCGCCATCTGGCTTTCCTCTTGCTTGCTCTCTCAAGCATGCGCTTTAAAGCTCCTCCCCCACACCCACCACAGAGCGCATCTCGTGGCCTCGGTCTTGCTTGCTTTGATTTAAGCTTGTTTTTTCTGGCATGTGAAGCTCTGCGTACGCCAGGGCAAAGTATGTATAATACCAGTAATGCGCCCTCATGGCAGTAATGATGATGGCTTCCAGTGGGTGCCCTAAAAGATGCATTCCTCGATCTTAGCACCGACTCGATAATCTCCCAGAGTTAGAGACGCGAAGTACGCCATAAGCATCGGCCATACAAATAGGTCGCAGCAGCATGTAAAAAAAAAACATATATTTTTATCGCCTTCTATTAGTAGCTTGTAAATGTAGTATACTTGTAAAGCGCACAGCTGCCCCAGCAATGGGGCGTCCCGGCGCTGTATAACTCTGGGGAACCCGCCCTGGCTTTCCCTGTGGGATGGTCCCTTGCTGGGAGTCCCCAAGGTGGAGCCAGGATCCCCGGAATTGGTGGGGCCGTTGTGGAGATTAGGCAAGCTAATGCCCAGGGTTGCCGAGTGGAACCGCTGATTAGAGTAAGCACCGAAGCGAGAATTATCGAGTCCGCTGACCAAGGTCCACGACCCTGCCGCGTCGGGAATTGAACCCTGGTCCCAGGCTGACTTCTGCTCTCAGGCCTGCCGCCTCTAACCAGTGAGCCACACTACTCCACTACTCCACACAGCTTGTGTTTGGTAGGTATTACGATCTGCCAGAGGAAAGAGACGGCAGATATTTGTCATCAGGGAAAACGAAAAAAAAATGTAATGGGTTTCTGTCGAAAATGGAAATTGAATTTTACAATCTTTCTTTATAGGCAGCATTCTCCAGAGCTTGTCTCTCTCTTTGTCTCACTCTCACACGCTCTCTCTCTCTCTCTCGTTCACGAGGCACCGCTCGAACACTCCATTCTGCCAGCAATTCCCTGCTTTTTGCGGGTAGACAGTCTGGCTGCAGTTTATTTCTTTTCTGTTGTACAGCAGAATACAAAATGTACCCTTTCTCATAGGTTATCACCTCAGAAATCAGACTGAAGGCACATGTGAGAGCTGTTAGTGTGTGCATATTCACCGAGGAGCACCCACTTCTAAGGGCCTCTTTGCGAGCACCCTTTGTTGGATGCCATAATTAACGCACATTGTAAAACGCAACATGTGATGTCCATATATGGGGTGCAATAGTTACCGCACATTTTGCAGATAACATATGTATTTTCACTGCACCAAAATCTTCATTTCCCGGTAAATATATTTTCCCATGTTATATTCCTACCTTACAGCACGCATCATAATTGTGAGCTGTGCAGTAATCATAGTTTGTGATGTTTACCACTCCCAATAAACTCTAATCCCCATGCTGTTGGCTGCTTCTGATGCCCTTTTCTTGCCTCACATTAATCAGGGCCTTCTCTATGCAGCACAACTTTGCATAAATAGCAATTATGACATGTAAAATAGCTTTCTCTGGGAAACTTTTCCCTCTATGACTTTTTATGTTGGAATAGCTGTTGAACGTAGATTTGACCCTCTGTTTTTCCCTTAAAACTTCTTTATCGTGGAAGTTTTTCAATCACGTATGTTTTATAAACTTTTCAAAGTTCATCTTTATTTTTTAGTTTTAATAAGGTTTCAAGAGTAGTAGATGAAGTTTCACAAATTCACTCGCCGCCAGTAAAAATCTGCTTTTATTTAGCAGCAAAGGATAATTCAGTTGGGGGGGGGGGGGCACTAAGAAAATGATGGCTTTTATGTAGCGGTGGAAGTGCGCATTGCACCGCCTTTGGGACCTTATAAGTGTTTAGTTATCCAACACAATATCCTTGGTGCAACAACATCAACTTTTACATGGCTAAACACTTATAAGGTCCCAAAGGCGAGACCTATTGGCTATGCCGATGCTTGTTTCGTATAAGTAAGGGACCTATGCAACAGGACTTTAGATTACACATGGACGACAGTCTGAAACTGAATCCTGGAACTTTGACGCTCTACTATAGACTAGAGGACGGAAGAATCTCCCTTGGGGACAAGGAGTGACCCCCCTGCTTAAGCAGGCAGCAACAAAGCATTTGCCGGTCTTCATCTCAGAAGCTCTCGAAGGCCGACCCAAGTCCCCAGCAAAGCTGAGACTCGCAGCCCTCACAAGTGATATGGAACCAGAACCCCTGGACACTGTGCATATTTGCTAAGTGCATTGACTTCCAGAGGTTTCCTGAAGTTGTGCTTTGGGTTATTTGTAGCCCGAGCACCATTTGCACCAAATATTGTGGGCCTACACTCCACAAGTGTTCCGTGAGCCCGCTTCTTGCATTTTTAAGCTCAAGGCTCCTATGCAATCCCTGGTCCATTGACTAGTAGGTTCACACAAAGGCCATTCTGATTTTCTGTGGCCTTCCCTGGTTGTTTCAGACATGCCCTGACTCCCTGTCAAGTGGTGAGTCCCTCGGACCTTGCTGGTGTACACCGAATCATTTCTTTGATTCCTGCGTGGTTGCTGTTGCCAAGGCTTGTTGGGTCCAATCCAGGCACCGTCACCGCAGCACTCAACATCCTTCGTGGGACAGCTTGAACACAGCTCCGGCTTGTCGTCCACAACTCCTGGTCTTTGTGGCAGAAGAGTCAAGCTTCACCTTCTTCACCTGAAATCACCCGACTTCGGTGTGCATCTACCTATCGTCTTCCTGGTCACTGGCAAGTGACCCAGACTCTGTCCCCTCTGCTTTCAGGATGCCCCTGTTCCCCCCTGCTATTTGTCCTGTTTATCGACCCTTTCCTGAATATGATTGAAAGATATCAGGCTATTTCTCCAGTCAGGGTTCGGGGGGTGGATTATAAGGCATTGGCTTATGCCGACGACATTGTTGTATCAACTGACAGCGTTGGTCCCTCTTTCACAGCCTTGGGGATCCTCGCGAGACAATTTTGGTGCTATATCTGGGTATAAGCTGAACATTGCAAAGACCCAAGTTATCCAGTCATCAGCCCTGCCCTGCCCTCCTCGCAGGTTCTTATAGTTAAAGAGGCTACGTATTTGGGGTTCCAAATTTCTCCTGAGGTTGATCAGATCCCAGATCTAAATTACCCCCCTATAATCGATTCACTTCATACTAAACTTCAGAGAATGGACCACCTACATCTCTCTTTGTATGGCCGCTGTAAAATCTTGAAAATGCTTGCCCTTTCAAAATGTTTATATCTCTAAAGAATAAGCGCACTTTATCAATGTCTTCTCTCTGAACTTTCGGACGATCTAGCTGCTCAGAACGCTAAGTGGGCCGGTAAATTTGGTGTCTCAATAATAGATTTGAAATTCCCGCTTGAATTAGCTAGATCTGTCCTAGTTTCTGGTACGTTGCGTACCCAAAGCTATATGGCTATGTTCAATTTGTACCACACCCCTGCCAAGATAGCTAGTTGGGGACCCGCTAGAGGAACTAGTGGGGTTCTTTGTTCTAGATGTAAATTGTTATCTGCCAATGCGATACACATGTTTCATTCATGCCCCGATTTAAGTTCTTTTCTAAATGAAGTCGAAGTTTTTCTTATTCAGTCACTTCAGATTCCGGTCAAGATTTCAGCGGAGCTAATAATAACGGGTGTGAATATTCAACTGCCTCCGAAAGAACAAGGCATATTTTAGCGTTTTTGTGTATCGCAATGGCTATGATTAGATTATGTATAACATCGCAATGGTTAAATCCAGAGGCTCCCACCTTCACCCATTGGAAAGCTAGGATGCTTGCATGGTACAAATTAAAGTCATTTGTCCAGTCGTTGAGGGGAAGGAGAAGGTGCTTACAGGAATTTAAGAATTGGGCCCCTTTCGAGAACTGGCTCTCCCATTAATGTTTTTTCTTCTAAACGCAATAGCTTCTTCTCTCCTTGTCACCCATTGATTTGTTTACTTAACCTGTTGTGTACATATTTTCTTCTTTTTTTTGTTTTGATCTATGTTTAAAATTATTGTTATTTAATGTGTATTCCTGAACCTTATATTTTGTTGTATTGTCTCCTGACGCTCTGTTAAAAAAATCACCCGACATCGGTGGGCATTCGACTATCATGCCCCTGGTTACTGGCTGTTAGAACTGGCTATTTCTGGTAGGCTAAGGCTGACGCCAAAGCCAGGCAGAAACCACCATTCTAGTCAGGGCGAGGGAGTCACACGCCAAGATAACCCCTGCTCACCCCCTTGGTAGCTTGGCACGAGCAGTGAGGCTAAACTCGGAGGCAATGTGTAAAGCATTTGCGCCAGCACACAACAGCAACAACATCCTAGGCACACCACAAAAGGAACTCCACACAAGGTTATATTAAAATAACGTTTGTATTGTCAAAACACATCAGATAGAAATCACACATGTACATTGTGCCTACTGGCACGGGCAATATTCATAAGGGATTATGTACAAGACAGGGCCACATGGGTCACTGTCAGAATTAACACATTTAGAAATAGTATTTTGTAGATCATAGAAAATAAGACATAAAACAAAATAACAGTTATGAATCACATCCAGTAACTACTGGGAACAGGTAAGTACCACCTACGCAACCCTAACCACCTTAGGAGAATGTCACGCAGGGGACCAGGACCTTACTAGGACCACCTGTATTAGAAAGAACAACCACCTAAGTATCACACAGCATTTAGGTATATAAGCAAGAACACATTACCCATGATGCATAAATATACATTCAGAGGAGTAGTAAAGGGAAACACATGATGCTTAAACCTACACATTCAGCGGTGTTAAGAACAAAGCACATGATGCAATAAAAATACATTCAGAGGTACCAGAACAAGAAGACACATGATGCCTAATACATTCAGAGGTGCAGCGCAGGGAAAGACAGACACATGATGCATAAAACATTCAGTGGTGTAAAATCCAGGAAGACACATGATGCATTAAAAACATTCAGAGGTGCCCCAACCCAACTCAATAGCGCAAAAACACACAGTAGACAATTACCATCCTAAACATAGCAGGTAACCACATTGCGCAAAACTTACATACCAGCCCCCATCCAATAAAGGGCCTACAGAGCCCTGTGTCCAAAAATGTCAGGGCGCCCTGCCATGCAGCGCCAGTCAGGGGTGCGCCAACGGCGCAAAACCTAAACGTTGCAGGTGCCCGCTACTTGCTGGGCACCTGGGAACCACACAAGACCTAAACGGTGCAGCTGCCCACTAATTGCTGGGCAGCTGGGAGTCCAAACAGCGACAGGGTCCTCACTGACCCTTAGGCGCAAACTGCGCCAACTGTTGGAGCCACACAGGCTCTGAACTCACTCTACACACGTTGGAGCCACACAGGCTCTGGCATAACACGTGCCCTCAGGGAGCCTCTCGGGGCTCTGGACTGCGTTGGGGCGACCCGCTGCCAACTGGGGCCGCCCTAATTGCACCACACTATAGGATGCTCCTCCGTTGGAGTCCCCCTCTCTGGGGACTCGAAACTATAATGGTGCCACGAGCCTCTCAGGCTCTTAAAACAGATATGGCCCTGTACGTTGGAGTCCCTCTCTGGGGGACTCGAAATCTCACTACTGCCCAGGAGCCTCTCAGGGCTCTAAAACCATATTGCGGGCAGGGAGCCTCGAGGCTCTAGTTATGAACTGCCCCAGGACGTTGGGGTGGCCCTCTCGCACGTGGGGCCGCCCGGGTGCCGACAGAGCACCCCGACACAGTCACAGGCGGGGGTACCCCGCAGGGCCCTCCCCACCACTATCTCCACATTGGAGCGGCCCACTGCATACACGGGGCCGCTCGGATTTCGTCTCTCTCCTCCCCAGCTCCCTCGAGCACTCACCAGCTTTTGCGGGGGCGGGGGCTCCTCCTCTCCACTCGGGTGGCGGCATGGGAGGCTCTTCCTCCATCATGGGAGCCCCGCGCCGCCCAGCGCATCACCAGTTCCTCTTGGGGCTCTCCTTCCAGTGCGGCACAAGTGGGTGGGACTTCCCGCAGCCACTCGGGGAGGCGGGGTAGGCTCCCAGCCTCCCCACGCAGTCTCAGCTTCTTCCAGACGGCGGGAAAGATCTCCGGTCTCCCTCTCCCTACGGGAGACCGGCAAAGCAGCCATGGCTTCCCCCAGGCAGGGGGAAGCGGAAGTAAATCAATCGCAGCCCCGCCCACAGTTTGGCGGACGCGGGCCGAACTTCCGGTTTTGCAGCCATCTTCCTTCCGGGTGCCGCGGCGGTGAAACGAAGGGCAGAAAGGAGGGGTGGGCACCCTCGGTATTACTTTAAAACATATCAGCGAGGTGGGCACTCGCAAAGGGGCCTATAAACGGGAGAATACCCGTAAATATAAAAATAAAGTGCACACGAAGCACTCGGGGCACACCAAGGGCAGGAGCGCTCCCCTCAGGGAAAACCATAACGCTCTGCCCAAAAATAAAGCGCTTCCATCGCGCTGGGGGCACTGACAGCCCTACAAGCCCCCAGAGATGACCCCTACATCAAGAAGGGTCCCAGGAGTCCTGAGGCATCAAGGAGGCAGCACAGCAGCTCCTAATAAGAGAAATCCTCCAGCAAAGTTCTTCAGGAGTCTAGGACCTCAGCAGTCCAGGACATAAGATGGAGCACAGCAGTTCCCAGTAAAGGGAAAGTCCATCAGGGGTCCAGGGGCTGGGCAGGGCCCAGGGATTCCCCTGAGCCCAAGCAGCAGCACGCCCCTGGCAGATTCAAGTCCAAAAACAAGAACATTTTGGAAGGGGACACAGCCCCTTCTTATACAGAAAAAAGTCTTTGAAGTCTTTGTGCAGGCAGTGTGAGAACCAGCTAGAACTGGTTATAGGGAAGTCCTGTCAGTATCAGGGACAGAGGTGACAGTCGCCCAGCGGGGAGGGGGAGCCAGCATTGTGGCAGGCAGGCACAGCCTCATTCACCCTCAGGTGCTATCTCCACCCACTTCCTTGGCAGCAGATGCTGCCTTTCATCCACGGGCTGACTCAGACAACCTCCTGGGGGCTCTGCAGCCCCTGTCACACTCAAA
The DNA here is from genome assembly GCF_964261635.1 of Lissotriton helveticus. NCBI lineage: Eukaryota > Metazoa > Chordata > Amphibia > Caudata > Salamandridae > Lissotriton > Lissotriton helveticus. Next base: position 1,675,041,466 of record NC_136069.1, on the reverse strand, counting down.
CCAGACAGTCAATCCACAAGCAGGCCCAGGCACTCTGGGCCAGGCTCACCAGCCAATCACACGCCAGCAGACTCACTACACAAATATGCCAACTTCTAAAAGTGGCACTTCTAGACTAGACATACACCATTACGCAGCATTCAATCTCACGAGTTCACACATATCAAACTCGACCCTGCACTCCCCACACATCAGGAACTACCATGGGCATACATATTCCCCATTCATTCCTATGGGAGGGCAGGTCACTCACCACACATACACAGAGAGCTCAAGCACTTTACACTGTACCACAGTGAAAAAGTGTGCAGAGGCCTAAAATCACCAACCCAGGTTCCAGAAACAGACTAGGAAAAAGCAAAAAAAAAGTTTCGGGGTGAACCTGCCAAAAGGGCCAGGTCCAACACTGGCTATTTATTTATTTATTTATTTTTAACACTTATAAAGCGCGAACGAAGGCCCTTGGGCATCTCGGCGCTGGGTTACTGCGGTGTTCAACCAACGGGGGAGCTGGAGGTTCATTGATTAAAAAGCCAGGTCTTAAGCTGCTTACGGAAAGACAAAAGGGAAGTACTTGTTTTAATTGAATGTGGCAGGGTATTCCAAAGTTTTGGTGCAGCTACAAGGAATCTTCTATCTCCCCATGAGACCAGTTTGGTACGTGGTACCACCAGATCATGTGAGCTAGCTGATCGTAGTGTTCTGGAAGGATGGTAGGGGATGAGATTTTGAGTAAAGAATGCAGGACCGACATTATGTAAAGCCTTGTATACGAGGCAAAGAGACTTGAATTTTATTCTCATTCGTACAGGTAACCAGTAGAGCTGTTTTATGATGGGTGACACCGATTGGTATTTAGGAATGTGTCCCAAAAGCCTGGCGGCAGCATTTTGTATAGTCTGCATTTTCTTTAACACTCTCTCTTGGGCACATAAGAACAGAGCATTGCAATAGTCTAAGGTAGACAAAACCAGGATGCTCACCAATGTTTTACCAGCAGTCTCAGGTAAAAAAGGTAAGATTTTTTTAATAAGCCGTAGTTTATGGAAGGCTGAGGAGGAGATCTGATTTGCGTGTGGTAGAAAGGTCAGGCGATTGTCAAACATGACTCCCAGGTTCCTCACCTTACAGATTGGAACCGGGGGCTGGCCCATGGATGACGGCCACCAGCTGGATGACCACGCCGGGGATAAGTTGCCGAAAATGACAACTTCCGATTTGTCGGAGTTCAATTTCAGGCAATTTGAGGCCATCCAACTCCCGATTGCCGACATGCCTTGATTGAAATTGCTGGCGATTCTAGGCCCATCATTCTTGACGGCGAGTACCAACTGGGTGTCATCAGCATAAGATATAAGGCTCATCCCATGTGCCCGGATGACTTGGGCGAGGTCCGACACATAAATGTTAAATAGTGTCGGACTCAGGGATGAGCCTTGAGGGACACCGCATGGTAGTGACAAGGGGGATGATTTGAAGGATCCAACAGTCACGACCTGGGACCTGTTTGCCAGAAAAGAGGCGAGCAGTCTCTTGGCATTACATTGAATGCCCAAGCTTTCGACACGGTCGACCAAGGTGACATGGTCGACCGTGTCGAAGGCCGCCGACCCAGACTCTGTCCTCTCTGCTTTCAGGTTCTTCTGATCTTTGATCCAGGCTTGGATCACCTCGGACACTTTCCACTTGTTCACCAGCAGCACTTTGCAGCAGATCGCCATTGAAAACGATGACAAAACCAAAAGACACCTATGCACCCGGCTTCCCTGGTTGAGGTAACTCGAGTACTCCGGTGCTCCCGTGGGTGTTGGCTCTAGAACCCCTTAAGTCTAATGTGGTTTGCTCAAAGTCCTCCTCTAAGTGTCCTTTATCTTTCAAATTCCAACTGCGACTTTCCCCATAGAAGTCAATGGTGATTGGCGGCTGTGTTCACACACTAATCGCATCCTCCGTGGGTCCCCTGTGTCACTACCTTGGGTGGTACCTGTAGACCCCAGCAGTTCTACAGGCTCTAGGCCTTGTATCTATGCAAGTCGTGGTTCTTCACCACTTTCTTAATATATGTTTTGGTACACCCCTAGGGCTCAATGTATATGGTGCTAATGTATAGGCCTGGGGCGTGAATTCCGTTCCGCTCACGGAATTTGCAGAATTTAAGTAATTTTGCGTTCCGCGGAGAACGTGAAATTGTTAAAAATTCTGCGTTCAGCGACTTTGCGAAGTTTTTTGCTTGTTTGCGTTCTCAAAATGTGTGTTCGCGAGATATTTCCTCCGAGCACGCAAACAGCAGTTGCGAACAGAAAAAAGCATCGCGAACAAGCAATTCCGCGTGTTCGTGGAATTTCTGCGTGTTCGCTGAGATTTTTTACCATTTTGCGGAGATTTGCAAAACGAGATTACGCAAATTCCAGTCACCCCTACTAATTTACTGTGTGTTATTAAGTTTACTGAATGTACTTTTGCCTCTAGCCTCATAAAGAGACTAGAGGGATGTGTTAATAAATACATATATTTTATATATATATACCTGGTGTGGTTCTTCTTTCATTTGGCCAGTCACGAGATTATAGACTGGTAAAACAAGCTGCTTTACATTCCTCCAAGACTCAGCCTGAAGGCTGCTCTCCACAGCTACCACTAGGACAGCTTTCTATTAAGGTTGTCTTTAACCTAACATCAATAAGGGTCGTTTGGACTGGTGCAAGGTGCCCACTAGAATAGTAGACAGCACATGCCAGGCCAACTTCTCACATAAATCTGTTAGACGAGAAAGAAAGGCAGATACATGAATTTCCAGAACCCCATTTAATACTTCCAATTCAGTTCAATACTCAGTAGATACTCAATAGAAATTAGAGGTAAACCATCACAGAATTCAATAAATAAAACATAGACTTACCTGTAAAATGTCTTGTAAATGTAGTCGTAGCTGGATAGGTGCTGGTCATCCCTGTAAAAGAAGAAAGAAAATACCTGAATTGCACTTCTCCTCACAAATAAAGCAGAAAGTAAAAAGAGAAATAAGAACAGAAGTAGGCTCCCAAACATCTCCTGGTAAGACAAGCCATACTAGTTGTTAAATGACGTAAGTCAGGTTTTTAAAGTCTTTATTTCGATTGAAAAGAAAATCATAAAAGACAGATAATAACAAACATTAATTAATAATAAGTACATATTCGTTAGATTCATAAAATTAGTATTAAATGACATGAAAGACAATCCTGAAAGAAAATTACTAAAATTAGAAAAGTAAAAACGGGAAAGCTTACAGATAAATTCCAAACAATGTTTTGTAGCAGAAGCAGTAGTGACATCCAATTATATGATATTAAATGGGTCAGGGGAGGACATTTACAGGATCAATAAGCTGAGCAAAAAATGTTCAGACAAAAGTAAATCACAGCAATCACAATGATTAGGCTAATGTTTTGACCTTATTATCCAGGCCCACCCCAGATATTTTACCAGGCTTACTGAAATAATCTCTGAGGTGTTAGTTTTTAATACACAAATGGCCTCGTCAGATTTTCTAATAGGCAGGCGCTGGAACAGTGGTTTTAACCATTTGGCTCTCGGTGCCAAATATCTAGGGCAGGCAAACAAAAAGTGACCCACTGTTTCCTTGTGGCCGGGGCACCATCTACAGTGATCCGTGGTGCTGGTTGACCAACTTTTCGTAAATGTGTTCAGTGGCAATGCTCCCACCCGGAACTGATGGTAGAGTTTCCTGTCCAAAGATTTAGAGACTGTGTCCCAGTATTGTTCACGGGATGGGTCCAACTTAAAAGTCAAGAACCTACCCGTGAGGTTGGTGGAGCTTGAAGCATTGACTCTAATCTGGCGGAGCGTAGCCCAGTACAGTTCTTTAAAAGCTGGTTTGGATGGGAAGATACTAGCGGTGGGAGATGTCCAAAGCTGCTCTAGCCCCATGTCCGTCAAAGTGGATTTTACCATTTTGAACCATTGGATTTTCCCCGAGCCCCTAATTGACCTGACTTCTGCTACCTCATTTGCAAATGAAATGAGGTCAGGGGAAGTCCATATGCGCCTCCAGAAAGCGACCAATCTGAATCTGGCCATCTCATTGATCGGGGGACAACCCATGTCCAAGCAGAGAGGAATAGAAGGGGACGACGATGGCAAGCCCACCAAGTTTCGCAAAAATGTACATTGTATTTTAAACAGACCCGTAAGGTCCATGTAGCCCCACAGATCTGCACCATATAAGATTGCTGGGTTAATTTTGGCATCATAGATCTTAAGCGCCGGGATAACCCGCTTGGTGATAGATTTTTTTTGTTCGCTTAGTAGGCAGCCGGTGAGTCGGGCAAGCTTGAGATGTTGTGCGCCGACTTGGGTTTTCCATCTCAGGCGGCTGTCCAAAGTGACCCCCAAATATATCATATTCTCCACTTGATCTAGTTTAACACCACCCATGCTAACTGTGCTCCGGACAAAGCGGTTCTGTGTTAGGACCATAAACTTGGTTTTCCCAACGTTCACCTTAAGGTCGCTGGTGACACAGAACTCCTCAAAGCGGTCCAACGCCCGCTGTAGACCGCAACGTGTTCGGGAGAGGAGTAGGGTGTCATCGGCAAAGATGAGCATTGGGAATCGCTGTCCTGCAAGCATTGGGGCGTCCGTCGGAGTGTCCTTAAAAAATTTGACCACTTGGTCAATAAACAGTAAAAAAAGGGTTGGTGCCAGGACACACCCCTGACGGACACCTCGAGTTACTGGAAAATGTTCCGTCACTTGACCCTGGCCTCCCCATCTCACCCTCGCAAAATTGTCCTCATGCAGTTTGATTATTAGGACAAGTAACTCCTCAGGCATTCCCAAACTCCTCAAGACTCCCCACAGTTTATCCCTCGGGACTAGATCGAACGCAGACTTCAGATCAATGAACGCTGCGTAGATGGTACCACCGCCAAGCTGAACCACCTTCCAGTAGATCAGACAAAATCTGAACACCTGGTCGATGGTGCTCGTTCCTGATCTGAAGCCCGCCTGCATTGGAGATAGTATGTCCTCAAGTTCGATCCAGCCTTGGACCCTACCCAGGACCATACGTGCAATGAGTTTTTGTATTGAGTCGATGAGACTAATCGGGCGGTAATTACCTGGGTTAGACCTACTGCCCTTTTTGTAGATGGGTAATATCTCCGCCCCCTTCCAAGATTTGGGTATGCTTGCACCAGCAGCTATGGAGTTGGCCACCTTAGTAATATAAGGCGTCCACAGAGCGGGGTTAGCCTTGAACAGGTCGGCTGGTATAAGATCCATGCCCGGCGCTTTCCCTCGCGTGGTAAGGCTTAATGCCAGCTCAACCTCTTTTTCTGAAAAAATAATGTTCTCGGTTTGCATGGGTGGGTGGGGAGCCATCACCAGAGGACTGGGAGATTTGGGATTCTCGGCACAGAACTGAGTCGAATAAAATGTCACCCATTCAGAGGGGGGCACGTGGTTTGCAGGGATGCGTCCATCCTGGTCCTTCCCCCACTTGATTATTTCCCAAAATTTAATGGGGTTGTTAGATGTGGAAGCCTCCAATAGATCCGACCAGTACTTGTCCTCCCACTCCCGTTTGGCTTCCCACTGCGTTTTCCTATAGATTAATCTAGCCGCCTTCCCTGAACCCATGATCCGAGACTTAACTGCTGTAATGAGATGGGTATGGGCTTCCCTACATTTTTTGTTATACCATTTCTTTGGGGGGATAGGTATTTTAGTGGTTCCCTGGTGACATGGTTGTGAGAGCAGGGATTTAAGATCATCAAAACAACGGTCATGGAGGTTTATGATGTTATTAGCCGTTTTGAAGTTATCCCCCAACTGATCATATGTCAACATCTCATTATATGTGTTGTTAACCATAGTGTTGACCTTATCCCTTAGTGTTTCATCCTCCACAATTTTGGACCATTTTAACCTCTTCCTATCGTTGGTTAGAAAAGCATCCCCAGTCTGTGAGATACCGAGATTCTCGGATCTCACAAGACCTGGTATCCTTAGTTGCAGAGACAGGGGGTTGTGGTCACTTTCTGGGCGGGATAGTACTGCCATGTCCACCAACAGGGGCCAGTCTCCTAGTTTTAACAGGATATAATCGATACGGCTTTTTCTTAACCCGTTGTCAAATGTGAAATTCGCTTCCTGGTCTGATCTTGCACGGCCATTGCAGGCCCGAAAACCCCTATTTAGACAAAGAGCCATCCAATTCACCGCTGCCTCAGTTGCAATTACCGGTTTAGTGGGCAACAGATCGGGGATACCCCATACTGCATCCTCCGCGGAGCCCCAACTGTACCCTGAGTCCGGTAATGGCTCAAAGGTGCAGTTTAGGTCTCCTGCTAAAAGGGTGACATGATCACTATCTAAGTCTGCCAAAACGGGGTCCAATACTTCCATCAGGGGAGGGGAGCGGCCTCCTGGTAATCCTCGAGCATATATGTTAATCAGGATCAGTTCCCGATAACCGGTCTTGCTCAACTTAATGATGAGGAGATCAGGGTCTTGTACTGTGAGTTCTGTGGGATAGTATCCCAAGGATTGTTTCACCCAGATCAATAAGCCCCCTGAGGCTCGCCCTTTGACACTTCTAATTGCAGGTTTAAAGAAATTTATATAACCCTGCCTAAATGTTGGTTCAGTTGCCCAAGTTTCCTGGAGTAGGATAATATCGTATTTATCCATAAACTCCAGCCAGTCGTCAGAGTGGATACGACTTTTAACCCCAGCAACATTCCAGGACACAAGGGTAAGTATTTCTGGGGTGGAGACCACAAGGGGTACCACCAAATCTAAAACTGCAAGGGTGCCCTGTCCAATCTCACCGTCCCAACCATTTTCAATGCACCCAGAGGTGTTCTGGTTTTCCCCAGACCTCAAGGAGGCTTCCACTTCCCTCAATGGTGATATGGGAATTCCTGTTAGTGCTGAGGCCCCCATACACTCTTCCACTATGGTTGCAAGCTGCGGGGACTCCTCGCTCGGCCTAACTGCCAGAAATCCAAGATTTTCTGAGGGTTCGGTTACGCAGGACCATGTTTGGAGTCAATCATTGGCCTCAAGATCAGATAAAGGGCCAAAATGATTGAAAAGAGATGGAAAGTGCGGAAGTTGGGGAGTCCTTGTCATAGGATAACTTCTAATGATTGGTTGGCCATGTCTAGAGCCCTTTGAGATAGAACTCTGCCTGTGTGGATAAAAGTATGATAGGCCCAATGTCTGGACATCCCCCTGTCTGACAAACCTAGCTTTTCTGCAGATCATATCCACCACCCAGGGGTCCTTAAACGAGATTAAAATACAATCACCCTCCAGGTCTTTAGTGCCATGGCCCACCCAGTCAACTCTTCTTACATACAGAATTTCAGTTGGCGAAGAAGGGGGTAACGGTCGGTTTTTATTTAACCAATAGGTCACCTTATTGCGCAAGTCGCCGTAAGTCTCCCTCTTGCCAGGTTGAAGGGGGGCTACGCCAGTCAACACTATTGTATATAATGCAGCCTCAATAGGGAGGTCAGCCCGCGGGGTGGTATACCTGGGATGTTTTTCTCCCAAAGGTTTTGTAGTGTTACGGTGGTCAGCCAAAGGCCCGTGGGGAGGATGCCGGGAGGTGTTTGAACTAGGTTTAGCCAGAGAGGGTGGTTTGGTTGGGCGGGGTCTGGCAGAGTTTAAACTATCCGGTTTGTCCGTGGGCTTCGTCATATGCGTATGTTGAGACGAGACCTCGGATGCTTTGCTTGAGGTGGTCTTAGCAACTCCACCCCTCAATGGTCTATTGGTTACTGTCCCTGGGGGTTTGTGATTAACAGTGGTGGGGATGTTTATTGTCTTTGGGGCTGGATGTATCGATTTGACCCCCCCTGGGCTCATGCCGGTTAGAGATAATAGCAGGGCTGAGTTCGTATTTACTACTGTCTCCAGAGTGTCTATTTTTAAAGTCATTAACCTGGTCCGTTCCAAAACAGGTAATAAAAGATTTTTCATTAGAGCCTCAATTTTTACCAACAGCGATTCATCACTATTTTGACAAGTTGGACATGGGTCCGAGGATCCTAAGGAGGTGAGGGAGGGGCATAAGACATTTGGAAATGCACTGGGACATTGTTTTTCACTAAGATGGCCAATTGCTGGTGGTATGGGATTGCCGATGGTATCTTTTAATTTTAATTTAGGCATTTTGCGTTCTCTCCCCCCCATATGGCTCAAGTCTTGCTTTCTCTTCCTCGTTACCGTATCGGTGCCTACAGAATCTATGTGGGTCAGCCTATTAGGCACAGTCTTGGGAGAGTCAGGAGATGAGTAGGGGGATTCTGAAATGTATTCAGACACTAAACTAACCTCGTATGCAGTTTCCCCGCTTGCCTCAAGGTCATCCAGGTGGTGTTCAACCTACACCGGTGTGTGTGCAGGAAAATCAACCCCCTCGCTATCCATATGGACTATGGCCTCAGTAGTATCTAAGTGAATACAATTAAAAGCTGCATGTACTTGTGCCACGGGACTAGGGATCGTGGCCAACCTGCCCAGTGAAGAGCGTTTTCCACTGACTAAGTCAATGGAAAGACGTTTTTCCACCATAGCAATTTCTTTTTCTAGTATTCCCGTGGCACGTGTAATAAAAGCATCCAGTGGCCCCGATACCACACCTTTAGGTGTTTGGATTTGGACTGTGCGTGTTTTGCCTGATCTTAAGGACATAATTTCTAAATGGCACCAGCAGTGGTTATGACAACTAGACACGCTATTTACACAGAATGTGATAATGACGTAATAGCCCTCGCAGTCAATAAAATGTTTCTTGTGTCCAAGCACTCTGGGCTGCAAAATAGTTTAAGGTTGACTAGACCGCCTACCTTGGATGTGTCAGAAACCGGTGTAGGGGTTATGGGCCGGGGCCGTCCTCTGCCGTCCTCGAACGGCCTCAAACGGCCCGCTCTTAGCCCGGTCTTCGCTCCGGGCTGCGTCCCGCACTGCGGGAGAAGTAACCCCAGTTATAGCAAGGTTAGAGGGCAGTGGGCGGGCCGGCAGGGAGAGCGGACCGGAAGTTGTTGGCGGTCTATCAGGGACTCCTGGCAATTGGAGTCCCTGGCACGCTCGCAGCCCTGCAGCCCTCCGCCGAGGTTGGTTTGGTCCCTGGAAGGTCTCTCAATCAGCTCCTCCTCTCGGTGACCGACGAAGCGGTTTGATGCAAGTGCACGCAGTGTCCAGCCAAGGGTGAGCGCGACCCAGCAATGCGCTTCTGCAATTAAAATGGTTGACCCAATGAAGGATGAGCAGCAGGGAGTTTAAGAAGCCCTCCGGTGGGCGGTGGGCGGGCCGGCAGGAAGAGCGGACCGGAAGTTGTTGGCGGTCTATCAGGGACTCCTGGGAATTGGAGTCCCTGGCACGCTCGCAGCCCTGCAGCCCTCCACCGAGGTTGGTTTGGTCCCTGGAAGGTCTCTCAATCAGCTCCTCCTCTCGGTGACCGACGAAGCGGCACCCGCGAAGCGGGTGCGGCGAGGTTTGATGCAAGTGCACGCAGTGTCCAGCCAAGGGTGAGCGCGACCCAGCAATGCGCTTCTGCAATTAAAATGGTTGACGTAAGTCATTAAGGTTAAATAAAAAGTAAAGATACATTACATATGTGTTTTAGCACTGCAAGAACACAGACGAAGAAGAATAGAAGATTAGCAGAACAAGCAGAGTGTTGGGAGCTGTCTCTTCTCTGTCCCATTCACCTTTCCCCCCTTCGTACTTACCTGCAAGGCTTTATTAAGATACTAAGCAGGGGGGTTCCGAGAGGGGCATTGGAAATTAGTGTTGTTCTGCTCCTGTGTCATTAAAATCATAGTTGCTAGACTTGACACCTATACAGTTCAGTAATCTCCCTGTTACTACCGATGAACTCCTCAAATCAGCTAGCCAGTCCCATGTCCTCATCTAATCACTGCAACAAAACATAAGCACTTATAAATTCACCATGCACTCTCCTTGCAGTACTTTAATCATCCAGTCACTACCCATGTACTCATGCAATGACGCAGGCACTAACTCATGCACTTCTACAATCTCTTCAGCACTACCTCTACACCTAAGTAACCTCCATGTTACTACCTATGCACTCCTCCAATCACCTAGCCTGTCCCATGTCCTTATCCAATCAATGCGCCAAAACCCAAACACTTAAAAAATCACCATGCTCTCTCCTGGCAGTACTCTAATTATTCACTAACTACCTATTCACTCCTGCAACAACCCAGGCACCAACTCATGCACTTCTACAAGCCCTTGAGCACTACCTATACAATTCAGTAAACTCTCTGTTAGTACCTATGCACTCCTAGAATCAGCTAGCCAGCCCCATGTCCTTATGGAAACAATGAGCCAAAACCCAAGCTCTTATAACATCACAATGGACTATCCTTGCAGTACTCTAATCATCCAGTCACTACCAATGCACTCATGCAATGACCCATGCACTAACTTATGCAATTCTACAATACCTTGAACACAACCTATACAGTTCAGTAATCTCCCTGTTACTACCTATGCACTCCTCCATTCACCTGGCCAGTCCCATGTCCTTATCCAATGACAGCGCCAAAACCCAAGCACCTATAAATTCACCATGCACTCTCCTAGCAGTACTCTAATCATCCAGTCTCTACCTATGCACTCATGCAATGACCCAGGCACTAACTCATGCACCTCTACAATCCCTTGAGCACTACCTATACAGTTCAGTAATTTCCCTGTTAGTACCTATGGACTCCTTCAATCAGCTAGCCAGTCCCATGTCCTTATCCAATTACTGCGCCAAAACCCAAGCACTTATAAATTCACCATGCAGTCTCCTTGAAGTACTCTAATCACCCAGTCACTACCGCTGCGCCAAAACCCAAGCACTTAAAAATACACCATGCACTCTCCTTGCAGTATTCTAAACATCCACTCACTACCCATGCACTCATGCAACAACCCAGGCACTAACTCATGCACTTCTACAATCCCTTGAGCACTACGTATCCAATTCAGTAATGTTCCTGTTAGTACCTGTGCATGTAGGAGATTATTATCTGCTTCTTATGGTTACCCCCACTTTTTGCTGATGTAACACTGTTTTTCGACTTTAGTCTGGCTGGGACCCTGGTATACAGGACCCCAGCCTAGCTGCTTCCTCTCTAAACGGATTCCTAGTAACTTAGGTACATAATAGATTCGATTCTCAGTTGCCCTTATAAGTCCCTAGTATATGGTATACTATGTACCCAGGGCATATGTACCCCAGTGGCCTACCAGGGGATGCAGCATGTGTTATGCCACCCCTGGGAAGCCCTCCAAAATGATGCCACAGGTCTGCTGCTGTAGCCTGGGTAAGGTGGTGCATGCTCCCCTTACTGAGATATAGGTTCACTATTTCTCACCTATCATTGCACATCAGTCACCCCTGTGGCAGGCTTTATCAATCCTGAAGGCAGGGCGCTTGGCTTTGTGTGAGAGGGTGCCCATGCATGATCAGAGCCCATATGCAGCCTTCGGAATCTCTTCTCCAGGGTTGTCTGTGATGCAGCCTGACCATATAACTCTTAAGTGCATTATAAACAAACAGTAAATGCTAACTTTGGACTGGCTGCACTGAAATATGTCATGCTTGCTGTCAAACACCTTTGAACCATTCCCCCACACCAGTAACTGGTGTGGAAGCATGATCCCACCCTTCTAGAGGGCGAAACATGACAGCACCGGTATACCCAGTACCAGCTTATAAAAGCCCTGGCATCACAAAATGGATGCTGCAGCGACAGACACGAGTCTGGTCTCCTGCTGCTGACCGAAACTCCGGCAGGGGAGGCCTGGACAATAGGTTTCCTGCCACAGGGAGTTGTTCCACCTCCCAGACAGGCTTTAGTGTATTGGGGCTGGGTGGGTGCACTCTGAGAGTGCCAGAAAGTCCTGCACTGGGGGAACATTTGGTGTAATATTTGAAGTGTAACTTATGTACTTTTGCCTCTAGCCTCATAAAGAGACTAGAGGGGTGTGGTTAGTAATACATACATATATTTTATATATATACCTGGTGTGGTCTCCTTTCATTCAGCCACTCAAGAGATTATAGACTGGTAAAACAAGCTGCTTTACATTCCTTCAAGTCTTAGCCTGAAGGATGCTCTCCATAGATCCCATTAGGATAGCTTTCAATAAAGGTTGTCTTTCATCAATAAGGGGTTGTTTGGACTGGTGCAAGGTGCCCACTATAACTAGTGGTCATCATATACCAGGACAACTTCTCACATTGGTGTGCAGCGTGTATGATTCCAGCTTGCTATTCTTTTACCAGATAATATCAAGTGAGAAACTATCTGAAACCCCTAAAGGTACCTAAGGTACATATAAATAAAGCATAAATTACAGTAAGTTCTACCAGTTATGCGTCAAGGGCTTAGCCCACCCTTTCTCCAACTCAAGAAAGTTTAGTAGGCCACACTAGAGTAGTTAGTGCATACACCACACCTCACTTGTGATCTCTTCAAGGCAAGGAACCACAGGGTCCCTACCCGAAGCCAGTGGGCTTCTACCATCCAAGTACGACAACCTCCCATTCTTGGAATTAAGAGCATTGTGCAGTAGTAGGAGACTGAAGACAAGCAAAAGTGCAAACACCCAACGCTTCATAGAGGTACTGCTGTTAGACGATCTCAGAAGACCTTCAGGGTCTGAAGGGGAAGGCAGAATGTGTGAGGCAGCAGATGAGGAAGGACCAAGGGGTGAAGAGAACCATGAACTGACCTCTGAAGCTGTCCAGGAATATGACAATGATTTTGACCTGCAAAATCAGCTCTTCCTGAAAATGAGGAGGATGGCAACAATTGACCCCTCTTTATTCCACCAGGGAGTGTTGGTGGTGTGCCTAGAAGGTCAAGATCTCCTTCTCAGAAGTCTATCCATTCTGACACATCTGTAGGGACCTATGTCTCTTCTCATAGGAGAGAAACCTTGCAGGAGAGGAAAGAGAGACTGCTCAAGTATGAAGAAGCTCAACATAGGATCAGAAAACAGCAGTTGGCTTTAGACAAGGAATCTCTAGAGCTCCTGAGAGCTAGACAAAAGATGGGACGAGAGTCCCATGCTGGCAGCAACTTCCCTATTGTTAGGAAGAGGTCTCATGACCATAGAAACCTAAACAAGATTGTCCCTCCCTACCAGAGTGGGGATGACATCCACAAATGGATTACTGCACTGGAAAGGGGCTGTAAGGTACAGAGGGTCCACCAAGAGCAGTGGGTAGCAATCTTGTGGCTCTCGTTTTTAGACAAAGGTAGTGATAAGCTCCAAACTGTAAGAGAAGATGATGCTGATGATTACCAAAGCTTGAAAAGTGCATTGATTGAAGGATTTGGTCTAACCACTGAACAATATAGGATACAGTTCAGAGATACCCAAAAGGCACAACATCAAGATTGGGTAGACTTTGTAGATCGTGCTACTAAGGCTCTGGAGGGCTGGTTACTTGGCAGTAAGGTATGTGCTTTTAAAGGATTATGGGGCATATGTAGGTAATTAACATTTTGCTATTCTCAAATAGCGATTTTTAAGGAATCGCTATTTGAGAATTGCAAATTGGAATGTAGGTAATAAATAGCAATTTTTTTGCAAACACCTAAAATTCCTTAATTGCGATTAGCAAATTGCCTAATCGCAATTAAGGAATGAGTGTTCCATTCATTCCTATGGGCCAAGAGGCCCATAGGAATGAATGGGGATACATCCTCAAATTACGATTTTCTATGAGAAAATCGCAATTTGAGAATCGCAATTCCAAGGGTGCCAGGGTCCCTGGAATGTGCCTCTAAGTACATGTGGCGCACATACATGCCCTAAGGGCATGTCTGTGCACCACATGGCACTTTGAATAAAAAAAGAAAATGCATTTTGAAAGGAAATCGCAAAATACCATCTACTTGGAGTAGGTGGTATTTTGCGATTCCTTAAGCCAAAATCGCATTTTAAAAGTCACCCCTACATAGCATTTAAGGAATTGCAAAATTGTGATTCCTTAAATGCTTGAGTAAAATAAGGAATCGCAATTACTACGATTCCTTATTTTGCTATGTGGCACCTACATACCAAATGGCCGTTTGTAATTCGCAAACGCCTTCCTACATATGCCCCAATACAACTTAATTATGAGGAAGCTGATCCTTAATAATGGTCAAAATCAGTTGTTGCATCAGTACCTGGTGGACTCTGATCTGACCTCTTCCCAAGAATTGGGAAAGATGGCAGACAAATGGGTCAGTACCAGGGTGAGGCAGAAGGTTCAGAACCAAGGTGGTGACCTAAAGAAGCAAGATTCTAAGAACTCTGACAAGTATGCGGAAAAGGATAAAGACCAGATGTCTTCTCAAGTGCCCCAAAAATATTCATCGGTGGGGAGTTCCACTCTAACTAAGGTAAAGGCCATGGTGTAAAATCTGTAAGCAGAAAACCCATTGGACAAGTGACTGTACAAAGTCCAAAGACTCAACTCCAGCCACCATTGTCCCTAAGGCAACTGTTCTCCCTAGTGCAGTTACAATTGGTGGTATTCAGAATAAGGGAGTAGTAGGTTAACCCTGGGTTCTGAGATGGACTCTGGCCTAGTCAGAGTTCCAACTCAGGCTGTCCTGATCTGTAATGGAGGCATGGATATGTCCTCCTTTGTGAGTCCCAGTAACTTGGGCAAATACAGACAGTAGCCTTTGATTAATGGAAAAGAGGCTTTGGCATTCAGGGACACCGTAGCAAGTGTCACAATGGTGACAAAAGATCGTATGGATCCTGGGTAGATTATACTTGGTGAAATGTACCAAGTGACCAATGCTAGCACTGTCAGGACAAACCATTCTTTGGCAGTTGCTAATTTCTCCTGGGGGGGGGGGTAACTGGCCTCAAAAAGGTTGTGGTAAGGGCAGACCTCCCTGTTGAATGCTTGCTTGGAAATGATCTAGAAACTTCAGCTTGGGCTGAGGTGGAGCTCAGGACACATGCAGAAATGCTAGGGATCCATGCACATGTATTTGCTGTGACCAGGTGACAGGCCAAAATGTCTAAAACTGAACAGGCCCTGGATTCTGGAAGGATGGCCCAGGTGCCTCCCAAGAGGGGGAGCAGTAGGGTTAAGGCAGTGCCTGCCCCCATACTCAGAATACAGATCAGCCTCCTGAGGGAGATGATCTTGGACCTGAAGAAGGAACTGTCCCAGAGGAGCTTGAACCTGACCAGGTTGAGTTCTTGGAGACAAGGGGCCCTTCCAGGGCAGATCTGAGCCAGGAGCAGCAAAGCTGAACCTCTCTTGAACCCCTCAAAAAGCAAGCTGCTGATGAGGTGGCTGGGAATGCTAATGGCACCCAAAAATGTATTGGGATGATGGACTCCTATATTCAGAGAGTAGCCTGGTGTTTCCAGGAGGTTGGTAATACCTATGACGTTTAGGGGATTCCTATTCACACTAGCCCATGATATTCCCCTAGCAGGACACCTGGGCCAAAACATGACTTGGGAAATAATTGTTCCTCACTTTCATTGGCCCCACATGTCTGAAGACACTAAGGAGTTTTGTGGCTCCAGTGTAACCTGTCAAGCCAGAGGGAAGGCAGGTGAAACCACAAAGGCCCCCTGTGAGAAGTTGGCCTGGCATATGCTGTCCACTATTCTAGTGGGCACCTTGCAACAGTCCAAACGACCTTAATTGAGTTTTCTCTTTTTAAAAATATCTTTATTGCATTTTGCCTTTTTCTGAAACATAATCTAAGCATCGGTGCATGTTGCACTTATAACAAAATGATTATTGCTATGTCGCTGTGTACATAAATCGAGGTTCTTCCATCGTACAATCATAGCATATGTTGCATCTGCAATACAGGATTTGACATGCATTTGTAAAATAACATTGGCATCAACAGCCCACACATACTGTCATCTCTAATCCAAATGACCCTTCTTGATGGTAGGTTTAAAGACAACCTTATAGAAAGCTATCCTAGTGGTAGCTGTGGAGAACAGGCTTCATGCTAAGTCTTGGAGGAATGTAAAGCAGCTTGTTTTACCAGTCTATAATCTCGTGAATGTTCAAATGAAAGGAGAACCACACCAGGTATATATATATAAAATATATGTATTTATTCTAAACACATCCCTCTAGTCCCTTTATGAGGCTAGAGACAAAAGTACATTCAGTAAACTTAATAGCACACAGTACATTAGCACAATATACGTTGAGCCCTAGGGGCGCACCAAACCATATATTAAGAAAGTGGTATAAGAACCACGACTGGCATAGAGACAAGGCCTAGGGCCTGAAGAACCACTGGGGCCACCATGAACCACCCAAGATAGTGACACAGGGGACCCACGGGACGTGTGCAGTGTCTAAATACAGATGCGAATCACCATTACCTTCTATGGGGAAAGTCACGGTTGGAATTTTAAAGATAAGGTACATTTAGAGGAGGACTTGGCGCAAACCCCTTTAGAACTAGGAGGTTCTAGAGTCAACACCCACAGGAGCACTGGAGTACTCGCGTTACCTCGCCCAGGGAAGCCAGGTGCATAGGTGTCTTTTCGTGTTGGGTTAAGTTGTCATTTTCAATTGCGATCTGCTGCAAAGAACTGCATGGCATCCAAGAGGAAAGTGTCCGGTGTGATCCAAGCTTGGATCAAAGATGAGAGGAACCTGAAAGCAGAGGGGACAGAGTCTGGGTCACTTGCCAGTGACCAGGAAGACAATAGGCAGATGCACACCGATGTTGGGTGATTTCAGATGAAGAAGGTGAAGCTTGACTCTTCAAACACGAGGACCAGGAGGCGTTGACGGTGACCAGGTTCTGGATTTGAGCTGTCCCATGAAGGATGTCGAGTACTGCAGTGTCGGTTTCTGGATTGGACTGAACAAGCCTTGGCAACAGCAACAAACGCAGAAAGCAGAGATAGGCTTCGGTGTAGACCAGCAAGGTCTGTAGGTCTCACCACGCAGTGGAGAGTCAGGGCACAACTGTAGCAACCAGGGAAGCCCAAGGTAAAGGAGAGTTACCTTCGAGGGGACCCACCAGTCGATGGACTAGGGATCACGAAGGAGCCTCAAGAGGAAATGCCAGAAACTGGCTAACGGAACACTCGTGGAGTGTAGGCCCACAATCTTCGGTGCAGATGATGCTTGGGGCTTGTGCTACAAATAACACAAAGCACAACTTCGGGAAAGATCGGGAAGTGAATGCACTATGCATATGTGCACGGTGTCCAGAATCCCGGTTCCACGTCACTCATGAGGGCTGCGGGGGACTCGGGTCTGCCTTAGAGAAGTCTGGAACTCCACTTCCTGGGCAGCAGGTACTTCGGAGTCCGGTGGGAACTTCGAAGATGGAGACCGGCGATTGCTTCATTGGTGCCTTCTTGAGCAGGGGAGTCACTCCTTGACCCCAAGGGAGATTCATTAGAAGAGCATTGAAGTTCCAGGATTCAGTTACAGAGTTTTTTCCAGGTGTACTGTAAAGTCCGGTTGCCAGGGGTCCCTTACTTACACTAAAAAAAGGGGTTGGACATACTCTGAGGACCCACTTATGGGAGGGTCTGGAAAGAGGGGTGATTACACCAATTTCATTTTGTCTAGTTTCGCGCCAGAGCAGGGGCTGGTAGCCCCCGCAACCTATTTGAACTGGGATATGCATAGAGAAACCAAGTGAGCCCCCAGTGCAGACTTTCAAAGCACTCCTGTAGTGCACCCACCCACCAAAATAATGCACTAAAGACTGTTTGGGAGGTGGTTAAACCTCCCTCTGACAGGAAATCTATTGTCCAGGCCTCCCCTGCCGGAGTTTTGGTCAGCAGCAGGAGGCCAGACTCATTACTGTGGCTGCAGCATCCATTTTGTGATGTCAGGGTTCTTTTAAACTATTACAGGGCAGACCAGTGTGTACATGTCTTCTGCCTCTAGAAGGGTGGAATTCTACCCCAACCGCCAGGGCTGGCAGGGGGGGATAGGATTCCAAAGTGTTTGATACCAAACACGACATGTTTCCATTCAGCCATTCCAAAGTTAGCATTTACTGCGAGGTTATAATGCACTTAAGAGCATATGGTCTGGCTGCATCACAGAACAGCTTCAGAGAATAGGCTCTGAAAGCTGCAGAGGGGTCCTGTTCATGCATGGGCACCCTCTCACACAAAACCAAGCACTCTGCCTTTCAGGATTGATATGGCCTGCCATAGGAGTGACTGATAAGTTTATATGTGTCAGTGATTAAAGGTAGATATAGGTAACCTATACCTTAGTAAAGGGTGCATGCAGTCCTGAGGTGTCATTTTGGAAGGGTTCCAGGGGTGGCATAATACATGATGCAGACCCTGGTAGGCCTCTGGGGTACCTATGCCCTTAGTACCTAAGGCACCATATACTAGGGACTCACAAGGGTACCCCAGTAACCAAACTGGAGTATACCTAAAGTACATGCAATCAATTTAGAGAGGAAGCAGCTAGGCTGGGGTCCTGGATAGCAGGGCCCCAGCCAGACTAAAGTAAAAAAAAAACAGCGAAACACCAGCAAAAAATGGGGGTAACCATAGTAAGCAGATCCTACTCTCCTACATCCCCCTGATACCACTAGATGTGGTGGGGGTTCCCTTTGAGAGGGTTGGTATTGATATAGTTGGTCCCATGGATCCTCAGACAGCATCTGGGCACAGATTTATCCCGGTGGTGGTGGATCATGCCACTAGGTACCCAGAAGCCATTCCACTTAGGACCACTACAGCACCTGTGGTGGCAAGGGCCTTCTTGGGTATATTCTCAAGAGTGGGTTTTCCTAAGAAGGTAGTATCTGATAGGGATGCAAACTTCATGTCTAGTTACTTGACTGCAATGTGGAAGGAGTGTGGAGTGAATGATAAATTCATCACAACTTATCACCCACAATGCAATAGTTTAGTTCAAAGATTCAATAAAACCTTAAAGGGCGTGATCAAATGTCTCCCAGAAAAGCTTAGGCGCAGATGGGACATCCTTTTGCCCTTCCTTTTATTTGCCTACTTGGAGGTACCTAGAAAAGGGAGTTGGTTACAGCCCTTTTGAACTTTTGTTTGGTCATCCTGTTAGGGGTCCTATGTGTCTGGTGAAGGAGGGATGGGAGTTACCTCTCAAAACCCCCTAAACAGGACATAGTGGACTACGTACTTGGTCTCCGCTCCATGGTGGCAGAGTACAAGAAAAAGGCAACTAAAAACCTTGAGGCTAGCCAGGAATTGCAGAAGGCCTGGCATGGCCAAAAGGCTGTGCTGACTGTCCACCAGCCAGGGCAGAATGTGTTTGTGTTGGAGCCTGTGGCCCCAGCAGTGTAAAAACCCTGGGGGTCGGGGACAATCGATATTTGCCCGGCGGTATTTGCCTCTGTGACCCACGAATTATTAATCAATGAAGAGGCAGGCGCTGGAGACTGGAAAGCAGGAAACAAGGTTTTATTCTCTCCGGAGGAGAACACAGCAAAACAGACAGCAGGTATCGTTCTGGGGTGCTCTAACTTATTTCTGAGGCCTGGCCCCTTATATACAGGGTTTTGAGGTTTTATTACAGTTTACATACTCATGGCAATACTTTGATGTACGGAAAGACATTCCCGGAATCCCCCCTCCGGGCCCGTTCCCACACACATTTACAGTAGAAGTCCCCACCCTGGTCACAACAGGTGATGATTATCGCGCAGCTGGATATTCCGCCAATTCATGGAATGCGGGGTTCGATCGGATCTCATGGGGTGGGGGCTTTGATCAACTCGGGGGTCCTTTGATGAGGGAAGCTTTCTATTGTACGGGGAGGGGCAAGGAATAGTATCGGCAGAGCTGGGTGTCGGCCTGGGAACGAGGAGGACAAACGGGCACACGGGGAAAAAGGGGGTTTGTATCAAAGGGCCGGGGACCATGAAAGGGAAGAAGGGAGGTGTTGCGCTGGGAACAGGATGAGGTTCTGAGGCAGAGTCGCGCTGAAGAGGGGTTTATGATTCAAGGCAGGTGCGAGCAGGGGGCTGGTCAGCGTGCAGGCTTGGTGAGGGCGAAGGGCTATGTCGGGGGCCAGTGGCATGCAAAAAAAAGGGCTGTTCTGATCAAGGCATTTTAAAATGGCGGGCGCGCACGACAAAAGTGTGGCATCAGGGGAAGAGGCAAGATGGCGCAGATAATGTTCACCAAACCGTACTAATTTTCCACAGTCCTCCCTTTAACATATTCAAGACATCTTGCTGGTTCATTTTCTATTCAGGTCTATTATGGTGGGCATAAGAGGAACCCAGGTGAGGGAGTCGTAAACATTACATTTTAGATCACTAGTTTCAGGAGGCGGACCTATTGATAAACTTTGATAAACTCGTTAGCAGGGAAGTCATAGTAATGAAATACAAAAATGATTCGAAGTGAGCAGTGCGTACATTTCATAATGTGAACTGATGGATTGTTACATAATTAATACAATGTTGGCTGGGAGAGAAACGAGACGTAGCAGAAATGAGAGTGAAGGAATGTTCGAAGTTTAGTAAGTTTTCAGCAATTTTCTCGTCTTCTGTTGGCACTGTGGAGCACCGGCGGTGGAGCTACGAGTCCAGCTCTATTCTAAGTTCCGTGTTGCAGGGCACGACCTTTTCCTCGCGTTTCTGGTCAAAAAGGTCTTTTTCGCCCTGTGTCCTTTGGAATCAATAGTCAAAAAGTTCAGGTGGAAGAAGAGTGCACAAATAGTCCATCGGGTAGGTCGGAGAAAAAAGGGGGATGGAGCAAGGCCGGATCGGGTACAAACTGGGGGAACGAGAGATTTCAGGTAGGCGGGCTCATGACCGAGTCTAGAGAGCGGGGACCTTTCGGCACACATTCGAACATTGAACAGGGGCATCAGGTTAGCCCTTTCCTCCCATATTGTTGGAGATAGTGCCTCGTCCTGCAGCTCCGTTCTGTCGCGGTCTCGCCTTGGCCCATGTCGCAGACGTTCCATAGTCCGTAGTCAGGCCACGTGCTCCCACATCCGGTCCTTCTTTCCTCCGGCAGCCGTACCCTTGAAGGAGTTTGAAAAGACAGTCTTTAGAGAATTGGTAGAGGAAAGTAACCACATAAGTCTATTTCTCTCCCAGCTCCAGGTAAATGAGAATAGAAACGTCCGTTATATTAGGGTTCACAACTGACATATAAATGATCGATGGTGAGCCTGCTGGATTTACTATGACTTTCCTTCACAACTGTTTAATATAATCACAACAGTTCATCTGATGGGGACCCACCTTTGTAATACAAGCCTGACAATGCTATACCGTCCTCTAGGGGTCTATATTTACAAAAAGGGTGTTGTGAGCTATCAGCATGGTACTAACAGGCATCTCGCTGTGGGACGAACATAGGCTAAACATTTTTCATATTATCAATGCCTCCTGCCTTTTACCTAAACATTTTCGCTTTTCGACAAGGTTCATTGTAATGGTTCTCTTTGCTTCGGTCTAATCTTTGACTTTGTAAAACATCATTCTGGTTCCTATGCAGCCTCTCACGGCCTAATTACAAAATTAGAAAAGACAGGGGTCTCATGGGAAAACAACTAGGGACATAGAAAACGGTGGTGGGGGAGGGCATCGTCTTATTTTGGGTTATAATGGCAAAAGGCCACAGTTCAGTTGGTGAGCGTTCAGTGACACTTCCCAAACTCTGAAATTTGCTTGTCAAAAATCACTTCTAGGAACCACAGCTGGCCTGCGTTAGTTGTAAGTCGGCTCATCTTTTACAATCGGGGGTGGGGGATAGTTAAAAACTCTTATCGGGGGGGGGGCAACTGAACGCAATACTGGGTGCGTCCTGGGAAGATGGGGGGGTTTCGATTACCTTTACGGTTTGGGTATCGCGACAACTCGGAACGGGGAAGGTCGCGCTATCTGGGGCACTCTATTCCATCAGGGGAGCCGCTGACGTAGTTCCCTTATTACGGGTCAGATTAGGGAACCTCAGTCGTCTTACCCGTCCTTTCCCTTATGGCCAATTCAAAATAGTTTTCGGAAAGGAGAGGTAGTGGCACAGCGTTAGGGTGATTGCATTAAAGACAAGTTTTGAGCAAATACTGGCGGTATTTGAAGCCAATTGGGTGGTGTGCTAGGGGTGGTAGTCTGCCAATTTCGGAGCTAATCGCTCGGAAGAGTGGGAGTGTGAAGGAGAGAGAGAGAGAGAGAGAGAGAGAGAGAGAGAGAGAGAGAGAGAGAGAGAGAGAGAGAGAGAGAGAGAGAGAGAGAGAGAGAGAGAGAGAGAGAGAGAGAGAGAGAGAGAGAGAGAGAGAGAGAGAGAGAGAGAGAGAGAGAGTGAGAGAGAGGGAGAGAGTGCAACAGCAGGCCAAATAGTACACGTGCGACATGGAGGGTGGCAGTGTATTCGAGAAAGACTATTTAGTGCATTACACAGCAAAGGACAGTTATGGGTCTGCGTTAGAATCTTGAAAGCATGCAGTTTGAGGCGGACGAGCATTAGACAGGGTAGAGGGGGCATGCTTTGAGAAAAAGGAAAAAGGAGGTACCATTGTGTCGCACTTTCTTGCACTCTTGGTCCTTCGACCAGTTGAGTCAACGCTTCAGTCACACACACACATTCTCTCATAGTTTCGAATCATACGTGACATGGGTTCATTCGTGCAGCCTGGTTTAAGGGTGATCATTTTTCATCAGATCATACTAATTTTACGGGCTTGTTTGCTACGTGAGTAGTTTGTAGGCGTGCTTAGGCGCCACCTTGCAGCGCTAGTCTGCTTCGTGTATCAGACATGGCAAGGCTTCAGATCTTCGCCACACCTCGGCTGTAATCTCTGATGTAACCTGCAGAGGGAGGGAAAAGAGGGGAAGGGAGGGGGACAACATTCGCGCATATCAAATACATGGATTCGAGAGTTCTTTACTTACCTCATACTCGTCTTTCCTCCTCGGGGTAGAGTCCTCGGGGATATGGTTTCTGGAGTCGGGGGGGGGGCAGTGTGTCCTTATAGGTCGTGTGCGGGGAAGCGTAAAAAGGGAACCAGAGGTGCCTAGTGCGAGGTATCTAGTTAGTAGATGTATCTCACTATCGGGGTCCTTAAATCTCCTTCAACGCTGTGACGTTCTAGGGTTCTTCGGTTCTCGGGTCAGCTCTGTTCCCTAATACCTTTGAACGTCGTACTTTATAACATTTACATCGTTTTATTTTACCCTTCTTTTACATTCCCTCATTTATACCGTTCGTTTTACCCATCCTTGGAAGCCGAGGTCTTCCTCCCTGCGAGAGTTCATGAGTCAGTCGCGTACCTTGAAGGCAGAGTATCGTGTCGTAGATCCAATCCGTCCTCCAGGGCTGGGCAACCATCTTCTAATAACCTTAAAGAGAGAGCAGAGTAGGGTGCACAGAAAAGAACTCTCCCGCCCATCCCATATTTCAAATAAAGCATGCAATACCCGTTCATTATTTCGAAGACCTTTATTTTTGCAAAATCATAGCACGTGGATTTATGAGGGTGCAGTCGTATTTGGCCGGACACGGCAATGGCTAAAGTGCGTACAGTGGGGGGTGTCGTTTTGCAGCAATAAAAACGTTAGAAAGGGTTATCAATTCACTTGTAGCAAACTAAAACGTCTATCAGTTGGCCGGGGGGCTCGGGGGCGTTTATTTCATAATTTAGAAGCATAGTCAGACTAGTTGCAATCAGATTTCCTATATGCATACCGTGTGCGTGCGTCATAAGCGAGGTTATACATCAGCTATATATATAAAAAAATATAATACATTGTACATTTGTAATCATCATTTTCAACGGGATTCTTTTACATTGTTCGTTGAGTGAGCTCCCCTTTCTTCTTGTCAAGTGTACAAAGGGTCATATATGTCGCAGAACATTAAGTTTGTATAGTAAAAAGGGACACCACGAGGTGTTCGTAAGTTCCTATTGATACCGGTGCCATTTTGGGCGGGGCCGGGTTAGTCCGGAAGTAGCATCAGGGAAAATGTTTCCTACAACCGGCTGTTGGACCAGAGTCCTTTTCGGCAGTTCTAGAATTCATGCTAACAGAAGGAGTGGCAATGTCATGTTTATTTCGTTGGCGATCAAGGCAGTTGTCCCTTACCGGAGGCCTGCAGTGGTCGAGGGTTCCTCCGGGGATCTTTGTAGAATCTTCAAGGCTGTGGAGATGTGGTCGGAGGTGGGGGCTCGTGCTCCGGTGGGCGAGCGACCGAGTTATATTGCTGTTCAAAGTTACTCTAGCGGCCGAGACCCGCCTTCCAGCGGACCCAGACGCCATTTTGAGGCCCTGCAGCAGTCCCCTCTCATCGAGTCTGTAAGAGTGGAAGAGACCTTTCTGGGGACAAAAATAGAGAGTGGAACTCCGTGTTGTGGAAGCGGGATATTCGGCTGGGGTGCGGCTGTGATGCCCCCACCTGGGGGGGGCGAGGGAGACTCGTTCGCGCCGTCTCCTTCTCCCGGTGCACTCCAGGCCGCTCTCTTCCATGGGCATGCACGATGGTCTCTCCACACCCTGTGCTCCACAAGGTCCATGCTCGATGCTGTGGAAGTATGGCCACCTGCGGCGCACATTCGGTGCTGTGCAAGTATCGGTGCAGTCATTGCATATTCGGTGCTCCGAAAATATGGGCACCGTTGCACGTTCGGTGCTGCGCAAATATGGCACCACCGCCTGGCTGGGGGAGTTCGGCGTTGGGCCGGGGGGCTGGGAGACCTCCTATCTGTGGAGGTGGGAGAGGCTCGTCCGCGTCGCCTCTCCCTCCCAGCCCAACTTGGACAAATTGTTGTGGAGGTACGTGCAGGACATCCCGCCGTCCAGAGCCGCTGCGGCTGTTACGGAAGGGAAAAGAAAGAGGTGTCTCGTTCTTCTCTGGACCGGGCTTCCTTAGGTTATCGGCTGCAGCCGGACTCAGTTGGCCCCGGTCCCTGGCCATTGGTGGCCGGACCGGGTGGACATGTGGCGGGACTACCTGAAACTATCCAGGGCCGTTGCGGTTGGGCCGTGGAGGCATGTGGCGGGACTACCTGCAACTGCCCAGGCCGCTGGCCCCTGCCTCTCCTCCGGCTCCCCCATATGTTAAGATTTCCTGACCAAGTGTTGGCAGCAGGGCCCGCCTTATATGGGTTGCCGCCGGTTGGGCGTAGCCGTAACCCTGCCCTGCTTTGGAAGGTTCCAGAATGTGGGGGGGGCGAATGTTCTGTTGACTTTCATGTTCTACAGTTTACCGTTCTTGTTTTTCTAGCGTTATTGTTTTTTGCTTGTTATGTTAAAATAAAAGTTCGTGTTTATCAGTGGCTTACTGATTTCGTTTCCCATTTCTTTCTTTCCAGGTTGTTTCATGCCAAAATTTCTATTAACATAGTTTATGTAACATGGAAGCACGTGCAGGGGGATGACGCAGATTCATATATTATGTACACACAAACTCAGACGGGGGGGGGCAGCAAAAGCATGACACACAAGATCCAAAGACAAACATAAAAAACAATTATTGGCCAAAATTATCTTTTTCCGTCTGTTAATTTAGAGCTAGGCTGGGTTCCCGTCTTTATATTGTCCGACCTAGGAAAACTCGAACATGTCGCTGAAATCGTTCTGGCGAAACCTGTGCCATCGGGCATAATCAAACGTGGTGGTTCTATCTGGTCTGTCCATGTGAGTCTGATTCTTCTTTGTCTCGCGCTTTTTCTCATTCTGCCGGCCTGTCGTTCCTGTCGGCCCTCTGCCCCTACTCACGCTCAGTAGAGTCGGGCATTGGGCTTTCCAGTGTCCGACATATCTACAAAAAGCGCATTGGTCTTGCCCTAAGTCTGGCCGTCTTTTGCGTAGTGTCGGGGGATAACTTTTGGGTCGTGGTGCCCCGGGGTTGTCCTGTCGATATATTTCTCTACCTGTTTTGTCCTCATCTTTTCTCTGTCGTTGCATAGCCTCTCTGCGCCACATACCGAGACTGTCGAGCATAATAGGCGTTGTCTTATTATTGCGAAGGGCTATTTCCAACGTTTCTATTTTATCAAGGTCAAAGGATCCTACCAGTGGCCACTGTTTGTCTTGACTTTCTTTGGTATACCTGTGCCACAATTTATTATAGGCTATGGTAACTAATCCATAGTTTATGAACATGTCCTTATTAGGGGTGCCTTCCAGTGGAGCTATATGATCCACCTCTAATACACGGTCCGGGCTGAACCAATTATCAATCAGTGGGGAGAAGACAGACATGACGGCTCGCAACGAGGGACAAAAAGTCAGCACTGCCTATCTTATCACTGCGCGCAAAGACTAGACAGAATATTTCTATTCTACGTTGTTTGCAGGCAGTGAATACCTCATGAACTAATAGCAAAGAGTAACCGGTAACGAGGAACAATCAATAATAAATAAAATAGAATAGTAAGTAGGGCGCAAAAGTCTGCGTCCTCTACCCTTTCACTATCCGCAAAGAGGAATCTGTTATTTCCGGTTTGCAGACAGAGAATCTCCAGGAGACAATCTGTGAACAGTAGTTCGGGGTCAAAGAACCCAGTTAATCAGTGGGAGGGGGAATCTCCCAAAAACCGTTAATAAATAATAGAGTCAGTGGGGGAGAAAAATAGGCACGACGGCTACGTTACCTATCCTTCACTGTTTGCAAAAGGGAAAGAGCCTACTGTTTCTCCGCGTGCAGACAGTGAATCTCCAAATAAGTTAACAAAGAGTAATACTAGTATTTTTTTTTTAAACAATCAAGCAATTATTTCGCAATTCGTCGTGTTTACACGACCTTACCCGGACCGTATGGACAGTTTCTTGTCTTCCGAATCCAGCGCCCGTTCGTCCTCTTTTTTCTCGTATTTCTCACGGCACTCCTAATGGTTCCCAGTCAGGACCGTAGATCACTCGAGAGAGGTCTGTTCGGAACTAGTGAAGTTCAGATGATCGGCTGCCAGACGAGGGTCTATTGGGCAAGAGCTCTCCCGATCGTTGCAGTCGTTCACTCTGTCGTCGGGACCTCTCCCACTGGATCCACGAGTCGCTGATGGGCCCCACGCTTGGGACGCCAATTGTAAAAACCCTGGGGGTCGGGGACAATCGATATTTGCCCGGCGGTATTTGCCTCTGTGACCCACGAATTATTAATCAATGAAGAGGCAGGCGCTGGAGACTGGAAAGCAGGAAACAAGGTTTTATTCTCTCCGGAGGAGAACACAGCAAAACAGACAGCAGGTATCGTTCTGGGGTGCTCTAACTTATTTCTGAGGCCTGGCCCCTTATATACAGGGTTTTGAGGTTTTATTACAGTTTACATACTCATGGCAATACTTTGATGTACGGAAAGACATTCCCGGAATCCCCCCTCCGGGCCCGTTCCCACACACATTTACAGTAGAAGTCCCCACCCTGGTCACAACAGGTGATGATTATCGCGCAGCTGGATAATCCGCCAATTCATGGAATGCGGGGTTCGATCGGATCTCATGGGGTGGGGGCTTTGATCAACTCGGGGGTCCTTTGATGAGGGAAGCTTTCTATTGTACGGGGAGGGGCAAGGAATAGTATCGGCAGAGCTGGGTGTCGGCCTGGGAACGAGGAGGACAAACGGGCACACGGGGAAAAAGGGGGTTTGTATCAAAGGGCCGGGGACCATGAAAGGGAAGAAGGGAGGTGTTGCGCTGGGAACAGGATGAGGTTCTGAGGCAGAGTCGCGCTGAAGAGGGGTTTATGATTCAAGGCAGGTGCGAGCAGGGGGCTGGTCAGCGTGCAGGCTTGGTGAGGGCGAAGGGCTATGTCGGGGGCCAGTGGCATGCAAAAAAAAGGGCTGTTCTGATCAAGGCATTTTAAAATGGCGGGCGCGCACGACAAAAGTGTGGCATCAGGGGAAGAGGCAAGATGGCGCAGATAATGTTCACCAAACCGTACTAATTTTCCACAGCAGCCCTCCAAGATAAGTGGAGTGGCCCCCATCCCATTGTTGAACAGAAAGGGGAGGTTACCTACTTGGTAGACCTTGGAACCCCAGGAGTCCCCATAGGGTACTCCATGTTAACAGTCTGAACCCATATGTTGACAGAGCAGACATGGGGTTGCTCATGGTTACTGATGAGGGACATGAGGAAGAGAGTGACCCATTCCCTGACATGCTCTCCCAGGCAGCCTCACTGTCCAGCAGCAAACTGACTGCAGAAAAGTTCTCAGCCAGTTCAGACATATGTTTTCTCTGACTCCAAGTCAGACTACCTGGTGCACTCATGAAGTGGACATTGGGGACAGTCTGCTTGTTAAAAATAAGATTTCGAGGCAACCTGATCATATCAGGGACTGTATCAGGACAGATATCCAAAAGATGTTGGATTTGGGAGTCATTGAAACCTCAGATAGCCCTTGGGCTAGTCCAGTAGTCCTTGTGCCTAAACCTCACACCAAAGATGGAAAGAGTGAGATGAGGTTTTGTGTGGATTAATAATAATAATAATAATAATAATAAAGCAATTTATAACACGCAACTTTACCCAACGGGCGTCAAGGCGCCTAACCAAACATTAAACCAAGTAGAAGAATCAGAAAGACATGCTACTGATAGGCCTCGATAAAAAGCCGCGTTTTTAATGCTTTCTAAAAGAGGGCCAGAGAAGGTTGTGCTTTTAACTCGGGGGGGGGGGGGAGTTCATTCCACAGTTTGGGGGCCCTAGAGGAAAAGGCCCTTCCACCCCATCTGACTATTTGTTCGAGGAACAGCTAGGAGATTCTTAGAGGCAGAACGAAGGCTTCTGCTAGGGATGTAGGGGACCAGGAGGGAGCCAATGGATTCTGAACCTACACCTGCTAGGGCACTGAAGACCAAGCATAGAATTTTAAAAGTGGTCCTAAGATGGATCGGGAGCCAATGCAGACTCTTCCTAGCAAGAGTAGCAGAGGAGGTATTAGAGACTCCCAGAACAAATTTGGCAGCCGCATTCTGGACGATCTGTAGGCGAAGAATCAGGCTCTTGTTGATTCCCGCGTACGCGTGTGTTGCAGTAATATAACCGTGATGCCAAAAGGGCCACCACGGTCTGTTTACGAGCTTGGGGGGAAAGATAATGGGCTATTTTTCTAAGAGTCTTGATGACTCCCCAACAAGTGGGCAAAGTCCGGTTAACCTGCTGCGTCATGTCCAGTGAAGTGTCAAAAATCACTCCCAGATTACGGGCTGATTTAACAGGCATAGGGCATGTTCCCAAGGAGGGGGGCCACCAATCACTGGACCATATGTTTTGTTCTTTACCGAAGATCAAGACCTCGGTTTTCTCTCCGTTCAGCTTCAGTGAATTTAGAATCATCCATTCGGAAACTGCCTGCATGCAGTTCCTGAAGCTGAAAGCGGAGGTACTCACCGAGTGGGAGAGGGACACCATGATCTGCGTGTCATCGGCGTATGACACCACCTCCATCCCGTGCGATCTTACTAACCTGGCAAGTGGGGCCACATAGATGTTAAAAAGGGTCGGACTCAAGGCCGACCCCTGTGGGACCCCACATTGCACAGGCTTAGCAGGGAAGAGGAACTCTCCAAGCTTGACCCTCTGCTCTCTATGGCTAAGAAAAGAGGACAGGAGGCTCAGTGCTGGGCCCTCCACACCTATCTCCTTCAACCGAGCTTGTAAAGTCAAAGGAGATAGGGTGTCAAAAGCTGCAGTCAGGTCGAGTAAGACCAGTAGAGTAGTCTGGCCTCGGTCGACCTTTGATCTATTATTGTCGACTACCACCGTGAGAGCTGACTCAGTACTATGGAACTTTCTGAAGCCATGCTGTGATTGGTCCAGAAACCCCGAGTCCTCCAGAAAAGAAGTCAGATGCTGATTGAGATGGCATTCAAGCATTTTAGCTGGAGCCGGCAGCAACGATATAGGTCGAAAATTTTTAAGAATTTCCGGATCCAAAGTCGCCTTTTTAAGCAGCGGCTTCACTATGGCCTTTTTCCAAACAGTAGGGAAGATGCCCTGGGACATGGCACAGTTCATTATCTCCAGCAGAGGGGGCAGCAGAGTTTCCCTGCACTCTTTCAAGATCTTCAAAGGGCAGGGATACAAAGGCGAGCCTGACTTGGTTCTGTTTAGGAGAGAGTCTAGTAGCTCCAGTGTCAGGGGTGGAAAGTCGGACAGAACGTTCGTGGGGACTTTACCCCAGCAGTCTAAGGGGGGTTGGGATGAGAAAGAAAGAGGACTCAATTGGGCTCTCTGAGTTTCCAGAGTATGATGAATGTCCGCAATCTTAGTATGAAAGAACTGCACGATCCTGTCGCACAGCTCTTGGGAACTTGTGATGGAATCAGGGGTTTGTAAGGAACATAAAGAGTCAACGATTTTAAATAGATCCCTCGAGGAGGTAAGGGACGTAGTAAGCTTCGAGAAATAAGCCTGTTTTTCTTTGATGACCCTTGTCTTATAGTCCACCAACAGCAACTTATGTCTTTCTCGATCCTTGGGGTTCCAGGACGTTCGCCATAACCTCTCCTGCCTCCTACAACTCTGCCTTAAGAGCCTAAGAGGCTCAGTAAACCAGGGAGCTGATGGTTTCCGCCTTGCTGAATAACGAAAGGAGGCAGGAGCCAAAAGATCAACTGCTCGGGAGATAGAATTAGCTAGCTCTGTCGCAGCATCGCTGGCATCCTTAACAACTAGCGTAGTGTTCTGAGCTACAAGGGAGGTGAGAGAGTTGTTCGTAATACCCCTATAGTTTCTTTTAAGTTCCCTATTTGTGAGTCCATGACACCAGGAAGAGGAGGCGGGGAATTCGAGTTCAAGAGGCACCGCCAAATGGTCAGACCATACCAGGGGAATGGGAGAGCCCGTAGAAAGTCTGGGGTCATTAGCGAACACCCCATCTAAGATATGGCCGGCCCGATGGGTGGGACAGTTTACCTGTTGGAGAAGACCGCAGGCAGTAATAAGGTCCACTAAGGAGAGGGTATCCTTAGAACAAAAATCATCTAAATGAAAATTTAGATCCCCCATAACTGTAAGATGGGATTTACCAAAATAGGGTTCTAGGATTTTAAGGAGTTTGAGGGTGAAACTGGATCTAAGTCCAGGGGGCCTATAGATAAGGAGGCCGGAGAAAGATACAGAGGGAGCAGAAAAAATCGAGAAATGAATGGCCTGAAACAAATCTGCCGGGGAAGAAAGAGTCGTAGTACGACAGACCGCCGAGGTTTTATAAAGAATCGCCAACCCTCCTCCCCTGCGACCCGCTCTATCCAGTCTATTTAACGCATAGCCCTCAGGGATGGCGTGCAAAAGATCCGGACCAGAGGATTTGGAAGCCCAGGTTTCAGTAATAAAAACCCAGGAGGGGTTCCTGGCAGTAACAAAATCATGAAACGCAATATTGTTTTTGATCAATGACCTGGCATTGATAAGGAAACCTTTTTCCATATGGGCAAGAAGTAAAGAGGGTGCTGTGGCCATAAAGCGCTCTTTAGAGCGAAGGGAAAAAGAGGGCTCAGTGTTGCTGGAGTAACAGCAACAAGAGGGTGCACAAAGAAAAACTTCTGGGGGGAGACTATGGTGGCAGGGAAGGAAGGAGGGCTTCAGTGCGACTAGCTCCCTATGAGCATAGAACCGAGTACTCTGACTGCCGGGCAATGTCAGAGTTTGCACCCTGTATAGCCCGTCCTGCAGCCCGTCCTCAGCGCGGACGGGCGCAAACGGGCTTAACTTTGGCGCAACTTCGGCGCACGTCCGCTGCACGTGTCCGCTGAGCACGGAGGAAGTCATCCCGGTTAAATATGGCAGTCCTTGAGTCTGGCGCACCACCTGACCATCACCAGCCAATAGGAGCGGGGGGACTAGCTGTCTGACGGTGTGCCCTCCACGCAAACGGGAAAACCCGTGGTGAACCGGAGCACAGGCAGGTAGGGGACACAGAAATAAGCATGGGTGTAAAATCCGTTCCGCTCGCGGATTTTCGGCAAATTCGCAATCCGCAAACTCTCACGAACTTGCCGAAAATCCGTAAATCCATGCGAAGCGGATTTTTTGCTTGGTCGCACTTGCCAACTAGAATACTATACAATTTCGCGGGAGTAAACACTTGCGAACACGTAGATGCGGCGGGCAGCGACAAGCTCGCAATTGCGAGATTGCAAAATTTTCAATTTCGCACAAGAAATCCACCAGCAGGCAGCATAAACCTTTAAAATTATGATTTTTATCAGAATAACTCCTCAGGTTGACATTTGCCTGCACTTTTTTTTTGCAAGGAGTCCATTTTGGGGGGGGGGGGGTGGGAGGAAGGAAGTTCCCCACAGTCTCCAACTTCCTGATCCTGTCCAGCAGGCTCCTCCCAGTGCTTTCTTCATGTGCTGGTCACTTTGATTTGGATCTTGACCTGGAAGGATTACTTTTTGTGGATGCTGCTGGATATTTGAAATTTTACAAAACTGAAAGCACTCAGCAGGTGCAAAAGTTCAATCTTATCATTAGTAACCATTCCCTGTAGTGCTTCCTGAGGGGCCCCTTCAGAGTTCAGTTGCCTACTTGCAACTATTCTATGACCCTGCACTGACCCTCACAACAGGCTCATAGAATAGCTACAAGTATACAACAAAGGTCCTGTTAAAAAAATTACACTGCAACAGAAAGCAATTACAGACAAAACTGAAAGCACTCAGCAGGTGCAAAAGTTCAATCTTATAATTAGTAACCATTCCCTGTAGTGCTTCCTGAGGGGCCTCTTCAGAGTTCAGTTGCCTACTTGCAACTATTCTATGACCCTGCTCTGACCCTCAACAGAAAGCAATTACAGATAAGGAAGCAGGTGTCAGCCTGGAAGTTCAAATTCAGTGACACATTAATCAGTTCCTAATTCATTCATGTCAGTTGAGGCAGGGCAGGTGTGCTTTTCCCCCCATAAACACAGTGATGAACTAGAGGGTGGCATGGGTGAGACCAGAGGGTGGCATGGGTGAGACCAGAGGGTGGCAGTGGTGAAACAGAGGGTGGCAGTGGTGAAACAGAGGGTGCTGTGATGAACCAGACGTAGAAACAACATGGTCGTGACCGTTGCTACCCGACAAGTAAGTTCGCGTTTGCGAACTGGTAAAAAACCCTTGCAAAATGGCAGAAACACTTGCGAACACAAAAAAAAAGGAATCCGCAAAATTCGCGAGAGTTCGCGGATTTTGCGGATTGCGAATCCGTAAATACGCAATTTCGAGTATTGCCAATTCGCAAAATCCGCCCATGCTTACACAGAAACAAAGCAAAGCACCCAATAGACAGTGCAACGGTTCACAAATGAAAATACACGAGTGCATTAAAAAGCTTCAAGTGGTTTTAAAAATCGGGGCGAGATTCTGAAAATAGCAGCAATGGAGGCAAATTAGTAGCAAGTTATTTCATGATTTCACAATTAAGTTTAAATTACAGGGGTCTCAATGCAGTCACTAGTACTGATGCCCATCCCATCCCAAGGGCAGATGAGCTGATAGATACTTTGGCCTCAGCAA
This sequence comes from Lissotriton helveticus, assembly GCF_964261635.1. Taxonomy (NCBI): domain Eukaryota; kingdom Metazoa; phylum Chordata; class Amphibia; order Caudata; family Salamandridae; genus Lissotriton; species Lissotriton helveticus. The sequence goes on along the minus strand of NC_136069.1, from coordinate 1,675,007,986 downwards.
AGTTTCTAAGCATATTTGACTTGACAACTGCCTACTGGCAGATCGGACTAGCTGATGATGCAGAAGTCAAAGGCAGCATTTTCTAACCCTAGTGGGCATTATCTATTTGAGGAAATGCCCTTTGGTTTGAAGAATGCACCTGCCACTTTCCAAAGGTTGGTGAATCAAGTCCTCACAGGCCTAGAAGACTTTAAAGCAGCATATCTGGATGATATTGCTGTCTTTTGCTCCACCTGGGAGGATCACCCGATCCACCTGAGGAATGTTTTGGAGGCCCTGCAAAAAGCAGGCCTAACTATCAAGGCTACTACGTGCCAGATAGGGCAGAGTCAGGTTGTTTACGTGGGCCACCTTGTAGGTGGAGGCCAGGTTCAACCATTGCAGAGCAAAATCCAGACCATAATGGACTGGGTTGCTCCCACTACCCAGACTCAGGTGAGATCCTTCTTAGGCCTAATTGGGTACTACAGAATATTTGTAAAAGGTAATGGATCCTTTGTGACCCCATTGAATGACCTTACTTCTAAGAAAATGCCCAAAAAGGTTCAGTGGACAGCTAGCTGTCAAAAGGCATTTGATGACCTGAAGCAGGCCAGTGTACTGACCCCATTCTGCAGAGTCCTGATTACTCCAAAAAGTTCATTGTGTAAACAGATGCATCTGGGTTGGGGGTAGGGGTTGTACTGTCACAGCTGAATGATGAAGGTCAGGATGTAAATGTAAATGTGTTTGTATTTATATAGCGCACTTCTACCCAGATGTCTCGTAGCGCTGTATTCATACCGCTGTGGAACCCATCCTGGCTTTCCTGTGAAATGTCCACTCCTGGGCACCCCCAAGGTGAAGCCAGGCATCCAAGCGCTGCTGGGGCCGTTGCTTTCATAAGCAGAAAGCTGACCCCCAGAGAGAAGCGTTGGTCAGCCATTGTAAGGGAGGCCTTTGCTGTGGTTTGGGCTCTGAAGAAGTTGAGGCCATACTTGTTTGGTACTCACTTCATTGTTCAGACAGACCATAAGCCCCTCTTATGGCTAAAACAGATGAAGGGTGAAAACCTTAAACTTTTAAGGTGGTCCATTTCCCTACAGGGCATGGACTTTACAGTGGAACATAGTCCTGGGAGTAACCATGCCAATGCAGATGGACTCTCCAGATATTTCCACTTAGAACATGAAGGCTCAACTGGTCAAGGTTAGTTTACTGTCCCTGCGTTTGGGGGGGTTATGTAGGAGAGTAGAATCTGCTTCTTCTGGTTGCCCCCACTTTTTGCTGATGTAACACTGTTTTCGGATTTTAGTCTGGCTGGGGCCCTGCTATTCAGGACCCCAGCCTAGCTGCTTCCTCTCTAAATGGATTCCTCCTAGTACCTTAGTTACACAACAGATTGGATTGTGAGGTGCTCGTATAAGTCCCTGGTATATGGTACACTATGTACCCAGGGTATAGGTACCCCAGAGGCCTATCAGGGGCTGCAGCATGTGTTATGCCACCCCTGGGAAGTACTCCAAAATGATACCACAGGTCTGCTATTGCAGCCTGGGTAAGGTGGTGCATGCCCTTAATGAGATATAGATTCACTATATCTCACCTATCACTGCACATAGAAACCTATCAGTCACCCCTATGGCAGGCCTTATCAATCCTGAATGCAGGTTGCTTGGTTTTGTGAGAGAGGGTGCATATGCATGAGCAGGGCCCCTCTGCAGCTTTCGGAATATATTCTCCGGCGTTGTCTGTGATGCAGCCAGACTATTTACTCTTAAGTGTATTATAACCAAACGGTAAATGCTAACTTTGGACTGGCTGCACGGAAACATGTTGTGTTTAATGTCAAACACCTTGGAATCATACCCCCATACCAGTACCTAGTGTGGGAGTATGATCCCACCCTTCTAGAGGGAGAGACATGACAGCACCGGTATACCCGGTACCAGCTTAAAAGAGCCCTGGCATCACAAAATGGATGCTGCAGCCACAGACACTAGTCTGGCATCCTGCTGCTGATCGTAGCAACGGGAAGAGAGGCCTGGAGAATATGTTTCCTGTCACAGGGAGGTATTACCATCACCCAGAAAGGCTTTAGTGTATCGGGGCTGGATGGGTACCTTCCAAGAGTGCTTTGAAGTCCTGCACAGGGGGCACATTTGGTGTCTGTGTGTATAGTCCAATTCAAACCAGTTGCAGGGGCTACCATCCATGCCCTGGATACACAGTATACCATATACTTGGGACTTATAAGGGGACCCCAGAATCCAATCTGTGATTTACCTAAGGTACAAGGAATCGATTTAGAGAGGAAGCAGCTAGGCTGGAATCCTGAATAACAGGGCCCCAGCCAGACTAAAGTCGAGAAACAGTAGTACATCAGCAAAAAGTGGGGGTAACCATGAGAAGCAGATCATACTCTCCTACAAGCACTACCTATACAGTTCAGTGATCTCACTGTTACTATCAATGCACTCCTCCAATCACCTAGCCAGTCCCATGTCCTTATCCAATCACTGTGCCAAAACCAAAGCACTTTTAAATTTACCATGCACTCTCCTTGCAGTACTCTAATCATCCAGTCACTACCCATGCAATCATGCAATAACCCAGGCACTAACTCATGCACTTCTACAATCCCTTGAGCACTACCTATACAGTTCAGTAATCTCCCTTTTAGTACATATGCACTCCTCCAATCAGCTAGCCAGTCCCATGTCCTTATGCAATCACTGCGCCAAAATCCAAGCACATATAAAATCACCATGCTCTATCCTTGCAGTACGTAACCTCAGACCCTCCTTTTGCCATACTCAGGCAATGCACAAAGGAACCCATGTTAATCTGAGTCGATATCAATGGTCATGAGGTCATTGAGATGTTGTTGCACCATCATCTTAATGTGTTCTCTCTGCTGTGCTACTGGTTTGGAAACACAGATCGTGGCACAGAGTCCACAAATGGCTGGACCACACTGTAGACAAAGACAACAAGAAAAGATGAGTGCTAAAATCATTCCAAGGAAAGTTAGCACTTTCCATCCCCAAATGGACAGTAGTCCCCAAAACCATCCCATCACAGACCAATCTCCAGTATCTTGGTGAATAGACTCAGAGATGACATGTAGCTTAGCGATGGCTTGGTATACTGTAGGGGCATTGTCAGGAATATAAATGCAACAACTGGATCTAATCAGTTTACAGACTCCCCCTTTATCTGCAAGAATTATGTCTAAAACCATTCTATTCTGTAAAGTCATAAGTCGATCCGCCTGAAGCTCGGCAGTCAAATTCTTTAATGCTCCGGAAGTTACATTTATTGTGGCATCAACCACACGGATCAACTGTCTGATATTTTTGCTATTGGCCATCGGACCCCAAAAGGGAAGAAACCCTTTCAGAAAATCCCCTCCTTCTTGACCTGCTGTATCTTCCGAATCTACAACTCCTCTAGCGACTCTCTTTTTATGATAATCAGCAGGAGCAGTATATGTAGGGGGAAGGAGAAAAGCTATATAACACGTCCTCGAGAAGTGTGTGGCAAGCCATGTATAAGCTTTGTCATGACAGATAAAATAGGTACCATGCGATGCCACTAATGATGCGGGGGTTGAAGGAGTATAGACATAAGTATGGGAGCAATTACTCCTCTCTTGCTTAGTTTTGGTATTCTGGCCATTTCTTTGCAAGCACAAACGACCTCTTTGGGGTAGTACCCAAATCGGTGTAGAACTCTGTTGCTTTAGCTTGTCAGTGAGGCTGAGAGTTTAACGAGTTATATTTCACCCATCGTATGCTCTCTTCTCGTCTTTGGGAATCTTGATAATGTCAGCAATCTTTGCCATCGTCACAATACCCTTTATCAAAGAACTGTGACTGACATCCACTCCACCATTATAGGATCCACCAGAAGGATATCGAAGTAAGTTCTGGTATGCATTGGAAAACATAGCCAGATAGGCCCAAGCAGAACCTTCGTATGAAAAGGGAAGGACTAGATACGGCATTCCTCTTTGTGTATTATGTCGTATGAGACCACAAACCCAACAATCAGTAACAGTTACTATCAATTGATGCTGGTGTAACAGTTGGATGAACGAATTGTTAAGATATTCCATGCTTCTCATTTGCTCGTGATCTGGGAGTGAGTAAAATGTATGCGGAGAAACAGTAGTAGAGGGAGTTAGAGGGACAGAAACGGGAACAGGTACTGACTGCAGGATGTGAATAAGCCATCCTATGCATGCTAATAAACTACATAAACACACTAAAATACATAGTGCTATGCCACAACGACCAAATAATAATTTCTTATAATGAGCTCTCTTCATCATTTTATTATCACTTCCTTTCCCTATACTATCCATTACTCTAAAGGCGTTGCTCACGATAATCTTCCTTAATCACTTGGCTGTGATTGTTGCCGTCCTATGACACTGCAAGTCCTGTTGACCTAGTCACTATTCAGGTCATAGCTCAAGACTCCTACCGTGACCCTGCAACTTGATGGTTAAAGGGAAAAAAAACGTTTCTTTATAAACAGAATTAAAGGAAACCAAAATTAATTGTCTTTAGGCAATCTCTTTCTCAGATTGTATCGTCTCTTTCCAGGCGTTGTTTGGTCCTTGAATAAATGTTCGGGATCTGTGGTGTTAAGTCTCAGATGCACAGGTACAGCTTCCTGTAAGACGTCATCATCCTCCTTCTCTGAGCTAGTCCAATCCAGGCGTGCACTGCTGAACGGCACGAAGCTGGGTACCTTCTCGCATTCACTATCACCAACACCTTCTCGGACCCACTGGTCATAAGGTAAAGGCAATGGTACCCTTTTGCAATGCACACCGTGGATCCAGTTCTTCTTTCCCAGGACCTTGACAGCTGTACGAGTTGTGAGTAGCACCTGTCTCGGCAGCCCCCAGCGAGGTTCCAAGTTCTTTTTCCTCTGGAAGTTTTTCAGACACACCCAGTTTCCAGGCTGGATGGAGTGTCCGGGATCTGAGGAGGCCTCCGGTAAAGCGTTTTGGACCTGTTGACGAATAACATGCAATTTAGTGGTGAGATCATGCAAATAATCAACCAACAGTGGGTACGGAATATCTGAGTACTTTTTGGGTCTGGAGACTCCCCAAACATTAGCTGGGCGTCCGAACACAATCTTGTAGGGGCTAAGCCCTAAACGAGAATGAACAGTCGTTCTAGTTGAAAGGAGTGCCAAAGGCAAGGCATCAGGCCAGGAAAGGCCTGTGCTGGCCTGAATCTTTGCCAACTTAAGTTTGAGAGTGCCATTATAGCACTCTACCAGACCCGCTGACTGAGGATGATTTGCCGCATGGAATTTCTGTCTAATGCCTAGACCTACACACACCTTTTGCATAATTTGACCTACAAATTCACTTCCATTGTCACTCCAGACAATGCGCGGCAAACCAAATCTCGGGAAGAATTATTTCGAAAGTATTTACGCAGTGGACACGGCAGTGTTGTCCTTTAGGGGGTAGGCCTCTATCCATCTGGAAAAGGCACAAACCACCACCAGGACGTACTTGAGATGGTTAAAGCGTTCCATATGGATATAGTCTATTTGCAGAACCTCGAATGGGTACGTAGGGGGTGCAAAGTGACCTGCTGGAGTTGGGGGTTCCCTTTCCTGGATTGTGCATCAAACAAACAATGCAATGTTTCACCACATTTTCTGCACATTTAGGAATACCCTCATTCCGCCATACTGGAGCTAAAAGCTTACATATACCCCTTGCATTAATATGGGCTGGTCCATGAGCCATAGTAACTACAGGCAGTACATATGCATCTGGTAACAACCATAGTTGATGCTCTGACAATTCCGTCCAACATCCCATACTATCCAACATTCCCGTACTTTCTCTCCACGTACTCAATTCTTTCTCGGTGGCCTCCTTCTGAATCACTTTCACACTTTCCACTGTATCTTCACACATACCACCTTCTGCGACCCATCTTGAAGGGCCCGCAACATACATGCGACTTTCAATATTCCTTGCTATTTCCCTCGCTATCTCATCTGCAAATGCATTTCCTCGACCCACGTCATCAGTAATCTTTTTATGTGCACTGCACTTCACAATCGCTATTTGAGTAGGCAGAGCAAGTGATTCAAGAAGGTCAGTTACCAACTGACCATGCTGTATCTTGGTGCCGTGGGAGGTAAAGAATCCTCTTTCCCTCCACAAACGACCAAAACTATGGGCAACGCCAAATGCATACTGACTGTCAGTATAGACAGTCACTCTTTTCCCTTTCGCCAACACACAAGCTCTTGTCAATGCGATCAACTCTGCAGCTTGCGCTGAATTGTGCGAAATACGTGCAGTTTCTACCACTGTGCGCAAGGTCGTTACTGCATATGCAGCTGTGGTTTCGCCATTAGGAAGTTTGAAACAAGACCCATCTACCCAAAGGATCCCATCCGGATCCACAAGTGGTGTATCCTTGAGGTCTATTCGACCCTTCGTTTCTTCTTCAGTGCGAAGAAAACAATCATGCTGATCTGGTACATTATTCACATCCAGAATAGGCAACAATGTTGCTGGATTCAGAACATTACATCTTTTTATGTGTATATGACTAGCTAGAAGTTTCAACTCGTATCCAGACAAACGGGCACTCGTTAAGTGCTGAGTTTTCGTCCTGTTAAGAAGAGTATCTACTGCATGTGGCACCAGAACATTAAGAGTATGATCTAGCACTAGTCCAGCAGATTGACGAATAGAAATTGCCACTGCTGCTGTTGCTCTGAGGCAACTAGGTAATGCCTTAGCTACTGGATCTAATGTTGCAGAAAAATAGGCACATGGCCTTTGTTTGTCGCCAAATTGTTGCGTCAAGACTGATAATGCGCAACCTTCCCTTTCATGGACATAGAGCGTGAAAGGTTTACTGTAATTCGGGGTACCCAACACAGGAGCAGAACACAAGGCAGTACGTAAATCTGAAAAACTCTTTTGACATTCATCAGTCCAAGGCAGAGGCTGGGGCGTATCTTTAAGTGTAAGTGCCAACAGAGGTTTAGCAAGTAGTGAAACATTTGGAATCCACTGTCTACAGTAAGAGGTAATGCCTAAGAAAGCACGCACTTCTCTTTGTGTGGACGGTACAGGCATTCGTGCAATTGCATGAATACGTTCTAGGGTCAATCGCCTTCCCTCCTTCGACAAGAGATGACCTAAATAGGTAACTTCTTGTCGGCAATATTGTAACTTGGAAGATGATACTTTATGATGTAAATCAGACAAATGTCGCAAGAGCGACACAGTTGCAGTTTTACAGATATTTTCCGAATCAGTAGCCACTAACAAATCATCCACGTATTGGATAAGAGTAGCACCTGAGGGCAAAGAAAAGGTGTCAAGCTGAGATTTCAAAGCTTGACTGTATATTGAAGGACTTTCACAAGAGCCTTGAGGTGCGCGCTTAAAGCAGAAGCTTCGGCCTCTGAGAGAGAAGCCGAAAAGATCCCTACTTTCCTCAGCAATAGGAATGCTAAAGAAAGCATTCTTAAGATCAATAACCGAAAACCAAACCGCCGAAGCAGGAATCATAGTAAGCAAAGCTGTTATATCTGGCACAACAGGAAACTGAGGGACAACAATTTTGTTGACCTCTCGAAGATCAATCACAAAACGGTACACAGGTGGCTGAGAGGGATCAGTACGTTTAAGAATAGGCAAAACAGGGCTATTGCAAACATTCCCTCTAGTCTCTTCAACCACACCCTTCTGAACCAAATCATGAACAATAGCCAACAAAGCTCTCTCACCATCACTAGATATTTTATATTGAAGAACACGTGGCATCTTAACATTGTCTTTAACAGTAATCACATATGGTGGAATTTGCAATAAGCCAACATCATTCGGACCCGTAGCCCAAAGTGTAGCAGGAAGTGAACGCAACTCGGGTGGTAGCTGTTCTTTAGATACATACATCGGAGAAGTCAATTTATCACCCAAAGTGAGATGCACACCAGAGGGTGAACAATACAGTGTAGCATGTAGACGTTTCAGTAAGTCCAACCCCAATAAATTCTCTCCGCAACCCGTTGTTAAAAGGAGTGGAGCTTCCAAATTGTATGGGCCAATGGAAATGGGCAAAGGGCAAGAAATGGGATTTGTAACTGGGGTGCCAGAGAATCCCACAGAAACATTTGTCAAGCCAGACAAAGGTGCCCCAGGGAGTTTAGAATGCATTATAGAACTTCTCATTGCACCAGTATCCAAGAGAAATGGTTCTGTAACACCTAATGCCACAACATTAACATAAGGACCTTCCTGATCTACTGGAACGGATACGACTCCCTTACTATGCCTATGGCTGTCCTAGCTAGTATGAAAATCAACATTCTCATTATCGATACAATAGTCATCATTGTAGTATTGTGCAGATTGAGAATTCTGCTGATCAAAGTAATTTGTAGAATCCAGAGGGGGAGAAGGACGCCGTTCCTGAGTCGACGCACCACGACCCCTACCTCTGGACATGGACCGAGAATAACCACGACCCCGTGGTGCTAATGGTCCACCATACCGCTGTAATAAAATCGGACAAGTATTCTTAAAATGACCATCTTCCTTACAGTAAGCGCACTGATTAGGGCCCAATGGAACTCGTGGAACTGAGGGTACCGGCTTCTGCAACAACCTCAGAAACTGCGGGGGCTGTTGATATTGGGGCTGAGCAGAACGAGGGGGATAAGCCTGTTGCAGAAGAACCTTCGTTTTTAATTCTTTTGTCTTTTTCTCCGCTTTCTCCTTATCCTCCTTATCCCTATTCTCATAATATTGAGCATTAGCCAATATCTGAGCAGTGGAAGAGACAGCCCAAGAACTCTCTGATTGTTTCAATTTATGCGATAATTCCGGAAGTAAATTAAAAACAAATTTGTCTACGAATAATCTCTGTCCACCTTCAGTACTCATGTCTTGACCACTATGGTCGATGAAAGTCTCCTCGAAACGAGTAAAGAAGTCGGAGACACTTTCATCCGTCTTTTATTTACACACCGCTAACTTATCCCAATTAACACGCACCACAGGCATCATAGTTTTCATCAAATCTATTATTCTTCCAGGCAATCCCGTGATTAAGTCATCTGGTTTGGCGCCACCTACTTGTCCTGCATCCGCAGCTGTAATGGCAGCCCAATCACCACCTAAAGCCGCAGCATGATCCTGCCTACGAATCTTGGTCCATATCGCTTGTGGGACTACATTTCCCATAAGTAAGTCAATATCTGCCAAATTCATAATACAAGCGTCAACAGTCTGGGACAGCTCTTTATAATACCCAGCAGGATTCTTACGAGGGTCCGGTAAAGACTGTTTAAGTGCCAGTACTTCCGACCTTTTCCAAGGGTCATGTACCCATATACGCTGAAAATGAGCAGGAACACCAGGAACATTACCTGCTTGTGGGACCTCATCTCTCCATATTGGAGGAACTTCTCGCATAGGATATTGTGCCATCTTACGACGAACCGCGGGATCAGGTTCAAGAGAATTTTGAAAGAAAAAGGCGGATCGAAAAGTAACAAGCTTCTGAACAGCATGCTCTATAGCAGGACCCACAATAAGTCCCTTATCAAATTGATCCTGAATTTCAAATAAATCTTGAGGCGGTGAATCTAGATTGCAAAAAACACAGTTGATGGACAGAATGTAGAACAATGTCATACATTCACCCCAGTACAAGGATCTGGGCCTAAATCCATCGTTTTTTTGCACTCCACACCACCCTGGGTTAGACACTGGCTATATGCAAATCAGCTCTGACCCTGTGCCTCATGGGAACAGTCCAGTCCGAACTACCAAGCCATGTCTTTCCCAGACCGGAATCAAGCATCCAAGGACCGTCTTCTGGCTATCAGCCCTCATCAGCCTGGACAGCTTGACTCCAGTGGTGTGGAGAGCCTGGGACTCACGTGTGAGCATACCCAGCCCACTCGGGGTGAAAATTGCACAAAACACTGTTGATGGACAGAATGTAGAACAATGTCATACATTCACCCCAGTACAAGGATCTGGGCCTAAATCCATCGTTTTTTTGCACTCCACACCACCCTGGGTTAGACACTGGCTATATGCAAATCAGCTCTGACCCTGTGCCTCATGGGAACAGTCCAGTCCGAACTACCAAGCCATGTCTTTCCCAGACCAGAATCAAGCATCCAAGGACCGGCTTCTGGCTATCAGCCCTCATCAGCCTGGACAGCTTGACTCCAGTGGTGTGGAGAGCCTGGGACTCACGTCTGAGCATACCCAGCCCACTCGGGGTGAAAATTGCACAAAACACAGTTGATGGACAGAATGTAGAACAATGTCATACATTCACCCCAGTACAAGGATCTGGGCCTAAATCCATCGTTTTTTTGCACTCCACACCACCCTTGGTTAGACATTGGCTATATGCAAATCAGCTCTGACCCTGTGCCTCATGGGAACAGTCCAGTCCGAACTACCAAGCCATGTCTTTCCCAGACCGGAATCAAGCATCCAAGGACCGGCTTCTGGCTATCAGCCCTCATCAGCCTGGATAGCTTGACTCCAGTGGTGTGGAGAGCCTGGGACTCACGTCTGAGCATACCCAGCCCACTCGGGGTGAAAATTGCAAAAAACACAGGTGATGGGCAGAAAGTAGAACAATGTCATACATTAACCCCAGTACAAGGATCTGGGCCTAAATCCATCATTTGTTTGCACTCCACACCACCCTGGGTTAGACACTGGCTATATGCAAATCAGCTCTGACCCTGTGCCTCATGGGAACAGTCCAGTCCGAACTACCAAGCCATGTCTTTCCCAGACCGGAATCAAGCATCCAAGGACCGGCTTCTGGCTATCAGCCCACATCAGCCTGGATAGCTTGACTCCAGTGGTGTGGAGAGCCTGGGACTCACGTCTGAGCATTGTTGTTCGCCCTAAGTGTGGCAGGGTATGCTCAGACGTGAGTCCCTTGCTCACTTGGCCACTGGATTCAAGATAGCCTGGCTGATGAGGATTATGAATCCGAAATCGGTCCCAGGATGCTTGTTTCCGGTCCAGGGAAGATATGACTTGGCAGTTTGGCCTGGACTGTTCCCATGAGGCACAGGGTCAGACTGATTTGCATATAGCCATGTCTGAACTGGGGTGGCTGAGTGAGCTAAAGAATGGTGATGGATTAAACCCAGATCAGTTGACTGGGGGTGAGTGTTTGATTTGCTCAAACGCTCCGTCCATCATCCCCTTTTGTATCGCTTTGTTCGCCCTAAGTGTGGCAGGGTATGCTCAGACGTGAGTCCCTTGCTCACTTGGCCACTGGATTCAAGATAGCCTGGCTGATGAGGATTATGAATCCGAAACCGGTCCCAGGATGCTTGTTTCCGGTCCAGGGAAGACATGGCTTGGCAGTTCAGGCTGGACTGTTCCCATGAGGCACAGGGTCAGACTGATTTGCATATAGCCATGTCTGAACTGGGGAGGCCGAGTGAGCTAAAGAATGGTGATGGATTAAACCCAGATCAGTTGACTGGGGCTGAGTGTTTGATTTGCTCAAACGCTCCGTCCATCATCCCCTTTTGTATCGCTTTGTTCGCCCTAAGTGTGGCAGGGTATGCTCAGACGTGAGTCCCTTGCTCACTTGGCCACTTGGCCACTGGATTCAAGATAGCCTGGCTGATGAGGATTATGAATCCGAAACCGGTCCCAGGATGCTTGTTTCCGGTCCAGGGAAGACATGGCTTGGCAGTTCGGGCTGGACTGTTCCCATGAGGCACAGGGTCAGACTGATTTGCATATAGCCATGTCTGAACTGGGGTGGCCGAGTGAGCTAAAGAATGGTGATGGATTAATCCCAGATCAGTTGACTGGGGGTGAGTGTTTGATTTGCTCAAACGCTCCGTCCATCATCCCCTTTTGTATCGGTGAATCTAGATCCTCATCTCCCCATCCTTTAATCAGAGTATTGCACATAACATTAAATACGTATCTCTGTGTGGGCGCGCTCCATTGCAGGAAAGTATCTAAAATATCACTTACACTATATTGTACACTACTCATCATCCAATTCCTAGCAAGAGAATCTAATTTAGTCCGTTCTTCCAAATCTGGAAACTGACTATGGGATTGTCTCCTAGACGACGCAGGAGAAAAGAAAAGAGGTCCCAGAAAAGGTGACAAAAGACCTGAAACAGTATCGGCTAAACGCCGTCGAGCTGCAGTGGAATCGGACACTAAAACAGGGGACAATGTATTCTGTAAAACAGAAGAAGAATCTGTAGCAAAGGAAACGACAGATGGAGAGGGCTGAGGAACAGGAGATTGGGGTACAGATGTCACTGGCAAAGGGGGCGGAGCTGGAATCACAGGAATAGGCAATTGTGCAGGAACCAAAACAGCTGGATTAACAGCAGGTTGCAATGGCGGTGCATTAGCACCTAACACATAAGGAGGAGGTAATGTCAACAAATGGGACATAAAAGAATCGTCATCAGGAGGTTTACTCTTTGATACAGTAGGTAACACAGGATAGCATCTATCTATTGCCATACGGTGTTGTCTTTCCGACACCTCAATTACTTGATCAGCTTAGTCATTTTTAAATTGTTGGGCAGCCTGTAAAATCGACATACTCTGCTCTTTCTTATCTTTCTTCATTTGCTTAATTTCTTTCTGTTTGGCTTCCTTTCGCCATAGGCGAAAAGAGTCAAACATTGCCGGCCGGGCTTTCCTCTTGAATAGAATTGTTTCCAAATTATCTAATATATCTGGCTCAAAAGAACCATTTTGTGGCCACTGTAAAACACCGTCTTTCTTAGTGTATCGGATCCATGTTTCATTAAAAACAATAGGGCCCAGACCATGTTTTGAGTACAGTTCGTAAGTAGGAGTTCCAACTGGAGGTATCGGACAAGAAACCTCTAGCCGGGAATCCCTAGAGCAACCAAAACAACAACATTTCTTAAACTTACTAAATCCAGGCATTTCGTAACAAACTGGATTTCCTTACAAACGTCAAGGGATTTTCAGACAATAGAGTCACAGCACAAACATACTTACCCCTTGGCTTTGGTTAGCGCGCTAATCGAATAACAAAATACAAAAACAAAGAGAGTGGGCGCTACCCACAAATACTTAACTAAATGCTTTTCACGCGCCAACAGATGTCCGTCTAACGTCTCGCGATACCAATCATCACCAAAGGGCCAAGGCAGGATGACAGTCAGGGCAGCAGTCGTCAGCAGCCGTCGGGAAGGAGTAGCCACGCTTCAAAAGACCTTCGGTCCACTTCGACATGCAGGGGTCGCTCACGTGGTTCGCGAAATCCTCCGGAATTATCTTGCCAAGCTCCTCCTCACGACTCTCAGGCAAAAACTACTACCACTGAAGTCGCCCACACGTTGGGCCGCCAATTGGAGAACCTGACCTTATGGGCCAGGTGGCGCAGGGCACGCCTAAGACCTCCGAGTTCACCTGCCTTGACCGACAGAGACACGTGACACTCTGTTAGGCGTAGAAAAGTAGTTTTATTAGCTGCAGCTAAGCACAGTTATCACACAGGTAGGTTCTCAAGAGACTGCCACTTCAATCCGTGGCGCACAGTCTTTTATACAGCACAAGTTTATAATTACAACTCCCAATATACACAAAATTGACAAATAGGAATAGTTCAAAAACAAGCTATCAAATGTCTAACACACACCCTCCTTTCAAACCCTGTGTGCTCTCCTCCCCTTAGGTTAATCAACACTAGTGCCCGTAATTCAATTTGCAGGTGGCAAAACATGTGCAAAATGCTTCAAAAGAAGGACTATGTAACAAGAGAACACACGAAGAGAATAGTGAAGGCCAGTTAAATAAGATAAGGTAGAGAAGAATGGTGGGACCCAAACAGTGGAGTAAGACATGGATTAATCAGTCTAGACACAGCTTTGCGAACTCGGCCAGACCCTGACATCAGTATTGCACACAAGGACACAGGTTGTTCTTTAACGAGAAAAACATGGAGCAGCTGAAAAAGGTAGAAAGACCATTTTACCGCGTTAGCCGTGCTGCCTGAGTGAGGCAACATAAAATGGCGACTAAACACAAAATGGCAGCTGTAGCGAAGCGGGGCCAAAACTACGTAACCTCACCCCCAAGGTGAAGCCAGGCATCCAAGCGCAGCTGGGGCCATTGCTTTCATAAGCAGAAGGCTGACCCCCAGAGAGAAGTGTTGGTCAGCCATTGTAAGGGAGGCCTTTGCTGTGGTTTGGGCTCTGAAGAAGTTGAGGCCATATTTGTTTGGTACTCACTTCATTGTTCAGACAGACCATAAGCCCCTCTTATGGCTAAAACAGATGAAGGGTGAAAACCTTAAACTTTTAAGGTGGTCCATTTCCCTACAGGGCATGGACTTTACAGTGGAACATAGTCCTGGGAGTAACCATGCCAATGCAGATGGACTCTCCAGATATTTCCACTTAGAACATGAAGGCTCAACTGGTCAAGGTTAGTTTAATGTCCCTGCGTTTGGGGGGGTTATGTAGGAGAGTAGAATCTGTTTCTTCTGGTTACCCCCACTTTTTGCTGATGTAACACTGTTTTCGGATTTTAGTCTGGCTGGGGCCCTGCTATTCAGGACCCCAGCCTAGCTGCTTCCTCTCTAAATGGATTCCTCCTAGTACCTTAGGTACACAACAGATTGGATTGTGAGGTGCTCGTATAAGTCCCCGGTATATGGTACACTATGTACCCAGGGCATAGGTATCCCAGAGGCCTATCAGGGGCTGCAGCATGTGTTATGCCACCCCTGGGAAGTTCTCCAAAATGATATCACAGGTCTGCTATTGCAGCCTGGGTAAGGTGGTGCATGCACCCCTTAATGAGATATAGATTCACTATATCTCACCTATCACTGCACATAGAAACCTATCAGTCACCCCTATGGCAGGCCTTATCAATCCTGAATGCAGGGCGCTTGGTTTTGTGAGAGAGGGTGCCCATGCATGAGCAGAGCCCCTCTGCAGCTTTCGGAATATATTCTCCGGCGTTGTCTGTGATGCAGTATACCATATACTTGGGACTTATAAGGGCACCCCAGAATCCAATCTGTGATTTACCTAAGGTACAAGGAATCGATTTAGAGAGGAAGCAGCTAGGCTGGAATCCTGAATAACAGGGCCCCAGCCAGACTAAAGTCGAGAAACAGTAGTACATCAGCAAAAAGTGGGGGTAACCATGAGAAGCAGATCATACTCTCCTACAAGCACACCAAGATTGCAGGCCACCTGCTTGCAGTCCCATTGTTAAATACAATTAAGTGTGTTTGCGCAAATTTGAAGGGAACTAACAACGGTGTCCCATTTCCTACATCACTAGGTTCTGCGGGATCTTCCAGAGTAAAAGGAAGAGTCATATTAACCTGCAGAACACTGATTTAAGCCTAATTCTCATCAGTGACATCTACCGATGAAAGGCAGACGTCTTGGACCTACAGTCCCAGCACCCAGAAAGTAGCAAGGCTGGACAGCGATCGCCAGCGCGCCATCAATGGCATCTCCAACGCGTCGTACTTTCTCCATCAGACGGGGTTGGACATCAGACAAGAAGGAGGAGCTGGTTCCCTGTTTGCCACAGAACCAGAGTTTCAGTGCAAAAGAGCGAAAGAGAAGGATCCCTGTTGTTGATGGCAGGGCTGGTTTGAGGCTTCAGTTTTCAACCTGTCATGTGCTGGTAACCTCTGACAACGTGCGGTCCCTTGAGCCCCTTGGCCTGAGTTTTGGCCACCCCTTTTCTTTGCTCCAACGGAAGGGCAGGGCACCGGAGGATCCTAGATTGGCAAAAGGCCCTACATTGTGGTTCCCATGTTGAAAGGAAAAATAAAATGAAAGAGCAGCCCGAGCGTCCTCTGACCCCGAATAATGAGGGTTGGAGCCTGAGAATGTAGCTGATAATGACATTTTATTGCTTTTTCTGTTTAAGCAGTACCTGGGTCTGCCCGAGATGATCTGTGCCCACGACCAACAAAGAGCACAATATCTGTAGTGCCTGCCGCAGAGGAGGGACACTGGTGCACTACATTGAGACATTGAGACTTTCGAGTGAGCTGTGAGTGTTTGCCAGGAGGGCACTCCAACAGATACTGAGAAGCATTATTTTTATGGAAGGCCTGGATCGAGTGGAAGAAGACAACGGAAGCAGATTTGATGGACGATAGAAGCCTACCAAAGAGGCTTAGAACGGACTTTGGCATAGTTGCACAATTGTTTCCAGTGCCACTGTATAAAAGTGGGTGTGGGATGTTCCCATTTGACTGAATTGCCATGGAAGAGGAACAGCCTCTAGTGGCTCCACCCATAGCATCCAACATCGTCCACCAGAAGTGAATTTGTGTGACTGTTCTTACTGTTCTGCTGGCATTGTTTTAAAATAGTGTTCTGTCTCTACTCTAATAAAGAGTATCTCCATTTCCCCTGAGAGCATTGATAAGGATCGTCACTGTCTCACCTAAGTATATAATAGTCACTGAAATGCATAGGAGCCACTAGATGATTTTAGGACTCGCTTTTGCTTAGGACTAGGAAAATGATAATTCTATTTATAATAGTGGTCATTACTTTATTCTGCTATCTGAATGTTAATGATGACCCGATGCTTTGTTCTCTTTGTATTCCTGCTTATGCCAGCTTAATGAAATGTTTAGAATGTAAAAGCCCGCCTAGCAATGAATTAGGAAATTATGAAAATTAATATGCAAATATTTTCTATGTTCCTACTGGATCATAGGAATGTCTTTAGCTCATGCTAAAAGGACTATCTGTTAAATATTGGACAGATTTGTTAGCATGAGCTGAAAGCCATTTTGTATTTCTGGCCTCTTGTTTGCCATGTGCTCTGTCCTACCTTTCTGTTAACTGCTCTTGTAGCCTGCCTAGAGACAAATTATATTCAGCATCCACCACTTCGCACATGCCCAGAAGGGCCTAGGTAGTAGAATGCACCTGCTTCTCTAGTATAACTGTCAGGTTATTTTTGCTGCTGTATGGAGAAGTAACTCTCCTCCCACTTTGTTGAGCAAGTAGTTTCTGCATGCCCATCTTAGTCATTTTGCATGCTTACATGAGCCAGGACTGCCCCTTGCATTTATGCTTACAATGTAACTCTAAAGCGTATATAAAGCCCCAGTTTTCGGTACTCTTTAGACTGCCTCATTCAGTTGCTAAGGATTCTGTGTGACATAGTCTCACCTCATTTGAGGTTAATAAAATTCTCTGTTATATTTCAGCTTCTGTGCCAATTTCTTCTTTGTTGGTTTAAATGGACTAAGTATCAGTGGAACCCCTGAGAAGTGGATTTTTGATTACTACAAGACAACCTTGTGGAGAAGTAAAAAGAGCTTATTTGAAAATCGGCAAAGCGGCAGCAGTGAAAATTAAAGGGGGA
The DNA here is from genome assembly GCF_964261635.1 of Lissotriton helveticus. Taxonomy (NCBI): domain Eukaryota; kingdom Metazoa; phylum Chordata; class Amphibia; order Caudata; family Salamandridae; genus Lissotriton; species Lissotriton helveticus. Next base: position 1,674,990,570 of record NC_136069.1, on the reverse strand, counting down.
AGGATCGCAAGAATTATCACGTCAAGAGAGATAAGTTCATGATTAGCGCTAAGAGCGGAGTGGTCAGCGTTGTTGTCTGTATGCGGAGATAATTGTGCTGGAGCAGCGTCAGTTACGCGATTGACAAAGCGTGGTTGGCAAGGCGGGCTAGAGCGCATTCTGACGCTACGTGCAGAGCGTGTCAGCCATTTTAAGCTGGTTGGCAGAATAGGAATAAACGTGAGAGCAGCAGTGCATTCAGACGCAACGTCAAAAAGGTGTCATCCATTTATGGTGGTTGGCAGAATCTACAGCGTATTCAGGCACAACGTGCAAAGCGTGCAAGCCAATACAAGGTGGTTGGCTGAATCGGGAGTAACGTGAACGCGCAGATGCCATTTTTAGCTATTTGGAACAACATTGATAAAATTACGAACAAAGCCCTAGAGCAACACATCACATATATTTAAAAAGGAAGTCAGGAACGAGGCTGTAATTTGTGATACGAAAAGAGACTAAGCCATTGTTAAGCATGTAGAGGACATGGTTGGCAAGTTGAAATAAAGGCAGCACCATTCATACTGGTACAAAGCTATGCAAGTGTAGCCATTTTAAGGTGGTTAGCAAAACGGCAAACCTGGTTGGCAAATAAGCAATTGTGGTTGGCAAACAGCTTTCTAAGTTGGTAAATCGACCACAAATATCGCAAATAAAGTAATACTGTTGCGCTGTAGTTCAAATATGTCAATATAAAGATACACTAACAAGTTTAGAGCTGTGCACAAGGTAATACATTTAGAACACTGTTTTTAAAAAAAAGTTATATCTACAGTTTAGTATGCAGTCTGTTTCTGCACCACCACCATTTTTAGAGACACCTGGAAATCAACCGATAATATGGAAAAAATGGTTTGATGCTTTTGTGACTTATCTGTGGGCGATAGGAGCATCCAGATAACGCCCAGAAAGAAAGAAATACTTGCTTCTACATTCTTTAGGGTTCGAGGGTAGATCCATCTATAAACATTTACCTCCCTTAGTCAGAGACAATGCTGAAGAAGACATTGATGAGTATATGGAGACTGTAAGGAAACTGGAGTTGCGTTTTGATGTACAACCTGGTTGTAGTTCGACATACATTTTTCAAAAGAGAACAATTTCCTGGAGAAGATGTTGAAACTTATGTATCTGCATTCAGACAATTAAGTGCAGAGTGTCAATTTGAAGCGTTCAGAGAACAGCTGATTAGAGATCAGTACATTTGCAAATGTACAGATAAGTCTATCCAACAAAAGTTACTCTCAATGGGTAATCGTACTTTGGAAGAGACGATTCGCACAGCTAAATGCTTTGAATTGTCTAAAATTTCAGTAAAGGAACTTGATAAGAAAACTGAGGAAGCTGTTGCAGCAGTCAGAGCTAAAGAGAATAAAACCACACCAGGGTCGCAACGTACAGAAAGGAACAATTTCTTCAAACCAAATGACATTTGTTATAGATGTGGGAATTTGTCTCACAATAAAGGGGACAAGTAATCCCCTGCAAGGAATAAAGTCAGGGGACTTCTATTGGGGTGGGAAATGTTTCTGAATCAATTAGTAAAGAAAGTGATACTATCCAAAGTATTCAAGATGATCTGAAGGAAATGATTATGGTTGTACATGACGAGGAAATTATCACTGGAGATTCATCAGAATGCATCGATCCTTATGTTGAAATTGGTGTGGGTAGCAAAAAACGTATGTTGCTTGTTGATTCGAGTGCAAGGATAACTATGATTATACAAGAAATATTTGAAGAAACTTGGCCAGAAAGACTTTTAGATCCCCCCAAACAGGGCTCCTGTTTCTTATGAGGGGCAAAAAATAGATTTAGCTGGGTATTTTGAGGACGTTTTACAGTTTAAAGGAAGAAGAATACTTGGGAAGATTTACGTTACCATAAAAGGTTTAAACATTTTGGGGTGGTTTCACCAGGGTTTGTTCCAAATGGTTCTTGGACCAGGTACAAGAGAGCAAGTAAGTGTGGTTGATTCTTCAGACTACACAGAGAAATTGAGTCTTGCATTCCCTGAAGTCTTTGGAAAAGGTCTTGGAATGATCAAAGGTTTTACACACGAAATAACAGTAAAAGATGGAGCAATTCCTGTAAAACACAAGGTGAGGAATGTACCCTTCAGTGTAAGGGCCAATTAAGAAAAAGAACTAAATGAATTGTGCATGAAAGGCATCATTGAACTAATAGAGTCATCTCTGTGGCTATTTCCTCTGGTAGTGGCACGTAAAAAGAATGGTGATTTGCGTGTTTGTGTGGATTTGCGTATTTTGAACAGGAACATTTGGATTGACTCTCATCCCTTACCCAAGATCACAGAGCTGTTAGCGCTTATAAAAGGGGCAAGATGGTTTACTAAACTGGATTTAGCATCGGCATACCATCAGGTGGTGTTAAATCCATCTTCGAGACATTTGACTGCATTTGTTTCCCCTTTTGGTACCTATCAACATTGCAGAATGCCGTTGGCCTCGCGACAGCGGCAGCAGTTTTTCAGAGATTGATGAGTCAATTGTTTAAAAGTACTCCAGGAGTTATCGTTTTCCAAGACGATGTGTTATTTTTGGGTGAAACAAGAGAAGGTCATGATAATTCAATAAATCAGGTGTTGGAAATGATGGCGGAGATAGGGATTGTACTCAAAAGTGAGAAGTGTGGAGGAGCTACGCTAGCAACCAAGATGGCCGCATAAGCTCCCGGCTCCGTCGACCTCCGTCATTAGCTGAATAATCCTGTCGTATATCCTGATTTCGTGCCCGACCTCCGTGTGGCTGAAGCGTTGCAGAGCCTGATGGTGCATTCCCGGGACTTTTACCGGCTCGATTGACGGAGTTACACCATGTTTCATTTTTCGGCCTAACCCAGCGTGTGAGCCGGGGCCTTGAGTACTGGCCCAGCCGGGTTTCAGTTGAACAACATCGGCCGCGGGACTCGGGCAGAGTCCGGTCTTTCGAAGTGGAGGTCATCCTTGCCCGATCTGGATGGCCGTCATGTGGTCTGTGACAATAAAGGAACGGTGACAAGACACGTCTGTGGCTGTGGGCGGGGGTCCCCATCCCGGAGACCCGGTAGCGCCCCCCGGGTTCGACTGGCTGGAGTCCTCGCTCGCAGTGGCGGAGTATAGATCGCTGAATCGATAGGTCGCCCTCTGTTGCCGTCCGCTCCGCTCTTGCCTGTTCCCCCGGAGTTGTCCGGCCCTCTGGGGTAAAAGACTTAGTTTGAAGTCGAGCAAGAGGAGATGGATCGGACGGAGTGTGTGCTGTCGCTGAGGACTGTAATGGCCGCCATCGATGATCGTTGCAGTTGAGACTGGGCGTTTGAGACCGGACACTGATCCTTTGCAAGACCTGAAAAACGCTGAGTTCCCCACGATGCATGTTTTAACGGAGAAAGAGGGCCCCGTGCAGGAAAAAGAATTGATGCCCTTGGTCAGTGCTTGAGTAACAACTTGCGAGCTCGAGATTTCTGAAAGCTCACTACACCCAACAGTGCTACCGATCGAGATGGAACCACCCAATTCTTCACTCCTGGAGAACTCCATTAGTAACTTTTGGATTGATCTAACATCTTTCTCCTCCCATGTAGTTTCACTACGTTTTCGGAGGGAACAATATCGAGACTTACTGTCGGTGGGGGAGTATTTCAGTATGGGTGGAGTTCTTAAAAACCTAAAATTTTTTACTTGTTCCAGCTGCAATTGTTTTGAACTCCTTGGGCACTTTGACTCTCCTGTCAATGCGGTGATTCTAACGGTGGGAGTTCGCAGGAAGGATCGGAAGGGCCAGGGATGAGCTTGACTGTCTGGGTTCGATATTACGACTTCAATGGATACGGGATTTGCTACCTTGATTGATGCGGGAGGCTGGGCGGTATTCATAACTTCCCCTGTTTGGTTTTGCTAGTAATTCCTAATACTTTTTTGGAATATATTGCAGGGGTCGTTTGCTTCTGGTGGGGAAGGGGAGACCGGGAGCCTGTGTGACGAATTCCTCCTCCACTTTCCTTTTTTGGGAATTAGTTAGATGGGCTGACAGGTACACTGCTAGTTGGGGTTAGGCGGGAGCCATATGCCGGGGTGCAGGTAGGGGGGAGGGGTGTTTGTTGTATTGTCTTTGTTTTGTTTCTATGTTTCAAACTCCGATTCAAATCCTGGTATTGGGTGCCTTCCTGGGGGGTTATCCTGATTGGTGGGTGGACGGGTCCTAGGGGTGGTTATGTTATACGAGATCTTTCACAATGTCTTGCCTTTAATTGCTGCAAGTGGGTAGCGATCATTGTTTTGCTCACTGTTTCTATCGTGTTGCGCTTGAGATAAGATCGCACGCCATTTTAACCTGAGATTTAGCTTTCACCATACGGATTCTCCATCTACTGCTTACCATATGTTTTGTATAATTGTTGCTTACTCCGTGATGTAAGGCATCTGCCATTGGATTTTCTTGTTTTTTCAATAATAAAAAGAAATTTAAAAAAAGTGAGAAGTGTGTGTTTCTCAAGGAAAAAAAGGAATTTCTTAGTCATGTTGTTTCGCATGATGGTGTTGAAACCCGTCTGGGCTTGGTTAAGGCTATTGTTGATGCAAGTCCACCTACTGATAAGTCTGGATTGAAGTCTTTCATTGGACTTAGTGAATTTTATTCTTTGACTAACATGTTGAAGAAGAGCGTCCCTTTCAAGTGGGATAAGATTTGTCAGGAAATTTTTGATTGGATAAAATTACAGTTGGTTAGTGACAGGATTTTGAAACCTTTTGATCCCAACAAAAAAATGTACAATAACTGTTGATGCAAGTGGATTTGAACTAGGTGCGGTCCTTACTCAGGAAAATAGGCACACAGACAATACTATAGGTTATGCTTCTAGGGTTCTGAGAGGAGCAGAAAATAATTTCTCAGTCATCGAGAAAGAATTGTTGGTCTGTTGGTGGGCTATTAGGAAGTTTAACCCATTTATTTGGGGAAGTCATTTCATATTGAGGACGGATCATAGTCCATTAGTATCTATATTGTCCGAAGAAAAAATCAAAGAGCACACACCCATAATTGCCATATTGTCATCAAAATTGTTGCAATACCATTTTGAAATGGTTTACTTACATGGTCAAAAGAATGGATTACCTTTCCCAATTTGCAGTTACAGTGAATGATTCTGATTTTGAGAAAGAAGATGATCAAGATGACTGTTTTGTGACTGCACTTGATGTTGAAGAGTTGTGTGCCGTGAGTGAATCTGAGTGGAAAAGAGAGTTGATGAAGGATGAGGTTCTCGTACAAGTTATGAACTTTGTCAAAAAAGGATGGCCAAAGAAAAAAAACGTTTCTTATCAATTTCAAACATTTGTAAAAATTTCTGATGAGCTTACAGTAGAAGGTGGTATTCTTCTACGTGGTGAAAGGCTCATTCCTCCTGAAAGCTTAAAGACACATTTGTTAAATGGTGCGCTTGAGGGACATTTGGGGAAGACATTCACAAAACGTAGGCTGAGAGGTGTGTTCTGGTGGCCACATATGGATGTGGGTATAGATGAACTTGTCGATAAATGTGTAGTTTGTAGATCATCTGACAAGAGTCATAAAGTGAGGACACCACCCATGAAACCAGTCGATTTCCCAGGTAGACCGTGGGAAAAAATTGGTATTGACCTAGTGGGACCGTTCAATCTCCTTCCCTCTCCTTCTCGTTTTGCTGTAGTGGCTATTGACTACTATTCAAAGTGGACAGAAGTTCGATTCATCAGTGAACCTAATACAGCAAACATTATCCATTTTTTGAAGGATATTTTCTTGCGAGAAGGTTTCCCTTCTTCCATTATGTTTGACAATGACGTACAGTTCGTAAGATCAGAATTTCAGAATTTTTTTAAACAAGGTAGAGTTATACATCAGAAGAGTTCTTTTTATCATCCTCAAGCAAACAGCCTTGTTGAGCGGATGAATGGAGTCTTAAACAATTGTGTGCAATGGCCTATTGCTAGTAAGTGTGTTGTAGAAAATGCGGTGCGTTCAATGCTTTGGTTTTACCGCACTACTGCACATTCTTCAACAGGAGTGTCTCCTTTTGAACTTTTGAAAGGTAGGAAACCATTCACTAAAATCTGCCCTGGGTGGATGTCTAAATGGGTAAAGATTAATGTTATGGATGATGTAGATAGTTATGCAAGAAAGAGTGTTAGTAAGGCCCAAGAAAAACAGAAGAACTATGTTGATGAAAGAAAAAGGGTTGTTCAACACAAGATCTCAGTGGGGAAGTTGTGTGTATTAAAAGTCCAGTTCACACAATTCTCAGATTCTTGCATTGTTGATAAAATTTGTGGGAATGCTGTAAGAGTTAACAACAAGAATTGGTGGAACATTTGTAGAGTTTTTAAAGAAAAGGATCGGAGGGTTACTAGCAGTAAATATAATTGTAATGCATCTCTTGCTAATTCTAATACCAAAACTGTTTCTATGTCGAAAAATTACAATTAAAATGTACCACATCTTCGCAGGAGCATGAGGATTTGTAAAGTTCCTCTGAGATTTAGATGAGTATACTTTGTGTATTGATTCTATGTTTTTTCCAGAATTACCCGTTAAGTTAATTTGCATTCTCCTTCTTGTCATTCTTTCTTTTATTTAATTTTATTTTCTTCCTTCTTTGCTGTATTGCTTACATTCTTGATTTCGTTTTTATTCTTTAAAGTTTTGGGAAAAGGGAGATAATGTAGTGTTCTGTGGTTTGGTGCCTGGCTGCTCAGGCACCCGTAGATGGAACTCCCATGTTTTCTTGTTCTATATTCCCTTTAAGAATGTGGTGGGTTCAGGAGTTGGCAGTTGATTCCTGACTGCGTTACCCTCCTGTCTGTTGCCGTGTATCTCTTGAGAGTCAATAAATCTGAACTTTACATGAAGAAGTCTGAGGTAATTACTACAGAAAAGTGTTAAACAAAAGATTAAGATGCTGCAAGGACTAGATCCTTGCAAAGTGAGAAAAAATACTGGTTTGCAAGGTCATTCGCTGGCTTGTCTTTTTAGAAATGTGTGTAAAAGAGTTTTTCATCATTTGAGAATGTTAGCAGTACATCATTCTCAAATGCGGAAATTAGTAGGAAGATTGAACTATGCAAAAAGTCCAGCAATAATTTTAAGAAATTTAAATAGTGCTCTTTTGCATGGGCCAGTAACCAGATGTAAAAAAAGTTTGTGATGAAATAGAGTTTCGTTACTTTGGTCCTGAACAAGAGTGTAGAGAAAGAGAGACATTGATAGAAGTGGGTGTTGAAGAAGACGTGGAAGATAGTAGTATTGAGAAGTTCAAAGAAGAAATTACAAAGTTTAAGGACATTTGTTGTGGAAGACCAAATTATGTTTGTATATGTTGTCAAAGAACTCACTATAGAAATCAAAACAGGAATGTTGATCTGTATTCAAAAAGTGAAAAAGAAAACAATGGTAAGTGGAAGGAATTTGCAACTTATTTGTTGGTAGAAGATTGCTTTGAGTTGGGTAGTGATCAACGTATTTGTAAATATTGTGATACCAAATTAAAGGATAACAAAATGCCAGCTAGAGCTGTACATAATAACATTGGGTTGGTAGGTATTCCTCCAGAGCAGGTAGATTTAAATACTTATGAGTCCATTCTGATTAAATCTGTGCACCTGTTTCAGGCTATTGTTCATATGGAGCCTAAAACAGGTAAGTTGCCTCCCACAGATTTACTGAGATGATTAAAAGGAAAATTTGTGTATTTACCTAAACAAAAATATTGAAACTATTCGTTTAGAGAATGAGGAAACTGAACCTGTAGTTATTTTAGTTAATGGTGTTCATACAAAGAGTCTGAAAATATGGCAAGAATTAGGAGATGTGGGCAAAGTGCAAAAGGCTACGTTAAATCGCACAAAAACAATGATTACTAGAAAAAATGTGTATGTGGAAAAAGAAGAAATATTTTTAGGAGATGATAGCGAAATTTCAAGTGGCCTTTTTGAAAAAGTGGCCATGTACAAAAATGAAGAAATTTATGAACATTATAGTGTACATCCTTTACATTCCAAAGAAGTGATGGGAAATACTATTGAATTTTTCCAAATGAAGAAAGTGAAGGGGACTCCCATGAGTGTTTGGGAAAAAAGTTTGGAAGCTCGTTGTTTCCACAGCTCTTTCCCACTGGAAAAGGTGGACGAAATGACAAACGAACCAGTACAGATTCCCATATCAGAGTATAGAACAACAAGATTGTACTCAGAAAATCCAAGATTTCGACAATGTATCCCATATATATTTCATCTTTTGTTTGAAAGCGACTTGTCTGGACTTTTCTTTTGCAGTCACAACATATTAAAAACAGGAGTTCATCTTCAAAAAATTTCTGCAAAGGAACTCATGGACAAAGTACAACAGAGGTGATCATTTAGAATCTCAATTGATTAATTTGATGGCGTGTCAAAGTGGTACTAATGAGTATTGGTATCATCATCATGGAGAACTTAAATGTATGTTAAGGAACTTAGGAACTCCTACATGGTTTGTTACGCTAAGCTGTTCTGAATATGTATGGGACGATTAACTTGAATCTCTTCGAGAAGCAAATTCAAATATTAAAAACATTGAATTCAGGAGGACTGTGTTCCATGGATCCTGTAAATGTGTGCAGATATTTTGACCATAGGTTTCAAGCTATAATGTCTTTTATTTGCAATAAAAACAATCCTCCTCTTGGAGAAGGTATTGATTTCTTTTGGAGAAAGGAGTATCAAGCTAGAGGTGCTCCTCCTATACACATGTTTTTATGGATCAAGGATGCACCCAAATTTGGAACTGATTTAGATGAGACTGTTTTATATTTTATTGAAGACCATGTTACATATGCTATATCAAAAACAAGATAAGAAAACAGCTTAAGACAACAAGTTTTACGGTTTCAAACTCATCGAAGTGGCAAATACTGTTGACGGAAATACAAGTCAAAGGAAAAGATTTATACCAAATATCGTTTTGGATTTCCCCGCCCTGTAATATCCAAAGGAGCAGTCAACAGCTTCATGTCAACAGTGAGGCATATTATCACTAGAAAATATCCCAAAAAAACTTACAATTTAAAAAGAAATGAACAATCAAAGTGTATTAATGATTATAATCCAGTTATTTTGTTGATATGGAATGCTAATATGGATATCCAGTATGTTGTGAATATTTCCATTGCTGTTGCTTGGTATGTAAGGTCATACATAACAAAATCTGAAAAGATGGAGTTGAAAGAAATGTGGGAAGACATTTCCCAAGAGAAGACTCTTAGTAAGAAACTGTACAGCTTTAGTTTGAAGATGCTGTCCCATCGAGACATTGGATCTTACAGATGTTCGAATCGGTTGTCCTCTGCAAGTTTATATTCAACGTCAAGAGGAATCATTTGGGTTAGTCTAGGTCTTGCTTCAACATCGAGTACTTAACCGCTTCGCTTGCGTCCTTTTCTTCCAACATCATGGGAATTCTAAATGTACCCAGGGTTTGTGGATTCCCCAGTGAGCATCCCAGAAATTAGCCAAAATACAGCAAAATATTTTTTGTTATTTTTTTTTTTTTAATGCGAAAAACGGGCTGCAAATGAAAGCGTCTGGGTTTTTCCTTGCAAATTTTATCAAAAAAGGGTTTGTGGGGCTGAAATCACAATTTTCCCAGTTTTTAGGGAATGACAGACTTTTGTCGTAAAGGACAAGTTACTTACTTTCGGTAACGCTTTTTCTGGTAGATACAATATCTGCCTGTGGATTCCTCACCTTGTGAATATCCCCCTTGCGTCAGCAACATTCGGAATTTTTCTTCGTAGCACGCCGGCGTGGACGACGTCACAGGAGCACGGCATCGCGCGCGACTCCGTCTGACGTCACAGACTCCTTATTAGACCCACGTCAGCGTAATGACGTCAGTTCCGCCCTTTTTTCCGTGCCTTCGAGGCACCCGGACGGACCAACGACAACAAATATGCATATATACAATGTACACAGTACATACAAACCAAAATAGCACACAGTGCATAGCAAAGATATCAAAACCCAAAATATATCCAAACAATAAAACCAGGTATAGCAGAGTGGACAACGGGGAGGCGGGTGGGCATGTGAGAAATCCACAGGCAGATATTGTATCTACCAGAAAAAGCGTCACCGAAGGTAAGTAACTTGTTCTTCTGATAGATATATCTGCTGTGTGGATTCCTCACCTTGTGAATAGAGTCCCACAGCAGTCCCCACTCCCGGAGGAGGGTGGCCACTCTGCTATACCAGGAAATCTTGGAGAACAGAGCGCGCGAAGTGGCCGTCCCTCCTCACCTCGGAATCCAAGCAGTAATGCTTCGCGAAAGTGTGGAGGGAGGCCCAAGTCGCAGCCCTGCAAATGTCCTCAACAGGAACACCTCTAGACAAAGCAGATGTTGCAGACTTTGCTCTAGTTGAATGTGCTCTAATACCCTCAGGAGGGTCCTTACCCGCCAAAGAGTAGCAAATCTTGATGCACAGGATTATCCACCTGGAAAGTGTGCGCTTGTGCACTGCTCTGCCCTTCTTGCAGCCAGCAAAACCAATAAACAGCTGGTCATCCATCCGGAAGTCTTTAGTTCTGTCCAGATAAAAAGACACCGCCCTCTTAGGGTCCAAACGGTGAAGTCTCTCCTCCTCCTTGGAAGGGTGGGGGGAGGATAGAAGGTAGGAAGGGTAATGGATTGTCCTAGATGGAAGGGAGTTACCACCTTAGGCAGAAAAGCAGCCCTGAGCCTAAGAACCAGCCTTTCAGCATGAATGGTCAGGAATGGGGGTTTGGAACTAAGAGCCTGAAGCTCACTCACCCTCCTTGCCGAGGTGATAGCTACTAAGAAGACCGTCTTGAAAGACAAAAGCCTCATGAGACACTTGTGTAAGGGTTCGAAGGGGGAACCCATCAAAAAGGTTAACACAAGATTCAAATCCCAATGAGGAATAACAAAAGGAGTAGGAGGGAATCTATTAGTGAGTCCCTTCAAAAATCTTAAAACCACTGGAGACTTAAAAAGAGAAGGCTGATCCGGCAAACAAAGAAAAGCCGACAAAGCCGAAAGATACCCCTTGACCGTGGCAACAGCAAATCCTTGCTGCGCCAAAGAAAGAGCAAACTGCAAAATGTCAGACAAATGAGCCTTCAAAGGGTCAACATCTCTCTCCCTACACCAAGAGACAAATTTAGACCACCTATACGAATAAATGGACTTAGTGGAGTCACGCCTGGCAGAAAGAATGACATCCACCACATCGTGAGGGAGAGAAAAGGAATTCAAGTTGCCCCGTTCAATCTCCAGGCATGAAGGTGTAATGTCTGGAGGTGGGGGTGTAGAACCTGTCCCTCCATCTGAGAGAGGAGGTCTGCCCTGTGAGGGAGACGGAGCGTCGGGTGAGAGGAGAGGTGGAGAAGGTCTGTGTACCACACCTTTCTTGGCCAGTCCGGGGCGACCAATATGACTTGGGCCCGGTCCTGGCGTATCTTCCTCAGAACCCAAGGAATCAAGAGTATGGGAGGAAACGCGTAAAGAAGTTGATTTTTCCAACTCAACTGAAACGCGTCCCCCAAGGCTCCTTGCATCGGAAACTGGAGACCGCAGAATGACAGGCAGTGAGCATTCTCGCGAGTGGCGAACAGGTCCACCCGAGGAGTCCCCCACATCTGAAAGATGTCGTGAACCACCTCCGGGTGAAGCCTCCACTCGTGGTCGGCAGAGAACTGCCGACTGAGACAGTCTGCACGAACGTTCAGTACTCCGGCCAGATGATTTGCCATCAGACAAATCTGATGATCCTGAACCCAGGACCAGAGACGCAGAGCCTCTCTGCAGAGACACTGCAACCCTACTCCTCCCTGTTTGTTGACGTACCACATCGCGGTCGTGTTGTCCGTCAGGACTTTAACTGACTGACCGCGAAGGGAAGGGAGGAAGGCCTTGAGCGCTAAACGTATCGCCCGCAATTCTAGAAGGTTGATATGAAGCAACCTTTCCTCTGGAGACCAAAGCCCTTTGACCTCCAGGGCCCCAGATGAGCACCCCACCCTAGAGTGGATGCATCCGTTATCACTGTGGCCACCGATGGAGGAAGTTGAAAAGGCTTTCCTTGAGACAGATTGCCTTCCACGCCCCACCAAGACAGATCCGCTGCAGTTTCTCTGAAGATCCTCACTGACTCCCTGAGATCCCCGTTGTGCTGATACCACTGCCTGCGGAGGCACCACTTGAGTGCCCTCATGTGCCAGCGTGCATGATCGACCAACAGAATGCAAGAAGCCATCAGACCGAGCAGACGAAGGACCTTCAAGACTGGAACAACCGCTCCATTGTAAAATAAAGGAATCATTTCCTGTATGTCGTGAATCCTTTGAGGTGGAGGGAATGCACGACATACAGTAGTGTCCAGTACCGCACCTATGAACAGGTTGCGCTGGGAGGGCACCAGGTGAGACTTGGGTACATTTATCGAAAAACCCAACCTGTGTAACAACTGAGTTGTCTCTTGCAGATGATGAAGCACATTCTCCGCTTTGATCAGCCAGTCGTCCAGATAGGGGAACACAGGAATCCCCGATCTTCTGAGATGCGCAGCCACCACTGCCATCACCTTGGTGAAAACTCGAGGCGCAGTAGTAAGCCCAAAAGGAAGGACCGCAAACTGGTAGAGTTGCGATCCCACCGTAAAACGGAGATACTTCCTGTGCGACTTCAGGATTGGGATGTGAAAATACGCATCCTGCAAGTCGATCGACACCATCCAGTCTTCTTCCATCAGCGCTTGAAGAACCTGTGCAAGTGTGAGCATTTTGAACTTCTCCTGTTTGAGATAGAGGTTCAAAATCCAGAGGTCCAGGATTGGCCGAAGTCTGCCATCCTTCATGGGTATCAGGAAATACCGGGAGTAGCACCCTGACCCCTTTCCTGCTCTGGAACCACCTCTATCGCACCCTTTCTGAATAGTGCCAGGACTTCTTCCTGCAGGAGAAGAAGATGGTCCTCCGAACAATAACCTTGGCAAGGAGGATAATTGGGAGGGAACTCCTGAAAAGGAAGTGCATACCCATTTTCTACGAGATTGAGAACCCAAAGATCTGATGTAACCGATTCCCAATCTCGTAGAAAATGAGTAAGACCCTACCTGAAAGGAGCTACGCCGAGGGAGAGAACCTGTACATCTGACCCATCTGACCCACGGACCTCGCCGCACCCGCTCCGCGGGTGCCGCATCACCTGGAGGACTGCCTGTCTTGCAGAGAGGGGGCTGCGGACTGCGGGAACTGAGCTGCGGTAGTCAATGGGGCTGCGAGATTACCAGCTTCCGGTCCGCTCTCCCTGTTGCTCCGCCGGCTGCCCACCTGTGGCCTTTTAAACCGCCAGTGTCCTTTTCCCTTCGGGACTACTTCCTAAGACCCTACCTGAAAGGAGCTACGCCGAGGGAGAGAACCTGTACATCTGACCCATCTGACCCACGCCGCTCTATTGAAAATATGAAAAATAGGCCCCTTGAAGATATCCTCCCTTATTCCATTTCTCAAGAGGGAGGTTCCCGTGATATTAGCCATCACTTATCATCCCAGGAGGATGTTCCCATACTATTACGGGATGATATTGTAAACCCCAGCTCAACTACCCAACAGACTTCTGGTGTCACCCCTATTCCCAGTTCCAGCATTTTGGCTGTTGACTTAGTCACTCAAACTCCTACTGTAGTAAGAACAAAGATAATTAAGACAAAGCAAGTAGTTGTGGCTGAGATGCATGGCCCACCACCAAACAAGCGCAGAAGGAAACTTAGGGGAGGGCAGAGAAAAAGAAAATTTCCCCATTCTGATTTTGGAAAAGCCTCTAAGCTCTCTTCCATTTCTGATAGGATAACACTGGATGCCCACAAAGCTCTTCTTGATAAGGGCACTAATACCATGGACCCAGTAAATGTCCCCGGGGAAATTCCACACAATACATCTCCCCCCGCTACCTCTATAGGGAATATTGAATTTCTACTTAGATCACTGCTTTTGCCTATTAGTGACAGTTTGAAAAAAGTGGAGATCAGATTCACTATTTTGGAGGCAACTATTAGTAGCCTGAAAACAGCGGCTACTAAACCGGGTAGTCCTCCTGAGCATACTCCCCCTCCTAACTATCTTCCCAATAACCAAAATGTCTCAGTAACTGCGGGATTTCCCCTGGTTCCTATCGCTGCACCCCATCCACAACCTCTCCTGGCCAACTTAGCCCCAACACTATCTAGCAAACCAAATATTCCTTTTTTACAACCAGTAGGCCCTGTTCCCCCTCTGATCATTCCAGATGGGGTTGTATCTAATACTAGTGTCGCTCCCCCGCTTCCTGAGAAGCCCGCCCCAAGACCACGGAGACCAGACTTGCCACCTGAGGCTAATAGGTTAACAGTGGTTATGGCGGTTGTTCCTCCTCTTGAAGTGGGTGAAGGAGAAAACTTCCACTCACTCAAAAGGAAAATTATCAAATGGTTGAACTGGAATAGACCTCTCCCGGTGCATCTTAACAATGAAATAATTATGGTGAGAAGGGTACCTTGGCTGGGGAAAACTAGAAAATCAATTATTGGGGACTGTATTATGGTGAGTTTTCGAGACCCTAGGACTGTTTCACATATATGTGCAGGGTCAAATAGATCTTCAGACTCTACCATACAGACTTTGCCAGTGTCCTTTTTCTTCCCCCCTAATCATATGCACCTTGAATCGACAAAAGAAAACTGGACGAGGGTTGAACGGAGGGCTGGACATCGGAGGTATGCTGCACGATCCTTTTATCAACTTCCGGACACACCTTTCTTTGAGTACAATCGTTTTACTTGTCTAAATGGACTAGATGGGGTTGATTGACTGCTTCCAACTCTTGAGGCTAATACAGATACTTCTGGCAATGGTCCTGGTGTAATATATGGTACTGGTCCCCTTCTATTTCTTCTTTTGTAACTTCCCCTACTGTAGCCCCGGGGCACCCATTCTCACAGGGATCAGAAATTACTACTAATAATCTAGATCAAAATAAGGACCAATGCTTACCACCTAATTTACCTAATAGGGAAACTGTCAACACTGTCAGCATAATGTATTGGAATGTGGCTGGCCTTAGGTCTAAATTATCGAACCCCATCTGGTTAAAAATAATTGAAGAGATGGAAATTCTTTGTATTCAGGAAACCTGGACCCTTGAACCCCTTCACCTTCCAGGCTATAAAACTTTCTTTACATCTGCAGTAGAGGCTCATCATGGTAGGGCTAAAGGGGGACTGACCACGTTCATATCCAACACCTTAAATTGTAAGAAGATTTATCTACTCTCCAATAACCCGTACTATCAACTAGTGCGGATCAATGTAAGCAAGGAACTGTGTCTTTTAATTATACATTTTTATAACAACATCTCTCCTGCTGTCCTGGAACTGACCCTAAAGATGTTAGGTAATGATCTAAACAAAGAATCCGATAAAAACACTAGGGATGTTTGGGTAGTTTGGGGGGGTGATTTTAACTGCACTATTTGCAAGAAAAGCCAGAAAGGCGCATGCGGTATTTTGCTGGATCCGGATACTGAGTTAACTCATTTTAAACACTCCATTTGTGGAGATCTGCTAAATGAGATCCTCCACACGGAAGATCTAGGATTTGCAAATGAAATTGCCCTAACAGAGCTCCCCTTTACTCCAACGTTCAACGGTAGGGGTGTTTTGTCTACAATAGATTTTGTAATAACTTCTGCTAGGCATAGACACATGGTTAAGAGGTGCTGGACCTTAGACACCCCACTTAGTGATCACTACCCGATAATAACGGAGATTAGAAATCCCTTTCAGGCAGTGGATATAGAGAAAAGATCTATGCAGAATATTACTGATATTAGCATGGCAAAACAAAATGGCTATGCATTAAAGTGGGATAGGGTAATCCCAAGTGATTTTTTATCCAATCTGGTAAACGAGTGTTTGCCTAGTTTTTTGTCCATCCTGGATGAAAGTGCTACTAGCCAGGAGACACTTAAACAGTTCGAGGTTATTGCTGCACAAATTAAGGGCAATCTGTGGGTTACTCCTAAATCAAGTAAGGAAAAGATGGGAAAATGGTTTGATTGTACGTGCACAAAGGCCCATACTGAGCTTAAGAGAGCCCTACATGCTAATACCCGCAATCCCCTAAGAGTTAGGGAGGCGAGGAAACTTTACCAGCATGCACTAAAAAGAAGAAAATTGGCAATTAAAACTGAAGCCTGGAAAAAGCTTTGCGATGCCTCACTAAGTAAGGACGCTTCCGCCTTCTGGAAAGCAGTAAATGCTCCCTTCTTTGATGTGGGAAAAGCACGTATTGAAATTGCCATTACTGAGGACTCTTGGGTGGGCCATTATTCTAGCCTGTATAGTACCCTAACGGATGAGAAGGTTTCCCCATTGCCATTATTAATGGCTAACAAGGGGGAAATGAGAGCGAATGGCTTGGAATTAAAATTTACCTTAAAAGAAGTTACTGAGAGCCTCAATGCAACACGGGGCGGTAAAGCCCCAGGCCCAGACGGAATACCTCCTGACCTGTTTAAAAATAATCCTGGTTTATGGGCTCCTTTACTAGTGCAACTATTTAATGCATCCCTAAAGACGAACTTACCTCCATCGTGGTTTATGTCGGTTATTGTTCCAATTTTTAAAAAAGGGGACAGACAAAACCCTACCTGTTATCGCCCCATCTCCCTACTGGACAGTACTGTAAAGATATTAGGGAGAGTAATACTAGGCAGGCTGCAAGAATGGTCGGACGACAACTCTATAATTAGCGACCTACAATACGGGTTCCAAAAGGGGCTGGGGACAGTAGACCAGGGCCTGAATTTATTTATCCTACACCAGAAATATACCAAGGCAAGACGTGAACCCATTTACTTTACTTTCGTTGACTTGACGTCAGCGTTTGACTGTGTTTCACACAGCAAATTATGGGATATTATGGAATCTCTTGGTATAGAAGGAAACTTAATTACCTTTCTTAAGGATTTGTATTCTGGTGCCATCGCAACAATGCGATATGGTAAAAAAGGTGAACGCACTAGATCCTTTGACATTGGGCGCGGGGTGCGCCAGGGCTGAGTTATAGCACCTTTTCACTTCCTGGTATATATCAATGGTATAGAGAATGCGCTATTGGGAACAACCTGTGATATGCCTAGGGTTGCCAAAAGACCAATCCCTGCGTTACTTTACGCAGATGATGCGGTCCTAATGGCACGCACCCCGGTGGCTCTGCAATGTCTTGTAACATCATTTAATAAGTTCATGGGCAATCTGGACTTGAAAATCAACTGCTCCAAGACATTTTCCATGAATTGTGGTCCAGGTGCTAGCAGAAGAAGGAGGGGGATGTTTATTAATGCAAGTCCTATAGACTACACTGCCACCTTTCCTTACCTCGGTATTTTATTTCACGAAGATGGGATCTGGACAGAGGCGATAAAAGCAAGGAAAGGATTATTCTGTAAATCTATTACTGCCCTGAAAAATTTTGAAAAAAAGATGGGGAAAAAACCGACAGTAGAACTTCTAAAAACTTACAATGCTACCTGTGTTTCTATTGCAGTCTACGGGGCGGGACTATGGGGGTACGAAAAAGTCAAATCTATACAAGTGGCCGAAAATAAATTCTTGAGACACATCTTAGCTGTACCTGAGAGTGCCTCTAGTTATCTTTGTCACACGGAATTGGGCCAATGTTATATAGAAGACCTAATTAGAATTCAACCAGTATTACAGTGGCATAGTGCCTGGACTAGTGATGGTTGTGTACTGAACCGTGCTATTTTAACTGATGGACTAAGCTTGGATTATGCTGGGAGGATAAGATGGTTCACATACATTAGGGAATTCCTGGCAAAAATTGGCTGTATGGGCTATTACGACAATCCCCTGTCCATGTGTAACATTACGAGAAAAGTTTTAAAAACTAAATGTATGACACATTTGGAAGAATGTAGAATTACAGTGGAATATAAGAAGAAAACTGTTTTAGCCCATCTACCTTTATTAATTCAAGGGAAAATCCAACCATACTTGACCCTCTCCCTGTCAGAGTTTTCGCGATTCACTCTGACCCGATTTAGGTTAGGCATCCTTTTTAGGGCCCTAAGCTTCCCTGTAATGAATTGTTG
Source organism: Lissotriton helveticus (assembly GCF_964261635.1). Taxonomy (NCBI): domain Eukaryota; kingdom Metazoa; phylum Chordata; class Amphibia; order Caudata; family Salamandridae; genus Lissotriton; species Lissotriton helveticus. The sequence goes on along the minus strand of NC_136069.1, from coordinate 1,674,972,351 downwards.
GTCCCGTAACCTTACTAAATGTTCATGCGATGACCAATCGGAACAGTCCGACATCCATATTTTCTTTTTCTGTAAATACTATACTTTACCCAGGAAAAGACTGATTATCCCAATCTTAAGGGAAATGGGGGTGAGACGTTGTAGGGAAGCCTTCCTGGAACTTCAGAAATTAGATGTCATCTTCAATGTTGCCTGCATTTCGGAATTTCTTATTAATGTTTTTAGATTACGCAAATCAATTTGTACTTGAATTTAAATTTAATTCATGTTTTATTTAACCCTGGGCGAAGCACTACGCTCCGCTCGCGGAGTTTGCGAAGTTTTTGCAACTTCGCACTACGCGAGCGGCACGTAGCACAGTGCGAACATGCGTAGTGCAGCGTAGCGTAGTGCAGCGCTCATTTTTTGCTTGTTCGCGGTCCTGAACGTCATGTTCGCGACCGCGAGCAAGCAAAATGACATCCCGTCGAGATTCTCAACGCGAGGAGGTCAGGTTTCTCATTGTGAGTGGTTGCGCATGCTCGCGACCGCTCTCAATGAGAAACTACCTGTTCGTGTTGAGAAAGCTGCCGCTCGAGTAATAATCTCCTCGAGCAGCAGAAAACTACAGCTCGCACTGTGCAAGATGCCGTTTTCAATGCTTGCACAGTGCCGGATGCTTGTCCGCACTGTGCAATCATTGAAAACGCATCTTGCACAGTGCGAACATGCTACTACGCAGATCGCGTAGTGCTACGTGAAGTTCGCGTAGTGCGAAGTGCACTTCGCGTAGCTTCGCGTAGCGCTACTTCGCGAACTACGCCCACCCTTAGTTTTATTAGAATACTTCTTTTTTTTTAACTTATGTATTGATTTTGACAAATGTACTATTATAAATTGCTTTTGATATGTACTTTTATGGTTATCAACTTTTTAACCGAATAAAGTCAGATTGAATTGAATCGAATTGAGTAAGCCGACCCCCTACCGGACCCACATAATCCAGAATGGTGGATCTAGGGCTGCTTTGTTGATGTAGGTGGGGGCTGGGTATTATTGGAGGAAGTAGAGGAAGAGGAGAGCTGACGACCACGTCCACGACCCTTCTGTCTATCTCTATAAGATTTGTACAGAGGGTTCTGCTGCTGCTGCTGTTGTTGCTGACCTTGTCTGAAGGGACGAAAAGAGGATCTACCAAACCCTCTAAACTTCTTAGTGGTAGAACCTCTTGTCTGGAGACCCAAAGATCTTGCAGTAGCACGGCTATCTTTGAATCTCTCCAAAGCCACATCCGCCTTCTTCCCAAAAAGGCCTGTCCCATCAAAAGGCAAGTCCAACAACGTGGATTGTACATCTGCAGAGAAATCGGAGGATTTCAGCCATGCTGCCCTTCTGGTGGCAACAGTAGAGCCCATAATCCTGGCAACAGAGTCTGCTGTGTCCATGCCACTCTGAATTACCAAGCAGGCTGCAGCTTGAGTATCAGAGACCACTTCATTAAAGTTCTTTCTGTCATCCTCTGGAAGCTTAGATGACAACTGCTTCACAGAGTCCATCAACGCATGAACATATCTCCCCAAAAGGCAAGTAGCATTAGTAGATTTTAGAGCCATGCTACCTGAGGAGAAAATCTTCTTTGCAGACTGATCCAACTTTTTAGAGTCCTTGTCTGCTGGCACCTGAGGAAAAGAACCTGCAGACCTGTTGGAACAAGCGGCCTGTACCACAAGACTCTCTGGTGAAGGATGCGAAGAGAGAAACTTACGGTCACCAGGTGCCACCCTGTAGCGTCTTGCCACAGACCTTGAAACAGCAGGGGCAGTCAACGGTCTCTTCCAGACCTCCTTTATCGGATCAGTTAAAGCCTCAGTAAATGGAAGCGTAGGCTCTATAATAGAAGATGGAGAATGTAAAACCTCTGTGAGGATGTTAGGTTTATACTCAACAGTAGGTAAGGTCAGATTGAGTAGATCTGCAGCCTTTCTAATAACAACATGGTAGGGAGCCACGTCCTTAGATGGTGCATCAGAAACAGATGGTAAACCCCACTCAGGAGAGAGTTCCAGACCACTAGCACTATGTAGGTCTTCAAAACAGTCACCTTGATCTAAAAGTTCACCTTCTTCAACATCAGACTCTTTACATCTCTTTTCCTCCAAGAGACGCTGAGCTCTGCGTCTCGACCATTCCACACGAACCGAAGTCGATGGATCCGAAAACGACTCCGACCGAGCCGGGTCCGACATCGAACGAGGAACCGGGGCAGATGGAGGACGAGACTCACGGGTCGGCGTGGTACCTCGATCCAAATTACGAGGTCGATCCGGAGTCGGCGAAGCCGTATGCGGAGTCGAAGACCTCGGTGGAGCCGTACCGAGCCAAGGTGTGTAAGGCGCCGGCATAAACGGCATAAAAGGAGCTGGAGCATAACTCTGAGGAATGCCCAAGTTGAAAGACAATGGACCCATGGGACCAGCCGGTGCACCAGTGGGGTACATTGCTCTCAAATAAACTCCAAACATCGCAGTAAGGAAATGCGAGGGGTCCTGCCCTGGACCAGGAAAGGGAGGATACGAACCTACTGGATGTTCTGGAGGAGGATGTTCTGACATCGGTTCATTCCGACCCTCTTGATCTACAGGGGCTTCTACCGGAGTCGGAGCTCGAGGAACTTCCTCTTCATCTTCATGCTCCGAAGAATGGTGCGACACCGGATCCGGTTCTTGCTCCGGAACCGGGGAACCTCCGACAGATTGTAAGGGAGAAGGAGATATGAAGTCCTTGTGATGTTTACGAGACTTCTTCTTCGAATCCGAAGATTCTTTCCCAGAATGATGTCTGGAACTGTGTTGTCTCCTCTTGTGTTTCCTCTTCGAGGAGCTCGAAGCATGACCCGACGCCGACTTGGATCCAGACCTTGACCTCTCTCTGGATCTCGACCTCGCTCTGGACCTTGATCTCGAAGCCGACCTCGACCTCGACTTCGAACGCGACTTCTGTCTTGATTTCGAGCGTCTCGACGTCGACCTCGAAGATCTCCCAGCCTCTCTTCCTTTTACCTTCGCAAGAAGAAGTTTTGCTTCACGTTCACGTAACGCCTTAGGATTCATCGTGAAGCAGGACCGACAGTTTTTAACATCGTGGTCCGATCCAAGACACCATAAGCAATCGTTATGAGGGTCGGTGATCGACATCATACGAGCGCAAGATCCACATTGCTTGAATCCTGTCTTCCTCGACGACATTCTCGACGAAGAAGGAGTAAACAAAGATGAACTAGTAATATTATAACTAGTAGAAGATACAAAGTATCGCAGAAGATCCCAGAAACCGTTAGTGTCGACGACGCGGAAAAAAGGGAACTGACGTCATCACGCCGACGTGGGTCTAATAAGGAGTCGGTGACGTCAGACGGAGTCACGCGCGATGCCGTGCTCCTGTGACGTTGTCCACGCCGGCGTGCTTCGAAGAAAAATTCCGAATGTTGCTGATGCAAGGGGGATATTCACAAGGTGAGGAATCCACACGGCAGATGTATCTATCAGAAACCAATATTTTTTACACAGTTTTGTTATTTGTCTGGGACATAGACTATTTTTGCTATTTTTTGTGCTTTCAACCTCTTTCCAGTTAATGGTAGAAATCGGTGTGAAAGCAATAATGGATCCTGGAAAGCTATACATTTTAAAAAAGTAGACAAAATTCTAAATTCAGCAAGGGTTAATTTGTGTAGATCCATCAAGGTTTCTTTATAGAAACTAACAGTTAAATATAGGAAAAATAAAACATGTGTTGAAAAAAACAACCTTTTGTGTCAACGTTTTCACCTGTAACTTCTGCTAATTATGACAACTCTTGGAATGTAATATACCGTTACTTCCGCTGGACCTTCCTGGTTGTGAGGATATATAGGACTTACCAAGAACTAGACGAACCCAGAGTAAAAAACTGAGCAGCTATTTGCAATGGCTTTTTATTATGTACCGGGTATATAGCAGTTATTGTGGGAAAATGTATAGATGGAAAAATCGGTATGAAAGACACCTATGTATTTCTGAAATGGGAACAAATTATAGAGTTTAGAAACAGTCCATATTTGCACATTTTCGAAATTGGGAATACTCATACTAGTTTGAGAATTATCGGTCATTTTTCAAAATGACTTCTTTTTTACACGATGTCTTTCATTTGGAAGACACAAATGCATCAAAATTCAATAGGTAATAACAGTTGCTTTACAAATCAGAATTACTCCCAATAAAAATAGTACCTCCCTTGTGTGGGTAGGCATAGTGCTCACAACAGGAAATGGCTCAAAACCCAACATGAACACACCACATTTTCACAATGAAAATATACTCTTTTTTGCAAAGTGTCAAGCTGTAGTTTTTTAACCCTAGCTCTACCGGCACCTAGGGAAACTTAGCAAACCTATACATTTTTGAAAACTAAACACCCAGAGGAAATCAGGATGTAGTGACTTGACTGCCTGCCACCAGGTTCTGTTACCCAGAATCCCTTGCAAACCTAAACAATTGTCAAAAAAACTAATTTTCCCCACATTTCTGTGGTGGAAAGTTCTGGAATCTGCATGGACCCACAAATTTCCACCCACGCCGAATTTCCCAAAGTCTCTCGAGAAAAATGGTACCCCACTTGTGTGGGTCAGCCTAGTGTCCATGACAGGAAACGGCGCAAAATGCAACATGGTCACACCTCAATTTCGCAGTGAAAAATGACACTTTTTTGGCAAAGTGTCTAGCTGCAGTTTTTGAACCCTAGCTCTGCCGGCACCTAGGGAAACCTAGCAAACCTATACATTTTTTAAACCTAGACACCCAGGAGAATCTAGGATGGGGTGACTTGACTGCCTCCCACTAGGTTATGTTACCCAGAATCCCTTGCAAACCTAAAAGATTGTCAAAAAAACACATTTCCCCACATTTCTGTGAGGGAAAGTTCTGGAATCTCCGTGGATGCACAAATTTCCACCCACCCAGAGTTCCCCAAAGTCTTTCAAGAAAATTTTTACCTCACTTGTGTGGGTCGGTCTAGTTCCCGCGACAGGTGATCACACCTCAATTTCACAGTGAAAACTGACCCTTGTATGGCAAAGTGCCTAGCTGTAGTTTGTGAAACCTCGCTCTGCCGGCACCTACGGAAACCTACTAAACTGACACATTTCTGAAAAGTAGACACCCAGGGGCTTCCAGGAAGGTATGGCTTGCGTGGATCCCTCAACGTTTCCTTACCCAGAATCCCCTGCAAACCTCAATTTTAGCTGAAAAAATCACTTTTTTCAGACAATTTTGTGTGGGAAAGTGTTGCATCACCGGGTTCACACAAATTTCCTTCTACCCAGCGTTCCCCCAAGTCTCCCGATAAAAATGGTGCCTCACTTGTGTGGGAGGCCCAAGTACTTGCGACAGGAAAGGGCCCAAAACATAATGAGGCGACATCAAAATTGCCTATCTTAAAACCACTTGATTTTGTAAGGGGGATCACCTGGGTTTTTGGCCCCGTGCTCGGCGGCCATCTAGGGAAACCTACCAAACCCATACATTTCTGAAAACTAGACACCCAGGGGCTTCCAAAGCGGTATGGCTTACGTGGATCCCTCAAAGTTTCCTTACCCAGAATCCCCTGCAAACCTCAATTTTAGCTGAAAAAAATCACTTTTTTCACACATTTGTGTGTGGGAAAGTGTGGCATCACTGGACTTACACAAATGTCCTACCACCCAGCAATCCCCCAGGTCTCCCGATACAAATGGTGCCTCACTTCTGTGGGAGGCCCAAGTAGCCGCGACAAGCAAGGGCCCACAACGTAGTTTGCAAGGGATTCTGGGTAGCAGAACCTGGTGAGGGCCATTCAACCCATCCTGGATTCCCCTGGGTGTCTAGTTTTTAAAAATGTATAGGTCTGTTAGGTTTCCCTAGGTGCCGGCAGATCTCAGATTCACAATCTACAGCTAGGCAGTTTTAAAAAAAATGGTCAGTTTTCACTGCGAAAATGTGGTGTGTCCACGTTGCGTTTTGGGCCGTTTCCTGTCGCGGGCACTAGGCCTACCCTTGCAAGTGAGGTACCATTTTTCGTGGAAGACTTTGGAGAACGCATAGTGGGTAGAATTTTGTGGAACCACGCAGATTCTAGACCTTTCCACCACAGAAATGTGAGGATTTTTTTTTTTTAAGGGATTCTGGGTAACAGAACCTGGTGAGAGCCAGTCAAATTACCCCATCCTGGATTCCCCTGGGTGTCTCGTTTGTAAAAATGTACAGGTTTGCTAGGTTTCTTTATGTGCCGGCTGCGCTATGGCCCAAAAACGACAGGTAGGCATATTGCAAAAATAAATTTGTGCCTAATCTGCTTTCTGCCGCCCTAGGGGGATATTTGGGGGGGGGGTAGCCCTGATATGCCCCCATGGGGGTCAGAAACACTATGGCTATTTGTTTGGGGTTGGGGGCATTGGTATGCCCATTCTGGGCAGCGCCCACCCCACATACATAAAAAAGCCATAGTAATCATTGGCGTCTAGTGGGCTTTTTGCCCCCCTGGGGGCAGATTGGGAGTAACTGCACCCATCTTCCCCCCAGGGTGGACATAAAGGCTGTAATTGTTGCAGGTGGGGGTGGGGGCATTGGCATGCCCGTTTTGGGGAGACCCCAGAACTGGGCCATAGACACTGAAAAGGGACTGTAGACTCAAAACCACCAATAGCATTAACGCAGGGCATAGACACTGAAAGAGGACCTTTTATATAAGAAAGCAAATGGGAACTAACTACAGAATTGGATAGTTAGAAAGTGCACGCCCCCATAGAATAGCAATATCAACAGAAACAGAAACGGCGGACATCTTGGAATGGCTAGCTCCACCCCAGACTTCTCCTAACTCATTAATTGGAGAGTTAACTTAATACCTATGGCACGGTAACTGATATATAAAGGTATAATTGGAGTTTATCAGATGAAACAACACTTACCACGAAATACTGGTACCTGATATATTCTCGGATATATTCTCCAATACTGAGGCCAAGACAGTGACCATCACTGTACACCGACAAGGGACCAACTCAGATCAAATCATCATAAGACCGACAACAGGAAGTGAAAATGGATGAAAGGGACCAAGGGACGACTGGCCCTAAAGCGCAGAGCATAAAATATCCTTCTACCCTATCCAAAAATGCTGCCAAAAAGTTTAAACACAACACATTGAGAAAAAACCCGGACACACTGTTCGCCGACCCATACTTCGATATAGTCAAAGGCACCATAACGAATGACTTGATTTTCCACACAAATAAAACAGCGAAATGGCGCAATGCCATCACAGAAATGCTGATCATAAGAAGTATGAAAAACATCCCACATGGCACAAAAATAATGACCACTCAATTAAGAAGCTGCAATGCTGAACTATGCATCACTTTATACAAAACGGGAATAGTGCTGATACAAGCTGCCAACAGGGACCTTGAGGAATTCGAAAAGATTTTCCTAACAATAAAAGAAACGCTGGAGAAACCAAGATACCAACTACCCTTGACGCCACGTGAAGTCACATGTGACAACAGTGATAATTCAACTAGAGACGTCAACCGACCCGGGGACCACAAGACTCAAACTTCCAGCTTTAGAGATATAACTGAAAGTGTAAATGCAACCCACGAGAATAATACAGAAAGAACACAGAGGTCTTCCAAGCGGACAAATGAAGAGCAGGGCCAGGTCCAAAGAGAAGAGATGATGGCGCCACCAGGTGGTGTAAATCTGCCTGATGAAGACACCTCAGCTCCGAGCGAGTCACTACAGGACTCGTTACCCCGCTCAAATCCGATATCAGAGCCGAATTTATCCCCACCCACAAAGTTAATACTTAGACCACTCAACATAGATAACTCGCAGGACACCTCAAATAGAAGCGAGAACAACAACCATACCGAAGATACAAATGATGGAACTGTGAGAATGAGAACAGATCAGTCACGGAGAAGAACAAAATGCACTACCCGAACTGGCAGATCTATCCACACCAAGAAATCATCCCGAAATCAGAAAGAAATTAAGGAGCTTCAGAAAATAGTAGGCAACTTGGCACAAGGCTCGAGGAAAATCTCACATGCAATCGAAAAGATGTGGGAGCTGACGGTAAGCACGCACTCTAAGGTCTCGCATATCCAGGATCTAGTACTCTCCGCACAAAAAAAGAATGACGAGATGGCTTTGTCGCATAAAAATAGGCTCAACAGACCAGACAGGATAAACCCCTCACCAAATGAAGAAACATTGGCCTTACTCCGAACCTATGATCAACCAGCCAGGGAAAGGGAGGAGAGAATTAAAACTGTACCAATTGATTCTAATAGAACTTCCAGAAAGAATGACAGGAAAGCAATCCACCTCAATCTACAACATATCCAGTTAACAGCAACTGAATCCGAAGCTGGGAACCTCCTTAACTCGGATAAACCACTGAAATGCCTTCTACTCAACTGTCGTTCAGCAACTAAACATGCATCAGATATAGCAGCCCTCATCATCAGTAAGGAAATCGACCTGGCAATACTTACGGAAACATGGCTAAAGGAATCATCCGCTCCTGCTATTGATCTCCTAGTACCACCTCATTATAACATTGTGAGATTAGATAGGCTAAGAAAAATAGGAGGAGGTATAGCATGCATTCACCGATCAGAGATAAACGTCAACTTGATACAAGCCGACCCCTTAGAATCATGTGAATATCTGGGTCTGAATATAAAATCTTCAAACAATCAAAAATGCAACTTGCATGCATTTTACCACCCACCAGGAGAGAACGCCAAGTTCACAGAGGAACTAATAGAGATCATAACGGCCAATTCCAATCCAGAAGTCAACAACATATTCCTGGGAGACTTTAATTTACACTGGGACGACGGCAAGGACAAACTGGTCAATTTGGTTAAAGAGTTCCTCTCCGAACTAAACCTCACACAAGCATGCACCCAACCTACCCACGTGCAAGGAGCGACCTTAGATTGGATTATTTCAAGAAACAAAGAGTCATCAATCCGTGCTATAGACCCTTGTGATTGGTCTGACCACCACGCCATAACTTTCGTGATTCCCTCAGTGAAAAAGGGTAGGACTGTGCAACCCCACAGGACCAAAAAATTGATCCGAGATACAAGAGAAGCGAACATTGAGCTATTGGCTGAAAGATGCGAGAGAGGCCTCAAGCCACCCAGTGACTGGCAGAATGTAAGCGAACTGACTGATCACTACTTAACCTCAATTGGAAATATCGTCAATGAAACTATGCCACTAAAATTAAAAAGGACTACAGATAAGCCAAAGAATCCGTGGTTCAGTGGGTCTCTGAATGAAGACAGGCGCAAGTTGAGAACTGCCGAAAGAAAATGGAGACAACACCCTTCATCACCAGAGCTGAAAGCCCTCAGAAAAATCAGAAAGGATTATAACAAAAAGGTAATCAATTCCAAAAAAGAATTTATAAGAGCAGAACTTGACAATGCCAAAAACAGGCCAAGAAAACTTTTCGAGATCCTAAAGCAGCAATCCGATAAACAAGCCAAATCGACTCAAGAGAACGCAAAAACTCCACTAAGCTGCGAGGAATTCTCTACATTTTTCTTAGAGAAGACCAAAGCGCTAGAGGTAGAGCTCACAATGGCCGCAAGTATCCTCCCGACCCAACCTCGACTGACGAGCGAGACCGGCATGATAACAGAGAGTAAGGCAAAAAGTGAGTCAAAAAATAGAGCAAACTGGGACACATTTGAACTATATGACCATGACAAGATCGCTAAAACGCTGTCCGAAATCAGACCGAATAACCACTATCATGACCCTTTGCCTGCAAAATGTGTAAGAGAAATAAGCCACATTGTGGTTCCAATCTGGACCAAAATAATAAACGCTTCACTTACACAAGGGATCCTCCCTGATTGCCTAAAAACAGGACAAGTAGTTCCAATACTCAAAAAACCGACAGCGAATGCATCAGATCCCAATAACTATAGACCAGTAACTAACATCCCTCTACTGGCCAAACTAATTGAGAAATGCGTGCAGAACCAATTGAAGCAACACATCACTAAGTTCTCCCTACTAGACGAATGCCAATCAGGATTCAGAACAGGACACAGCACAGAAACAGCGATCCTGCACATTGCTGATGACGCACTACAAGCCCTAGACCAAAATCAAGCTTGCCTATTGATTCTCCTTGACCTGTCTTCTGCGTTCGACACGGTAAATCATGAGGCACTTCTGATCAGGCTACAGGATAGGATGGGATTATCCGGAAACGTCCTGAGCTGGTTCAACTCTTTCCTAAGTAACAGATCTCAACGATTCATGGTTAACCAAGCAATCTCCGCCCCATGTCCCAACGCAATTGGGGTCCCGCAAGGCTCAACACTATCCCCAGATCTATTCAACCTGTATGTCGAACCCCTCACAGACATTCTTCGGAATTCAAAGATATCCTACCACATGTATGCAGATGACACGCAAATATACCTAAAGATCGCCTCCCTTGAAGACATAGATCTAATCAATGAAACACTAAGGATGACGGTACAATGGTTAACTTCGAATCATCTTAAATTAAATGCCCAGAAAACCGAATTCTTGCTAATCTCACCTCCAAGGAGCCACCCAGAAATAAAGGAATGGACCAAATTGGTGACTGCGCTAAACTGCACACCTACCATAGTCAACTCTGCCAAATCACTAGGAATCACATTAGATGAGAAACTCGACATGAAAGCCCACATTAATTCAATGGCAAAAAGTGCCCGCTTCCATTTGAACTACCTAAGAAAACTAAAACCTTTCATCTCAGAAGCAGATCTAAAACTAGCTGTACAATCCCTAGTAATATCCAGGATCGAATATGGATGCTCTACCTTAACTGGCCTACCTAAAACTTCCACAGCACCACTAAAAGCCTGTCTCAACGCTGCGGCAAGACTCATCACTGGATCTAGGAAATTTGATCATATATCGCCTCACCTGAAAGCACTAAACTGGCTACCTTTTGAGGCTAGAGTTCAAATGAAGATAGCATGTATTACTCACAAAGCGGTGCACCATAACACCCCAGGATACCTAGCCAAGAAAATTAAGCTATCGGGAGGAAACAGACCAGGGAGAAGCGCCAAGGAGCTGCTGCTGAGACCAGCCTTCTTCCGAAAGAAAAAGACTTATGACCGAGCATTCTCTGGAGCTGCCCCCAGAGTCTGGAATTCACTCCCCCCTAGCATTAGGAAGATTCAAAATATTGTACAATTTAAACGTGAAATGAAAAGCCTAATGATGAGTAAATACCTTGCATAGGGAAGCCGATAGATCGCTGGTATGAACTGTTTCATTAACGGAAGGGTGGCCTCCACATGAACACTATCGCTGACAGGAGACTGACGCCACACACAAGCCTCGGCTGTATCCGCCAAACTATATAATCTATATAACCTCTACCTCAACTTATCGACTGATCATGGTCTCTATCACTTCTTTTACCATTTGCACATGTGTTTGGAATATATATAGTTAGACACTCTCTATAGCCATAGTCTCTGTTATCTCTTATTTATATGTTGTATATCGATACCGAATTGGAAATGTATAACCTTCCTCGATGTTAAGCGCTCTGATACCCACGGGTCTTGTTCACGCTATACAAAACTCTAAATAAATAAATAAATAAATAAATAATTGAAATTTGCCCCAAAAAATCAATGGCATCTAGTGGGCTTTTAGCCCCTAGGGGGACACATTGGGGGCTACTGCCCCATCTGCCCCCCAGGGGGGTAGGAAGGCTGTAATTTTTGAGGGGAGGGGTTGGGGGCATGGGCATGCACGTTTTGGGCAGGCCCACTAATTCAAATTTGCCCCAAAACCCTGGCGCCTAGTGGGCTTTTTGCCCCCCCAATGGGGGACATTGGTGGCTAATAGGGGGGGGGGGCTGAAAGTCCACTAGATGCCAGGAATGTTTTTGGGCACATTTTAATTAGAGTGGGGGTTGCCAAAAACGGTTATGACAATGCCCCCAACCTAATAAACATTTTCCCCCAAAATTCCCTGGCGTCTAGTGGGCTTTTTGCCTCCCCGGGGGCAGATTGGGGGTCACTGCCCCATCTGCTCCCCCGGGGGGACAGGAAAGCTGCAATTCTTGCGGGGGAGGGGGTGGGAGCATGGGCACGCCTGTTTTGGGCAGCCCTCTAGATGGCAGAGTTTTTTGGGGGCAAATTTGAAGAGTGGGGCAGCCCAAAACGGGCATGCCCATGGGGGCAGAAAGCCTACTAGATGCCAGAGATTTCATTGAGCAAATTTTTATTAGGGTTGCGGTTGCCAAAAAAGGGCATGCCAATGCCCCCCTAATAAAAATGTTCGCCAAAAAATCCCTGGGCTCTAGTGGGCTTCCCCCTTCCAGGGGGCAGATTGGGGGCTACTGTCACATCTGCTCCCCAGGGGGGGCACGAAGGCTGTAATTGTTGTGGGAGAGGGGGGTGGGGGCATGGACATGCCTGTTTTGAGCAGCCCCCGCCCGGCGGCGGGGCAAATTGGGGGCTGATGCCCCCATCTGTCCCCCAGGGGGCCTGAAAGTCCACTAGACACCAGGAAGTTTTTTGGGCAAATTTTAATTAGGGTTGGGTCTGCCCAAAACAGGCATGCCAATTTCCCCACCCTAATTAAAATGTGCCCAAACAATACTACTGGCCTTTTTTGCCCCCCCCGGGGGGGCAGGAAGGCTGTAGGGTTTGCGGGGAGGGGGTAAGGGCATGGGCATGTCTGTTTTGGGCAGCCCCCACCCTAATTCAAATTTGCCTAAAAAAATCCCTGGTGACTAGTGGGCTTTTTGCCTGGGGGTGCAGATTGGGGGCTAATGCCCCTATCTTCTGCCCCCCAGAGAGAGTGGAAAGCCTACTAGATGCCTGGGATTTTTTTGAGCAAATTTTAATTAGTGGGGTTTGCCAAAAACGGGCATGCCAATGCCCCCACCCTAATAACAATTTGCCCAAAAACATCCCTGGCGTCTAGTGGGCTTTTTGCCCCCCTGGGGGGCAGATTGGGGGCTCCTGCCCCATCTGCCCCCCAGGTGGGGCAGGAAGGCTGTAATTTGTGTGGGGGAGGAGGTGGGGCATGGGCATGCCCATTTTGGGCAGCCCCCACCCTAATTCAGATTTGCCCCAAAATAACCCCTAATAAATGTCCCATAAAAAATCCCTGGTGTCTAGTGGGCTTTCTACCCCCCCGGGGGGGCATATTGGGGGCTACTGCCCCCAAATGCCCTCCAGGGGGGGCAGAAAGGCTGTAATGGTGGTGGGGTGTGGGGGCATCGGCATGCCTGTTTTGGGCAGCCCCCACCCCTAATAAATATCCCATAAAAATCCCTGGTGTCTAGTGGGCTTTCTACCCCCCCGGAGGGGCATATTGGGGGCTACTGCCCCCCATGGGGGGGGGGAAGAAAGGCTGTAATGGTGGTGGGGTGTGGGGGCATTGACTTGCCCGTTTCGGGCAGCTTCCACCCTAAAAAAAAAATGGTGCAAAAACAAAATCCCTGGCGTTTAGTGGTCTTTCTGCCCCGGGGGGGTGGTAGATTGGGGTCTACTGCCCCATCTGCCCCCCGGTGGGGGCAGAAACGCTGTAATGGTAGTGGGGTCATTGGGTTGCCCGTTTCGGGCAGCCCCCACCCTAAAAACAAATGGTGCAAAAACAAAATACCTGGGTTTAGTGGGCTTTCTACACCCCTGGGGGGGCAGATTGTGGGCTACGGCCCACATCTAACCCCCGGCGGGGGCAGAAAGACTAATTATGCCAATATTTTTATGGGGGGAGCAAAGGCCCTTGCCCAAGGGGCCGCTCCTCCCTCCCTGGTGCCTAGTGGGTGGATCACTGCTTGGGGATCACCCTCCTGGGGCGATACCCAAGCAGGGACACCATTGGAAAGGGGAGATTCTCCCCTTCCCAACGATACCTCTCATGAGTTTCTACATGCTCAGGGGGCTGAGATAGCCCCCTGCGCACTTAGGAACTGAAACTGAAACTCAAGAACAAGTTACTTACCTTCGGTAACGCTTTTTCTGGTAGATACAATATCTGCCTGTGGATTCCTCACCTATGAAAAAACTAATTTTGATTAATTGTTTCTTGGTTTCTTGTCTCCCTTTTGTCTTTTTTTCCCCTTCTCTTACATCATGTTATGTGCGTGATCCTTTATAACTGTCAAACTATATAGCCAAGAGGCTCATTTCTGATAGATACATCTGCCGTGTGGATTCCTCACCTTGTGAATATCCCCTGCGTCAAATTTCACAAATTGACCTCGCACACCAAAAAACTATATGATAAACACAATGTTAGTGCTCAATAAGCATTCGTATTGTAACAAAGATAAAATCCAACTGTCCTCCCAAGAAATTTTTCAAGTCAGTTTTCTTCGTTTTATTCTTTCTTTATTTGTTCAAAAAAACTCGCTGATAAAAATAGCCAACGCGATTCGTCCGAAACCGGACTTCTTCAGGGCTACAGTTAAAAAGGATACAAAAATATATTTCAATGTGTGTATAGATACAGGAGTACGTGCACAGATAGATAAATCATACAATTTTAGACTCGACGAGCACTTTACAAAACACCAGACCATTTAGATATGTACAGCATATGAAAAAAACTTGAAAAGATGCATTTGAATTCCAGGGAGAACATGCGCTGTTACAAAGCATTTTGTTAAACTAAATATACACCAGTGTGTTATATACAGGATATTATTCACCTAACCATATGAGAGAGAGTCACAAAGGGACAGTGCCTACTAAATTTTAACTGAAATACACAACACATGTTTATATAACGGCTCTATAGTCACAGATAATTTTGAATATCTTTCCACAAACAAGAGTCATGAAAGGACAGAACCTACTCAATTCTAACTGGAGTACACATTGTAATATTTGCATAACAAATCTCTAGTCAAATATTACAATGTGTACTCCAGTTAGAATTGAGTAGGTTCTGTCCTTTCATGACTCTTGTTTGTGGAAAGATATTCAAAATTATCTGTGACTATAGAGCCGTTATATAAACATGTGTTGTGTATTTCAGTTAAAATTTAGTAGGCACTGTCCCTTTGTGACTCTCTCTCATATGGTTAGGTGAATAATATCCTGTATATAACACACTGGTGTATATTTAGTTTAACAAAATGCTTTGTAACAGCGCATGTTCTCCCTGGAATTCAAATGCATCTTTTCAAGTTTTTTTCATATGCTGTACATATCTAAATGGTCTGGTGTTTTGTAAAGTGCTCGTCGAGTCTAAAATTGTATGATTTATCTATCTGTGCACGTACTCCTGTATCTATACACACATTGAAATATATTTTTGTATCCTTTTTAACTGTAGCCCTGAAGAAGTCCGGTTTCGGACGAAACGCGTTGGCTATTTTTATCTGCGAGTTTTTTTGAACAAATAAAGAAAGAATAAAACAAAGAAAACGGACTTGAAAAATTTCTTGGGAGGACAGTTGGATTTTATCTTTGTTACAATACGAATGCTTATTGAGCACTAACATTGTGTTTATCATATAGTTTTTTGGTGTGCGAGGTCAATTTGTGAAATTTGATGTATAGAACAAATTTTTATTTGTTCTTTGTTGGGATCTAGGGGGTTGTATCCCAGACCGCTTGCACCCTTACTTCAACAAATATTAGGAACTTGACCCTTGGTGCGGCCCTTAAAGCCTCAATCCCTCTTTTGCCGCGACAAAATATCCCCTGCGTCAGCAACATTCGGAAATTCTTTTTGTAGCTTCGCGCCGACGTGGACTCGGACGTCACAGAGGCACGGCATCGCTCACAACTCCGCTGACGTCACCGACGCCCACAATAGGCCCACGCCGGCGTGATGACATCAGTTCCACACTTTTTTCCGTGCCATCGAGGCACACGGACGGACCAATGACAGTAGACATATACACAGTATAAACAATACCAATATCAAGGTAACACACTCAGTGGGAAGTAAATGCAATAACACATTTTACAACAAAATAAATATATAACAGAAACACTGGTATAGAAGAGTGGACAACGGGGAGGCAGGTGGGTCAGTGAGGAATCCACAGGCAGATATTGTATCTACCAGAAAAAGCGTTACCGAAGGTAAGTAACTTGTTCTTCTGATAGATACATCTGCCGTGTGGATTCCTCACCTTGTGAATAGAGTCCCACAGCAGTCCCCACTCCCGGAGGAGGGTGTCCACTCCACTATACCAGGAAATCTTGGAGGACAGAATGCGCGAAATGGTAATCCCTCCTCACCTCGGTATCCAGGCAGTAATGCTTCGCAAAAGTGTGGAGGGAGGCCCAAGTCGCGGCTCTGCAAATATCCTCAACTGGAACACCTCTAGACAAAGCAGATGTTGCAGACTTTGCTCTAGTTGAATGAGCTCTAATACCCTCAGAAGGGTCCTTACCCGCCAGAGAGTAGCAAATCTTGATGCACAGGATTATCCACCGCTCTGCCCTTCTTGCAGCCAGCAAAACCCACGAAGAGCTGATCGTCAATACGATAGTCTTTAGTCCTATCAAGATAGAAACTAACAGCTCTCTTTGGGTCCAAGCGATGAAGCCGCTCCTCCTCCTTGGAAGGGTGAGGGGGAGGATAAAAGGTAGGAAGGGTAATGGATTGTCCTAGATGGAAGGGAGTTACCACCTTAGGCAGAAAAGCAACCCTGGTCCTGAGAACCATTCTTTCAGCATGGATGGACAAGAATGGGGGCTTGGAGCTAAGAGCCTGAAGCTCACTTACCCTCCTTGCCGAGGTAATTGCTACCAAGAAGACCGTTTTAAAAGAAAGAAGCCTCATGGGACACCTGTGCAAGGGTTCGAAGGGAGAACTCATCAAATAGGTCAACACAAGATTCAAATCCCAATGAGGAACAATAAAAGGAGTAGGAGGGAACTTATTTGTGAGGCCCTTCAAAAATCTTAAAACCACCGGAGATTTAAAAAGAGATGGCTGATCAGGCAAACAGAGAAATGCCGACAGCACTGAAAGATAGCCCTTCACTGTGGCAACAGCAAGCCCTTGCTGCGCCAAAGAGAGAGCAAACTGGAGAACATCAGACAAATGGGCTCTCAAAGGGTCAATAGATTTCTCCCCACACCATGTAACAAATTTCGACCACCTATAAGAATAGATGGACTTAGTGGAGTCACGCCTGGCTGACAAGAAGACATCCACCACGTCAGGCGGGAGAGAAAAAGAACTCAGGTTGCCCCGTTCAATCTCCAGGCATGAAGGTGTAAGGTCTGGAGGTGGGGGTGTAGAACCTACCCCTCCATCTGAGAGAGGAGATCTGCCCTGTGAGGGAGACGGAGCGGTGGGTGAGAGGCGAGGTGGAGAAGGTCTGAGTACCACACCCTTCTTGGCCAATCCAGAACGATCAAAATAACTTGGGCCCGGTCTTGGCGAATTTTCCTCAGAACCTGAGGAATCAAAGGTATGGGAGGAAACGCGTAAAGGAGTTGCGAGCTCCAACTCAATTGAAACGCGTCCCCCCAAGGCTCCTTGCATCGGATACTGGAGACTGCAGAATGACAGGCAGTGAGCGTTCTCGCGAGTAGCGAACAGGTCCACCTGAGGAGTCCCCCATGTCTGAAAGACATGACGAACCACCTCTGGGTGAAGCCTCCACTCGTGGTCGGCCGAGAACTGCCGACTGAGACTGTCCGCTCGCACGTTTTGAACTCCGGCCAGATGATTTGCCATCAGACAAATCTGGTGGTCCTGAACCCAGGACCAGAGACGCAGAGCCTCTTTGCAGAGACACTGCGACCCCACCCCTCCCTGCTTGTTGATGTACCACATCGCGGTCGTATTGTCCGTCAGGACCTGAACCGACTGACCGCGAAGGGAAGGGAGGAAGGCCTTGAGCACAAACGTATTGCCCGTAATTCCAGAAGGTTGATGTGAAACAACCTTTCCTCTGGAGACCAAAGACCCTTGACCTCCAGGTCCCCCAGATGAGCACCCCACCTGAGAGTGGATGCATCCGCAATCACTGTGGCCACCGATGGAGGAAGTTGAAAAGGCTTTCCCTGCGACAGATTGCCTTCCACACTCCACCAAGTCAGATCCGCTGCAGTTTCTCTGGAGATCCTCACAGACTCCCTGAGATCTCCGTTGTGCTGATACCACTGCCTGCGGAGGCACCACTGGAGTGCCCTCATATGCCAGCGTGCATGGTTGACCAATAGAATGCAAGAAGCCATCAGACCAAGCAGGCGAAGAACCTTCAGGACTGGAACGACCGCTCCATTGCAGAACAAGGGAATCATTTCCTGAATGTCGCCAATCCTTTGAGGTGGAGGGAATGCACGACAAACAGTAGTGTCCAGTACCGCACCTATGAACAGGTTGCGCTGGGAGGGCACCAGGTGAGATTTGGGTACATTTATCGAAAAACCCAACCTGTGCAACAACTGAGTTGTCTCTTGCAGATGATGGAGCACCTTCTCCGGCGACTCCGCTTTGATCAGCCAGTCGTCCAGATACGGGAATACATGTATCCCCGACCTCCTGAGATGTGCTGCCACCACCACCATCACCTTGGTGAAGACTCGAGGCGCAGTAGTAAGACCAAACGGAAGGACCGCAAACTGGTAATGTTGCGACCCCACCGTAAAACGGAGATACTTTCTGTGCAACTTCAAGATGGGAATATGAAAATACGCATCCTGCAAGTCGATCGACACCATCCAGTCTTCTTCTAGCAGCGCTTGAAGAACCTGTGCAAGAGTGAGCATCTTGAACTTTTCCTGTTTCAGGTAAAGGTTCAAGATCCTGAGATCCAGAATTGTCTGAAGCCTGCCATCTTTTTTGGGGATCAGGAAATACCGGGAGTAGCATCCCTGACCCCTCTCCTGCTCTGGAACCACCTCTATCACACTTTTTCGAAACAAAGCCAGGACTTCTTCTTGCAGGAGAAGCAGATGATCCTCTGAACAATAACCCTGGCAAGGAGGGTAATTTGGGGGAAATTCCCGAAAGGGAAGAGCATACCCATTCTCCACAAGATTGAGAACCCAAAGATCCGATGTTATCAATTCCCAATCTTGTAGAAAATGGGTAAGCCGGCCCCCCACTGGGCCCACATGATCCAGAATGGTGGATCTAGGGCTGCTTTGCTGCTGTGGCTGGGGGCTGGGATGAGGAAGAGGAGGAAGAGGAGGAAGCATTACGGCCCGAGCTCGGGCCCTTTGTTTGCCTCTATAAGCTCTGTATAAAGTGTTTTGCTGCTGTTGTGGCTGCCGTTGGGTTGACTTATAGTTTCGAAAAGAAGATCTGCCAAATCCTCTTGAGCGTCTTACAAAAGTGCCCCTGCTCTGAAGGCCCAACGACTTTGCTGTTGCCCTGCTATCCTTAAAGCGTTCCAAAGCAGTGTCTGCCTTTTTCCCAAATAATCCAGAGCCGTCAAAAGGAAGATCCAACAATGCAGCCTGGACATCAGTGGAAAACTCACTAGATTTAAGCCATGCGGCTCTCCTTGTCGCAACTGAAGAGCCCATGATCCTCGCCACAGAATCAGCCGTGTCCAATCCACTTTGGATAACCTGTTTTGCTGCAGCTTGAGTATCAGAAAGTACTTCCTGAAAGTCTTTCCTATCCTCTTCAGGTATTTTGGGTACTAATTGTTTCACAGTGTCCATAAGAGCATGGATATAACGCCCCATCAAGCAGGTTGCATTTGTGGATTTTAAAGCCATACTGGCAGATGAAAAGACCTTCTTAGCAGCCTGATCTTGATTTCTGGACTCTTTTTCCATTGGAACCGGCGGAAACGCACCCGTAGATCTTTTGGAACAGGCAGCCTGCACCACTAAACTCTCCGGTAGAGGATGTGATGTTAAAAATTCCGGGTCCTCAGGAGCTGCCCTATACCTCCTAGCCACAGCTCTAGATACAGCAGGAGCTGATACAGGATTTTTCCAAATCTCTAAAATTGGTTCCTTTAAGGCATCATTAAAAGGTAGTAAAGGTTCAGTCACTGAAGAAGGAGAGTGAAGGACCTCTGTAAGCAGATTAGATTTAAATTCTGCAGATGGTAAAGTAATGTTCAATAAATTTGCAGCTTTCTTTATCAATACATGATAAGGAGTCACATCCTTTGAAGGTTCATTTGAAAACGAAACAAAGTCCCATTCAGGTGACAGTTCAAGGCCACTAGCTACAGATAGATCCTCAAAAAGGTCCTCAGAATCTTGTAGCTCACCCTCCTCCAGATTTTCTCCTCTATATCTTTCCTCTTCCATCAATCTTTGGGCTTCACACCTCGATCTTAGTTTCACATTCGAAGCCGTCAGATCCGTAATGGACTCCGACGGAGCCGCAGCCGGCGTCGAACTCGACGTCGGACGAGGAAGAGATTCACGACGTCGTTCAGGGTTCGGCATCATAGATGATGGAACTGGAGTCGATGGAATTGGAGTCATCGATCTCGGCGTTGATGGCTTCGGAGTAGAAGGCCTCGCCGGAGTCGGACAATGCCAATGCGGCTCCGGAGCCGGCATGAAGCGCATAAAGGGCGCAGGTGCATAGGAATGAGGAACACCCAAACCATATGCCATCGGACCCATGGGACCAGTAGGAGCCCCAGAGGGATACACAGCCCTTGAATAAATTCTGAACATCGCATTCAGGAAATGCGAAGGGTCTTGACCTGGAGCCGGGAAGGCTGGGTATGAACCCCCAGGTTGCTCTTGAGGTCTTGGAGTCGAAACGACGTCGACCTCTTCTTCAGGTTTTGTGCACCGGAGTCGTACGACCTTCGGGTATCTGAGCTCCACCCTCACCAACCTCCTCCTCCTCACCTTCATCCTCCCGACCTGAAGGATGGGATGGGTTCGGAGATAGAACACTCTTCTGCTTCGGTGAACTCGGTGAGTTCGCATGCGATGCCTCAAGCTCGACATCGTGATCCTCCGAAGCCGACAAAACTACTTTTTCGACCAGTCTCACTTGTGACTTCGGTTTGGAACCCGACTCTTTCCTCGATCGATGTCGGGATTCATGGGTTCTCTTTTTATGCTTCTTTCTAGAAGATCTTGAAGCATGGGCCGAGGACGAATCCGACCGCGACCTCGATCGAGACCTTGATTTCGATCGTCGAGTTCGCGATCTTGACTTCTTCTTTTCTTTTCCTTCCTTAAATTTGGCAACCAGAAGTTTCGCTTCTCTCTCCCGGAGGGATTTTGGTGTCATCTTCTTGCAGGACTGGCAGTCCTCGATGTCGTGGTCGGAGCTCAGACACCACAAACAGCATTCATGCGGATCTGTGATGGACATTACTCTGTTACATTCTCCGCAAGCTTTAAATCCGGTCTGCTTCAAGGTCATGATGAAAACGAGAAGACAAAGATACTAGAAATTTATATAGTAACAATGTTACAGTAAAGGCTACAGATGATCCCAGAAAACCGTTAGCGGGGACGACGCGGAAAAAAGGGAACTGATGTCATCACGCCGGCGTGGGCCTATTGTAGGCGTCGGTGACGTCAGCGGAGTCGCGAGCGATGCCGTGCCTCTGTGACGTCTGAGTCCACGTCGGCGCGAAGCTACAAAAAGAATTTCTGAATGTTGCTGACGCAGGGGATATTCACAAGGTGAGGAATCCACACGGCAGATGTAGCTATCAGAAATGAGCCTCTTGGCTATATAGTTTGACAGTTATAAAGGATCACGCACATAACATGATGTAAGAGAAGGGGAAAAAAAGACAAAAGGGAGACAAGAAACCAAGAAACAATTAATCAAAATTAGTTTTTTCATATATTTGATCAAGAAATCAAAACAACGGCACTCTGTTACATTACATTTCATGTAACCAGTAGAAAACTGTGCACAAGCGCTCTTGATAAAGGTGAACGGCGCAAGAGACAAGTGAAGGGTTATATACAGAGAAGAACAATATTATTTATAGTTAACTCTTATTAGTTCTCATACATTAATACATTAATGAGTACAGTTAATTTTCATGAAAACCTTGAGGATGGCGACATATATTGCGATGCAATGTTGATGGCGTTTCAACCTGTTCAGATTTCAATCCATCATCAGGACCAGGTTACTAATTTTACAAAAGTACTGGCTTAAAGGCGTGTGTATCTTCAACATTCAGGGTGTAGCATTAGGGTAGTACTAAAGAATAGTTGTGGCCCAGCGAAGGGTCAATGGAGATGAGCAGCAATTGAGAAGCCTCACAAGACTTGGGCTGAGATATGAGGCGCGGTGCATGCTTGAGATGCAGAGGTCCAAGAAAGTATACCTCACACGGTAAAGGTTATAAACTCAACAGCAGGATGCACTGAGTCAGTCAAGCAGGGGACCCTCGTGGGCAAGGTGAAATGGTCAGACAGGAAAACGACAAGCACCGGCGTGAGTCCAGGGATGTCATGTGGGCTGAAGAAACTCACCAAAACTGTGATAGGGACTTTATCTAATCCTGTGAAGGCCTGGCCCAGATGAAGTGACCCACTCTGGGACACCCCTGCGCCGCACGGCCACCAGCTGCTGCGTGTGCCCCTCAGCCCGTCCCAGCCACGCTGCCTGCCTCGCTGCCGGCCGACTCGGTTGTCATTTGTTTTGTTTTTGTTTTGACCGTCATTTGTGCTTGCTAAATTGTTTCCTTGTTTCCTTGCCCGTGTTAGCGTTTTCTTCGGTTTTTTCTGTATTTATCTTTTTCTCAGCCTGTGTCCTTCCTGATTGCCCGCCTACCCTCGCCGCCCTCCGTCTTCCCGCCCCGCTTCCCGCCACCACCGCAAGCCCCGCCCCTTTTTTCTTTCTGTTCCCTCCCCGCTCCCGCCTCCCAGCTGCTCCGCCCACCCGCGCACTTCGCCTTTATATGGCGACCGTGCGAACGCGCAGCGGTCACGAGCAGCGGGCGCGCCGATTGTGCGCCGAAGGCGCGCCAAAGGTAAGCCCGTCTGCGCCCGTCCGCGACCGGATCGCGACCAGCGCCAGGACCCCTGGCCCCCGAAGACCCCGACCGACCCGCCTGACGTACTCCGCCGCCACCCTCATCGCTCTCAACTCCGGCCAACTCCCAGAATGCCATCAAGCCACCCCAAGACGTACCCACGGACCCTTCAGCTGCCACGCCTGCAAGTTCTCCTGCATCCGGACCTGCCCCGCACCAGCACCCGCCAAGTCGAACACCAGCAGCACCCACCTCAAGTGCATCCTGCTCAACACCCGCTCCGTCCACAGACACGCAGTGGAACTCTGGAACCTCCTAGACGCCACAGCCCCGGACGTTGCCTTCCTCACGGAGACCTG
Source organism: Lissotriton helveticus (assembly GCF_964261635.1). Classification (NCBI taxonomy): domain Eukaryota; kingdom Metazoa; phylum Chordata; class Amphibia; order Caudata; family Salamandridae; genus Lissotriton; species Lissotriton helveticus. The sequence goes on along the minus strand of NC_136069.1, from coordinate 1,674,949,015 downwards.
GATGAACGCCTCCTCAGCTCCAGACATCGCCATCGCCATCCCAGAGGGCTACAAGATCGTCCGGAGGGACCGAAACGCCAACCAGATGGGAGGAGGCATCACCATCATCCACAGAAGCACCATCCGTCTCACGACCAGCACCGACAACACCCTGACCAGCGCCGAACACCTGCATTTCCAGATCCACACCAACCCGAACACCACCCTCAGAGGCACCCTGATCTACCGACCCCCTGGACCACGCACGCAATTCAGCGAGGACATCGCCGACTTCGTCAGCCCGCATGCCCTCCCCTCCGCTGACTACATCCTCCTGGGAGACCTCAACTTCCATCTGGAGAACAACAACGACCGCAACACCAGCACCCTGCTCGACAACCTCGCCAACCTGGGACTCAAGCAACTGGTGTCCACCCCCACCCACCGCGCCGGACACACACTCGACGCCGTCTTCTCATCCAGCACAGACATCGACTTCAGCCACACCACAGAGCTTCAATGGACGGACCACAGCTGCGTCCACTTCACCTTCAAGAGAACGACGACCCACCAACACCAGCAACAGGCCGCCCGCAGAAGCTGGAACAAGATCACAGCAGACCAGCTCGCCACCTCCCTGAGCCAGCACCCCCCTGCCAGCTCAGCGAACCCCAGCCAGGCCGCCGACAACCTCACGAAGTGGATCAGCAACTGCGCGGACGAACTCGCCCCACTGAGGACCCCGCCTAGCAGACACGGCAGCAAGAAGGCCCCATGGTTCACCAACGAACTCAAGAGCTCCAAGAAGAACTGCCGAGCCCTGGAGAAAGTCTGGAAAAGGGAACCGACACCGAACAACAGGACCTCCTACAAACTTGCCACCCGGAAACACCACCAGCTGATCCGCGCCGCCAAGAAAACAGCATTCAAGGACCGGCTGGACATCAACGCACACAACTGCAAGGAACTCTTCAACATCGTGAAAGAGCTTTCCAACCCCAGCGCAGGAAACAACGACATCACCCCATCGCAAGACCTCTGCAACTCCCTCGCTTCATACTTCCACAACAAGATCACGGACATACACAGCAGCTTCAACAACCAACCAACGCACACCATGACCGAACAACCACCCCCCACCACCACCCTCCACGCCTGGACCCCGATCAGCACCGAAGACACCATCCGCACGATGAACTCCATCCACTCCGGATCACCGGCCGACCCCTGCCCTCACCACGTCTTCAACAAGGCCGACGCTGTCATCGCACCCCACCTGCGAGACATCATCAACACATCCTTCGACACCGCCACCTTCCCTGAGAGCTGGAAGCACGCCGAACTCAGCGCCCTACTCAAGAAACCAACAGCGGACCCCACCGACCTCAAGAATTACCGCCCCATCTCGCTCCTCCCGTTTCCAGCCAAAGTCATCGAGAAGACCGTCAACAAGCAGATGGCCGCCTTCCTCGAGACGAACGGATCCCTCGACCCCTCACAGTCCGGCTTCCGAGCCAACCACAGCACCGAGACCGCCCTCATCGCCGCCACCGATGACATCCAAGCCCTGATGGACAATGGAGAAACAGCGGCCCTCATCCTCCTAGACCTCTCCGCGGCATTCGACACTGTCTGCCACCGCACCCTAGTGCAGCGCCTCAGCGACGTCGGAATTCAGGAGAAGGCACTGGAATGGATCATCTCCTTCCTCGACGGAAGAACACAGAGAGTCCGCCTGCCACCGTACAAGTCAGAGGCCTCCGAAGTCATCTGCGGCGTCCCCCAAGGATCATCTCTGAGCCCCACCCTCTTCAACGTCTACATGAGCCCCCTCGCCGCCATCGTTCGCAAACACAACCTCAGCATAATCTCCTACGCCGACGACACCCAGCTGATCCTCTCCCTGACCAACGACCCCGCCGCCGCCAGAGCCAACCTGCACGAAGGGATGAAAGAGGTAGCCGAGTGGATGACGACCAGCCGCCTGAAACTGAACTCAGACAAGACGGAGGTCCTCATCCTGGGCTCTTCACCCTCCGCCTGGGACGACTCCTGGTGGCCACCCGCCCTGGGCACCGCACCCAAACCGACAGACCACGCACGCAACCTGGGATTCATCCTGGACTCCTCCCTCTCCATGACCAGACAAGTCAACGCCGTCTCCTCGTCGTGCTTCAACATCCTGCGCATGCTACGAAAGATCTTCTGGTGGATCCCCACCGAGACCAGGAAGACCGTCACCCAGGCCCTCGTCACCAGCCGTCTGGACTACGGCAACGCCCTATACGCCGGTACCACCGCCAAGCTCCAGAAGAGACTCCAGCGGATCCAGAACGCCTCAGCCAGACTCATCCTCGACATCCCACGAACCAGCCACATCTCCGGACATCTGAGAGACCTTCACTGGCTCCCCGTCAACAAAAGAATCACCTTCCGCCTCCTCACCCACGCACACAAAGCTCTACACGATCGAGGCCCGAGCTACCTCAACAGCTGAGTCAACTTCTACGCTCCCAAACGCCACCTCCGATCAGCCAACCACGCCCTCGCCGCCGTCCCCCGCATCCGAAGAGCGACTACAGGAGGAAGGTCCTTCTCCTACCTGGCCGCCAAGACCTGGAACTCCCTCCCGACCGACCTACGCCTGACCCAAGACCACCTCTCCTTCAGGAAGAAGCTGAAGACCTGACTGTTCGAGCAGTAGCGGCACCCCCCCCCCCCCCAGCGCCTTGCGACCCTACGGGTATGTAGCGCGCTTTATAAGTGTCACTGATTGATTGATTGATTATGTTGGATATGATCCTAGCTTCCACTGACCTGTTAGCAATCAGACACCTACCAGTGTTAACTGGTCGGACCATTACCTGATCCCATTTAATATCAAATGCCTGGACCACAATAAATATACAAAGGATCCTGGGACCCCACTGCAAATACTGAGGAGAACCTCGACAAAACTCAGAAAATATATAGGCAAGTGGCCTTTAACACTTCACTATGCTTCCAGGAGTCAAAGTCAGTAGAAACATACCAGAGCTGGATAACAACATCACAAAAACACTAAATAAAGTGGCTCCACTAAAAAGTTTCAGAGACAAACCTAAATATGCACCCTGGTTCACTGAGACCCTGAAGAAGCAAATATTAAAATGGAGACAATTGGAAAGACAATGGAGAAAATCCTACTCAGAGAATAATAAAGCCATACTGAAATGAGCCTATAATGAATACAAAGCAGAACTAAGAAAAACGAGATCCATATTCCTTTCGACAACTATTACAGAGGCAACCAACAAATCAAAAATAATCTTTGACTTGGTGAAAGAACTAACTAAACCTGCCTGTCTAAAACAAACTAACCCCCCATCTCAAGAACTCCGCAATAATCTCTCAGACTATTTTGATAACACTATAAACCACATTATTGCAGATATAAGGTTATAAGCTAAACCAGATAAAGAACAAGCATTTGCAATGCCATAGGTCTCGCATTTACACAAGTCTGAGCTATTGGCATTCTAAATGATAAAGCCTTTTATTTATGTTTTAGTTTTTAAAACATAAATAAAAGGCATTGTCATTTCCAATGCCAATAGCTTAAACTCGCTTAAATGCGAGCCCTATTGCATTGCAAATGCTTGTTGTTAAAGATAGGGTTTAACACTTACACTCAGCTGTGACTCTTTCTGTCTCCAGTAAGCGAACACATCACTTGGAGAGGGAACTGCCACCTACCTGGATACACGAAATGTAAAAAAATTATCTACATTTACCAGAGATTCATTTTTTTGCAGAAGAAACTAAGTGAGCAGAAAATGGTGCCCTCTACTGGACCAAATATGACGTTTTCTACTTTTGATTTGTTTGCTACGGTGTTGCAGTGTTATCTCCAAGCTGACATGGTGATGTTTGTCTTGCATATTGTTTTGCATATTGTTAAGCCGATTAAGGTCCGATAATGCGTAAAGATGCATTTAACCTTGATACCAACATTGCACTGACATTTTTGTCCTTCTCTTAATTCTAATAATTGGATTTACAACAAGCACGAATCACGTGGTGTCCAGTTAACCAATAGGGTGTAGGGTCTCGAGGGCGAAGTGAAGCGGCGCTTGGTCGGTCCGGCGGCAATCAGTGATGTCAGGAGAGTACGAGAGAGTGGAGTTTCGGTGTCTGCGAACCTTGGAGCACGGCCAGCAATGACCCGTGAGTACATAGAATGGGGGTGTTGTGTGTATGCAGTGTGTATGCAGTGTGTGCCTGCCTACATGTGTGCAGTGTGTGTTGTGCAGAGTGTGTGTGTGTATGCATGCAGTGTGTGTGTGTGTGTGTATGCAGTGTGTGTGTGTATGCAGTGTGTGTGTATGCAGTGTGTGTGTATGCAGTGTGTGTGTGTGTAGTACACACCGACAAGTGTAATAATTCCATTACCAAGCTGAGCATCCATAAAACATTGCATTTGCCCCCTATATATATATATATATATATATTTTTTTTTGTTAAGGTATGTGCACCATGGTTTATAGACATTTTTCAGAAGGAGAAAGGCTTACAACATAACTGTAGACGGTTTTGTTTTTTTGGCAGCCTTGTGTCTGACTCTGTCCCACGCTCGCTGACCCCGCCCCAAAGCACTCAGGATCACAGTTCCCATTACTATTTTAAGCACTTCAATGGCTACCCAAACGCGCGCGCCAATAGAGTCTCATCCAAAGGGCAATTAGAAGCACATGAATTAGGCCTCATGCATCAACGCCTTCTTCCAAATAAGCGCGCAGGAGGGTACAAAAACAAACAGAAATGCGTATCGTGTTCAGGCCTCTGCACCCTGCCAATGTGTAAAGTGCACATTGCATAACGTCGCAACTGAAGTTGGATTCCTGCTTGGCCTCCAAATCGTTTTAAAAACATCTGCTCTGGCTCGAACAACAATGTGCTGACTGACTTAATCACAGATTGCTGGCACTCTCTGAATGCGAGCTGTACACTGGCGGGTCCACCCACCGAATCACAGACAAGCATCATTTCCTAACGCGCCCCCCAAGCCCCCCTCCCCCCTCTCTCTCCCGTCCCGTGATCCCGGCTTCCACGGGAGCGCACGCTTTTAGTGCCAAGACACACCAACGCGGACCCTCCGAGTAACCTTAAACGTCTTCTTACATCACGTGACAAAGCCCCAATCTCCAGCCGCGACCCCCGTTTTACTTAAATGACAAGTGTCGAGCGGCTATTAACCGCCTGGAGTCTGTCTGGGAAGAGGACAAAAAAAACCCTACCCGACCTCCGACACATGGACACAAACGATCTGAGCATTACAAGCCTTTTCAGCTCCCTCGCAGGCTACAACAGACAAGAGACGTGGCTGAAGTCCGGGGTCAACTCACATAAAATGCAGAGAGGGGCAGATGATGAAGAGGGCTGCTGATTGACCCTAAAAGAGGTGAAAGCAAGGCCTACCAGCGACCCGCAGCACAGAGACGAAAGAAAGGCACTGACCAGGCTTATCGGCATGCCTGGATTGCAGTATATTTTTTTTCACTGAAAGTTTTCCCAGAACAATCAGTCACCAAAGAGAATAAAAAAGCAGGCGCTGCCTGGGTGAGGAGCGAAGAAGCCCCTCCAGCCCGCCGTCGACGGGTCTTCCGTTGCTAGACAACGGCCCCACCGGCACCAATCCCAGCGCGGCTCCTCGTCTGACGTCAGAGGAGCTGCGCTCGGGATTTCTCAGGCTCCCGATGTTCCCGGGCTGCGGCGGTGTTTACGGGAGCTAAATTTTAATTTCCCTACAATGCCGCTGTGGGAGGCGGCGGTGATTTCAGACAGCGCTCCTTCTGCCACAGAGCTCCACAGTGCCTTCCCATGTGTAAGGGGAGAGGAGCCCGGTGAGTGGGGTTGAGGGTGGGGGTGTACGCGCGTGTTTCTGTTTGTGTGTCTGTGCGTGCGTGCGTGTGTTTGTTTAAGGGGGGGTGCGTGTGTGTATGCAGCGTGTGTCTGTTTGAGGGGGGGTGCGTGTGTGTATGCAGTGTGTGTATGTGCGCATGCGTGAGAGTGGCTTCGTTTGTGAATGGGAATACGAGGCACGGCGACGTGCGCGCTCCCGAGGTCGAATCTCGGCCTGCAAATGCGCGTGGCACTTTGCTGTCCTCATTCCCCGAAAAGTAACTACATTAGTTGTCTCGCTAGACAGCAAAAGCTTCGCTTTTGCTTACGTCTAGCGAGACCTAAAAAGTATCTAATGGAAAGGATAAAATCACAATTTCAGCACAAAGACACTCCATTGATAAAACTCTGAAAAAGTGGATCCACTGACAGAGACAGAATTTAAGTCCCTCATTGCTTCAATTTCGTCAGGTTCACCACAAGACGCAATTCCCTCTAAGAGATGTAAATGTAGTTGAGCTTATATAGCGCACAGCTACCCGCAGTGGGTTTCCCGGCGCTTGCTTAGGGAACCCTTCCTGGTATTCCCCTGTGAGATAGCAGGGTATCCACAAGGTGAAAGTCAGGCATCCCGCCGCGAGGGGCCGTTGTGGAGATTAAGCAAGCTATTGCCCAGAGTCGCAGAGTGTGAACCCGTGAGTCGAGGAGGCACCGGGGCGAGAATTATCGAGTCCGTGGAATTTTTAGCCCAAGACCCTGCCGAGGCGGGGAATTGAACCCTGGTCCAGGACCGATCTCAGCTTCCGGGTCTGCTGCCTCTAACCCCTGAGCCACACTTCTCCACACCCTGAGCCACACTTCTCCACATAGGAAGATAGGAAGGAGAGTTTTGATGAACTCCTCCCAACACTCAGATTGATATGTACCCATGATCTGGCCACCGTGACAGTTCAAAGAGAATGGAAGAAATCACTGGTTACCCCCCTACTAAAAAAAACCCTAGCAGATTTTGGAGAGCCCAATAGTTACAGCGAAACTCCTTTTCCAGATCAAAAAACTGAAGGAATATCTTAGCAAGACCTTAGCATGCTTTCTAGAAGACAACACCTCACTTGAACCAGAACAAATGGGTTTCAGACCAGCCCATGGAACTGAATCTGCACTAATGATAACATCTAATGAACTAAGGATGCAACTAGACAGCGGCCACATGACAGTCCTGGTCTTACTGGACCTATTTGCGGCCTTTGAGACCGTCAATCATTAAATCCTCCGATCACGTTTTGAAGGAATCAGAATAACAGGGGTCTTGCTCAGCTGGTTCTAATCCTACCTCTCAGACAGATGGCACACAATAAACCTACAACCATTAACGTCTGAGTACATGGAGTTACGCAGAGCTCATCCCCTTTATTTTTAATATATACCTAAGGCCGCTGATAATCTTGATTAAATCCTTTAGGGTAACGTTCATAAACAACGCAGATGACACCCAACTGATTATCTCACTAGAAAAATCTGATAAAAATCTGATACAACTCTAATAAATGAGCACCATAGCAGCCTGAAGGAGATGGCTCAATGGCTGGACTAGAACATGCTGAAATTCAACAGAGACAAGACAGCATTTGTCTGCTGCTCCCCAGGAGCTTTACAGGAAATAATCACCTCAATTCTTGGCCAATGAAATCAGTTAATCAAAAGGAGGGATAAGGGATCTGAATCTCCGTTTCATTCCCCATAGGAAGTTATAAATTCATAACAAGAGAAACGGACACTAGTTACACCTTATGACCATTGGTACAAGGAATAAAGATCAGAGTGACCTAAAAAAACTCTATGTACTGGTTGGAAAAAGGTGCGGTTTATCTGGTTCATCCGCCCCACATTAGAGTTATGGCAGTTATCATTGGTTACTCTGAAGTGGTGAATTTGCCAGCCTCAATCCGAGGCGCCTCTGGTCTAGGGTGCAGCGTCCAGAGAATAATGAGTGAAAAAAGTGTTAAAGTAAATTGTGCAAAGAAGGAAAAAATGGTTAAAAATGGTAAACAACCCTGTGGTTTTTTAATGTAGGTTGTTTAACCACAAACTTTAAAAATTGGGTAATACTCCTTTTTAGACCAAGTTACTGGATCTAGCAGTATAGTTAGAAAAATACGTCGACATGTTTCAGCTCCTTGGGCCTGGATGGGTCTGAGGAGCTTTCGTCAGGACTAACAAACATAAAAAATTTAAAAAATTCGTACTCACACAACTTGTGTAGTATTTTTTTGATATGAACACACTTTTTTGGTTATGTAGTTGAGAATTTCTCCTTCACAATCTGTAATAAGATAGAATGATATACACAACAATTGCACACATTTTTCTTAATGCATTGCAGTTCTGATCACGATTGGTTGAGTAACATTTTTCTACTGCCAATACGACATGACCCAAGGGAGGCAGTGACAATGGGGAGTTAAGTAATGCTGATATAGAGTCTTATTAAGGGGGCGCCTGTTTAGAAGTTCAAGAAGTGGGCGCTAGTATGTTTTATGTCGACTGTGTACTCGCATAACTCTAAATATAGTAGCCCGCTGGTTTTAGCCTGCTATTAGTTGCTTAAACTCTTGAGGGATTAGTTTATGTAGAAAAGCACGAGTGTGCGCAACAGAGAATACGCTATACTGCCACTTTACCATGAGCGTTTTGCGAGGTCTTGGTGGAAAACAGGGGAAAGCGGTAGGGTCAGACGCTGCGCAATTAACAATATACTAAGAAATACTGTTTAAGAAAAGGTGGTTTAGCCTACCTTATGTCCAGAAGTGTTCTGCTTCATCGGGGTGTAGCTCTTAAAATTTCGAAGCCCAGAGCTGTTACAGAAATGACTTCAATTAGTCTACAGCTACTCGTGCATCTTACCGGTGTTACGACGTTCTGAGAAGGTCGGCGCCATTACCCGCGTGCAGGTAAGATTCCTGCCTTGTGCTGACTCTGCCCCGGGGTGTGGCTTCTGAGTTGAGATCAAGATTTTTAAAGGGCCCTGGCGGGCGGCAATGGCGTCTCGTTTTTTCAAGCAACTTTATTAATCTCTCTGTGGCGTTTTAGCTAGGAAACGTTCTAGATGTCAAATTTGGGAGCAGTCAGTGTTAATGGAGAACAAAAACCAGAACTAAAACAAAAATGGGATATACACAGGCAGCCAAATATTCTACTTGTGGTCAGTTCATGCCCTGTAGTTACTTGGCAAATCGATGCCAAGGAATGGCATCGTTCAATCCTTGTTCACATGTTTTAAGGCGGTCCACCCACCTTTGTTCTTTTTCGAACAATAATCGTTCACAGTTATTGCTTTTGTCAGTAAGCATTTCGATTACAGTCCAGCGAAGTTCTTCACAAGAGTGGCCTGTCTCTACGAAATGGGCACATAGTTTCGTGGTATTCTTTTTTAGCTTGATGTTACTTTTGTGCTCACCAATTCTTACTTTAATTTTTCGACAAGTCATCCCGATGTATTTTTTATTACATGGGCAGCTAACCATGTAGATGACATGTGAAGAGTTACAATTCGTATGTTGTCGTTGTATCCATGTCAGTGTCTCCGTCAATTGTAGAGTTTTCGATACTGTGGTTGTCTTACAGGCTGCACAGGAACCACATGGGTAGTGTCCAGTTACAGGTGCCATTGTCACGTCCCTCGTGGTTAATTGTTGCTGTATCTTCAATGGGCGGGTATGGACTAGGACATCCTTGATATTCTTTGTTCTGCGATTTGCAAATCTTGGTTTTGGCCAATTAAAGACTCCAGTGTTTAAAATATGCCAGTTTTTATTTATCATTTTGTTGACCTCATAGGTTGAGGGGCAGAAGGTCGTCACACAGGTTGTCAGATCTTGTATTGGTGCCTTTGGGAAGCTTTGCAAGAGGCACTCCCTCGGTTGGTTGCTCGCTCTTTTTTTACAATACTTTATTGTTTTGACCTTATAGTTCCTTTTTAACAACTTCTGACTTAGATCATTTGCCTGAATCAGGTAATCCTCATTCCTACTGCAGTTTCGTTTCAGCCTCAAAAACTGGCTGAAGGGAAGATTGTCTCTGAGTGGCTTGGGATGGTAACTCTGGTATGATAGCAGGCTATTTTTGGCGGTAGGTTTGGTATAGGTTTTGGTCTGGAGGATATTGTCCTCCACAAAAATTGTAAGGTCCAGAAAATCCAAGCTGTTGTTACTGGAAGTAAAGGTAAATTTTAACCAGGGATCAAGCTGGTTGAGCCAGTTCATGAACTGCTCCAAGTCATCTGTAGTCTTCCAAATCAGGATAATATCATCAATATACCTCTTCCAGTAAAGGATACTGGAAGAGAAGATGTTAGCTGTATTGTGGATGTATTGGCTCTCAAAATGACTCACGTACAAACCCGCCACCGACGGGGCAAAGGCACTGCCCATCGATGTGCCATGGGTTTGGAGATATAAGTCTTCCTCATAGGCAAAGAAGTTCTCTTTTAATGCTAGTTTACAGCACTCGAGGATGAAATGTCTCGGTGTGTTGTATTGCCAGTCTTCAAAGTAAAGGATATCTTCCAAGACTTGTAAAGTATCGTCTTGTGGGAGGCTGGTGAATAGTGATTCCACATCCAAGCCCACCAGGAGCATTGTATCTGGATCAAATGGTTTAGCTTTGATCTGTACCAACAAGTCTTGGGTTTCTTTTAAATATGATGGAGTTCGTTGGACTAGAGGTTTTAGAAATTCGTCCGCAAATTTTGAGAGCGGCTCAAGCACTGACCCTATTCCAGACACTATAGGTCTCCCAGGGGGTGGGGACCTATTTTTATGAGTTTTTGGAAGTGAGTAGAAATAGGGTATTTTTGGCTCGGGAGTGATCAGGTATACAGCTTCTTTTTTTGTTATCCACCTCTTGATCTCTGCTTCGTACACCATGATGGATATTGTGTTTTGTAATCTTTTTGTTGGGTCTGTAGTTAGTTTCTGGTAGAATCTCGTATCAGACAAGAGGGCGAGGCATTGATCGTTGTAACCATTTTTACTTAGGATTACTGTGCCTCCCCCCTTATCCGCAGGTTTTATCACTATTGCCTCATTCTGCCTCAAGGAATCTAGAGCTAAACGCTCCTTTTTGGAGAGATTCTGAAAGTTTTTTTTGTTCTTGTCTATTCTTTCCTTCTTTGCACAATTTACTTTAACACTTTTTTCACTCATTATTCTCTGGACGCTGCACCCTAGACCAGAGGCGCCTCGGGTTGAGGCTGGCAAATTCACCACTTCAGAGTAACCAATGATAACTGCCATAACTCTAATGTGGGGCGGATGAACCAGATAAACCGCACCTTTTTCCAACCAGTACATAGAGTTTTTTGAGGTCACTCTGATCTTTATTCCTTGTACCAATGGTCATAAGGTGTAACTAGTGTCCGTTTCTCTTGTGATGAATTTACAATGAAATCAGTACCAGATCAAACACAATCAGTACGGAACTTAGGTGCTCATTTTGATGAAAGGCTCTCAATGGAAACAGTGGTAAATCAAACGGTATCCATATGATACAGGCTACTAAGAAGCCTAAAGATAATCACCCCACTACTGCCACAACCTTATAGGATACTGGTGGGGCAGGCCTCCATAATGAGTAGATTGACTACTGCAATGCACTACTTTTAGGTTACTCAGACTACCTGCTCAAAAGACTTCAAAAGGATCCAGGTGCTGGTGGCTAAACTGGTACTAAACAAAGGGAGAAAGGACTCTGCAAACCAAGCACTGCAGGACCTTCACTGGCTCCCAGTGCAACAGCAGTGCATATTCAAGGCCATATGTGTACTTTATAGGGAGCTACATGGTGCTGTACCAAAGGCCTTAAAGAAGAGAGTTACATCCTATGAGCCAACGCAAAAACTTGGGTCATCTGAAGCCCATCTGATAGCAGTACCAGGTTAAAAAAAAACAAGGCAGGGAAACAAAGATTTCCAAGTAAAAGCGGCTCAACTATGGAATAGCTTGCCACTATAGCTTAGAAATAACTTAAACCTACTAAGTTTTAGAAAGAACTTTAAAATGTGGCTATTTACAAGGTAGAAATGGCAAGTGAAATATCAGTAACCAATTAGTCCATGTCCAAATGGCAGTCTTTGCGGCGCCAAGATACCCAATAGGTGATAATTGCACTTTAAAAATACTTTTCAATAACAATTAGTGACGTGCCGGTGGTGATGTGCTTTAGCTTATTTACAAAGTGGCTCTAAGCCACTTACCGTGATTTAACATTGCCTTGTAAATAAGGCACCCTTTCACACTGTACTTAGCGTGAACTGGGAGGGCAATGGGTGGAGTGGTGGGCATTCCACGGCAACACTCATTGATTTTGACCCTGACCCCTATTCACCAGGGCAGCGTAAATAGGAGACAGTGCCAAAATGAAGACCAGGGAAAACCTGGTCTTAAACAGGCAAAACGAAGAGAAATGTGTTATTTCTCCTTGTTTTTGCTGTTTCCATTTTTTTTTTATATCTTTAATAAGATTTTCATTGTTTTTCTGCAAGCATATCAGCATATATGTAAATCAGACAAAGTGAAGAAGCAGACAGCTAAAGCTGTACATAATAACATTGAGTTGGTAGGTATTCCTCCAGAGCAGGTAGATTTAAATACTTATGAGTCCATTCTGATTAAATCGGTGCACCTGTTTCAGGCTATTGTTCATATGGAGCCTAAAACAGGTAAGCTGCCTCCCACAGATTTACTGAGAGGATTAAAAGGAAGATTTGTGTATTTACCTTTAGATGTAAACAAAAATATTGAAACTATTCGTTTAGAGAATGAGGAAACTGAACCTGTAGTTATTTTAGTTAATGGTGTTCCTACAAAGAGTCCGAAAATATGGCAAGAATTAGGAGATGTGGGCAAAGTGCAAAAGGCTACGTTAAATCGCACAAAAACAATGATTACTAGAAAAAATGTGTATGTGGAAAAAGAAGAAATATTTTTAGGAGATGATAGCGAAATTTCAAGTGGCTAAATTGAAAAAGTGGACATGTACAAAAATGAAGAAATTTATGAACATTATAGTGTACATCCTTTACATTCCAAAGAAGTGATGGGAAATACTTTTGAATTATTCCAAATTAAGAAAGTGAAGGGGACTCCCATGAGTGTTTGGGAAAAAAGTTTGGAAGATCGTTGTTTCCACAGCTCTTTCCCACTGGAAAAGGTGAACGAAATGACAAACGAACCAGTACAGATTCCCACATCAGAGTATAGAACAAGATTGTACTCAGAAAATGCAAGATTTCGACAATGTATCCCATATATATTTCATCTTTTGTATGAAAGCGACTTGTCTGGACTTTTCTTTTGCAGTCACAACATATTAAAAACAGGAGTTCATCTTCAAAAAATGTCTGCAAAGGAACTCATGGACAAAGTACAACAGAGGTGATCATTTAGAATCTCAATTGATTAATTTGATGGCGTGTCAAAGTGGTACTAATGAGTATTGGTATCATCATCATGGAGAACTTAAATGTATGTTAAGGAACTTAGGAACTCCTACATGGTTTGTTACGCTAAGCTGTTCTGAACATGTATGGGACGATTAACTTGAATCTCTTCGAGAAGTAAATTCAAATATTAAAAACATTGAATTCAGGAGGACTGTGTTCCTTGGATCCTGTAAATGTGTGCACATATTTTGACCATAGGTTTCAAGCTATAATGTCTTTTATTTGCAATAAAAACAATCCTCCTCTTGGAGAAGTTATTGATTTCTTTTGGAGAAAGGAGTATCAAGCTAGAGGTGCTCCTCCTATACACATGTTTTTATGGATCAAGGATGCACCCAAATTTGGAACTGATTTAGATGAGACTGTTTTATCTTTTATTGAAGACCATGTTACATATGCTATATCAAAAACAAGATATGACAACAGCTTAAGACAACAAGTTTTACGGTTTCAAACTCATCGAAGTGGCAAATACTGTTGACGGAAATACAAGTCAAAGGAAAAGATTTATACCAAATATCGTTTTGGATTTCCCCACCCTGTAATATCCAAAGGAGCAGTCAACAGCTTCATGTCAACAGTGAGGCATATTATCACTAGAAAATATCCCCAAAAACTTACAATTTAAAAAGAAATGAACAATCAAAGTGTATTAATGATTATAATCCAGTTACTTTGTTGATATGGAATGCTAATATGGCTATCCAGTATGTTGTGAATATTTCCATTGCTGTTGCTTGGTATGTAACGTCATACATAACAAAATCTGAAAAGATGGAGTTGAAAGAAATGTGGGAAGACATTTCCCAAGAGAAGACTCTTAGTAAGAAATTGTACAGCTTTAGTTTGAAGATGCTGTCCCATCGAGATATTGGATCTTACAGATGTTCGAATCGGTTGTCCTCTGCAAGTTTATATTCAACGTCAAGAGAATTTATTTGGGTTAGTCTAGGTCTTGCTTCAACATCGAGTACTTAACCGCTTCGCTGCTAGGACTTTCCCCGCGTGCTAAGCCTTTTTTTGGCTATTTGGGAAAGTGCGCGCTTAGGCCCCTGTAACTTTTTGACCACATAAGGTATCCACGCCAAATTTGCGTCCTTTTCTTCCAACATCATGGGAATTCTAAATGTACCCAGGGTTTGTGGATTCCCCTGTGAGCGTCCCTGAAATGAGCCAAAATACAGCAAAATGTTTTTTGTTATTTATTTTTTTTAAATGGGAAAAACGGGCTGCAAATGAAAGCGCCTGGGTTTTTCCTTGCAAATTTTATCAAGTAAGGGTTTGTGGGGCTGAAATCACAATTTTCCCAGTTTTTAGGGAATGACAGACTTTTGTCGTAAAACCAATATTTTTTACACAGTTTTGTTATTTGTCTGGGACATAGCCTATTTTTGCTATTTTTTGGGCTTTCAACCTCTTTCCAGTTAATGGTAGAAATGGGTGTGAAAGCAATAATGGATCCTGGAAAGCTATACATTTTAAAAAAGTAGACAAAATTCTAAATTCAGCAAGGGTTAATTTGTGTAGATCCATCAAGGTTTCTTTATAGAAACTAACAGTTAAATATAGGAAAAATAAAACATGTGTTGAAAAAAACAACCTTTTGTGTCAACGTTTTCACCTGTAACTTCTTCTAATTATGACAACTCTTTGAATGTAATATACCGTTACATCCGCTGGACCTACCTGGTTGTGAGGATATATAGGACTTGTAGATTCACCAAGAACTAGACGAACCCAGAGTAAAAAAATTGAGCAGCTATTTGCAATGGCTTTTTATTATGTACCGGGTATATAGCAATTATTGTGGGAAAATGTATAGATGGAAAAATCTGTATGAAAGACACCTATGTATTTCTGAAATGGGAACAAATTATAGAGTTTAGAAACAGTCCATATTTGCACATTTTCGAAATTGGGAATACTCATACTAGTTTGAGAATTATCGGTCATTTTTCAAAATGACTTCTTTTTTACACGATGTCTTTCATTTGGAAGACACAAATGCATCAAAATTCAATAGGTAATAACAGTTGCTTTACAAATCAGAATTACCCAAAGTCTCCCGATAAAAATGGTATCTACCTTGTGTGGGTAGGCATAGTGCCCACGACAGGAAATGGCTCAAAATCCAACCTGAACATACCACATTTTCACAATGAAAATGTACCCTTTTTTGCGAAGTGTCTAGCTGTAGTTTTTGAACCCTAGCTCTACCGGCACCTAGGGAAACTTAGCAAACCTATCCATTTTTGAAAACTAAACACCCAGAGGAAATCAGGAAGTAGTAACTTGACTGCCTGCCACCAGGTTCTGTTACCCAGAATCCCTTGCAAACCTAAAAAAGTGTCAAAAAAACTAATTTTCCCCACATTTCTGTGGTGGAAAGTTCTGGAATCTGCATGGACCCAAAAATTTCCACCCACGCCGAATTTCCCAAAGTCTCTCGAGAAAAATGGTACCCCACTGGTGTGGGTCAGCCTAGTGTCCATGACAGGAAACGGCGCAAAATGCAACATGGTCACACCTCAATTTCGCAGTGAAAAATGACACTTTTTTGGCAAAGTGTCTAGCTGCAGTTTTTGAACCCTAGCTCTGCCGGCACCTAGGGAAACCTAGCAAACCTATACATTTTTTAAACCTAGAAACGCAGGAGAATCCAGGATGGGGTGACTTGACTGCCTCCCACTAGGTTATGTTACCCAGAATCCCTTGCAAACCTAAAAGATTGTCAAAAAAACACATTTTCCCCACATTTCTGTGAGGGAAAGTTCTGGAATCTCCGTGGATGCACACATTTCCACCCACCCAGAGTTCCCCAAAGTCTTTCAAGAAAAATTTTACCTCACTTGTGTGGGTCGGTCTAGTTCCCGCGACAGGAAACGGCGCAAAAGGCAATTTCACAGTGAAAACTGACCCTTGTATGGCAAAGTGCCTAGCTGTAGTTTGTGAAACCTCGCTCTGCCGGCACCTACGGAAACCTACTAAACTCACACATTTCTGAAAAGTAGACACCCAGGGGCTTCCAGGAAGGTATGGCTTGCGTTGATCCCTCAACGTTTCCTTACCCAGAATCCCCTGCAAACCTCAATTTTAGCTGCAAAAAATCACTTTTTTCAGACAATTTTTTGTGGGACAGTGATGCATCACTGGGCTCACACAAATTTCCTTCTACCCAGCATTCCCCCAAGTCTCCCGCTAAAAATGGTGCCTCACTTGTGTGGGAGGCCCAAGTACTTGCGACAGGCAAGGGCCCAAAACATAGTGAGGCGACATCAAAATTGCCTATCTCAAAACCACTTGGTTTTGTAAGGGGGATCACCTGGGTGTTTGGCCCCGTGCTCGGCGGCCATCTAGGGAAACCTACCAAACCCATACATTTCTGAAAACTAGACACCCAGGGGCTTCCAAAGCGGTATGGCTTACGTGGAGCCCTCAAAGTTTCCTTACCCAGAATCCCCTGCAAACCTCAATTTTAGCTGAAAAAAATCACTTTTTTCACACATTTGTGTGTGGGAAAGTGTGGCATCACTGGACTTACACAAATGTCCTACCACCCAGCATTCCCCCAGGTCTCCCAATACAAATGGTGCCTCACTTCTGTGGGATGCCCAAGTAGCCGCGACAAGCAAGGGCCCAAAACGTAGTTTGCAAGGGATTCTGGGTAGCAGAATCTGGTGAGGGCCATTCAACCCATCCTGGATTCCCCAGGGTGTCTAGTTTTTAAAAATGTATAGGTCTGCTAGGTTTCCCTAGGTGCCGGCAGATCTCAGATTCACAATCTACAGCTAGGCAGTTTCCCAAAAAAATGGGTCAGTTTTCACTGTGAAAATGTGGTGTGTCCACGTTGCGTTTTGGGCCGTTTCCTGTCGCGGGCACTAGGCCTACCCTTGCAAGTGAGGTACCATTTTTCTTGGAAGACTTTGGAGAACGCATAGTGGGTGAAATTTTGTGGAACCATGCAGATTCTAGACCTTTCCACCACAGAAATGTGAGGATTTTTCTTTTTTTAAGGGATTCTGGGTAACAGAACCTGGTGAGAGCCAGTCAAGTTACCCCATCCTGGATTCCCCTGGGTGTCTCGTTTGTAAAAATGTACAGGTTTGCTAGGTTTCTTTATGTGCCGGCTGCCCTATGGCCCAAAAACGACAGGTAGGCATATTGCAAAAATAAAATTGTGCCTAATTTGCTTTCTGCCGCCCTGGGGGGATATTTGGGGATGGGATAGCCCTGATATGCCCCAAGGGGGTCAGAAACACTATGGCTATTTGTTTGGGGTTGGGGGCATTGGTATGCCCATTCTGGGCAGCGCCCACCCCACATACATAAAAAAGCCATAGTAATCATTGGCGTCTAGTGTGCTTTTTGCCCCCCTGGGGGCAGATTGGGAGTAACTGCACCCATCTTCCCCCCAGGGTGGGCATAAAGGCTGTAATTGTTGCAGGTGGGGGTGGGGGCATTGGCATGCCCATTTTGGGGAGACCCCACCCTAATTGAAATTTGCCCCAAAAAATCAATGGCATCTAGTGGGCTTTTACCCCCTAGGGGGACACATTGGGGGCTACTGCCCCATCTGCCCCCCAGGGGGGTAGGAAGGCTGTAATTTTTGAGGGGAGGGGTTGGGGGCATGGGCATGCACGTTTTGGGCAGGCCCACTAATTCAAATTTGCCCCAAAACCCTGGCGCCTAGTGGGCTTTTTGCCCCCCCAACGGGGGACATTGGTGGCTAATAGGGGGGGGGGGCTGAAAGTCCACTAGATGCCAGGAATGTTTTTGGGCACATTTTAATTAGAGTGGGGGTTGCCAAAAACGGTTATGACAATGCCCCCAACCTAATAAACATTTTCCCTCAAAATTCCCTGGCGTCTAGTGGGCTTTTTGCCTCCCCGGGGGCAGATTGGGGGTCACTGCCCCATCTGCTCCCCCGGGGGGACAGGAAAGCTGCAATTCTTGCGGGGGAGGGGGTGGGAGCATGGGCACGCCTGTTTTGGGCAGCCCTCTAGATGGCAGAGTTTTTTGGGGGCAAATTTGAAGAGTGGGGCAGCCCAAAACGGGCATGCCCATGGGGGCAGAAAGCCTACTAGATGCCAGAGATTTCAGATTTTTAGCCCTGATATGCCCCAAGGGGGTCAGAAACACTATGGCTATTTGTTTGGGGTTGGGGGCATTGGTATGCCCATTCTGGGCAGCGCCCACCCCACATACATAAAAAAGCCATAGTAATCATTGGCGTCTAGTGGGCTTTTTGCCCCCCTGGGGGCAGATTGGGAGTAACTGCACCCATCTTCCCCCCAGGGGGGGCATAAGGGCTGTAATTGTTGCAGGTGAGGGTGGGGGCATTGGCATGCCCGTTTTGGGGAGACCCCACCCTAATTGAAATTTGCCCCAAAAAATCACTGGCATCTAGTGGGCTTTTAGCCCCCAGGGGGACACATTGGGGGCTACTGCCCCATCTGCCCCCCAGGGGGGTAGGAAGGCTGTAATTTTTGAGGAGAGGGGTTGGGGGCATGGACATGCACGTTTTGGGCAGTCCCACTAATTCAAATTTGCCCCAAAACCCTGGCTTCTAGTGGGCTTTTTGCCCCCCCGACGGGGGACATTGGTGGCTAATAGGGGGGGGCTGAAAGTCCACTAGATGCCAGGAAGTTTTTTGGGCACATTTTAACTAGAGTGGGGGTTGCCAAAAACGGTTATGACAATGCCCCCACCCATTTTCCCCAAAAAATCCCTGGCGTCTAGTGGGCTTTTTGCCTCCCCGGGGGCAGATTGGGGGCCACTGCCCCATCTGCTCCCCCGGGGGGACAGGAAAGCTGCAATGTTTGCGGGGGAGGGGGCGGGCATGCCCATGGGGGGCAGAAAGCCTACTAGATGCCAGAGATTTAATTGAGCAAATTTTTATTAGGGTTGCGGTTGCCAAAAAAGGGCATGCCAATGCCCCCCTAATAAAAATGTTCGCCAAAAAATCCCTAGGGTCTAGTGGGCTTCCCCCTTCCAGGGGGCAGATTGGGGGCTACTGTCACATCTGCTCCCCAGGGGGGGCAGGAAGGCTGCAATTGTTGTGGGGGAGGGGGGTGGGGCATGGACATGCCTGTTTTGAGCAGCCCCCGCCCGGCGGCAGGGCAGATTGGGGGCTAATGCCCCCATCTGTCCCCCAGGGGGTCTGAAAGTCCACTAGACACCAGGGAGTTTTTTGGGCAAATTTTAATTAGGGTTGGGTCTGCCCAAAACAGGCATGCCAATGTCCCCACCCTAATTAAAATGTGCCCAAACAATACTACTGGCCTTTTTGCCCCCCCGGGGGGCAGGAAGGCTGTAGGGTTTGCGGGGAGGGGGTGAGGGCATGGGCATGTCTGTTTTGGGCAGCCCCCACACTAATTCAAATTTGCCTAAACAAATCCCTGGTGACTAGTGGGCTTTTTGCCCCCCTGCCCCTATCTGCCCTCCAGGGAGAGTGGAAAGCCTACTAGATGCCTGGGATTTTTTTTAGCAAATTTTAATTAGGGTGGGGGTGGCCAAAAACGGGCATGCCAATGCCCCCACCCTAATAAAAATTTGCCCAAAAACATCCCTGGCGTCTAGTGGGTTTTTTGCCCCCCTGGGGGGCAGATTGGGGGCTCCTGCCCCATCTGCCCCCCAGGTGGGGCAGGAAGGCTGTAATTTGTGTGGGGGAGGAGGTGGGGCATGGACATGCCCATTTTGGGCAGCCCCCACCCTAATTCAGATTTGCCCCAAAATAACCCCTAATAAATGTCCCATAAAAAATCCCTGGTGTCTAGTGGGCTTTCTACCCCCCCCCTACCCCCGGGGTGGCATATTGGCGGCTACTGCCCCCAACTGCCCTCCAGGGGGGGCAGAAAGGCCCTAATGGTGGTGGGGTGTGGGGGCATTGACTTGCCCGTTTCGGGCAGCCCCCACCCTAATTCAGATTTGCCCGAAAATAACCCTGGCGTCTAGTGGGTTTATGCCCCGCCCGGGGGTGCAGATTAGGGACTACTGCCCCCCTCCAGAAAGGCTGTAAAGGTGGCAAGGGTGTGGCGGCATTGGCGTGCCCCTTTCGGGCAGCCCTCACCCTAAAAAAGATATGGTGTAAAAACAAAATCCCTGGCATTTAGTGGGCTTTCTGCCTCCCGCGGGGCAGAAAGAATGTAATTTTGTGGCCGGGGGTGGGGGCATTGATCCCCCACCCTAAAAAAAAATGGTGCAAAAACAAAATCCCTGGCGGTTATTGGTCTTTCTGCCCCGGAGGGGCGGCAGATTGGGGCTACTGCCCCATCTGTACCCCGGGGGGGGCAGAAACGCTGTAATGGTAGTGGGGTGTGGGGTCATTGGCTTGCCCGTTTTGGCAGCCCCCACCCTAAAAACATATGGTGCAAAAACAAAATCCCTGGGTTTAGTGGGCTTTCTGCCCCCCAGGGGGGGCAGAAAGAATGTAATTTCGTGGCCAGTGGGGTGGGGGCATCTGCATGCCCGTTTTGGACAGCCCCCACCACTAATAAATATCCCATTAAAAATCCCTGGTGTCTAGTGGGCATTCTACACCTACGGCCCACATCTAACCCCCAGCGGGGGCAGAAAGACTAATTATGCCAATATTTTTATGGGGGGAGCAAAGGCCCTTGCCCAAGGGGCCGCTCCTACCTCCCTGGTGCCTAGTGGGTGGATCACTGCTTGGGGATCACCCTCCTGGGGCGATCCCCAAGCAGGGACACTATTGGAAAGGGGGGATTCTCCCCTTTCCAACGATACCTCTCATGAGTTTCTACGTGCTCAGGGGGCTGAGATAGCCCCCTGCGCACTTAGGAACTGAAACTGAAACTGAAATGAGCCTCTTGGCTATATAGCTTGACAGTTATAAAGGATCATGCACATAACATGATGTAAGAGAAAAAAGACAAAAGGGAGACAAGAAACCAAGAAACAATGAATCTAAAAAATCTTTTTCATATATTTGATCAAGAAATCAAAACAACGGCACTCTGTTACATTACATTTCATGTAACCAGTAGAGAACTGTGCACAAGCGCTCGTGATAAAGGTGAACGGCGCAAGTGACAAGTGAAGGGTTATATACAGAGAAGAACAATATTATTTATAGTTAACTCTTATTAGTTCTCATACATTAAGACATTAATGAGTACAGTTAATTTTCATGAAAACCGTGAGGATGGCGACATATATTGCGATGCAATGTTGATGGCGTTTCAACCTGTTCAGATTTCAATCCATCATCAGGACCAGGTTACTAATTTTACAAAAGTACTGGCTTGAAGGCGTGTGTATCTTCAACATTCAGGGTGTAGCATTAGGGTAGTACTAAAGAATAGTTGTGGCCCAGCGAAGGGTCAATGGAGATGAGCAGCAATTATGAAGCCTCACAAGACTTGGGCTGAGATATGAGGCGCGGTGCGTGCTTGAGATACAGAGGTCCAAGAAAGTATACCGCACCCGGTAAAGGTTATAAATTCAACAGCAGGATGCACTGAGTCAGTCAAGCAGGGGACCCTTGTGGGCAAGGTGAAATGGTCAGACAGGAAAACGACAAGCGCCAGCGTGAGTCTGGGGATGTCATGTGGGCTGAAGAAACTCACCAAAACTGTGATAGGGACTTTATTTAATCTTGTGAAGGCCTGAACCTTTTAAAACAGGTTATAGGTCTGACCCAGATGAAGTGACATATGTTGGATATGATCCTAGCTTCCACTGACCTGTTAGCAATCAGACACATACCAGTGTTAACTGGTCGGACCATTACCTGATCCCATTTAATATCAAAGCCTGTACCACAATAAATATACAAAGGATCCTGTGACCCCACTGCAAATACTGAGGAGAACCTCGACAAAACTCAGAAAATATATAGGCAAGTGGCCTTTAACACTTCACTATGCTTCCAGGAGTCAAAGCCAGTAGAAACATACCAGAGCTGGATAACAACATCACAAAAACACTAAATAAAGTGGCTCCACTAAAAAGTTTCAGAGACAAACCTAAATATGCACCCTGGTTCACTGAGACTCTGAAGAAGCAAATATTAAAATGTAGACAATTGGAAAGACAATGGAGAAAATCCTACTCAGAGAATAATAAAGCCATACTGAAATGAGCCTATAATGAATACAAAGCAGAACTAAGAAAAACGAGATCCATATTCCTTTCGACAACTATTACAGAGGCAACCAACAAATCAAAAATAATCTTTGACTTGGTGAAAGAACTAACTAAACCTGCCTGTCTAAAACAAACTAACCCCCCATCTCAAGAACTCTGCAATAATCTCTCAGACTATTTTGATAACACTATAAACCACATTATTGCAGATATAAGGTTATAAGCTAAACCAGATAAAGAACAAGCATTTGCAATGCCATAGGTCTCGCATTTACACAAGTCTGAGCTATTGGCATTCTAAATGATAAAGCCTTTTATTTATGTTTTAGTTTTTAAAACATAAATAAAAGGCATTGTCATTTCCAATAATCTCTCAGACTATTTTGATAACACTATAAACCACATTATTGCAAATATAAGGTTATAAGCTAAACCAGATAAAGAAAAAGTATCTAATGGAAAGGATAAAATCACAATTTCAGCACAAAGACACTCCATTGATAAAACTCTGAAAAAGTGGATCCACTGACAGAGACAGAATTTAAGTCCCTCATTGCTTCAATTTCGTCAGGTTCACCACAAGACGCAATTCCCTCTAAGAGATAGGAAGGAGAGTTTTGATGAACTCCTCCCAACACTCAGATTGATATGTACCCATGATCTGGCCACAGTGACAGTTCAAAGAGAATGGAAGAAAGCACTGGTTACCCCCCTACTAAAAAAAAACCTTAGCAGATTTTGGAGAGCCCAATAGTTACAGCGAAACTCATTTTCCAGATCAAAAAACTGAAGGAATATCTTAGCAAGACCTTAGCATACTTTCTAGAAGACAACACCTCACTTGAACCAGAACAGATGGGTTTCAGACCAGCCCATGGAACTGAATCTGCACTAATTATAACATCTAATGTACTAAGGATGCAACTAGACAGCGGCCACATGACAGTCCTGGTCTTACTGGATCTATTTGCGGCCTTTGAGACCGTCAATCATTAAATCCTCCGATCACGTTTTGAAGGAATCAGAATAACAGGGGTCTTGCTCAGCTGGTTCTAATCCTACCTCTCAGACAGATGGCACACAATAAACCTACAACCATTAACGTCTGAGTACATGGAGTTACGCAGAGCTCAGCCCCTTTATTTTTATTATATACCTAAGGCCGCTGCTAATCTTGATTAAATCCTTTAGGGTAACGTTCATAAACAACGCAGATGACACCCAACTGATTATCTCACTAGAAAAATCTGATACAACTCTAATAAATAAGCACCATAGCAGCGTGAAGGATATGGCTCAATGGCTGGACTAGAACATGCTGAAATTCAACAAAGACAAGACAGCATTTGTCTGCTGCTCCCCAGGAGCTTTACAGGAAATAATCACCTCAATTCTTGGCCAATGACATCAGTACCAGATCAAACACAATCAGTACGGAACTTAGGTGCTCTTTTTGATGAAAGGCTCTCAATGGAAACAGTGGTAAATCAAACGGTATCCATATGATACAGGCTACTAAGAAGCCTAAAGATAATCACCCCACTACTGCCACAACCTTATAGGATACTGGTGGAGCAGGCCTCCATAATGAGTAGATTGACTACTGCAATGCACTACTTTTAGGTTACTCAGACTACCTGCTCAAAAGACTTCAAAAGGATCCAGGTGCTGGTGGCTAAACTGGTACTAAACAAAGGGAGAAAGGACTCTGCAAACAAAGCACTACAGGACCTTCACTGGCTCCTAGTGCAACAGCAGTGCATATTCAAGGCCATGTGTGTACTTTATAGGGAGCTACACGGTGCTGTACCAAAGGCCTTAAAGAAGAGAGTTACATCCTATAAGCCAACGCAAAAACTTGGGTCATCTGACGCCCATCTGATAGCAGTACCCGGTTAAAAAAAACAAGGCAGGGAAACAAAGATTTCCAAGTAAAAGCGGCTCAACTATGGAATAGCTTGCCACTATAGCTTAGGAATAACTTAAACCTACTAAGTTTTAGAAAGAACTTTAAAATGTGGCTATTTACAAGGTAGAAATGGCAAGTAAAATATCAGTAACCAATTAGTCCATGTCCAAATGGCAGTCTTTGCGGCGCCAAGATAGCCAATAGGTGATAATTGCACTTTAAAAATACTTTTCAATAACAATTAGTGACGTGCCGGTGGTGATGTGCCTTAGCTTATTTACAAAGTGGCTCTAAGCCACTTACCGTGTTTTAACATTGCCTTGTAAATAAGGCACCCTTTCACACTGTACTTAGCGTGAACTGGGAGGGCAATGGGTGGTGTGGCGGGCATTCCACGGCAACACTCATTGATTTTGACCCTGACCCCTATTCACCAGGGCAGCGTAAATAGGAGGCAGTGCCAAAATGAAGACCAGGGAAAACCTGGTCTTAAACAGGCAAAACGAAGAGAAATGTGTTATTTCTCCTTGTTTTTGCTGTTTACTTTTTTTTTTTTTTAATATCTTTAATAAGATTTTCATTGTTTTTCTGCAAGCATATCAGCATATATGTAAATCAGACAAAGTGAAGAAGCAGACAGCTTAAGTAAGCATAAGACAAAACTCATCATCTTGCAAGTGATCAACAATCTGCACTCTAATCCAAAAAGCACAGAGTTATATTTCAAACATAAGAGAAAAAGAAAAAAGAAGAAAGGAAGAAAAGAAAAAAAAAACATTTGAGCGATGTTATCAACCTTGAATTTCTCCCTAACCTACATTAATCATTCTTTACTTTCCATTTTATTAGAGGAGCCCAAATGCATTGTCCCAATAACTTCGATTTCCTGCCCTTTCTATCATAAATTGCTGTCTCTATCGTATATATAGAAAGTAGGCGGGTCAGCAATTGCTGAAAGGTGGGGGGTAGAGGATCTAGCCAGGCAGAAGCAATTTTAATCCTTAAAACAGCCATAGCGACGAAGAGAAACTGATATGTGTTCTCCTCTTGGGTCACACTGCTTAGTCCTAACAGAATTAATTCATAGGTTGGTTTAATTTTAACCCCGAGTGACCAATCTAAATATTCCTCAATTAGTTTCAGTTGCTCTTGCAGACGGGGACAGGATGGAAACATATGAACCAGATCCGTGTCCACCCCCCACACCTGGGGCAGGTTATCTCTGATGTCCCGCCCCACTGAGCAATTCTGGTCGGTGTGTAATACAGCAAAAAACAGTTCTATAATGCTGTGCCTGAAGCCCAGTGGAGCATAAAACCGCCTGTTCCGGCTCTAAAAACCTCAAAAGTACGCAAGGAGCAGTTCCCACTCGCTCAGCCCACTTAGCCTCCTGTTTAGTTAGATCATCTTGCTTTAACCTTATTAATTCTGCAGATATCATCTTAATACCCCCCTTATTCCTTCCTTGCATAATATCAACAATAGCATTGCTCTCAAACCTGTTATCCCCCCCCCCGTTTTTTTTTAAAAAGCTGCAGATTTGTAAATACTTGAAAAAATTGCAATTCTCCAACTCCAACTCCAACTGTATGTCACTAAATTGACGAAAACCATCTATTCCAAATAAATCCCCAGCTTTATAGACACCCTTGGCGTCCCATCCTGCCATAATTTCGTCTGAAAAGATTTCGGGAAATGCATGGTTTTTATATAGCACCGTGTCATAGTTAACTCTGCCCAGACCGATCTTCTTCTTTAAAACCCCCCAGATCTTAAAAGCCAAAATCAGAGTCTTAAATTTAGTTTTTTTGTAGTAGCTGGGCTCTGAAAATTTGAAAAAAACTCCTAGCATTTTCACCCAGTAGCAATTTATAAACATCCGGTAGTTCAATTCCCCCTTCCATATCCAGGGGACATTCCCCTGTAAGCACCCCCATATATTGCAGAGCAGCAGCCCAGTAATAGCTTCTCAAATCAGGGATTGAAAAGCCCCCCTTTTCCCGTGGCAGAGACATAAAACGCAGTGCCTGCCTCAATTTACCGTGTGCCCAGAGAAACCTATTAAATAAGCCTTCTAACGTAATAAACCAACATTTTTTAAACTCCAAAGGGATTTCTCTAAATAAATATACAAGTCTTGGCAAAAAAATCATATTGATACATTACAGCGCCCCACCAACAATAAATGAAGATTGTTCAGCCTATCTAAATCCATCCTAGCCTTTCTAATTACTGGTTCTATTGATTCCTTAATTGCGATTCCTTAAAAATCACAATTAAGGAATTGCAAAAGCCAACAATGATGCATGTGTTTGTATATTTTTTGCCACTAATGTTCCAAGATCTGAAGTAATCCATATACCAAGCTAGACAGCCGAGTCAGTAACATGAGGATCCTCAAAATGAATAAGACAATTCGCAATTATTTGAGTCTTCGATTCATTAAGTGCATACCCAGAAAATATGATAAACTGATGCTAATGACACTACCTCTTCTAAAATTTGGGATCTGAAGAGACAATGGCAACATCGTCCGCGTATGCAAGGACTTTAGTTTCAATCCCTTGACTGACAACTGGGAAGATTCTACCGTTAGCGAGAAACAATCGAATTAGAGGGTCCATATAAATGGCAAATAGTAAAGGGGATGAGGGGCAACCCTGCTGTGTCCCCCGCTGTATATCAAACGAAGGAGTGTAGTTACCATGTATCTTTATTCTATCAGTAGGGGCCCTCTATAACACCTGAACCGATTGAATAAACCCCTCGCCGAGGCAAAACCAACTCATTGCTTCCCAAAGGAAATCCCAGGAGACCCTATCAAATGCTTTCTCCGCATCTAAAAGCAAAACTGCCATAGGATCTCCTGATATCTCCATTGCATCAAAAAGCGTAATCACCCGTCGTGTATGTTGTGTTGTCCCCCGTCCCATAATAAACCCATGTTGGCAAGGGTGAATAGTTTTTTTAATATTCCATTCAAGCGCGTGGCCAAAACGTTAGAGAACACCTTGACGTGACTAATCAGTAGCGTAATTGGACGGTATGAACCCGGCTCCCTAGCAGGTTTATCTTTTTTCAAGAAGATTACAACATCTCGCCAGGATGCCCTTTGGGTGACAGTTGCGCTTAACAAGCAATAAATACATACATACATACATACATACATCTGCTCCTGCCCATGATTTGGGAGCAAGCCCACCTTTTGTGCCTGTGTCTTCACCTCTATTAGATCAGGGCCTATGTAATCTTTAAAAATTCTAACGGGATCTGGTCGGGCCAACAAATTTTCCGGAAGGCAGTTCTTGCAAAGCACCCATTATTTCGTCTTGAGAGAATGGCCTCTCCAATTCTTCCCTATCAATGGGATCTACCCTCTGAATTGATATTCTATCTAGGTACTCGTAAATGTCCTCCAATGCCACCCCTGCACCACTAGAATATAACTGATAATAAAAAAGCAGAAAGGCCTCTCGAATACCTGCAGCATCTGTAATAACCCTCCTGCTTGCATCGTAGATTTCAGAAATTTCACCTGCTGAAACTTTATTGCCTAGTTCTAACAGCAAGCATATGTCCCACCCACTCATTAAATTCATATCTCTGTTCTTTTTTAGCCATATAGGTCTCAGCTACATTTTTGGCATAATGATCCCCTACTTCCGCCTTTTTCATAGCTAACTGCACCAATAGTTCATCAAGCGCTTCACCTGAGTTCATCGCCATCACTAATACTTCCTCAAGCCTAGCCAGTTCCTGCCTTATTTCAGCATCCATTAATCGCTCCCCTTTCTGCCGGCGCAAACTGTAGCTCATTGTCTCCCCTCTCACAGCCGCCTTGAACGTATCCCAGACAATTCCGATGCTAGCAGATCCTCAATTATATTCCCAAAACTCCCTAATTAACCCCTTCGTATATAAGATATAAACGGAATCGTATAATAACCTCCGTTCAAAGATCCACCCTACATTTCTTTTTTCCAGCATTGTAAAGTTGACATTCAACACTAATGGGTTGTGATCTGAGATAGTTCGGGGATACTTCTCAATTCCTGCATGGGAAATACACTGTTTAGACAAAAAAAGTAATACAGGCGGGAAACAACCTTGTGTGGCGCAGAAAAAAAGGTACTACCTGCATCCAGGGTCTTCAAGTAGGACCATGTGCCAACTAGTCCGTTATTATAGACTAAGTGGTCAGGGCGCAGCCCAACTTCCTTTTTTTCCCTGTATATTTACTAAGCGGGTCACCCCAATGTACCCCCAGACCGTTAATATTGAAATCCCCACTGATAATTATCGAGGCAGGCCATGTTGCCAAACTAGAATCTTAGGTGCAGATTTACAACCCCACTGTGCCTCGTTTATGCCGCCGTTGCACCACTTTTGTGACGCAGCGTCGGCGCAAAGGATGCACCATGGTGCAGGGTATTTACAACGTGACGCATCTGAGAGATGGGTCACGTTGTAAAGCCCTGCGCCAGAAAGAGGCGTTCCTGCGCAGGGGGCGGGGGGTGTTTCGGCGCAGGAACGCCTCCTAAAAGTGGCTGAGTGAAATCTACAAGATTTCACTCAGTCACTTATGGGTCCATGCTGTGTCAAAACCCTGCGCCTGCTAGAAGCAGGCGTAAGGATTGGCGCAGCATTGTACACATAGGGCCCCCCCAGAGCATTGCTGGAGCTGCGTCACGCTTGCGACGCAACTCCAGCAATGCCCCGCTTTTACAGCATTTATGCGTCATGCATCTGTGCCGTTTTTGCCCCATGGTGCGCCGCATTGTAAATGCGGCGCATCCATGGTGGCAGCGGCATGGCGCACAATAACTGGCGCATCCCCGGGGATGCGCCAGTTATTGTAAATCTGCCCCTAAATACTCCAATATCTCTGCATCATCACATGTGGACCCATATACCGAGCAGAGTGTAAATTTAAAATGGTTTAACGAGATTTCAACCAGGACCCACCGCCCCCATTGGTCAGCAGATTTTCTGAGCGCACTCACATCATTCCTCCGAGTTAAAATTTCCACCCCCGGGTTCGTGAGCCCTGCATTGTGTGAACCAATAGTTTAAAGCCAAGCTGTTCTAATATACATGCTCTACAGCCCTCAATATGTGTTTCCTGAATACACACAAAGTCCACATGTGGGGATTTTAAACAAATCGCTACCTTATTCCTCTTGGCCTGATCATTAAGACGACAAAACCGTAAACTCATGTTCCAAGATTCTGAAAACCACTACCAGAGATCCTATTTACGATAACTCTTTTGTATTCCGTATTGCCGGTTATCACCTGAATCACTTTATCTAAGCCGCTACAGTTCTTTTGAGTCCACCTATACTCTCCCTCACAAAGTCTTGCCTCACAAAGTGCCCCTTGCAGTGCTGACTGCTTGCATACCCTCACCTCGTGCTCCCCCCCCACCCCTCCCAACCTCCCATACAGGAAGCTAGGTCAAGCATGACCTAGATATGACCGCTGAAACTCCTTCCCCGTCAGCGTCTGCCCCCCAAAGAGACCCCGCCGCCCCACAAACCTTGCTCACCATTGTAATGACATACTAAACAAATAAAGGCCAGCCAAAAGGTTAGTCATCCTCTAATCAAATTTACATGTCTCTAGAAATATTAATGTCAAATTACAAGTCTCAATCCATTCAAATGCAGCAAATCTCAGTACTTTCCAGTGGCCCCCCTTTCAATAGTATTACAAAGAGATTTTCCTGCTCTTGAATCTGTAATTTCAGTAAGAAAATCTTGGGCCTTCACTTCTGAAAAAAATCATCCTGACTTTTCCTTTGTAGATGACCTTAAGCTGTGCAATAAAAAGCAGGAAAGCTTCACAGCCTGCAGTCTGAAAGGGGGTAATCAGTTGGCGCAGCCTCCATCTCCGCTCGACCGTCGTGTGGCAAAAGTCCGGTTGAGCGAAGAATGTGTGCCCCTCAAATGATCTTTTGGAATCTGGTCTGGCCCGATCCATAATTGACTGTCTTAGCAAAAAATTGCCAACAAATATCAGCAGGGCTCTAGGCTGCCCCCTTGATTTTTGGACTGGACTGGGCCTTTTTAAACATTGGAAATCGATGTGCGCGTTGTATTACTAATTCCCAATTCCATTGCGTCAGCTCTGGGAAGGCACCCCTCAAAAAATTCACAACAAAAGTCAGGGCATTATCTCCTTCAATTCCCTCCTCCGATTTCAAAATCTTCCAGCTTCCAGTCTATATCACAAGCTTGTTTCTCCTGGGCAGCTTTGAAGGAGCTGGATTTTCTTGACCTCCTCCTCAACAGCTGCCGTGCGATTTTTTACATGAGTAATTCGATCTGCCATGTCCGAGCATAATGTATTCGTCTTCCTAATAGCCCCATGAAGCTTCTTGGTAGCGAGCTGAGATCTTTCCAGTGTCGGCGTAGGCATAGTACTGCCTAAATTGCTGACCCCACCTCTAGCCCCCCCACGAGGCTCTTCAGGGCTATTACTATTCCATGCTGTTAAAGTGGATGCCGAGTGATCCCGTTCCAGCTGCCTAGTGGCTGAATCCGAGGATCTGCCTTTGGCCCTAGCTCTTCGCCTTGAGCTCGCGGGTTTACTGTGAAGTCTTTGTAGTGTTTCTGGGGACTCTTCCCCAGACTCGCTTTCTTGAGAGGTCTCCTGCTCGCTAGCCTGGGATGGATCAGTGTCGTCATTTAAAGAAAATAACTTATCCCCCTCTGGGGAGAGCAGGGAGGCACTACCCCTGGTCGAAATGGCCCCTTGATTATGTCCTGGATTGCATACAATATCATCCTGATTCCTCCTTGTCTCCGGGCTCTGAGAGGGATTCAAATACGTTACCAGTTGCTGCACACCTGATATCTCATTACTAGTATCCAGCACTGCGAGTTCTGTTAATTCACGAATGACTACAGGGTTAATGGGGTAACTGGCAGCTTTCCCCCTTCCCCTTTCTCACCTTCAGTCCGGTTTCCAAGCGCACTCACGGTTGGCAGTTGATATTCTTTACCCAGAGCAGCAGCAGTGTCCACTCCTCCATGCTGACCCAGGCTGCCCACCCCAGAATCCGCACCTGCAGTTCCTCCGTTTTGGCGTGGAGCAGAAGGCAAAAACGTTTCTCCAGAACTACCTGTCCCAGAATGCACCAGACTCTCCCCCGGGAAAACCATCTGGGCAACCTTCTGCTGGGTTTCTGCATCGAGGGTCAAGATACTGTCGGGGAGGATGACAGAAACGACCAGGGCTCCCACCGGGGATGTCACCAAGGTAACACATGAAGCACCAAATGCCTCCATTACAGTGGGCTGGCACATAGTGCCTTCCCCAGCATTAGCTGTTCGCAGCCTTGTCCCGCTGGCCACAGCACCTTCCTGATATTTTGACCCGTCCATTTTTTTTTTGGGCAGCCCGGTTTCCCAGCGGCTCTTTCTTCTCATGTCATTCTCTTATGTCCCTCGCATCATCTTTAGTCCCCCCGGCCTCACTAACGAGGTTTTTGCCAACATCCTTCCCGGCACTTGGGTCCTTTTGCCCTTTGGTATTCGTCGGAGCCATACT
This sequence comes from Lissotriton helveticus, assembly GCF_964261635.1. NCBI lineage: Eukaryota > Metazoa > Chordata > Amphibia > Caudata > Salamandridae > Lissotriton > Lissotriton helveticus. Next base: position 1,674,917,084 of record NC_136069.1, on the reverse strand, counting down.
GCACCGCCACAACTATTGAAAGTACACAAGAGTTTGGAGCGAAGACCGAAGCAGCGTTGCCGTCCAGCTCCTAATGACTCCGTAAGGGAGCTGCAGATGTGACATTCTGGAACAAGCAAACTGGCAGCTATGGTGATTCATTCAGACTTTTGCACGGATTCACTTAGGCATATCTTTCTTTTAAATCTCAGCATTCTCTTTCAGCAGGGTCTCAATGATGAGGAGGACGGCCGGCGCCGACTTTCCGTGAGTTCAGTCAGAGGCCATCTTGCCCCCATGTTTTTGCTGTTTCCATGTGTGCTGTGTTGTGCAGTACACATACAAACAGCTAAAGGCCATTGGTTGTTTATGTGCGGGAAGGACTTTGGTCCTGCACATAAACTATCTTTAAAAAACAGGCATGTTGTAACTTCTATGTGTGCTGCATTAAGGTGGACATATAGAAGTGGCAATAAGGTATTTAAAGATGGGTATGTGGCGGAAGTGAGATCTTCCTGCACATTAACAATCTTCCCCTCAATACAGACACCCTTGCACTATAATGGAAATGCAGGGCAGCACCGTATTCTTGTGAATATGGTGCAGCCCTGCGTTTCAGAAGTGGCGGAGTGAGGCGTTAAGCCAAGGAGGCTAATGCCACACTCCGTCACTTCCCTAGTAAATGTGCCGCTAAGTCTGAATAAAGTCTGCCACTTTACTCAATGGACTCCCTGACAACGACACCTCTTCCTCTGACACCTGTCAGCTGACTTACCCCGCTGAACTTTACCTTCTAAGGTAATGCCTTCTAACATTTCTTTTAAGTCTGATGATAAGTGGAAACTGGCCCCAAACTACTTTGTGTATCCGACTAACACTCATTGTGGGCAGCCAAAATTTTAGACTTTGCCCTGGTCTAAAACAACTGGATGTCAATAATTAGTGCTTTGGTTTTTTTGGTGCTATTTTCCACTTTAAACGTTAAGATTGAGAACTCTGGTTCTATTGATTGAACTTTTGTTGTTTTGGAGTGAAATAATATATTCAAATTTGCTCTTTTTTCCTAAATTAGTGTGGGATATTTCTTGTGTTGTGTTTGTATACTGCATACATACTTTACAGAATGCCTCCAATTTAAGCCTGACTACTTTTGCTCCAAGCTACCTAAGGGTTAAGCAAATGTTAATTTCATGACATTTTGTGGTTTACCCTGACAAGGGTGTGGCTGTTGCTTGAGCAGAGTTCAAACCCCCCTCAGCCAACAACCCAACTCCTCACATGGACTTAATACTTATTTTTTGTAGTATTTTACACTTGTATATTTGACTCCACCCACTTTTTCAGGTGCAGGGATGTCTAGGTCCACACTTTTGATTTTCTTTACACTCAGATTTTGTAAAGAGCCAAAAAGTAGTAAAGTTACTCAAAACGTGTAAGAGTCAATTTACATATGTAAAGTACTCACAACAACTTAGCTTTGTGAATAGACTTGAATGTGTTCTCAGACAATAGTGTAAAAATGGGTCACTCATTCACTATGTAAATCACGAGTGATGTGTGGCCAAATAATGAAACTATCATTGCAAATCTCAAGGCACACCCATGCCCCAGACCATCACTGTCCATTGTTGCATCAAGTTAACGTTGGAGTTTGCAGTCCAAACACATCTCCTGTCAGGATGGGATGTCTCTTCTAGGCTTTCCTATTTCATTGCAGTTTTTTAGACTGGCAGGAATAGGAAGATCTGAGTCCAAGAGATTAAGGTGGTTTGTAGATTGTTCTCAGTCATGCTCTGCAAAGAGTGCTGATTGCTAGTTGGTGTCCAGCACAGCACTCCAAAGAGGAAGGAGTGAAGTTCCAGTGAAGAATAACTGGTATGGGAGAGGGGCATATGTAATTCTTCCAGCCATCTGACAGTTAAAGTTTTGAGACAGGGATCCAAGTACCAAAGGACATCCAGACTATCTCATTTTCAGGTGGAACAAATTCAACCTGTTGGAGAACCACTGTGTAGTTCAGACAAATTCACTGAGTTAATCATCCACAACATTCAGCTGGCTCACAGCCCTCTAGTCTCATATAAATATGCACCAAACCCACACTCCACACCACACAACATGGGGCAAGGAAACAAGTTAACCTACTGGGATGAAGGGGGTCCAAACATTCGCTTGTATGAGCCTGAAAGCCTCCTCCTTCTACGGCACCTCCTGAGAGGTTAACAATCGGCACAGACATTTGATAACCCACTCCCTCTCCAATGGTGCTTTCAAAGCACTCATCACCATCGTTGACACGTTATTAAAGCATGCCACAAACCCAATGGTTGGATGCCGTGGAGAAATGGTAATGTAACTGATGCTCATCCAGGATGGTCTGTGTGAATGTGGATGTAAAGCAAACCCCTGGGTCAAAGATAACTTCAAACTATGATTCCAAGGAGAGCCCTGGCCTGCCTGACCACAATGGGGGTTGGAATGTGCCTCAAAATGAGACTACATCAAGGGGCACATTAGAAAGGCCTGCTTCCAATGTGTAAACACCTTCAAACACTACAGTCTCTTTATAGCATGGCATACTGGCAGAAAAACATAAAGCATGTCAGCAAAATTTCCACCTGGACAGGATGGCACAGGTTTTCCAAATCAAATACTTTGGTCTCTGGGCCTAATGCAGGTTTCGGAGTCTGGAATTCCTGAATTGTTCTAGTTTGCAGCACCCTGAGGAGGTACATACATCAAGTGCCTTGCGTTCAGACCTGGGTTAGGATAACAACTGGTCAACTTTATTCACTCACTCACACACTCACTGGCACTCTCATTCACATGACAGTCTTATTACAATGTTATTATCCTTTACACAGCAGTCAAAACAGTGACTAGGCAGAAAGGTTGTAATACACTTGAAAGAGTTTTATTGTATAAATTAGTCTTTCATGCATGGATAGCCTTGTTGTACTAATAACATGGAGGTCTTACCTGAAGGTGATAACATTAATGCAGATTAAAGGGAAAAACACCAGGCAGATGAAGAGCCGAAACAAGGAGTTGTTCTCGGACAGCTCCCCCCACCAGATATTAGACATAATCTTCTGCAATAAGAGAGACAGACAAACGGTAGCAGTTATGGCCATGATATTACTGACTAGATGATTTATACATGAAAACGAAGGTAACACATAAAGACTTGAGTGGTAAAGCCTAAGGCATGATGTGAGGCTGCCAAATCTTTCCTGTAGTGCATCTAAACCCCAAAGTGAAGTAATGGAACTGGTTGTGTGGCTAACAGGGGTCACAAGGACTTCTCTAGAAGATGAACTAGGAATGAAGGGGGCTGAGAGTGTTTCAGAAGGTCCCAGTGATGGTTGGCCACCCATGGTTTGGATGGCTACATTAAGAATCAAGCACAGTATTTAGGGAGTAGGGAAAGAACAAGAGAGGTTGCAAGCCCACCCAGTGTCAGGAACTCTATACACTCTCTAACGAAGAACACCCACAATTCAGGAAAATGTGCAGCGGCGTAACACCAGATGATAGCCTCACCGTGTAAATTTTGGGTGGAGGCCAGACTATACCACTACCCCCAGTGCCTCTGTACCAAACAGGAGGAGTTGTGCCTATGGTTGCTTTGCCATTTTTGTGTCCTAGGTCACTGCAATATTCACCATTCTTCCACCCTATTCTATAAACAGAATGTAGTAATTCATATTACATTGATGTACTTTATCTATGCTGCACCACAGGTAATACTAACAAGTTCTGCACAAAGTCATGCATACGTTATGATGTGATGAGAATCCGCAACAGTAATTCGTTTTAACTGTCAAGAAGACATGCCTTGACATGAGCCATTGACAGGTGAAGTATAGGGGGCTGGCATAGGGCCGGACGTAAGAGTGTACAAAAGTACATTTTCAATATATAAGTGGATGACCTTGCGTTGGAAACTGGCTCTATATCGTGCACTAAAATGAAGTATACCGAGCAAAGAGTCCCATGAATTCCCAAATGATATACAGAGGTAATAGCTGATAAATCTAATGCTCTTTTTGTGGTAGCGTGGGTGAGCAGTTAGGCTTATGAGAGGGCAGTGCTAAGCATGTGATGTACTTCATCAAGGCAATAAAAGAGACACACACTGAATATTAAATCCAAGACCAATTGGTGAAAATAATATCAGTTTTTATGGAACAAGAACACAGTCCTATGGTAGTGGAGTTACGATTTTTCGGAGTTCGGAAAATATGTCACTTTCGTGTGCGCAATTATGCATCATAGAATACAATGAGAAAAAAGTAGAAAAAAACATATAAAGTCAGGCAATGCTTTCACGAAGTTCATCTTTTCATTTTAGGACAATGTGGGGACCAGGTCCAAAGTTCTAGCAGGAGATGTTCAGGAGAATCCCGGATTGGCTGCACAGGAGAACTTATAGGTAAATCCGATGGTGCTCCTTGAAGGTCACAAGGGACTGGGGACCATGGGAGCCCAGTGGGATAGTCAATGCTGGGACTGGTGGGGCCGTGTGCAAAGCAATTGGTGAACTGGGTGTTGTGCATCTTGATGTCCTCGCGGTCAGGATCAGGCAACTTGGAGAGGCGATCTCTAGACAGCTGGGCCACTCAGGTAGTTGGTCTCAATGTTCCTCGAAGAGTGCTTGCTTCTGGTACTTCAGGAGTATGGTGTGGACTCTTCTTCTTGGTGTTTACTTTTGGGGGTCCGGTACCCTAAGTATTGAGGCACAATAGCTCCAGTAGGTCCTGGTGCCTCCAAACTTGGTGTGTAGTGTAGTTCCTCTATTCCCAATAGGCTCTGCGCATTGGAATAGTATATCCTGCAGTTTGGACGTAGGACTGAGGTCGACTAGGTCTCTACTGAATATACTAAACTTAATTGTGTGTGCCAGCTAGCTCAGAGGTCACAAGAAACTTTCTCGAATTCACAAGAAGGGATTAGTTTCTGACAACCGCATAAACATGACAACTTTGTTTCCCCAAGATAAAACGTATCTCCAGAGTCGTGGCAACAATAGATAGTTATTTTACTCAGTTAATCGAGCATGCTTTGTTTCACCAGAGGTGCAGAGAAATAGAGAGACAGGCGTTTTCAATAAAAGTATTTATTGAACAGTATTCTTTCTCATGCAGAGGAAATGAACTGCTACAATCGTAATACTGGTTGCAAAGTACAGTGCGTACAGTACGAAGAGTATTATAAAATAATACTGTAAAAGCATGGTATGGTTTCTAAGCCATAAAATAGATAAAATACATACAGTAATAAATAATGACTAAAAGTACTCAACTGCTGCTTCTAAAATACTCCTATCCCGGTGTACCTAACCTAGGTCTAGTACAAGGGAAGAAGTAAGTGATATGTAGCGTAAGTTTAGTATTCTTGCCAAGAATCTAATCCAAAAGGGTCTAATCAGCTCCGTACCTTGGTTTTAGAATGAAGGAGGTCTGGTATCTCTCTCTCAGGACTCGACTTCCCAGCAACCCGCAAACTTAAAACATGAATGAGCCATAATAGGAGAAAAAGTACACCTAACACACTCCAAAATTCAACCCATGGTGAAACCAGATATGTTTTCTCAAGTTGATGAAAGAGTTCTGTGATTTTTTCTTCGAAAGGTTTATTTGCTGGCGTTGTTTCCGGTTCACTGGGATCCTCAGAAAATGTATCAAAGTTGATGAAATAGCCAGAGGCAGTTCTGTCAATTGTTGGGATTGCATCCGGATTATTGGGAATCGCTGAAGCTGTTTCTTCCTTTGTCATGTTGGTATAGTCAGAGGCTATATCATTGTAGACAGGTGTTTCTTGACAAACTGATATTTGGTTTTCAAGAGGCACAAGTACCATGGTTTTGTTGCATAGTCCTTCTTTTCTTACTGCAGGCTTATCAAAGGTGATGAGTCTTTCAGTTCGAACCTCTTGGATTGTAGCAAGATTCGGTCGTCTGCTACATCTCCGGAGTCCACTGGGCCTCCTACTTATTATCGGCCACATGATGTGGTTTTACCAGGTCGATGGATACAACTCTGTTCTCCTTTTTTCCAGCAAGGGGCGGTAGTACCACTGATCTTGTTCCAAGGATTGCCAAGACCGGTACTGGTTTCCAGTAAGAAGGCCCAAATTCCTTCGATCTTTTCTCTGACTAGATCCCCAATCTTTGGAATCCAGACAGGCCTTGCTGGGACAGGTGGTTTTTCTTCAGTGGTCGTTGGGCTTTGTGTTGTGTTACTCAGACTGCTTCTTTTTTCATTTAAGTCCTGTAAAACAGCCAAACGGTCTTTGATTTCAAAGGGTTTCTGTTCCACCACTGAAGTTTGACAGTCAAGATCCTGAATGATGATTCTAGTACCAAACAATAATTCGTACAGAGTGATTCCACCCAGAGAACTTCTTGGCAGATTATTAAGACTACGTTGGACACTATTTAGATGTTTGACCCACCCATCACCCAAACCTTATACCCTGCTGTTATAGATTGCTTTATGTCACGGTTTTTTCTTTCCACTACCGCATTTCCCTCAGGATGGAATGGACTTGAGTACCGCAATGCAACGCCCAAGCTGGCCATGGCCTCTTTGTAAGCCCTAGAGCTGAAAGCAGGACCCTGGTCAGAATGTAGCGTGCCGATTGCGTAAGTGCCGATAAAGACTCGCAAATATTTTATAACAGTTCTGGCATCAGCCGAGCGCTGGGGGCCACATCCAAATGAATCTTGTGCAGGTATCCACTGCGACCATGATATATTTATAGTTCCCATCCCTTTGTGAGGGACCACAGTGGTCCAGCTAAACACACGCTAATGGTTTATCTGAAATCAGAAGGGGCGTCTGCGCAGGTCGTTTTACTGTAGAAACTTTCATTTTTTGACAGATTTCACATTCTAGAACATAGTTTCCTCATGCACGGCCACCAATATCTCTGTTTTAATAACGATACTGTGGCGGAAATTCCTCCGTGTGTAGAGGCTAGCCCTTCGTGTGCGGCTAAGATTAGTCCTAACCTGTGTTCCATGTTTGGGATTGCCCTATCCCCCACTCTAGGGATTCGAGCAAAAGGAACATTATTCGCATCGGTAATGTATGAGTACTTTACTGGGAAGCCTTTAGGGAGTGTTTTACCACTGTCTTTTACTGAAGCGGTGACAGCTTGCATTATTTCGCTGTCTATTTTTGTTTTTGAACGAGTGATTGCAGCTACGGAAGCCGTTTGCACAGCTGCCTTCGCGGCTTCATCAGCCAATGAATTCCCTTCAACGTGAACACCATCACGTTCATGACTCAGTGTATGTATCACGTGAGTCTTTTGTAGTTCTTTCTGTAGTAGAACTACTTGTTCCCAAAGCATGTTATGCTTGATTGGGCCACCTTTTGCATCTTTGAAACCGTTTTGAACCCAGTTCTGAAAATATTCATTGTAAGGTTGAACGCAATAGTACGAATCGCACACTATGAGTGTGGGGAATTCGCGATCGGTATTTTCAAGCGGCATCTTGAAAGCCTGTAGTTCAGCTCGCTGAGCTGTACAGTCTCCGAGTGATTGAGTTTTAGTAAACATAGGTCTAAATTTACCTTCGCGCCAGCGACCTTTAACAATCGTGCACGCAGCACTATAGGCTTGTTTACCCCCAGTAGCGGGTTGTGCTGATCCGTTTGTATAAATTATACATCCGTAATGTTCTAGAGGCACAATCTCAATAGGCAGAGGACATTCTTGTTCATATTGTAGAAATTCTTGTGTTTTCAAATAAGGGTCAAAAACGTATTCAACGTCTGTTGCAGCAAGAGAACTAGCCCATTGTATGCATCTCGGATGTAAAGCTTTAGCATTTGGAATACTCGCTTTTGTCACTGCCTCTAAGGCAGGTACAGGTGTAACGATCATTATGCGTTTACCCTGCGCTAGAGCTCTCTCTTTTGCTACTGCAGATTGAACCGCTGTCAGAATTTTTTCTGTAAAAGTGAATTTCATTTCAGCTTGTGTGTACAAATGTGATTTGTAAGCTATTGGTACCTTTTCACCTTCGTTAAAGGTTAGGTATGTGAATCCGCATCTCCCTGGGTTGATTCGTATTACAAGGTTGCGCACGTTGTCGCGTGTCTGTAACTGTGTTTTTGATAACATGTCTGTTTGCACTGAGCGCAAAATTTCTGTGTGTTTCTGCGTCCAATTAGTAGGTTTGAAATCAGGTTTGATTAGTTAGTAGAGAGGTTTAACCCTTTCTGCGTAATTTAGAACATAAGTTCTTCCAAAATTCAGGAAACCTAGAATTGACTAAGTTTTTCAGCGTTTTTGGATCTTGTAGCAGCGCACATTTTTCCAAAACGTTTGCTGCCAGGCTTTTGTCTTCACTTGATAACTCGTATCCCAAGAATAGGAAGTTGAGGTGGGCAATCCGTGATTTCTTAAAATTTAATTTATACCCTTCAGAAGCAAACCCAAGTCTAATGGTGTTCACTCTTTTAAAGTGCACGTCCAAATCATCGTCTGTAAGATAGATGTCATCGACATAAGATAGTGCCTCATCATCATACATTTGTAGTTACTCTGTTACTCTGGCTGAAAATAACCCTGGACTATTCTTGAATCCCTGAGGAAGACGGCAAAATTGTCGCTGTGTCCCCATGATTGAGAAAGTGGTCAAATACCTGCTTTCTGGTGCAATGTTTTGACAAAATAAACCATTTGAAATGTCTAATGTAGTTTTGTATTTTTTGCGCATGATGTTATTCATCAGTGCTGCACTATGTGCGTTTTGTACTGCAAAAGTTTTGCAACAAGAGTTTAAATGTCTGTTGTCCAAAACTAGACGATATGAATTGTCTAGTTTGGAGACAGGAAACAAAGGATTGTTCATAGATGAGGTGCATGTTTCAATCACCCCTTGGTATTCAAGTTGATTTAGAATCTCACTGACCTGTTTGTTAGCTTCCTGTTTTACAGGATATTGCTTTTGCATTGTTGGTTGAGTTTTCAACTGGATTTTATGGTGAGGAGAATCCTCATCCCATCCTACGTGATTTTTGTATAATGCTGGGGCCTGGGCTACAGCCCATTCCCTGGCATAGGTGTAATTGTTATGAATTGCAATGAGATTTGAGAAGGCTGGCATAATTTACTCTCCGCCATGTGGGCACTCTCTGACAATTTCAGGTGGCCAGTCTCGTTCAGCTAGAAGAATGTCATAACCCTTAGATAGCTTCTCCCAAAAGAGTCCTTTAATTTTCCTAGGTATGTCCCCCTCCATCCGGAGCGTTACTTCATAACTTGTGGGGTACGCTAACCCTGGTGTCAGCAGTTTCAACTTGAATGCATTCATTCAAGTCCACTGTCTCCAGGTGATCCTTCAAGATCTTGTGAGCTATGGTGACTTCTGCTGCGCTGTCTAGCATTGTCTGAGCCCATTCCCTGTTCTTGAGTTGTGTCCTCAAGATCCTCGGCATGTCTGATCTTTAGACTTGCTACCTTCTTTTTGGTGAATTGAGTTTTCTTATTTTTAGGAACGTGCTGCTCGTCTTTGGACTTCACGCATTCTTCCTTTTTTTCTGATCGTCCTCTTCTTTTGGATTTCTGTGAGGAAGTCTGAAAGATAAGAGAGGAACGTGTATCATTATCTTGATATCTATCAGGTTTTCTCAAATTATCCCTATTTCTGAGGTTATACCTCTTTTCGGAGTGCTCCTGTTGAGGAGACCTTCCTTTGGACTGGGAACGCTTCTCTCAAGGAAGTGGTTGTTTAGTATTTTCCCACTTCTTTTTAGGAGTAGTGAGATTGTTTTTAATAAAAACTTTTTCAGGATTTTCAGTTAGTTGGGGTTTTACTTGTTTCCCACCCAAACTATCTCTACCTAGTTCTTCATAGGATTTTTCAATAATTCTGGCAAGCTTATATGGTTGCTCAGTAATATCTGTCTCTTTTAATTTTTGGGAGATTGCCACAGACGCTGCTTCACCTTTAATGTTAGCTAATAGTATTGCCGAGACCTGTTAGAAATCTTTCAGTAATTTCATACCCAGATTTAAGGCTGGTTCATTTTGAATCTGTCTTAGAACGTCTGGTATTACCGCCATAGACGGAACACCATGTGTTTTCGTGTAGATTGAAGCAAAGACTGTATCCCAAGTGTTGCAGTCCTCTACGTGGGGTGCAATCCCCATTGGTAAGCAGATTGTTAAAATTTGGTGTTTCTCATGAGGTGTACTATCAGGTAATACTGCCTCTATTTGAGTAATTTTCTGGGCTAACCAGAATGGAATTTGTTCCCTTTTTGCTGGCAATTTCTAATGACTGATTGTGTAGTCTGTGGTGTGATTTTGTTTGTGTTCCCCTGATGAGGGGTGTGCTGTGAAATTCTTACAGCTGGTTGGACTGTTAAAGTCCTCATGACATATTGAGCCAACTGCCTGTGTATTTTAATCGGTTGTTTTAGCTGAGCTAATAGTTCAGGAGCAGTCATTCTTCCAATGTCAGGATGTGGTGTATAGCTGGCTAGTACTGGCCATGTAGCTCCTGGTCTACCTAGTGGACCGAGCCTGGTAATGTGATTTTGATGTTGTAGGGCACCATTAAACCAGAGCTGATGATATTGGTAATTTAGTGGAATTTCAATGTCCTCGAAAGGAACGTATTCCTCTGGAGGTTCCTCCACCTTGTGTAGTGGAACTCATGTGTTGCTGCATTTACTGCAGGGAGGAGAATCCATGAATAGAACACCTCTGTCCGACGATACGCATGTGCCTCTATGACAAAGATCACTTTACCACCTCTTGGTGATATCCCATTTTCTATACGTTTTATAGTAATGGTTTTCCTTATATTTGCCGGGATGAGTATAGCATCCGGGTCATTTTGTTGGAGACTTGTGTGGTCTAAGACTGCCTGAGCTGCTAGTGCAGCTCTGTCCCTTTCGTCTTCACTCTCTGTCATTTTATCGACTGAAAGTTTGCAGAGCAAGTTTCAAGGAAACAAAGATTAGGTGCACAATATTTTGGAACACTGTATCCTTCAACCTTGAACAAACTAAAACAAATACATAGGATTTTCGTCCTACTTAGTTTAAGGCAGATATTTTATCCTTTAACCCACTCCAGACGTCTATTGGAGTATTTTACGGGAAAAAGGGGTCTGTGTGAAAAGCACGACTGAGTTACTCTAGTATCTAGCGTTAAATTAGTGCCTTACCAAACGTTGGGCGCCATGTAGTGTAGTTCCTATATTCCCAATAGGCTCTGCGCATTGGAATAGTATATCCTGTAGTTTAGACGTAGGATTGAGGTCAACTAGGTCTCTACTGAATATACTAAACTTAATTGTGTGTACCAGCTAGCTCAGAGGTCACTAGAAACCTTCTCTAATTCATAAGAAGGGTTAGTTTCTGACAACCGCATAAACATGACAACTTTGTTTCCCCAAGATAAAACGTATCTTCTGAGTCGTGGAAACAATAGATAGTTATTTCACTCAGTCAATCGTGCATGCTTCATTTCACCAGAGGTGCAGAGAAATAGAGGGACAGGCGTTTTCAGTAAAAGTATTTATTGAACAGTATTCTTTCTCATGCAGAGGAAATGAACTGCTACAATCGTAATACTGGTTGCAAAGTACAGTGCGTACAGTACGAAGTCACAAATAACATCCTGATGTCACCAATAACATCAGGATGACGCTCGATAGTGGAGGGTCCATGATTCTGGTGCTATTGGACCTATCCGCTGCCTTCGATAAGGTGTCTCACGATTTGCTTCTCTGCCGTTTGAGAGAGATAGGATTGGGAGGTATGGCTCTGTCCTGGATGGAGAGTTTCCTTTCCGGCCGCTCTCAAGAAGTCAGATTGGGCCCCCATAAATCCATCGCCAGGGAGCTCACCAGGGGTGTGCCACAGGGCTCTTGCCTTAGCCCCACACTGTTTAATGTGTACGTGGCCCCCCTGGCTGACTTAGTGAGATCTTTTGGGTTTATACCAGTGTCCTATGCTGATGACACCCAACTTCTGTTCCCTTTTAAGACCTTCTCTCCTGCTTTACAAAGAACTTTTGCAGAAGGTATGAGGGCAGTTTCCAACTGGATGGCCAATAACTGCCTACAGTGCAACGTGGCCAAAACAGAAGTTGTACTCTATGGGGAAGCAGAAACATTGTGGTCTAATGAGTGGTGGCCTCTTGAACTAGGACCTGCCCCTATTCCTAAACAGACCATCAGAAATCTGGGAGTGCTATTTGACCAGTCATTGACCTTCAAAGATCACGTCAATCAGGTTGCGGGTACCTGTTTCGGGGTTATTTCTCTGCTGAGAAGGGTCTTTCCTTTCCTCCCAGATCACCACAGAAAGACCTTGGTCCAGGCTTTGGTCGTTAGTAGACTGGACTACTGTAATGGCCTTCTTTTGTCAGCTAATGAAGGCCATTTTAACAAACTACAGGTGGTCCAGAATACGGCCGCGAGGTTAATCTTGAAGGCTCCTCCCAGGACTCCCTCCAGGCCACTTCTGTTGGAACTCCACTGGCTGCCAGTGCGACTGCGGACCAAATTCAAAATCTTATGTACAATCCACAAGTGCCTGATTGGGAAAGGCCCGAAATTCCTCTCCACAGCCTTCCTTCCTTATGTTCCGGGTCGCTCACTACGATCGAGCAATCTCCAACTCCTTAAGGTTCCAAAAATTAAAAAAGCTCGTCAAGGAGGCAAGTCTTTGGCATACACAGGCCCTGTTCTTTGGAACACCCTCCCCCTCGCATTAAAGCTTAGCACTGACCACCTGTCTTTTCGAAAAGCCCTGAAAACTTACCTTTTTTCCAGCATTTAACCCATCTCACTCCCCTCCACCCTCTAGCACTGTTTGGGTTGAGCTGTCGGTTTCTTTGTATGGCTAAGCGCAGAGATACCCCTTCGGGGGTCTATTCAGGCGCTATATAAGCATATAAAATAAAATAAATAAATACTGTAACAGCATGGTATGGTTTCTAAGCCATAAAATAGATAAAATACATACAGTAATAAATAATGAATAAAAGTACTCAACTGGTGCTTCTAAAATACGCCTACCCCGGTGTACCTAACCTAGGTCTAGTACAAGGGAAGAAGTAAGTGAGGTGTAGCTTAAGTTTAATATTCTGGCCAAGAATCTAATCCAAGAATTCTCTAAGGGTCTAATCAGCTCTGTACCTTGGTTTTAGAATGAAGGAGGTCTGGTATCTCTCTCTCAGGACTCGACTTTCCAGCAACCCGCAAGAGTAGCCTGGCAACACTAGAGCTGGATTTCTCTGCAGGAGAAAAGACAGCGTCTCTCAGTGCGTCAGCTGGAGGATCGGCTTCCTTCGGCACTTGCTTCAGCAGTGCGTCGGGCAAGTAGATAGTCGATCTGCTCCAAACCACTGTGTGTTTGCCTAGGCAATTGTGGGCATACTTATACCTTGAAGGTGCCGAGTTTGACATAAGGTTGGACATAATAACGTCATTAGAGACTTAATTCTCTGAAAACTCCATGAGTTCTTGGATAAATCAATATTCAAGCAGGGGGAAGTCCCTGACTGCTGAAGGTGGGTCTAATCAGCTCTGTACCTTGGTTTTAGAATGAAGGAGGTCTGGTATCTCTCTCTCAGGACTCGACTTTCCAGCAACCCACAAGGGTAACCTTGAAACACTGGAGCTGGATTTCTCGGCAGGAGAAAAGACAGCGTCCCTCAGTGCGTCAGCTGGAGGGTCGGCTTCCTTCGGCACTTGCTTCAGCAGTGCGTCGGGCAAGTAGATAGTCGATCTGCTCCAAACCACTGTGTGTTTGCCTAGGCAATTGTGGGCATACTTATACCTTGAAGGTGCCGAGTTTGACATAAGGTTGGACATAATAACGTCATTAGAGACTTAATTCTCTGAAAACTCCATGAGTTCTTGGATAAATCAATATTCAAGCAGGGGGAAGTCCCTGACTGCTGAAGGCGGGTTTTTCCTAGAAATCGTTGTATATTTTTGAAAAAAGTAGAAGTAGCCATGCCGAATTTGGAATGCATAGGCTAAGTCTAAATATGGTTATGATTTCTATGCCTATATAAGGATAGGGTGAATTATACCTATATATGGGCATGAATCGGGAAAATTACACTCGGGTCCTAAAATGATCCACAACAGGTGGAGAGGCAGATCCGACCCACCCAAGCTTCTTGCTTTGGTGCTGCATCTATGTTGTTGAGGAGCAGCAGGTCAACAAACTGAGCTTCATGGGATTGGTGCCTGCTGGGTGCAGGGAAGATACCTGTACTCCAATGGAGCTTCTTCATGATTTTGTGAAGGCTGGAGGTGCTCCTGGATTCTTGGAGACCTTTCAGGTTTTAGTACGACACAGGAGAAGCGATTGGCGAGTCTTTGGAGCAGCAGGCAGGGTATGACAACTTTTTCTTCTGCAGCAGGGCTTTAGTTCTCTAACAGCGGGTACTCTTTGTCCTGGTCTTCTTTTGTCTAATGAATCTGATGTTCAGGTCTAAGTATTGAATTTAGAGGCATTATAAGTGGCAGATGGTAGTAGCCAATTGGCTAGCTTCCTTTAGTGTGCCTAAACCCTGTAGTGACCACTTCCTGTGGAAAAGAGGGTTCAAATCACCTGCCCGACCTTAGGGGTAGACTAGGCTCAGTGGAGACCCTCCGCCTAATCTCTTCCTAAACTAACTAACGTTCCCATCTTTCCTCTCATCAGAAGTGGAACAGAAATGGGGGCTTGGCTTCCCCCACTATCTGGATGTTCCTGGGTTGGATTTCAAAGGCTATATCGCCTTTGAAGCTTCCTGCCAAGGAAGGCCATCCTGTCAGGGAGCAGGCTTTGTCTCTGTCCTCTGAGAGCGCTGGCTCTCACCCCATGAGGTCAGAAACATGTCTGGTGGTGGTATACTGGTGAACGCAAGTAAGAGACCACACCAGTGCTTTGTAGATTTTCAGGGGACCCTCTAAAGGGACTCCTGTGTAAATGTATTAATAAATCCAACTCTGACATCAGTGAGGATTTATTAAGACAATATATTTAGTACCAAATACTCTTTATGTCTTCCCTGTGTACTTACAACATCTCAGAATGAACTGGACATTTTAGGGGAAAATATTTTCATGCTGATATGCCCTCACATAGGACAAAATGCACCCTGCCCTAAGGCTAAAGGCCTTCAGTAGAGTGACTACCTATATCTTATGCAGTTTAGAGGTCTCACAGCACACAGGACTGTCTGCCATGTCGACTATTTGTCTTTCTCTACACCAAGACACACAGCCTAAAATGACAGAGGGCATAGCCTTAGTGAGAGGTCCCTGGGGTGGTACAATACATGCTGCTGCACCAGAGGGCCCTCTTCATTACCCATGCCCTTAAGTACCACAGTACCTTTCTTGGTCCCAGTTAACCCCACAAACAGCTGATCATCCACACAATGATCTCCCTTATGCCAATATAGAAACTCTAAGCTATTTGAGGGTCAAGTCTATAGAGCTACTCCTCCTCTTTTAAAGGTGTGTGGCATAATGACAAATGTCAGCTGGGTGAGCGATTGACCCACATCAAAGACTGGTACGACTTTTGGCAGGAAGGTAACCAGAGCTTGCATGACCAATTTGGCTGGAAAAAAGACTGGTGTAGGGAAGTTGCTTAAAGAGCAGCTGTAGTTTCATCATTTTTTAAAAAAAAACAGATTTTATTGGCATTTAGTATATTAACTGTTAGACCTGGCATCATTGGCGTGAGTCTCCCTTCCATTTTGACGGATTGCCTCTGTTTTGATATGTTTTTGCTGGTTTGATGCTTTGGGCACACTGTCACTGCTAATCAGTGCCACAGTGCAAGTGCTCCCTATGTTAAATTAATGTACTAATTGGTGATTCTATGATTGGGTTATTTGATTTATCTGTCTGCCCCTAGTACAGTGCGCCATGTGTGCCCAGGGCTTGTAAATCAAATGCTGCTGGTGGGCTTGCAGCACTGGTTGTGCCACCCACAGAAGCAGCTTGTAAAGTGTGTCTCAGGCCTGCCATTGCAAGGCCTATGTGTAGTCTAGCACTGCCATGTCAACTTGGCCAAGTGCATCCACTTGCCAGTCCCTAAACCTTCCCTTTACTTCATATCAGACACCTCAATTGTAGGCCCAATCGCAGGGTGCATTGTAATTATAAGGTAGGACATCCTCTGATGTGTGTAGCATGTCCTAATAGTGAATTACTGCCATTTCCGTTTTTCACTATTGAAGGCTACCTGTTCTCCATAGGCTAGAATGGACAGTTAGATTATTACATTCTTATAATCCTAACTGACTCAGGGAACGTGGTAGAAATTAGAATTTAGTATGCCTGAACTCAGAATGATAAAATACATCTTTTAGTAAGGTTGGTTTTAATATTCTGTGTTTGAAAATACCACTTTTAGAAAGTAGGTATTTGCTTGCCTAACTGTCAAGGCCTGCCTCTGCTAGGTTGTGTATTCCTTGTCTGGGTTGGTGAGTGACAGGGTTGGGGTATTCCAGGAGACAGGCTGGGGCAGCCCGGTGGTGAATAGAGAGATCTGCATCTAGATGGGAGTGAGGAGTTGCACCTGGGACCTGAATAGGGCTGGGCCTTCCCTCTACCATGCTGGATCCACCTCCTGTGGCTTGTCTGCTGTCTCTGCCCTGCACTGTGAAAGGAGAGAAGGAATCTTGTCAACAAAGTGCTCCAGAGCTGTATCTTCCCTCTACCATGCTGGCTCCACCTCCTGTGGCTTGTCTGATGTCTCTGCCCTGAACTGTGAAAGGAGAGAAGGAATCTTGTCAATAAAGTGCTCCAGAGCTGTATCTTCCCTCCCCTGTGCTGGCTCCACCTCATGTGGGGCGGCTGATGTCCCTGCCTTGCACAGTGAAAGGAAGGAGAGAGTCATGTAAACAAAGTGGTCAGGGACTGGTTTGGACTAGGCAGAGGCCTCTCTGCCTTCAGAGAACTAAGGATTTTGGGGTATAAATATTGGGACCTTGATCCCAAGAAATTAGATCACTTCTGGAACAAGAAACCTTTTGCCAAGGAGAAGAACCAAGGAAGCTGCAGGAGTTTGGACTACCCCTCTGCCAGTGTGCTGTTTGCTGGGTTGGCCTGCAGTGGTTTCTTTATTGCCAAGGAAAGGAGAAGGTACTTTTTAAGGACTTTCATCATTTACAGAATATTCTCCAAGGGCTTGAACTGTGCTTGCCTCCTGCTGAAGTCTCAGGGACAAAAGACTTCACCTCCAGCTCCCCTCTGAATTTTCTTGCTGGGAATTCTCAACTCCAGACATTTGCGTGTCGCTGGGAGCAGGAAGCGTGTCGCACCAAAAGGAAGCGTGTCGCCGCCGCAGCTGAAATCATCGCATCGCCGGAGAAGCGAGCCTTCGCCGCATCTCCCTGGAAGCATGTGTTCATCGAAGCTGCCTGCTGTCGAATCACTGGAGAAGCGTGACGCCATCGAGAGAGTCGCCATCGCATCACAGGAGAAGCTTGTCGCAGGTCCTGTCGCAGCTCCAAAGTAAAGAGTTGTCGCAAGGCTGTGAGGGCATCTACGCATCGTCAT
Organism: Lissotriton helveticus; assembly: GCF_964261635.1. Lineage (NCBI taxonomy): Eukaryota > Metazoa > Chordata > Amphibia > Caudata > Salamandridae > Lissotriton > Lissotriton helveticus. Next base: position 1,674,899,554 of record NC_136069.1, on the reverse strand, counting down.
CGCATCGTCGCATCAAGGGCGCCATCTTCTCGCATTGCAACAGGATCATTGCATCGCATCAAGGCGCCATCTTGCTCACCGCAACGGGTCCGCAGGCCGAGAATCTACGCATCACCTCCGCACCGGTAAGGATCACGACGCATCCCTACTCTGCGCAAACATTGAGGCACGACGCATCATCTCCCCCGGATCACGGAACCAACGCATCTCCCCTTCTGCGAGCCTTTTGTTCACTTTGCGTTACGCATCCAGGTACTTTGTTGAGAACTTTGTCGCATTTATCATCAACTTGAACTAAGCAAAGTTTTATCATCTTTAAGCAATCTTAAGTGTAGTATTGTGGATTTTTGTCGTTTGTGGTCTTGTGTTAAGTCTATATAAAGAATACTTATTTTTATAAAACTTGTGTTGTGTCCATCTGTAGGGTTTTCACTGTATTACTGTGTATATTCACAAATGCTTAACACACTGCCTCTGAGATAAGCCTGTCTGCTCGTGCCAAGCTACCAAGGGGGTGAGCAGGGGTTATTAAGGAGTGTAATCCCCTTATCCTGACTTAGAAGTTAGGGTCCCTATTTGGAAAAAGGTGAATACCACTGCCAACTAGAGACCCCCAGATCTAACATTAACACTTTACATACTGTGCAGTCTAAGCATGCTTACAGTATTCTCAGTGTATTTCTGGTGCATTAAATTCAAACTCCCCTACTGGTGTCCCATTCCATCCTTCCTCCCTCCCTCTCTCTTGAGTTGTGTCCACTAGTTTCTCTCTTTCCTCTTATGACATGTGGCGACTGGTACCTCCCTGAAGTTCGATCTATTGAGCATGTGTTCCACCTGCTGTTTACCCGATGTGGGGGGGGGGAGGGGGATCTTCACAGCAGGGCCCTGCCTCCACTCTAGCTGCTGCGACTTGGTTTCGCAGAGGGGTGCCGTCCGGTGTTGGTCGTTCCTGCTCTTGCTCAGGTCCCGTCAGGTATTCTACTAACTGTCGCCATGCTCTGGCTCTGTCGTTGGTGCCTATGCCTCTCTCCGCTTCTGCCATTAATAATCTTCCTACCACCCTTGCCCATTTTTCTAGTTCACGTCTCCATGCCCCTACTCTCGGTCCCCTTGCTGATTTCCATTTCCTGGTTATCCCCCATTTGGGTAGTACTAGGCCTAGGTCCTGGAGGTTTGTGGTCATTTTAGTCTAGGTTATGCATGGGAACCAGCTCAGAATGCAGTGCCCCAGGGTGTGTGGGATTTCCTTGTCTACTACTGTCCCTAATACCTGGATGACCTCGGGTAAGTGTGGGGCAGTCCCAAAACATGTGCAGAATGTGCGCCTCCCTAAACCCACATCTAGAGCAGTCCGCCTCCTCTACCTGGAAATGTTTCCTGATACGATCTGGGAGTGGCGGCTGGTATTAGCGGGCATAGGGGGCGTTGCCCTCTCAGCTTCAGAAGGAGCAGAGAAAAGGGACGGGGTAAAATAAACACTACCAGCATGGAGCAGCTTTAAATGGCATGCTCACTGCAGTGCTGGCTTTCTACTGATTCCAATTCGAAACATTTTAATATATCGTTGTTGTCTGTTTTTTTTTTAGGTTGGACCCACGGACAAGAGTCCCCTCCTAGGACGCATGTGCTGAACTGGGCGAGGATAATTCCTTGCCCTCGAGGCACAAACTAGGAGACTGGCATCATCCTGATGGGAGTGAGGGCACCAAGCAGCAGTGAATGGGCTTCAGATAGGGGGCTTCTGACGTGGCCCAGGGTGTCGTCTGCAGAGCCCCATTGACTTTAAGGGGAAAGGGTGGGGCTGGCCAACAGCAACACAGTGCAGTGGGTGGCAACGAGTACAGCACTCCTTTCACCTTCGCACTGTTATGCTGTTATTTCATTGGATAGTTGCTGGGGGCGTGGGTTATGATGGACTTCAGTTCAGCTGTTCTTCTAGTTCCGGGATTTATCAGCATGTGATGTGTTAACTATTAACGGTTTCCGAAATTACCAGCACGCACGTTCCAAGTCACAGAAGCGGCGGCGGGCCACAGAATAAAATAAAAGGGAACTCTGTTTGGTTGGTTGATTTTCTATGTTTAAGTGATAATCACGGTTGTTACTGTGAACAGAAGTTGTGCAAATGCTGAAGGAACTGTGAGTGGCAAAAGGTGAGCCTGTCTCACTTTTTATAGGGCTATGTGAGTGCTGAAAGGAGTGTGAGTATTTATGCAGTTGTCAATGCTTAAGTGAGCTGTGAGTGCTAACTACAAGAACTGCAAGGCAGCTGCTAGAAGGTTTCAAAACTCTACTGGAGCTCAGTTACTAAGGTAGCTCAGTCCGGTGAAGCAAACACAGCAGACGTTTATTGCAACAGAATTTGTAGGTTCCTCTTTCTAATTCCATTAGCACAGCTCAAGGGGTTAATGCTTCCATTGCAGAGATCGCTGTATAAACCTCACATCTCACGTACGAATTGTCTGTACTACTGTCTTGTAACTTGGTCTTTTGGCAGCTTCTGACCTTGGAAAACAAAGTTGAAAGTGGTAGTTTATTTACAAAAATTGTATTTTGCATTCAGGACAGTAATGCAGTAATAGCTAGATTTGAATGTTGTTGCCTCCAATGGGAAAAAAGATTTCTCTTGGAGTATTCTGAAGTGGTCTACTGCAATACCATCCCCCTCAGATAATTAATGGCCCTCATTTACAGCCAGAAAAACAAAGATTTTCCCGTGAAAAACTTTTGTACACCCTTGACGTGCAGAAATACACCTGTCAGACTGTGTGTTCTCTTAATATAAAAAACATTTTATTTAATCAATATCCACTAAAAAGCATTGCATGATGAAAAGACTTAACACAAAAGGTAAAAACCTACTAGCCAAATACCTATATTACTACAGGCTACTAATAGTACATACAGATTTAGGAGCCATTTACCGACCGGTAACGGCTGATTTCGGCCTTTACCGACTGGTAAATGGGTTTTTGGTATGTAGGGAGCATATTTTACCGATTCGGTAAATTTACCGAATCGGTAAATTTACCGAATCTGTAAAATACCGAATCGATATTTTTACCGATTCGGAAACTTTCAGATGTAGGTGGGACTCTTCAGAGTCCCAAAGGCCCTACAAATTCGGTATTTTACCACCCAATCCAATTGGGTGTTAAAATACCGAATTCAGGTGTGCATGCACATGTGTGCATGCACACCTAGCCATGTGACAGACAGACATGCCCTTAGGGCATGTCTGTGTGCCACATGGCTCACATGCCCGTCTTTGGGGTGCTAGAGGGTGTCAAAGTGACACCCCCTGCACCCTTGCTAAAATCGGTATTTACCGATTCTGAAATTACAGAATCGGTATTTCCCATTGATTCCTATAGGCTTCAAAGCCCATAGGAATCAATGGGATAAACCAAATCCGTAATTACAGAATCGGTAAATACCGAATCTTAACGATTCGGTATTTACAGAATCTGTAATACCTACATCTCCCCCCTTCATATTTACCGACTATTAAATACCGAATCGGTAAAATTCGGTATTTAAGAGTCGGTAAATATGAATTACCTACATCTGGCCCATATGTCACATATGACCAGCATAGTGCAGACAACACAACATGTAAGACCTAAACAATTGTCCGTTACAAATTGCACATCAAATAATCCAATACAGATACGTTTGTCAACACTTTATAAATCTCAGTATTTAACCAGTTGCGTATCATTGATTTGATTGTGCCTGAAAACAAGAGCGTCAACGCGTTTCGATGGCTTTCAAACAATTCTATCCATCTTTATCAAGACTGTTGGTTTACCTCGCCCCCCCTAGACCCCCCCATCAATATACATACAGCTCATGGATACATTTTACCTTTTGTGTTGTCTTTTTATCATGCAATGCTTTTTAGTGGATATTGTATAAATAAGAAATGCGTTACTTACCTATAACTGCAGTTATCCAGTATTGGTGTCTTTCATAGATTCACATGCCTGAATCATTCCCCGTCGTCGAGATGGGAGTCCCCGGTACATAAATAAGCAATGTCCTATAGACATATATATATTATAGTAGGCCAAAAGGGCTCACATTAGTAACCTATCTAGGTCCTTTTGTGAAAAGGACCACAGTCCAGAGAATAGCCAATCAGCTCTCACCTCCCTCTAGAACCTTCCTGTCAGGAGCCTCAGTCCCTCAGATTTTCGTACGCACTAAGCTAAGTAGGCGTGTCACTGAGAGAATCAGGTGAGTCCTTCTAGGGAAGGTGGGAGGGTTGCATGTGAATCTATGAAAGACACCAATACTGGATAACTGCTGTTACAGGTAAGTAACGCATTTCTTATCCAGTATTATGGGTGTCTTTCATAGATTCACATGCCTGAATCAGAGTAGCAAGCAATATCAGATGCACATTTCTGATGGAATGCATTAGAAATACATATTATGCAACCATGAACCATCAAAAGACATCAACAATTAGCATTAAAAAAGAAATGTGCACATTAGAATAGGATGGAGGGACGGAGGAAGGCTCACCTTACTGAAATACATAGCGTAGCACTTCTTGTCCCACAGCTGCATCCTTCATCAGCTCTGTATCCAGGCAGTAGTGCCTAGTGAAGGTATGCGGCGACTGCCACGTTGCCGTCCTGCAAATGTCAATGAGTGGCACCCCTGCAAAGAGCGCCATAGAAGTGGACACAGCTCTCGTGGAGTGCGCTCTCACTTTGGAATGCAACGGCTGTCCAGCTTGGTCATGGCAGAAAGCAATGGCTGCAGAAATCCAACGGGAGATACTCTGCTTTGTAAGCGGTAGACCCTTTCTAGGCCTGCTGTAAGCTACAAATAGCTGATTAGATCTTCTGAAAGCTTTTGTTTTGTCAATATAAAACTTCAAGCAACGCTTAAGATCCAAAGAATGGAGCGATCTTTCCGCTGCTGTGCTCGGATTCGGAAAGAAGGAACGCAGGACTACTGGCTCATTTAAAAGGAAATCCGACTGAACCTTTGGAATAAATCTAGGGTTGGTTCACAGGATTACTCTGTCGTGTTTAAACTGTAGAAATGGGTCTTGAATAGAGAATGCCTGTAGCTCACTCACTCTCCTCGCAGATGTGAGCGCTAGAAGGAGTGCTGTCTTCCACGAAATATACTTTAGGTCGGCTCTGTGCACTGGCTCAAACGGGTGCTTCATAAGTTGATTAAGAACCACGTTCAAATGCCAAGTAGGCGGCAACATCCTGACAGGTGGAAACGATCTGTATAAGCCCTTAAGAAATTGCTTAATCAACCTGCTTGACCAGAGAGATGGTCCTGTTACAGTTCTTTTATAACGAGAAATTGCTGCCAAATGTACTTTGATGGAAGAGTGGGCCAGGCCCGACCGTGCCAGGTGTAAAAGGTAAGGCAAGATTTGCTCCGGTGAAGAGGAGAAAGGCCGAATTCCATTATCCGCGCACCAGACACAAAAGCGTTTCCATTTCAGAGAGTAAGTTTTGTTCGTACTACTTGCTTTTGCTAAAATGTCTCTACAATCTTGCGTAATATTTAGATTTTGAAACTCTCTGAACTCAGGAGCCAGGCAGCCAACCTGAGAGATTTTAGATCCGGATGTTGAATCTGCCCGCCATTCATCGTGAGCAGAGCTGGATACTGTCGCAGGTGGATCGGCTGTTTCCGAGATAGACGGGTGAGTTCGGTGAACCAGTGCTGCCTCGGCCAAGTTGGGACTATTAGAATTAGAGTACAAGGTTTGACCTTCATCTTCCTCAGGACTCTGGGAAGCAACGGAAATGGCGGAAAAGCGTACGCAAATACGTTGTGCCATGCGATGGAAAATGCATATCCTAGAGATCCTGACTGGTGATGCCAACTTGCGAAGTGTGGGCATTTGGCGTTCGCTGTGGTTGCAAAGAGGTCGATTTGTGGCGTGCCCCATTTTGAAAAGATCAGGTCCACAACTTGTTGATCTAGCTCCCACTCGTGTAGCGATGACTTCTGCCTGCTCAACGCGTCGGCAAGCACATTGTCCGTGCCGGGAACATATTCGGCCCTTAAGGCGACATTGTTGTGTATGAGCCTAAGTCCAGATTTTTGGCGACTCACGAGAGAGTGTGAGCGAGCGCGTTCCTCCCTGTTTGTTGAGATAGTGCATCGTCGTAGTATTGTCGGTCCTGACGAGCACTAGGGAATTTTTTATCCTTGGTAAGAATGACTGCAGGGCTAAGAAAACTGCCCTCAGTTCGAGAAGGTTGATATGGAGTTTCTTGTCCTCCACTGACCATTTGCCACTTATCCGCAACTCCTGCAGAAAGGCTCCCCAACCTTCCAAGGAGGCGTCCGTCGTGATGACATGAGGAGCTGCGGGGAGTAGGAATGTCAGTCCTAGAGACACGTTCCTTGGCGTTATCCACCAGCGCAAAGCCTTGACCATTGCGCTGTCACCCGTATGCGGTCGTCGAACGACCCTGTGCATTGCACCCACTGTTTGGATAGTGCCTCTTGGAGAGGGCGCATCCGCAGACGGCAATGTGGGACCAGCAGGATGCATGATGACATCATTCCCAAGAGGGATTTGAAAAGACGTACCGTCAACACTCTCTTGGAGGCCACTGTCGAGGCTAGAGAAAGGAGTTTGCGCTTTCTCTCTTGCGATGGAAAGACTCTCACAGAACGTGTGTCCAAGACTGCCCCCAGAAAGGTAATGTTCTGAGACGGTTGCAGGTTTGATTTCTCCTGGTTGAGTGTAAGACCCAGGCGTTCGAAGAGACTGGACAGGCGTTGGAGGATCTGGCAATGCCTGAGGAGGATGGTGCCTTTATTAGCCAGTCGTCTAGGTACGGGAAGACTTGGTGGCCGAGCTGCCTGAGGTATGCCGCCACCGGGGAGAGAAATTTGGTGAAAATTCGAGGCACTGACTTGAGACCAAAGGGCAGGACACGGAACTGGAAATGTCTGCCCGCTACAGCAAACCTCAAATATTTCTTGTGATTTTTGTGAATTGGGATATGAAAATATGCGTCCTGTCTATCCAGTGACGTCATGAAATCCCCCTCCTCCAGAAGATGCAGGACTTCTTGCAACGTGATCATGCGAAACAACTGCTTCCTCAGGAATTTGTTCAATGCTCTGAGGTCTAGTATAGCCCTCCATGTCCTTTCTTTTTTCCGAATAAGAAAGAAACGGGAATAAAATCCCTTCCCTTTCTGTGATGGTGGTACTTTCTCTATTGCTCCTTTCCTTAGCATAACAGAGAGTTCTTGAAGAAGCAGCTGCAAATTCTTGTGGGACATTGGGTGAGGAGGAGTTTGCGGGGAATGCTTTCGAATTCCAAAGAATGGCCGAATTGTATCAATTGAAGGACCCAACGGTCTGTAGTTATTTTCTTCCAATTTTCTAGAAAGTGGGTCCGTTTTCCTCCAATTTGCAATGATTGAGATGAGGCCTGGACTGGCTGGACAAAGAAGTCATTGACGTCCTCCGTTATTCCTCTTTTGGCCTCTGCCCCGAAATGCTGATTTTCCAAAAGAGGACTGTCGGCCTTGCTGTTGTTGCCGCTGTTAGAATTGTGGTCTACTCTGATTGGAAGAGTAGGATGACCTATTCTGATAACCACCCCTGTACGAGAAGTGTCCTCTTCCTCTATTTCCTCGAAAGGATTGATTTCTAAACTGGAGCGCACCCAGCGCTCTCACAGTGTCCGTATCTTTTTTAATAGTTTGAAGAGCCTCATCAATTTTTGAACCAAACAGAAGTTGGCCATAATATAGCATATCCAAAACCTTGGACTGTACCTCAGGTCTGAATGAGATTGCTTTCACTCATCCTTGCTGCCTTAACGCCGCTGCCCCGGCTAGCTGGCGGAATCCCATCATTGCCACATCCATTGCCCAGTCTATCATCTCAGAGGCAGAGGTCTGACCCTCCAAAAGAATCGCCTTAACTTCCTCCTTTGAAGCATCCGGCAGTTCCGACAGATATGGGGCTATGTCTGCCCACAGTTGCCTATTATAGCGCCCTAAGAGCGCTAGAGCATTCGCCGCCTTCACTGTTGTCGCCGACATTGTAGTGAATCTCTTCCCTATATTGTCTAGCTTCCTTCCATCCTTATGCGGTGGTGCCGATAAGGGAGATGATGGATTTATAGAGTTTTTCTGTGCCGCCTGCGTCACTACCGAATCAGGCTTAGGATGTCCCGTCAAGCAGGCTGGTGCCTTAGCTGGAGCCTTGTATTTCTTGTCCAGGCGAGGGACTACTGGTGACACTGAAGCAGGATTTTGCATTAACTGAACTCCTTGTGCCCACAAATACTCAATGATTGGAATTGATCTCGTCGTTTTCCTAAGAGGCTATTTAAAGTCATACAGGAAACACTCCTGCTCTTCAGCTTCCATCGTAATCTGGAAGCGTTTATCAGCCCTTTCCACCACATTGTGGAAACCACCAATGTCAGCCGGTGGAGAGTCTGACGTGGCGGGTACCGGAGATGCCGGGGATGATATCACGTAATCATCCCAGTCTTCATGGACAGACTGGTCATCCTGCACTTCACCTTCCTCTTGTTGTTCCTCCTCTCCTTCTTCGTCAGAAGACTGAGGAACAGGTACCTCCACTCTTTCCTGTAGGATAACCAAGGGTGGTGGACGTTGTCTTGGCGATGGTACTGCTGAGGAAGACGCAGGAGCTGGAGATTCGGGGAATCTCTGTTTATAATCCTGAATAAGGAATCTCAGATCCGAAACTAAGGAAGCTGGTAGGCAAACCATGGGCGTCACCTGTGTTTGAACTATGTGCTCTTGGACCACTTCCTCATCCGAGCTCTGGCATTTCACATTCAATTCTGAGGGGCTAGTAGCTTGGAAAAAATCCTCCTCGTCCGAATCCTCATCCTGAAGGAGACATGTTGGTGGTAAACGCTGCACACGGCTCGGAGAAGTCAACTCCGGTGTAAGCGTCTTCTTAGTGAGCCTGAGATGACGGCAAAGAGCTCATCGACGTCACTAATGTAGACGAAGCGGTGTCTACAGTTGTTGTATTCTGAAAATCCGTCGTCGACGGAATTGACGTCGTCGACGGTGTAGACGTAGCCGTCGACAGTGTTTTCGTCGACGGTGTCTTCGTCGACGGTGCCTTCGTCGACGGTGTCTTCGTCGACAGTGTCATCGTCGACGGCGTCGTCGTCGATGGTGCCACAGTCGACGGTGTAGTCATCGTCGACGGTGTCTTCGTCGAGGGTGCCGTCGTCGACGGAGTCTTCGACTACGAGGCCTTCGTCGATGGGGTCTTTGTCGACGGTACCAATGTCAACGGTGAGGAAACCGTCGTCGACGCTGACGGCGGCGAGGTAATCGTCGTCGTGGTCTTAGGCGCCGACGATGAGCTTTTAATAACAATCGTCGACGATAACACTTTACCCACTAACAACGATGGTGTAGTCTTCGTCGATGTAGCCAATGACGACGAAGCTGTCGTCGTCGAGACTGTCGTCGTCGACGTGGAGACATAGACAGGAGAGACAGTTTTCCTGGATGCTGATGTCATCGACGGGGTTGCCGTCGTCGACGACCCCGGTTTTTTGAAGGTGAGAACCTCCTTCTCAGACGTTGATTTCGACAGAGCCTCTGAAGACTTCCTCGGTGTCTTCTTTTGAGGAGCGTCCAGGGGGCTAGCGGAAACCATCCTTGGCCTTTTTTGAGACATCTTTGAGGAAACTGAACCTTCACTCTCCTCAGAGGATTCCAAATTCTCTCTATCTTTAAGTCTTTGGAGCCAAATCAAGAGGCATCCTTCTCTGTCTTTCAGGGTTTTTGTAGAAAACGTTCTACATACCTTGCAGTCCTTGGCTGTATGGTAAGGGTACAGGCAGTATAAATAATCCTTGTGTTGGTCATCTATGTGGAGCCTTTTTTTCCCACATGAGCCACAAGCTCTGAAGAGACCTTTCTTTGGAGTGTCAGCCATAGTGTACAGCTTTCACCTGAAGAGAAATCCAAAATTTTGAAGAGAAAAGCTTAGAATAAAGAAACCTGAGCAGAATTCAGGGGGAGACCTCCTTAGCCAACGTGCGGTAGAAAATCTGAGGGACTGAGGCTCCTGACAGGAAGGTTCTAGAGGGAGGTGAGAGCTGATTGGCTATTCTCTGGACTTTGGTCCTTTTCACAAAAGGACCTAGATAGGTTACTAATGTGAGGCATTTTGGCCTACTATAATATATATATGTCTATAGGACATTGCTTATCTATGTACCGGGGACTCCCATCTCGACGACGGGGAACGATTCAGGCTTGTTTTTTATATTAAGAGAACACACAGTCTGACAGGTGCATTTCTGCACGTCAGGGGTGTACAAAAGTGTTTCAGGGGAAAATCTTTGTTTTTCTGGTTTAAAGTACCTCATTTCCCCTGGCTGTTGTAAAGGGGTCCCTCTCATATCTTCTTACCCCCTCATTTACAGCCACATATAAATAGGAAGCATTACGGTGGCTTACAGTGTAGGACAACTAAATAACATCAGTTTACATTTTCCTACCATTTTAGAGTGTGTAGCTATGCCTTTTACACCTACAGCTTTTTCACCATTTTCTTTATGTGGTGTAAAATACACGATTTGTACCCTAGTTTTCAAACTTTTCCCGATGGACAAACCTCCGTTCTCTCTGTGGGGCAGATGGGCTTTCTGGCTTCGCTCCCTTAATTTTTGTAATTTGGGAGGTCATTACGCCCCCACCAGTTTTCAAAGTCACCAGCCACCCCTGAGAGCCGGTATGAGATAGGACCTTTGTAGGACACAGTAGTTGATTAATTTAATTCTTGCGTTCCTGGTTGCCTTAAGTATTCCCTCAACTATACCCTCCCAGGCATCTTCTGGAAGTGAGATTCCCAAGTCCTCTTCCCACTGCGCTTGCAGTCGCTCCATTGGTTGCTGGATATCCTGGCTCATGGCTCGGTATAGACAAGACAAGACTTGGAAACATATCTGCACCCGTCCAGCACCTGTGGCTCTACAGTTCCGCTCCCCCAATGTTTTTGCATGCTCATGGTAAGTGCCCTATGCAGTAGAAAGTGGCCCTGGGCAGGTCATATATGGCCTAGAAGTCCTCAAAGGGGAGCATTTTTGATTCACAGTGCCAGATCTCCCGCTCTCATGTAAACCAGCCTCCTCCCAGACATGTACACCCCCCAATTCCTCCTGTGTGGGAAGCCCCTAAATTTCTTCAGTGGTAGCTCGGGCTTGTACAGGAGTTTATGATATGCAGGCTGGAGGTAGATAAACCAGCATTTAGTGATTACTTTAGTTTCCATATGTTGTGCATTGTCTGTCTTCGCACTCGCAGCACCAGTTTCGCCTGTTCTGCTTCTATTGGCACAAACAGGTATTGTGTTATTTCCGGAACTCGTCCCGCTGCTTACCACTGTATCAAACAGCTGAAATGCACCACCAAGTTATACAACTCTAGATCTGGTACTGCAAGGTCCCAAATCGCCAAAGATCTCTTCGGCGTGGTTAGAGCCACTCGCCTGCTTCCTATTCCCCATAGGAACAATGTTATCATAGAATCAAGATCCCTATATTTTGCCCTTGATATCCATACTGGGAGGGTGCCAAAAAAGTACAGCAGCCGGGGCAGGGGCACCATCTTTAATAGGGCCACAGTGCCTGCCACGGACAGCGGCAGGGTTCCCCAGAAGTCCATGGTTGCTCTCAGCGTGTTGATCGCGTTGCCTGCATTGCCCTCTAGCAGGTCCACTGTTTCGTGGTAGATTCTTACTCCCAGGTATGACAGGCATGGGGGCTCCCAATGGAGGTTATCTAAGTCCTGGGGCGGAGGTGCGTTCGATGCCACAGGAAAGAGTTTTGACTTCTGCCAATTGACTTTAAGTACCGGCTGGTTACCAAACTCTTCCAGCATGGCCTTCGCGTCCTGTAGGTCTCCGTCCATGTCACAGAGGAAGATCATCTGGATAAAGAGCTATTTGATGCTGCACGTCTCCTATCTGGAGGTCTCTGGAGGCCTGCCCCTGTCTTGCCCAGGAGGCCAATGGCTCCATTGCTAAAGCAAATAGTAGCGGGGAGAGGCGCATCTCTGGCATATTCCCCGTTGGACCTCTTGCTTTTCCGATATCCTTTTACCCTTGGGAGCTCCTGCCCTGGGATTGGTGTACAGTAGCCGAACCCATGCTGCGAAACCCCCTGCCACATCCATCGGGTCCAATACCATGTATAGAAAGGACCATTCCAGGCTGTCAAAAGCCTTTCGATGTCCACTGCGAACACCGCCACCTCTGGTAGGTCTGGATCCCAATAGTCCATGACAGCCAGAAGCCGCCTTATGATGATTGCCTTGTTGCGCCCCGGGATAAACCCGGCCTGATCTGGGTGCACCGGCTTAGTCATATGGGGCAACAGTCAGGAAGCTAGGATTTTACTTACTATTTTGTAGTCCATGTTTAACAAGGAAAAGGGGCGGTCCGTTGTGGGGGTCATGTGCGGGCTTCCCTCACTTTAATATCGGCTCTATGAGTGCTTCTCTAGTGCTTGTTGGTAGGACTCTGGCCTCACAGGCAGCATTATACAGTGCAGTTAGTCTAGGGGCTAATTCTTCTGTGTATGTCCCGTAGAACTCCGCCAGCAACACATCGGCGCCAGGGGTTTTGTTATGTGCCATGTGCTTGATGGCCCCGCAGACCTCTTGCTCTGCAATATCCTTCCCTAGTTCATCCGTCTCTTACGGTTGTAGCCTAGGCAATTGTGCCCCCTCTAGGTATTCCCTTGCCCCGGATCCATCTCTCCCTGCTGGGCTGTGATGGAGTCCAGCATAGTATTGCGAAAAATTGTGTTAATTGCCTCCTGAGTAAAGCATCTAGTGCCGGCTTGGTCCTCCAATTCTACTATCAGGGAGTTTCTTATACTAGGGTTAGCCAGCCATGCAAGCAGAGCTACTGACTTGTCCCTCACTGCGTGCGCTCAGCTCAGGTATAGTTTGGAATCAAAGCTCCTCGGGTGCTCTGTCTGCTTCGCTACTTCCTCTCTGGCATCCTCTACCTCTGCCTGAATCTCAGGTTTCCCTGGGCGTTCTTTCTCCAGGTCTCTAAGGGCCTGTTCTGCCCTATCAATTTCCAGGAGGATCATTAGCCTGATTCCCTTGCACTGCTCTATGTAGTGGCCACGCATGACTGCCTTAAAGCCGTCCTACTCCGCCATTGTGGAGAAGGCCGTCACCGTATTTTCCTCAAAATATTGTGTAATTTTCTTCCGGGTCCCTTCTCTGAAAACCTGGTTGTCCAGTGGCTCCGGGAGTAATTTCCATGTTGGGATCACAGGCTGTAACTGCGCCCATGTGAGTCCCAGTAAAACTGGGTCATTGTCCGATATTTTTTTAGTCAGGTACTCAGATGAGGTGACTGCGCACAGCACCTCTGCTGAGCACAGGAAGGTATTGAGTCGAACACGTAGATTGTGTATGGGCGAGAAATAAGAGTAGTCTCTGTTGTGCGGGTGGAGTTTACTGCGCGAGTCTAAGAGTCCCTAGTGTGTCTGCCAGATCGCATACAGATCTGATACGGTATGCAGGAGAGATGGTAAAAAGAAAGACTGTTGTGATTGTCAGAAGCCATAGCGAGCAACTGCGCAAAGTCTCAAATGCCTTGGTCACAGAGACTAGATTCTGATCCAACTGAAGCATAATGAATGGATTTGGATGGAATATAAGCATGAGGTTCATCAGAAAATGCAACACAACCAGTGATTTAAAAAGAGAGGGTTGGTCAGACTAACAAAAAGGCCATAAGGGCCAACTAGTTAACATTATTTGTGTCCTGGGCCAATGTCAAAACTAAAAACATCACATCAGAGATTTTGGCCTGCAGAGGGTCTATATGACCTATCCTACACTATGCTAAAAACATTTCTCAGTGCCCTGTATATGATGGACTTTATGGATTGGTGTCTAGCTACAAGAAATGCATATACTACCTCAGTCAGCTAGTCAAAAGAATTTAACTGTATACGCTCACTTGCCACACAGAGAGGAGTGGGTCATAAACTTTCAGGTGAAGGACCTTACGGTTTGCTGAGACAAGAGACCCTCCCGAAGATTAGAAGGTAAATGCTCAAGCTTGAGAGCTCTGGTTAGCACTTTTTCCTGGTGCGGTCTGGGGCACTAAGATGACTTGGGCCTGATCTGACCTGACTTTCCTCAGACCGTAAGGCAGGAGAGGCAGTGATACAACCCATGCAGGAGATTAGTGCTACTTTATAAGAGCAATATGGATTAGTTACTTACCTGTAATCCTAGTTCTCTTCCAGGGGTATACTCATTAAAGTCATAAGCACTGAATTATCTCCGCCCATGAGCGGGAACCCGGAACACATAACAATATACATATATATGTGTAAATATATCAAAAAGTACATAGTACTAAACTAATTATACACATATAAATGTATAATAACCATAATATGCAGCCTAACATATATACATAGGCTAATAAAGCCAGCATTACACACGTTCTGAAGCATGAAAATATGCTATATATAATGCAATAAACAGGCATGAGCCCAAAATGCATTTCATAACCATGAAAAACTTTTATTTTCATCAAAGAACCTGTTGTAAACAGTTATTAGCCTAAAAGGCTGCATATGAAAAATTGTCTGTGTACAGAAAATCAGACTGGCACCCTGCCTTTAAGGCCCCAGAGAATCTGCACACTTTGCCTTTAAGGCCTCTAGGAGAACTCTGTTCCCATCATGCACCACAGGTGACAGTTAGGTCAGTTCTTTTGTACGGTACAGTAAACGTTTAGCAGGAATCTGCACTTAAAAACTTCATAATACATATTGAAAAAACCTCAATGCTACTGCTCGCCTGGGAGGCGGGAGGGTGCTTATGACTTTAATGAGTATACCCCTGGAAGAGAACTAGGATTACAGGTAAGTAACTAATCCTTTTCTTCCAGGGGATACTCATTAATAGTCATAAGCACTGAATAGAGTAGCAAGCTCATACCCACTAGAAGCGGGCGAACAGATAAATGCATAGCTGCACTTTTAAAAATACAGTGTTTAACTAGAAACAGCAAACAAATTTCTGAGTGATGCTTGTCCCACTTGAGCATCAGTCTGCGCATCAGAATCCAAGCAGTAATGGCGTGTAAACGTATGCACTGAACGCCAAGTAGCTGCTTTACATATCTCTGACATAGTCACATACCTAAGGAGAGCTGTGGTAGCAGCTTTCCCTCTCGTAGAATGAGCCCTAGGTCTACCTGATAAAGACTTGTGGGCTAGCTGATAAGCCAGTAAGATACATGACACTATCCATCTAGAAATGGATCTCTTGGATGCTGCCAAACCAGTAGTCGTAGGACCATAGTTCACAAACAAACGGTACGTGTGTGTCAACGACTTCGTTTTATCTAAGTAAAATTTCAAAACCCTCTTTAGATCTAATGAATGCAAAGTCCGCTCAGCCGGACTCGAAGGGTTTGGAAAGAAAGTAGGCAATGTTATGGATTGGTTAACATGAAAATCCGACACCACCTTAGGCAGAAAAGCCGGATGAGTCCTGAGCACCACTCTGTTTCCATGAAAAACTGTGTACGGTTCCTTGCAACACAGAGCCTGAATTTCGCTCACTCTACGAGCAGAAGTGATGGCTACCAGGAATGCTACTTTCCAAGATAAGTGTTGCAAAGACGCTTTATGTATGGGCTCAAATGGTGGACCCATCAACTTAGTCAACACCACATTAAGCTCCCAAGGTGGAGAAGGAGACCTGACTGGAGGAAACACCTTCCTTAACCCCTCTAGAAAATCCTTCACCACAGGCATCCGAAAAAACGATATCTGTGTTGGCGATTTTCTATAAGCAGTTATTGCAGCAAGATGGACCTTGATAGAACTAAACTGCAAACCAGACTCAGCAAGGTAAAGAAGATAAGGCAAGATCACCTGTTCTTGACCATGAATAGGGTCAAGACCTTTACTCTGACACCAGAGGTAAAAGCGTTTCCACTTAAATCCGTAGGTTTGTCTTGTAGAAGGCCGCTTTGCCTCCTTAAGAATGTTCATACATTCCGGATTCAGCTGTAAATGTCCGTACTGGATGACTTCAGGAGCCATGCTGCCAAGTGCAGGGAGGGCAGATTGGGGTGAAACACTCGCCCCTCCTGCTTGGACAGAAGATCCGGGCGACAAGGCAATCTCCTGTGTGGCCTGATTGACAACTGGAGGAGATCTGGGAACCACCACTGGCGTGGCCACTCCGGGCAAATCAGTATTATTCTGGAGTTGGTCTTGTACATCCGGTTGATCACTGCTGGTATCAACGGTGTCGGTGGAAAGGCGTACCGCAAATTTTGAAACCAGTCTATCAAAAGGGCATTCCCTTGAGACCCTTTCTGGGAAAACCTGGACGCGAAGACGGGGTATTTTGTGTTTGCCGCGTCTGCGAACAGATCGATGTCTGGTGTTCCCCAAGCCTGAAAAATGCTGTGCGCGACGTCTTCGTTGAGAACCCAGTCGTGCGCTTCAACGAAGTCTCTGCTGAGGCCGTCCGCCTCTGGGTTGAGACTCCCTGGTAGGTGAACTGTTGTTATGGACAGGTCCCGTGCAAGTAAGCAATGCCAGATGGTCTGGGGTTCTATGGACAGAGTCCTGGATCTGGTACCCCCCTGCTTGTTTAAATAATACATTGTTGTTGTATTGTCTGTTTGCACCAGAAGGGACCGAGTCTGTAGAGATGGAGCCAGAGACTTGAGAGCAAGATGGACCGCTCTGAGTTCGAGTAGATTGATGTGATATCCTTTCTCGAAGTCTGACCATAGCCCTTGTACCTGAAGAGGGCCCATATGTGCCCCCCAACCTAGGAGAGAAGCATCTGTGATTAGAGTCTGCGTTGGTGGGTCCTGATGAAAAGGAACTCCCTTCATCAAGTGTGCCTTCTTCATCCACCACCGAATGGAATCTCTTGCCGACTGTTGGAGATGAATTCGATCCTCCCAGCATCCCGTCCTCTGTTTCCACTGATCTTCCAGACACTGCTGCAGAGGTCGCATCTGCAAACGTGCGTTTGGCACGATGAATATGCACGATGCCATGGACCCCAGGAGAGAGGATACTTGCCGAACTGTCGGACGTGCATACTGGAGGAGAAGCACGCACTTCGCCTTGATAGATGACCATCTCTCCTCCGAAGGACACACGTTTTCTTTTTCTGTGTCCAGTTGTGCACCCAGGTAGTGGATCTTCTGGGTGGGATTCATTATGGACTTCTTGTAGTTGACTTGCAGACCCAACTTGCACATGAGTTGGAGGCATATCGATAGATGTTCTTCTAGTAGCGATGGGGATGAACTCTTCAGAAGCCAGTCGTCTAAGTACGGCTATATGAAAATCCGTCTCTTTCGAAGACAAGCTGCCACTACCGCCATACATTTTGAAAATGTTCTGGGAGCTGATCTCAGGCCGAAAGGGAGTACTGAGTACTGGTAATGATGAGCCCCTACTTGGAACCTGAGGAACTTGCGATGCTTTCTGGATACCGGAATATGAAAGTACGCATCTTTCAGATCGATGGAGCACATCCAATCCCCTTGGTGTAATTGAGGGAAAATCTGATGAAGAGCCAGCATTCGAAATGTCTCCTTCCGAATGAATTTGTTCAATCTTCTCAGATCCAGAATGGGTCTGAACTCCGTAGCTGGACCTTTTTTCTTTACGAGAAAAAATCGAGAGTACAGGCCTTGACATCTCTGTTGAGATGGTACTGGTTCTATGGCGTTCTTCTTCAGAAGGACGTTCGCTTCCTGTTGCAAGCGCCTTATATTCCACTGAACCAACTTTAGGGGGCGAATGACAGGAGGTGGCTTCTTGAATCTCAAAAGGTACCCGCTCTGAATGATACTCAGCACCCATCTGTCCTTTGTGATTTGCTTCCACTCGTCCAGATACCACACAATACTTCCTCCAACCGGAGTGGCACACGGTTGTGGAGGAAGCATCTGTTCATTGTTTTTGAGGCTGCTTGGTAGCAGAGGATTGCTGCCTGTTTCCATTGCCTCTGCCTCGTCCGGGTCGTCGCTGTTGAAATTGCGACCTCTGCTGATTCTGGCCTTGATTTTGCGAGGACCAATTCGACTGTTGGCCCCTCTTCTGAAAAGATCTTTTGTCAAAGGGACGAAAATTACCCCGACGTCTAAATTCTTTTTTCTTTTCAAGACCGACGGCCTTCAGAGTGTCCAACTCCACTTTCATTTTAGACATTTCGTCGTCAGCGTGAGATCCAAACAGAGTCGAACCATTAAAAGGTAAATTTACCATTTTTCTCTGCGCCTCTGGCTTTAGTCCCGTAAGGCGAAGCCAAGCCGTACGTCTAGCACAAACACCATGTGCATAGCCATGAGCTGACAGATCCGCCGCATCAGCAGCCGCACTTATACTCTGGTTAGCCACCAATCCTCCTTCTTCCACTATTTCCAGGAAGTCTTTCTGATCCTCCTTAGGGAGTTTATCTGCAAAACGTGCCACTGAGTCCCAGAGCAGACGATCATAGCGGCCCAATAAGGCTGACGCACTGGCCACTCTCATGACTGAACCTGAGGGGTTGCACATTCTTCTCCCCAAGGAATCCATACTCTTACTATCCTTTTCAGGTGGAGCAGAAGAGGTAGATGCCGCAGAATGTGCCTTTCTGACTGCCGCCACAATAAGTGAATCTGGAGGCGGGTCAGAACGCAAAAATAAAGGATCTTCTGCTGGAGCCCTGTACTTCTTAGCAATCCTAGAAGGACCAGAACCCACCGTGCTGGAGTTAAGAATGTTCTCATTGCTGGTTCCATCAACCCGGGCACTAACGGCAGAAGAGGCCTACCAGTCGTCTTGTGATGTAGGGTTTCAAAGATGACTGACGTTGCTATTTGAGGAACTGCCATCTTGATCATGAACTTATTCGCCCCACGACACAATACATCATTAAATGTGCCCAAATCATCCACTGGAGACACTCTGGATGGAGGAGTAGTTGAGATTGTGGGAGAATAGTCTCTATATGAAGATCTTAAAGAAGACTTAGATGACGTAGAAGATGATGAAGGAGTTCTACTCCGCCTCTGAGGAGTTGCCGATCACTGCCTCCTTCGTTCCCTTGAACGTGATTTCTCTCTCACTAAGGACCTCGAGCGTGATCTTCTATGCAGCTCCGTCTGAGGGACCGGAGCCCTCATCCCCATCAGTCCTGCATCTGGACGCATCTTCCAATGTCTCAGGCTTTCCAGCCACCTCGGAGACAAGTTAATAGGCCGCCCTACACGCTCAGGTGAAGCCTCAGATGACACCTGCACAATATTCAGTCCAGTTGAAGACATGGAGGCTCTGGAAACTACACTGTGCTCAGAAACCAATGAGCCAGATGGAGTCCGTTGTCTGGGCACCAATTGTCTGTCATCCGACACCTGCCCTGAGGTTGAGCCCGAATGAGCCACCACAGACGAGTCCTGGTGCACTACCTCTTGCCCCACCGCAGACCTGTCGTCTTGCTGGTCTCGCGGAGAAGACAAATTTTCTGGACTGATGTCTGACCTCGAGAAAAAAACCTAATGGAGGTCCGAGAGGCCGGTCTGGATAGTCTCGACGCCGACCCGTGTTCAGGTGGGGGAGACCTAGACACTCCATGCTTCGAGCCCGAAGCAAACTTCGACATCGACTTATGTCGCGATGGAGACCTTGATCTTCTCTTTTTAGGTCTCGACGTCGACTCCTTCGACGCCGTCCTTTCTCTCGACGTCGACCTCTTCTTCGACGAAGTCGTAAGTCTCTCTCTCGACCTCGGTCTATCCTTCGACGTCGACACTTTCCTCGACGTCGACACACCATCCTTCGACGTCGACACACCGTCCTTCGACGGCGACTGTCTAGACGCTGAACCTTGCCTCACCGGCGAAGTCCTCGACGTCGACGGAGCCCTCTTCGACGCCGACAATGCTGACGGCGATCTGGATCTCGACGTCGACCGCACCTTTTTTGACGGCGACGCTCCCTGGAGTCGATTTTTCTTAGTTCTACCTTCTGGAGACGCTGATCTTTGACGTTTAGGATGAGAAGATGGCTTAGCAGATGATAATAAGCCCTTGGAACTCTTCTCACCACGGTTTTCTCTCTCCAGGAGGCCCAGCAACCTCATTTTCTCCCTTTCTCTTAAAGTTCTACTAGAAAGGTTGAGGCAGTGATAACAATCTTCCACCTTATGAGAAGCTGGAAGACACACCACACAAACAGAATGTGGATCCGTTTTTGACATCTTCTTCCCACAGGAAGGACATTTGTAAAATAAAGGTGGCATTCTGACTAAAAAATCACCAACAGTTAGTCAGAACAAGATATAAAACACCACCAAAATAATCTTTTGTCAAAAAAAGGTAAGAAAAAACCAACTTCTGACAGAAAAATACTACAAATGAGCAGAGCTCAAGTTCCAGGTTCCTCACAGAACAAGCCGGAAAAAAAACTGACCCAACTGTCACCTGTGGTGCATGATGGGAACAGAGTTCTCCTAGAGGCCTTAAAGGCAAAGTGTGCAGATTCTCTGGGGCCTTAAAGGCAGGGTGCCAGTCTGATTTTCTGTACACAGACAATTTTTCATATGCAGCCTTTTAGGCTAATAACTGTTTACAACAGGTTCTTTGATGAAAATAAAAGTTTTTCATGGTTATGAAATGCATTTTGGGCTCATGCCTGTTTATTGCATTATATATAGCATATTTTCATGCTTCAGAACGTGTGTAATGTTGGCTTTATTAGCCTATGTATATATGTTAGGCTGCATATTATGGTTATTATACATTTATATGTGTATAATTAGTTTAGTACTATGTACTTTTTGATATATTTACACATATATATGTATATTGTTATGTGTTCCGGGTTCCCGCTCATGGGCGGAGATAATTCAGTGCTTATGACTATTAATGAGTATCCCCTGGAAGAGAAGTGTCTCAGTGGCCTTTTTTACTCTATACATTCTCAACAGTGGCAAGCAGATCTGGCCTGAGCATAGTCCACAGACGACAAGATGCCCTGTGTCACCTTGGGATGGAGATAACACTTCCGTCAAGCAGCATCTGCTCAGCCATTCAGTTCCCCGATAGGTGGTTGGCTACCAAAGGTTTCTGTTGCTGGTCCAACCACAATCTGATTCATAGAACCTCATGGCACTGGATCTAGGAACCTATCCTGCCCTGCTTGTTACAGTATCACATGGGGGTTGTGTTGTCCAATAGAACATGCACCAGTCTATTGGTCAGTAGGAAGGCTTTCAGGGCCAGGTGTTTTGACCAAAGCTCCAAAAGATTGATGAGAGCTGGTTATCCACCGGTGACCAGAGACCTCTAATCTCTAACTCTGCCACCCAGTAATAAAGCATCCATTACAAATGTGACATCCGTGTGCGGATGAAAGAGTGAATTGGCAATTGTCAGGTTAGTGCACTTCTGTCACCACATAAGGTGCTGAGCAGCCGTCTCTTGCAAAAACTGGACAAAGCTCGAGAGGCAGCCACAGTACTGGGTCGACTAAAAACCTAGGTTCCATTCCAGGTCTCACATGTGCCATCTGCAAAATTTGATGAGAAGGATGCACAATTACAGGAGCCCAGGTAGCCTTAGAACTATCCTCATCAAGACCCAGGGCTGAGCCTGAAATTTCAATATCATATTGCTGTGCAGGAAAGGCTTGAAATGCTACTGTATCCAGGATAGCCTCTATGAAGGGGAATTTTCTGAGCACGACTCAGGTTGGACTTAATCTCATTGATGGAAAACCCCTAGAAAATCAAGAGCCCAGCCATTGTCTAGAGATGGTTTGTGACTGACTGAGACAAGCCTGCCTTCATCATCCAGTCATCAAGGGACAAGAATGCATGTATCCCCAACTTTAAAGGTAAGAGACCACTGACATATCTTTGGTGGTGAAGACTTGAGGTGAGGCTGACATGCTGCACGGCTATGGAAGTGTTCTGATCACACTATGAACCTCAGATAGTGTCCGCCAGGCTGCCAAACAGGTTTATAAAAATAGCAGTCCTGCAAGTCCAGAAGCACCATCCTGTCCCATGGACCCAGGGCAGAAGTATCTGAGCCAAAATGAGCATGTTGAATTAGTCTTCCTTTAGTGCAAAAAGGTAAAGATAACCTTTATTGGTTTAGAGATGCTTAATGTAATAATACTGAGTGCTCTATTTGTGGTAATGTTGTTGAAAATCTTGGTTGATCAGAGGGTAGAGCTAAGCAGTTGTTGTACAAACAGTCAATGAATGAGGCACACACTCAAGAAGGAAATCCAAGACTAATTTAGAAAAAAATGACACATGATTCTATACATCTTTAGACACTGAAAGCTTCAGGATCAGGTAAGTACTTTAAGCGTTATTGTTTATACAGGGAAAACAGATAGATAACAGAGCTGTCAGATTGAGACATGAGTCTCGAACGCGGTAATATTATCCCATGGGAGAAACATTCTCAGCATAGGTACACTTGTAAATGATTGTCATGGCTATACTTTTATGCTTAAGGTGCTTAGGGGCCAAGGTCAATGAAACCACCAGCAGTTTGGGTAAAAGCAATGCTTTGGCCAATGTGGAAAGTTGTCACCACCTTTAGCAGAAAAGAGGCATGGGTTCGGAGTACCACTTTGTCTTGGAAGAAGGTGGTGTATGGAGATTGCACAGAAATAGCGTGTAACTCACTAACCCTCCTGGCTAAAGGGATGGCCACCAAGAAGATGGTCTTGACCATTAAGAGTCTAAGAGGGCAGCTATCCATATGTTCGAAGGGGGAACACATCAAATAGGTTAAAGGGAAATTAAGATCACATTGGGACATACCAAAAGGTATGGGAGGGACCCTGATGCTTACGAACGTTCAGAAAATGGACCACAATTGTTGACTTGAACAGGGAGGGTTGATCCAGCAACTGTAAAAATGCTGAGATGGCTGAACGATACTCGTTGACTGTGCCTTGAGCAAGACATTACTGAGCTAATGACAAAACAAGCAGTAAGACTTTGGACAAGAGTGAGGATGGAGGGTCAACACGTTTTCAGGGCACCAAGCCACAAACTTGCCTCAAATGCAGGTGTATAACGTCTTTGTGGTTGGACGTCTGCCTGCCAAAATGAATTCACAGACTTCATGAGGGAGGTCGAAGACTCTCAATTGCCACCATTTATTCTTCATACATGAAGGTAGAGTGTGCGCAGGTCCGGGTACAGAACCCCGCCCTGTTGCTGCGACAGGGGATCCGCCCAAAGTGGCAGCCTGATCAGAGGACCACTCAGGATTTTAGGATACCTTTCTCTCCAAGCCTATTCTGGAGTCACATGGATAAAGTTAGCCCCATCTGCCCTGATCAACTTCAAACTTTGGGGCAGCAGTAGTATCAGCAAGAAGATTTACAGGGGTCTAAAGCCCCATTTGAGCAGAAATGCTTCCCTGTGAACACCAAGGGGCACTGGTAAGGCCAAAGGGGAGCACAGCAAACTTAAAGTACTCATGGCCTTCTGTGTACCACAGGTAAGTAACGTCTGTGGGCAGGCAGGACTGGATGTGGAAATATGCATCCAGGGCTACTATCCAGTCTACATGGTCCAGGGCAGAGAGTACCTGAGCCAACATGAGCTTTTCGAATTTCTCCTCTTTCAGAAACAAGTTGTGTTTACTCATCACTCATGTATTATCCACTGGATGGCGCAAACACCATATTTTGCACAAATATTCTAGATGTTCAAATGACTAGCTAAAGGCATAGGCACATCTTCACCTGCTAACTTTGGTCAGAGTCTTAAATTGAAAAAGTATCTGTAAAACTATACAGGCCCAATCACTCTGCTAAGCATGCCTGACTCAAACCCACATTAGAGGGAGGGAAGGCATTTACGGAAGTGGTTCTAGGTATCCCTACTAATTTACCTATGTTGCTCTGAATATGTAGAACGACATTAGTAACTAACTGAATACATCATGAGGAAGCAGTAAGCCACTACATACACTTTGGAACCTTAAGTCAAAGAATCCTCTAGGACAGAGTTCTTCAATCTGTGGGTCGGCACCATACTAGGGGGGGGGGGGGCGAGGTGGGGTGCACTCCACTCTACTTTGACCTTTGTGCCCTGTTTCGCAAGTCATTTTAGAGAACTCCGGTATGGTTGGAGGGAGGAGGGAGGGGAAATCGATGGGGCACAAAGTGCCCATGCTTTTGTTATGTTAACCTTCCCAGGAGGGGATTAATTCATAGAGCTGAAATTATTCAGCTGCAATGAGGAGGCAGGAAGTCTCCACTGCTAAAACCGAAGGTAAACGAACAGACAGGCCTGTTCCTTTGCATTCAATATTATAGCAGAGGAGACTGCTCGCCTCTCTTTGCAGCTGAAATCACAGTCTGTTGCTTTACTTTCAGTTTAAGCAGTGGAGACATCCTCCCTCCAACTGCAGCTGAAGCATTTCAGCTCTATGAATTAACCCCCTCCTGGGAGGGTTAGCTCTTCCCAGAAAGAGACAAAGTTTCTTTTAAAACTATACAGGTAGGCGCGCAAAATGCCAGCCAGCCATGTGTTGTTTAAACAGACTGCAAATTGCTTGTCTTGACAGTAAATATGGTTATAAATAAAGAAGCACGTTCCCTTTTGTTATCAGCCATAGAGTTTTCAGGCAGCCCTAGAACACAAGTAAGTTATATCTATTTATATTTGCTGTTCAAAGTATGCACAGACAAGTACTGACAATACACCAGCCACGGTCGGTAGTGGAAGTACCTGCCGGGCGGTGACGTGGGGAGGGAGAGGTGCAGGGTGGGGGGGTAGTAAACTCTGGATTACGGAGGTTTACAGGTAAGTAAACATCTAAATAAATAAAACGAATATTGTTGCGCGCACTGCATCCCCAAATGCGATGCAGTGCGCGCAACAAAATTCTTTTATTTATTTATATGTTTACCTACCTGTAAACATCCGTAATCCATAGTTTACTACCCCCGCCCTGCTACTCCCCCTCCCCAAGTCACCGCCCGGCAGGTAACCCCACCACTGAGCGCGGCTGCAATACAGCTTATAGGTGACTGCTTATTTTTGTACCGCCTGGGAAATCAAAATAATGAGCTGGCAACCCTAATCACAAGACTGGGAGTTTGTTGCAGGATCACCACATTATTTATTTCCTCCACCCTGATCCCTGGTTACTGGCATATTATCAATAGTTTAACACATTTGAAACCCTGCGCTGCCGTCAATAACATTCTGAGTTACTTCAAGTGTCTGGGAATGCACCTTGCATTCAGACAACTCGCTCCTCATTCTTGCCCTACACTTTCACGCTCATCCTGCACTCACACTAATCCCCATGCACTCACACCATTCACCCACTTACCCTGCACTCACAGTGATCACTCTGCACTCACAATGCACTTGCGCTGTTCACCCTGTACCTCACCCTGCAATCAACACAAGCACACTACTCAACCTGCGCTCATGTGACACTTTACTCACCTGTCCCCCTCACTGCTCAATCTGAAATCTCACTCAGATAAGCGTCCCACTAACCACACATTCATTTGTCCCACTCTGCACCCGAATTCATATGGTCACCTCACTCACCTTGCAGTCACTCCTCTTACCCTACTCGCAAACTGTTGCATGGCTCACCGTGCAGTCACATGAGCACTCCTGCCACGCCAGCAGCGCAGAGGGTTAATGTGCCTGCTCCATAGAATGTGTACCATGCAAATCACAGAACTGAGTGTGAGTAAACAATGAATAGCGCTATAAAAAAATGAAGAGAGATGAGGTGCATTGTTGGTGAGTGGTAGTGAGGGAATTCATGGAGAAGGAGGAAATGTGGGAGGGGGAGCTAAAAAAAGACTCTTGCACTGTGTGCAACAAGTGCTAGGGCCAGCCCTGGCTGGGAGTGTTAGCCCCCACCTGAAGTTCGGGTCTAGTTGCGCCCCTGAACACGAGTGTGGGCATGTCGTCCTAGATTACAAAAGGACACATTTACAGGCACTGCAATCCAGCCTTCCAGGGGGCCCCTTGAGAGAGACAGCTCTGTTTTTGCCCTGATGGCCTGGAATAATTCCTAAGCAGATTCTTGTAAATACCGTTTTGTTTCATTTCTTTTTAATGTGATTGATGTAAGGAGTCTATTACTATTTGCAGTGAAATGTGTTTGTTTCATGCAACAACCATAAAAAAGTTTATTTTAGATCCAAGCGGGTCCTGACATATGAGAAATTAGAGGATATCACAGATATTATTCGCTGTGAAATTAGTGGGCTGTTGCTTTGTTACAAAAGTGAAAACACACATCACTATCTATGAAAAGCCTTTAGAATTTCAACCATTCTGCCTGTGCACCGTTAGTATGGCAGAGCTGAAAGTAAATCATATAGACTCAAATCTGTACTGAACAGGGCCCCCCAAAATAGTTTCAGCCCAGGGCACCCAAAATCCTTAACATGTCCCTGCCACCACATCTGTCAGACAACGTTGCTCTGAATTAAAATAGACAAAATCATTCATTTATTATTAGTTCTATTTTTTTTTAAACATAAGCCTGCGTGTCCTTAACCCACACTGCTTCAGTCTAGCAACTTTTCATACCACTAAGGGATTCTCAATTAGGTGTTCGTTCAACGCCCTCTCTGTGGACTTTCAACTTTGTCTTCGGGTCCATAACAGGTTGGTGGGCAATTATCCCATTATAATGCTGCCTAAAATGTTTGTTAATGATTTCTAGAGAAGATTTGTTTCTCGTGTACCAGCTCTCAGCTAGGGAGTGCTTGAAAAATCTGACAACATTGTCTCCCTTACAGTCCCTGTTTTGGCTGAAAATGTCTGCAGAACATTCAGCTTTGAGAGAAACTGCTATCAAAACTCTCTTGCCTTTCAGCTCGTCCTATGTGAGTTTGGGTTCTCAGCACTAGCGATATTAAAGACTAGGGGGCAGATTTACAAGAACCCTGCGCCACAAGTACGTCACTTTTCGTGACGTACTGGTGGCGCAGGGGGCTCCTCCATATTTACAAGGAGGGGTATAGGGAGGTAGATCCCTGACTATGGTTGCCCCCAACTTTTTGCCTGGTGTTTTGCTGGTTTTCTGACTTAGTTGACCTGGGACCCTGCTATTCAGGGCCCCAGGCCTACTGCTCTCTCTGTAAAATGGATTCCATGTACCTTAGGTACATATCTAAATTGGATACTGAGTCACCTTATCAGTCCCTGTACAGTGTACCTTAGGTACCCAGGGCATAGGTGTACCCAGGGCCTACCAGGGGCTGCAGCATGTATTATGCCACCCCTGGCTGGCCATCCAAAACTGACACAACTGGCTGCACGACAGCTGGGGCAAGGTGGTGTACTCACCCTTTGCTTTAGATATAGTATACCTATATCTAACCCTAAAATGGACACACAGATCTCCTGTCAGTCACTCCTATGGCAGGCCTTAACAATCCTGAAGGCAGAGTGCTTGGAATCGTGTGAGATGGTGCTCTGGCATGAGCTGAGCCTGTCTGCGGCTTTCGGGATCCATCCCTTAGCCGTTTCCATGATATCGCATACCATATACTCTTAAGTGCATTATAATCCTCGCGGTTATATGCCAACTCTGGTATCGCTTTATCAAAACATGTCGAGTAAGGTGTCATACGAATTGGAATACTAACCCCTCGCAAATTCTGGCGACGGGGTTAGCATTCCACCCTTCTAGAGGGACACGACATGTATGTAACCCCTAACCCCGGTTAAAGTCAAACAGAGCCTCAGCTCCACAAAATGGATGCTGCCACCGAGACACAAGTCTGCCCTCCTGCTGCTGGGAGCCCTCCCAGAGCAGGAGATAAGGACAAAGGGTTTCCTGCCAGGGGCGGTGCCAGCACCGTCCCAGACAGAGTTTTGTGTATTGTAGGTAGGCAGGGCTTTAGAGGAAGGTGACTGCACGTGGCACCCCGGTGCTCACTGTGCATAGGCTGGCTGGAACCAGTTCCAGGGTCACTCCAGACCCTGTGCTGGGGAAAAGCCCGCCAAGGAAGTGGGTGTAACCACCCCCCTCCTAGTCCCACCCCTAGGGCAGGACTTAGTCGCGTGCCAGCCCCTTTTTACAGGATAAAGGTAGGAACTGGCCCCCTTCCAAAACAGATCATCTTTGAATCCTGAAACTACTTTCCACGAAAGGAACTCAAGACTTCTTCCTAAGATTTCTCCCTTGTGACTAAGGAGTAGTCACCCTGCATCCGCAGGCACCATCTTAAGAACACTGCGGTCTGCTGCAAGTCTCTCCTCCGGATCAAGACTGCCCAGCTCGACGAGAACCGGCTTCCCTGGCACCTCTGACCTCTACCTGCATCATCAGTCACGCTGAGATTCGTGGGTGTGACGAGACCTCGAGGGACCGGCCATCTTCAAGACTGCACGACTTCTTTCCAGCAAGCCCGCCGAGTAATTTCCTGGTGAGTGCTTTGGGGTCCGAGAAGCCCCGACCCTGAGCAGCTCCAGCACCGAAGTGCAGCCTCCCAGCATCTCCACGATCTGCGTGGGGCCCTTCTGCTTTTTGCTGCTCACCGCGTTGTTTGGCTACTAGCCCGCTGGCTTGTGGCCTCCTGAACGACGCCCGACGACATTTCTGCTGCTAGTCTGGTTGCTCCAGGCTGGCCCTTGCTCCCTTCCAAAAGAGGAGCACCCCGGACCCTCCTGGTCCACTCAAGACGCCATTTTGGGTCCACCGCGTGGGCTTGAATTAGCCAAGGCTTGTTGCCCAATCCTGGGTAACTTCGACGCCGACAGCTTCATCCATCGTGGGACAGCTCGCCTCTCCATCCTGGTCGCCGACAACGCCTCCTGGTCCGTGAGATCTGCAGAGCCAGCGTCGCCCACTCACCTAGTCGAGGTGACTTCGCCCGGTGCCATCCTGGTGCCCACTTAATCACTGGCTAGTGATTCAAGAACTTGGTCCCCTCTGCTTTCAGGTTTCTTCTTCCTCGATCCAGGCTTGGATCCAACAAACTTTCCTTCACTGGTCGCCTGCCAGCAACTTCCTTCTTCCAGGCTCCTGGTCCGGCAACGAGATTCCCGACGTCTTTTCAGACCTATGCAGCTGCAGCCCCTGGGCTAGGTAACTTCGGCACTTCGGTGTCCCAGCATAGCCTCACTATCCTAGGGTCAGGATCCACTGTCGTTTTCTTCCTACCAGGTCGGGTTCGCCCGTGAACACTAACTTTGCCTTTACTAGCCTCCATAGACTTTGTCCCGCATCCCGCGTGAGAGTGCACACTCTGCACCCGAGTCCCCTAGGTCTCCTAGAAGTAATCTAACGATTCCCTAGTTAAGTCCTAGCGATTCCAAAGCCTATTAGTACTGTACTTACCTGCTAGTAATTTCGCATTCCATTTTTAGAATATAGGGTTTTTCGTGCCCCTCGGGCATTTGTGTATAACGTGCTAACTTAAGTATTTTCATAAGAGTTTTGTTGTGTGCTTAGCACCCTGTCCTCATAAAGAGTACAGGGTTGTTGTGATTCTAATAAATACACTGTTTATTTTCATAACACTTGTGTGGTGTCCTTTCACTGGGGGTTCAAGGGGTAATGTGATGGTAAAACAGCTGGCTTAACACGCCCTCTAGAGTCTTAGCCTTAGACTGCTCGTATCCATGCTACTAGGATAGCTGGTCTATAAGGTTGACTTACAACCAATCATCAATAAGGGTTGTTTGGACTGATATATAGTGATCACTAGAATAGTGAACACTGCACATCAGGCCAACTTCTCACATTGGTGAGCAGCGGTTGGGATTTGAGCTTGCTGTTGTTTTACCACACATGCCCTAAGAATATCTTGTGAAAGATCACATAAGTACTAAAGGTACATATAACTTAGCTTAGAATACTCTGAGTTCTACTGAACCAGCTGTTGTAGCTCCTAGGGCTTAGCACACCCTAAACTACAACTCTAGCAAGGGATCAGTAGGCAAACATATAGTGTAGGTAAGTGCACCACTTACACCTCACTAGAAAAGCATGTCTACCCAGGGAGATTCTACTGAGACTCCCCTGGTCAGTGTTGACCCTCCACAGGTCACTTCAAGATATGCAGCTCTCAGTTTCCAGGAGATGAGACAGATCTGTGTCTCCAGAAAACTGAAGCAGGGGTCTAACCCCACCATTCCCTTTTTAATAGGTCTCTTAGAGACTTATGATGCGAGAAAGCTTTCTCAGCTAGATGGGAATATGCCAGCCTTAGAGGGTACCTCTGGGGATCCAGACCTCCCCAACACTGCTACTGCAGTTGAGGAGGAGGATCAAGAGGAACTCTCTGGGGATGAGGTAGACAAAGGTCTTGAGGTAGTCAGAAGGCTAACCAGGACCAACTTAGACTTACTTGGGCTAGGATCTGGGGGACCCCCAGTACTAACCCGAAGTGGGCCTAACCTTGGAGTTAGGAGAGATAGATCTCTTTCTAGGGACTCCAATAGATCTCTGCACTCTAATGCCTCTTCTCAGGGGAGAAGGAATCCTCCACAGAGGAGATTTACTTCCCCTCAGAGAAAAGAGCATGAAGCTAGAATGAGACAAGCTGAACTGAGGATTGAAAGGGAAGAACTTGCCCTGGCCAAAGAGAAGCTTGCCTTTGCTAGAGAGCAGCAGATGAGTGGGCTAGCACCCACTGGTGGCAGCAATCTCCCAAGAGAAGGGTTTAGATACTAAACACCTGACTAAGATAGTGCCCCCCTTTAAACAAGGGGATGACATCCAGAAATGGATGGCTGCTTTGGAGAGGGCCTGCACTGTGCAGTGCATTCCCCAGAGTCAGTGGGCAGCTATACTGTGGCTCTCCTTTGATGGTAAAGGTAGAGATAAGCTCCTCACTACAAGAGTAGAGGATGCTAACAATTACCAGGTCCTGAAAAATGCACTGGTTGATGGGTTTGGCTTAACCACTGAGCAGTACAGGTTGCTGTTCAGAGACACCCAGAAAACTCAGTCTCAGGACTGGTCTGACTTTGTTGATTGTGCCACTAAGGCTTTGGAAGGCTGGCTACTGGGTAGTAAGGTTACTGATTTCAAGGGATTGTATAATCTAATTATGAGAGAGCAAGTCTTAAATAATTGTCAGAACCAGTTATTACACCAGCACCTGGTAGACTCTGATCTGACCTCTCCACAAGAATTGGGTAAGAGGGCAGACAAATGGGTCAGAACCAGGATTAGGCCCAAGAACCAAGGTGGTGACCAGAAAAAGGAATCAACCAAGCCTCAAGAGAAGGGTGGGAATAAATCTACAGATCAAACCACATCAGGGCCCCAAAAATCCTCTGAGGGGGGTGGGTCCCAGAATCCTTCCAACAACCAGAAGAAACCTTATTGTTATCCCTGTAAACAGGTGGGTCATTTAAAAACTGACAGCAGTTGCCCAAAGAATAACAATAAGGAAAACATACCCCCAAGTAACATTCCCAAACCTCCTGTTACTACTAGTAGTAATCCCCCAGGTGGTGGGAGTGCCCCCAAGAATTTGGGTGCATTTACTTTGGGAGTTCCTGGGGACTCTGGCCTAACCAGGTCCCCAAACTTAGATACTCTTGTCTGTGAGACTGGCATGGGGTTTGCCAACTTCACAACTTGTCCCAACACTTTGGGCAAGTACAGACAGGAGCCCCTCATCAATGGTATAAAAGTTGAGGCCTATAGAGATACAGGGGCTAGCATCACTATGGTGACTGAGAGTCTAGTCCCCTCAAGGCAACTTTTACCTGGTGCCACATACCAGGTGACCAATATTGATGGAGTACAGAGAGATCATCCCATGGCAGTGGTCAATCTCAGCTGGGGAGGTGTCACTGGCCACAAGAGAGTGGCAGTGTCACCAAACTTGCCTGTAGATTGCCTACTGGGGAATGATTTAGAGCTCTCAGCCTGGGCTGAAGTAGAGCAAGAAACCCATTCTAAAATGGTAAACATCCATGGTAAGGTTAGTGGGGCAGTGGTAGCCACAGCCCCAGTCCAAGATATCCTCCCTGAACAGGTCAGGAGGGCTGTGCCAGTCACAGCCCAATCTCAGACAACTTCCTTCCCAGAACAGGTTGTCAAGGCTGTGATGGTCACAGCCCACACCCAAACTGAGCCCCCTCCTGAAAAGGTTGGGAGAGTTGTGATGGCCACAGCTCAAACTCAGACAGATGATAGTGTAGTGAAGCCTGAAACTATGGATCACTCCACTCAGACAGAGAGTATTGAGGAGGAAGAGAAATCTCCCTCCCACCAGACTTTAGGAAAGGGTCAGCCTCCTCAGGGAACTGATCTGACCCCTTTTGAAGAAACTGCCACAGAGGTAGTCAGGCCTAGCCTGGCAGAACCCCTGATGTCAGTGGACCCTTCCAAGGTGGGACCCAGTCTGGAGCAGGTAACCTGCCCCTCTCTACCCTGCCTCAGTCAGCCCAGGGCTGTAGAGGTCAGGGAGGCCAGTGTTGGACCCCAAAGGGCCCCCTGTCAAAAAGAATTCCCCAATCAGCAGATTAAGGGCACTGAAGCTAGTAGTCCTAGCCAAGTGAAAATAAAACACACTCCTGAGGGATCCCCCTTAAAATTAGTTAGGGACCTCCCACAGATGGACACTGTTGGGCACAGCCAAACTTGGGACCTGAGGGCCCCAGACCTGACCTGTCCCTCCAGTAAACCAAACAGAGGGACCCAACCTCCAGCTGTAGGTAGCCAGAGGTTGACCCTGAGAGCCCAAAACAACTCAGTCTTGGAAAGAAAGGCCTCTATGGTGGAAAATGATTGGAGGAAGCTGAGCCCAAAATTAGTGGAGCCTCACTTCAGTACTCCATTTCAGCACCAGCCTTTTACTTTGCCAAAACACACCACAGGTAGAGATTCCCTATGGTGGAGACCCTCAGACACCCTTAGGGTGAGGGATTGCTTAGTGGACCATGAGATAGGGGGTAACCATGCCAGTGCTGGTACTTCCTTATATGGCCACTCAGGCAATATAGGCTTACCTGGCAAGGCTAGCCTTATCTCCTTTCATTTGGGGGGGGTTATGTAGGGAGGTAGATCCCTGACTATGGTTGCCCCCAACTTTTTGCCTGGTGTTTTGCTGGTTTTCTGACTTAGTTGACCTGGGACCCTGCTATTCAGGGCCCCAGGCCTACTGCTCTCTCTGTAAAATGGATTCCATGTACCTTAGGTACATATCTAAATTGGATACTGAGTCACCTTATCAGTCCCTGTACAGTGTACCTTAGGTACCCAGGGCATAGGTGTACCCAGGGCCTACCAGGGGCTGCAGCATGTATTATGCCACCCCTGGCTGGCCATCCAAAACTGACACAACTGGCTGCACGACAGCTGGGGCAAGGTGGTGTACTCACCCTTTGCTTTAGATATAGTATACCTATATCTAACCCTAAAATGGACACACAGATCTCCTATCAGTCACTCCTATGGCAGGCCTTAACAATCCTGAAGGCAGAGTGCTTGGAATCGTGTGAGATGGTGCTCTGGCATGAGCTGAGCCTGTCTGCGGCTTTCGGGATCCATCCCTTAGCCGTTTCCATGATATCGCATACCATATACTCTTAAGTGCATTATAATCCTCGCGGTTATATGCCAACTCTGGTATTGCTTTATCAAAACATGTCGAGTAAGGTGTCATACGAATTGGAATACTAACCCCTCGCCAATTCTGGCGACGGGGTTAGCATTCCACCCTTCTAGAGGGACACGACATGTATGTAACCCCTAACCCCGGTTAAAGTCAAACAGAGCCTCAGCTCCACAAAATGGATGCTGCCACCGAGACACAAGTCTGCCCTCCTGCTGCTGGGAGCCCTCCCAGAGCAGGAGATAAGGACAAAGGGTTTCCTGCCAGGGGCGGTGCCAGCACCGTCCCAGACAGAGTTTTGTGTATTGTAGGTAGGCAGGGCTTTAGAGGAAGGTGACTGCACGTGGCACCCCGGTGCTCACTGTGCATAGGCTGGCTGGAACCAGTTCCAGGGTCACTCCAGACCATGTGCTGGGGAAAAGCCCGCCAAGGAAGTGGGTGTAACCACCCCCCTCCTAGTCCCACCCCTAGGGCAGGACTTAGTCGCGTGCCAGCCCCTTTTTACAGGATAAAGGTAGGAACTGGCCCCCTTCCAAAACAGATCATCTTTGAATCCTGAAACTACTTTCCACGAAAGGAACTCAAGACTTCTTCCTAAGATTTCTCCCTTGTGACTAAGGAGTAGTCACCCTGCATCCGCAGGCACCATCTTAAGAACACTGCGGTCTGCTGCAAGTCTCTCCTCCGGATCAAGACTGCCCAGCTCGACGAGAACCGGCTTCCCTGGCACCTCTGACCTCTACCTGCATCATCAGTCACGCTGAGATTCGTGGGTGTGACGAGACCTCGAGGGACCGGCCATCTTCAAGACTGCACGACTTCTTTCCAGCAAGCCCGCCGAGTAATTTCCTGGTGAGTGCTTTGGGGTCCGAGAAGCCCCGACCCTGAGCAGCTCCAGCACCGAAGTGCAGCCTCCCAGCATCTCCACGATCTGCGTGGGGCCCTTCTGCTTTTTGCTGCTCACCGCGTTGTTTGGCTACTAGCCCACTGGCTTGTGGCCTCCTGAACGACGCCCGACGACATTTCTGCTGCTAGTCTGGTTGCTCCAGGCTGGCCCTTGCTCCCTTCCAAAAGAGGAGCACCCCGGACCCTCCTGGTCCACTCAAGACGCCATTTTGGGTCCACCGCGTGGGCTTGAATTAGCCAAGGCTTGTTGCCCAATCCTGGGTAACTTCGACGCCGACAGCTTCATCCATCGTGGGACAGCTCGCCTCTCCATCCTGGTCGCCGACAACGCCTCCTGGTCCGTGAGATCTGCAGAGCCAGCGTCGCCCACTCACCTAGTCGAGGTGACTTCGCCCGGTGCCATCCTGGTGCCCACTTAATCACTGGCTAGTGATTCAAGAACTTGGTCCCCTCTGCTTTCAGGTTTCTTCTTCCTCGATCCAGGCTTGGATCCAACGAACTTTCCTTCACTGGTCGCCTGCCAGCAACTTCCTTCTTCCAGGCTCCTGGTCCGGCAACGAGATTCCCGACGTCTTTTCAGACCTATGCAGCTGCAGCCCCTGGGCTAGGTAACTTCGGCACTTCGGTGTCCCAGCATAGCCTCACTATCCTAGGGTCAGGATCCACTGTCGTTTTCTTCCTACCAGGTCGGGTTCGCCCGTGAACACTAACTTTGCCTTTACTAGCCTCCATAGACTTTGTCCCGCATCCCGCGTGAGAGTGCACACTCTGCACCCGAGTCCCCTAGGTCTCCTAGAAGTAATCTAACGATTCCCTAGTTAAGTCCTAGCGATTCCAAAGCCTATTAGTACTGTACTTACCTGCTAGTAATTTCGCATTCCATTTTTAGAATATAGGGTTTTTCGTGCCCCTCTGGCATTTGTGTATAACGTGCTAACTTAAGTATTTTCATAAGAGTTTTGTTGTGTGCTTAGCACCCTGTCCTCATAAAGAGTACAGGGTTGTTGTGATTCTAATAAATACACTGTTTATTTTCATAACACTTGTGTGGTGTCCTTTCACTGGGGGTTCAAGGGGTAATGTGATGGTAAAACAGCTGGCTTAACACGCCCTCTAGAGTCTTAGCCTTAGACTGCTCGTATCCATGCTACTAGGATAGCTGGTCTATAAGGTTGACTTACAACCAATCATCAATAAGGGTTGTTTGGACTGATATATAGTGATCACTAGAATAGTGAACACTGCACATCAGGCCAACTTCTCACAAGGGGAAAAGCCATTCTGCTGGACTTTTGCTCTCCTAGTAAATACGGCCCCTTCACACACAGCACTTTGTGTTGAAGGGTTGTTCCATGGGTATTGCTGTGGGTGTTCCCACGCAACACCCATGGAACAAGACACATCTCCAGATTTATGAGGAATCGTAAATCTGGAAATGCGTCTGAATGCTACGCCACCTTAGAGGTGGAGTAGTGAGGCGCAACGAGGAGAAATGTTTTCATTTCACCTCGTTTTTCCTTCTTTCAATGCGTACTGCATTCTACAGCATGCATTGAAAGAGGGAAATGCCTGTAGTGATTGTTTATGTGCAGGAAGGGGAAACAATCTCCCCACGAGGCAGGCATCCTCGCTCCATGGTGCAAGGATGCCTACGCCAGTGTATGGCTACAGTTTGAGCGCCAGCGCAGGGAGAAGCACAGAGATGCGTCATATTCTTGTAAATATGTTGCATCCCTGTGCTTCAGATGTGCCGCAGCGTGGCGCAGCCAAAGGTCTTGCGGTGCCACGCTGCGGCACTTCCTTGTAGATCTGCCCCTGGATGTGGAGCACAACCTGACAATGGCAGTAGCAAAAGTCCATCCACAGATTGCCCGTCTGTGGCGAAAAACAGGCACACCCGTCACACTTATGTTGGTGGTGTTATTATCAATCAATGTTATGTGTAAAACAAAGCATTCCAGTAAAAACAATTTGCGCATATTTGATCTAGTAAAATGGTGGTTTGAGCTGTGTAATAAGCCTCTGTCATTTCAGCACACCCACTCACAAACCTGCACGTTACTAAACATTCTTATTGTGTTGAACATTATTTGCTGGATATGGCCCGGAATATGCACGCGGGTGGACTCTCATTATAATACAAGGAAATACATTTAAAATTAAAAATGGGCATTTGTCCAGAGCAATTTCTGACCCTTTGCCAGCCTTGTTGAATGTCATTTTCATTTGACAGCACTAATGGAAGGCTGCCATATACCAAACCCACTTGTCATTATAAAATACTGGCCCAGGTGCAGATATGCGTATCCCTCAACAAATGCTTGCAGATTTTTAGGCACATCCAGACTTGGGGCCTCATTACAAATTGTAGGTGTTATTTAATAAAACTGATAAATATCGATACCACGGAGTACGTTATTTATCGGGATCGGACAATAACACCTATTACGAGTTTGTGGCGAATGCAATACATACCGTATACTTTTCCCTTTTTAAACTTCTGCAGGTTTGACCTGCCAAAATCTAACAAAGGTTGAGTTATTAAACGCATTCCGACGCATGTGTAAACAAGGTATATTTACAAGCCCCTATCTCTATCGGAATGTCACTTTTTGTGATATTCCTGTGGAGATAGAGACTTCACCATATTTATAAGACGGCATTAAGTCACTTACCACCGCCTGGTACATAAGATGCCCTTTCACGCTATACATTGCATGAAAGGGGTGGGCAATGGGTGTTGCTGTGAGCTTTCCACCGCAACACCCATTGATTTTGAGACTGACCCCCTATTCATAAGGGTGGCGTAAATAGGAGGCTTTAGTCAATAAAGTTTTTCCTTACAAAATCACAGTGTATATCATTCATTTGTACATACACATTGATAGCTCTACAATTCAAACATGGCAACCAAAAAATGCTGTTCTGTTATTGTCTTATCTATAGCATTAGTATATCACCTCTGTACATCTGTATAGCGCCCTCAACGATTTTGCCATACATTTAACACAGTTTTAGACACTATTAATTCAGTTCATATGTCAAAAGCCAATTCATTTCTACAAACAGAGGGTGATAATGCGTCGACGTTGACAGGAGTCACATGAATATGAGCGAGGCAGGATAACGGACGACTGCAAAGTTACCGCCAAGCTCGGATCCATTAGATGAATCCGTCGCCATAGATTGAAAACACGGCGGTATACATTCTACACAGTAGTGTAATCACGACTGAGAGGACTGATGCCTCACTCGAGTGGTTCTAAATTGTGTGCAACCTTCTCGTCCTGAGGATGGTCTCGTTGAACTAAGCTGGTGGAGACCGAAACGTCGACGCATTATCACCCTCTGTTTGTAGAAATGAATTGGCTTTTGACATATGAACTGAATTAATAGTGTCTAAAACTGTGTTAAATGTATGGCAAAATCATTGAGGGCGCTATACAGATGTACAGAGGTGATATACTGATGCTATAGATAAGACAATAACAGAACAGCATTTTTTGGTTGCCATGTTTGAATTGTAGAGATATCAATGTGTATGTACAAATGAATGGTATACACTGTGATTTTGTAAGGAAAAACTTTATTGACTAAAGTATTCAAATATCAGTATACCTGGTGCATTTTCATTATTCGATCATTAATTTGACGATTGTACAACGGAGAAATAGTTGTGAATAAATCCTCAAGGATTATTTTTTGTATAATTACATATACCCATTTCCTTGGGGAAGATTGGGCTGCCCTATTCTATAAGAGTAAATAGGAGGCAGCACCAAAATTAGGACCAGGAAGAACCTGGTCTTAAGATGGAAAAAGAAGAAAAAAAATATTTATTTTTCCTAGTTTTCGATGTTTTTATGTGTGATGCATTGTGCAGCACACATGGAAACAGTAAACTGCCATGAATGATTGTTTGTGTGCAGAAAAATGTCCTTTCCTACACACATAAACAATCAATAAAAAATATCACTTTGCAACTTCTTTGTGTGTTGCACAATGCAGGACACATAGAAGTTACATATTGCCATTTGTGATTGGGTATGTACAGGCAGGGACACTTCCTTCACATAACCAATCATTCCCTCAACGCAGACACCCTTGCACTATTGTCCAAGGGTTCCTGCATTGATGCTAGGCAGCTGAGTTTAGCGCCAGTGCTAGTGAAACAGAGGGATGTACTGTATTGTTAAATACAGGGCATCCCTGCTTTTGCAGAATCGTGGAGCGTGGCGTTAGCTATTTTGGCGTAACATGGTGCTCCAACATTTTTTTGTAAATAGGCCCCTAAGTGTTTTGTAAAATTAGATTTTTTGGGTCAGTTGACAAAATCAGGACTATAATCAATATCTCTAGGCCCCATATTGAGCAATTTAATTACAAGCTGTGTGCAATACTAGTCTCATGGAAAAGAGAACTTGCTTTTCACTCTAACATGCTTCCATGTGCATGTGTATCCTTGACACAGGGGCTAAATATCTGCCCGCCACCCGGATAGTGGATATTTATGATCTCCTGTGGAAGAAGGAATGAAGGTTATTAAGGGCTCTGTGGGACACCGACCGTTAAGGACGGTGTTCAAAAACCTTCTGTCCTTTGTGAGAAGTGTCAGGAATACTAATGTGTAGGTTTTTAAAGAAAAATGGGAATTGACCACAGAGAACAGCTGATTGTCACAGCCCTACAACATTTGTGAGTACTTCAAAATCTAAGATCATTATTTAATTAATTGTGCAGGTTTGCATTTGCCTGTCCTGAACTGTTTCCCTAAAGTCGAGATATGATCACCTAACGAAGGTGTGTGTCACTTAACCACCCATGAAATCTGACAATATGAAGGTTCCTTTGACCTCATCAACCATAGGCAGACAAACAACCCCACCCAATGCCCTCATCTATGTTTTTTTCCTTCTCTGCAATATCATTGCACTCAGGCTTGGAATGCAAGTAGTGAATGTGTCATTCTGAGGCCTGTGATATGTTTATCCCATCTCAGGTAGATGGTGCAGAAAAATAGTAATGAAAGACCCACAGAAGTCAGTCGTAAGCAGGGTATTAGCACACCTTTTAAAGAACTCAGGGGCCCATGTACAAGCCCCAATCACCACGGGAACGTCACTTTTCGCAAAGTTCCTGTTGCGATAGAGGCTTCGCCTTATTTACAAGGCAGCATTAAGCCACTTAACGTGGCTTAACAATGCCTTGTAAATAAGGCCCCCTTTCACGTTATGCTTAGCATGAAAGGATGGGCAGTGGGTGTTGCAGTGGGTATTCCACCGCAAAACCTATTTTTTTTAATCGCAGTTTTATATAGCGCATGATTGACCAGAAGGTATCAGAGCGCTTTACATGGGCACCAGTTGCATTACAGATGGACTTTGCTGGGGCACGGGGAGATAAATTGATTTGCCCAGAATCACAAGTTGATGAGTGTCCCTGCCGAGACTTGAACTCCATTCCCCAGCTTTGAGGTCGACCACTCTAGCTGTAAGGCCACATCCTCTCAACGGCAGCATAAATAGGAGGCAGTGCCAAAAGGGAAAAGGGAATACCTGGTCCTACCTTAGCGAAACAAGGAGAAATGCTTTATTTCCCTTCTTTTTTGCTTTTTCCATTAATGCTGCCTTGTACAGAACAGATGGAAAAAGCAAAACGCCCTGGATTGTTTATGTTCAGGAAGGTGACCCTTCCTGCACATAACCAATCTTTTAAAAAAAAGACATTTTGTAACTTCCATGTGTGCTGCATTAAGTAGCATACATATAAGTGACAAAACAGCATTTCAAGATCATTTATGTGCAGGAAGGGAGGGATGTACATCAGTACAATGCGATCATTTTGATCGCGGTACTTTACAACGCGATTTTCACAACGCAAGTCGTTACAGGGGAAGGTGTTGGAATAGAAAATCAAACTATTCCTCAAGCAAGAGCGCCATCCAGCGCAAGTCGTAGTAATGACTTGTGTTGTAATGGCTGCGTCGTAAAGGTTGCGTGGTGTAAACAATGCGTTGTAAAGGATGTTTCCCGGAAGGGGCACATTCCTATACATAAACAATCTTCCCCTGCACGCAGACAACCTTGTATTGACGCTACACTGCTAAGTGCAGCACCAGCGCAGGGGGAAACAGAGGGCTGCACCATATTCTTGTAAATATGGGGCATCCCCGCGTTTGTGAAGTGGCAGAGCGTGTCCTTTAGCCAAGGAAGATAACGACACACTCCCCCAACCTCTGTTGTAAATATCCCCTCAAATCTGTAAAACCTGAGCGAGCATATGAATGTACAAAGAAAGAGGGCTTGAAAAGGGTAAGCAGGCAAGTGGAAGTTGTGGGAGACCTCACCTCATCCATCGCCTTTCTCCCCCATGACCTCACATTAGGCACATCTAGAACCCCCTGCTGATCTACACTATTCATTGGTTCCCTTACCCTGCCTGTTTACCTCAGGTAGTCAGCTGCTCTTGCGCTAATACTTGCGTCATCCTGCGTCTACTACTACCACTTCACTACACTATGTCCCCATGTGCCCCAATTCTCTTTCATCTCCCTGCGTACCGCTTTTATTTCTAGTTGCAACCATCTATGACCCCTTCCAATAGCCAATCTCATTTGTATTGTTTACTGCTCTTTTCTATAGCACTTAGGGGCATATTTACTACAAAGTGACAAAGTGTGGCATTAGCCTTCTTGGCTTAACACCTCAATACACCACTTCAGAAATGCAGGGCTGCAACCTATTTGCAAAAATAAGGTGCAGCCCTGTGTTTCCCCCTTCGCTAGTGCTGACGTTAGCTGCCTAATGCCAACAGAGGCACCCTTGCCTGCAATGCAGGGGAGGATTGTTTATTTGCAGGAAGGTGTCCCTTCCTGCACATAAACAAACACATTAAAAAGTGTGTTTTAACTTCTATGTGTGCTGCTTAATGCAGCAAAAGGCTTTTGATTGTTTATGA
The DNA here is from genome assembly GCF_964261635.1 of Lissotriton helveticus. Lineage (NCBI taxonomy): Eukaryota > Metazoa > Chordata > Amphibia > Caudata > Salamandridae > Lissotriton > Lissotriton helveticus. The sequence continues at coordinate 1,674,858,051 of NC_136069.1, read as the reverse complement.
GCAGGAAGGTTCCGCCTCCTGCACATAAGCCATCTTTTAAAAAATGAAGTTTTGCAACTTCCATGTGTGCTGCATTAAGCACAACACATAGAAGTTACAAAACATCATTTAAAGATTGTTTATGAGCAGGAGGGCACATTTTCCTGCATATAAACAATCAATGGCATTTTGCTGTTTCCATGTGTGCTGCACAACGCAGTGCACATAGAAACAGCAAAAACGAGGAGAAATAAAGCATTTCTCTTCTTTGCGCCAAGGGAAGATTAGATTTTCCCTTGCCTTAATTTTGGGGCTGCCCCATATTTTCTGCTACCGTGTAAATGTGGGGCAGATTCAAAATCAAGGAGTGTTACGGTGGAACATCCACCACAACACCCGCTGTCCACCCCTTTCATGCTAGGTATAGCAAGAAAGCGGGCCTTATTTACAAGGCAGCGTCAAGCTACATTACGTAGTTTATCGCTGCCTTGTAAATAAGGCAAAGCCACCACAATATCAGTAAAATTGATGTTGTGATGGTGATAGGGGCTTGTAAATATGCCCCTTTGTGACTTTGTGGCCCGGTTCACTCTATACACACACAACAAGTCATCACAGATTTAAAGAGGCACCAGTGGACTGGATGCCCTCACCCACCTGCACACCTTCACATAACATGAAACTCTTTTCATCGTTCCAAGCCAGCTGCAGGCAGGTGGCGCCTCCCCAGGCTGGTGAGTTTCGAGTCAGGAGGAGCTGAGCACGCTTTTCATTTTCTCTGAAGCACTCTGAGAAAACACCTAAAATCAGCAAAAAAATAAATAAATAATGGGAATGTGTAGTCAAGCCAGTCCAACAAACCTAGCAACAACCCCAATCTAGAACAGAACCAAAGACATCGAAAACACCTAAAGGATGCCTTAAACTCAACACAACAGTCCTCCAATACCATAATTCAGATAGATGATCTTTCACGGTAGGTATGGTGTGTTGGTGCTGAGGTTCTCCACGCTGAGGACTCAGGAGTTAACATGTTTGCAGCTTAGGATACTCAGATGGTGGTGGGACTCAAGGAGGGATCATCACATTTGGATAGCCACAAATAAAAGTTCCCTTTATGATTTTAAAACATAGTTGTTCCTTTTCCCTTGCCATTTAATCAATGTGAGCTCTACCATCTACCGTCGCCAAACCTGGAAACCTATGAGTGTGTCCATATATATGCTCTGCTAGCTTGCATTGGTTTGGTACACATCTGTCACGTCTGAGCCTTGTATGTCTCATGGTCAGCCAGAGCAAACAAGAGAGGTTGGCTGGGCCAGTGGATGAAAGGTGACCTGAGGAAAGAGTTGTGCATGAAGACCAGAGGTCATACATATATAACTTGAATCTGGAACCTGGATACCCCTTAGTGATGGATTGGTGTTGATGTAGTGTTGATGAGGGGCTGGGTGATGACACTGTGCAACCTGACCATGATTTAGAGCAGAAGCCAGCCTACTCCACATGTCCCTAATGAGTGCATTAAAGAAAGGGCAAAGAGGGTTACAATGGGGAGCACCCATATAGAAGGAGTTCCAGCAACACATGTATATTAACAACTGTCATGGGTAAAAGTAACTACAGGACTTGTGCTGTCTTGTAAAAGAACTGCATAAAATGTAATAATGTCTTCATAAGGAACACCTTAGGATCAATCAAGGACCAACTCAGACACAAATCTGAGCCAATGAGGTGCTTTCCATGAAGTCTGCGGTATTGCTGGTATTTAGAGAGTACACAAAGAAAGGAGATAGGTCCTTGGCGGGGCCGAGGGGGAGCTGGACCCTATATGATGCGAAACAACAGAATGTGCCCCCTCCCTCAATTACTTCAATGTTAGGGACCCAATGAACGAAAAAATTAAATAAGGTCCAGTATGTTTATTTATACCTTTTTCTTTGAATGAATGTTTCAAAAAACACTTTTCTATGACAGATAGATAATACAACATACACAATCATTGACAATAAAAATTAACCTACATAAACACAATGATATTGACAAACTATGTGAAAAACGATTTCAAGTGTAACATCCCACAAATAATACAGTGCTAAATCATAAGCATAACGATAAGACAATTTTATACAGACAAATCAGAAATACGAAAAAAGAGCCAATTCAATACAAGAGCACACAGGTGTAAGGCAATATGTTTTAGTACACAGTCAATGTATATAATTAGCTCTTGCTGGGTTGCCGACGCGTTTCAAGTTTGGGCATGGAGTTTCCAAACTATCATCAGGGCTCTTGGTAATGTTCTGTTGGAATGTAAAAAAACAGTTTTAATACAACCAAATGGCCTCTTCAAGGAAAGAAGAACCGTTTGAATAGAATTAAAAGTACCTGAATGTTGGTAATAGGTTGGCCTGTGTGGGTTTCTATCAACGGACCGAATCCTCTATTCAGGACACAACCAGAATGACTTCAATGACAACACCAACCTAGAATAGAGTTGTTGTCTTCATTTAGTATGTGGTCTCCAGTGTATGGAATAACATCCCACATTAACTTTGCAACACAGGAATGATATTGGCAGATTCATACCTTATGTAGATCGGTTTTATGGCCAAAAAAGGGGGGGCTGGGGGGCGGAGGATTATCTTTTCTTGGAAACCTGTGCGGGAAAATTGTACCCATTTGTCATGAGAGGGATACATTCGAAATTACATGATAGTTTATTTTCCTTAAAAAGCACGATATTCTATTGAGTAGTCATACCTTTCAAGCTCTTTTACTGGGAGGCGGCAGGAACTTCTACCCTGTGCCTGTAAGAGCAAAGGACTGAATAAATATGGGCTTTTTGATGTATTGCCAAATACTCGACTTAGCGTTGTGACGCTCTGCTTAGCCGAAATTAAATGTACCTTTCGATTTGATCTTGGCAGCACACCTCGCCCCCACTCTACGGCCCCGGCCGGGGCTGTCTGGAATCGCAGGGATTCGATTCTAATCGGCGCTTCACAGACGCGAACCGTCGTGTTCTGAAAAGACGCACGAGTGGTTAGTTTACGGGAGGCACACTAAATGAAGATCTCCAAGCAGATCGGCCTGGCTGTTTATTACGCTTACCTTGGAAACCTTTTTCTTTAGCGGCTTAGACGCGGTGCTTCTCTCTCGCTTGCTGTAAGCAGGAAAAGGCGGCGGCCATTTCCATCTACTTAAAGGGACACTGTTTTAGAGAACGGGAGGGCGCTGCTTGAACCGAAGTGTATTCTGGGATTTGGAGTACAAAACCCATTATTGTGTACTTAAACCAATCCAGGTCGGTTCTGTGGTGAACAATGAAGGTCAATCTGGCTTGTAATCAATTAAACACTATGTAATACCGGAATCCCTCATTAGTCATTAAGGGGAGGAGCGCAATAGTGACAAGGCGGCAGTATGGCACCAGGTCTCAGATTCTCGACAGTTCAGACATGGTGTTGAGGCCAGTCAACGTGCAATTAAATTTCAAAATAAGATACGCTTCTTTCTCAAGTAACATTTTGTCAATGTCCGCAGGGCGCTGTACGTAGTTCATGGTGTGTAGAACAGTCCACTTGAAATCATTTTCATTATGGGACATTTCAATGAAATGCTCTACCACCGGGGCTGTTAATATTCTCTTTTTGATCCTTGATCTATGCTGTCCTATTCGGAGATTCACCTGCTGATTAGTCTTCCCTACATATAACCTGGGGCAGGGGCAGATCAAAGCATAAATAACATTTTTCGTTTTACAATTTGAAAACCCCGAATGTTTCCATTTAGTTCCTTGATGTTCAAACTCACTACCCTCAATGGTGGTACTGCACGAGACACAATTCCCACACCTGTGGTGTCCCTCTACCGGTTTCATGTCCCACAAAGCTCGGAGATCATGTTTGGGTGGGGACTTTGGGAGATCTGCTCGCACAATATGTTGGCCCAAACTGCGGTTCCTTCTGTATGCAAAGATGGGGCGTTGAAAGGGGCATTCTAAGTCCTCCAACAGGTGCCAATTTTTGAGGACTGCCTGCCTCAATTTGTGAGTGTCCGGCCAAAAGGTGGTCACGCATACTAGCCTGTCCAGTTCCTTTTTCACATTGGTTTGTAGTAGGGTTTCACGTGGAGTACAGCGTGCCCTCTTGTATGAATTCCTAAGGAGCTTCCTTGGGTAGCCTCTATGAATCATTTCGTTACAAAATGTTTGTGCATGTTGGTCATAATCGTCGAGCTCCGAACAATTTCTTCGGATGCGTAACATTTGCCCATAGGGCAAATTAGCCTTAAGACTTCTTGGATGGTAGCTTTTATGGTGGAGGATGGTATTCTTATCTGTCGGTTTTTTGAACAGTGACGTTTGGAGTTTACCCTCCTCGCAGGTTACCTCGACGTCCAAAAACGTCATTTTTGTGGTGCTTGATTCGATGGAAAATTTAATATCCGGGTGTCTATTATTGATCCATTCATGGAACTCTAAGAGTTCAATCTGGCTCCCCTGCCACAGGAGCCAGATGTCATCAATGTATCTCCACCATTGAAGGATATTATCCTTGTAAGGGTTATTGTTGTCTACAAACAGAGTCTCATATTGTGCCATGTAGAGCACTGCCATTTCTGGGGCATAAGGACACCCCATGGCAGTGCCCTTGATTTGCATATAGAACTGGCCATTGAATGTAAAGAAATTCTTCTGTAAGGCAATTGCTGCAAGTTTGAGAATAAATGCAGTAGGCACCCTGTGGGGCCGTTCCCTTTTGTCTAAAACTAGTTCGATGACTTCAAGCGCCTCTTCCTGAGGGATTTGGGTGTACAAGGACGTGACGTCCATAGTTGCCATGATCTGTTTGGATGGATCAAACTCGATACCCTCCACCTTAATTAAAAAGTCCGTCGTGTCTCTGAGATACGATTTTACCTCCGTCAAGAAGGGCTTTAGAAAGAAATCCACGTACTTGGATAATGGCTCCAAGCAGGAATCCACACCCGACACGATCGGGCGCCCTGGTGGCTCGGCTAGGCTTTTGTGGATTTTAGGTAGCAAATATAAAACCGGTGTACGGGGGAACTTTTTATTCAAAAATTCTGACTCTTTACTGCCCAAAAAGCCTGCATCTCTCCCTTGTGTTAGAACATCGGAGATCAAACTCTGAATCTGTTTTGTGGGGTCCTCATTTAGGGGGCGATACCACGTGGTGTTGTTGACCTGTTTTAGTCCTTCAGTGACATATTTTTCACGAGGCCAGACAACAACTGCACCGCCCTTGTCGGCCTGTTTTATGACCAAGGTGGGATCTTCTTTCAGACTTTGTAGTGCTTGTAATTCGCCCTTACTGATGTTGGAAGGCACATATCTTTTGGATTTTTCCATTTTATTAATGGAGGAAAGCATGATTTGCTCAAAAGCTATTATCTGCTTGGGGATATTCTGATAAGGGACAAAGGTGGACTTGTTCCTTAATCCCGTGACTTCCGTATTTTGAGCAAGTGGTTGGTTGAAAAAGAAAGCTTTCAACCTGAGTTTTCTACAAAACTCCAAGATTTCTATTTTGAGTTTTGTATAATCAGTGCGTTTGCATGGGACGAATTTCAAGCCCAGATTCAATAAGGATTCCTCTTGTGTGGTTAATGTTCGATCAGATAGATTCACTACCACATTAGGTTTGCCTAAGACTGGTAAAACCGTTTCCGTGTTCGCATTTGCCAAGGGGCTTTGGGCTTGGTTTTTCCTTGCTGGCCTCTGTCTAAAAAAGCCACCTGCTTTCTTGGATTATTGCCTCTGAAGTCAGGATCAGATGACCCTGAAGACGAAGTGTCAGAGAAAGTAGAAAAACGATTCCTAGATCTACCCTGGAAGTCGTATAGCGCCCTGCGTGACTCGGCCTGAGTGTAATAGTCCTCTTTGAGGAACGGATATACTGATTCAAGCTTGAAGGATTTACTATCCTTCTCGTATTTCAAAGATTTGTTGTTTATAGTAATGTCCTTAAACACCTGTATATCCTTTTGGATCTTGTCAAGAAGAGTCTTGGCGTCAGTGACTGCAGGATTGTCTGCTATTGCTTTAGTTAGCTCCTCGATTTCCTCCAATTCCTTCTTACACAACCTTTGCGCCGTCTCAATGGTGTGAACCATTAAGTCCCGGCTGCATTTGGTGTTGATCTGGCTGAATCCCTTTTTATATTCAGCGTCTTCCACAAAGATAACGGGGGTATTCTTAACCTGGAGACCCCAGGGGATAGTTCCACCCTGTAGATGTTTTAACAAAAAATATCCGTGTAGTTCTGTTCTAACGTGCTTTTTGCAAAGACGAGTCAATTTCTCTGTCTTGTTTTGTTGCTTTGCATCGGTACTCAAAGAAATGGATCCAAACGGTGAAGAGGCGATGAGAGACTGAATATGACTCTCGCTGAAAGAAAGTGTATCCTTCTCTGCCATAATTTTTGAAGGACTCAAGGTCCTTCCACTATGAAAGTACTCTTTATACCCCTAAATCTCTCGCGGATATGGCATCCGCTCTTAACAGCACACAAAGAAAGGAGATAGGTCCTTGGCGGGGCCGAGGGGGAGCTGGACCCTATATGATGCGAAACAACAGAATGTGCCCCCTCCCTCAATTACTTCAATGTTAGGGACCCAATGAACGAAAAAGTTAAATAAGGTCCGGTATGTGTATTTATACCTTTTTCTTTGAATGAATGTTTCAAAAAACACTTTTCTATGACAGATAGATAATACAACATACACAATCATTGACAATAAACATTAACCTACATAAACACAATGATATTGACAAACTATGTGAAAAACGATTTCAAGTGTAACATCCCACAAATAATACAGTGCTAAATCATAAGCATAACGATAAGACAATTTTATACAGACAAATCAGAAATACGAAAAAAGAGCCAATTCAATACAAGAGCACACAGGCGTAAGGCAATATGTTTTAGTACACAGTCAATGTATATAATTAGCTCTTGCTGGGTTGCCGACGCGTTTCAAGTTTGGGCATGGAGTTTCCAAACTATCATCAGGGCTCTTGGTAATGTTCTGTTGGAATGTAAAAAAACTGTTTTAATACAACCAAATGGCCTCTTCAAGGAAAGAAGAACCGTTTGAATAGAATTAAAAGTACCTGAATGTTGGTAATAGGTTGGCCTGTGTGGGTTTCTATCAACGGACCGAATCCTCTATTCAGGACACAACCAGAATGACTTCAATGACAACACCAACCTAGAACAGAGGTGTTGTCTTCATTTAGTATGTGGTCTCCAGTGTATGGAATAACATCCCACATTAACTTTGCAACACAGGAATGATATTGGCAGATTCATACCTTATGTAGATCGGTTTTATGGCCAAAAAAGGGGGGGCTGGGGGGCGGAGGATTATCTTTTCTTGGAAACCTGTGCGGGAAAATTGTACCCATTTGTCATGAGAGGGATACATTCGAAATTACATGATAGTTTATTTTCCTTAAAAAGCACGATATTCTATTGAGTAGTCATACCTTTCAAGCTCTTTTACTGGGAGGCGGCAGGAACTTCTACCCTGTGCCTGTAAGAGCAAAGGACTGAATAAATATGGGCTTTTTGATGTATTGCCAAATACTCGACTTAGCGTTGTGACGCTCTGCTTAGCCGAAATTAAATGTACCTTTCGATTTGATCTTGGCAGCACACCTCGCCCCCACTCTACGGCCCCGGCCGGGGCTGTCTGGAATCGCAGGGATTCGATTCTAATCGGCGCTTCACAGACGCGAACCGTCGTGTTCTGAAAAGACGCACGAGTGGTCCCCCGCTACCATGATCCCTCTTATGTGGTTTTTTGCTTGGTCTGCTTTGACCCTCCAGGCTAAAATCTTCCCTGCGGTTTCTCCGAATTCAAAATTGGAGAGTTTACTCGCCTCCCATTTTTTTGAAACCCTTTCTTGTAGGATATCTTCTATCTGACTCTTGAGGCCTGACATATTTTTTTGATCTTGTAATGAGCCAGTTGTGCCCCTAAGCCTTTGTTCAATTATCTCCAGCTCCTGTTCTAGGTTTTTGATTTTGGCTAGATAGTTTTTCCTCCTAAAGGAGGCTCTGTTGGTAATGCAACCTCTCAGGTAAGCCTTCAGAGTTTCCCATACTAAGGCAAGGGAGGTTGAGTGCAAATTGCTATCTAAAAACATCCTAGCTTCGAAGTTGAGATATGTTACTTCTTCCGGGACCAAAAGAATAGTTCGATCAAATGTCCAGGAGGGATGTTTTTTATAAGTTTGAAGTATTAAGGTGAAAGAGAGGGCTGAGTGGTCGGATAAGTGAGAGGGTATATACTTAATACTGGCTATAGAGTTTTGGAGACAGTAACTAAACAGGGCAAAATCTATTCGTGAAGTATGTTTATACTTTAGATTCCTATAAGATACCCCTGGTTTAGAGCCGGCTCTTTCTCTCCATAAATCTGCGAGACCCAAGTCCTCCATAATCCCTTTTATAGTCTGTCTAGATTTTGAGGGGGGTTGACCCCTATATCTGCTACTATTGGTGGTTTTATCAAGTTTGGGGTTCAAAATAACGTTAAAGTCCCCTGTCCAGATTATGGGATCAGAGGTGGTTATTAAATCGTTCCTTATTGTCTCCAAAAAAGATGGATCATCGGAGTTAGGACCATAATATCCGACTAAAGTGTATTTCTGCTCATGTATAGAGAGGTTGACTATGAGCCATCTTCCAGAATTGTCCTCTCTGAATTCAAGGATCCGCACGTTAGCTGGTTTTTTGCAGATTAAGAGAATTCCTCTTATATTTGCATTATGGTCAGTGCTTAAGAATACGTCAATCCATTTTTGCTTTTTTAAAATTGCATCTGCCTCGTTTTTTAAAAGATGCGATTCTTGAATGATGATGATCTGCGCCGGGGAGTCGCGCAAATATTGAAAGATGCGTTCTCTTCTCCCCTGCACGCGCAAACCATTCACGTTCCAAGATAAAAAGGATATCGATGTCATTTCTCCTTCCCTTTGCTCACTTCCATTCCACCTGATTTAGTGTTTATTACTTTATTTCTTTTAGTTATTGTATCTAAGGCGATTGGACTGTAAAAAAGAAAAATCTGTTTTAAAGGGCCAAGTTTCTGAGGATAATTTTGAATTTTTATGCTTTTGTGTCCCCCCCCCCCCCACCCCTCTGGAGAACCCCTCCATACTTATTCCGGCCAGTTGAAAGGCCGGTTTGCGCCGATCTGAGCTCTACTCTCGGCACGAGGTTGCACTCCTTAAAATTATCTGTGAAGAAACATTATACTATCGTGCCTGATCACCATCACCATCACCATCCCACTTTCCCCCTAATGATTTATTACTCACTATCTCCAGATTTATCCATTTGATCATTTATTTAGCTACTAAATGAAGACAACACCTCTGTTCTAGGTTGGTGTTGTCATTGAAGTCATTCTGGTTGTGTCCTGAATAGAGGATTCGGTCCGTTGATAGAAACCCACACAGGCCAACCTATTACCAACATTCAGGTACTTTTAATTCTATTCAAACGGTTCTTCTTTCCTTGAAGAGGCCATTTGGTTGTATTAAAACAGTTTTTTTACATTCCAACAGAACATTACCAAGAGCCCTGATGATAGTTTGGAAACTCCATGCCCAAACTTGAAACGCGTCGGCAACCCAGCAAGAGCTAATTATATACATTGACTGTGTACTAAAACATATTGCCTTACGCCTGTGTGCTCTTGTATTGAATTGGCTCTTTTTTCGTATTTCTGATTTGTCTGTATAAAATTGTCTTATCGTTATGCTTATGATTTAGCACTGTATTATTTGTGGGATGTTACACTTGAAATCGTTTTTCACATAGTTTGTCAATATCATTGTGTTTATGTAGGTTAATGTTTATTGTCAATGATTGTGTATGTTGTATTATCTATCTGTCATAGAAAAGTGTTTTTTGAAACATTCATTCAAAGAAAAAGGTATAAATACACATACCGGACCTTATTTAACTTTTTCGTTCATTGGGTCCCTAACATTGAAGTAATTGAGGGAGGGGGCACATTCTGTTGTTTCGCATCATATAGGGTCCAGCTCCCCCTCGGCCCCGCCAAGGACCTATCTCCTTTCTTTGTGTGCTGTTAAGAGCGGATGCCATATCCGCGAGAGATTTAGGGGTATAAAGAGTACTTTCATAGTGGAAGGACCTTGAGTCCTTCAAAAATTATGGCAGAGAAGGATACACTTTCTTTCAGCGAGAGTCATATTCAGTCTCTCATCGCCTCTTCACCGTTTGGATCCATTTCTTTGAGTACCGATGCAAAGCAACAAAACGAGACAGAGAAATTGACTCGTCTTTGCAAAAAGCACGTTAGAACAGAACTACACGGATATTTTTTGTTAAAACATCTACAGGGTGGAACTATCCCCTGGGGTCTCCAGGTTAAGAATACCCCCGTTATCTTTGTGGAAGACGCTGAATATAAAAAGGGATTCAGCCAGATCAACACCAAATGCAGCCGGGACTTAATGGTTCACACCATTGAGACGGCGCAAAGGTTGTGTAAGAAGGAATTGGAGGAAATCGAGGAGCTAACTAAAGCAATAGCAGACAATCCTGCAGTCACTGACGCCAAGACTCTTCTTGACAAGATCCAAAAGGATATACAGGTGTTTAAGGACATTACTATAAACAACAAATCTTTGAAATACGAGAAGGATAGTAAATCCTTCAAGCTTGAATCAGTATATCCGTTCCTCAAAGAGGACTATTACACTCAGGCCGAGTCACGCAGGGCGCTATACGACTTCCAGGGTAGATCTAGGAATCGTTTTTCTACTTTCTCTGACACTTCGTCTTCAGGGTCATCTGATCCTGACTTCAGAGGCAATAATCCAAGAAAGCAGGTGGCTTTTTTAGACAGAGGCCAGCAAGGAAAAACCAAGCCCAAAGCCCCTTGGCAAATGCGAACACGGAAACGGTTTTACCAGTCTTAGGCAAACCTAATGTGGTAGTGAATCTATCTGATCGAACATTAACCACACAAGAGGAATCCTTATTGAATCTGGGCTTGAAATTCGTCCCATGCAAACGCACTGATTATACAAAACTCAAAATAGAAATCTTGGAGTTTTGTAGAAAACTCAGGTTGAAAGCTTTCTTTTTCAACCAACCACTTGCTCAAAATACGGAAGTCACGGGATTAAGGAACAAGTCCACCTTTGTCCCTTATCAGAATATCCCCAAGCAGATAATAGCTTTTGAGCAAATCATGCTTTCCTCCATTAATAAAATGGAAAAATCCAAAAGATATGTGCCTTCCAACATCAGTAAGGGCGAATTACAAGCACTACAAAGTCTGAAAGAAGATCCCACCTTGGTCATAAAACAGGCCGACAAGGGCGGTGCAGTTGTTGTCTGGCCTCGTGAAAAATATGTCACTGAAGGACTAAAACAGGTCAACAACACCACGTGGTATCGCCCCCTAAATGAGGACCCCACAAAACAGATTCAGAGTTTGATCTCCGATGTTCTAACACAAGGGAGAGATGCAGGCTTTTTGGGCAGTAAAGAGTCAGAATTTTTTAATAAAAAGTTCCCCCGTACACCGGTTTTATATTTGCTACCTAAAATCCACAAAAGCCTAGCCGAGCCACCAGGGCGCCCGATCGTGTCGGGTGTGGATTCCTGCTTGGAGCCATTATCCAAGTACGTGGATTTCTTTATAAAGCCCTTCTTGACGGAGGTAAAATCGTATCTCAGAGACACGACGGACTTTTTAATTAAGGTGGAGGGTATCGAGTTTGATCCATCCAAACAGATCATGGCAACTATGGACGTCACGTCCTTGTACACCCAAATCCCTCAGGAAGAGGCGCTTGAAGTCATCGAACTAGTTTTAGACAAAAGGGAACGGCCCCACAGGGTGCCTACTGCATTTATTCTCAAACTTGCAGCAATTGCCTTACAGAAGAATTTCTTTACATTCAATGGCCAGTTCTATATGCAAATCAAGGGCACTGCCATGGGGTGTCCTTATGCCCCAGAAATGGCAGTGCTCTACATGGCACAATATGAGACTCTGTTTGTAGACAACAATAACCCTTACAAGGATAATATCCTTCAATGGTGGAGATACATTGATGACATCTGGCTCCTGTGGCAGGGGAGCCAGATTGAACTCTTAGAGTTCCATGAATGGATCAATAATAGACACCCGGATATTAAATTTTCCATCGAATCAAGCACCACAAAAATGACGTTTTTGGACATCGAGGTAACCTGCGAGGAGGGTAAACTCCAAACGTCACTGTTCAAAAAACCGACAGATAAGAATACCATCCTCCACCATAAAAGCTACCATCCAAGAAGTCTTAAGGCTAATTTGCCCTATGGGCAAATGTTACGCATCCGAAGAAATTGTTCGGAGCTTGACGATTATGACCAACATGCACAAACATTTTGTAACGAAATGATTCATAGAGGCTACCCAAGGAAGCTCCTTAGGAATTCATACAAGAGGGCACGCTGTACTCCACGTGAAACCCTACTACAAACCAATGTGAAAAAGGAACTGGACAGGCTAGTATGCGTGACCACCTTTGGGCCGGACACTCACAAATTGAGGCAGGCAGTCCTCAAAAATTGGCACCTGTTGGAGGACTTAGAATGCCCCTTTCAACGCCCCATCTTTGCATACAGAAGGAACCGCAGTTTGGGCCAACATATTGTGCGAGCAGATCTCCCAAAGTCCCCACCCAAACATGATCTCCGAGCTTTGTGGGACATGAAACCGGTAGAGGGACACCACAGGTGTGGGAATTGTGTCTCGTGCAGTACCACCATTGAGGGTAGTGAGTTTGAACATCAAGGAACTAAATGGAAACATTCGGGGTTTTCAAATTGTAAAACGAAAAATGTTATTTATGCTTTGATCTGCCCCTGCCCCAGGTTATATATAGGGAAGACTAATCAGCAGGTGAATCTCCGAATAGGACAGCATAGATCAAGGATCAAAAAGAGAATATTAACAGCCCCGGTGGTAGAGCATTTCATTGAAATGTCCCATAATGAAAATGATTTCAAGTGGACTGTTCTACACACCATGAACTACGTACAGCGCCCTGCGGACATTGACAAAATGTTACTTGAGAAAGAAGCGTATCTTATTTTGAAATTTAATTGCACGTTGACTGGCCTCAACACCATGTCTGAACTGTCGAGAATCTGAGACCTGGTGCCATACTGCCGCCTTGTCACTATTGCGCTCCTCCCCTTAATGACTAATGAGGGATTCCGGTATTACATAGTGTTTCATTGATTACAAGCCAGATTGACCTTCATTGTTCACCACAGAACCGACCTGGATTGGTTTAAGTACACAATAATGGGTTTTGTACTCCAAATCCCAGAATACACTTCGGTTCAAGCAGCGCCCTCCCGTTCTCTAAAACAGTGTCCCTTTAAGTAGATGGAAATGGCCGCCGCCTTTTCCTGCTTACAGCAAGCGAGAGAGAAGCACCGCGTCTAAGCCGCTAAAGAAAAAGGTTTCCAAGGTAAGCGTAATAAACAGCCAGGCCGATCTGCTTGGAGATCTTCATTTAGTGTGCCTCCCGTAAACTAACCACTCGTGCGTCTTTTCAGAACACGACGGTTCGCGTCTGTGAAGCGCCGATTAGAATCGAATCCCTGCGATTCCAGACAGCCCCGGCCGGGGCCGTAGAGTGGGGGCGAGGTGTGCTGCCAAGATCAAATCGAAAGGTACATTTAATTTCGGCTAAGCAGAGCGTCACAACGCTAAGTCGAGTATTTGGCAATACATCAAAAAGCCCATATTTATTCAGTCCTTTGCTCTTACAAGCACAGGGTAGAAGTTCCTGCCGCCTCCCAGTAAAAGAGCTTGAAAGGTATGACTACTCAATAGAATATCGTGCTTTTTAAGGAAAATAAACTATCATGTAATTTCGAATGTATCCCTCTCATGACAAATGGGTACAATTTTCCCGCACAGGTTTCCAAGAAAAGATAATCCTCCGCCCCCCAGCCCCCCCTTTTTTGGCCATAAAACCGATCTACATAAGGTATGAATCTGCCAATATCATTCCTGTGTTGCAAAGTTAATGTGGGATGTTATTCCATACACTGGAGACCACATACTAAATGAAGACAACACCTCTGTTCTAGGTTGGTGTTGTCATTGAAGTCATTCTGGTTGTGTCCTGAATAGAGGATTCGGTCCGTTGATAGAAACCCACACAGGCCAACCTAATACCAACATTCAGGTACTTTTAATTCTATTCAAACGGTTCTTTTTTCCTTGAAGAGGCCATTTGGTTGTATTAAAACAGTTTTTTTACATTCCAACAGAACATTACCAAGAGCCCTGATGATAGTTTGGAAACTCCATGCCCAAACTTGAAACGCGTCGGCAACCCAGCAAGAGCTAATTATATACATTGACTGTGTACTAAAACATATTGCCTTACGCCTGTGTGCTCTTGTATTGAATTGGCTCTCTTTTCGTATTTCTGATTTGTCTGTATAAAATTGTCTTATCGTTATGCTTATGATTTAGCACTGTATTATTTGTGGGATGTTACACTTGAAATTGTTTTTCACATAGTTTGTCAATATCATTGTGTTTATGTAGGTTAATGTTTATTGTCAATGATTGTGTATGTTGTATTATCTATCTGTCATAGAAAAGTGTTTTTTGAAACATTCATTCAAAGAAAAAGGTATAAATAAACATACCGGACCTTATTTAACTTTTTCGTTCATTGGGTCCCTAACATTGAAGTAATTGAGGGAGGGGGCACATTCTGTTGTTTCGGTATTTAGAGAGTGGTATTACCCAGTGTAGTTTTACCTCCTGATTCAGAGTTACTTCAGTCAGAATAGGGAGTACCACAGGATTACTGAACGTTATCCGCCTCTATGAGTTGCAAAACACAGAACTGTGCAGGGATACAAGTCTGACCCTCAAAGGTGAAAGGAAGGAACTCTCTGGTTGTACGAGGAAGAGAAGAAGGAAGTATGGTGGTGGGCAAGTGGAAAGATTCAAGAAAAGATTTACAGAGAGAAGGATTTAGGCGTGGGGGCAAATGAAGGCAAAGTTGTGGAAGGGGTTTTAATGGCCTTGCTGCTTTGAGGCGCAATCCTCGTAGAAGAAAGGACTAAGGGATATGACTTGATTTTATTCAGTGAAAAAAAAAAGCAGGTCACAAAAATCACGAGCATGGTGAAGCCAGACAGTTAAATTCAAGGCTGTGAGTACAGCAGTGGGCTTTGATATTGCTGAAATATTATGAAGTCCCAGCAGACCATAGGTGTAAGGTTAAGTTTACTGGAATTTCTTTTCTGGGGAGGTTGAGGGTACAGAAAAGTGTACTAGAGTCAGATGAGGGAATCATAGAGTCCAAGAAGGCAGTTTAAGAAAAAGACCTTTTTGTATCGGCACCCTCACAATTCTGTACCTAATGCTTATGGCTATGACTCTCAAAGCCTTTAAGACTGCTATTCAGTCCGAGTGTCAGTGTTCTCTCCCTAAATATGATGTAAGTAAATTGGGAATTCCAATTGGCAATGACTTTAACCCCCTTATAAGTCCCTGGTAAGTGGCACCAAAGATACCCAGGGCATGGGAGTTTAAGGGGCAGCAGGGCCTGAAGAAATGATTGTGCCACCCTGAGTGACCCAAGTAAACAGATGACAGTAGGCCTCCTTTGCAGACTGCAAGAAGAGTGCAAACTTCCCCAACTCGAATTCGCCCTCACCAAGAGTGGCAAAGTCAAAGCACTATTTTTTGTATATGTAAGTCACCCCTTAGGTAGACCTCCTGACCTGAGGAAGCAGGGTGCATTATATTAAAGGTGTGGACATATACGTGCCCGTTTATATGTCCCTATAGTAGCCTCTTTCTATTAAGGGCTACTTTAATTGTTCAGGGGGCCATAGAATAACATGGGCTGGCACCCGGGTACCTGAGGTTGCCAGCTCCATTATGGTTCCACTGAAAAGTTTCATGTTTGGTATTATCCAATTTGTTTCATTAAATCAGATTTTTTCTAAACGTCTGATGTACTGAAGACCTGCAGGTGTTGAATCCCAATTATTATCACTGGCCCACAGAGCGGTAAAGAGAGAGAGAGGTTAGCCAAGCAGAACAGGGATATTCCTTTTTAAAGACAAATTCCCCCATCCCATTAGAGGTGGCATGCTTCATCAGTGGGAATTTCCTCGCACCGTGACAGCTAATCACAGTGAGGGCTATAACTCCCTCACTGAAAACTCTGCTAATTTGATGGAGATATTGAAAGCAGGTTGTAACTCTATCCACTATAAAAACTAAAGATGTGGCACTGAAACAGCAAGGTAAATGTTGGGGTGACTGAAAATATTGTGGTTCACTTGATTATTGGGGTTTGTCACTCACACTGTCCTATCCTGGCAGGTTCTTGGGTCCATTGCCTGCTGATATATTATATACATACATTCTTTGATTTGCATCCATACAGTTTTCCTGCCGAGGGCGAATCTATTTTTAAATTTTTTTTTATTAAAGCTTGAAAAACGAAAGCAAAATATGACAGCATAATAACTGTGGCAAAGAGAGAGCATTGCACAAAGCAAGCAAACACGAATAAACATGTACATATATACAAAATCACATAACAAAATAATCTTAGCTAGAAGGCAAATTAGATACAAACATAGCCAAAGGCAAATAAACATAGCAAAGCAAAAAGTTTTAAATGTCAAGAACAAGGACCAGGACCGACCCCCAGGTAATTTTAGAAGACCGCGGAATACCGGAGATGGGTACATAGAAGACTAAACGAAAATCCCTCAATTACTACATTATTCACTAATCCACTCCACCAATGGAGCCCAGATCTTCTGGCCCAGCTCCTGCCTCCTTCTACCCCATCTCAGCCAAACCGCTGACTCTAGATTGTAAAGAGCCAGAATCCTTGCTCTCCAATTAATAAAAGTAGGTGCGTCTGGACGGATCCATTCTGATGTGATACAGAGGTGGACTAAGGACATAGCAATAAATAGGAGAGCAGAGGCATACCGTGATCTCCCAGACAGTCCATTGTTTTCACAACCAAATGCCACCACCTCTGGTGAGAGAGTAACCGAAATCCTAAGCCTTGAATTAATAAATTGTTCTACATCCGAGAGAAAGGGCCCCAGTTTTGGGCAATCAAAAAACATATGTTCATCATTTGCGGGTATAAGGCCACACCTCGGACATGAGTGAGCCTTGCTACCCACCCACTTGGAGATTTTAGCTGGAGTGTAATATAAGTCGAATAGGGCCATATAGCATTGAGAGCGTAAACTTCTAGAGATTAACACGCTGCTGGACAATTCAAGGGCCTGAGTAATATCTACCCCTGTCACCCCCAGCTTAGCCTCCCACTTGGCATTCTGTAAAGGGATGTCGTCAGGGAGGCCAGATAATAATTGTTGATAGACTACACCAATTACGGATCTCCTCAAAATCAATTCAAAAAATGTAATCCTGTCAAGCATAGTAGTTGTTTGAGCCTTCAATCTTTCAACAAAACTTCGAATCTGCAAGTATTTAAAAAAATCGTGTGTATCAAGATGGAACTTATTCTTCAAAAATGAGAAAGAGGCCATGGTCCCATCCAAACCTAAATCCCCTAAGGCTACCAGCCGTAGCGACATCCACCTAAAAGTGGTCTGGTCTTGAAAAATGAAGGGCAGGAGTCCAGCAGCTGTGAAGAGTATATAAAAAATAATGTTAGGGATAGCCCATTTGCGTTGGATCTTGCGCCAGACTGAAAACATTATCCCAGTGACCTTGAACTTAGTCTTCTTATAGTAACTAGGTTAAAGAATCCGCAACAAGATCCCCTTAGGATCCTCTCCTAGACCTATTTCATAGATTGAGGTCCTACAAGACAATGGCACTACTGCCCTATCCCCCCAGCAATGGTAAGCCAAAATGTTGAATCAGTGAAGACGAAAAATAGAGCGAAAGGTTAGGTACTGACCAGCCACCCAGTTCTCTCGGGAGGCACATCCACTTCGCAGCCCTACGTGTGTGATTATATCCCCAGAGGAATCTATTACAGGTCCTCTCTGAACTAACCAAGCTAGATTGAGAAAATCACAAGGGAATAGTTCTAAATAAATATAAGAACTTTGGTAACACCAGCATCTTAAGGACATTGCACCTGCCATACAGAGAAAGATGTAAATTATCCAGTCTTACCAAGATGGAGTTAACTGGTTCAATTACTGGCAAAATGTACAGATCTGGAATATTACTTACTAGAGCAGTAATCTTAACTCCTAAATATGTTGTGGGTTGGATCACTAGGGCTCGGGAAGTACCCATAGCAGAAGATTGAATAACTTGGGTTTTAGTGACGTTAAGTTTATATCCAGAGAGCTGGCCATACTGTTCTGCTAAAATCTTTAAAGCCGAAAAGGCCGATGCCACATCATTGGTCAGCACGACAATGTCATCAGCGTAAGCCAACGCCTTATACTCTATAGAGTTGACCCTAACCGGTGGAATGTCTAAAGAGTGTTACATTTTATTAAAAAAGGGATCAATGTAAAGAGCAAATAGCAAGGAGGAGCAAGGGCCACCCTGCTGAGTGCCCCTGCTAATACTGAATGAATTTGAAACTAGCCCCGATACAGATAAGGTGGCCACTGGGGCAGTATACAGTGATTGAATCACCTGGATAAATTCAGAGCTGAAGCTCTTCCATCGGAGAACTGCCCATAGGAATCCCCAGGCGACCCTGTCGAACGCCTTCTCAACGTCCATCAGGATCGCTCCAATGGGAGAGCCAGTAACCTCTGCCCAGTATAGCAAAGCAATAACCCGGCGAACGTGATCGGTCATATCCCTACCTGGGATAAAGCCATGCTGGCACATTGACACCAAAGGAGTAATCACCAAGCCAATCTAGAAGACAAAATATTAGCGTAGATTTTGCTATCAGTGTTTATTAGAGATATAGGGCGATACGAGGATGGGTCAAGCTCTGATTTTCCTTTTTTCTTAAAAAGAATAATATTAGTTTGGAGCAATGAGTCTGGTACACAGCCATGCTGCGCAGCTCTAAGAACTAGCAAAAAATCCAGCTGAACCTCCGCACGGAACAATTTATAAAACTCCAGGGGAATTGTATCTGGGCCGGCAGCTTTTCCCTTGGCTAATGAATTAATCGCGAGCTCAGCCTCTTCCCATTCTATTGGAGCAGAGAGAATTGCATTCTGTTGAGCTGTTAGATGGAGGGTATTAATATCCTGAAGAAAAGCCCCTGCTTCCGACTCTATATCTGAGGCAGCATTCCCCTCGGTGTATAATGTATGAAAAAATTGTCAGAAAACTCCCATAACCCCCTCTGGTGTATCATGAACCTGGCCTCGAATATTAGTGATACGATTAGCCAGGTTCCTCTGCTGGAGCCGTTTGGCCAAGACCCTGCCTGATTTTTCACCCAGCTCAAACATCTCCCTGCGGAACTGCAAGAACTTCGAGCAAGGTCCTGGCAAAAAAACTCCAGGAGACTAGCCCTAACTTTGGCAACCAAAGCCTGACTTTCATCTATGTCCTGGCCCTCCTTAACAGCATCTATTAACTGGACCTCAGCTGCTCTAAGCTCATCCATACGGCTAGTAGTATGTTCCCGGATTGTCCTCTGCCGAAAGGCTGAAAAACTCTTCGTCTTCCCCCGAACAGTGCCTTAAGTGTATCCCAAACCGTGGTACCAGAGGCTGTTCCCCCTATTGATAATAAATGTTGTAATATCCCTCAGTTATTTAACATGAGTTTTGGTATGCCCCAATCACCCTTTCCCCCTGTGTACTGTTAAACTGGCCCATGGAATGATGGTGAGGCGTTCGTGTTAGAACACGGTGTGTGAGGCTGGCAGCAGAGAGACCAAGACGTGAATAAAGCTGCTTTCTTCAATCTCCTGTGTGGCAGTAATCATTCTAACAATTTGGCGACGGGGCTGCGCGGGGGGCAGGTCCTGGTCTTCCCCCGTTTCTACAGAGCTGCCGACAAGCCGAGACACCGTAAGAAGAATAGCCGTGAGTCACAATGAAATTGACAACGCTTAATTGAACTCGCCAGCGCATGCAGTTAGAGATTAAGCTTATGAATGCTGTGCGTATATTTAAACGTGTCGGTGTAGCGCTAATCTTCTCGCTTCGTGAAGTGTCAGTCTCTGAGACATTATTGAGAAGCGGCTGCAAGGGCGAAGTACCCAGCTGGGAAAGTTGGCGGAACGTGAGTCCGACGTATTTCACGGCTTTTGGTGATGTGAGTGAAAAGCGGCATCCAAGCACTGAGGAGGCTGTTCTGTTTTCCCCATGAAGTGAGCCAGTTGAGTTGCGGAGAGACTTAATGAGGGGAAATGCTTAATTGAGGACGTGTGTGAAATCTGTCAGCGGTGGGCAGCAAGGCGTTCCTCGGTGTCCTGTCAGCTGCGCATTGTGAGGCAAAGGAGCATGTGCGGGTGTATTCCAGTCAGGAGAGAGCACACTGAAAATATCACGGCGCACGGAGTCTGTCAGCGGTTGACAGCAGGCGTTCCTCGGTGCTCCGTCAGCTGCGCATTGTGAGGCAAAGGAGCGTGTGCGAGTGCATTCCAGCCAGGAGAGGGCACACTGAGAAATTCTCGGCCCACGCATGGTGAGGCGCGTATAACCAAGGAATCATCCGATCGTGGAGAGAACTTGGGGCACATTTTGAAGTGGAGTACACGCTCGCATCACGCTGACAGGCACAGCTAGACTCAGGAAGCCTGTCAGAGTCCACAAACCAGATAGATCATGCTGACAGGCACAGCTTGTTGAGGACTATAAGGAGGAGTGTTTTGACTTTGACATTTGAAACTGAGGGCGTTGACAAGCTTATTAATTAATTCAAAAGTAAATATTTCAGCCTGTGTTCTTGCAATCCTGTGATGGTGTGGAAATATATAACAGAGTGTAATTTTTCGTGTTCACTCACAAGTTATGCGAATTATTTAATGGTTACTCTATGCAAGCATTTGAGTCTGTAAAAGCTTAGGGAGCTGTACCTTCATTGCCGTTTTTCTTCTCTGTCCCTACTCATATACATATTTTCAGCGCCTACAACTAGGTTAACTCATTTAATGGCAACTGCGATGTCAATGTCCCAACCACCTCCCTTCCTAAATGAGGATGGGGAATCCCTCACACCCTGGAAGAATTGGGTAAGGATATTTGAGTCCTATTTAATAGCTATTGGTGGTAATAGGTTCTCATCTGTGAGAAAACTACACATATTGCTACATAATTTAAGGAAGCATGCTAGAGAGATATATGACAATTTACCTGACATTGCCAGTGATAGCAGTAGTGGAGGTATGGATGGTGATGCTCCACCTGATGTTTATCAAGTTGCTTTGATGAAACTCGATGCTCAGTTTGGGAAGAAAATTAATGTGGTCTTGGAGAGACACAATTTCTTCTCAAGGTCGCAAGGAAAGTATGAGAGAGTGGTAAATTATATAGCAGTACTTAGAGGCCTATCTTCCACTTGTGATTTTGGAAACCTTACTGATTCTCGGATCAGAGACCAATTAGTTAGATGTACATCAGATAAAAAAATACAAGAAAAGTTGTTAGCAGATGCCCCAGATTTGAAACAGGCTGTGGATATAGCCAAAAGCATTGAGCACACAGCCTTCTGCATGAGTGAGATGAAGGATGCTGTTGAAGTAAAACAAGTGCGTGATGAAGAAATACTGAAGGTATCTATTAAGCATGACAAAAGCAAAAGTGTATCATGGGGGAGTTCTGTTCAGAGGGCTGAAACCCAAAAGTTAAAATGTTTTTGTTGTGGCAATCCTAACCGTCTGGCAAATAATGTGAGGTGTCCAGCAAGAAGTGTTATGTGTAGAAAGTGTAACAAACGGGGACATTTTACCAAGGTATGTCATGAGATGAAAAAAGATGTGGCCCATGTTATTTTTGATGAGGAGGAACCTAGAGGTGAAATTGTATTCCAAGTGAATGAACTTCTTGAGAGCTCTGATTATAATTACCCTGAGTGTGAGATTTGGCTTGACAATGTACCTTATAATGTATATGCTGATTCTTGTTCACCTTATACACTCATAAATGAAACCACTTTTAAGACAAGGTCTGTTGACAAAGAATATGAGCTATTACCTCCAGACATCAACCCAGGAGGATACAACCATGACACCATACCCTTGGTAGGAATGGTCGTTATGCACATCAAATTCAAGGATAGAGTCACTGTGGGCAAAGTATATTTAACAAAAAAGGGATCGTGCTTACAGGGGTGGAAACATCAAAAAGACCTTGGCATCAAGTTAGATCCCAATGCCTCTGAGCCAGTGTACTTGGTGGAGCAACCAAGCATAGGTACAGAAGTGTGTGAGAACTTCCCCAAGGTATTTTCAAATGAGTTAGGCCTGCTGAAGGGTTTCCTCCATAAGATTAAATTGAAGAAGCATTGCAAGCCCACTGTACATAAGGCAATATCGGTACCATTAGTAGTGAGAGATTCTCTGAAAAGTGAACTGGAGAAGTTGGAGTCCATTGGGGTGATTGAAAAAATTGAGAGCTCGGAGTGGCTCGCCCCCATTGTGGTAGCTTCAAAAGGAGGGGGCAAAGGGATTCGGTTGTGTGTGGATCTCAGGGACCTCAATGCTAACATCTGGGTGGAGAGGCATCCTCTCCCTAGAATAAATGAGATGCTTAGCGTGTTCCAAGGTGCACAATTCTTCAGTGTTTTAGACCTCTCGGCGGCTTACCACCAGGTCGGCCTTCATCCTGAGTCTAAAAGCCTGACTTCTTTTATTACGCCCTTCGGGGCACACCAATACAACCGCATGCCATTTGGATTGGCATCTGCGGCTGCCGTATTCCAACGCATTATGCAGCACATCTTAGAGGGTCTTGAAAAAGTCTTGTGCTTCCAGGACGATATACTAATTTATGGAGACTCAGAAAGTGAGCATAACATGAACTTGAGAGAGGTGTTGGGCAAGTTGAGTAAAGCAGGCTTTACTACCCAAAAGGACAAGTGCAAGAAAGGAGTGAGGTCGGTGACTTACTTAGGGCACACCCTTTCAGGAGAGGGAATCAAGCCAAAAACTAGCCTGGTGGATGTAGTGATGTTAGCTCCTGCACCCTCTAACAAAGATGAGCTGAGATCCTTCCTGGGTTTTGAAAACTTTTCTAGTCACACATGCTCAATGAGAGAACTCTTGAAGAAAGGCAGTACCTTTGTATGGAGTTCTGAGTGCCAAGAGGAATTCAAGTATGTAAAGTCAGCCATTTCCAAGGCACCCACCTTAGGGATGTTCGATCCCAATGAAAAAACCACACTGACAACTGACGCCAGCAGTAAAGGCCTGGGGGCGTCCCTCACTCAAATGGTTGGTGGATGTGAAAGGATAATTGCTTTTGCTTCCAGGGCGTTGAAGGACCCAGAGTCTAATTACTCAACCATTGAAAGAGAAGCCTTAGCATGCTATTGGGCAATAAATCATTTTAAATTATTTCTGTGGGGAATCCCCTTTACCCTGAGGACTAACCACAAGCCACTAATTCCATTATTCTCCACAAAGAACATAGAGAGGGCCACTCCACGCATTTCTAAATGGGTCTTGGCATTGCAAGGTTACAATTTCACCATGTGTTATGTGGCCGGTGAGAAGAACACTATAGCAGACTGCATGTCAAGATTGCCAATACAGGGTGAGGACAACTTGTGCAGCCCACCAGAAGAGGTAATTCTCGCAGTAGAACAACCGGCCATTTGTAAAGAGGAGTGGGAGAGAGAATCTCAAAATGACCAGGTGTTAAGGGAGTTGAGGAGATTGATTGAGAAAGGGTGGCCTGAGCATAACAGTGAGCTTTCAGAAAACCTCAAAGCGTATTGGCCAGTGAGAAATGAGTTATCTAACATGAATGGTCAGGTGTGCAGAGGAAACAAAGTCATTCCTCCCGGTAACATGAAGGACATGATTATAGCATTAGCACATGAAGGTCATCCAGGGAGAAGCATGACCAAGAGTAAGATCAGACAACATTATTGGTTCCCTAAGATGGATGGGTTGGTGGAGGTCACTGTAAAGGACTGTGAGGCGTGTGGAAGTAGTGACAAATCCAAGGTAATACACAAAGCACCACTCATTCCGGTGGGGGTCCCGACTAAACCATGGGATAAGCTGGGAATTGATATAATAGGCCCCTTGAACCTACTTAACATCAACCAGAGGTTTATGTTCGTAATCATTGATTATCACTCCCATCGGATCAGTACCAAATTTGTACCTTCAATAACTACACAAGATTTAACTGAGTTTTTGCAGGAGGTGTTCGCAACAGAAGGAATACCGAGCACTCTGGTGACAGATAACGGTGTTCAATTTACGTCAGATGTAATGAGAAAATTCTTGTCAGAGTTGGCCATCTCACATATAAGGACTCCTTTTTACTGTCCAAAAGCTAATGGAATGGTGGAAAGGGCAAATAGAATGTTGAAGAACTCTATTCAAATGGCTGTTACAATGCATGAACCTGTCGAGGAAGCAGTAAGGAAAACACTATGGTCTTATCATTCTTCCCCTAATGCTGTGACAGGAGTATCTCCTTTTGTATCCCTTAAAGGGAGGAATCCAGGGTCTAAGCTCAACCCAAACTGGTTAAATGGTGGTGTTCCGGTGTGGGTGGATAGAGATTCTGTGAGAGAAAAGGTGGATCTACATCAAGTGGATTACAAAACCAGGTACGACCAGAAGTGGGGCCCCACTAGCAGGAAGTTCCATGTTGAACAGTGGGTTGTAGTCAAAAGACCTGTTATAGGACGTGCGAAAGTGTCCTCCTTCTCCAAACCAGCGAGAATACAGAGGGTGAACAGTAACTCGGTGGTTCTGGAAGATGGAAGCACATGGAGCATAGACAATGTAAGTGGCTGCCCCGATGTGTGTGTTCCAATTGCTGGTTGTAAGGAAAACCAAGATGGTGTTCTACCGAAAGTTCAAGCAGCCAGAGAAACCAGGGTGCGTCAGCCACCAGGTTGGCAAAAGGACTATATAAAATAGAGCTATGTCAGTATACTTTTCCTCCCCCAGAGGACCGTTCTTCAACTGTTGTTATTTTCCTTACAGAGGGAGATGTGTTGTAATATCCCTCAGTTAATTAACATGAGTTTTGGTATGCCCCAATCACGCCTTCCCCCTGTGTACTGTTAAACTGGCCCATGGAATGTTCGCGAGGCGTTCGTGTTAGAACGCGTGTGTGAGGCTGGCAGCAGAGAGACCAAGACGTGAATAAAGCTGCTTTCTTCAATCTCCTGCAGCCTTAAGTGTATCCCAAACCATGGTACCAGAGGCTGTTCCCCCTATTGATATTAAAGAATTCAGATATCCATTTCCTCATATGATCTAAATAGGACTGCTCCAATAAAAGTTTCCTTTCAAATGTCCAAATCCTTGGGACACCCGGGGCCCTGAGGAAGAAGGCATTCAGCAGTCAGAGGGTTGTGATCTGATAAAATTCTTGGGGGGGGCTGAAATAGAAGAGACCTCGGCTAACTGATCCGACATAAAAAAATAGTCCAAGCGGACCATTTTATTATGAGGGGCAGAGTAATATGTAAAGCCATCCTGATTTTATTGTGGTAAGACCAGAGGTCAATCAAGCAATGCTCTTGAACCAGGGCTTGAAGTGCACTAAAAACCATAGGCTTCTTGCCCCCATAGCTTCGATCACCTGATATATTAAAATCCGCCGGTAAATGGATATTCATATATCCACAAAAACAAATAGGGAGGGGGTATGGTGCCAGCTCCACATTCAGATGATGAAAAACTGCCGGGTCGTCTAAGTTTGAGCCATACACAGTGCATACTGTTAGGGGCCTGCCATTAATTGTCAGCTCTGTAATAACACATCTCCCTGCATTATCTTGGCAGGTTTTCCTGCATGCCCCAATCCCCCGTCTCAATAAAACTACAACCCCTCTGATCTTAGATGTCTGTCGGGAGCATCCGATTAGATCAAACCCCGGAATTCTCAGATAATCCTGATCATTCCAAGGGACATGCATTTCTTGAAGACAGAGTAGGTCAATTCGCAAAGCCGGGACAATGCTAGAAAGCAAAGCCCTTTTCTTACTGTCATTCAGCCCACATATATTCCAAGAGGCTACACAAATCTTACCCTGTGCCATCTACTTCCCAAAGAGAGCCAAGCCCAACAGGTACATACAAAATACATTTAAACCATCCTTCTATCCATAGACATGCCATAGCAATACCGAAACCAACACAAGTGCCACGATTAAAGTGTACATTCAAGCAATTTTTTTGTTTTGAACCCCACCCCCCCACCCACTTCACCACCCCCAGATCACCCTCCCAGCCCTTACCCACCCACCTGAAGCCCCCCACCCCACCACCCCTACATAGGGCAACAGGACCTAGGTCCTTGTGATGGAGGAGCTGATTCAAACACAAATTCCCCCAATATCCTCACCAAAATAGTACTGAGAGGTACGGTCTTGGGGAGAGAAGAGGAAAAGAAAAAAGCAAAGAAAAAACAAGGAAGATACAAAATTCACATTCCTCTCTACTCAAGGACAGCACCTCCTACCCTTTACAACCCTTAGGATCCTGAAAAAAAGAAGAAAAAAAACAGGACATAAGAACATTACCACCTTAATTGAATTCAAAAATTCTTTGGCCTGGATTTCAGAAATAAAAAATCTGGTCTGGCCCTGGTGAATAATTTTCTATTTGGATGGAAAAAGCAAGAAAACTTGCGCTCCTTTTGACTGAAAGGGTGTTATTAGCCGGCGGAGCTGCCACCTACGCCCAACAGTAGCTGGACAGAGGTCAGGCCTGACGAAGAACTCACATCCCTTGCCCGACCGCTTCCTGTCAGGCCCAGCCAGATCATAGATCTTTTCTCTGGCTTGAAAATGATTTAAACATATAAGAATAGCACGAGGCTTGTCCTCAGTTTGGCCTGTCCGTTTCCTTTGCTTGAATGGAAAGCGGTGAGCCCGCTGGATTTCAAGTTGACAGTCCCATTGTTTGACCTCAGGGAATGCTTCAGCGAACAGTTCGGCCACAAACTGCCTAGTGTCCGGCCCCTCAATCTCGTCCGGAACTCCTAGGACTCTTAGGCTATTCCTCCGAGCTCTGTTTTCAAGGTCCATGGGTTTCCATACAATGTCTTCCCTTTGAGTCTTAATTAAGTCTGTGATGCCTTTCTGGGTGGCCATGTCATCTTCATGAGTAGAAATCCTCTCTTCCACCTCTCCAATTCTGGAGGCAATATCTGAACATGTCTTTGCTACTCTGTGGATAGAATTTTGCACCCTACGGCACACACCCTGAGTGCGAGCACTTTCTTGCCGGGTCTCTTCACGGTGGGTCATGATGGTCTGGTAAATTACTGCCAATGTCATCTCGCCTGGAGGTGGGTGGGGAAAGTTGACCCCATTCTCATTCCCTGCATCAGTAGTATTGCCCTCCAGACCAGGTTGTAAAGAAAATGAATAATCCCAGGTTAATGATCCTGCATCAGGGCAAGTTGCTGAGGCGCCCTGATCTCTGGCTGCCTTTCGGACTGTACGGGGTCTAGAGGGTGAGCTCAGTGCTTCCCTGGTTCGCCAGTCCCCCATCTCGCTATCATCGTCCGTCCAGTCCTTGTCCTCCCCGAGATCTTCCTCAGATGAACTTGTGTGGTCAGATAGAGAATAAAATGTATCCCCGCCTTCTGTGTCCCCATTTGAATTTGAGCCTGCTTTCTGCGGGGTTGCTGACATATTGCACCTGAAGTTGTCTCATTTTGCTGCAACCATAGCAGCTATGTGACTCCATGATCAATGGGGGTTACTGTAGTCCCTGTAGTCTGAGCTGAAACTACAGGTCCCAGAATTCCACTGATTTGTGGCAGATGGACTGCGTTGTCAATGGGAGCTCCAAATTCAGGATTGATGTCCTTCCCTCCTACGATCGGCACCACAACATTGTTTGAGAGCCTCCCTTGCTGACAGCTGAAACCAGTGCGCTCTGGGAAGGAGAAGAAAGACCGACATCCGTTTTATCCAAAACCGAAGTTGCTAAAGGCTTTGGAGATGCAACCGCGATTGCAGTAGCAGACTGGATTTCTTTACTCTTAATGGTCTGCTGCGGCGTTTTGATCCTGTCTACCTGCTTTTTAAACATTATTGGAACTGTGTGCTTAGACTTCACCGTAGCCGGAACCAGCGCCTCCACAGGGGCTTGCCGACTGCTCAACATTTCCTCGCAAGCCCCTGCTCCCGGTATCGGCGCTATCGTTTGTTCCCCTTCATTAATTGCCTTCGAGGGACCACCTCCCCGAGCGAGCGAGGTGCGTCCGGCAATACCGGTAACAGGAGCAGAGCTCTTCCCATTAGGCGGCATACCTTCATGCGAGGAGACGAGCAGTTGAGACACAAAAACGCCACCAAGAAAGGATCCAGCAGGTCAGATGATTTCGGGAGAAGAGGAATCGCCAGAGCATTCAGTTAGTTGTAATCATTTTTTATGGAAAGGCGGTATAGTTGCAGGATTCCGGTAGCTAGGTAGAGCTATATTCTAGTCCAGCCGCCATCTTGCCCCCCGCCACCGCCCAGGGTGAATCTAATATAGTTTTCTAAGTGCAAAACAAAAAGACTTGAAGTTCACTTAGAGTGTATATGTGTCTCCAGATTCAATTTAAGAGCTGAGATAATACACAAACAAGAGGTTGTTTTCCCTTGGGAATGCTTTTTCTGTTGGATATTCCATCTAATAGCACATTCCTCACCTTAGAATATCTCCAGGCACAAGACTGGATTTAGAGATTTTTTGTAGCACTGTCCCCATGTGTTAGTATGTGACATTGTGCAGCTCAGCACTGAGTCCATACAACCTCAGAAGTGATGGTGCGTACAAGTACCGGCCATGTGCAATGTCATATTTTTGTCTTTACCCTTGACCCACACTCAGATTGGCAGCGAGGAGGGAGAAGGAGCGTCTTCCTGATCTGGTCTTCTTTATGGTAAACATCGTTTACAACGATGTTTTCACAACGCGGTACCTTTACACCGCGGCTGTGACAACGCAAGTCGTTACCACGACTTGCGCTGGAGGGCGCTCAAGGTCTAAAAATAGTTAATTTACTATCCTAACACCTTCCCTAGGGTCCACGGGGACTGGTGTTAGAATAGTAAATTAAACTATTCGAAATCCGCGCCCCCCCAACGCAAGTCGTGGTAACGACTTGCGTTGTCACGGCCGCGTTGTAAAGGTATGCGTTGTGACGGTACGCGTTGTACCGTCATATATCCCTTCTTTATGCTTTAGGGCACTGCTAACCAGTGCTAAAGTGCATATGCTCTCTCCATAAAATGTGGTAACATTGGCTTACCCACAGTTGGCATATATCGTTTTCTTATAAGTAACTAGTAAAGCTCACTATATGTGCCCAGGCCCAGTAAATTAAATGCTCATAGTGAGCCTGAAGCACCGATTGTGCCACACACTTCAGTAGCCCTTTAAACATGTTTCAGGCCTGCTACTGCAGAGCCTCTGTGTGCAGCTTTAACCTGCCATTTCGACCTGGCAAGTTAGACATCTTACAATGCCAGACCTTTCCTTTTATTGCATGTTCGTTACACCTAAGATAGGCCATAAGCAGCCTGAGAGTAGGGTGCACTCTATTTAAAAAGGTAGGACATATACTTTTGAGTTTTACAAGTCATGGTAGTGAAAAACTGCTAAATTTGTTTATCACTACTGCAAGGCCTATCTCTCCAATAGCTTAACATGGGGATTTGCTTAAAGTTCTAATCTCATTAAAAAACGATTATGGGTGGCGCCTACTGTCATGACGGCATCATTAAAACAAAGAACGCTCAGATCCTTAATTAGATGCCTCACTTTTTCCTTTACCATTTCCAGGGCTTCTGGATGGTTTTCTACCCACGACCACTTCAAGGCTTTCTGATTATTAGCACAAGTAAGTGTACCCATACATGCATGTGTCATATTGTTAGATTTCAGCAGACCATCTATAGTCAGCATAAGGGCAAGAGCATGGTGATCACTTTCTGTTCTTTTCACCACTAACTTATCGACCACAGAAGGCCAAATATTTGGGATAATGAGACAATAGTCAATTTGACTTGTTTTGCCAGCCCTTTTATACCTATGTTTGTCTTTCAGGTCTGACTTTGTCATACCGTTGGTAGCTCTTAGTTCGTGTTGTAAAGTAAACGCAAGAACCTGTGCGCCTCTCTTTGACCACCTTACTGGTGGAAGGTCTAGAGGGGGAATAGACCATAAACAATCCCAGTCCTCCGTTAAATCAAGAGGAGTAGAAATAAGGGGTTCAAAGGTGCAGTTAAAATCTCCTGCCACTATAGTAGGGATATTATCTGAATATTTCAACAGGGCTTCGTCTAACATGTGTAGTGTGTCTGTTTCCTCCTTTGCACTGTCTACTCTGTTGTAGACACTAAAAATTCTAGCCTTCCACCACCCTGAGTACAAGGCCACTTCAATGGCCAGGATGTCCAGTGTATCCACATTAAGCAACCTAACTTTGGCCCCTAGTGTATTTTTCTCCCAAATTGTAAGGCCTCCAAATGGACTGCCTTGTTTTTTCCTTTTGGCCTCGATTGCATAGACTGAATAGCCACTTCTATAGGGGATGGCCAGACTCCAGGGTCCTGATTTATGAGGCCTTGCGTCAGTTTTGCGCTTCCGATGCGTCACTTTTTGTGAAGCATTGGCGGCGTAAAACATGCCTCCTGTTGTGCACTATTTACAAAGTGACGCATCTAAGCAGATGCGTCACTTTGTAAACCCCTGCGCTACATTATACCTGCGTCAGGTATAATGTATGCAGGGGGGGCGTTCCCCCGCAAAAAGCTTCGTAGAAGTGACGCAGTGAAATCTATGAGATTTCACTGCATCACTTCTAGGACGCCGTTGCGTCAAAATCTTGCGCCTGCCTCACAGCAGGCGTATGACTGATGCAGGTCCTTTCACATGGGGCTTGCCCCATGTGAAAGGACACATTGCTGGAGTTGCGTCACTTTTGTGACACACTCCAGCAATGCGTCACTTTTGCGCTTACAGATACGTCAGAAATACTGACGTGTCTGTAACTCCTTGCGACATGATGCATCATACATTAAATATGATTCATCAGGTATGTCGCAAGGAGTGTGCAATGAGAAGTGACGCATCGCTGCTTTCACGCAGCGATGCGTCATTTCTCATAAATGAGGCCCCAGAGGATAAGATCGTAAGAATCCACAAAACTACACCAATCGGCTCTGATTGTCATTTCTGATTCCAAGTCATGTTCCATACCAAAATCTGGAAGTCTGAGACAGAGATTATCCCATCCTCTGACTCTGGATCATTGGCCGTGTTACCTACCACACTGGCCAGGTGGCTGTTTAGGACCCCGGGGAACATTTGCCCTTTAGCTTTATTCAGTATATTTTGATTTGGAATATTATTATCTGGTCTCACTTGGAAACTATTCTCACTCGCCCTCCTCTCAACCACACCTACTGTTTTGGGCAATGATGAGTTTTGCAAATTCTCTACTTTTTGCAAACCACTTAGAGTTAATTGCAGTCACTTCAACTCATTAATTATGTTGCCTCTGTCTTGGTCTCGGTTGGTATCTCCCAAATTTACTGTTGCATGTGGCGGCTCTGGGACCTGTGGTTGCCTATATTTAATTTGGATTGTTGTATTTGCCATAGGAATGGTATGGGACTCCATTGAAAGTAGGCCTGTGATCATGGCTTTGTCAAAGAACCCCACTTCAATCATATCATTAGCTACCCCCGGTTGAGGGATTCTATTTGTATATTTAGCATCTTCTCTTATTATGGAATAACAATGACATGAGGATCTCAGCGAGTGAATGACCTTCTTTTTCAATGAATATTGGTCTTCTGCCCCAACCCCAGTCAGCTTAGGGACATTTGTGATGTAGATCCCATTCCCCACACTCTGGTACCCCTGCTTCCTGTATACCCCGTCCCTCACCGACCACTTGGCAAGATTACCATCAAATATTGCTTTGTTTTTTTCTAATCTCCATTAAGTTTTTCCCAGTGCAAGAATCTACAGCTGAATTACTAATGTTTACTTTATCGGTGAACCTCTGGGGGCAGTACCCAGATCTTTTTTTCTGATGTTGAGTGTTTGGTCTAACATTTGAGGTTGATGTATCAACAGACTGGTTCTCTAATCTATTTCTGGTGGAGACCCTACTGACCTGATTACTATTGGTGATTGGGGCTGCAATAGGTATTTTTAAGAAAAAACAGTGGTTCCTGTGGAAGAGATACTTAAGAATGACTTGGAAGGCAAAGCGTAATTTGCGTATACAGGCAGGGGTTATATGAGATGTCAGAGAGAAAGAACTACAGATACACTGAATTGATTGTTTAATGATTTGTATTGAAAAAAATAAGTTATAGTGAATAATTTCATGCATATAGCAACAAATATTTACAGTTGTGCAGTGTGTCCCAAGTGAACATATGAACCAAACCATAAGAATAACATTTTTGAGATAATATATGCAAGGTTTCAAATAAACTTTGTTGTTTACAAAAGAGACCACTTTCTTTTGTCCAAATACATAACATCTATATAATGATAGAATGCCAGTTTCAAGGGTTCGCTTTTCTCAATTGTTGACGGCGTTTCGACCCTAAGGTGGATGTAGGGTCTCTTCAGGACCTACGGTGTGGGGGACATCTGGGAAAATAGAGAGATATGTGTTTAGAATCTACTTTGAGGTTTGGGCTCTTTATTTGCAAAAATAAGTGCTGGGGAACATTACCTGGTTTATGAGAAGTGCTGGAAAAATAGTGATGTGCGTGCAAACCGTGTGTAGATGAAATTAAAATCTAGTCACTAGGAAACCCAGCTGGGTTCTGTTTAGAAAAAAAATCATATAGTCCTTGTTAGAGAGAATAGAATGATGAAAAAAAGAGAGAAAAGAAAGAATAGGACGCTGATGGTAGGTATAGGACGGTGGAGACATGATCACTTATCCCTAATGAGGGCATGGATCTAGCAATTCAGGTTGGATGCGCAATGGCTGTCCTCTCTTTTTCAGAAACGCCACTTTGTTTGGAGGTGGATACCTGTCAGCAATTTGTTGATGGTTAAGTAAAAAAGCGGGTGCTCGTGGCAGTGACCGCGGTTCGGGGTGATTTCTGTATGGAGAATTCAAAATGGCCAAAGTTACTGACTAAATTGGTGTATGTAGCTGTTGGACTTGGCTCTTTTGACAGGTTCACCCTGAATTTTTTGCCCTGAACTATGACCTGATGTTAGTTGATTTCTGGTCTCTGCGCACTTTAGCACTGTGCCGCAGTATAAGGTGCGTGCACTGTCTGAGTGCATGTGGTGGGATTGGCCTGCCCTCCCATAGGAATGCATGGGGGATATGTGTGTCGTTCCTGATGTGAGAGGAATGCAGGGGCGAGTTTGGTATGTGTGAACTAGTGAGATTAAATGTTGCGCGATGATGTGCGCAGATTTATTGTGTCTAGTGGAGAAGTGCCACTTTTAGAATTTGGCATGTCTGTGCAGTGAATGTGAATTGACTGTCTGGCTTGTGATTGGCTGGAGCTGGCTGGTGGTCTTGGCTCCAGGAGTCAGGATAGGTCTGCCCGGTGGTGAATGGGAGATCTGCATGTTGATGGGAGGGAGGAGTGCACCTGGGACCTGAATAGGGCTGGGCCTTCCCTCCACAATGCTGGCTCCACCCCCTGTGGTGCGTCTGATGTCCCTAGCCTGTCCTGAGAATAGGGAGAGGTGATGAGCAAAACAAAGTGCTCAAGAACCAGTTGCAGCTGGTTCGCCCCTTGCCTGCACCTTTGGAAACAAAGGATTTCTGTGTATAAAAGAGGGGCTGTGACCCCATGAAAATGTTCTTGTTTTCTACTTGAATCTAGCAAGGGTGTGCTGCTGGTGGGGCCCAGGAGGGACCGCCATGGGGGCTGCCTCTCTGCTGGAGGGCCCTCTGTGCTGGCCCCTATGTCCTGCCCCTGGATGCCTGATGGACTCCCTGGTCCTTGTTCCCTTTGTTCTCTTTCTGAATCCTGACAGAGGGGGGCTTGCTGCTGGTGGGGCCCAGGAGGGACCGCCATGGGGGCTGTCTCCTTGCTGAAGTGCCCTGTGTGCTGGCCCCTGGGCCCCACATTGCCCCTCCTGATGCCCGGGACTTCTGGGACCTCCTGCTCCCTTTTCTTTGCCCCAGGAATTGATGCTGCCTTTGTGCGCCCTGGGAGCGCTGAGATTTCGCTCCAAAAGGAGCCCTGTACCGTGGCAGCGCTGTGCTGCCCTTTGCCCTGAGAGAATCCCCGGCGTAGGGATTCCCCCGAAATTGCTCCACTGTGGGTGCCCACCCCACTTATTAAATTATTTTTCGTGCACGAATGCCCATCCCGTTTATGGGAGCCCAAGCAGGTGCCCACCCGGCTCCTAACTTTATTCCGTTGACCGAGG
This sequence comes from Lissotriton helveticus, assembly GCF_964261635.1. NCBI lineage: Eukaryota > Metazoa > Chordata > Amphibia > Caudata > Salamandridae > Lissotriton > Lissotriton helveticus. The sequence continues at coordinate 1,674,823,496 of NC_136069.1, read as the reverse complement.
GAGCCTACCCCTCATTTGATGTGCCGATTGCCGGCACCGCCCCTGGCCCGCCTGGTTGTGGGCAGGGCCGCCAGACGGAAGCGGAAGCGACAATCCAGCATGCATCACGAGGCCCCCATGAGCGAGGTAGAGCCCCGCGGTTGCTGCCGGCGGTGAGGGAGTCCCGAGATGGGGGACCAGGTGAAGCAGGTGAGACGGGGCTCCCATGACCAGAGAGAGCCCGCTCGCTGCCTTGAGGACGTCCGCTGAGGCCCCATGAGCGAGGGAGAGCCCCGGCAGACTGCCAGGAGGAGACCTCATTCACCGCAGCCTCGGAAGAGAAGCCGGTGAGTAGCGCTGCCCGGAGGGGGGGGAGTGCCCGAGTGATTCCCACGCAGTCCTGACGGCTCGCTTGACAGTGGGCCGCTCCATCCTGCCTCCCCCGTGTGCGTGCCAGAGAAAGGCACCACTTGGGATTCTTTCTTTTTCCGAGCAGCCCCCGCTAGATAGTGGGGCTGCTCAGCGATGGGGGCATAATGATTTTATGAGCCAGTGCGCTCCGTGGGGGCCAGGGCTCGAAAAATCCAAAAAATAATACTAGTCCTGCCGGACTAGTACCTTAAAAAATGTCCTCAACCTAACTGCAACCTACATGACCTCCTTCTCTGAAAGCGGAGCAATTGTGACAAGATAACAAGATTTAAAGGCATCTTTATTGCTCATTAACTTTGTGAGCAATAGGGGGAGCTAGAGGGTGCACAGCGGGATGGTTGACTCGTGAGTCAGCTCCCCGGACAGGTGCATGAAAAAGCGACCTACACCTGTGAAGACTACCGCCGGAACTCCGAAAATGTAGTCAAGTTAAATTGGAAAGCGATACCTAACGTCTGGTGAGGATAAAACTGGAGAAAAGGTAGAGGCGGCGAAAATATCCCCTAAAAACCGCGCAGGAGAGCGATGTGAGCCAAGATGGCGGATCCCGATGCTTCGAACCACTGACTCCCGTGGTTGATGGAGAATCTGGCAAAGGTACGGACCCGAACCGCTAGCTGCCCCAAGGTGACGAGACCAGCCTATGCCCTATCACGGCTGCGACGAGGAACCACGAACATCGGAAAAACGAAGTACCGGTTTGCGTTCCAGGAACCACAAGATGGCGGCTGCAGTGGAACGCAAGACCTGACGGGCATACGGGAATGCACATCGGGACTTCCCCGGGTCTCCACAACGTAGCGGACCCCACAAGCAGATACATGTGGCCACTACCGATGGGGGAGAACGTGCATGCTGGTCGGTGCTCATCACAACGCGCCCCTTAAAGAACTTTGCTATCCGCCAGGCGAACCACGCTGCTGCTGTAACACTATCGGAGGGGGTGGAGCGGCCTTTCCTGGGCAAGGACGCGGCAGGTGAGGCTGCACTGATCGTCAAGCACGACGACCTGCTGCGAGTGCACCACAATAGACAGCGTACGCATGCAAGTGAAGCACAACGGGAATGGGTGACGCCATTTGTGGAATATGCATGCGAGAGCGTACACTCTGGCCCCTGCGCTGAAACGCATAGCGATGCATGTGCTCAAGTGTTGAAGTATTCCACTCCAACATACCAGGCACAGAAGGAGGGCAAATAGTGAGCCACGACTACACGAAGGTATATCACGAGATTCGACTCCCAAACCGTCGCATTGCCCCAAAGCGCTCGTTGAGAGGCTGATGAATAATACAGGTCCTCAACGGACGAATAAGCCGAGGAACCGTCAATCACAAGCATCACGAGACTTGAACAGTGTCACTGCAGAAAAAGCACGGCGAAAAGCCCCATCGCGCTCCTGCACAATGGGAAAGCCAGAAAAGCAACAAACTAAACTGCAGTTTGAGGCGAAAAAGCAACCACAAAGCGCTGCGAGGACGTCGGACACGGAGGGAGACAGTGAGGCATGCCATGGGACAGGTATGGAGAAGGTCCTGCGAGCTATCCAACAAAGCCTACATGAAATGAACAATAAATTGGATAATGTGGTAGTGCGTGTGGACAACATGGCCGCCAAACTTGATAAACATGGCGAGCGGCTGGTGGAGGCGGAGCAACGGATATCAAGGGTGGAAGACGAGTCTGCGACCACGACAAAAGTATGTGGCGGTATGGAAAAAACTATGGAGTTACTGCACGCCAAGGTGGAGGATCAAGAAGCTAGGTCCAGGCGCAACAACGACAGAATAGCGGGCCTGCCGGAGTCCACAAACATGGGCAAAATGGAAGATTACGTAGAGAAGTTGCTAAAGGAATTGTTAGGCGCGGAACAATTATCATCAGTCTTCCTTGAGGAACGAGCGCATCGCTCCTTGGCACCCACGCCAAAACCAGGAGCACAGCCACCTGTGATAATCGCCCGCATGCTAAATTACAGAGACAGAGACACAGTTCTTAGGCTGGCCAGGGAAATGGGTGTCATCACACATCAGGGAAACACCCTACAATTTTACCATGACCACACAATGGCTGTACAATTGGCACGGAAGGAATTCGCACTGATAAAGAAGAAATTGCGAGAACTAGGCGTTGAATATGCAATGCTATATCCAGCAAGACTCAAGATAACCAATGCAGGTAAACCCATAATCCTCCTCACTGTCCAAGCAGCGCATGAATACGTCAAAAAACTGGGACGACGACGAAAAACACAAGACCGTGAGGACCAAGGAAGTGACCACGACTGAATTGGCAGAGGGCTCCACGTAACGCCCATGTGAAGGACTACACCATGCTAGCCCTGACACCATCCGGGCATCGATGTGGACAAAAACTAATTGAGTCTACTGAGACACGTGGCACACGGCGAGCGAAGTGAGGTGTTGAACTTACATAAACTGTGTGTAGTGGTGCCCACTATGCGGACCCACACTGAGCTCTAGCCTCACCCATGCGACTTGAACAGTGAGTAACCTCGTGGTCCGCACAGGACAAAGGGTGATGGAGGGAGGAAGAGATCGGGGTGAGTTCCACTGATAGGTTCATTGAGACATACTGTCAATGCACTGAGCCCGAAGACAAAATGTTTTGTGTTACAACGGGGGTTACCATGGGCGGTTGGCGGTGGAAGTGCGGGTTAGTCATGCACGAAATCTAAGAACGGCACATGCACCTGTCCACATCCACTATGTGGATGGAGAAGTGTGTACCTGGCGACACCCCCAAGCGGGTGCGCCCCTATTACAGTTCTATTGACTGTTTTGTTCTTTTCAGGGGATGGCTTTGGCAAAGTTTGGGTGCTAAAGTGGGAGGGGGGACGAGAGGGGGATTAAGGGATGTTCGTACTAAGTCACTGTGTCTGAGAAGCATTGCGACCTCCGTCATTACCAGGAAAACTGTGAAACACTGCGCTCTACAACCTACACTTGAGCATTACCAAATCATTACACCCACCGCTTTTTGTAACATACAACACCAGGATAACTTCCCACCATTCTGACATGACACACTCCACCGCACTGAAATTCATCACATGGAATGTTCGGGGGCTGGGAAATCCAAAGAAGATACGTCAGATTTTCGCCTACTTTGATAGATTACACGTAGACATTGCATTTCTTCAAGAGACGCACTTGGCTGCTACCACCGACTCCACCCTGGGAGCTAGATGGGCGGAATCTGTTACCAGCTCACACTACTCCACATACTCTCGAGGTGTCAGCATTTTAATACGGAAGGGGGTACACTTTGAGATTTCGGCCGTGCATAGGGACGCCGAAGGGCGAAGCGTTATTGTCATTGGCACGGTGAGACATCGTCAACTTGCATTGGTGAACACGTATGGCCCCAACACGGATGACCCGGCGTTCTTTGCAAAATTATGGCAAAACATAGCCCATCTTCAGATCGAGCACATAATATGGGGTGGAGATTTTAACATCGCACTACAAGATGGGTTGGATAGATCACAGAACACATTAGAACCGCATACGCTCGTGAGAATGACTCTACGAGATGCACTCACTGACTTACAGATGACTGACATATGGAGAGTTCAGAGCCCAGGGGAGGTAGCTGCAACACATATAACTGCGGCGCACAATAGTTGGTCTAGGCTGGATTATTGGTTGGGCACGCGTGAGGTAGTGGCATGGACCGTCTCTGTCAGCCATTTGCCGAGAACGCTATCGGACCACAGTCCTGTGCTCTTGGCGCTGCAAATACCACACTATGACCCTCCGCCCTTCACATGGCGGTTTAATGCTGGAGCTTTGCGAGACCCAATATACACTGACACTATCCACAAGGCAATAGTGAACTACTTCGATCTAAATTACCCCACGACGGACGATCCATGCCTCCTATGGGAAGCTTTCAAAGCCACAATACGGGGAGTATGCATTAGTACTACCACGGGCATTCTGAAAGACATACGACAGCAATTGACCATACGTGAAACAGCTATACAGGCACTAGAACAGCGATATGCCCAGACGAGAGACATCACATTATTGGGGAATATTCAAACGCTACTGAAGGAACATCAACAATTTGCAATAGATGAACTCAATTACATAACCAAACGCAAGACGGCCAGAGTGTATGGAGAGGGAGGTAGACCGGGCAGGGCACTAGCCGAGAAAATATGCAAGGGTAGACCGCAACAACATGTCACTGCGATCAAAACATGAGAGGGAGCAGTCACGCGAGACATCAAAGCGATTCTGGGTGATTTCATGGCCTCCTATGGTCAACTGTATGAAGCGCGTCCCACGCCGCCGCAGGAAGACATGCTGACATACATGGAAGACGTAGAAATCGCGTGGCTATCGGATAACCACAGGGAATACTTAGCCCGCCCTGTCACAGTGGAAGACGTTGTAGACACTATCAAACATTTACCAAACGGCAAGGCACCAGGGCCTGACGGATTCACGACAGAATTTTACAAGACTTTTGTGGATCTATTAGCCCCACATCTGGTCCTGCTGTACGGTGCAGCGCACGAGGCGCAAACTTTGCCGGCGTCTATGAGGGAAGCCATGCTGATTGCCTTGCTAAAACCAGGAAAGGATGGGGAGCAATGCGACTCTTACCGCCCCTTGTCCCTCATAAACGTGGACACGAAAATAATAGCGAGCCTCCTGGCTGCGAGACTTAAACCACTAATGCCATTACTGGTGAGACCGGACCAGTCCGGTTTCATACCGGACAGATCAACCACACATAACATGCGTACTCTCTTTGCGCTAGCCCACTATCTGGCGCCAGAGGTCAAAGCGGTAGCGGTACTATTAGACGCTGCCAAAGCGTTCGACACAATAGACTGGAAATTTTTACACACAGTAATGGTGCGGATGGGATTTCCTCCTATATTTACACAGTGGATCTCCATGCTGTACACAAACTTATCAGCCCGTATTCGGGTTAACAAGCATGTTTCAGGACCAATTGCAATATGTCGCGGGACGAGACAGGGATGCCCACTCTCCCCGATGCTTTTTGCATTAGTATTGGAGCCGCTGGCTTGTAAAATTAGAATACATCACCACTATTCGGCAATACAACTCCCGACACGCCCAACCCACATATCATTGTATGCGGACCACATGGTAGTTTATGTCAAACACCCAGAACAGCACCTCAACCCCTTAATACGGGAATACATAAAATACGGCCACCACTCTGGCCTACAGATAAACTGCTTGAAATCCCTCGTCCTGGCGTTGACTGACAGCAGTGCCCCGTTCAAAATGGATTACCCACTAGAGTGGCAAGAAGAACCTACTAAATACCTGGGAGTGTGGTTTCACAGGGACCCAGAACAAGTAATTAGAACTAACTACGGCAGAGTGATATTGTCGCTAGAAGATAAAATCAAACGGTGGAATAGACTGCCACTGTCATTAGCGGACAGAGCCGCGATTGTGAAGATGGTACTACTGCCCAAGTTCCTATATCTCTTTGCCAACATCCCCATTAGACCCCCGACAGAGGTATTCCGCAACATTAACAAAGTAGTACTGAGTTTACTATGGGCGGGTAGGCACGCTAGAATAGAATTATAAACAATGACACTACCGTATGAGAGGGGAGGCTTCAAGGTCCCTGACATGTATCTATTTTATCTCTGCGCTCAGGCGCAATTCGCGCATTACTGGTTTCACGAGATACCTTTTCTAACACATGTAGCGGTGGAAACAGGTGATACTGACCCAATCCCACTAGTCAACATATTGCCACATAAGCGACCTAGATTACATGACCGAGACATAAATCCAGTGAACACCACCATTGAGGCCTGGAGGCTGATGGGTAAGGCAACTGGCAAATTACCGATTTATGCACCAAAGCTCCCACTGGCAAATCACCCAGCTCTATCGGTCACATAGGAACCCGTGGGGATGGACTTGCTGCGACATGCTGGCATTGACACAATGGGGGATTTGTACAAAGACGGGGTTTTTCAAACGCTGGACAAGCTGCACTACGTTAGTCATCCAACACTGTTATTTAGCTTTAACTATTACAGACTACAGAGAGCAGTGAAGGACCACTTTACTACTTTCCCGGAGGAGCCCAAAACTCTGGACACACTGCAACTGCTCCTGGCGGCTCCTACGGCCACACACCTGGTGTCCAGACTATACATAAGCTTGCAGAGAGACATAGGGGGTAACACAGAAAAGATGAAGGGTAAATGGAACACGCTATTGAATGACACGCTGTCTGAGGAGGACTGGGAGACGACATGTTCACTCACCAGTATGCTAACCCCTAATGGAAACCTTAGGATAATTCATTATAAATACATACACCAGGTGTACTACACGCCTGAGCGACTCCATAGATATGGTTTGCGTGAAGATTCGAGATGTGTGAGATGCTGGCAAGAACACGCAGACTTCATACATCTAGCCTGGCAGTGCCATTTGGTGGCAGAGTACTGGGTGGGGGTGGTGCAGGCGATAAGTAAGATGCTTGGAGAGACGCTTGATTGCACGATCCTAATCTGTTTATTAGGCCTTGTCCCGCAGCTCAGAGCGAAGAAGCGAAAGTTTTGTGTGATAGCTCTTTTAATGGCTAAAAGAAGGGTTGCAATGCATTGGAACGGGAAAATGGGACCGAGGGTGAAAGACTGGCTGGAAGACTTAACATATTGTCGGGATACACTAGCTACTTATGAAGAGGACTTGCCGACTGGATCACGTCCCAAAGACTACTGGACGTAACTGAGGGATTACCTGCAGGCGCAATCGATGGCCAGTGCCGAATGATACCAATAGAATGATTTGTGATCTAAATGCCTCAGTGGTGCGCAGTTTTGACATCATAAGACTAAGAAGGGAGACTGCTGTGACACAGTGATTGTAGTTAAAATGGTTTCTTGTTTTGTTTTCTGTTCTTAAAGTTCCGGATAAGGGTCAAAAGTAAAATGTAAGTGAAAGAATATGCACTGCGGAATGTAATGCACTGTATTAACATGTCCATGTTGATTGTTACAACGCCGCCGGTCCTATGGATGTCGGCTAAATGGCTGTGTACACCTAACGGCACCCAGCACATGCTATCTACGTAAGCAGCCGGCCTGTTGAGGTTGTAGGCGTGACCTTGTGTATTTACTTGCAAAATGTGCAATAAACGACTTACACCTAAAAAATAAAAAATAAACTTTGTGAGCAATAAAAATGCCTTTAAATCTTGTTATCTTGTCACATTTGCTCCGTTTTCACAGACAGAGGACATAAGTTGGTTTGTTTTCCTACTTGCCAGAAATGGCGAGTACGACCTAAAAACAGCTCGACCTTGTTAAATTTAGCTCGACTATGCGAGCGGTCGAGTGGAATTTTCCAGCCCTGGGGGCACAGATGGCTCCCACGCCCCACAGACGTTGTGGCTCCAGCAGGGGCAATGGTATTTTAAAGAGCCCCAGCAGGGCCCAGACGGCACAGTTGTGACAGGTCCCATTTTGTCCTTTCCCCCACAGTTCATTAGGGGACATTTGTTATTTTCAGAGCCCCGTGGCTCCAACGTTGGAGGCACAAATTGTTCTAAAGGGCCCATGCCGCAGTTTTGCTTTTACCGCTGCCCAGCAAGTAGTGAGCAGCCGCACCGTTTAGGTATTTCATTCTTTCAGGGGATATGTGCTTTTTGAGACGCACTCCTTCGCCCTACCTTGGCCGGCACAGCTGCACAGCACTTAGTGCCAGCTGCATCATTTAGGCCTCCCTGCTCTTGTTCTCTGCTGCCCAGCAAGTAGTGGGCAGCTGCAACGTTTAGGTTTTGGCGCAGTGGCGCAACCTTGCCTTTCGCTGCCTAGGCAGCAGCCCTGACTCTATGGACATAGGGCATTTGAGCCCCCTATCTTAGATGGCCTGTTGGCCAGGGGGATGTTTTCTGTTATAGGGCGCCAGGCCCTAATGTGATTTATGTGCTAATGCTTTTGGGTGCTAGGAAATGTATTGTGTATAGTATGTTTTGCGCACCCTGTTTGAAACCTCTAGATATGGATTATGCATAGGAGGTTGTTTTACCTATATAGGTTTGTGTTAGGGAGATTATACTTCCCTGTGTGATTTACGCCCCTAGTGTAATTTTTACTAAGGTGGTTAGGGTCTAATGTATTTAGACTTGTGGGATACTGTGCATGATGGATTTCATGTCACAGGCTGTTGCAAAGTACAGTGATCACCAGTGTTTACTGGTTGTACGTTCTATGACCTATTTTACATGTATGTTTCTGATTTAGTTCACTTTTACCAAGTTCACTTTGTGATGATCCTGACAGTGGTCCATGTGGCCCTATCCGGTGTACATAATCCCTTGTAAATATTGCCCAGTACCAGTTGGCACAGTGTACATAATGTGTTTACTATTCTAATGTGTTGTGAGAATACAAAGGCTATTTTTTATATAACCTTGTGTGGAGTTCCTTTTGTGGGGGGCCTGGGATGTTGTTGCTGTTGTGTGCATGCGCAAATGCTTTACACATTGCCTCCGTGATAAGTCTTACTGCTCGGGTCACGTTGCCAAGGGGGTGAGCAGGTGTTATCTTGGCGTGTAACTCCCTTGCCCTAACTAGAGTGGTGGTCTCTGCCTGGCTTTGGCGCAAGCCTTGGACAACCAGAGATCCCATTTCTAACAGTAGCCATCAACTCGGCTCACTGTGCCTCTTAGTTAAATTCATTTACAGAATGGAACTAAAGGACTGAAGTCCTCCCACTTAGTTAAAGCATGGGTGCTCAGTGGCAGTGACCGCGATATGTGGTCCTTTTTGTAGTGAGAAAATAAAATGATAAAGAAAGGCTAAATTATTCCGTCTCTACATGTGTGCAACTACCTATTCCCATTATTTAACTTGAAGGACTCCAGGCCTCCCACTGTATACGGGTACTAACTAGTGCTGGATACTAAGTCTGCCAAGTGCTATGTATCCATACCTTTCTTGGGCTGTGGATTAAAAGGGCCGCTTCCGTCAGTCCTCTATTGGTACAGTGACGGCAACTGAGTGTACTCGGTTTTTTTTTAAGCCGTCAGTTTCATCTAGTTTCAGCCGGTAGAATCCGAAGCGTGCAGTGCGGCCGCCGCACACAGCCGCGGGCGAAGGGTACGTGTGACGTGACCCGCGTTTCGTATGATAACGTCAGGGAACCATCCTGCAGATCTATCTCGTGTTGTATAATTTCAAGTTAAGGTGGCATGTGTAATTACAGGTGGTAATCGAATTAATTCAGACGGAAAAAGATGAAAGGAAAAATAAAAAGAGTTGTAAGGATAAAATGAGGTAGAGGAAAGACTATAATGGCCCAGTGAGTGTAAGGTTTGCACGTGTGTCCATCATTTTCCTAATAGGCTTAAAAGCGCGCTGACTAAGGCTACATGTTGCCGGGTGCGGGTCAGATGGTTGTCACATAGTGGGATCTGGGAGTCCCTAATAGTGTCAATCTACATACTACCTTCTCATTAAAGAAGACAAGGGTGTGATGGAGTGGCGGGAGTGTGGCTCTTAGTGCGTTCGTGTGTTATAAAAACGGTGTCGCATATAAGCCTTCAATCGGTCTGAATCAACTCATAGAGGCAAGGTATATGGACACAGTTACAGGTATAAAAGGCAGTAGTGGGCCTGGCTGTTGCTATCTACTCAACGTGTACCCTCAGATAGAAGGGATGGTCTTTGCTGTGTAGTCTTATAATTTTGTGTACAGCGGGGGAAAATAAAAACTATTTACTCGCGCTCTGTAAGTAGAAGAGTGCGACCTCCTATGATTTGGTGAGTGTAATATAGGGAATGTGTGGTAACTGTGCCCTACTACAATACATCTGTTCCATGTATCTATATGTATATAGATTTTGTAGCATTTGTCACATAACTTTCTCTTCTTTACAGATCTCACATTCGATATACCAGTAACAGGAATTGTTGTTCAACCTTGCCTGTTACATTTTCAATCATGAATTCATATGCAAGATCAATCTGCTACACATTTTACACAGGACGGTAGCCCAATTTCATTCTGTTAACAGAATTTTAAACCAGAGTCACCACAAAGCCCCACCAATCCTCAGCTGTATTTAAACCCTGATCGATAGTCAATTCTGTCTATCCAATGGCACTCATGTCTCTGTAGGATTTGCAGGATATCTCCCCCTCTTTCAGGTACTAGGGCAAAATCAATTACTTGCCATCTGATGTCTTCTGCTGAATGATTTTTTTCTTTGTAATGGGAGACCAGAGGGGCATTTACCACTGAGCGTCGTATACAGCTATGGTGCTGTCCAATGTGGGCTGTTGTGTTTGTCCGATATATGGTAAATCGCACGGACACCATATGCAGTAATTCACATTTCGGGTATTGCAGTTTGAGAAAAAGTTTAGTGTGTGCTGCCATGACCCATGTTCGAAGGTGTGTGTGTCGGAGGTAAAAGGGCATACCACACAGTTATCACATTTGTGATGGCCTTTGATCTCAGGCAAACCCCATGTGGATTCCAGTGTATTTATCTTGGGTCTGGTAACTTCAGAGGAGGATCTGACCAGATGGTCTTTTATATTTTTGCCTCTTTTGTATGCAAAAAGTGGGATCTCTATTTCTGGGTCATAGCTCTTAATTATATCCCAGTTCTTTGTGATCAATTTCCTTACTTCTTTGGTATGTATCCCAAAGGTGGTCACGCAAACAATTTTCTCTAGTGGTTTCTATTCTTTGGGGTTTCAACAGTTCCTATCGCGGGCCATACCAGGCTCACTTCAATGATTTCTTAACTACTCTATTGGGATAACCTCTAGATAGTAACTTTGTTTTCAGAATTTCAGCTTCACGCATATAGTCCTCTTTAGGGTAACAATTCCTACGAATACGTAGAAATTGCCCAAAGGGTAAAGCATCTCTGAGTGCTCTAGGGTGCTGGCTTTTATAGGATAACAAACTGTTTCGTTCGGTTGGTTTCCTATGTAGAGTGGTGTAGAATCTGCCTTCCTTGTGTGTAATGTTCAGATCTAAGAAGGCTATGGTAGATCTATGCAAGGTAGATGTGAAAGTCAGATGTGGTTGCACTGTATTCAGATATAGTACAAAGTCATGGACGTCATTTTCACTTCCTACCCAGATCAAGAAGATGTCGTCCAAATATCTGTGCCCACATTTAATGTTGGCTTGTAGGGGATTAATACTTCTCTGGACAAATGTTTGCTCTATGTAGTCCATGTATATATTTGCCAGGTTTGGGGCAAAAATAGCTCCCATACTGGTCCCGGAGCATTGTTGATAATAGATTTCTCCGGATACAAAGTAATTGGACTGTAAAGCGATGCGTAGTAGTGAAATGATGAAAGAAGTGGGTACCTGTTGTGGTCTGGGTCTCATTTCCAAAAGTCTCTCTATAGCAACAATACTGTCATTTTGGGGAATGTTAGTATAGAGCGATGTAATGTCTAGTGTAGCTAGCCAATCAGTGGAGGTATCAAATTATTTCCCTTCAACCAAGTTTATCATGGGCGTGGTGTCTTTTACATGCCTCTCCTGTGTAGGCAAAAAGCCTTTTATAAAGAAATCAATATACTGTCCAATCGGTTCCAAAATAGAACTGCAGCCCAAGAAGATGGGTCTACCTGGGGTGTTGATGGATTCTTTGTGGATCTTAGGTAATGTATACAATACTGGTGTTCTAGGGTTATCTGTATTTAAAAATTCGAACTCCTTTTTATTGATGAAGCCCTCATTTAGACCCTCCATGGTGATTTTTAGTATCTCCTTCTGTATTGCTGGTAGGGGATTTCCCTGCAGTTTCTTGTAATGTTTCTCCTCTCTGATTTGTTTACTTATCTCAGTGTCAAAATCTTTGCGATCTTGAATGACAATCCCTCCCCCCTTATCAGCGGGTTTCAGTATTATGCTCTTGTCATTTTTGAGTAAGTTCAGGGCATGTCTTTCTTGTAAGGTAAGGTTATATGGTATGAACCTTTTGGTGTTCTTAAGCCTGTCTATACCTGTCTGGACCAATTTTTCAAAGGTTAACAATTCATGGGGCATCATTCCATTGGTAGGGTAGAATGTGAATGGTGGCCTGGGACCTGTACATACACACTAACCTCAGCAGATGCCAAGGGTGGGAACCAGAGGCTCGGGGCTAAGGGGCAAGCCAGCCTCCACTCTACTATGAATCCACAAAAGAAGACTGCCCCTAGATTGTGTTCCTGAAGGTATCTACAGAGTTAAGGGGAGATGTGTTGTCAATGGCGGCATCTCATAAAAAGTTACGGACTGGCCTTACACACCGCCTGGTGTCATGCTTCATCATCGGCTGTCCTCGCCCTCTAAAAACTTGGTTTGATAGAGGGCGGCATACACCTGGAGACAGGGATGCACTTCTAAATCATCTAAGTGATGTCCATGGGGGAGTGATAAGTGATTTAGAAAACATTACATTAGTCCATGTGCTATGTTTTATTCAAATGGTAAATGTATGGTGGTTTAAAACCAAGTGAACGGTGGTTTGGGATATTATTCTACCGTCACTGTATGAAATGCGTTCGACATGTTTATGCTGAGGCGTCCCCGAAGGGTACGTAGCATTCTTCAGAACCTACAAAAGGGGTGGAAAAGGAGGGTGTATACCCTCTGTGTCCACTTCCTTTTAACTAGTGAAAAATGGAAGGAAAATCCCGTTGCTAGATCAGGGGAGGGGTTAAAAAAACCACTATGTAGATGGATAGTTCCCTCTTGGTATAGTACCACTGAGAGTAACTCTGTAGAGAAAGGAAAACAAAGACAAAACATACAAACCAAACCGTGTGAGAATGTAAACAAATAGTTTATGAACATCATCCATCCCGCGTCATACCTATAGCGAGCATGGTGGTGAGGATTGGTCTATATGAGACACGTGGCAGGTGCAACATGTACTCATACCATAAAAAAAGGGGTTGTAAACCAACTCTTACCCTGTATTTCTCCCCTAAACGCTCCATGGGAGGGCTGAGGTGGAAGGACCTACTTAGACTTTCTGTAGGGAAAAAAAGACATACAATCACTACTGATAGTTAAGGGTTAGTCACCAGTATTCAGAAAGAACCAGGACCAAGGTTCCTAGTTAAAGCAAACATAACACGGTGAAATCCAGAACTAATGGACCACCTATTCATTCAAGTTCACACCAGCATTCCTTTGGTCTCATCGACGGGGAGACCGAGAGGACGCCTAAGGGAAAACTGCTAGAAGCACTGAAGATAGACAAAAGTCTCAGTAGGTCCTTCCACCTCTGCCCTCCCATTGAGCAAGTAGGCTAGATTATAGGAGTCACTCATTAGGTTACTACACCAAGAGGGGTACTTGTAATTCACAGCCCCTTCACACATTAGTAGCAGGTCCATTTTTCTGACACTAGGTCCTGGGAAGTGGACCTCTAGGTAATAACCTCCCCTTTGGTCCTGAAGAATGCTGCGTATCCTTCGGGGGCACTTTAGAAGAAACATGTCGACCCTTTATAACACGGTGAAGGAAGATTAATGTCCCCTATCACCAACCACTTCTTTTAACTACCATAGCTTTGATCCCTGAATAAACTTAGGATATGGACAAGGGTAATGGTTTTTATTCCAATTTTTCACTCCCCCCACGCCCATCACTTAGATTTAGAAGTGCATCCTTGTCTCCAGGTGTATGCCCGCCCTCTATCAAACCAGGTTTTAGAGGGCGAGGACAGCCGATGATGAAGCATGACCCCAGGCGGTGTGTAAGGCCAGTCCGTAACTTTTTATGAGATGCCCCCATTGGCAAAGCATCTACCGCTAACTCTGTAGATACCTTTAGGAACACAATCTAGGGGCAGTCTTCTTTTGTGTATTCATGGCCTGAGACCTGTCACAGAGCCCTGTGTGATGTGTTCCTTGTCTTTGAAAAATACTTTCAAACGCATTTTCCTAAAAAAATGAAATAGCGCAGCTTTAAGGGTATAGAAGTCTGTTTTTTCAGTTATTACATAGGATAGGCCTTTTGTCAGGAGAGATGTCTCCGATGACGACAGTAAATGGTGGGAGAGGTTACAAATAGGGATAGTTTCCATAGTGCTAGTACCTTCTGCTAGTAGGGTTGGGGACCCCACTGGTAGTATGTGTTCCTCGTTTGCCTCTCCCCCGGGTGTTGGTACCATGTTTTCCTTTTGGGTTTTCCACCCCGGTCTAAAAAAGGCTGTCCCGGATGGCGTTCTGTGTGACTTGGCCCTGGCTGCGCGTCTGAATAACTAGAGCATCCAGAGGACTCAGAGAAAGTAATCGGTTTATTATTCCTGTACCTGCCTCAGGTGTTTTGTCTATTTTGGTTGCCCAATGTGCTGTAATAGTCCTCTCTAAGGTATGGCTAGGCTTTCTCTTTTGAAAAGTTCTTAATATCTTTTGTTACTTTATCTGCCTTCTTTTTTAACTCAAAGGCATTGAAGTCTTCGATTGTTTTGTTCAATTTCTCAAGCAATTTCTTTGCCTCTTCTAATCCATCCCTTCCCAAAATTTATTTTTCTAGTTCTTCAATTTGCTTTAATTCTGCCTTTGCGTGCTCCAAGGCTGTTTCCACCCCTAACACCATCTAGTGGCGTGAGCAGGTCGTAGAAAGGCTATAACCGCTTACGACTGCTTACGACCTTCAGTACTTCAATTCCAGGTGACCCGAAACTGCCTGCTGTACCCAAGTTCCGGGCACCCCAAGATGTTTATCCTTCCTGTGAAGAATTGCCTGTGACCCTGGTGACCAGAAACTCCCCTACGGTGTGTGTTTGCCATCGACTGCAACGGTAGATGTGTTGGCGACCAACTGCCATCAAACTCAATACCTTTCTGTGAGTGACCACGGCTATCACTGCACTGGTTTCTACGTCCGCTGTGAACCTAACTCTTGGATCATTTGTCTTTTTCCAAACTTTGCAAATCTATATCATTAAAAGTATTTATCCTAGAACTGTGTTTATGGTTCTAAATATTATATAAAAATCTGTATAATTTTTGCAAATTGGTCTTAAATTTATTCTTGAGTGTGTGTCTCATTTATTGCCTCTGTGGGTACAACAAATACTTTACACTACCTTCTGATGAGCTATATGCTCACCCACACTACAACAAAAAGAGAATTAGTATTATATATAATTTTACCTCTGCCTACCATTGGGGATTTTTCACACTCTCTACATAGTGTACTGCATTTTAGTGCACTGTGCAGAGAGGTGGTTTCTTACAACAGCTAATACTGATTCTCTGTCTAAATAAAGAATTGCATGTTCTTTCCTTGGTAGATGGAGCTTACTCCCAGAGGCTTTTCTCACACTTTACCTAATCAAGGACAATACACCTGACTCAGGCTATTGTTTTACAACATATCGACTACAGTGCCAAATAAGCTATGTGAACAATAAGTATACAATGTAATGCTACCAAGAGAGAATCCTCAAATGTATTTTATAGTAAAATGTTATTTCCTGCCCTTTCCTTATTGGTGCACATCCTAGGAACCATAGGCTTGTATGAAATGTATGACCTTCTTTGTTCAGAGTCCTATACAAGGATGTGTATTTCTTTGTAATAAGGAGCTCACCTTTAGAATGTGAATCTATGTGGGATTGCATATAGAACTTTAACAGGTTGTTTCATACTTATGATCTGTACACTCTGCTGCTAACTTTGATGACATATGGGGGCGGAGCTAGCGAAATTTAAACAGATATATGCCCCGGAGTGCATGCAGCAGACTCGGTGTCACTCTCGACTTGCGGTGACGGACGGAAACACTGCTTTGTCTGTGCGGGCCCTGCTGCGCGGAGAGCTCCGCTGAAGCCTACCTTCCGACCGGGCTGGGGTGGCTCTGCGCCCCCGTGCCACGTGGGGACCGACGCAGCGAGCAGTGGAGGCTGGAGGCTGCTACGTCCGTACAGGCGAGGAGAGAGGTGCAACATATCGCCCCCGACGTCTGGGCGGGTGCTGGTGAGAGCCGCGCATCGGGGAGAGAGGCGAATGACGTCCCTTCCGCTGCCGGGAGGAGACACTCGAGCGCCCGGCGCCATTTTAGACACTGGGCCCACAGACGCACCGGGGCGCCGGCCGTCCTTGCACCGGACCTGACGGGGGACAGGCGCAGGGCTCTGGAGATCGGACAGCCCTCCCCCAGCACAGAAATACGGGGGCTGCACGCTGAGAGCTGCAGTGAGCAATAAGTAGTGACTGTTTGGAGCACTGAGCCCCTGACCCGAGCCCTCCCCCTTCATTGAGAGCCTCGGCCAGGGGAACACATAGCGGGCAATGGGACACCAGGGGCGGAAGGCCTCGGATTAATCTCCCCTTACTCCCCTATACTTTTACCTGCGCTATCGAAGTTGCGCCATTGCGACCGAGGCTGTAGCCGAGAGGCCCTGAGGCAGACCAAAGGAACCTTGGGGCACGCATTGCCGCAGAAGGACCAAGAGACCCTGAGGAGAGATTGCAGGGCTGCCCTTGAGCTGAATGATTGCTGCTCACCCTATTCTGTCCTGTTAGCGACTGCACCACAGCTTTTGGGGAAGGACACTGGGAGCGACCCGGCTTGATAGAGAGACACGTGGCGATTAGGAAGTCTATAGTGACTGCGGCGCCGCTGGGGCCTACACGTGGAGAGTCACATGCTGAGCAACGCTGACAGAGATAAGAGGAGTGAGGTTAGTGGTTGTGGCTTGTCATTGGGCAACAAGCGACGAGACGAGGATACGCACCCGGGGGAGCCCTCGTGCAACTGCGGGCGCCTTGGCGGATACCCGTGTCATGATGGGCCGGCCAGACAAAACTCAGCCAAAATTGACTTTCACTGGCAGGAGCTCGAAGCCTAGTGAGCCTCCACCACCCCAGGACGGCGGTGGAGCAGGGACTGTGGTAGGGGAGCTCGTATCTGAACCTGATCTCTGCATTTTTTTGCTGGCAATGGAGAAGAACCTGCAAGGAGGAATAGCGTCTTTGGGAACCAAAATGGATGCCCTCACATACCGCATGGATCGCATGGCGGAGCGGCTTGACAAGCACGCAGAGCGCATCAACATGCCGGAGCGCCGCATAGGCGAGGTGGAAGATGCGCAGACTACGCTGGATGCAGATCACAAACAACTTGGCATAGTTATGCAAATACTGCAGGAGGCGCGGTCCCTGAGATGTAACATCCGTATCACGGGACTGCCGGAAAGCACCCAAATGGGCAATATGGAACATTTCGTGGAGGCCTTGCTGAAGAAGCTACTGGGCGAAGAGGCTTTCTCGAATATGTTTATAGTGGAGAGAGCTCATTGCACTCTTGGGCCGAGACCCAAACCTGGAGCGCCTCTCCACCCAATTATTGCCAAATTGCTAAATTACAGAGACCGGGACACGGCTTTGAATCTTGCACGAGAAAAACAACCACTGCACTATGAGGGCTCTGTTCTCTCCTTATTCCCGGACTTTACTGCACCAGTGCAGGAATCAAGAAGACAGTTTGTGCCCATGAAGCGTCAACTCCGAGAATTAGGAATAGACTATGCGATGCTGTATCCTGCCAAACTTAGGGTCAACAGGCAGGGAAAGTCTACTATTTTTACGGACCCGCAAGCGCTTCAAAAAGCCATGAAAGCATGGAACAGGAACAAACGGAATACTGCGGAGGAGGAGGGTGGGGACGGATCCGAGGATTGTCTACTGAATGAGCAGGAATGAACTCATGCTCCACTGTGGCGGAGAAGCATCTCATGCTCGTGGGGGATGCGCTCCTTTACAGGTGTGATCATAGAGCCCCCAGTGCAGGGCTGGCTGTAATGAGATGGAGACCCAAAGACAGCTAGCACTCAACGTGAGGTTTATGGGTTGGTTCTCCAACTGTAAGTGGGGCTGAGAGATTCCGCGGGGGTGGGGGGGGCATTGAAATATCGTTGCGTCGTTTTGCTGACAGTACAATACCTCTGCACTGAGACGTATACAAAGACAGTGACTACGTACTTGAATGACTACATACTTATATAGCGCATGGCTACCCGGAGGCATCCCATCGCAGTCACTTTGTGGGGATCAGCTGTACACGAGACTTGTGTTAGAGATTGGTGCTTTAGAACTGAGTTTGATATTACAGGTTTAGAGATTGGGATTCATCGTATTTGGCCACAAGCGAAGAGATGTGTATGCAAATGTCTGCACTCTACGGAACGAAAGTTAACGGAATTGGGTCTTGTACTGAGAACTAAGATGTTGTTGGGGGCGAGGGAGGGCGAAGGGACTGCAACACCTTATATTACCTGTTATATTCTTAGAACTGCAGTGAGCTCGCTAGCTACGCCCCTACGTGTTCACCGCGATTGCATTGAAACTCGGGGTTTAGAAGTGTGTCTGGGGCAGAGATTTCTTTTTCCTTTCTATTGCTTTGAGATTGGTAGTTCATTTTCTGACTGTTTGAGTTAATTCTGGGTGACTGAATGCGCGTGATAGACAGGAGTTTGGTATTGAATTGGGGGAGGGACTCGGGGATGGTGGTGGGATGGAGGGGCGCGGCCATGTTGGTGATGGGCAAGCGTGGGAGGGGGTGGGGTGTTTTATTCTGTTTTTTCTTTATTGTTGTTAATGCAAATAGCAAATTGTGAATGTGTTATAAATGTAACAGAGACCATGGATGACATGACAATTAGATATGGTGCGCGTTGCTCCCTTGCATACGGAGATGCACTTGCGGACATGTATGAACAATACCACTGTAATGGCCTGAATTTCACTGGTTACTGACAATGACCATGCGCACTCCACATCCCCACATCGGGCACAACACACGCAGGACAATGCCAGCATTGCCCTGCTGACGTGTAATATAAGGGGATAGAATGATCACAGGAAGGTCAGAAGGGTGCTTCAGTACTTCACACGTCATGGTATAGATATTGCATTACTCCAGGAGACGCATCTCAGGCCGGATAGTCCCACGCTGCGATACAGGGGCCACGCAGCTGGTTTTACCTCCAGTGCTAGAGGAGTGCTTACTTGGGTGAACCCGAGGTCACACTTGACGTTTACGCTTCTTGAGACGGATGCTGAGGGCAGATATGTTATCACTAAATGCGTGGGAAAGGTATGGCTTTTACTGTGATCAATGCATATGGCCCTAATTTTGACTGCCCTTCATTTTATGCGAACCTTGCTAGTAAGATTAGGGATCTTGGAGAGGAACATGTCCTGTGGGGTGGCGATTTTAACCTTACACTACAGCCAGCTATAGAAAGGTCGGACGGACCTAGCAGACGACCCTCAGCCTCCTCCTGTGTCCTTACTGCAGAAATGACTAGACTGGGGTTACAGGATGTCTGGAGGACTAAATACCCAACAAGTGGTGGATACACACACTATTCCTCATAGTACGACATACATATTCAAATTGATTATTGGCTTCTTTCCTTACATCTACTCTCCAGGGCGCATGCCTGTGCAACACTGCCACGCACCTACTCTGACCACTCCCCTGTGCTGATTTCCCTGCGCGCTCTGAAGGGATGCCCCCCCCCTTTCTCATGGCGCATGCCACTATACACTTTGCTCGATGATACCTTTAGGGAAGAACTGGCGACTGACATAGAAAACTTTTTTAATAGAAATGAGGGGACAGTGGAGTCATTCCTCACAGTGTGGGAGACTTTTAAAGCATATATCCGTGGAGTCATCATTTCTAAATATGCTGGAGTCCTTAAGTCCATTAGGAACCGCCTGAAGCTCTTAGAGACCCAACTTCAGGAGATAGAGACACGTATTGTTCGAGATCCGAGTGTGGATCTGACACAAGAACTGGCACAGATGCTTAGAGAGTACCACGAGGAGGCGGACGCTGAAGTCAAACACCAAGGAAAGTACGCCATTGCCCGTTCTCATGGGGAGTGCGAGCACCCCGGTGCAGGACTAGCCAAAATGGCTAAGCAACACAGACAAACTACGTCCTCACCCGTGGGGCGATCTACCGTGGACAGAGAAGAGATGACTGATGAGCAGACCGCAGCTCGTTTTCAGGAATAGTATGCCACTTTATATTCTTCCAGGGGACCAATCTCAGATGATCGTATCCTCGATTATCTAACGTATATTAAACTGCCCTGGCTCACCAACACTCATCGAGAGTTTCTTGTTCGCCCGTTCGAACGGGAGGAGATAGTCTGGGCACTGTCATCTATGAAAGCTGGCAGTGCTCCAGGCAATGACGGGTTTCCAGCATCATTTTATAAAAGGTTCCCCGACTTGCTGATCCCTCAGCTACTAAAGCTGGTTGAGCAGATCGCGGAGGGTGGTGAGATGACGCCTACTATGCGTGAAGCCACTATTATAACTTTGTTGAAGTCAGGTAAACACCCAGGAGACTGTGCCTCCTATCGTCCGTTGTCCCTCATTAATGTTGATGCAAAGATCTTTGCGAAAATTATTGCTAAACGCTTCCGCCCATTGATTCCAACTCTGGTGGCACCTGAACAAGCGGGCTTTGTCCCCTGTTGCACCCTTACTTATAACTTACGCACAGTCTTAGCGGGATTCCAACACACGCGTCACGAAATACCAGTCGTGGCGCTCTTCCTTGACATGGAAAAGGTGTTCGATTCCGTCTAATGGCCCTTCCTACGAGCGGTGCTGCAGCGAATGGGTGTGGGTGACCTCTTTATCCAACTATTGAACACACTGTATGCTTCTCCAACAGCGGGAGTCCGAATAGGCGCGGTTACGACTGAGGCTTTTCCTATAAGTCGCGGTACCAGGCAGGGCTGCCCTCTTTCCCCTCTCCCCTATGCCCTTGTCACGGAGCCTCTCGCCTGTGCACTAAGAGAATATCATGGACATCGCGGTATTCGTTTCCCCGGGTATAATTTAATTGTGTCGACATGCGCAGACGACACCATGCTATATGTGAGAGAACCGGAGGTCAACCTTCCGAGAGTGTTAAGAGAGGTGGTTTTGTTTAGCTCGCTCTCTGGCATTAAAATGAATTGCAGCAAAACTGTGATGTTCCCGCTTACCCCGGCCACAACGAGAGTGGATTCAGAGTACCCTATACAATGGACCGCTGATGCTGTCAGATACTTAGGCATACAACTACACACGGACCCGGAGGTAGTCCTTCGAGAGAATTATGGGGTGGCGATCTCCAAACTAGAGGATGACGTGGAAAAGTGGATAGGCCTCCCCCTCTCTCTCATGGGCCGTATTTCATTGTTAAAAATGACGGTACTTCCTTGTTTTTTGTTCCTATTTAGCAACATACCGATGGTATTATCTAGTGTGTTTTTTAAACAGCTGTATGCACTGGTGTTGCGACTGGTATTGGCTGGTAAGCAGCCGAGAGTGGCGTGGGATATCCTGATCAGACCGTTTCAGGACGGGGAACTGCAAGCTCCTGATCTAGAATTATATTATCGAGCTGCCCAAGGTGCTCACGCATATGGATGGATGCAGAGTCCGGACGCCGCCACTCATATTCGCATTGAAAAAATAGTAGCGTACCCGACGCCGCTGCCAGCCCTACTTGCCCGCCCCCGTGATCGGCGTATGGGCCTATTAGATTCGCTCCATGTAGTCATGCATGCCTGGCATCATCTCATGGACGCGCAGGCCTGTTCGCTAATATAAGCTCCGGAGGCCAAAATTGAATGGTGTTCATGGCTCGGACCGTGTAGGGACCGTGGAGTGCTGTTGGCGCTTGCGAAGCTGGATATCCATACGATGTGTGACTTATTCCAAGGTGGAGTGGTTAGAACATGGGAGGATGTGGACATAGGAGACGGACAGGGCGCCCCCCGCTCACTCGATTCCAATTTCACAGAGTGAGACTTGCTCTCAGAGACTTGCTAGGGGATCATATGGCGGAGCCCCCAACGGTGACGGTATACGACTATGTAGTAAAGGCCAAATCTCCTGCTAAGCTCATCTCGCAACTTTACCATGACACACTTGCCGAAAAAACAACACATTATGCCAAGCCTAGATTGGCCTGGCAGACAGATATAGAGCAGGAGCTTACGGAAGACACATGGAAGTATTGCTGCGCAAGCATTAAGAGGGTATCTCTTAATGGCCGGCATCGATTATTGCATTTTAAATATCGAGTGTATTATACCCGGAATGGCTGTGCCGATACGGTTTGCGCAAGTCGCCTGGTTGTGAACGCTGCTCGGCTCAGACGGCTGATTTTTTGCATCTCGCCTGGCTCTGCCCTAGAGTCGCAGATTTCTGGAAAGCAGTGTTCGACGAAGTAAACAAGGTCTGCGGATTATCACTGCCTCCCACCCCGCTGCTAGCGCTGCTGGGTTATTCTAAGGATATCGCTCCGGAGCATCGCAGGCTGGTTGACATAGCTCTGTTAGTGGCTAAACTCTGCGTAGCACTTACCTGGATGAGAGGGCCGACACCTACGCTCTCCAGGTGGTCTCGAGATATGCTGTACTGCTGCACACAGACGGGACTATATAGCGAGCTTATGCCTCCCCGAAATCGCCCCAAGAACTATTGGTCATTGTACATGGAGAGGAGATCAGTGGAGGGAGACGAGGACGCTGGAGACACTGGGTCTGACTTAGAGACGCCACACGCACAAGTGAGGGCTGAGATAGGAACGTAAAGTACATACAACTTGGATTGTCACTCTTGTGGTACCCCATTGTTTAAGCTTTGCTGTTGTTGTTGTATGAAGGAGATGGGTGGGACCCTGACACAACAGTTAGAAACCTAATGAGGATGTGCTGGGGAGTGATGCGTACATATTGAAAAGTTCTATGACTACTGTACTGATAATGCTGTCACCGGATCTCTTGTTATTTAACTGTACTTCTTTGATAAGCCAATAAACACAATATTAAAAAAAACAGAAAACTTGATGACACATCATGTAGCGTGCTCACGTATTCCATCTATGATTTCTGCCCACTGCTCCTGGGGGACCCTTTGAACTTTACAGGCCCTTTTCAGTGCAGTAATCCATTTGTGGATGTCATCCCGACTGTGGTAGGGAGGGACAATCTTGCTTAGGTTCCTATGGTCATGAGACTTCTCTCTACCACTACCACTACTCTAGCCCCAACTTTCTTCTAGCTTTCTGAAGCTGTAGGGACTCCCTTTCTAAGGCTAGCTGCTCTATTCTGATTCTAAGCTGAGCTTCCTCTTACTTAAGCAGCCTTTCTTTTCTCTCATGGGATGATTCTCTCCTATGAGAGGAAGCAGAGGTCCCTTTAGATGTACTAGAATGGTTAGACTCCGGAGAAAGAGATGTTGACCTTCTAGGCAACTCTCCCAGGTGGGGTAAAGAGGGGGCCATTGTGGCCTTATCCCTCATTTATTTATTTATTTTGAAAGTTTTATATAGCGCTAACAAGATCTTTGCAGATATCAGAGCGCTTTACAAGTACAAGGGGGTGATAGAGTAGTAGTTGAGGTAGTTAGGTACAAGGTGCATATTTACATAGGTAGGTCAAAATACAAGAGGTAGGTCACAGGTGAGGTAGTGTCGGTACAAGGTGCATAGTCAAACAGTTGCGCCAATAGTATAGGGGAGCCTGCCAGAAAACGAATTGCTGCCTAATTGCTGGTCTGTGGAGAACGAGCACTTGAGGACCTGAGCCTTCGCCCACCCGCCTCCCGCCGCCCGACCCTTGTTCCACCTGTGGGTCTGAGCGTTGAGCGGAGCGCGGGGCTGGGGCCTGCAGAAAACTACATTTCCCACCTTTCCCGGCGACGCTGTCCGCGTCAATCGAGCGCCAGGAGGCGCATAAATTTGTTGTCACCCCCCTCTCGCGGGACGCCGGGCGAAGCCCGGGCCAAGGGCGGGCCCGTTTTAGCCCGTTCTAGACTGTGCGAGACTGGACTGGGCCACCCCTCTTTCCTCCATCTTTCAATCTACCTGCGGTAAGGCGACATAATTCTATATTTGTAGTGTAATCGGCCTACTATTGTTATAATTACCACCAGGGTAGTGCTGCTTACAATTGACTGACTATAATGTCGAAGCAAAAAACGCCTGCCACTCCGGCTAACACAATGGATAATTATCTGGTCCAGGTAGTGGCAAAAATCAACAATGTTCGGAGGTCTTCATTGGGAATTATGGATTCGCCACCTTGTGCCCAAATCAACCAATCAGGGGTATTCCACTCTCTTAGTGATGAAACTATCCCCACCGATCCGATTGAGGACCTTAATGACTGCTCCATAATGAATGTATCCACGGCCTCTATCGCACAGCAACTTGACCCTTTTGTAGACCTAATTAATTTAGAAGAGCCAAATAATGCTAATACAGTTATGGAGTTAGTACCACAGAGCAATACCCCTCCCACTCCGGTCCCTGCACCAAGAGCTAAAAAAGGGATCACTAAGGCACCACCTAGAAGAGGGGGCCTACGCTCCTGCAAGAACAAACCTGTAACTCCTCCTAGAAGAGCAAAGAAAAGGGCGGAAGACGGGATAAGGGAAGAAGAATATGAAAACACAGATGGGGAGGATACCCTCTTAAATAAGCTTATGGGCATACTAGAGTCCACATTATCAGGGTTAATGAAACCCCTTATATCAAAAGTAGACCAACTAGCTAATAAGGTTAACAAGTTAGAGACCCTCCTAAGGAAAACTAATGAGGGGGTGGGGGAAATATCAAATTTAATAACAACTAAATTTGAACACATAGAGGCTGCAGGGAAAACACTCGGGGGGATCATGAATGTAGGCCCACAAGTTCCATCTGAGCAAATTCAACAAGTCAGCTCTAGGCACGGTGACACCCCCGACACGGCTTTAACTATAGATCCAGTACAAGCAGTACCCAATACCACCTCCGAGCTTTTCAGCCCAGAAACCGGCCCAGTTGAATTAATTGTGGAAGCCTCCCCCTTGATTCTAGTACTTGCAAACACACCACCGTTGAAAATAGGACAGATCGAGTCTTCAGATTCCTTAAGAAATAAGGCCCTCCAGTGGCTTAGTAACAACATGCATATATCTCCCTGGGGCAAGGAAAAACTATCTGATGATTTGCTTACAGCAAGAAGGGTTAAGTGGATAGGCACTAAGGCAAAGAAATTCCAAGGGGATTGTGTGGTTTTGAACTTCAAGGGCCCTGAAGTATTGCCTGATGTTCTACGGAACATCTTCCCTCCACAATTTAGAACAGCAGAAATAGTACCACTGACACTGGATTTCTTCTATAGCAGAAGAGGTCTAGTAGCTAAATCTAGCATACTGAGAACAAAGTGGACAGTTGTGGGAAATAGAAGGGCCAGGACCAACCCAGTATGCGAGTGGGGGCTAAACTTGGATAACCATTACTCAGTGTTCACTGACTTAAACGAATGTGATTGACTCGTATGTGCCTCTCCCGTTCCTCCTGAAGTCCAGTTGGACCAAGGATATGTTAAGACCCTCACTTCAGACGAGCCTCTATCACATAAACTGTCCCTGGTCTCTAATGTATCCTCCACCCCTGTTCCAGAGGAACTAAATAGAGTTCAGATAGAACAAAAAAGAGCATTAGAGGTAATTGAGAAGTTATCATCATTGAGTGGAGCCGTAGCCCCAGGCATAGATTTTGTAGAAACAATAAATACCCCTGATATTGTCCAGATATGCCACCAAAAGGCCATATCGCCATTATCTATTATCTCTTGGAATATAGCGGGAATCACAAATAAGCTAAATATCCCAGATTGGGTCGACTTTATCGACCACTACGATATTGTCATGTTGCAAGAAACTTGGTCGCTTACACCAATTTTCCGGCAAGGGTATTTGAATTTTTACGTTCCGGCCATAAGAAACCGAGTGGGTCGTCCCTCTGGGGGCTTGTTAATTTGGGTACGCCAAACTTTGAATAGCGCGGTTAAGCAAAGGTCTATACCCTCCAATGATATTCTAGCACTGGACATTAACTGGCAAAATGGCCAACAATTGGCCCTGTTTAATCTCTATTCCAGGGGAGTTGCTAGGGGTAAACTATCAGAGACCTTAACGACCCTTGAGCATCATATTGAAATGCTACCAGTGTCACTCCATATAATAATAGGCGGGGATTTTAATACCACCTTCGAACCCATGGGCGAGGAGGATAGAATCCTGGCAGAAGATGAGGATACCAAGTGGAGAATTCCTCAATTAGATATCCCAGTAATTAAAAAATGGAGCACAGTAGCAATTCAACTGAAAAGCTTTTGTCTTTCTAGAGGGCTCAGAGCAGTAAATGGGCGGGTACCGTCAGATTCTATGGGGAAAAATACTTTTGATAATGGTCGATCGGCCAGTAGAATAGACTATATACTTCTGGATGTAAGAGCCTGGGATAAATTGGTAGATATGGAAGTGAAGGACAAAATAGAAAGTGACCACAATCCTTTGTGCCTGACACTCCATCCCTACCATGAATTGCCCGACCACCCAAGAGGGGATCAGATGGTTACACAAGACCTTGTAAGCTCAAATAACCTCCGCCACTTGAAGTGGAGTATGCTCCTAGAAGACATTGCAAAAATAGAGACCTTAAAGGAAATAGTGGTGGATGAAGTCTCTAAGATTAAGTCCCATTATGGGATGACTGACTTCACAGATTACATGATGGCTGCTCATGAGAAACTGTTTTCCAAAATTCAAAGTTTTTTTGTTAAAACAGTAGCCTCAAATAAAAAGAAAAAGGTCCAAGAGACCAGAGGGTGGTATGATAAGAGCTGCAGGGTAGCACGAGATAATCTTAGCATGAAACTAAGATTAGGAAGTGCAGAAGCAGTAAGGCTCGCGAGAAACCAGTATAGACAGGCCCAAAAAATAGCAAAGAAGCGCTGGGATGAGGATTGTTGGCAAGAACTCAAAGAGGCGTGTGCCTCCAAGGACTCTAAGCGTTTCTGGGCCTCAGTAAAATGGGCAAAGGGTGGCATAGCACCCCAGCCCACTAATTATGTCCCGAAAAGCAATTGGGTAGAATACTTCCAACCACAGTATGCTCGTAATCCCATGTTTAACATTGATTGTCCTCCTCAACAAGTCTATTACAAATCACCTATATTTGTTGAAAGGGATGTGAGTATTGTACTGGATTGTGTAGCAGGGGGTAAAGCTCCAGGTATGGATGGAATTCCGGCAGATATTTTTCTATCGGATCGGAAGTCCTGGTGTAGCTATTTTGCAATGCTGGCTAATGCGGTGGCTATGGGAGGGAAAGTGCCTGCTTCTTGGAAGGGAGCTGAAATCATTCCCATATATAAGAAAGGTGATCGATCCCTGGCTAAAAACTATAGACCCATTAGTCTGATCGATACAGCACAAAAACTAATGGGCCGATTAGTCCAAAACAAACTGCAGCAATGGATTGACGAAAAAAATATTTTGTCATCTTATCAAGCTGGGTTTCGTCCCTCAACTAGTAGCGTTGACCAAGTCCTCCACTTCTTAACCATCTACTGGAGAAACGTTACTCTAAAGCAGGGGACATTGTATGCAGTCTTTGTGGACCTAAACGCCGCTTTCGACTTGGTCCCCAGGGAAAAACTCTGGCAGACCTTGGCGGAAGTAGGCTTAAGCCAGGAATTGCTTACACTCCTTGTTCGTCTTCACGAAAATAATTTTGCAAGAATAAGATGGGGCAAACAAGGAGAAGTAACTGATCCCTTTCCGGTAGAACGTGGGGTAAGACAAGGGTGTGTCCTAGCGCCAACCCTTTTCTCTATTTATATAAATGGTATTGTCGAACACCTAGAGAAGGTTGCTAGTGACGCCCCAGTAATTGCTGGCTCTCGTGTACCAGTCCTCATGTTTGCGGATGATACACTCTTACTTTCCCGCACCCCTAGTGGGCTCCAAAAAGTGGTTGATGCCTTTGGTGTATTTTGCGATGGGAGGGGTCTTGAATTGAACACTACCAAAACAAAATTCATGTGCCTCAACCAGCAGTCCACCTTCAAAGGTGTAATAAAATACAAAGGTACACCATTAGAAAGAGTGGATTCTTTTTCTTACCTAGGCATCACCCTTCAAGAAAACATGAGCTGGAAGCAACATATAACCACAACCTTATTAAAGTTTAGGCAGCTAGCAGGCGCAATTACACTTAAACACCGCACCTCACTGACAAAGCCAGTAAACTGTGTGCTGGAAATTTATTCTATGAAAGTCCTGGGGGCTTGTTTATATGGCTCTGAACTATGGGGGTTTTCAAATTTGAGAGAACTGGGTCGAGCTGAAAACAGGTTTTTACAAGGGATTGTGATGGTCCCCCAAAGTACACCGACAACCCCGCTAAAATTGGATCTGGGAAGAAAATCCATAGAGGACATAGCGAGGTTACGCCCTCTCCTATATTGGAGACGGATTATGGTGACCCCAGAATTAAGCCATTATGCAGCAGCATTGAAGGATGTCATCAAATTTGACCGCTTCCACAGTATTCCATGGTTAAGGGAGCTCCGGGGACTCCTTATAAAATTGAAATTGGACTATCTGTGGGAAACTAAAGATGTAACTTGCTTCCCAACAAAGACAAAGTTAAAAGACCTATATTGGGAAATGGTATATCTTACAATGTTTAGTGACAGTACAAGCTCAAATTTAACATCCCGCTTCTTAAATATAAAAATGTACCCTTCTTGCGAATCTTTTTGGGACATTATTGAAAAACCCTATGATAGAAAACTTTATTTTCAATTTCGCATAGGTACACTTCCGCTGAACGCGTTTAAGAAGCACTGGTCCCCGGCATGGGATGAATATTGTCACCATTGTAATGAACAAACTGAACACATTTCCCATCTTCTGTTTTGTTGTCCTCTGTACTCGTCCCCCAGACGTAAATGGTTAAAACCTGTGTGCTCAATCTTGGGAACCCGTAGCCAATCTGAAGCCCTCAGGATACTTGAAACAGATTGTTCTACATTGCTTGTGGTTGGGGTAGCAAAATTTTTGGCTTGGTCATGGCTAATTCGTACCCGATCGTTAATGGCAATTGCATCCTAAAGAAATTATGTATTTTCCATTTTGTCATATGGATTATTGTATTTTATTCTAGAAAATTTATTTTTTAAGAATTGTGATAATCTGATGTAATCAGATGTATTTTTATCATGTATTCATTCGACATTTAATGTTTAATATGTATTTTTAGAACTATTTTTATATGTAGTATTTATTGTATTAGGGTTAGGTGAACGCTTTTATGACAAATGTCGAATAAAGCTTTAAAAATGAAAAAAATTTATAAAAGTAAAAAAATAAGGAGCATATACTTGTTTAAGCGTGCTTAAAATGCTTTTGGAGATAGCATAAAGTCATAGTTGAGGTAGGTGTGTGCAGGGTGTATAGTCAAACAGGTGCATCAGTAGTACAAGAGTAGGGATAGTTGAGGTGGTGTAGGTAGAGTGTGCAAAGTCAAACAGGTGTGTCAAACAATATAAAAATATACAAAGAGGGAACGTATACAATCAAATAAGTCGATAATACAATTAATACAAATAGACCAAGGGGTCAGGCAGGTAGTACAGAGCGCATTCATGAGAAATACAGAATAATAGATCATGTGTATTTAGCCATGAGGATCGCTTTTACTTCTTTCTTAAAAAGTTTGTTGGAGGAGATGAGCCTGGTTTCACTAGGGAGTGAGTTCCAGATCCTGGGTGCCATTCCTGAAAAGGAGCGTTTATAGGTTTTTTCCTTTCAAAATCTTCGAGGCTTCAGCAGAACATTGTTTGTGCTTCTAGTAGTTCTAGAGCCACCAGAAATTGTCAGCTTTTGAGTGAGGTAGGCGGGTGAGTTCATGTGTACAGCCTTGTGCGTCAAGCAGGCGATTTTCAGATGTATTCTAGCTTCAAAAGGTAGCCAGTTCAGGGATTTAAAGTCAGGGGAAATATGCGAGTGTTTTTTTGAGCCAGTGATGAGTCTCGCTGCAGCGTTAAGGGACGCTCTTAGGGGTGCCGTTGTAGTTAGGGGGAGCCCGCAGAGGGCGGTGCTACCGTATTCTATGTGCGGGATGACTATAGATTGTACTGCAGTTTGGAAGTCTTTGGCTGGAAGGAAGGGTTTAAGTTTTCTCAAGGTATTGATTTGGAAGTTCGCTCCTTTGGTTGCCTTGCTGATGTGCTGCTGCATGTTGAGATTGGCGTCAAGTGTTATGCCTAAAGATTTTGCTGAGTCTACTATGGTAGGTTGTACATTTAGAGCCGTTAAGTGCTTAAGCCATGTTTGAGCCGTAGAGATTTTTCCGGGAGGTGAGATCAGGAGGAACTTCAGCGCATTGAGTTTGAGGTGATTCTCGGCAAGCCAGGATTGGGTGTTTCTGATCGTGGTGTTCAGAAGCATGATGTCCTTGGGAGATTGTATTTTGAGATAAAGTTGGGTGTCGTCGGCATACATGTGAAAGTGAACATTGGATGTTTGTAGCAAAGTAGTGAGAGGTTCCATAACTAGGTTGAACAGTGTTGGGGAGAGGGAGGCTCCTTGAGGGACGCCTAGCGATACAGGTACTGGAGAGGACATCAGGTTGTTGCTTTTGAATCTTTGTGAGCGGTTGTGTAGAAAGGAGGTGAACCACTTGAGAACAGTCCCAGATATGCCAATTCTTGTGTTTAATAGTTCGAGTAGGTTCTCATGTTTAACTGTGTCGAATGCTGAGGAGAGATCAAGAAGGATGAGGAGGCAGGTATTGTTTTGGTTTGGGTTTGGAGGGCGTCGTCAACTATGTGAGTCATGGCAGTTTCGGTACTGTGCCCTGCTCGGAAGCCTGATTGATGAGCATTGAGGAGATCAAACTTATCTATGTGTTTAGTCAGTTGTAGCTGTACGCATTTTTCCAACAGTTTAGCGAGAGTGGGAATATTTGTAATAGGGAGGTAATTGTGTAGATCCTCATCCTCAGGTAAAGTTGTATCTTCCAGGTTAAGATCATTCTCATCTTCCTGGTCAGCTTCAGAGGTCAGATCATGGGTATCCTCACCCCTGGGCCTTTCCTCATCTGCTGCCCCACCCACTCTGCCTACCCCTTCAGGCCCTGAGGTCCTTCTGAGATCATCTAAGGGCAGTACCTCTATGAGGCGTTGGGTGTTTGCGCTTTTCCCTGTCTTCAATTTCCTAGTAAAAGACAATGCTCTCAATTCCAAGAATGGGAGTTTGTCATACTTAGATGGCAGAAGCCCACTGGCTTCTGGCAGGGATTCACTGGTTCCTGGTCTTGCGGACATGACTAGTGTGGTGTGGTGTATGTACCTACCTACTCTAATGTGGCCTACTAAACTCTATTGAGTTGTAGAAAGGGTGTGCAAAGTCCTTGACACACAACTCCAAGTTCAGTAGAACCTACTGTAATTTAAGCTTGAATTATATGTACCTCTGGTACCTTTAGTGGTTTTCACTTAGTTAGTCACTCACTTGAGATTATCTGGTAAAACCATGGCAAGCTTGAATACCAATCGCTGCACACCAATGTGAAGTTGTCCTGGTATATGCTGTCCAATAGTTATTGTGGGCACCTTGCACCAGTCCAAACAACCCCTTATGGATGATAGGTTAAAGACAACCTTATTTGAAAGCTATCCTAGTGGTAGCTATGGAGAGCAGCCTTTAGGCTATGTCTTGGAGGAATGTAAAGCAGCTTATTTTACCAGTCTTTAATCTCTTGAATGACTCATTGAAAGGAGAACCACACCAGGTATATATATAAAATCTATGTATTTATTACTAAACACACCCTACTAGTCTCTTTATGAGGCTAGATGTCAAAGCACATATGTTACACTTAATATATCACAGTAAATTAGCACAATATACAATAGGCCCTAGGAGCGAACCAAACCATATATTAAGAAAGTGGTATAAGAACCACGACTTGACTAGACACAAGGCCTAGAGCCTGTAGAATCGCTGGGACCCCAAGTAACTACCCAAGGTAGTTACACAGGGGACCCATGAGGGACATGTGCGGTGGGAGAACACAGCTGCGAGCTCCGTTACCTTCTATGGGGAAAGTCGCAGTTGGAATTTTAAAGTTTAAGGACACTTAGAGGTGGACCAGGAACAAACCCTTTTGGACTTAGATGGTTCTAGGGCCAACACTCATGGGAGCACAGGAGCACACGTGTTACCTAACCCAGGGAAACCGGGTGCATAGGTCGCGTTCTCATACGGATTCACTCCGCGAACGATCCCAGCCCGAGCACGGCTCTGCCTGATCCCGACGGACTCGTCTCTGAGCCGTACGCATCCGCACGGCTTCTTTCGGATTCAATTATTGTGGATATATCCTAAATCGTCACGGACTGTTCCCCAGCCGGACGTTCTTTCATCACGGCAATCTGATTTTACCTTACTGGTCTACGGTTCACCTGGACCCCTACCACTAACGCCCTGACATCTATTGTCGCTCACACGGGTGTGTGCCCCTCCTGTCCTGATGAAGACCCTCCGGCAAGACAAACATTGATGTCTGCACCCTCGAAAGGGTCGAAACGTCGACATACGTCTACCTTCCATCGCCAACTCCACTCCCTACTACTCTCATTAATTGAACTTTTTGGAGGATGGCTTCTTTTGAATAACCCATGAACTTTTTGTCTCATTTCAATGTACAGTGTTTGTAACATTACTAAATGATTGACAATTGTTGATTTTACTGTCTATTTTGAAATCTCACTTCTTCCTTCACCATTTCCCCACAACCACCACCACTTCCCTCCCCTCCCGCTCTTGGGGCACCATGTAAATTACCGATTTGTTATTGTATATACTAATTGCATATTTAAATGCGTATTCCCATTGTGAAGTAAAACAGTGTGGATTCAAGTTATGTTTCTTTGATTATTTTACATGGTTGTGTTTACATTTTCCACTGTTACTGGGACCCCTCTTTCTTCACTCCTTGGAGGAATGTAAAGCAGCTTATTTTACCAGTCTTTAATCTCTTGAATGACTCATTGAAAGGAGAACCACACCAGGTATATATATAAAATCTATGTATTTATTACTAAACACACCCTACTAGTCTCTTTATGAGGCTAGATGTCAAAGCACATATGTTACACTTAATATATCACAGTAAATTAGCACAATATACAATAGGCCCTAGGAGCGAACCAAACCATATATTAAGAAAGTGGTATAAGAACCACGACTTGACTAGACACAAGGCCTAGAGCCTGTAGAATCGCTGGGACCCCAAGTAACTACCCAAGGTAGTTACACAGGGGACCCATGAGGGACATGTGCGGTGGGAGAACACAGCTGCGAGCTCCGTTACCTTCTATGGGGAAAGTCGCAGTTGGAATTTTAAAGTTTAAGGACACTTAGAGGTGGACCAGGAACAAACCCTTTTGGACTTAGATGGTTCTAGGGCCAACACTCATGGGAGCACAGGAGCACACGTGTTACCTAACCCAGGGAAACCGGGTGCATAGGTGTCAAATGGTGTTGGGTCGCGTTGTTGTTTTCTATGGCGAGATGCTGCAAAGTGCTGCTGCCGGGAAGAGGAGAAATGTCGGAAGAGATCCAAGCCTGGATCGAAGATGTGAAGAACCTGTAAGCAGAGGGGACAGAGTCTGGATCATTTGCCAGTGACCAGGGGCATGTTAGACGAATGCTCGCCGATGTTGGGTGCTTCAGGTGTGAAGAGGGAAAGCTTGACTCTTCAGCCATGAGTACCAGAAGGCGTTGACGATGACCAGGAGCTGGATTTGAGCTGTCCCACAAAGGATGTCGAGTGCTGCAGTGTCGGTGCTCGGATTGGACACAATAAGCCTTGGCAACAGCAACCCACGCAGGAAGAGGAAAGATACTTCGGTGCGGACCATCGAGGTCCAGGGGACTCCCCAAGCAATGGAAAGTCAAAGTTGCCTTCTCGGGGACGCACCAGTCGACGGACCAGAGATCGAGAAGTGTAGGAACTGGGGTTAAAAGTACCCCAGGGGTAGCTTGGCTCGAGCAGGTAGGCACCTGAAAGCTTAGGTGTTAAGTGACCACACAGCACACACATCCACTGAGACGATGAAACGCACGTAATGACTGACGCCACTCCAGTGAGTTGGAGTAAAAATCAAATAACTTTTATCTAGAGCAGAGTCAGGGTAATCAAAAATCCCAGTATCTCTATTTCATCAAAGCATTTCATCAGAGGGGAGTAAAGGGAGCAGTTCAATAATCAATTTAGCATATTGTAATAACCATTTCATTAAGGGATTAGCATTTCATTACTTAGCAATAAACATTTCATCGTGTCAGGAATTAGCATGTTCTTAAACAGGAGCAAAACATTTCATGAGGCTGGGGTAAAACAACTCCGTAATCTGAAGTAAACCCTTCAGTAATCACTCTGTGCAGAAATAAACACTTCCTCATGCCAGGGTAAACGTCTCCTTAATCAAGAAGGACATTTCATTGGGAAATAACCATTTTAGCAGGAATTCAAAACCATTCCATTACTCAGCACTAAATATTTCATTAGGCATTAACAACCAGCTCATCAGGCAAGGATGAGCATGTCATGAGGCAAGAGTACACATTTCATCAGGCCAGAATAAACATTTAATTAATCCCGTTAAGCAAAGGTAAAACATTTCATCAAATAACCAGGAGCAGTACTATTCTTTTAGGGTACAGGCAATATTTCATTCAACAAGGCACACATTTCATCAGGTAAGTAACCTGCTCAGTAGGCAAATCAATCAACTTCTCACGAAAAAAGGGTGAACATTTCATTAAGCTCCTTAGCAGGAATAAACTGGTCATTAGACAGGAAGAAACAGTTCATTTCCCAGCAATAAGCCTTTCATTGAGCAAAGATACATTGCCTCCGTTAACAATGAGTATCATTCATCAGGGCCTAGTGTTACCTGATATTCAACTCTGCTAAACTCAGGCCCCAGAGGTGTCTTTCGGGGCTCTGGCCCAGTTCCAGTACTTGAATGGGCCGATTGGGGCCAACGGGGCCCAACTACAGCCGTCCCCAGGGGTGGGGCAAACTCGGGCCGCCTACGGGCTTCCGCCCGCTTCCCCGGGGGTTTACCTCTTGCTTCAGGCCTAGTCATCCCCTTGTGGCGGTTTGGTGAGCCCGGGCTCCTTTCAGGGCCCTCCGGTGATTGGCGGGCCGGTCGGGTAAGGGGGAGGGCTCGTGCTCCTCTCGGAGCCCTCCGATGGGTTCCGCGCTGTTGGGGACCGGCTATGGGGCACTGTAGGGCTACATGGGGCCCCACGCTGGTAGATGTGGGCTCTCAGGCTCCTACGAGCCCTCCGGGGTCTCAGTAGGCTGTTCCTGGACCTTCCATGGCTTCCACGGCCCGGGAACCAATCAGGAGGAGGCTGGTGGGAGGCCTTGACCACAGCGGCCAATCGCGGAGCTGCTCCATGGGGCGTGTCAATTGAAGCCAATGGCTGCATGGCTGTGGGCGGGGGCGCGGCCAATGAGGCGGCCAGGGCGCCCCCATCACGTGGGGTGAGTGTCCCGGCCTCCAAGGCCTAGTGCGGCCTGAGTGGAATTCGCGGCGGCCTCCTCACAGCTCCAGGGGCTGCCGCGGGAACTCCACACGTTCGGACCAGGCGCGGCCCACAGCAACACGGCAGCGGCCCTCTCCTGGCACCGAGGGCCGCCGGGGGCAGACAACAGCGCTTTGCGCCCGGCGCTTCCCAAGGGTTGTGGCGGTGAGTACTTCAGGGAGCGCTGCGAAGGCGCAGCAGCGCTCCGGGGGCACAGTACTTATCCCGCACCGCAGGCCTAGCGCTGGAAGCGGGGACAGGCCCACATGTGGCAAGCAGGCGGCGCTCTATGAGAATAGCGCCTCGGGGCACAGCACTTCAGCAGGCGACAGGGGTGACAGCGCTGGGCAGAGATAGCGCCTGGGGCAATCAGGGTCGGTAATGCCAGCAAGGTGGCAGTCCCAGCAGTTCAGGGCTAGCGCTAAGAAAGGTGAGTGCTTCACCGGTAGGCCAATTCACTTCAGGTTTAGGCTTGTTAACAGTCCAGGCAAGGCAGGACAGCAGAGGGGATGATGCAGGACAGCGCAGGGGCAGGGACAGAGGGGACAGAGATGGCACAGCCCAGTACCTGGTTGATCCCCAGTAGTCCTGTGGTAGTTAGGTTTCTTCTTGGCACTTGATGGCTCCTGCGCCCTTTGTAGATAGCAGTTTCTTGGTTTCTTGAAGGGGGGTGTTGAGTTGAAGGCTGCTGACAGGATTCCTCATGAGGTCACTGCAGGTGGTCCCTGGGTTCCCCTCCCGCCGGGCCAGATCAGTGGCTAGTTCAGTGTTTCTCACACAGCTTGGTGGGCAGCGCCTAAACCCTGTCACCCCCAGTGGCATAGGTTCTTGACTAGGCCCTACCGCCTAAGTCTCCTGCATAGGGTCCCCCAGGTCAGTGATGCCCCAACTGACTAAAAACTTTCCTCTTTTCTTTATATAGGCCCAGGTCAGGTGACCACTCTCTAAGGCGGCAAACGCAGACCCCGCCTCTATTCTAGAAGGTTCCAGGAGCTTCCCTACTCCAGCTATGGGCAGGCAAGGCAGGCTGGTATGGCAACAATGTTTAAGGGTTCCAGCCAGCTCCTGGCAACTAGGGTGCTACTAGAAAGGCCACGCTGCAGTAGCAGGGGCCTATGGCAGCCATGTTGGAAGTAGAGAGCACCTGCATTAGCATTGACTTTAACATTACACAGGGCATCTCAACCTTCCAGGGCCTATACAACTTCGTTACGATGGGGGGACATCCTGAATTAGGGGAGCAAAAAGCGGAAAATTTCAGGGAAAAGGGCCAAGTCCAACAAGATGGTACCTCAAGCGAGAACACAAAGGGCCGGCTCACGGAACACGCATGGAGTGTAGGCTAGCAATCTTCAGTGGAAAAGGTGCTTGTGGTCTGGGCTACAAGTAACCCAATGTACAGCCTTAGGGGACATTCAGAAGCTAATGCACTTGCAAATGTGCACGGTGTCCAGGGGTTCCAGTTCCACCGTACCCACGAGGGCGACAGGTCTTAGCTTTGCTGGGGCCTCAGTTCAGCCTCTGGGAAGTCTGTAAACCCACCTCATGTGTTGCAAATACTTTGGAGTCCGGCTGGAACTTCGGAGATGCCAACCGGTCAGATGCATCTTTGGTGCCTGCCAAGCAGTGGAGTGAGATTCTTCTTTCATCTGGCATTGTGCAGATCATTGAGGTTCCTGAATTCAGTTTCTGAGTTTCGTCCAGGGATATCTAAGGTTCCTTCTTTATACCCAACGAAGGGGATGGACTAACTCGGGGGACCCACCTATGGGAGGGTTTGGAAAGAGGGGTGGTTAAACTAATTAACCTTTGTCCGGTTTCGCACCAGAGCAGGGGCTGGTAGCCCCTGCAACCGGTTTGAGCTGGACTATGCACAGGGACACCACATGTGCCCCCAGTGCAGGACTTCAGTGTAATCCACTAAGGCCTGTCTGGGAGGTGGTAACACCTCCCTGTGACAGGAAACCTATTGTTCAGACCTCCCCTGCCAGAGTTTTGATTAGCAGCAGGAGGCCAGACTTGTGTCTGTCGCTGGCAACATCCATTTTGTGATGCCAGGGCTCTGTTAGCTGGTACCGGGTATACCGGTGCTGTCATGTCCCTCCCTCTAGAAGGGTGGGATCCTACTCCCATACCAGTTACTGGTGTGGGGGTATGATTCCAAGGTGTTTGACACCAAATACAACATGTTTCCGTGCAGCCATCCCAAAGTTAGCATTTACCGCGAGGTTATAATGCACTTAAGTGTATATAGTGAGGCTCCATCACAGACAATCCCGGAGAATAGATTCGAAAGGTTGCAGAGGGGCTCTACTCATGCCTGAGCACCCTCTCACATACAATCAAGCACCCTGCCTTCAGGATTGAGAAGGCCTGCCATAGGGGTGACTAATAGGTTTATATGTGCAGTGATAGGGTGAGATATATACTGAGCCTATATCTCAGTAAGGGGTGCATACACCACCTCACTCAGGCTGCAGTAGCAGTCCTGTGGTGACACTTTGGAAGGCTTCCCAGGGGTGGCATAATACATGCTGCATCCCCTGGTAGGCCTCTGGTGTACCTATGCCCTGGGTACATAGTATACCATATACTAGGGACTTATAAGGGTACCCCAGAATCCAATCTGGAGTGTACCTAAGGTACATGGAATCAATTTGGAGAGGAAGCAGCTAGGCTGGGGCCCTGGATAGCAAGGCCCCAGCCAGACTCAAGTCGAAAAACAGTGAAACATCAGCAAAAAGTGGGGGTAACCATAAGAAGCAGATGCTACTCTCCTACAACATGCTTGACTCAGACTAGTAAGCAGTACATAATAGTTTTTGGAGGTGGAAAAAAGAGGTGAACCATCCCACATGCGACATTGTATTATAACCAGAATCACAAAAGTGTAACATGAGGTCTGCATATATAAAATATAAATAACATTTGCCAAAACCCAATAGAATAACAAACACAGAATAATGAAATAGGCACGAAGGAATAATAAAAACTCTTAATAAACCTCAATAAAATGAGGCCTACCTTAAGAGAACAGACGGCGAAGGATCGCTTGACCAATGGCAATATCTGTCTTCTGCAAGTTATTCAGGCAGTATAAGGTATGGATGTCCGTCCATGTTGCTACCCTGCAGATGTCGGGTAGAGACACTCCGGCAAACAGGGCCAAGGACACTGTCATCTTCCTAGTGGAATGGGCAGTCACTTTGGATGTAAGCGGGCATCCCGCTCTTTCATTGCAGTAAAGTATAGTAGAAGAAACCCAATGTGCAATTGAAGCTCTAGTCAAAGCATGACCCTTCCTAGGGGCAGAGAAAGTGATGAGGAGTTTGGTGGATTTACGAAAAGGTCTTGACTTTTGAAGTTAAAACTTCAAACATCGTTTGATATCCAAGGAATGGAGAGCTCTCTCTGCTGGTATTGACAGAGCATGAAAAAATGAATGCAGGACTACAGGTTTATTCAGGTGGAACATGGTAGATACCTTGGGGATGAACGAAGAATTAGTGTAGAGCACCACTCTGTCCTGCTGGAATTGAAGGTAAGGTTCCGCTGCTGTGAAACTTGAATTTCACTAATATGTCTAGCAGAGGTGATGGCTTAGAGAAAAGCCACCTTCCAAGAGAGGTATTTCAAATCACACTTGTGAATTGGTTCAAATTGTGATTTCATGAGGTGAGAGAACACAATGTTCAATTGCCAGAGCACTGGAAGAAGTCGAACTGGCGGGTAGGCTCTA
The DNA here is from genome assembly GCF_964261635.1 of Lissotriton helveticus. Taxonomy (NCBI): domain Eukaryota; kingdom Metazoa; phylum Chordata; class Amphibia; order Caudata; family Salamandridae; genus Lissotriton; species Lissotriton helveticus. The sequence continues at coordinate 1,674,783,849 of NC_136069.1, read as the reverse complement.
AAAAGACATTTCATAAATTCTTTCACTAATCTGCAGGAACATAGGGATGACTGGTTTGAACATCTCCTACACCTTGAAATTGCAGCCAAATTAACTTTAATCTAAGAATGAGAAAGGCCAGCCTTGGCCAGACATAAGAGATATGGCAAAACATTCTCCGGAGGAGAAGAGAGTGGACTGCAGGAGTGTTTTGCACACCGGGAGCAGAATCTTTTCCATTTGGCTGAGTAACACTTGACAGTAGAGGGAGCACGGACCTCGCTGAGAAAGGAATGGCACTCCTCAGAGATAGTTAAATCACCAAATTCCATGTGGTGAGGAGCCAGGCCGACAAGTGTAGAGACTAAATCTGTGGATAAACCACGTGGGCTTGGTCCATGGAAAGTAGACGTTTCGAAGGATGTAGCCGTATTGGAGAAGGCTCTGATAGGCGAAACAGGTCTCTGAACAAGTATTGCCTTGCCCACACCGGGGCAATGAAAATGATGCAGTAAGACTCCCATTTCATCTTCTTTAGAACCTTAGGTATTAGTGGGAATGGAGGGAACGCATAAGCAAAAGCCCCTACCCAGGAAAAATGGAAGATGTTCCCCAGAGAACCTGGATGGGGAAAACTGCTGGCATAGAATTCACATTTATTGTTGAGAAAAGTAGCGAACAGATCCAGGGTTGGCGATCCCCATCACTGCACAATTTTTTCCAGCTGAAGGACATCCATCTCCCATTCGTGACACTGCTTGGTACCAGTGGCGGCTACCCCATTAAGGTGTGGGGGCGTCGCCCCACTGCTTTCTCACTGTGCAAGAAGGCAGAAACATAAAATGTTAAAACTACCATTGTATGTTTCTGCTTTTCGCACTGTGGAGTGTCAGGCGGTCCTGCTGGAGGGGCAAGGGGGGACTGGCTTTGCCCACTGTTGTGGGTACTGACTATTTAGTCGGCCCCAGGGCCGAACAAAGCAGTCATGTGCACTCCCCCTGTATCTCTATGTAGGCTGCTGCATGCCGCCTACATAGAGAAAATGGCCTGGCTGGAGCACTGTCTGCTGCGACTCACCAATCACAATGCTGCCATTGCAGGTTTGTGATTGGATTAGGGGAGCCGGAGGAGGGAGGCTGCCTACGTGCCAGGACTCCAGAGTTTTAGGAGCTGAGGCTGCGGCGCGGTTGCAGAGAAAGGTACGTTTTTTATTGTATATAGATTACCACCCCTCCCCGCGGGAACCTACCAGCCCGTTTTGCCAGCCGCGACTGTCATGACGGACACATTGGCCTACGTCTACCAAGCATAGCAGGTCGGGCTACTTTGCCTGATGTTAAATTGTCTGGCATGAAAGCCAGGAGGTGGGTGCACTTCCGAGCCACATTACTCCTGCTTTGCATGGATTATCAGGGGTCAAATGTCCTTTTACATGGTTTGTGTTACTCAACTTTACACAAGCCTCCTACGGGCAACAAAGGAGTAAATCTTGGCCATAGGGTTTACATGTGAGTCAACACGGGGCGGTACTTCACAATATTTTACAGGTAGAGTTATTTTGTATTATAGCGTTGGTAGGATCTCTGTGTAATTCACAGCCCTACCCACTGTAAAATCCCCCTCATGGCATGGGCTCCATTGCTTTGCTTAGTCAGATAAACTGCCTGGCCTCATAAAACAAGAATTCTGCCAGGAAATATGAAACTAATATCAGGGGTTGTCTGACACAAACACGCATTCCTCAAATACTTTTATTTATGAAGCATTACATTAGTAAAAGAATTGTAATTGCGAGAGATAGGATTAATTACACACAAGTTTTTTCAGCGTTTAACTTTCCCTAATGAATTTAAGTACTTGCTATAGTCCCGAGCCCAATGTTCCCCCGTTTACACTAGAAGAAGCGGATACATTTACTAATCAGTTAGCAAAACACTGGCCAAATACAAAAATCATAGGTTTCCCCTCTCAGGCGCATGCTGGGTCAGCATCATGTTAGACAATTCAAATGAATGCCCTTCTAACACACTTTTGGAAAAGTGTCCTCAGGGGTGCCAGCCGCGTGAACAACAGCAGGTAACAGGGTGAGTCTCCTCAAGATATGACTTTAATGTTAAAAAAAAGTTATTTTCCTAAAATACATTGGTCTATAGTGAATTTGAGGGGAAGATGGGATAATACAAACTGTTTTTATATTCATAAAAAGTGAAAACAGAGCCAACACAATAACATCAGAGTGGTCTGAAACACTGGAGCCAAGGCGGCATTGTATGTTACCTGACTACGGGCTCCCTGGGGGCAGAGGGGAAGAAATGCCCCTAGCGCTTGGTAACCCCACTCCAGGGTGTATTTCTCTGGCAAAGGCCTCTTTCCCCGAGCAGGCGGTTGTGGGGGTGCTGTAGGCCAGACCTCCATACTGAACGGGATATGCAGTGGAGAGGCTCGCCCTGACCAGCCACTCTCTTCCCTGGGTTTTTGCCGGGAGGTGCTTCGATCAGCCAAGCGCTTCCTTCCCAGGTGTGGGTGCAGGTTGCCTCGGCTCTCTGTGGGCCCACTTGTCTCTCCTTTCGTTAGAACATGAAGGGTGGCATGTGGACAAACGCGTACAAGCTGAAGGTGCCCTCTCTCTGGTTTAGCGACCCCCTCTCAGGGGTGTGTGCAGCAGGTGGGAATGGTTTTTGTCCAAGTTTGTCATGCACTAGACTGTGTGCACCAGCAGGCAGGGAAGGTAACACTAGCTTCTTGTGTACCGGGAGTGTGCACCACCAGGCAGGGAAGATTCTCTGTACACCAGCTTCTTGCGAATGGGGAGTGTGCACCAGCAGATCCGGACGGCTCTTTGTGCACCAGCTTGTTGTGCACGGGGAGTGTGCACAGCAGGTCAGGAGGGCTCTCTGCACACTGGGTTGTGAGCACCAGCCGACAGGAGAGACCCGGGACTCTGTGTGATGTGAGGCAGCTGTCTGCTGGGCCAGCTCTCATCAGCAGCCTCTCTCTGTGAGCCCCGTGCGTCTGCCGGGATGCATTCAGCTCTCCACGACCTGTTGGTGTGTTTGTGACAAACCACCCATGATTATTCCAGGTGTGCACAAATCTTAGCATGCATAAAACTTTTATGGGAGAACCGGAAGTGCCTGTGCTGGAGAAATAAATAAGTAGCCCTCTTTTAGGGCCGTACCATTTCATGAAAGAACATGTGTTGAATATCAGGCAGTACATGTATTAATATTAATCTAACCCCCCATATACAATCTGCTATAAACTACCAACAGAAAGTCAAATTATGTCTTCTCACTGCCCCCATGAAATCCAAGGCATTTGTTTATTGAATGGTTGTTTGTGCATTTCTGATTGGATATAATGGATTTCTGCTTCCAAAGTGACAGAAAAGTCATATAACTTTTGGTGCCAGATTTATATGCATTGTAACAATGAGTGAACACATTTGCACTTGGAACTGGGCTATCTGTCAACAGTGCTAATGGATCATGATTGTTAATGTCAAATTAAGAGAAGGTCGTCTCAGATATAGGTCTTTGTTTTTTTGTTGTGTGTAAGGATGAGCGGTCCACTGTGGTGTTGTTGTTGAGCTGGGTGGTCAGTTGTCCATTTCCGGCCTTTGCAGGTACTTTACCCACAGCATCTCTTGCCGAGTCTCTCTAGCAGTGATGCAGTATTGTGCAGCAGAATGGGTGACATCATGTTCGAGCTGCCGGTTTAAGTTGGTTTGGTCAAGGACATGTACTGTTTGTTGAGCTTGCAGTGCTTTGCCTGCTGTCTGGCTCTGGTGCCTTGTTATCAGACCTCAGAGGGGTTGACACCTTCCTGCTTTCGCAAATTTTCTTGAAAATGTACCATTTGTCCACTCTTTTTTGGAAATTTTGCCGGGGGAACCCCCTGAACCCTCCATAGGTGGTTCAGGCTTGCTTGCTACGCTCGCTCGCCGCAGTGAACTACAACATTTGTTTTATGCCACACCACTTTCAAATGTCACCAGCTGCCACTGCTTCGTATCTCTGCTGAGCAAATCGGCACACTCGTTTAACACCCCTTGAACGTGCTGGACTTGTAGGGAAATAATGTGGTGAATCAGCCAATTCCAAATTAGCTCTGCCAGACGAGAGAGCTGAAGATCTCGTCCCTCCTTGTTTCTGCAGATAGAACATGGTGGTTGTGTTGTCCATGCAGATGAGAATCAGCGAACCCTTTATCCTTGGTTGGAAGGAATGGAGCCCTTTAAAAACTGCCTTCAGCTCCAACAGGTTGATGTGGCATAAAGACTCCTTTTTCAACCACCTCCCTTGGATCTGAAGTTCCTGGAGGTGAGCTCCCCATCCCTCCATGGAAGCGCACATTGTCATTATCATCAAAGGCTTTGGTGGAAGGAAGGATAGATCTTGTAAGAGATTCTTCTTAATGTCCACCAAGACATTGCCCTGATCATCTGAGGCATGATTGACACAGTGTCATGGAAGGAGCCGCAGGCTTGGATCCATTGGGCGTCGAGTTGCTCCTGAAGAGGTCTCAACTGCAATCGACAGTGAGGGATCAATGGGTGTGACCATGGTTGAAAACATCAAACCCCCATATGTCTGATGAAATGGAGTTCCATTAAACAAAGAATTTGGAGCAGTTTCGAGCAAAATGTAGGGGGACTGAGGTGACGGGTGCTTGATACTTCTTATTGCCTTCAGCCTGCATCATGGGAATTCCCTCAGATTGCGGGAAATCTTCATGCTGGAGCCCTTGCGCAGTTCGGTGCAGGTGTCTGACAAAAGGACTGAGCAGAATATTGAGGTTGGAAACTTTGTTGGTAGTAGGGCTGAAAATGCTGCTGGAGCTGGGGCTGAGATATAAATTGGCCCCTTCCTCGAAAAGAGGAGAACCTCTTCTGTTGCAGCTTGGCTAAAGATTTTGCTGTATCTGTGTCAGATTTGATAGCCTGAAGTGCCTCATCCACATGTTAATCAAACACTGCAGTGCCTGATATCAGCCTAAAGGCAGTAATGAACAAGTTACTTACCTTCGGTAACGCTTTTTCTGGTAGATACAATATCTGCCTGTGGATTCCTCACCTTGTGAATATCCCCCTTGCGTCAGCAACATTCGGAATTTTTCTTCGTAGCACGCCGGCGTGGATGACGTCACAGGAGCACGGCATCGCGCGCGACTCCGTCTGACGTCACCGACTCCTTATTAGACCCACGTCGGCGTGATGACGTCAGTTCCACCCTTTTTTACGTGCCTTCGAGGCACCCGGACGGACTAAAGACAGCAACTATGCAAATATACAATGTACACAGTACATACAAATCAAAATCACACACAAAGTGCGCAGCAAAATTAGCAAAATAGCAGAAAATATACACACATAAAAACCAGGTATAGCAGAGTGGACAACGTGGAGGCGGGTGGGCATGTGAGGAATCCACGGGCAGATATTGTATCTACCAGAAAAAGTGTTACCGAAGGTAAGTAACTTGTTCTTCTGATAGATACATCTGCCGTGTGGATTCCTCACCTTGTGAATAGTGTCCCACAGCAGTCCCTACTCCCGGAGGAGGGTGTCCACTCTGCTATACCAGGAAATCTTGGAGAACAGAGCGCGCGAAGTGGCCATCCCTCATCACCTCGGTATCCAAGCAGTAGTGCTTCGGGAAAGTGTGGAGGGAGGCCCAAGTCGCGGCTCTGCAAATGTCCTCAACAGGAACACCCCTAGACAAAGCAGATGTTGCAGACTTTGCTCTAGTTGAATGTGCTCTAATACCCTCAGGAGGGTCCTTACCCACCAAGGAGTAGCAAATCTTGATGCACAGGATTATCCACCTGGAAAGTGTGCGCTTGTGCACTGCTCTGCCCTTCTTACAGCCAGCAAAACCAATAAACAGCTGGTCATCCATCCGGAAGTCTTTAGTTCTGTCCAGATAAAAAGACACCGCCCTCTTAGGGTCCAGACGGTGTAGTCTCTCTTCCTCCTTAGGCGGGTGAGGGGGAGGATAGAAGGTAGGAAGGGTAATGGACTGTCCTAGATGGAAGGGAGTTACCACCTTAGGCAGAAAAGCAGCCCTGGTCCTAAGAACCAGTCTTTCAGCATGAATGGTCAGGAATGGGGGCTTAGAACTAAGAGCCTGAAGCTCACTCACCCTCCTTGCCGAGGTGATTGCAACCAAGAAGACCGTCTTAAAAGAAAGAAGTCTCATGGGACACTTGTGCAAGGGCTCGAAGGGAGAACCCATCAAATAGGTCAGCACAAGATTTAAATCCCAATTAGGAACAACAAAAGGAGTAGGAGGGAATCTATTAGTGAGTCCCTTCAAAAATCTTAAAACCACAGGAGACTTAAAAAGAGAAGGCTGATCCGGCAAACAGAGAAATGCTGACAAAGCCGAAAGATACTCCTTGACCGTGGCAACGGCAAATCCTTACTGCGCCAAAGAAAGAGCAAACTGCAAAATGTCAGACAAATGAGCCTTTAAAGGGTCAACATCCCTCTCCCTACAGCAAGAGACAAATTTAGACCACCTATACGAATAAATGGACTTAGTGGAGTCACGCCTGCAGAAAGAATGACATCCACCACATCGTGAGGGAGAGAAAAAGAATTCAAGTTGCCCCGGTAAATCTCCAGGCATGAAGGTGTAATGTCTGGAGGTGGGGGTGTAGAACCTGCCCCTCCATCTGAGAGAGAAGGTCTGCCCTGTGAGGGAGACGGAGCGGCGGGTGAGAGGAGAGGTGGAGAAGGTCTGTGTACCACACCCTTCTTGGCCAATCCGGGGCGACCAATATGACTTGGGCCCGGTCCTGGCGAATCTTCCTCAGAACCCGAGGAATCAAGGGTATGGGAGGAAACGCGTAAAAGAGTTGATCTTTCCAACTCAACTGAAACGCGTCCCCCAAAGCTACTTGCATCGGAAACTGGAGACTGCAGAATGACAGGCAGTGAGCATTCTCGCGAGTGGCGAACAGGTCCACCCGAGGAGTCCCCCACATCTGAAAGATGTCGTGAACCACCTCCGGGTGAAGCCTCCACTCGTGGTCGGCAGAAAACTGCCGACTGAGACTGTCTGCACGAACGTTCAGAACTCCGGCCAGATGATTTGCCATCAGACAAATCTGGTGATACTGAACCCAGGACCAGAGATGCAGAGCCTCTCTGCAGAGACACTGCGACCCTACTCCTGCCTGCTTGTTGACGTACCACATCGCGGTCGTGTTGTCCGTCAGGACCTGAACCGACTGACCGCGAAGGGAAGGGAGGAAGGCCTTGAGCGCCAAACGTATCGCCCGCAATTCTAGAAGGTTGATATGAAGCAACCTTTCCTCTGGAGACCAAAGCCCTTTGACCTCCCGGTCCCCCAGATGAGCACCCCACCCGAGAGTGGATGCATCCGTTATCACTGTGGCCACTGATGGAGGAAGTTGAAAAGGCTTTCCTTGTGACAGATTGCCTTCCACACTCCACCAAGACAGATCCGCTGCAGTTTCTCCCGAGATCCTCACTGACTCCCTGAGATCTCCGTTGTGCTGATACCACTGCCTGCGGAGGCACCACTGGAGTGCCCTCATGTGCCAGCGTGCATGGTTGACCAACAGAATGCAAGAAGCCATCAGACCGAGCAGACGAAGAACCTTCAGGACTGGAACAACCGCTCCATTGTAGAATAAAGGAATCATTTCCTGTATGTCGCGAATCCTTTGAGGAGGAGGGAATGCACAACATACAGTAGTGTTCAGTACCGCACCTATGAACAGGTTGCGCTGGGAGGGCACCAGGTGAGACTTGGGTACATTTATCGAAAAATCCACCCTTTGCAACAACTGAGTTGTCTCTTGCAGATGATGAAGCATATTCTCCGGCGACTCCGCCTTGATCAGCCAGTCGTCTAGATAGGGGAACACAGGAATCCCCAATCTTCTGAGATGCGCAGCCACCACTGCCATCACCTTGGTGAAAACTCGAGGCGCAGTAGTAAGCCCAAAAGGAAGGACCGCAAACTGGTAGTGCTGCGATCCCACCGTAAAACAGAGATACTTCCTGTGCGACTTCAGAATGGGGATGTGAAAATACGCATCCTGCAAGTCGATCGACACCATCCAGTCTTCTTCCATCAGCGCTTGAAGAACCTGTGCAAGTGTGAGCATTTTGAACTTCTCCTGTTTGAGATAGAGTTTCAAAATCCTGAGGTCCAGGATTGGCCGAAGCCTGCCATCCTTCTTGGGTATCAGGAAATACCGGGAGTAGCACCCCTGACCCCTTTCCTGCTCTGGAACCACCTCTATCGCACCTTTTCGGAACAGTGCCAGGACTTCTTCCTGCAGGAGAAGAAGGTGGTCCTCCGAACAATAACCTTGGCAAGGAGGGTAATTGGGAGGGAACTCCTGAAAAGGTAGTGCATACCCATTCTCTACGAGATGGAGAACCCAAAGATCTGATGTAACCGATTCCCAATCCCGTAGAAAATGAGTAAGCCGACCCCCTACCGGACCCACATGATCCAGAATGGTGGATCTAGGGCTGCTTTGCTGATGTAGGTGGGGGTTGGGTATTATTGGAGGAAGTAGAGGAAGAGGAGACTTGACGTCCACGTCCACGACCCTTCTGTCTACCTCTATAAGATTTGTACAGAGAGGTTTTGTTGCTGCTGCTGTTGTTGCTGGCCTTGTCTGAAGGGACGAAAGGAGGATCTACCAAACCCTCTAAACTTCTTAGTGGTAGAACCTCTTGCCTGGAGACCCAAAGATCTTGCAGTAGCCCGGCTATCTTTGAATCTTTCCAAAGCTACATCCGCCTTCTTCCCAAAGAGGCCTGTCCCATCAAAAGGTAAGTCCATCAAAGTGGATTGAAAGTCTGCCGAAAAATCAGAAGATTTTAACCACGCAGCTCTTCTGGTGGCAACAGTGGAACCCATAATTCTGGCAACAGAGTCCGCTGTATCCATGCCACTCTGAATGACTAAGCGGGCAGCAGCTTGAGTGTCGGAGACTACCTGATTAAAGTTCTTTCTATCATCCTCAGGAAGCTTAGATGACAGTTGCTTCACAGAGTCCATCAAAGCATGTACATACCTCCCTAGCAGACAAGTAGCATTAGTAGATTTCAAAGCCATGCTACTTGATGAGAAAATCTTTTTAGCAGATTGGTTCAATTTTTGTGAGTCTTTGTCTGCTGGCACTTGAGGAAACGAACCTGCCGACCTGTTGGAACAACCGGCCTGTACCACCAAGCTCTCAGGAGAAGGATGTGAAGAGAGGAATTCAGGGTCACCAGGAGCCACTCTGTAACGTCTCGCTACAGATCTAGAAACTGCAGGAGCAGTTAAAGGTCTTTTCCAAACTTCCATTATTGGTTCAGTCAAAGCCTCAGTAAATGGAAGTGTAGGCTCAATAATGGATGAGGGAGAATGCAAAACCTCTGTAAGGATATTAGGTTTGTATTCCACAGTAGGTAAGGTTAGATTAAGAAGATCTGCAGCTTTCCTAATTACAATGTGGTAAGGTGCCACATCCTTTGATGGAGCATCAGAAACTGATGGTAAACCCCACTCAGGAGAAAGTTCTAGGCCACTGGCACTATGAAGGTCTTCAAAACAATCTCCCTGATCCAGAAGCTCACCTTCCTCGACTTCAGGATCATCATATTCCTTTTCTTCTAAAAGACGCTGAGCTCTACGTCGCGACCATTCTATACGAATCGAAGTCGATGGATCCGGTAACGACTCCGATGGAGCCGGATCCGACGTCGAGCGAGGAGCTGGAGCAGCAGGAGGATGAGAATCACGAATCGGCGTGGTATTTCGATTGGATTCACGAGGTCGATCCGGAGTCGGCGAAGCCGTATGCGGAGTCGATGACCTCGGTGGAGCTGTACCGAGCCAAGGTGTATAAGGCGCCGGCATAAACGGCATAAAGGGAGCCGGGGCGTAAGATTGAGGAATGCCCAAATTGAAAGACAATGGACCCACGGGACCAACTGGTGCGCCGGTAGGGTACATAGCTCTATTATAGACCCCAAACATCGCATTAAGAAAATGTGAGGGGTCTTGTCCCGGACCAGGAAAAGGAGGATACGAACCAATCGGCTGTTCCGGAGGAGGTCATTCCGGTATCGGTTCATCCTGTCCTTCGAGATTTTCAGGGACTTCCACTGGAGTCTGAGCTCGAGGAACTTCTACTTCAACCTCATGATCCGAAGAGTGATGAGATTCCGGATCAGGTTCTTGTTCCGGAGTCGGGGAACCTTGAAGAGATTGTAAAATAGAAGGAGAAACGAAGTCCTTATGATGTCTTCGGGATTTTTTCTTAGAATCCGAAGAATCTTTACCAGAATGATGTCCAGAACTAGGTTTCCTCCTCTTGTGTTTCTTCCTCGAAGAACCTGAAGCATGACCCGAAGCCGACTTGGATCCGGACCTCGATCTCTCTCTAGACCTTGACCTTCCTCTGGATCTCGACCTCCAAGCCGACTTCGACCTCGACTTCGAACGCGACTTCTGTCTCGACTTCGAGCATCTCGACGTCGACCTCGATGATCTTTCAGCTTCTCTTCCCTTTACTTTCGCTAGAAGAAGTTTAGCTTCACGTTCACGCAAAGCCTTAGGATTCATTTTGAAGCTGGATCGACAGTTTTTAACGTCATGGTCTGATCCTAGACACCATAAACAATCACCATGAGGATCGGTGATCGACATCATGCGAGCGCATGACCCACATTGTTTGAATCCTGTCTTCCTCGGCGACATTCTCGACGAAGAAGGAACAATCAAAGATGAAACAACAACACTATAATAGTAGAAGATACTAAGTATCGCAGAAGATCCCAGAAACCGTTAGCGTCGACGACGCGGAAAAAAAGGGAACTGACGTCATCACGCTGACGTGGGTCTAATAAGGAGTCGGTGACGTCAGACGGAGTCGCGCACGATGCCGTGCTCCTGTGACGTCGTCCACGCCGACGTGCTTCGAAGAAAAATTCCGAATGTTGCTGACGCAAGGGGGATATTCACAAGGTGAGGAATCCACACGGCAGATGTATCTATCAGAAAGAAATGTCCATCGCCACATCGTGGCTTCTGATGAGGCTCTCTCTCCCTCTGAAAGTATATATTTTGCTTCCTTCTTTGTGTCTTCAGGCAGAAATTCCAGAAAAGGAAAATTGCCCAACCACATCTGCCTATCGTACCTCCCAAGGATGGCCATGGCATTTGAGACTCTGATGGCTGTAGCCGCCAGCGCACAAAATCTCTTCCCAATATTGTCCAACAGACGCCCTTCCTTGTCCGGCAAGTTGGTACATGGTGAAGCAGGGCTCTTAGATCGCCTTTGAGCAGCCTGCAATATTACAGAATCAGGCTTTGGATGGCCAATGAGATACGCAGGAGAGTCATCTGCCGTCCAGTACTTTTTGTCTAATTTTAGAATGACTGCTGGCACAGAAGCTGCATTTTTCATTAACTTAATGCCTTATTGCCATAAGAAGCTGACAATAGGGATTGCCCTAACAGAATGCTTAGTGGCAGCCTTGAAATCGTACAAGAAGCATTTTGCTTGCTTGACTGGCATGGGGAGGTCAAAGCGTTTCGACACCGCCTCGAGAAGGTCATGGAAGCCACCGATATCTGCTGGAGGAGAATCAGCCACTGGCAGCGTGGGAGGAGGTGTTATGTGTGCCACATAATACATCCATTTATCATGGACATCAGTATCCACTTGTATCTCCAATTCTTCCAATTGTTGGTCACCACTGTCTGATGCTCAAGCAGGAAGCTGCAGGGGAGGTAAGGACTTTTGTTTTGGCAGAGCAGGTGGAGTTTCTTGATCTGGAATAACAACAGGCTCCTCTTGTCGAGAAACTGCCTACTGAGCTACATTAGCCTCAGGGAAACGTTTATAGTAGTCACTTAGCACCATACGTAAGTCCGTGACCAGTGACACTGGAACGTTAATGGAGGGTTCCTGAGGACGGTCCTCCTCTTCTTGCTTATAATAGGGGTAATGTCCTTGAAAGGTATCCAAGCGCTGCATACCTGACCGTCTGTCCGAAAAGGAATATCCACCTTCCAAGTATGCAGGAGGGTCATGTGGTTGGTCTTCTTCCTCTGATTCATGGCAATTTACCCTCAGTTGAGATGGGCTGTATGCACGGCCATAAGGACCTTCATCCTCTGATTCTTGAAAATCCAGGAGGTGAGAAGGAGGCAGAGGAGACATTTTTAAAACGAACTGTACCAATGAAGGAATTGTTTTAGAGACTGGCAAGTCCATTTTCTTCGTTGATGAGATCGTCGAAGGGATCGTAGACAAGGTCCTCGACGGGATCGTCAACAGAGTTTGCGTCGATGGCATGGAAGTATCCGCCGACAAGTGTAGATGCGCGTCGATGATGCAGCACCCAACTAAACTGTCGAGAGCTTTGTCAAACTTTCTTACAGAAGCAGTCAACGACATCACATGTTCAGTCTTTGTTGACGCGTCAGCCGTCGTCGTCTTGACCATGCACATTGTCGATGTTGCTGAAGAAACCGTCGACGGAGTCCTCATTCCGACGGTCATAGGTGGAGAATACCTTGTCGACGAGCCCGTTGGTGAGCGGATTTTCAGTGAGGGAGCTTGTGGCGCAGGAGGAAGAGCAAAACCAGATTTTCTTTGGGCATGAGACAAGCCAGGCTGCTCCTTTTTCACCCTATTTTCCAAAGAAGACTCCTTGTTCTGAGATCTTTACTTTTTTTGATCTGTCTGGACAGAAGAAGGATCTTCTTCCTTCCTTTTTCTAGAGGAGGTATGAGGCCTCTCCTTACTCTCAGAGTCAGAATCTCTCACAGATTTTCTCTTTTGGAGCCAAATGAGAATTCTACCCTCATGATCCTTGAGGGATTTTGAGGAAAAAGTCCTGCAGTGCTTGCATTCGTTAGGTTTGTGATCTGGATAAAGGCAGTATAAGCCCTCTTTATGAGGATCTTCAGAGAAGAGCCCGGACTTTCTACAAGTCTTGCAGGGCCTAAACAACCCTTTTTTTAGACTCTGAGATTCTGCAGCAAATTTAGAAATAAAAGGGTGGATTCACTTTCTAGCAGCACCTCAGTTGAAGAGAAGGTTGAGGAAAGTTGAACAGTTCAATGTAGAAACACTTTAACTGGGCAGAGCTCAGGGAGACTCCCTAACAAACTACGCACAGTAAGAAATCTGGGGTATGCTTGCCCTGCAGGGGAAGGATACTCAAGGGTCTGTGATGTGATTGGTTGGAGTTTGAATGTTCTTTAATGAGGCTAACTGGTAACTAACTGCTATTTATTTTCAAGGAAGATTCTCCTTTTAGCTTTTATACTGCTATTTTACTGTTACCATGACGACGGGGTAGATTCAAGCCTGTGAATCTTTAAAAGATACAGTACTGGAGAACTGTAGATCTGCACTTAATTAGGCTTAATTAGGAAACCTATTGTCTTTTTTCATTTCTCCTACCTCTCAACCTGTACACCTACTGACCTGGCACTCATGATTGACAGTAGAAAATAAGCTTCCAAAGAAGACCTATTTTCTGTACTGTATTTAAAAATAAATAGGGACAGAAAAATAAATAGTTTTCTGTCTTTATTTATCTGTAAAAATAATTAGAAACGGAAAACTGGGAGCCCTAGATATAATTAATCTTCAGACAAGGACAAAGACAGAAGGAAAGAAAAAAAGAAGACTAGAGAATCATCATCAACCCTCTTCAACTCCAATCAGATCAACAATCTATAATCAGATAGCTAACATATTCATTAAAATCAATCCATACCAGCATAGCCCTGGTTGATGTTAATACCTTAAGATTCAAGGATCATATAAACCATTACTTCCCCATAGTGACTGGATCAAACCCTAGTCAGTCACTGAGGCCCAGATTATCTACAATCCAGTCTAACAAGGGAGACTAGATTCTTCTTCCCTGCCTTCTTGCCCCCTCCCCATACAATTATACAGAGCCTTCTCCAAATTATACATATTTAACAAGTGTTAACTTTTCCATGCTGTTGCTGTTAAAAGACATGCAATTGCCATGGAAATAAACACAAAGTACAGCTGACCCAGCATGGCTTTATCAAAGCCGAAAGCACCAAAGCTGGACTGATAAGCATATCAAATCCAAACAGCTTCTTCCAGAAGGCATCAATACTCTCCTTAAGTGACTGTAACCACCCACAGCCATAAAACACATGAACCATGCTGGTGGAATAAAAGTCATCAATAAGCAGGCAAAACTAATTTCCCATCGGATGGACCTTCAGGCTTTAAACACACCAACTGTCTTGCTTCCCTTGAATGTCTCATACCAGCCTGGGGTACCGCAATTCTATCTACTGGAAAACCTGAACGCAGTGGCACGGAAGAACATATTGTCTATGCGCCTTCTAGGCCTGTGCTCTACGGCCTCCTACAGATGGGCTCCTTCAAAGGAGGGGGGGCTGCAGACTGTGCTCATACCATAAAGAATCATGGCCGCACCTACTGTGTTGTTGCCCCGCTATGGATGGCCCCAGAAGGCATTTATTAAAACCTTTATTTTTAAAATGGGGCACTAGGTCATGCTGGGAGGCGACGGCTCTGTGTTTTACCTCCACAGACATTCAAGCACTTGCCAGGGTTGAAAAGTTTGTGAGACTCTTGGTAAATTTCTTTTCACCCTCCTCAGCTCCTACGCTTCCTGCCCCCCCCCCCCAAAAAACGTATTACTGACTTTTTTCGTCCCCTTGTCTAGCACCTCTTGTTCAAATCTTTTCATTTTTGGACTTCAATAGTAACTTAACACTGGTAGTTTTAAAATTGTTTTTAAATGTATAGATTTTTTAAAAACGACAGTGTATTTCTTCAGTTTTGTTTCTTGATGTGATAATTGTGCTCATATGGATATTTCACAGCAATGGTTTTAATTAACTGTGCTAAACAAATAAACTAAACTAAACTAAACTAAACCATCAAACTAAACTTGTCTCCTTCTTCTTGGGACAAAAATGATGGAAAGTGATTTATGGTTAGCAATGGAGCACCTTCTGATCATAACGTATATCAGCTCCACGTCCCATGATCTCTGAGCCCCCATTTCTACCATGACAGTCCCCCAAAAAGAATACTTTGTGGAACTTATTCCAATCCTTTGATGAAAGCTCCTTTTCTAAATTCTAACAGCTCTGAAACATTCGAGCTCTCTGCCATTACATTTCTTAAATGACATTAAAACGTCTATACTCCCACTCTCGACCAAGATAGAAAACACTTCTCTATTTCAAGGCACTATACCAAACTGCCTAAAGTCTGGGCAGGTAAACCCTATTTTGAAAAAACCTACAGCGGATCACATGGACCAGAACAATTTCTGCACAATCTCCAACATTCCGATTCTTGCAAAGCTCCTTAAAAATGTGTCCATGTCCAACTATGTAACCACATAGAACAATGCTACCCTTTAGACCAATTCAGATCTGGTTTCGGTCAGGGACAGAGTACTGAATCGGTGCTAACATACATAGTTGGTGCTAATAATGCTGGATCAGAATGAATCTTGCCTTCTAATCCTCTTGACCCCGCGTCAGCTTTCGATATTGTCAACCATGACAACCTCCAAGATCTACTAGAACATATGATGGGGCTATCTGGATGTGTCCTAAACTGGTTTGCCTCATTTCTCCAAAGCAGAACTCAAAGATTCAAGGTTAATCTGTCCTTATCCAATTCGACACCTGTACTATTAGGGGTCCCTAAAGGGTTCACGCTTTCGCCCACTTTCATTATCATGTTCATGTAGCCTCTTACGGGAATTCTAAAATTAACTATCATCCACCATCACATGTACGCCGATGACATCCAACTGTACCTGAAAATCCATTCCCTTGAAGATATCAGGTCTTTCAAAATAATTCTACAAGAAAAGAAAACTGGCTGGCCTGTAACCACCTCAAACTAAATGCCCTCAAAACAGAAGTTCTCATACTCGCCCCACCCAAATAGTAACTGCACATAGAAAAATGGATAAAACTGACAGCTTTTACCTGCTTACCTCATGGTATAGGCCCCACAAGATCACTGGGAATAATGCCAGAGAAGAACTTGAACATGCAGGAGCACATCTGTACAGCCACCAAAGGAGCAAAGTTCCAAATGAACATGCTAAGAAAAATAAAAAGTTTTCTCTTCTTTAACAAATTTAAGTCAGCTGTTCAAGCCCTAGTGATTTCCAGATTGGATTATGGAAGTGCAAACCTCTGCAGCCTACCTAGATCTAAGTTGGTTCCACTAAGGGCCTCTCTTAGGTCTGCTGTAAGGTTCATCCCAGGATCTTAAATAAACAAGCACATCACTCAATCTAAAATCACAAAACTGGATCCCATATGAGGCAAAGATACAGGTAAAAATTGCTTGCAAGACTCAAAAAGGGCTACACTTCAACACCCTGAGGTACCTTGTGCAAAACCTGGAGTTATCGGGCAGCTGCAGATCCTATAGAATTCTTTAAAAAGAAAACGTACAACCGTGCCTTCTCAGGTTTTCCTCCGAGAATTTGAAATGCCATGCCCTCTGAAGTTAGACTGAACCCCTCAACTGCATCATTTAAAAAGGCAACTAAAGTGTTATTGATAAACAAATTTCTGATCTGGAACTCACAAATTATACGCTCCTGGACCGTTATGGTGATGTATTTATAATAATATTTATCACTCGCTTGTTATGATCTTGCTTTGTTGATCTGTTGGGTTGGATCTTGAGCTGGTCTCTTGCTACAATTTGGGAGCTGCTACATCCGGTACAGTTTTTGATATGGTTGATGTTTGCTTTACTTATTTCCTATTTCATGAATATTTGCAAAACGTTCTAATACCCTCAAGGGTCTTATTAACGCTATATGAAAACTGCATAAATAAATACATCACACATGGGTGGAGGTAGTAAACCTTTTATGAATATCTGAAGGAATCAAATGTAACACTTGGATCACAAGTAGAGAAGGCAAGAGAGGTTCAAAGATGACATCCAGATAAAAAGCAGAGGAGGAGAGAGGGACTTGAAGAATACACCCTGCTTAGCAGGGAGGGATGAAAAGGAGGATTAAAGATAGAAAAGGAGAGATGGGGATCAAAAATAACACCCCCATCACAAGAGGAAATTAGAGAGTTTGCAGATAACACCATGATTAGAGACAGGGAAGAATAAAGAGAGAAAAAATATGAAAATGTAAGGCCAGGCAGAGAAAGAGAGAGAACAATTAAATATGTCAGCTAATTCACAGTCAAGGAAGATGAGGAAGAGATCACAGTTGATACCAGGTTAGGTGCAATAAACGATGTGGATGTATTCCACTTTGATCACAGGGATAGAGCACAATTCACTTAAGCAACTGAATCACAGACAGAAAAGGAGAGTAACAATCAAAGGCGATACCTATATGACAGTTTGAGAACACCAGAGAGGACTCAAATAAGACAGATAGATTACAGGCAGCGGAGGAGAGAGGGGTGAAAGATGACTCCAGAATTTGAGATGAGCCAAAGGGAGAGATGATAATCTGACCATAGGCTAAGAGACAGATGAGGAGAGAGGAACCACAGATTAGCGACAGAGATAAAAAGAGAAGGCTCAAGGATAACAATGGAATTACAGGCAAAGAAGGAGAGAGAGGAATTAGTGCTAACTCCTGGACCACAGTCAGAGAAGGAGAGCAAGGGGCCAGGTATTAGTGGCAGAGAAAAGAAAAGAGCAAAACACCCTGATTAAACAGATAAAACAAATACATAAGAGAGAAGCAACAAGTCAACATGAAAAAAGGAAATTTGACTTTCATAGTATGCATTAAAATGTCTCCTATCAAAGGAGCAGCATGCGTGGGGAAATGTCTCTCAGACGTATACCGAAAGATAAATAGGGATATGTAAAAAGGATTCATAAAAAGTGAATGAACCCTGAGCAGGATTCCATTTAGGATTAATTGCATTACATTGCACATTAGTATGGGCAGAACAAGTGAGCATGATGTCCATTTTCTGATTAGAATTTCTATCATTTAATTCATGCATAAGAAGAAAACAAAACTTTCATAACCTGATGCCCGTTCTTCAAACAGATCTGCCAAGGGTGTCATTGATTTTACATTGGCTATTTCCTTTTCCTCCTTGGAGAGAACTCTCAAGATCTTCCTGCATGCTAATGCCCCCGCAATACAGTCACTATGCTGCAACAGAGAAAACAAACAAAACACATGTTTAGCAGTGTAAGACATTTATTATCACTGTAGCTTCTTCATGATCTCAGCTGTAATTTCATTGTTGAAGCACACTAATTTAAAAACAAACCTGCAAAAGAACAGTGGGCATATCAGCAAGGGCGTTATCGCCGCTTTAGCGGCACTTTTTGCAGATAAAGTGGCGATTTCTTTTTTTATCGCCTCTTACCAAGCTGTCGCTAACAGCAGTTAGCGACAGCTTCCAGGTGATAGAGACCGGTTTGGGGCCCTCTTTGCATGTCAGCGATATTTATCGCTATTGACATGCAAAGTGGGCATACCCAAACAGGTAGCGACTGAAAGCAGTCGCTAACACAGCTATCGCCTATGAGCAATACCCGCAATGCGATAAATAAACGCACGCTAACCGCATTTAGTGCCAGGATTTAACACCTGGTAAAAACCTGACTTAGCCATTATAGTCAATGGGAGGTGGATTCTATGGCTAAGTCCCGACCTGACTATTAGCGAGATTTTCCTTAGCGATAGGAGTTTTATCGCTGGAAATCTCACGTTATTGATGGGATTCACCGCTATTGCTGGATTTTTTATCGCTGTGGAGATAAACGTTGGTAATACTGCGTTATCTCTGGGTAAAATCCAGCAACAGGAGGCGATTTTACGCAAATTGTTGCTCATATGCCCCACAAAGTGTGAAAATTAACAAAAGGTGCAAAAATTAACAAAAAGTGCATAGCTTAATCTGACACAGTGGGATGGTATGAATGCTACCAATCATGATAGACAGTAAGAACAAAATGTACTTACCTGTAAACTGTGGTTCTCCAGTATTGGAGTCTTTCATAGATTCACATGCATGAATATTTCCCGTCGTCGAAGTCGGAGTCCCACGGTACATAACATAGGTATATAGCAATATAGCAATAACCTAACCTAACATAGAGTAGCATTGAAAAATAGAGCTTAATGGATAGAAGGACTTGTCACTTTATTAACCTATCCAGATCATGGTAAGTAGTCCAAACTCCAGCCAATCAAGAGTTAGCACCCTCTAGAATCTTCTCCTTCGAGGCTCAAGCCCTCAGATTTCCATAGCACAAGGGTTACAGAGTCAATAGGAGAGGAAAGCCTCTGAGGGGAGGAGGGTGGGTCGCATATGAATCTATGAAAGACACCATTACTGGAGAACCACAGTTTACATGTAAGTAACTTTTGTTCTTTTCCAGTATTGGGGTGTCTTTCATAGATTTAAATGCTTGAATAAGAGTAGTTAGTAGTGATACCAAAATGATGCAAGGTAAACTATATATATATATATATATATATAATCTTAAAACATAGTACGATAAACACAAATATAGCATAGAAAAAACAGCACCTTGCATATAGGAGGAGGGAAGCAACAGAGGCTCACCTTATTTAAAGAGATTACGTAGGAACGCTTGCCCCATGGCTGTATCAGCGTTGTCATTCTAAAATCAATCAGCATTCTAAAATATGGAGTACCATATTTGAAAACATTGACACACCAATACAAGTTTCTAAAAACCCACTCAGTGATTCCTACATCTACACACACATCTAAACACTGACCTAAAGATTCACTCATACATGCTAACAAAGATCAATAGAACATTATTAAATTTACTTATACACCTACATCGACATTACACACCAGCACACATCCTATTCACTTAGGCAGTCATCCTACTCACTTATGCAAACAATTGATCATACCTACATTTACTAAACTACACACGTATACAAACACCACTTCATTTATTCTTATAGATAGTAACTCATACTTAGTGTGTTATAAAATCACTATTAGAAGTACACAGTTTTCGATACAGTCACTCATACAATCACTGAGTGTTAAGTATACTTATTTATAAACAACAACTGTCACATACACTGCCTTTTATATTTCTACTTTGTTGGACAGGTATCAATGAGAAATATATTTAGTCATCACCGCACCCATAAAGAGATTCACTCATCCAAACAACTGTTTCCACATACAGTCTTAACTCATATACCCACTTAGTCAACGATTTATACATCTTTGGACAGTCACACACCTCCCATCCAACCACACACATTCACTATCCTATACAAATACTCACTTAATTAATTAATACTAATATAGACTTTACATAGCTACTAACCAACTTATGTAGTAGTTTACACAACAAGAGATACAGTGAAACATATATTCACACAGTTTAGTCACTATCCCATATATTTAGTGAGACATTTTAAATTAGTCACTTAGACAGTCAATGACAGTGCTACTAAATCCTCCATCCAGACACTTATACATCCATTCAGTCTTCAATACAGATTGCTATATATATATAATATATATTTAAATATTGAACCAACCCACATTCACTGGATGATGTCATCAGTGATGTCATCAGAGATGTCATTTGAGATGTCATCAGTGATGTCATCAGTGATATCACTGACCAAGTCATGAATGATGTAATATGTGACATCATCAGCAGTGGATTGCGGGTGCGTGAGTTATAGTTAGTAGAACTAACTATAACAGAGGAATTTCAATGGTTTTGTACGCATGAAATGTCCTGTTAACTATAACAAAGGGAACTGAAACAAAGGTGTAGGAAGTTAGAGAGGGGCTGGAGGCAGGCGTCAGGGGCCGAAAGCAGAATCGCTTACAGAGAAGCGATTAGAATGTATAAGGCAGAAATAAAAACGGCGCATTCCACATTCTATGAGTGCAAGATAAGCACGGCAGCCAACTCCCCGAGGGAAATCTTCCAGATTGCTAAATCACTCATGAAATGGGCGTGGCCTGGACCACCTCTCTGCAACCCAGGACTGTGGCGCTTACTGGAAGTACCTGGTGGCCTAGTTGCCCCCAGGGAACTTAATTCTTCAACAGGGGGCGCGTTTGCACAGTGCTGAAGGAAGAGGGCGGGCCTGTGGTGACATGTGTGCAAACACACCCTGTGGCATGTTTTGAATGGGGAATTAATTCCTCTTCAATCCTGAGGGTCCCTGCGGGCCAACTAGCCCACCAGGTACCTCCAGTATGCACCAGGGAGCTGTGTTGCAGAGAGGTCCCACCCCCCTTTTTACACCACTCTGCAATGCAGCTCTGTGGCGCTTACCGAAGGGTACCTGATGGGCTAGTTGGCCCCCAGGGACCCTCAGGATTGAAGAGGAATTAATTCCCCAACTTAAAACTTACCTCAGGCCCCTCCCCCTCCCATCACCACTGTGCAAACGTGCCCCGTGACGCATTTTAAGTTAGGGGATTCAAGTCCCCTTGAATCCTGAGGGTCCCTGGGGTCCAACTAGCCCACCAGGTGCCTCCATTAGGCGCCACAGAACTGAGTTGCAGAGAGGTTTAAAAAGGGGCATGACCTCTGAACACCTTTCTGCAACGCAGCTCCCTGTTGCATACTGGAGGTTCCTGGTGGGCTAGTTGGCCACCATTCCTTTCCTATTTTATTTTATTTTATTGGCCCTGGGGACCCCATCCCCCAGGGCCTGGCCCTATTTGTTTTTTATAAAAAAAAAATTGGAGGGGGCAATCAGTAATTTGAGATGTCATCAGTGATGTCCAAGGTTTTTGTAAATGCTAACTTATATGTTTTTTTTCAGTGTATTTCAAGGCTTTTTTAAATGCTAATTTCTAACTATAACGTCTCCGAAACCTATGTTTTTTTCAGTGAATTTCAAAGTGTAATAGTAGTTTTTTAACTGTTTATTTATAAATATTCTATTCATTTAATAACATTGAATATTTGTCTGAAAATTGCAACAATTTTTTTTTATTCAAACTGAAATACTGTTTAATTTTTTTTAAATATATTTATATTATTTTATTTTTTCTATTTTTTCCAATTTTTTTCGGAGTCGCACACCCAAAGCGTATACATTATGGTGGATGCGCGGATTCTAGCTGCCATTTTAGAAAAGTTGTGAAGGATCCACGTAAGGTGTGCAACGGCTGCGTGTTTTTCAGTTACATCATATACATTTAATATTACGTGATATGCGCGATTGGTATGCGACCAGTCCGCGCATTGGCGACAAATGCCCATTATGGTAAGCGATGCTTGCGCGGTAGCCGGTCCCACGTGACGTCATAAACGTGCTGGGGCGTGCTGGGTGCGTGACTCCTGCAAATTCTTTTTATGTTCTAAAATTACATGTATGTGTCTTTTATATATATATCTGAGGGCAAGAGATTATCTAAGATATTCATAAAAATAATATATTTGTACTTATAATAAACGTATATTATTTTTAAATATATTTTTGCGAAGTCGCGTCGGGTGCGTTCTTCGTGAGCGCATATGACCTAAAAAAAAAGATTTCATTGGTTCACAACATTTCTCACTGTAACTATTGAAGGACTCCACCCATTTTAAATATTCTTGTTGGAGCATCTTTAGAGAGACATCTCTTTTCCTACAAGAACCCTTTTTGCTTGTTTTTTTGTGTTTCAAAATGGCATCTGGACAGCAGCAGCAGGAGGAAGTATCTTTTGAAGAAGAATTCTTGCAGGAGGCACCACGTCCACAGAGGTCGGAATCTGTCATGTGGAAATTCTTCACTTTTCCACCTGGAGAGAAGAAAGTAAATGCGAGAAAGGAGACGTGCAAAATTTGTGACCGAGTCCTGTCAAGAGGCAGTAAAAAAAAAATACTCTTGCGGCACTGCTTCTATGTACAAGCATCTCCGGACCACACATCCTCTCAGTCTTGCTCGGGATTTAATGAGGCGAGCTGCTTTGAACCCCTCACCTGCTGTGGCAAGTACGTCTGGAGCGTCTTCAGGAACACCTGCAATTGACTTGCGGCCTGAATTCAACTTTCTTGAGCAAAACTGCGTGAAGTGTAAGAAACTTATATGCTTTGGTGAGCAGTCGGTGGATGCAGTTTGTGCTGCGCAATGCAACCATTGTTGTTATTTTTTTTTGTTTTAATGATATGTAATTCCAAAAGTTTCCTGCTTTATCTGTTCTTTTTTGTTTATGTTTTGAAAAAACACCCCAAAAAATACAAAATTTTTCAAAAAATAAAAAAATACAAAAGAAAAAAAGTTCTTATCAAAACTACCATATCTGTTTAAAGAAAGAACTATAATTGCAAGGTAATGTGTGAAAGTTTGGTTGAATATATGTATACAGCATGATTGACTGAAAGAATGCATTAGTAGTGTATGGTGAATTTATAGGTGAAGATTTATGAGGAAGAACTGCAGCGTGACACTGCAAGCTCTTTAGCTGCACTCCACTGTCACTTCCGAAGCACAGGGATGTGACATATGTACATGAATATGTTGCAACTCTGTGCTTCCCTCTGCACTGCTGAACAAACTGCAGCCATGCGGTGACACAGGCTCCCTTGCACCATGGTGCAAGGATGTCTGTGTCGTGCTGAGATTGTTTTTGTGCAGGGAGGGGCACCTTCCTGCACAAAAACAATCAGTAAAGGCATTTTCCTCTTTCAATATATGCTGTGGAATGCAGCATGCA
This sequence comes from Lissotriton helveticus, assembly GCF_964261635.1. Taxonomy (NCBI): domain Eukaryota; kingdom Metazoa; phylum Chordata; class Amphibia; order Caudata; family Salamandridae; genus Lissotriton; species Lissotriton helveticus. Next base: position 1,674,760,141 of record NC_136069.1, on the reverse strand, counting down.
TTGAAAGAGGATAAAATGAGGAGAAATGAAAACAATTCTCCTTGTTGCGCCTTGCTACACCAACTTTAGGATGGCGCAGCATTCACACACATCTCTAGATTTAGGATTTCTCATAAATCTGGAGATGTGTCTTGTTCTATGGGTGTTGCGTGGGAACACCCACAGCAACACCTATGGAACGCCCCTTCAACGCAAAGTTCTGTATATGAATGGGTCGTATTTACAAGGAGAGGAAAAACCACGCAGGGTGCTTTTCCTCTCCTTGTAGATATGAAGGAGTGCCTGGCGCCCTCACTACGTTACAAAAAGTGACGTACTGGTGGCACAGGGTGCTTGTAAATCTGCCCCATAAGTGCTTCGGTATTGGCAGACCGATACAATAAGAACATAGTGCTGGATGGGTGATTGAGGAATTGCATGAGACTGACAGGAGGTATCCTACGCTGCATGGGTACTACTTCAGTATTTAATGGAGTGAACCAATAGTATGTATCTGCTTAGAGATTTGTAAGGATTATGCACAGAATATTTTATGTGTACTTGTGCTGGTGCCTAGGTCATTTTTTAGGAATACCACTAATAACTGGAATGATGACAGTGCTGCAAACAGAGTGAACACTTAATTTATAAGTGCTTACGTATTGGTGGAGTGATAGGATAAGTAGATAGTGGTAGATAACTGATTAAAGAAGTGCATGGGACATACTGGACAATTCCTACACTGCATGAGTACTAACTGGGTATTTAGATGAGTGTATCAATAGTATGAAGCTAGTTAGAGGTCTGCTTGGATAGTGCACAAAATATTATAGCTGTACTTGTGTTAGTGGCTAGGCCATTCCTTAAGTATTTGTCTAATAAGTGAAGTAATTTTAGTGCTGCAAAGAGAGTGCATGCTAAATTTATTAGAGCTTAGGTATTGGCAGAGTGATAGGATACGTAGATTGTGCTGGATGGTTGAATGGAGCAGTGCATGGGACAGACAGAAGGATTCATAGACTGCATAGGTACTGAGTATTTAAAATACTGTATCAATGCTATGTAGCTGATTAGAGGTCTGCATGCATAGTGCACAGAATATTGCAGCTGTACTAGTTTTACTGGCTAGGCCATTCCTTAGGTACATGACTAGTAACTAGAATAATTTCAGTGCTGCAAAGAGAGTACATGTTGAATTTATAATTTCTTAGGTATTGCGGAGTGATAGGATATGTAGATAGTGCTGGATGGATGAATGGAGAACTGCATGGGACAGACAGGATTCCTAGACCGTATAGGTACTAACTGAGTATTTTAAAAGACTGCTATGTAGCTGATTAGAGCTCTGCATGCATAGTGCACAGAATATTGTAGCTGTACTAGGTTTTCTGGCTAGGCCATTCCTTAGGTACATGACTAGTAACTAGAATAATTTCAGTGCTGCAAAGAGAGTACATGTTCAATTTATAAGTGCTTTTATAAGTGCTTAGGTATTGGCGGAGTGATAGGATATGTAGATAGTGCTGAATGGGTGATTAGAGAAATACATGGCACAGACAGAAGGATTCCAACACTGCATAGGTATTAACTGGGTATTTAGAAGAGCATATTATTAGTATGTAGCTTGTTAGAGATCTGCATGCATAGTGTACAAAACATTGTACCTGTACTTGGGTTAGTAGCTAGGCCATTCCTTAAGTATATGACTAATAACTGGAGTAATTTGAGTGCTGCAAAGCAAGTGCATGCTAAATGTACAAGTACTTAGGTATTGGCAGAGTGATAGAATATGTACATAGTGCTGGATGGGTGAATGAACAAGTGCATGGGACAGACAGATGAATTCCTAGACTGCACAGGTACTGTTTATTTAAAAGACTGTATCAATGCTACATAGCTGATTAGAGTTCTGCATGCATAGTGCCCAGAATATTGTAGCTGTACTAGTATTAGTGTGTCTATGGTTTCGAGAATGGTAGTCTGAATTTTAGGGTGTGAGAAGGTGCATCAGATGATCACGTGGATGATGTCATCAGTGATGTCATTTGAGATGCCCCCGAAGCACAAACAATATAGATTTGCTCCAGTTAATTGCATAGCCTGAATATTTTCCAAAATTCATGAAAATGTTTAGGACAGCATGGATGGATTTATAGGGGGAGGCAAGATAAGAGCAGCATATCATCTGCGTATAATGATATTCTATCCTCATGCTCCATTGTCCATTTCAGCCCATGCACCATTACATCTCGCCGTATCCACGCCGCGAGTGGCTCCAGCTCGAGGGAAAATATCAGTGGCGATAGCGGACAGCGCTGGTGAGTACCTATTCTCAGCGTAAAGGCACGGGACGTATAGTTGTAAACTGGTACTTGACCCTGTATAGAGCAGTTGCACCCCAGAAACTTAGGACCAAAACAAAACCTCTTTAGACCCTCGAATAGCTATGGCTATTCTATAGAGTCAAACGCCATAGATGCATCCCATATATATATTTCTTAAATGAAACAACCAAAGGTTAAACCTTTATGTATTTTTTCCATACAGCCAAACTTAAAATACAAAAACATTGGATATTCTTTCAGCTTTATTTATACCTTAAACGTATAATTTACGCGCCACCTTTACATAACTTTACTTATTATTTAACTACAAACAAAAGTTAAAGTACACAAACGTTTACATTTCTAAGCTTTAATTTTTAACTATAAGACTCCACTCTACCATGGACTGTGTTCTCACAAAAGATTTGATTTGTGATGTCATAAGTGTTATTGTAATGCTATTATTTTAAATGGTATAAGTGATATAATGGAAAAGAGTATAAGCAGTGCATGTAGAAGGCGTGAGTTTTAGGTAATGTAACGTGGCAACCAAGTTGAATACACTGTGTATGGAGGTGCATGAGTTATAATAATTTGAAACATTAGAAACTAAATATCAGATGCGTTACATGACACAACGTTTGTTACATTTCAGCAAGTCAAATCTGCCAAAATCTGCTACCGTCTCCAAACAACCTGAGAGCTCAAGGATTCATGGGAAATGTAGTTTTGCTGTCATACGCCATCCTGTCGTTCATTCTTCAGAGATGTAGAGTGAAGCTGACAATCTGTGACCACCTCGAGAGTTTCCTTGCACTAAATGTCCTTTGAGGAAACAGGTTTAGAGTCCCAAGCTATGAAAGGGGAGTCATGAATCCCTATGGCTGCAAAAAGATCAAGCTCAGAATATCGAATACTATTTTAATGTCAACATAAGTAGGAAATAGGAAAAATAGATTTGCTATTTGTAACCCTATATACATGTAACTTGACAAAATATATATTAACAAGGAATAGTAAATTAATATTTACTTATGTATACATACCTTAACTTAAAAAAAACTACCATAACAAAAAAGTTACATCCTAGAAGAAAAAATGCTTCTTACCAGTTTCCATAGGATTTCTGCCAGCTCCCCGCGGTTCTGAACGACGGCCCAGATGAGAAGGTCTCGGATGGGATACTTCAATGTTGATGAGTTAGGTGCGCTCTATTTTAGAAGGAAACAACACAAAAGTTCAAGTTAAACCAAAGGTTTGTGCGGCAGAATATGCATGTTATTACTTTAACCTCTCTATTTGGTGAGCCCTATTCATACAAATTACGAGTTATAATGGAATGCAGTAAAGGTCGAAGGGGATCGAACCCAACAGAGCAGAAACTCCACCATAAAGTGGCGCATGCAGAGTCCGCTGTCCTAATGAAGGTGGCAAGGGTGGGCACGGTTTACCAATGGGGTCCACTTTCTTATTTTCTTTTTCCAGAGTGATATAAATAGTATAGCCCAAGACGTTCTAACACTTTCTAGCTCTATAGGGAACCAAAGAGCATGAGGGAGACATTTCTTAGTGGAAGAAAGAGTTAAAATCTGGAGGCATATATTTATTCTCCATACACCACCCGCTGTAACACTTAAGGGCGTCTAGGAGGTATTTGTCATGCGTTCCATTAAACCTATAAACATAATCACAAATTTGGTGTCTTATTCTTCAATTTTAAAAAGTAGTTTTAGTCCCCTTTTCATAATGCTACACTGCATTCTCCACTTTCAGCCAACTCATGTTTCATGACTAACATGTCTTCTGGTCGGCGCTTTTGATTAATTTTTTAATCGTGTTACCAGTAATTATATGAAGTTAAAGTTCATGACCAAACCTAGATTTTCCTGTAAGAATGATGACATCACTAATCATCTTTGTCGTTTTAAAAAAAACTAAACATGTGTACCATTTTCAGCGTCTCGTGAGCCTGGATGAAGTGACTGCTGCCAGCTGTAAACAGTGGCCAGATCAGGGGCAGCTGAGCTTGCCAGGCACCTCTGCCCAGATGTTTGGTGATGGAATAATCTGAGAGCTCAGTACAATTGGGATTTAGTCATGATGGAATGCAGAAAACATGTGAAACAACCAATAATGATGCATGGGGTTCATGAAAGAACAAGATGCTTAAGGGCTGAGAGTGGACCTCTAGTGGCTGGGAATCGCAAACAATGTGAAAAAGATGGTGATGCAATACATAACTTATGCTTGGTATGATGCATCACAAAACAAAACCCACAAGTTATCCTCTATTAATACATGGTTAACAAGGATCGGGACCTTTGGGAAAGGTGACTCTTGACATTTTCCAGGCCCTTTCCACAATCTAGATAATTTGTGGAAAAAAGTGATATAAGAAATGTGTAGTAATCTTGTCCAAAAAGGTAGGTGTGATTCAAGATGATTTATTCAGATTAGTTACAGGATCAGTAATACAGTAGTATTCAGCCCCACCAGGAGCAGCCATCAAGGCGCTCAGCCCTTCTCCAACTGTGGATTTCATCCATCAACACTCTATTGAGTGTTCCACTGGTGGAGCAGTGGGTGACATTAACCAAGATACTACATATCCTCCTTTCTTTCAGAAAGAAAACAGAAAAGAGAAATATGTAATCAGATGTAGAAGCTAGTAGAACAAAATAGAGAGGAGAGAACTAGAGAGAAACATAGCAAAAGTAGAGACAAAGAAAGCAACCAAACATCTTAAAGAAACAGATAAACATAACCTATTTCCCATTGTCCTTTCTAATAAATGAGAGAAAGAAATAAAAAAAAGAAAAGAAAAGGAATAAAGAAAAGAAAAGAAAAAGAAACCATCTCTGAACACCAACTGGCCAGGTAAGTATGCGAGAGAGCAATCCACAGCAGGAGAATAGAAGATGACAGAGAAGAAGAGAAATACAATATAAAACCCATTCTTCTCTATAATATAGAAACATTAGAGTTAAAAACAAAATAGAAAAGTACTGGGCTAAAGTGTTGCAAATGAAAACGGAAAACAAAATAGAGAGAAAAATGCCAAGTCTAACGTGAAACAATGCACTATAGTTAAAAGGTAAGAACCCAAACTATACACCCAAGAGGGTAACAATATGAATGTGCAGAGGTAATAACAAGAGAAAATCAAACTGTTGTGCACCGTAGAGATAAAACAAACAACCCACACTAGACACCTTAAGTAAGGTAACTGGATCACTGACATAATATCGAGGGACATAATATCGACTTATCAAGAATATCGTTGCTAAAATATCTACAGACAGAATATCGAGTTTGTATCTACAAACAGGTAAGTACAAAAATATCGAGTTAAAAATATCGTTTACTAAAATACAGTTTATAAAAATATCGAATTTATTAAAAACAATGTTAAATTAAATTTATATTAAAAATTAATTACTAAAATATACTTAAAAATACTTAAATTAACTTATAATAATTAAATAATGAATAAAAGTTATTAAAACAAATGTTTACATCATATTTGTTAAAACATATATATATAGTAACATAATATAATTAAATAATATCCAATATTATTACCGTACAATAGCATAAGTGTAGAAATTACTATTCCCACTCCAGAGAGTGCAACCGTAGGGAAAGCGTTGGATAGCGTAGGGATAAAAATTACTATTCCCAATCCAAAGAGTACAACAGTAGGGAAAGCATTGGATAGCGTAGGGGTTAAAATTACTATTCCCACTCCAGTGGGTGCAACAGTAGGGAAAGCGTTGGATAGCGTGGAGGTAAAAATTACTATTCCCACTCCAGTGGGTGCAACAGTAGGGAAAGCGTTGGATAGCGTAGGGGTAAAAATTACTATTCCCACTCCAAAGAGTGCAACAGTAGCGAAAGCGTTGGATAGCGTAGGGGTAAAAATTACTATTCCCACTCCAAATAGTGCAACAGTAGGGAAAGCGTTGAATAGCGTAGGGGTAAACATTACTATTCCCACTCCAAATAGTGCAACAGTAGGGAAAGCGTTGGATAGCGTAGGGGTTAAAATTACTATTCCCACTCCAAAGAGTGCAACAGTAGGGAAAGCGTTGGATAGCGTAGGGGTAAAATTTACTATTCCCACTCCAGTGGGTGCAACAGTAGGGAAAGCGTTGGATAGCGTAGGGGTAAAAAATACTATTCCCACTCCAGTGGGTGCAACAGTAGGGAAAACGTTGGATAGCGGAGGGGTAAAAATTGCTATTCCCACTCCAAAGAGTGCAACAGTAGCGAAAGCGTTGGATAGCGTAGGGGTAAAAATTACTATTCCCACTCCAAATAGTGCAACAGTAGGGAAAGCGTTGGATAGCGTAGGGGTTAAAATTACTATTCCCACTCCAAAGAGTGCAACAGTAGGGAAAGCGTTGGATAGCGTAGGGGTAACATTTACTATTCCCACTCCAGTGGGAGCAACAGTAAGGAAAGCGTTGGATAGCGTAGGTGCAAAAATTACTATTCCAACTCCAATGAGTGCAACAGTAGGTAAAGCGTTGGATAGCGTAGAGGTAAAAATTACTATTCCCACTCCAGTGGGTGCAACAGTAGGGAAAGCGTTGGATAGCATAGGGGTAAAAATAACTATTCCCACTCCAAAGAGTGCAACAGTAAGGAAAGCATTGGATAGCGTAGGGGTTCAAATTACTATTCCCAGTCCCGAGAGTGCAACAGTAGGGAAAGTAAATACTTCATATATTATTTAAAAATATATAAATTAATATCTATAAAAAATTATTTAAAAGTTAATACCAATTTAATATAATATAATAATTAACCTATTAAAATTACTAATTAACATTTATTATCACAATAAGTTACCTATTAATACAAATTAATTACAAATAATTTTTTAACAATTAAAAATTAATTAACAATTAATTCTAATTAAATACAATTAAAACAATTTAATTATTTAATTAATTACAAATAAATTACTTCCCACCCTATTCCCCTATAAACCCACAACCCGCTACAGAAAATAAATTAGTAAAATTAACATAATTAGCAATTATTCAATTAAATAAAATTAATTGTCAATTGAAATTTTATTAATTACACATAAAAACTTAATTAACAATTAATTCTAAATAAATACCAATAATTAATTTTACATATTTAATTATTTATAATTAAATTACTTCCCACCCAATTCCCCTTTAAACTCACAACCCGCTACAGAAAATAAATTAGTAAAATTAACATAATTAGCAATTAATCAATTAATTAAAATTAATTGCCAATTAAAATTTAATTAATTACCAAATATAAATTAAATAACAATTAATTAAAAATTAATACCAATAAATACATTTACATATTTAATTAATTATAAATACATTACTTCCCACCCTATTCCCCTATAAACCCACAACCCGCTACAGAATTAAATTACGCAAAAATTAAAAAACACAAAATTCATTATTTTACAATTAATTATAACATAAATACACACTTTTCACACATATAATAACATAAAAAACACTATAAAATATTCGATTTTATAAAAAATTCGATAATTTTAATAACCTATATTATATACTTCGATATTTTAACTTTCTATATTTTTAACATTTGATATTACATTACTTACCTTAAAAACAATATTTTTGCTGTCTATATTCTGTCCATTCGATATTTTGTCTATATTTAAAACTCGATATTATGTCCAATCGATATTTTGGACTCGATATTTTGACTGTTTACCAAGGTAACTATGTGCACTGTTGTGAAGGTATAAATCATGTAATGACATGTGTAATGTCATGTCCGTGTAAGGATGCACCTCGATTGGAGGTACCATGTTATGCACGAGATGATAGGGAGACCCAGCAAACATACCTCCGGAGAGGTCATGAGATTGTTCACTGTAGATGCGAGAAAGAAACTACGCAACGTGTGAACCCAGATAGGTGTGCACTGAAACAAAAGAGATAAATACCTCGTGAAGAGGTCAATGTTGTGCACTAGAGTAGCAGGACAACAACCCTTGCGAGACACCTCGAGTAGAGGTAAGAAGGATTGGTTACTTACCTGTAATCCTAGTTCTCTTCCAGGGGTATACTCATTAAAGTCATAAGCACTGAATTATCTCCGCCCATGAGCGGGAACCCGGAACACATAAACAATATACATATATATGTGTAAATATATCGAAAAGTACATAGTACTAAACTAATTATACACATATACATGTATAATAACCATAATATGCAGCCTAACATATATACATAGGTAGGCTAATAAAGCCAAAATTACACACGTTCTGAAGCATGAAAATATGCTGTATATAAATGCAATAAACAGGCATGAGCCTAAAATGCATTTCATAACCATGAAAAACTTTTATTTTCATCAAAGAACCTGTTGTAAACAGTTATTAGCCTAAAAGGCTGCATATGAAAAAATATCTGTGTACAGAAAATCAGACTGGTACCGTGCCTTTAAGGCCCCAGAGAATCTGCACACTTTGCCTTTAAGGCCTCCAGGAGAACTCTGTTCCCATCATGCACCACAGGTGACAGTTAGGTCAGTTCTTTTGTACGGTACAGTAAACTTTAGCAGGAATCTGCACTTAAAAACTTCATAATACATATTGAAAACCTCAATGCTACTGCTCGCCCGGGGAGGCGGGAGGGTGCTTATGACTTTAATGAGTATACCCCTGGAAGAGAACTAGGATTACAGGTAAGTAACTAATCCTTCTCTTCCAGGGGATACTCATTAATAGTCATAAGCACTGAAGAGTGGCAAGCTCATACCCACAAGAAGCGGGCGAACAGATAAATGCATACACTTTTAAACCATAGTGTTTAGCTAGAATTAGCAAACAAATTTCTGAGAGATGCTTGTCCCACTTGTGCATCAACCTGCGCATCAGAATCTATACAGTAATGGCGTATAAACGTATGCACTGAACGCCAAGTAGCTGCTTTACATATCTCTGACATAGCCACATTCCTAAGGAGAGCTGTGGTAGAAGCTTTCCCCCTCGTAGAATGCGCCCTAGGTCTACCTGATAAAGACTTGTGGGCTAGCTGATAAGCCAGTAGAATACATGACACTATCCATCTAGAAATGGATCTCTTGGACGCTGCCAAACCAGTATTTGTAGGACCATAGTTCACAAAAAGACGGTCCATGTGCCTCAAAGACTTTGTTTTATCTAAGTAAAATTTCAAAACCCTTTTCAGATCTAACGAATGTAGAGCCCGTTCAGCCGGACTCGAAGGGTTTGGGAAGAAAGTAGGCAATGTTATGGTTTGATTAATATGAAAATCCGACACCACCTTGGGTAGGAAAGCAGGATGTGTTCTGAGCACCACTCTGTTTCCATGAAAAATAGTGTACGGTTCATTGCAACACAGAGCCTGGATTTCTCTCACCCTACGAGCAGAAGTGATGGGCACCAGGAACGCTACTTTCCAAGATAAGTGTTGTAAAGACGCTTTATGTTTGGGTTCAAAGGGAGGACCCATTAACTTGGTCAACACCACATTAAGCTCCCAAGGTGGAGAAGGAGACCTGACTGGAGGATACACCTTCCTTAAGCCTTCTAGAAAATCTTTCACCACAGGCATCCGAAAGAAAGATATCTGTCTTGGCGATTTTCTATAAGCAGTTATTGCAGCAAGATGGACTTTGATGGAACTAAACTGCAAACCAGATTCAGCAAGGTAAAGTAGATAAGGTAAGATCACCTGTTCTTGACCATGAATAGGGTCAAGACCCTTACTCTGACACCAAAGGTAAAAGCGTTTCCACTTAAATCCGTAGGATTGTCTTGTAGAAGGTCGCTTTGCCTCCTTAAAAATGTTCATACACTCCGGATTCAGCTGCAAGTGTCCGTACTGGATGACTTCAGGAGCCATGCTGCCAAGCGCAGGGAGGGCAGATTGGGATGAAACACTCGCCCCTCCTGTTTGGACAGAAGATCCGGGCGACAAGGCAATCTCCTGTGTGGTACTTCTGACAACTGGAGGAGATCTGGGAACCACCACTGGCGTGGCCACTCTGGGCAAATCAGTATCATTCTGGAGTCGGTCTTGTAAATCCTGTTGATCACTGCTGGTATCAACGGTGTCGGTGGAAAGGCATACAGCAAGTTTTGACACCAGTCTATCAAAAGGGCATTCCCTTGAGACCCTTTCTAGAAGAACCTGGACGCGAAGACGGGGCATTTTGTGTTTGCCGCGTCTGCGAACAGATCGATGTCTGATGTTCCCCAAGCCTGGAAAATGCTGCGCACGACGTCTTCGTTGAGAACCCAGTCGTGCGCTTCGACAAAGTCTCTGCTGAGGTCGTCCGCCTGTGAGTTGAGACTCCCTGGCAGGTGAACCGCTGTTATTGACAGATCTTGTGCTAGCAGCCAATGCCAAATGGTCTGGGCTTCTATGGACAGAGTCCTGGACCTGGTAACCCCCTGCTTGTTTAAGTAATACATTGTAGTTGTATTGTCTGTTTGCACCAGGAGGGACCAAGTCTGTAGAGATGGTGCCAGGGACTTGAGAGCAAGATGGACCGCTCTGAGTTCGAGTAGATTGATGTGATATCCTTTCTCGAAGTCTGACCATAGCCCTTGTACCTGCAGAGGGCCCATATGAGCCCCCTAACCTTGGAGAGAGGCATCTGTGATCAGAGTCTGCGTTGGTGGGTCCTGATGAAAAGGAACTCCCTTCATCAAGTGTGTCTTCTTCATCCACCACTGGATGGAATCTCTTGCAGACTGTTGGAGATGAATTCGATCCTCCCAGCAACCCGTCCTCTGCTTCCACTGATCTTCTAGACACTGTTGTAGACGACGCATATGCAAACGTGCGTTTGGAACGATGAAGATGCACGATGCCATGGACCCCAGAAGAGAGAACACTTGCCGAACTGTCAGACGTGCAGACTGAAGGAGAAGAATACACTTCGCCTTGAGGGATAACCACCTCTCCTCCGAAGGACACACGTTTTCTTTTTCCGTGTCCAGTTGAGCACCCAGGTAGTGGATCTTCTGGGTGGGGTTCATTATTGACTTCTTGTAATTGACTTAAAGACCCCAACTTGCACATGAGTTGGAGGCATATCGATAGATGTTCTTCCAGTAGAGATGGGGATGAACTCTTCAGAAGCCAGTCGTCTAAGTACGGATATATGAAAATCCGTCTCTTTCGAAGACAACCCGCAACTACCGCCATACATTTGGAAAATGTTCTGGGAGCTGATCTCAGGCCGAATGGGAGTACTGCATACTGATAGTGATGAGCAGCTACTTGAAACCTGAGAAACTTGCGATGTTTTCTGGATACCGGAATGTGAAAATAAGCATCCTTCAGATCGATGAAGCACATCCAATCCCCCTGATGCAACTGGGGGAAGATCTGATGAAGAGCCAGCATTCGAAACCTCTCCTTTCGAATGAATCTGTTCAACCATCTCAAATCCAGAATGGGTCTGAACTCCGTAGCTGGACCTTTTTTCTTTACGAGAAAAAATCGCGAGTATAGGCCTTGACCTCTCTGCTGAGATGGTACTAGTTCTATGGCCTTTTTCTTCAGAAGGATGTTCGCTTCCTGTTGTAAACGCTTTACATTCCACTGTAACCTCTTCAGAGGACGCATGACAGGGGGTCGCTTCTTGAATCTCAAAAGGTACCCGTTCTGAATGATACCCAGCACCCATCTGTCCATTGTGATCTGTTTCATTCATCCAGAAAACCCACAATACTTCCTCCAACCGGAGTGGCACATGGTTGTGGAGGAAGCCTCCGTTCATTGTTTTTGAGGCTGTTTGGTAGCGGATGACTGCTGCCTATTTCCATTGCCTCTGCCTCGCCCAGGTCGCCGCTGCTGGAATTGCGACCTCTGTTGATTCTGGCCTTGGTTTTGCGAGGACCAATTCGTCTGTTGGCTCCTCTGCTGGAAAGATCTCTTGTCAAAGGGACAAAAATTACCCCGACGTTTAAATTCTTTCTTCTTTTCAAGACCTACGGCCTTAAGAGTGTCCAACTCCACTTTCATCTTGGACATCTCATCGTCAGCGTGAGATCCAAACAGAGTCGAACCATTAAATGGTAAATTCACTATTTTCCTCTGGGCCTCAGGCTTTAGCCCAGTAAGGCGAAGTAAAGCTGAACGCCTAGCACAAACACCATGTGCATAGCCATGCGCTGACAAATCCGCCGAATCAGCAGCTGCACTAATGCTCTGATTAGCCACCAGTCTGCCTTCTTCCACAATTTCCAGGAAATCCTTTTGATCTTCCTTAGGGAGTTTATCCGCAAACCGAGCCACTGAGTCCCAGAGCAGACGATCATAGCGGCCCAGTAAGGCTGACGCACTGGCCACTCTCATGACCGACCCCGAGGTGTTACACATTCTTTGCCCCAAGGAATCCATACTCTTACTATCCTTTTCAGGTGGAACAGAAGAGGTAGAAGCTGCAGAATGCGCTTTTCTGACTGCCGCTACAATAAGTGAGTCTGGAGGTGGGTCAGAGCGCAAAAATAGTGGATCTTCTTCTGGAGCCTTGTACTTTTTTGCAATCCTAGAAGGACCTATACCCACCGTGGCCGGAGTTAAAAAAGTTCTCATTGCTGGTTCTATCAAACCGGGCACTAACGGCAGTAGAAGCCTGCCAGTCGTCTTGTGATGCAGGGTTTCAAAGATGACTGACGTTGCCACTTGGGGAACTGCCGTCTTGATGTTGAACTTATTCGCCCCACGACATAGCACGTCATTAAATGTGCTCAAATCATCTACAGGAGACACTCTGGAAGGAGGAGCAGATGATATAGTAGGAGAATAGTCTCTATATGAAGACCTGAAGAAGAGGAAGATGACGTAGAAGATGGTGAAGGGGTTCTACGCCGTCTCTGAGGAGTTGCAGATCGCTGCCTCCTACGCTCCTTTGAACGTGATCTCTCTCTCACTGGGTATTTCGAGCGTGATCTTCTATGCAGCTCCGTCTGAGGAACCGGAGCCCTCATCCCTATCAGTCCTGCATCTGGACGCATCTTCCAATGTCTCAGGCTCTCCAACCACCTCGGTGACATGTTAAGAGGCCGTTCCGCACGCTCAGGTGAAACCTCAGGCGAAACCTGCACAATATGCAGCCCTGCCGAAGACTTGGAGGCTCCGGAGACTACACTGTGCTCAGAGTTCATTGAGCCAGATGGAGTCCGTTGTCTGGGCACCAATTGTCTGTCATCTGACACCTGCCCTGAAGTTGAGCCAGAATGCGCCACCACAGAGGAGTCCTGATTCACTGTCTCTTGACCCGCCACAGACCTGTGGTCTTGCTGACCCTGCGGTGAAGACGTCACTCCAAGCTGTGGGCTGATTTCTGACCTCGACAAAGACCTAAGTGAGGTCCGAGAGGCTGGTCTTGATAGTCTCGAAACCGACCTTTCATCAGGTGGGGGAGACCTAGACTCTGAAACTCCATGCTTCGAGCCCGAAGCAAGCTTCGACGTCGACCTACGTCGTGATGGAGACCTAGACCTTCTCTTTTTAGGTCTCGACGTCGAATTCTTCGACAACGATCTTCCTCTCGACGTCGACCTTTTCCTCGACGACGACATACGTCTCTCCTTCGACGTCGATCGATGACTCCCTCTCGACGTCGACACTGGATCCTTCGACGTCGACACACGATCCTTCGACGTCTGACGCCTCTCTTCCCTCGACGTCGATCTCTTACGATCCTTCGATGTCGAACCTTGCGCCCCCGACGTCGTTCTTACTGCAATCGACACCAGATGTCTCGAAGTCGAAAAAGATTTCGACGGTGACTGTCGAGACGCCGAACCTTGCCTCACCGGCGAAGTCCTCGACATCGATGGAGCCCTCTTCGACGCCGACAATGCTGACGGCGATCTGGATCTCGACGTCGAGCGCACCTTTTTTGATGGCGACGCTCCCTGGAGTCGATTTTTCTTAGTTCTACCTTCAGGAGAAGCTGTTATTAGCAGAGCTCAAGTTCCAGGTTCCTCACAGAACAAGCCGGAAAAAAGAACTGACCTAACTGTCACCTGTGGTGCATGATGGGAACAGAGTTCTCCTGGAGGCCTTAAAGGCAAAGTGTGCAGATTCTCTGGGGCCTTAAAGGCACGGTGCCAGGCTGATTTTCTGTGCACAGATATTTTTTCATATGCAGCCTTTTAGGCTAATAACTGTTTACAACAGGTTCTCTGATGAAAATAAAAGTTTTTCATGGTTATGAAATGCATTTTAGGCTCATGCCTGTTTATTGCATTTATATACAGCATATTTTCATGCTTCAGAACGAGTGAAATTTTGGCTTAATTAGCCTATGTATATATGTTAGGCTGCATATTATGGTTATTATACATGTATATGTGTATAATTAGTTTAGTACTATGTACTTTTTGATATATTTACACATATATATGTATATTGTTTATTGTTCCGGGTTCCCGCTCATGGGCGGAGATAATTCAGTGCTTATGACTATTAATGAGTATCCCCCGGAAGAGAACAATGTGCACTGTAAAGACAGGACTAAAACTCCTGTGAGACACCTCATGTGGAGGTACCTACAATGTGCACTGTAATGACGTGTAAAATGTAAACCTAAACATTGTGCACTGTGTGAAGGTAAAACTGTTGTGCACTGTACAAGACTAAAAATATTGTGCGCCATACAGAAGAGACAACACCCCATGAGGTAAAAAACAAGAGCGCTGTGTCATTAAACTGTGTAATTAGAGTATAACCAGAAGAAATATGTTACCATAATAAACATGTAAATCCGATACACGGAGTGTGGAGATCGCAATCAGTTGTTGAAGTAAGGCTTCAATGGTTTCCAATGTGGGTGGTTGTTACCTATGAACTGTATATTCTAAGACACAATTTGTATTCTGAATCGTTATTTAATCATTAGGAATACACCAGTGAGAACTGTTTATCTTTTATGCTATATGTAAATGTTTATTTTCCCAATTTTTCACATCCTAATCATGCTCAGTGACCCGGCACTATTTACTTCGCTGTACGATTATTTTCATTTTTTTACTCGCACATGAGTCACACCCTTTCTTTTCATTGCTCGCTTTCACAATTCTCAAGCCATTTTTTTTGGTTCATTCACTTTCCTAACTTTACGCGTCCGATTCACAATCACGCAACCTCAGCCAATCGGAGGCCAGCTCTTTTTCGACATCGTCACATGATCTTCGTTAGTCTATTAACACAACACTTACTAACGACAGTCATCACGGACCGTCGCGAACACCGGCATCACTTGTGAATCTACCTGCACGCCGAAATTCGGTAAGTTTTAATAACATAGTCAATGGCAGTGTTTAAGTCGCGCCCCGCGCGCACACCTTACCGGATATTTATCACTTTTCCGATTTTATTTTAAGGTTGTGCATCTCGACCAACCAAGTGAAAATTCACATCCTCATGTCATAAAACGTCATAAATGGTCAGTTCCTCTGACGCACTTTTCGTAACACCACTTCTTTTACACTAAACTCCACACGTTGGTCACCTGATTTATTACTTGCACATCTTATAGACCTTCCTTCGTAAAGTTTGTTCTGTTTCACTGATGGTGAAGTCTGTCAGCTCACTCTTTCGGCACTGCGGTTTTCTACCTATCTCTTCACAACCTGTGTTTACCCTTTCTGGTTGAGGCACCTTCTCGATTTTGACCTTTTTTCAAGACCGTCTCACTTATCTACTGATTTCCTGCTGAATCTTATAGCGTCACTTTTTTTCCCTCTTTTCACCAGATTAAAATTTAAGTAAGATGAAATTATTCCTGTAGTAAAACACTGGGATTAAAAATGTGTTACATTGGATTTGTTTACAGGCCCAGTCCCCTGATGAAGGGCTAACGCCCGAAATGCATTGGACTGAAATATAAGTTGATGTTCCAATAACATTATGATGGAATAATGTACAGATCAAAGATTTACTAAAAAGAAAAACTATAAGAGTATCAAATAAACTTTGAGTCAAACTGACTGGAATTTTTGTATTATTAATCATTTGATGAAAACAAACCTAGGAGTGCATCGAAGGGACGTCACTCTCGTTGACAGTGACGCTAAACCATAATAAACATGACATCTATATAAAAAACAAACACACATTTCTAAAAGAATAAAGCCACAACTGCTTGGTAAGAACAATAAATAGGGTGCCGCTCGCCAGAGAGATTGACTTCCGTAAAGACCTGCCAGCGTTCTTCAAAGCCCTAATCATCGTTGCTGCAGGAGCAGCCCACCAGTGTTAAATCTGACGGAGACCCTGTGTGTGGAGAAGCGAGGCCGCAGCGGAGGCGAGAGACGCGGCCCGGGGACTGCGAGGGACAGCGTCAGTAACATCAGCTGTTCCCTCTTCCCGCGTGAGCCGCGCCCCCTCCCAGTGCCCCGCCCCTTACAAGGCGTTTAAAACCTCTCGCGGCCCCCGCTCCGCGGGTGCCGCTCGCCAGAGAGATTGACTTCCGTAAAGACCTGCCAGCGTTCTTCAAAGCCCTAATCATGGTTGCTGCAGGAGCAGCCCACCAGTGTTAAATCTGACGGAGACCCTGTGTGTGGAGAAGCGAGGCCGCAGCGGAGGCGAGAGGCGCGGCCCGGGGACTGCGAGGGACAGTGTCAGTAACATCAGCTGTTCCCTCTTCCCGCGTGAGCCGCGCCCCCTCCCAGTGCCCCGCCCCTTCCCTACACCTCACCTACTTAAACAGGGCCTAGCACGCGCATCGCGGGACGCGCGCGGGCGAAGCCCGGGCAAAGGGCGGGCCCTCTGTGGCCCTCTAGGGGCCTGAAGTGGCCGGGTCGGGCCACCCCCCTAAGTTCGCTCTTCGGAAGTCACAAGTTAAACCTAGGCTACACTCAGAGGAAAGTGGTAGTTAACACAAGTCAAGGATGACTAAAACCTGCAAAACCCCGATGGCCACTCGATCAACCAGCAGATTAAAAACAGTGAGTACACCTTTGCCCACTATAACCGCTATAGATAAAATGCTCCAAAAAACTATCAACGTAGTGGCGGATGCCATTCAAAATACCGAGAGGAGGCTCTCTCTGACGCCTAATCTATGTTTCCCAGATCTGTCCTCACATACTAGTGCAGAAGACCCAAACATGGAGGACTCAGTTTCATCACAGGAGTCCCTTCTCATGCAATCATTTTCAGAACTACCAAGATCGCATATCAAAGAAAAACCCTCTAATTCTTCTTCCACTGACCTATTAGCGAATACCCTGGATAACAGCCTTATGATTCTAACTAGTAGTGCAAATAACATCCAGCAAGAAAAAGATCCTGCTTCTGCACTGAAAGTTCACACCGTGGAGATTGCCCCATTAGCTATTGCTATAACTGAAACCCAACCGTCTAAACAATGCAACACTCCAAAACTCAGGAGAAAAAGGCCCAGAATCATATTTCCTAAAAGGAAAATCCACCATATATTAGTTAAACCCAAGCGATCGCTCAAAGACATGTGGCAGAAGAATAGTCTAGAGAAACTCCCTGTCACAAAGCGGGGTGGGCCCCTATCAACTTCCCCACTAGTCTACGATGCAAGTGGGTATACCAATCCCAAAACTGGTATCTCTCTAGTTAATGAGGAAACAGGACATATCGAGAAGCAGAGTAGTGCAATCTTGCCAACAATGAGAGAGATCGAAGCCCTAATTAAAACAATACTACAACCCATTCGCCATCAGATCGACAATATAGAAAGGGCGCTGAGTAAATTTGAGAGAGCGCAAAATGACATATCCTCTAGTATCCTCAGATTGCTTAAAACAACTAACATGCCCACAACTTGTGTTCCATCTTCATCCACACTTAATGTAAAAAACTCAAAAACAGTGAAAAAAGTAGACAACACATCAAAGAATATAGGAAAGACAAACCATGCACAACCTCAGAGATTACCCTTAACTGTTCAAACACCAAATTCTCAATTAGCTCCTACCCCTACTGTGATCCCAAACACACCTATGCTTAACACACCTAATACTCAAATAGATGAGGATGATAGCGAGTGGGCTGCAGAGGGTCACCTACCTAGCTCCAACGTAGGTATATCTGAGGACAAAAGTCGTACGGCCCCTCCCAATGGAAACACTCAACTCAAAGACATTGGAACACAGCCCCCCAGACCTACTACAACATGTCCACTAACACATATTAATCTGCCACCACAGGCCAACCCCTATACAATAGTTATGATTGGGGTGCCAAAAGTTGCTGCTAACAGGGAAGAAACACGGGAGGAATTGAGGAACAAAGCAATGCAATGGCTTTCCATACATAGGCCTCTCCCCCCAAATATAACAGGCACCATCCATCATGTCAAAAGAGTAGAGTGGGTGGGTACTCGCTTTAAATCTACAGAGGGTGACTGTATTGTGGTCACCTTCAAATATCTAGGACCGGCGAAATTCATCGCAGGATGGAGAAGCACAGGGACAAAAAGCTTGATTCGAACCATGGGACTTAGCTACTTCTACCCAGTCCGTTCAGATCCCTATAGGAATAAAATAAATTATCACTATACCCAAGAAGGATCTTACAGGACACAGCAGAATAATCAACCCTGGCTGGCCTTTGTCCCACCCTGCCCAGATGCGCCAATGGGCCTAGACCAACATCCATATTCTCACTTATGGGGAAACAAAGTCCATAACTATCAACCAATTGAAACAGCTGAACGCCACGGGCATGGTTACCACCGGGCCTTTAACCACACAACCTCACAATATAATGACTACGGGTTCCCTACAGCCAATCGTTACGATGCTTTCCTCAGCTACGACCTACTGGAGGAGGTAGACTGACTGCCATCTGACCTGTTCCCTGTTTCACTTTCTGCTAAAACAAACTGCCTGGTAGGAAATATGAAGACTCCACTTAAAACTTCTAATCCCCTAGTGGTCATTTCTCCTAATATCACTTGCACAACGAACTTAAAATACTTAGTCAGCCCTAAAGCAAGCCATGCTCTGTCCTCCCTAGTAGACGAGGCAGGTATCTCTTGCTTACCAACAGCTTGTAAACCTCATGTATCACCTGTAACTCCAAGGACGAACCCTGTGTTAAGGGACAACCTAGATCTGTGCTCTCCATTTGCTATAACACCTACATCAAACTTAGCACACTATGCCCCTAACACAATCAAGATACTGTCCTGGAATCTTGCAGGTCTGGCCTCAAAAATTATTGACCCGTCGTGGGAAATTTTTGTCAAAAATTACACCATACTGTGCTTCCAAGAAACATGGCTAATAGAAAACAACATCTTTATTGAGGGCTACCAAAGTTTCTTTGTTCCCGCATCTCCCTCCACCAGCGGCAGAGCAAAGGGGGGATTGGCAATATTCATTAGTCTGTCTCTTAAAATGCAGATCAACCAAGCACAGCTGGATAACAGGAACATGCAGGTACTGTCTCTCAGAAGGGGCAAGAAAGCTATAACTCTAATAAACTTCTACAATTCTGTCGCAAATTCAAACGATTGTAACCTTGTTAGACTTGAAAGTTACCTAAATGAATTTGGTTCAAAACTACCACAGGATAAAATCCTTCTTGGTGACTTTAATACACACATTTGCGGTAATCCTCTCTCAACCATCTTGGGATCCTTGGGCTGCGGACTCAGAACAGGTCCCCACTTCACACACTGCCAGCGAGGAACTAAACTAAACACTCTAACGGATACCATGAACTTGACCATGGCACTATCTATGAAAGACGACTCTTTCTCCTTCAAAGTTCCAACCTACAAAGGATCTGAGTCAGGGTCTTTTATAGATCATATTCTCCTTTCTGCTGGTGTTGCCCAACAGGTTTTAAACTTTGACATTATTGAGAGCATCCATAGTGATCACAATCCTTTGCACCTTGAATTGCAATGCGGCCCCTCAGTGCTCCATAAAAACATTAAGGACCCTGGGGCTCTTAAGTTGGTCAACAATAACCGCCGCTTAAAGTGGAACCTGGTAAACAGCGACAACTTGTATGAGGATGTTGCTTTATATTGTGAACATGAACTTAAGCTCTGAGCCTCAAATTCCGCTTCTCCAGAATCTATTTTATCCGCCTTTGCGGTTGTGTCCAAAAGAATAGAGCAACTACTGACGGTAACAACCAAAGGATCTTTTGCTCAACACCCTCGCTGGTTTGATCATGCTTGTTCCTCTGCAAACCGCAAATTAAAAGCTGCTCTTAAAAACAAACCGAGAGACTCTGCACTTATTAAGGCCCTTCGAACAGACTACAAAAAGGCCCTTGCCTCACGCAAGAAGTCAATTAAAACTAAAACATGGGAATCTTTGCTCGACCCCTCCACTTTGGGCAACAGTTCAAAATTCTGGAGCATAATAAATAAACCACTTTTTGACAACCCAAATGATGAGAGTCTCGGTACAGTTATACCGGAGGATGACTGGATCACTCACTTTGGAGCTATCTTCAAGAGCGACGCCCCACAGTCTCCAGAACCATTTCATCTACCTGTAAGCAACCCGCTACAATTCTCGACTAAAGAAATTGAATTAGGGATACTTGGTCTCTCCAGTAACAAAGCCCCGGGCCCTGACGGTCTTCCACCTGACCTATTCAAATCTAACATCACTTTATGGGCTCCCATTCTTACATCTGTCATCAATGCCGGGGTCGAAGTAGGGGCTCCTAAATCTTGGGGAGCTTCTACTATCGTCCCTGTTTACAAAAAGGGGGACAGAACAAAAGCGGCCTGCTATAGACCAATCTCCTTGATAAACTCTGTTGCGAAGGTAGTGGGTGGGATTCTACTAAAGAGGCTGAATGCATGGGCCAATCAACACAACATAATGACCCCTGCACAATATGGATTCAGACCAGGACACGCAACAACCACACAGTGTCTGAATCTGTATCTAATTAGTGGTAAATACACCCAAGCAAGAGAGGAAACTTTGTATATGGCTTTTATGGACCTTTCCTCTGCTTTTGACTGTGTCGATAGGAGCAAACTATGGGAAGTCCTGCAAAAAATGGGCGTAGAAAATAATTTGATCAATTTTCTGGCTGATCTACACAACGACACCCGTGCTAATGTGCGTTTTACAAGAGACATGAAAGTAACGAGAGATTTTAAAATCAACCGAGGAGTCAGGCAGGGCTGTATATTAGCACCTTTTCTTTTTAACTTATATATTAATGGACTTGAAGATCACCTGATAAAAACAGACACGGATTACCCTCGAATTGGCAAAACAGGCGTACCGGTCCTGTTGTATGCGGACGACGCTGTTCTTTTATCCAGAACCGCACTCGGACTCCAAAAATTACTGGATTCTTTTCTTCAATTCATGTCCTTACGTGGCCTAAATATTAACAATTCCAAATCTTTTGTCATGACGGTTGGTTTAACTCCCAAAAAACAATACCCCTTCTCAGTCAACGGGGAAAACATTCCACTTACAAAAACATTCTCGTATCTGGGTGTACTTTTCGATCATAAACTTAAATGGGGCCCTGCCATAACTAAAAAGAAAGGCGAAATACTGAGGACCAACTCTGGTATAATGGATTTCGCTCGCAAATTGGGTAACACTCCAGTGTCTGCCGTGTTGAAGCTTTATCAGGCAAAAAGTGTTGCGGTGGCATGTTACGGAAGTGAACTGCGGGGGTTTTTACCAGTAGATACCCTAGTAGCTCTCGAAAATAACTTTCTGAAACAGGTCATGAGCTTACCAAAGAGTACCGCAAACTTCTCTATACATGAGGAATTGGGCACCCCGTACCTAGCTGACAAAATTGCTGCAAACCCTCTGCTTTGCTGGTTAAGCTGTTGGCGCAATACAGCGATTCCATTAACTCATAACATCCTAGCTGAAGCCCTTACTTGGGAAGGACAACTTAAGTTACCCTGGATGAAATACATTCGTAATTGCTGTAAAGATCTGGGCAGATTAGATCTTTACTTAACACCCCAGAATGCCACCAAGCAAGATGTCAACTTTGTAAAAAACACCTTTTACTTGAAGCGACAACTCTACAGGGAAGAAACTGAGCTCAAAAAGCCCAGCGTAAGGAGCCATGCACTAACAAAGACCTGTGTGTTCTCTGAACCTTATCTATCGTGGAATATATCCAGATACGAACGCTTCCTGCTGAGCAGATTTCGATTTGATCTCTATCATCTGCTTTTAGCTGTACCAAGTGGAGCCCATAGAGGTCAAGTGTTGCCAGCTTGCGGCTGCGACAACAAGTCTCCGCAAGACTTGGCTCACTTTTTATTCCTATGTCCTTATTACTCAAGTCCACGCAATATGTTTTTAAAACCGTTGCTTAAAAAGATGAATTTTACACAAATTAAGCCAGCACTTCTATACCTTCAAATGTTGCATGAAGACAGTACTTTTTTTATCTGCAAGTTTTTAAAAACAGCCTTAAAGTATAGATCAAGTATGGAAGGATGACTCCAAACTGAATTATAATACAGATACAATTCCGTCTTGATTAAGTATATGCACATAGGACCACTGTATCATGTCTTTTTAATAATCGCTTATTACTTTTTTCTTTTAAGACTATTGGAAGATAAATTTTTCCTTCTATGAATGAACTGTATTTTATTGTATTGTGTGCTTTTATGACTGCTTTCCTGTCAGTCGAATAAAGAAACTTTGATTTGATTTTGAACAATAAATAGAAAAAAATGCATGTTGTTTAACCAAGAGCAAAGGTGTACCTGTCACCATGATGATAGACAGGCAACAGATCTTGAAGACGTGCATAAAAGTACTTCTGCTGGTCAAAACACAGAAAATCCAATCCTTTTGCGGCAAGACAGAAAAGATGATTTGAAAATGGGAAGACACTTGGAACACATGGCCGTGCACCATAGTAAAACAAACAGATGTGCACTAAATAAAAAGAAAGTCGTTGAAAAGAAGACATCTGGCAAACCAAAAATGAAATATTGGAAAAGAAATCTTCAAACGATGACCTGACATCGCCAAACACCAAGAAGAACCTACAAACTGTGCCAAGAAAGACGTGGTTGACAACGCACACTTCAGACAATAGAAGGACAAGGCTCGATAATATAAGTGCTGCTTCCAGCTGCAAGATAGAGGCTCGTTCCCCATGCTGAGCCGGATGGCTCCCGGTACGCTAATGCTCCCCAAGATATCTCCAACAGAGGAGGGAGCATGCGTCACAGAAGGACCATGACGGACATCACAGGACCTAAAATAAAAACAAGTAAGAGAGAGTGCGCGGATTTAGGCTTGCACTAAAGATTCTTTTTAAATGTACATGGCGGTTGAAAAATGCAGCGTTGCCCACACACTCAATAATGATAGACAACAATGTCTCCTCAATTGAAATTGCCGCCCAAAATTAAAACGCATCAAGGAGGTTGAAGAGACATTGCACCTGCCTTGAAGCTGTGATTATCTAATAAGCCAAGTTCTAGCCTAACTCTTGCTGGTGATGAGGAACTTGGTAAACGCCATGCTTGTTTAAAGATTCTGGTGGATTATTTATTTAAGGAGATGCTCATGTCTATATGATAGGGAGTTAGTTATCTTAGCCTTCATCACCTTAATCAGTGGAGTTAAACTTGGACCAAGTAGCCGTTTTGAAAGTTTTGCCGTGGCAACCTCAAGTGACAGCGCTTTAGCCTTTACAACGTCTTTTTGCTTTATGAAAGAGCCTACCTATGGTGTCCAGGAAAATTCCCAAATATTTATAGTGGGAAACAGTTTCAATGCTTTTACGATTGAAAAACACCCGCCTTTCTGCTGCTTCCATCTGCAATAATGAATTGTTTTTGTTTTTGACAGATTCAGTTCAAGGGAGTTGTTTATTGTATGGGGGACCAGTTCATCGATGAAGCCTCTGCAAGTCTATGTCTATGTGGCTAAGTGACACAAGGTCATCGGCGAATAACAGATTGCTGATATGGGTTCCATCTATTTGAAGGCAGATGGATACTTGACCTTGTCAAGTATGGGACATAGACCAGAGATGAACATGTTAAAAAGGAGAGGAGACAACACAAAGCCTTGTTTAACACTGCTTGCTGTTTGAAACTTTTTTAAGACATGAGAGCCCAACTTTCTTCTAATCCAGGATTGTGAGTGGAGTTGGATTATGGTTTTTAAGAAAGCGGGGGTATAGCCCAGCTCTCTACTTTTTAGCCACAGACGGCCTTGTGGCACCCGGAGAGAAGCTGCCTTGAAGTAGACAAAGCAGCAGTGAAGTTGGTTATGTTGGACTGCTGCTTTCTCCATCAAAACGGTTAGTGCCAGTAGATTGCTTGTTGTACCTGAAATGACCACAAAGCCAGTCTGGTTAAGGGTGAGGCAGTTTGTTGTTTCTGCCCATGCTGACAGCTCTTCCAGTAAAATGTGGCGAAGCATTTAGATTCGACATCGAGGAGAGCTATCATTCTGTAGTTTTTTAGGTCATTTCTCTTGCCAGTTTTATAGATAGGGTGGATGATGGCGCCCTTCCAGGAATCCAGGATGTTGTGGTTGAGCCTGCAGTATAAAAACAGGGGTGCCAGGTGGTCTGACCACAAGGTTACTTCCAATTTGAACAGGGCCTGGGGGAGACCGTTGGGACCAGGAGATCCATCTGACCTGGCTTTCCAGATTAAATGAGCGATGGTATTTCTTAACACTCTGGTGTCGTAAACATCTCCATTGTTGGGTCTTTTTGCGCCTCCTTTCCCTCAATTATTGATATATATAAAACATCTTAGCCAAAGGTGATGGGCCCAATGTTACTGTAGTAATCCAGGAGTCAAGTGGATAAGTTGAAGAGGTTTATTAGACAAAATCTACACAGCTTATCATCTGCCAGTATCTCCAGAGTGTACAGTTTCCCAAGTGTTGAATCAAAACATTCCACTATGTACATGAAGCAGATGACATCATAAGCATAGAGTCAGCTGAGCAAGACAGCTGAGAAAGACTTTTTACTTAAAGTGACAGTGTATAACTTAACAGGTTATGGAATATAACATACCTCCTTTCCTTCCAGCGAAGTGAATCAAATAAAGCATAAAAATATAAACAAGCATTAAGTATTTATCGTTAACAAGTAACAAATTCATCTAAAATAAAAAACAACAAGAAAATAACTACACAACAAAAGTCAATGAGTAAAATAATGCTAATCGCGAAATCTATGAGGCAAAGTAATAGATCTAATACTTTTCCTACGAGAGATATCCATATTGTTGACATGCATATCACATTTTTTTGAGATTCCAAGATTAGATTTAACCTTTACAATTTTCGAGATGTTCCACCAGTACCCTCCTTCATCTTGAACAGCATTTCCACCAATTTTCACTATTTTGATAGGTTCACTGTATTTACTCCTTCCTTTCTTTGTGTGAGTAGAATTCTTTATCCTCACAAAATCCCCCACACACAATGGGACCATCCTGGCGTTTTTCTTCTGATCAAACCAAATTTTCTCCTTATTTTGTGTCAAGATGGAATTAGATTTGACTGTTTCTAAAACAGACTCAATATCAACTAAGGGACAGGACCATTTAGACATCCAACTAGGTCTAAAACTGGTGTTGGCTTTTCTCCCTCTTAATACTTCAAAAGGAGAAACTTTCGTGGAAGAGTGCGGTGTCGTCTTATAAGACCAAAGCATACTTTCAAGGGATGCAACAACATCTTGCCTCCCTTCAACTGCCCACTTGATGCACTCACCCACAACACGATTCATCCTCTCAACTAGACCATTTGTTTGTGGGTAATAAAGCGAACTCCTAAGGTGCTTGATACCACAAGATTCAAGGAAAGATTTGAACTCAAAACTAACAAACTGAGTCCCATTGTCTGAAACTATAAATTCAGGAAACCCTTCTCTTAAAAAAACTTCTTTGAGAAATTTAACCACAGTAGAGGCACTGACTTCCTTAATAATTTTGACCTCAGGCCATTTCGATGTGTAATCCATCAAGACAATAATGTACCTCATTCCTAGAGGTAAAACTTCATAAGGACCCATGATGTCAATACCTACTTTAGTCCAGGGACTGGTGGGACATTCAATAGGGGACAAAGGAGGAACAACAATTTTAAGTGATTTTTCAGACACAGAACACACTGGACAGTTTTCAACAAAAGTGCGAATCTCATTGTCCATGCTTGGCCACCAAAAATCTTGTCGCACTCGACGTATAGTTAAAGAGATACCTAAGTGTCCTTCATGAGCTTCCTTCATGATGACAAGTCTGAGACTATGAGGTGGAATAAGTTTGTCACATCTCACTAACAGACTGTCTTCAATTGAAATCTCAGACTCAATCTTCCAATATGGTTGTAACACAGAAGGCAAAGACTTCTCCTTGGGCCACCCATTTTTGACAAGATCGAACACTTCTTGTAATACCTTGTCCTTTGACAAAGACTCTCTCCAATCTTCCTCAGACCCCACAGCTAGGACAGGAACATCTATTGAAGCCACAAAACAATCTTCCTCATCTTCATCATTCAAATCAATAAAACCTGTACCTTCGTTCACACCATCATTCTGAGGAAAACGTGACAAAAAATCTGCACGTGTGTTTTTGCCACCTGAAATGTGCGTGACATCAAACTGATATTGAAGTAATTTGGTAACCATTCTCGTGATCCTGGGTGTACAACATTTACTAGGACCAGCAGACAAAATAGACACCAATGGCTTGTGATCAGTTATTAAATTGAAATGCCTGCCCCATACATAAGGTCGATATTTGTCAATAGCCCACACACACGCTATCAACTCTTTCTCTATGACCGAGTATTGAATTTCAGCACTCCTAAGCACTCTGGAAGCAAAAGCAACTGTAAATTCTCTTTCACCAGAACGTTGAGTAAGAATCGCTCCTAAACCCACCTTGCTCGCATCTACGGTAATGTAACATGGTAAATCTGGGTGAAATGGAGTAAGAGCATCACCTTTTTTCAAAATGTCCTTAACTTCCATAAAAGCACAATCACATTCACGCGTCCATGCGAACTTTGTGGAAAACTTAAGCAAATTACTAATGGGTCTAACAATTGACGCATACCCAGGTACGAATCTCGAATAATATTCCAACAGTCCAAGTAGAGACTTAACACCAGATCTATCCTTAGGTACTGGTGCTCTCATAATAGCCTCAATTAACCCTTGTCTAGGTGTAATCCCTTCAGAAGAAAGTAAATGACCAAGATATTCAATCTCATTGGAACTGAATTTACATTTCTCTGTCTTCAAAACAACACCATTTTCCTTAAAAATTTCCAAGACCTTTCTGACAATGTTATCATGGGTTTCATCATCCACGGCATAAACTAAAACATCGTCTTGAAAAACAAGAACACCCTCAACATCTCTCAAAAGATTCTGCATCACTCTCTGAAAAACAGAGGCTGCTGAGGCCAGTCCAAAAGGCATTCTTTTGTAGCGGAACGTACCAAGTGGTGACACAAAAGCTGTTAGTGAACGTGATTCAGGGTGAAGTTCTATTTGATGGTAGGCACTAGCCAGATCTAACTTTGAAAAAATCTTAGCGCCCTTGATGCTGGTAAAAAGATCTGTAATCTTGGGTAGAGGATGGGAGTCAACCCAGATTTCCTTGTTTAAGGACCTAAGGTCCACACAAACTCTGAGTTTTCCATCTCTCTTCCATGCAACAACTAAAGGGGATAACCATAGTGAAGATTCCGTGGGTTCTATGATTCCTTTTTCGCAGAGCATATTGATTTCCTTAATAAGATCTTCCCTAATGCTAAAGGGAACACTCCTAAGTTTGTGCTTGATGGGAGTAGCACCATTCTTAACTATTATTTTGTGTTTGAAACCTACGATCTTCCCAAGTTGATCACTAAACACAGAAGGAAACTCATTAACCCACCTTGTGTTTTCTTTTCTTCGCAAGAGACAAGTAAGACTTGTTCTTTCATCCCTGGTCTAAGTTGCATCCCAAAAAGACCCTGATGAAACCAACCTAGAATGTTGAGTCCGTCAACAGCTACATAAACCTTGCCCCTTATTCTCCTACCCTTAAACTCTAGGTAATCTTCGAAAAATCCTAAAAGAGGAATTTTATGTTTTTGATAGGAAATAGGTTTCCTGTCAGGAGGGAAAAGTGCTCTATCACCCCATGTTTCACTAAATAATTCATTAGTAATTATAGTAATCCTTGCACCCGAATCTGCTAAAAGATTGAGTTTCTTATCACCAACGAGTATTTCCACAATAGGATCTACACAGGTAGAAGGATCACCAGTAAGGGGTATGGATGTGTTATCAGAATCAGTAACCATAGAAATAGTTTCAGAGTCCGATTCATCATCTGACTCTAAAACACAAGCTATAGTTTTTTTTTGAAATTTTTTCTTTAAGCAAACAGTAGCATAATGTCCTATTTTTTTGCAATAATTGCACGTAGAATTTATAGCAGGACATTTCGAACCTTTGTTGTGAACAGCATTACCACAACGCAAACATACATTGTTTGGTACGGATACAGTATCCTTAAATTTGGAAGAAAGATTATCCTTAGGTTTTGGCGAAAAGTTGCTAGCCGTTTTAACAAATTTACTTTTCCCTTTTTTAGAATTACCAACAAAATTAACACTATCTACTGGTTTGTCTTCTAATTCCTTAAGAGAAATATGAGAAGTTTCGATACTTTTTGCAATTTTGATAGTCTCATCGAGAGTAGGATTATCCATTGTGAGTAACTTTTGTCTAGTCTGTTTGTCTTTACAGTGACCAACAAATTGATCACGAATCAACTGCTCAGTAAAGTTTTCAAAAAGACAGACAGAAGCTAGTTTCCTAAGAGTGGAAAAATACGAATCAACATCTTCACATTCAGACTGTTTCCTCATAAAAAATGTATGTCTAAGTACAATCAAATTGGGCTTCTTATCAAACCTTAGTTTAAGTTTAGTAATAGTAGTTTGATACTCATCTATCACCTCATAATCTAAAGGAGGATCAGGTAAGTGTTTGAAAATAGATCTACCTTCAAAACCAAGAGAATGCAATAAAAGACATTTTTTTCTTTCGGGACGAAACCTCGAAGCACCTATAGCGCCTAAATATGTCTCAAATGCGTCAAACCAGATATCCCATTTCACATGAGGTTCTCCTGGAGTGTCAAGGAAAGCAGGAGGAGCATTTATAGATTGTAATGCAGACATTTTGAAGTAAAGGTAACTAAAAAGAAAAACAAGAAATGTAAAATACTTTTGAGGAAAATGACACAGGGAAGATAATCCTTTGTAGAATATGGGGCTCTTCAAATGTAGTCTTGAATCAATAAAATATTTCTTGTGAAGTAAGAAAGTAATAATCCTTTGTGGAAATGTACCCTTGAATTGTTAAGTTTTCTAAATGTAGTCTTGAATCAATATAGTACTTTTCGTGGAGTAAGAAAACAATAATCCATTGTAGAAATGTACTTTGAATTGTTTTTTTGATAAAGATTTGTCTTCTTGTTGATAGAGGAAAAAAATTGATGTCACAGTGTCTTCTTGAATAGATGTCGTGGGAATGGAACACACAAAAAGAATGTTAGAATGTGTGATTGTTATCCAGCCAGGGATCGTCAAAACAAGAAAAAAATGGATTGTTTAAAACAAGAAACGTTGCTAGGCGATGGAGTAGAATTTTTTCGTGTGGTCTTGGAATGATTCGTGTAGCTTTTTTTTTTTTTTTTACGTGAAGGGTCTCGAGATAGCAATCTTGTGCGTGTGCTCATGCAGAACTGAGCGTTTCAAATGTCAACAAACTGAAGGGTTGCTGGCGCTTGACAACGTGCGCGCAAGGACACGAACCGCATAAATGCCGCTCCAATGTTAATACAATGGAGATGCGGCTCGGGTTTCACAGCGCGCGCTCGTCTCAGATCAATGTTTCCAAAAGAAAACAGCACATCACGGGAACTTTGCTCGAGTCATTTAGCGCTAGTCAACATAGACGCTGGAAATGTCCAAAGTTCAGCGCTGGTTCATATAGACGCTGGAAAACGAGCTTGTAAGGGCTCCAAAACAAGAAAGCTCACTCGCTCGTTCCTTGATGAACAAACACGTATATGAGGTGTTTTGACAAAAGGTGCTTTGAGCAAAGACACATGCGCGAAAGCACTCGCTACAGCAGTCTCACTTCAGTAATGTTTATTTATAGGTTGTAGAGCTTTAGAGGTACAACGTAGAGGTCGAATAGAGATTGATATTAGTAAAATGAAAATAGTCACTTATCTGGAGATACCTCGTCGCCAAAAATATGTAGTAATCCAGGAGTCAAGTGGATAAGTTGAAGAGGTTTATTAGACGAAATCTACACAGCTTATCATCTGCCAGTATCTCCAGAGTGTACAGTTTCCCAAGTGTTGAATCAAAACATTCCACTATGTACATGAAGCAGATGACATCATAAGCATAGAGTCAGCTGAGCAAGACAGCTGAGAAAGACTTTTTACTTAAAGTGACAGTGTATAACTTAACAGGTTATGGAATATAACAGTTACCTATGCATGTAGTTTCAGTCGATGCTGACTCTAATTTAGATGATGGATGGGGGCTTGGAAGGTCAATCCTACTTAGATGTTCATTAAAGTAATTGGATAAAAACTGGGTCCAATCTTTTGTACTTATATTTGTGCTGTACCGCCCTCTGCCTTCTACTGGGCCTCTGTTCACAAGGGACCAGAATAGCTTTGTGTTGGACTTCTTGCTAGCATGAACTAACTTCAGCCATAACAGATCGGATGTTGTTTGTTTGTCCCTGTGCATAGATGACTTGAAAGCTTTTTGAGCTTACTTGTAGTTGTTGAATAAGATTGCATTTCCTGGGCTTTTCCTAGCCCAGCGTAGGGCCAAGTTTCTTTGGGATTTCAGATTTTTTGTGGCGGGTGAGATGCGAGGTTGTGGTGTATCTTGCCGGGTACTAATTATGGACGGAAATTCATTAATTAATCGGTTTACAAGCACTTCCCAGCCATCAATGATGGAAACATCTTTTTCACTCAATAAGCATAGAAAAGAACTACATTTCTCCATAACAGAGGAGACGGCGATGGATGTCCATTTCATTGTCCTTAAGTTCTCTGAATGGCAGCCTGACAGCGTGTGTGCGATTACTTGATGACGGGGAATGTTGGACGATAAAGTTAGTATTTGGGGTCAATGGTCACTCTCCCCTTGTGCTGCGATGCAATGGCTCTCGATTATGGGGAGCATTTCACTGTTTCCTAATGTAAAGTCCAGGAATGAGTGGGTTTGGCCATTAATTCTAGTACAGGCAGGGGGAGTATCCATATGTGAGCGGCCGTTCATTACAATGTAGCCCACTTTGCTGAGTTGAAGGACAGCGTATTCACCCAATTTAGAGGGTCTGAGTCCTAAAGGTATTGCTTGTGTGGCAAGATGTGGTGGAACCGCTGAAAATGTAATCCCAAGATCCTAGAATGAGTTATGGAAAAGGTTTGTGTTAAAATCTCCAGAAATTGTTGAGTTGGATGAACCAATTTGAATATTTTTCTCAGTGCTACACGGAGAGATTAAAACATGGAACAGAAGTAACTGGCTAGCTGAAGTAGGACTTTCAACCACAATGCTGGCAACCTAGTTGACTTCAAATTTAAGCTGTTTTATGCGTGAAGACAGTTTAGTAGATATGTAAATTGAAAGGCCGCTGCGCAGCCTACCGTACTTGCGCTGTCTTATGGCTGGCAATGTGAATTCTAGGTACCCTTTGATTGAGATGCTAGTTGCTCTCACCAGCTTGTCGTGCCCGGATTCCCTTGCAAACCTCGAACCTTGACTAAAAGAAAACACATGTAACTCACCATTTTGTCATAAGACGTTCTGGAATGTGCAAGTAGCCACAAATTTTATACCAGCTACCATTTCCTCAGGTCTCCCGATAAAAAACGGTACCTCACTTGTGTAGGTAGGTCTAGTGCCTGCATCAGGAAGCAGCCCAAAACGCAACATGGAGACATTAATTTATCCCCTGAAAACTGACCCTTTATTTTTGCAATGCGCCTAGCTGTGGATTTTGGGCTGTAGTTTAGCTCTAGCAAACCTGTACATTTTGGAAAACTAAACACCTAAAGAAATCCAGAGTAGGTGACTTGTCTGGCTCTTACCAGTTGTTCATACCCAGAATGCCATGCAAACCTCAAACCTTGACAAAAAAAACACATTTTCCTCACATTCCCGTGATGGAACAACCTGGAATTTGCTGGGAGCCACAAACCTCTTATCATATAGCATTCCCCTAAGTCTCCTGATAGACATAGTGCCCTAGTTAACTAGACCTAGTTCCGGTGGCATGAAACATCCTAAAACACAACATGGACACCACATTTTAAGTAACAGGGGATTTTAGGGAAACCTAGCAAAGCTGTACATTTTTTAAAATTAGACACCAAGGGGATTCCACGGTGCAGTGGCTTGTATGGCTCTCACTTGGTTTTCTTACCCATAATCCTTTGAACACCACAAACGTTGGCTAGAAACACATTTTCCTGACATTTCTATGAGGACAACATCTGAAATCTGTGGGAAACAAACATTTTCTACCATGAGCTTTCCCCAACTCTCTCTATACAATTGGTACATCACTTGTATGGGTAGTCCTAGTTTCCATGACAGAAAAGAGCCCAAAACGCAACATGGACTCATCACATTTGCCACTGAAACCTGACCCTTGTTTTCAATGTGAGTAGCAGTGGAATTATTGACCCTAGCTTAGCTGGCATGTATGGACACATAGCAAACCTTTACTTTTTTTAAACTAGACATCTAGAGGATTCCAGGGTGGGGTGACTTACATGGTTCTTAGTGGGTTTACTCACCCATAAGCCTATGTAAACCTCAAACCTTGGCCAGAAAAATACATTATGTTCATATTTTGTGTAGAAAGCATCTGAAATCTGAGGGGAACCACAATTTCCCCCCCACATCTCTTGATTGAAATGATACATCACTTGTGTGGATAGGCCTAGTGCTCATGACAAGAAATGGTCCAAATGCAACATGGACACATCTCATTGTTCCACTGAAAATAGCCCTTTTTTTGTCAGTAGCTGTATATCTTGGGCTGCAAATCTCCCACTGGCTGGCTGGGGCCTTGTCACCTTAAGATCACTTAATGAATTCTGGCTCATCCACCGTGGTCTATTAGAACATTGTTTCCTTCCTACAATTAATTGACCATACTTTTTTACCGCGCGGTGCCTCCCGCTTTGTTTATGCAAATGCATTCATGCATTTTTAGCATTGTGGCGGGCGGTGCTGAGAGCACCGCCCGCCACAATGCTAAAAATACAGGATGCGCCCGCCACTGTGGCGGGCACATCCTAATACCCCCCCCCAGGACCCCCGCCCTTATGGCGGGCGGTCCCAATCCCCGGTAGGATGACGGGCGGACAAAGTCCGCCCGTCATCCTAATAGGCCCCTTAGTTTCTTTGGTAAAACCTTTACGAATCTACACATATTACTCCTAACTGAATTCAGAATGTTATCTTTTTTTAAGAAATCTACAGCTTTCAGACTCTGCCATGGGTTTCACATGAGTTTCCACTAAACCATGAAATAGGCAATTGTAAGCATTGAAATTAGGAAAAATGGGCTATCTCTTTAAAAAATGGCAAAAGTGTTGCAAACAAAAGGTATTTTGATGCAGCTCTGGATGTTCCTGAATGCTGGTAAGATGAAGTCTTAAGCACAGGAAACCTTTCATTGATGCCATTCATAGGAGAAAAAAAACTATTGTTGCGGAGCACTTTTTTCCTATTTTTCCCCAAAAACTCAAAATGTAGCTATATTTTCGCTGTTTATCGGCCCCCTCCAAGAGAATCCACAAACTCTGGGTATCTTTATAATCCCCATGAGTTTGGTAAAAAAGTATTCAAATGTGCTATTGATACCTTAAGTGGAAAAAAGTTATAAGGGCCCAAGCACGTAATCCACTAAAGAACCTGAAAAGGACTCGGTACTAGGATAAAAAGGCCTCAGCAGTTAAGGGGTTAAGCATGACACATCCAGGAAGTACAAACTGCAAAGAAATGAATTAATGTAATGTACTTTAAAGTTGTGGACGTTCTGTTGACAAGATTACATAAATAATGAATACTTGCAGAACATTAAAGAGCTTTTGTATTTTAAGGATACAAGTGTCCAGATGGAAAGCAAATGTACCATCTTGTTTCCTAAATCTGCAGCTGACAGAATGGTATGTATTAACAACTATCAAATGTTGCTCTGTATACAATGTATTGTTCAAAGCAGTATAAATGCATTCACTTATATTGCCAGTCACCGTCTTTTTCCTGAGTACACTCAGAGCTCTTTTTTCTGGGGCACTTCTTTTTGATGCATTTTTCTATTGGGCTCTTTCTAGATGAATTTGGATATTTGTCCTTTTGCTCCCAGCACTCATTAAAAATAATTTTGCTTTTAGATTCTAAGCTCACAGGAATATTCTAATTTGAAGCTCTTCGTTTGGCAGTCTTCCTTTAAAAATACTTGGCAAATTGCCACTTTTTAGCTTATCAGACATACTCGACTTGCAAATAGCTTAAGGGCTCTCAGAATAAATATTGTCTCATGCAGAGCATTTTGTTATTTACATTAAATCACTTTGCTATTTGTTTATGCCTTTCTATTGTGAGACGTACTCGTACAACTGGCTTTAGGTTTAGAACTATTTTGGACTGGTTTGTGTCATTGCTGTAATGGCAGTAATATTTACTGAATTAATCTAATATTATAAAAGATCAAGTGAGATCCTTTGGTAATTTATTAGTAGCAGAATTTCTGAATCCACTTTGTTTTCAACTGGAAATGTGGATTGACAGATTTTGATAGAACAAAGGTGTTGGCACTGCTATAAATCAGTTCTCAACAAAGGCCTTTTAAAATTCCCTGGTTAGTTAACAGTAATCTTCAATACTCCAAGTCCTAGTATTCCTTGCTACAATAATAGCACGATGTGCTTTACTTTCCTTACAGAAACATCCGAGAAAAAGGTGCACTCTAGTTCCCTATCGCTCCGATATGACCACCTTCGTCTTCCTCCATACACTATGAAAAGAAAGGGCACCATGAGCTCCACCTGTAAACAAAGCAAACAACAACATGAAGCTACTAATAACAGGGAAGGGAGGGACAGGAAACTATACTATGGATAGGAAGACTAGGACTTCGAGTAATGAAGATTACTGGTCAGTAAGTTGGGTATTACCGCCTCGTCTGTCTTCCTCGTCACAGAAATTACACACTGAGCTGACACCAAAGCAACTATCAGCTTCATGACAAAATTCAAAGAACACAACCCCTCTCAGCCTAAAATCTCATCCTGGTAAGGCTCCAGTTTCTGAGGATCACTGACAGAATATCGACAGTCACAATATCGAGATGACAAAATATCGAGGTCAAAATATCGACTACAAAATATCGACTTCCTATCTTCAAACAGGTAAGTACAAAAATATCGACTCCAAAATATCGAGTGTAAAAAATAGAGACTGTCAAAATATCGAATTTTTTAAATGTCTTAAAAGTAATTTAAAAGTAATGTAATAATAACAAAAAATATTTTTTACTTATTTAAAATACTTAAATAAACGTAACATTAAAAAATAATTAATATAACTTTAAAAAAAAAAATATTTTTAATACATGTATATATATACATATTATTAACAAAACATATACAATATTTTTACCGTAGGATAGCAAGAGGTTTAAATTTACTGTAACAACTCCAGTGAGTGCAACAGAAGGGAAAGCGTTGGATAGCGTAGGGGTAAAAAATACTATTCCCACTCGCGAGAGTGCAACAGTAGGGAAAGCGTTGGTTAGCGTAGGGGTTTAAATTACTATTCCCACTCTAGAGAGTGCAACAGTAGGGAAAGCGTTGGATAGCGTAGGGGTAAAAATTACTATTCCCACTCCAGAGAGTGCAACAGTAGGGAAAGAGTTGGATAGCGTAGGGGTAAAAATTACTATTCCAACTCCAGAGAGTGCAACAGTAGGGAAAGCGTTGGATAGCGTAGGGGTAAAAATTACTATTCCCACTCCAGAGAGTGCAACAGTAGGGAAAGCGTTGGATAGCGTAGGGCTAAAAATTACTATTCCCACTCCAGAAAGTGCAACAGTAGGGAAAGCGTTGGATAGCGTAGGGGTAAAAATTACTATTCCCACTCCAGAGAGTGCAACAGTAGGGAAACTGTTGAATAGCGTAGGGGTAAAAATTACTGTTCCCACTCCAGAGAGTGCAACAGTAGGGAAAGCGTTGGATAGCGTAGGGGTAAAAATTACTATTCCTACTCCAGAGAGTGCAACAGTAAGGAAAGCGTTGGATAGCGTAGGGCTAAAAATTACTATTCCAACTCCAGAGAGTGCAACAGTAGGGGAAGCGTTGGATAGCGCAGGGGTTAAAATTACTATTCCAACTCCAGAGAGTGCAACAGTAGGGAAAGAGTTGGATAGCGTAGGGGTTAAAATTACTATTCCTACTCCAGAGAGTGCAACAGTAGGGAAAGAGTTGGATAGCGTAGGGGTTAAAATTACTATTCCAACTCCAGAGAGTGCAACAGTAGGTAAAGCGTTGGATAGCGTAGGGGTAAAAATTACTATTCCCACTCCAGAGAGTGCAACAGTAGGGAAAGCGTTGGATAGCGTAGGGGTAAAAATTACTATTCCCACTCCAGAGAGTGCAACAGTAGGGAAAGAGTTGGATAGTGTAGGGGTAAAGATTACTATTCCAACTCCAGTGAGTGCAATAGTAGGGAAAGTAAATACTTCATATATAAATATAAATAACATAAATAGTAATACCAATTACAAAATAATTAATTATATTTATTTAATTACCAGTTAATAATTAATTATCAATTAATTCTAAATAAATATAAATAAATAAATTAACAAATTTAAATAATTATAATTAATTTACTTCCCACCCTATTCCCCTATAAACCCACAACCCGCTGAAGAAAATAAATTACTAAAATTAAAATATTTATCAATTAATCAATTATAATTAATTACCAATCATATTTTAATTATTTACCAATTAATAATCAATTAACACTTAATTCTAAATAAATATCAATAAATAAATTAACATATTTAATTAATTATAATTAAATTACTTCCCACCCTATTCCCCTATAAACCCACAACCCGCAGCAGAAAACAAATTACTAAAATTAAAATATTCATCAATTAATCAATTATAATTAATTGCCAATTAATAATTAATCAATTACCAATTAATAATTAATCACCAATTAATTCTAAATAAATATCAATAAATAAATTAACATATTTAATTAATTATAATTAAATTACTTCCCACCCTATTCCCCTATAAACCCACAACCCGCTGCAGAAAATAAATTACTAAAATTAAAATATTTATCAATTAATCAATTATAATTAATTACCAATTAATAATTAATTAATTACCAATTAATAATTAATTAACAATTAATTCTAAATAAATATCAATAAATAAATTAACATATTTAATTAATTATAATTAAATTACTTCCCACCCTATTCCCCTATAAACCCACAACCCGCTACAGAACTATATTACACAAAAAATACAAAATAATATTAAATTACCTTAAATTCGATATTTTTGTTGTCTATATTATGTCTAGTCGATATTATGTCCATTCTATATTTTTGATTCGATATTATGTCCATTCTATTCGATATTAATTTTTTCTACTCAATATTTTTGTTGTCCATATTATTTCCAGTCGATATTATGTCCAGTCGATATTTTTTACTCGATATTCTGTCCAGTCGAAATAAAGAACTCAATATTATGACTGCATACCCGTTTCTGAGGCTCAGTTTCCTCAGGGGCTGACTCTTCTTCCCCCTAAGGCAAAGGGTCGGGTGTATGATTTGCAGCTGGCTCTCCAGTCTGCTTGTCTTTTCCCCTGGAAAGACTGGAAGACTGGAAGACTGGGCCATTCTTTCAGACTCCAGCACCTCTTTTTCACTCTACTCTGTGCTCTGATTTTTGGTTCAGTGTGGGATTCCAAGCACTCCTGCATGGATTCTCAGTTCTGACTAAGCCCAGGCTGAGTACTCCAAATCATTGTTAAGCAAACAATCAACTGGTATTAATAAAGAGACTGCTACATCATTTTTTCCCAGCGACCCCTCCCCAGCCAAAGGACACCATCTCCATGGGATGGATTTTCATCACATTGTCAGCATTGGTGACTAAATAGGTCCTACCAGGCAAATACTGATCTGAGGACACTAGTTGCTCAGTGTCATGGTGATGCTGGCACCAGTGCCTCTCAGGGCTTATTTATTTATTTATTTTTGAAACTTATACAGTGCACTGTTACCCGTAGGTGTCCTGGCGCTAAGTAATGCTCTAAAGCATGGCCATGAAGAGATCAGAGAGTAAATAGCCAGGTCTTAAGGCCTCTCCTAAAGGCCAACAAATCTGTCACCTTTCTCAAGGCCAGGGGCAAGGCGTTCCAGGCCTTGGCTGCTCCCAGCACAAAGCTTCTGCCCCCCCCCCCCACCGTGCTTTCCTAATTCGAGGTACCGCAATCAGCCCTACATCAGAGGATCTAAGGTGTCTTGCAGGATGATACCAACGAAAATACTGTTGAAGAAAAGGCTGACCTAGACCACGCAAGGCCTTAAATACCACACAAAGGGCCAGATGTAGGTAGGGTTTTACCGGTCGGTAACGGCCGAATTCGGCCGTTACCGACCGGTAAAAGGAATTTGAGATGTAGGGGGCAGAATCGGTAATTTTACCGTTCTGTAAATTTACCGATCTGTAATTTTACAGAATCTGTAAATATACCGGTCGGTAAATTTACAGAACGGTAAAATTACCGATTCTGTAAAATCGATATGTAGGTGGGACTCTGATGAGTCCCACAAGGCCTAAGAAATCGGTATTTTACCATCAAATTCAATTTGATGGTGAAATACCGATTCAGGTGAGCATGCAAATGTGTGCATGCACACCTGTGCCATATGGCAGGCAGACCTGCCCTTAGGGCAGGTCTGCCTGCCATATGGCCCCCGAACCTTTTTTGGGGGTGCTAGAGGGTGTCAAAGTGACACCCCCTGCACCCTTGCCAAAAATCTGTATTTACCGATCGGTAAATACCGACCTGTAATGCCCCATTCATTCCTATGGGCTTCAAAGCCCATAGGAATGAATGGAGCATTACAGGTCGGTATTTACCGAATCGGTAAATACCGACTTTTAAAGAATCGGTAAATCCACATCTGGATTTACCTACATCTCGGTACATCTATTTTACCGACTCTTAAATACCGAATCGGTAAAATTCGGTATTTAAGTGTCGGTAAAATAGATTTACCTACATCTGGCCCAAAGAGCCTTAAACAAGATCCGCTATCGCACAGGGAGCAAGTGAAGTTTAACTAGCTCCTGGGTAACGGAGGCGTACTTAGGAATGCCAGTAATAAGGCATGCTTCCGCATTTTGCAGAACCTGCATTTTGTTCAAAATGCCCTGTTATGCATTAAGAAACAAGCTGTTAGAGTAGTCCAAACGCGATAGAATCAGCATAGTGACAGCTGTTTTCTTACAACTTTCTGGAAGGAAGGGGAGGATCTTACGAATTGTCTTGAGCAGAAAAAAGATGGAAGAAGATAACGCGTTGACCTGGGGTCCAAAGGTAAGCTGGTCATCAATCAGTACCCCTAGGTTTTTAACCTTGGGCACAGGGGTAGGGACATTGCTCATGCCTTCAGGCCACCAGTTAGGACTCCAGAAGTTAACGTTTGAGCCAAACACTATAACTTCCGTTTTTGCAGAGTTCAATTTGAGGCAGTTACCAGCCATCCAGTTTCCAACTGCCAACATACAATCCTGAAATTTTTTGGCTACTCATTCCTCTTTGCCCGGTAACAGTGACACCACTATCTGGGTGTCATCGGCATATGAGGTAAGTTCAAAGCCAAAGGCTCAAATTATTGGGGCTAGTGAGTTAACGTATATATTGAACAGAGTGGGCTCAGGAACGAACCCTGGGGCACCCCACAAGGTAAAACGAAAGGTTTAGAATCGTATTCACCGAGTGCCACCCTCTGAACTCTGTTGGTAAGGAAAGCTTTTAAGATGTTAAGTGCTTTCCCTTGTACCCCACATGCCTTCAAACGGTCCACCAATATCACATGGTGGACCGTATCGAAGGCCGCAAATAGGTCCAAGAGGACCAACGCTGCTCTGCCACCAGCATTGGTTACTGCTCTGATTTCCTCAGTAGCTTTACTTAGCGCTGATTCAGTGCTATGGCTGGCTCTGAAGCCGTGTTGAGATTGATCTAACGCCTGGGTTGCCGTTAAGAACGCGCTAAGTTGGGCATTCATCACCTTTTCTATGATTTTAGCTGGGAGGGGAGTCTCGCTATGGGGCGGTAGTTGTTGGGGTCCATATTATCCAGATTTGTTTTTTTTAATAGAGGCAACATTGATGCTTGTTTCCAGCAAGACGGAAAGTCTCCGGTAGCAAACATGTTATTGAACAAGGCTGCCAACGAAGTGGCTATCGGGGTTGTAGCCAACTTAATCACAGCTTCCGGGCATGGATCTAAAGGGGAGCCTGATTTTATCACTTGAAGCAATCCCTTTATCTCCACAACATTCACTGGAGTAAAACACTCCAAGTTTGCACCTAGGGGATATTCGGCAGTATTTTCCACTCTGGTTGGCGGGCGGTTCAACACATTCAGGCCAGAAAAGGCCTTAAAGATGATCTCTACCTTGTCCGAAAAACATTTTGCTAACTCCTCGCACAACTCAAGGCTAGGGGGCGTGGTTTCCACCCTAACCCCATTAATAATAGGATGCTGTCTATATTTTTACATAGGACCTGAAGACTAAGGTGGCCAAGTCTGCATCCACTACAAGTCGCTTCAGTGAACGCTCTGACGTGGTCAGGGCCCACCTAAGATCCCATCGGGAGATTGGCTACTATTGGTACTGCAGGTGGACTAGAGCGAGATGGTGTGTTTTTAAAGGCAGGGTTTCCAGTTCAGTGTACAAGGAGCTTACAATCATGACACCAAGCCTTTTTAGGATCATACTTCTTACCCTGATACCCTCCCCTGGGCAGTGATGAGTTTTGTGCTCACCATCCTCAGCAGGTTTTACAGAGGCCTAATGAAGACTCATTTCTGTGTTAGGGTTACCCTCTTTCCCACGGGGGGACTTTGTGGGCTCTTTCTTTTGGTCTCCCCCACCAGTTGTAGTTCTGTTCACCCATATTTTGACACAGTGTTTTGTCTTCTGCCCCAACTCTAGACTAAAAAGTGGACCTAGGTCTACTAGATGCTGATGTAACTTCTCATTGTAACAATTACTCAAAAGATGCTCCTTCATAATTAAATTGTAAAGCCCTTCAAAGTCATTCACATTGATACATGTTAACCAACCATCAAGTGCTTTTACTGAAAAGTCAACAAAGTCAACCTAGGACTGACTCTGGGTTTTTCGAGTCTTACAGACCTTTGTCCTATACTCTTCAGAGGTCAGTCCAAAGTCCTCAATTAGGGTACCCTTCATGAGGTCATAAGACTTAGCATTTTTTCCAGGTAATGTCAGGAGTCAGAGCATTCACTGAGAATAGTCCCCAAAAGAACTGATCTACCTTTGCAGGCTCTCTCGGATGCAGTGAACCATTTAGTGATATCATCACCCTCTGCCTAGTTAGGGACAACCCTTTCGGGGAGTTTAGAGTCGTAACAACCTTCCCTCTTCCTATTTATTTGTATACTGCCACTAGAGAAAGGTCCTAGGCCTATCCCTTTTCTTTGGCCTTCTATTTCCAGGAGCTGAGCTTCTAAGGTCATTCTCTAGGGTATTTTTTCTAGCATTAGGTCCTCATCTGAGGGACTCTCAGCTGTGTCTGAGGAGACTGACTCGCGTGCCTTCTCAGCATCCTCTTTGTTGACATTGTCTTCATCATCCTGAGGCTGGTCTACCAGTTCTAGGTGATCTAAAACTGCACTAACAGTTAATTGAGATATTCTGTTTTAGGACTGTCTGACTCACTATGCCTCCTCAGTTTAGACCTAGCTATATGCAAATCAGTCTCGACCCTGTGCCTCATGGGAATAGTCCAGACCGAACTGCCAAGCCATGTCCTCCATGGACTGGAAACAAGCATTCTGGGACCGGTTTCAGGGTATGTCACTCTTCATCAGCCAGGCTAGCTTGAATCCAGTGGCACGGTGAGAAAGGGACCCACGTCTGGGCATACCCATCCCACATAGGGCGGAAAGTGCAATGCAAAGAAATGATGGATGGAATGCTGAATGAATCATACATTCATCACCAGTCAAGAGATCTGGGTTAAATCCATTGTTCTTTTGCTCACTATGCCTCTCCAGTTTAGACAAAGCCATATGCAAATCAGTCTTGACCCTGTGCCTCAT
The DNA here is from genome assembly GCF_964261635.1 of Lissotriton helveticus. Classification (NCBI taxonomy): domain Eukaryota; kingdom Metazoa; phylum Chordata; class Amphibia; order Caudata; family Salamandridae; genus Lissotriton; species Lissotriton helveticus. The sequence goes on along the minus strand of NC_136069.1, from coordinate 1,674,717,355 downwards.
GGGAACAGTCCAGACCGAACTGCCAAGCCAGGACCTCCCTGGACCAGAACCAAGCATCTTGGACCGGTTTCAGGGTATGTCAACCTTCATCAGCTAGGCTAGCTTGAATCCAGTGGCACAGTGAGCAAGGGACCCTTGTCTAGGCATACCCATCCTACATAGGGCGGAGAGTGCTACGCAAACAAATGATGGACGGAATGCTGAATGAATCATACATTTACCCCAGTCAAGAGGTCTGGGTTAAATCCATCATTCTTTTGCTCACTATGCCTCCCCAGTTTAGACCCAGCCATATGCAAATCAGTCTTGACACTGTGCCTCATGGAAATAGTCCAGACCGAACTGCCAAGCCAGGCAACTGGGGTGGCATGGTGAGCAAAAGAATGATGGATTTAATCCAGATATCTTAACTGGGGGTGGTGAATGTTTTGATTTGTTCTGCATTCCGTCCATCAATTGTGTTTCTTGTGCTTTCTCGCCCTAAGTGCACCAGGTATGCCCGGGCGTGGGTTCTAGGCTCACTGTGCCACTGGAATCAAGCTATGCTGGCTGAAGAGGGATGGAACCCCAATACCGGCCCTAGGATGCTTGTTTCCGGTCCAGGAAGGACTTGGAATGGCAGTTCAGGCTGGACTGTTCCTATGAGCCACAGGGTCAAGACTGATTTGCATATGACCAAGTCTAAAATGGGGTGGCATGGTGGACAAAATAATGATGGATTTAACCTAGGTCTCTTGACTGGGGGTGAATGTTTTGATTTGTACTGCATGCCGTCCATCACTTGTGTGTCTTTGGCTTTCTCGCCCTAAGTGCGCCAGGAATGCTCAGATGTGGGTCCTGGGCTCACAGTGCCACTGGAATCAAGCTATCCTGGCTGAACAGGCGTGAAACCCCGAAACCGGTCCTAGGATGCTTGTTTCTGGTCCAGGGAGGACCTGGCTTGGCAGTTCGGACTGGACTGTTCCCATGAGGCACAGGGTCAAGACTGCTTTGCATATGGCCAGGTCTAAACTGGTGTGGCATGTTGAGCAAATAAATGATGGATTTAACTCAGATCTCTTGACTGGGGGTGAATGTTTTGATTTGTTCTGCATTTCCATCAATTCTGTGTCTTTTGCTTTCGTGCCCTAAGTGACCCAGGTATGCCCAGACGTGGGTCCTGGGCTCACTGTGCCACTGGATTCAAGCTATCCTGGCTGAATAGGGGTGAAACCCTGAAACTGGTCCAAGGATGCTTGTTTCTGGTCCAGGGAGGATCTGGCTTGGCAGTTCGTGCTGGACTGTTCCCATGAGGCACAGGGTCGAGACTGATTTGCATATGGCCAGGTCTAAAGTGAGGTGGCATGGTGAGCAAAAGAAGGATGGATTTAACCCAGATCTCTTGACTGGGGGTGAATGTTTTGATTTGTTCTGCATTCCGTCCATCAATTGTGTGTCTTTTGTTTTCTCGCCCTAAATGTGCCAGGTATGTCCAGACGTGGGCACTGGGCTCACTGTGCCACTGGAATCAAGCTATCCTGGCTGAAGAAGAGTTGAACCCGGAAACCGGTCCTAGGAGGTTTGTTTCCGGTCCAGGGAAAACCGGGCTTACAATTTCGGGTGGGACTGTTCCCATAAGGCACAGGGTCAAGACTGATTTGCATATGGCCAGGTCTAAACTGGGGTGGCATGGTGAGCAAAAGAATGATGCATTTAACCCAGATATCTTGACTGGGGGTTAATGTTTTGGTTTGTCCAGCATTGCATCCATCAATTGTGTGGCTTTTGCCTACTTACACCCAGACACCATGTCACATATATTACCTGGCTCCAAGTGACTAATGCGCCCACATTACGGATGGCGCTGACTTCAAGCTTGCTTTTTATCTTATTGCACTCGCTTGTATACCACTTGTTCCGATCAGTGAGCGATTGACGGAATATCTCAACGAAATAGCAATGGTGTGGATCGAGGGAAGGCAAAGAGACTTCCTGACCTCGCCTATTAGCGCAGAATAAATGAATGAGGCCATAGATAGCCTGGAGGGCTTGCGGGCCCCTGCCACGCATAGCCTCACTTGGGCATTTTATAAGGCTCACAAGGAGAAGCTCGTTCCAATTTTGCTGGAGGTATACGCGGAGGCGTTGGACGCAGATGATTTCCCCACCCCATAATGCGCGAGGCAATAGTAACTCTACTATTTAAGCCGGGTCAATTGGCCGACAGCTGTGCCTCGTACTGGCCGCTTTCTCTACTATATCAGGACTGTAAAATATTGGCTAAGGTGTTGGCCACGCGCATCTCACTCATAATAGGGCAGATTATATCTTCCTTACATATCTAACAGGTCAACCTCAGTGAACCTGCACACATTATTCTCCATCACTAACCAGATTACTCCCAAGCTCCTTGCTGTGGCGATTTTATTAGATGCTGAAAAAGCATTTGATTCTTTGGAGTGGGATTTCTTGCATTCGGCACTGGGTAAATTTGGCTTCCCTCAAAATTTTCGATCCCTGGTTCGCCTTCTGTACACTAACCCAGTTGCACAACTATGGATAAACGGGGTGCTGTCTAGTAAATTTGAACTGTCGAGGGGCACCCAGCAGGGATGTCCGCTATCGCCTCTCCTTTTTATTATTGCTATGTATCTGCTGGTGCAGCAACTGCAAGAAAGGCTACTGCGGTGGGGAATAGGGTTTCACCAAGGTCCCGTACTAGCGTCACTAAATGCGGAGGACATCCTTCTATTTGTCCGTGAGCTTGTCCTGAATCTTCCCCTCACTATGTGGGAGGTGGGGAGGTTTGGCGTATTCTCTAGACTAGTCAGGCTCTGGTCTTTCCACTCCGTCAAGGCAAAATTATCCAGAAGAAAACATGCCTGGGCCTTTGTCTCCGATTATAAACCAGGGGTTGAGTCATCCTACTTATCAAGCACATACTCCCTCTTTGGGAAGGTTAAGTTCATGGCCCTAAGGCTAGGTGAGTGGCTCTTTATAAAGTATTTGCCGCAATGGCAGCACCTCAGTCTCAACATCGAATGCAGGGAATGCGGCTACCACTCTGAAAGCTTGGAGCACATGCCCAGCTCTACTAAATGACAGTAGGGCTTTATTGCGAGCGGAGTGGAACAAACTAGGAGCTCGCACATGTCGCCAGGCTATAATAGCAGCTACGCACCACGAAAATACAAAGCTGAATGTTCAGTTCACCAACTTTGTCTTCAGAGCTGCTAAAGTGCTGGGGAAAGTGAAGGCAGCAACTCTTCCGCCGGTTGGCCTTGCCATTTCTTTGTAATAAAAACTCTAGCGGCCTCTGGCCACCTCCGCTAGGCCTACATGGACACTGTTTCTGGATTTTAAAACTAGCGCCCATATTTATTAGTCCCTTTTCTAGCTTTTCCTAAAATCATTCCGTGACTGTTATGTTATTCAACGAGCCTGATCCGGAAAAGACAAATGCACATTCGGGTAATTTTGAATTTTAACCTACTTTTATAGCAAGATTATTGCACTGTTCTTGCACTAACAGGGGTTCTTTTTTGTTTCTTTTTAAATCTTTGCATAAGTATTCATGAGTCACATCGTTTTAACATTTTGTTATGGTTTTTAAGTAATCAAACATAAATTTGATCTGGACTAGTCATCATTTGGAAAAAATCTGAATTATTTCCATTAACAAACGCTACCACGCCCTTTTACGCTGGAGTTCCCGTTGCACTGGTGTGATGAACCCCTAAATACCTTCGGATCAGTATACACCTCATTGCTTTGGTAGTAGTGCTGTTAAATTATGGTCCAGCTATAGATAAACTCTCTGGGCAGATAGATCCCTGGATTACATTGCCTCTATCAATGGTGGGACGCATTTCCATAGTGAAGATGGTTGTGCTGCCCAGGTTTTTTAATCTTTTTTAAACATCCCCATTCCTCTCATTGTTACCTTTTTTAAAACCCTTAGAGGGATGCTGACTCGATTGATATGGGCTGGGAGAGAGCAGCGAGTGGGCTAGAAGACACTTATTGAACCCTTCAGGAGGGGAGGGTTTGGGGTACCTGATTTCTACTTGTATTATTTAATAGCGGAGCCGCATTAAGCCTACTTTTGGTATCACCTGGACGCTCGCCTCCAATTCCTGAAACCTAAGCACACACAAGGCCATCCATACCCACTCTCCTCCATTCTTCCGCAGGGACTCAGGAGATCTCCGGCTGAAATTCATTTTCTGCAGACCATGTGTGGGGCCTGGTAGCACCTGCGTAGGTATCTGGGGGCTGAATGCCTGTATACTGCTCACTTACTGATATTTTATAATCCCTGGACAGTGCCCACGATTGAAACATTGGCACTCACCCGCTGTCTAGTGCACAATGTATGTGGCATGTTCAGGAATGGCCAACTACAGACGGTGGCGGATATAATGACAGATTGAGACGTTAGCATACGTGATCGATTTCTGGTGCACAGAACGCGGACCGTGCTTTCTGCCACACCGTGCCCCGTAACACCTCCACCCGACTGATCGTCAACGTCCCCCACCTGAGAGACCTACACTGGGTCCCCGTCGACAAGAGGATCACCTTCAAGCTCATCACCCACACAACGCCAGAGCAGCCTACCTGAACAGCAGACTCAGCTTCTACACCTCCACCCGCCAGCTCCGCTCTGCCAGCCTCGCCCTCGCCGCTGTCCCCCGCATCCAACGAACGACCTCCGGCGGCAGATCCTTCTCCTACCTCGCCGCCAAGACCTGGAACACCCTCCCTACCCACCTAGAGCAGACCCAAGACCTACTCGCCTTCAGAAGACTCCTCTAGACCTGGCTCTTCAAAAAGTAGCGGCACCCCCCTCCCCTCAGTGCCTTGAGACCCTCACGGGTGAGGCGCGCGCTTTATAAGTACTCTGATTGATTGATTGATTGACCAGATGCTCCAGGTTGGTGCTATATGTTTTTAAGCACTATAAAGTGGTTAATCTTTGAACATTCATATCTACAGTTTCCTAAATTCGTTTTTTTTATTGTTTTAGTGGCATTTTAAAGATATAAATCTATTCTAAAGTGGTGTGATATTTTTATTGCATGTTGTGTCTTACTTATTTAATGTAATGGTGTTTTTAAAGCTTTACATACCTGACTCCTGAGTTAAGCTACCAAGTGTTGAGACCTAGTCTGGAGCTTATATTGAGTTGGTGGCCTTATTGCTAGTAGTGGGTGCATATCTGCCCCTACTAGTAATCCATCCTCCAACAGTCCCCAGTTGCTGGTGAGATGTTTGGCCTATGAGTCAGTGTGCTACATAGTGTTTCTGGGAGGGTGTTGTTGCACTTCTCTCCCGATCCTGCTGTGATGGACAGTGGTAGAGGTAGTCCCCAGTTGCTGGAAAGAACACATTTGGCCCCCTGAGGCAGCGGGGGATTGTGGTGGTGCTATATGGCACCTGTGGGAGGGTGCTCCTGCACTCCTCCCCCTCCAGCAGTGATGGATAGTGGGACAGGTAATGCCCAGTTTCTCGTGAGAACAGGTTCAGCCCCAGAGTCCACAGGGCTGCAAAGGCACCATATAGAGTCTGTGGGAGGGGGCTCCTGCTCTCCTTCCCCTCCTTCAGTGGTGGACACTGGGAAACGTAGTGCACAGTTGCTGGCAAGAACAAGTTCAGCCCTTGAGTGGGGCTGCGGTGGTGCTATTTAGAGTTTCTGGGAGGGTGCTCCTGTAGTCTTCCCCCACCCCCCTCCTGCAATGATGGACAGTCTGTCCCAGTTGCTGGAGGGAACAGGTTCTGCCAGGGTCAGCGCAGCTGTGATATTGCTATTAAACGCAGATACCACGGCATCCATCACCCTAGCCGTTCCACCTGGCTTTAAAATGTGCTTTGCAAATAGGGAGGGGGGTAAAAGGGGGGCGGAGTGGCTATTATCTTTAAAGAATCATGTGAACTGATTGCCTCGTGCCCCCTCGACCTTCCAGATATTGAAGGGCTCCACTTTTGTTTTCAGCTAAATGCCAGGGTAGCATTAGCAGGACTGCTTATTTACAGACTTCCGGACTGCACAGCAAATACCACCTATGATCTCTGCAATTACATTGTGCAAAAATCATTAGCCCACACCAATGTTATGGCCCCTGGGGATTTTACTTTTCATGTCGATAACCCCAACAGCCTTCAAGCAACCCAATTTAGCTCACTTCTAGCAGCGGCTAACTTAGTACAACTTATCTCGGGTCCCACTCACAGGGCAGGCCATACCCTAGATTTAGTTTTTTCTAATTTTCAGGCTTCAGTAGAGACTCCCCAACCTCTGCTCTGGTCAGACCACTACCTGATTTCCTTTAAAATAAATATGAGCAATCCAGGCCAGGCAAAAGGAAAATGACCCACCATGAAGAGGAAGTGGAAAAATCTTACAGCTGAAACCTTGGGTCCCTTTTTAGATTTAGACCCGCCTGCACTTACTTCTGATCCAAACAGGGATGCTGTGGCAATGCATCACTGGTATTGCTACGGTGGTAGAGGTCGTTGCACCTGCAAAAACTTCACTATCACGGAGACAATTGCCATCGGCCCCGTGGTTCTCAGAAACACTTAAAGCAGAAAAAAGCAGGTGCAAGAGACTGGAACGCCAATGGAAACTAAAATACAGTGATGCGGATAAGGCGTGCTATAGAAAGGCCTTGAATATGCTACACAAATCTATAAAAAAGGCTAGAAGAGAATTAATTGCGTCCAGCATTCAGAAAGCGGACCACTCGAGCAAAGAAGTTTTTAAGGTAGTCCAATCCTTTTTTAAGCCAAGAGCCATTAAGACGGAGGTGTCTTCAACCCCAGCTCTGTGTGAAGACATTTCTAACTTTATTGACAATAACATTCAAAAGGTATACAACACCTTCTCTGCCCCGACTTACAGAGAGGTCAGATTCTACTCTAGCCAGTGTACCCCTCCATCGTTCTTATCTTTTTCTCCAATTTTGCAACAGGAGGCGCTCGCAGAGATTGGAAAATGTAAATCAGGGGCCCCTGATGATCCCTGCCCCCCCCCAAACTCTGGAAGATGATATCGCAATCCCTAGTCACCACACTTACCCATGTCTGGAATTCATCCCTCACTACCAGAATTTTCCCCGATTGCGGGAAGCATGCTACGCTGCTTCCCTTGAAAAAAAAAACCTCTGGCGCATCGGGGGATTTCAGCAATCTTAGGAAAATCTCACTACTTCCTGCGCCAGGGAAAATGCTGGAGAAACTGATCCAAGGCTAACTGAACAATTTCATTGAAGGAAATAATGTACTACATGAAACTCAGTCTGGCTTTCGTTCGGGCTTCAGCACCGAGACGGCCCTCATAGAGGTAGCCGAGTCGGTCAGATGGTCATAAGATTCAGGAGCATCAGCAATGCTGGTGCTCCTGGATCTATCTGCAGCTTTCAACACGGTCAATCATGCTATACTGATTGAGAGACTGGAATGTATCGGCCTGGGTGGGAAGGCGTTGGCCTGGCTCCAATCCTACCTGAGTGCCCGTTCTCAGAAAGTCGCCCTTCGCCCTTCGCCCTTTTTCATCCTCACCCAAACCTATATGGTGTGGTGTTCCCCAGCGGTCAGCCCTGACCCCCTTGCTTTTTAATGTGTATCTGGCCCCTCTCTTCACCTTAATCGCCAACTGGGGCATCAAAGCAATCTCATACACCGACGATACCCAGTTGGTGCTCCCTTACCAAGATCAGACGAAGGAAGCCTTTAGCAACTTTAAGGGGTGTCTCCATGATGTTGCCACCTGGATGAACACGAACAAGTTAAAAATAAATGCAGGGAAAACGGAGGTGATCTTTTTTGGGAAAGGCCCTGCGCCCTCACCAGATCTTTGGTGGCCTACTGAAATGGGGCCTCCTCCTTCTCCCAGTACGAGTGCAAAAAACCTTGGGGTGAGGTGGGATGACGACCTCTCCTTCTCCACCCACATTCAACAAGTAACTGCTGGTTGCCTAAATAAACGGAGAAATGTACGTAAATTCCTGGACCTACTGCCCGTAGACTGCCGTAAATTAGTTGTCCATGCCACAGTAACATCTAGGCTGGACTATGCCAATGGCTTTTACTTGGGCTTACTGAAATATGCGATCCAGCAACTACAACTGGTGCAAAATGCGGCGGCAAGGCTGATCAAACACATACCCTTCAAACAACATATCTCGCCACACCTACGAGCGCTGCACTGGCTACCAGTGGCAAGCAGAATTGAGTTTAAGGCTCTAAGACTTGCCTACCGGGCTTTGCAGGGCAAGTGCCCACACTACCTCAAACTAAGACTCCCCCGCTACCAACAGGCACGCCCCCTGTGCTCATGTGCGCATAATCTGCTCCTGGTCCCACGCGTCTCAAGAGCTCGGCTTGGAGGAAGAATGTTTTCAGCCGCAACAGCCAGACTGTGGAATGCCCTACCACTTGAGCTTCACAATGCGAGCTCAGAACTGTGTTTCAGGAAACAGCTAACCACATGGCTTTTTAATCACTAACTTTTTTCTTTCACCTGATACACTGTCCCTCCCCCCTTGCTCCCTAAGCGCCGGGACACCTCTAAGAGATGTAGCTGTCGCGCTATATAAACTTCAGTATTATTAGTATTATTATTATTTGGCACATCTGGGAGGGTGCTCCTGCACTGCTCCCCCTCCTGTAATGATGGACCATTTGACAGGTAGTCCCCAGTTGCTGGCAAGAACAGATTTGGCCTCTGGGTCAGTGGGGCTGTGGTGGGCAATATAGTGCCTGTGGGAGGGTGCTCCTACACTCCCGCCTTCCGACAGTGATGGACCGTAGGACAGGTAGTCCCCAAGTGGCACCTGTAGGAGGTTGCTCCTGCACTCCTCCCCGTCCTGCAGTGATGGACTGCGGCACAGGTAATCCACATTTGATAGCAAGAACAGGTTGAGCCCCTGAGTTAGTGGGGTGGAACTGGTGCTATATAGAGCTAGTGGTAGGGTCCTCTTGCACTTCTCCCCCTCCAGCACTGATGGACAGAGGGAAAGATAGTCCTCGGTTGCTGGCAAAAACATGTTTGGCTACCAATTTCCGCTCAATCTCCTTGCAGCTTTCTTCTGCATGTGTTGCCTTCCCTGAATCCTGCTTGAATATTCCTTTCCAACTTTTCATTCTAATATTCCAGCTAAAATGCTTGCATAGCGCAGCAGAGTTTTTTTCAAACTCAGTGAACTCCGTCCAGGCTTAAAAAAAGGTAGGGGAGACGATCCTGCTAATAACTGGCCAAATTCCTTACAAGATGATGTTGGCAAAATATTCTGCAAATGGCTGCTTTCCCCAGTTGGAGTCTTAGATGGAAGAAGATCATATTATGTTCCACCTCCAAGCTATTTTCATAAGAGGCAGAGCACAATTAACCAAATTCTGAGACTCTATATAATCTGCTTGATGTATGCAATTCCTCCTTCTTTCTGGTCTTCATAGACTTAAAGTCTGCCTTTGATAGTGTTGACCGGAATGTTCTTTGGAGTATCCTGGAGGAACAGGCTGCCACCAATAATGTATAGAGATTGTTAATTAAATTGCATATGGGCAACAAAACAGCAGTGAAATGTAGATGCTTGGGCGAATGTAAAACCATGTTTGATATGCATATGCCATACAGGCACAATGCTTCAGCTGCTGGAAGGCTTGACATATTTTGCAAAGCATGGAAATAAATTATCAATACATGGAAAACAACATTTTTGATAATGAAATCCAAATCTAAATTAAAATCAACCTTCAGGCTCTATGGAAAGCCAATAAAGCAGGTCAAAACTTACAACAAGTTGGGCATCTGCATTGATGACCAGCTTTGTTGAGTAGCCCGAGTAACCAATCCAAAGTAATATTGTCTCAATAGGTTGAAGATATGGAGATTTGTAAATAATTGCAAAAATTGCTTAATAAAGCCAACACTAACTGTGCACAGAACAGAAGCTGTAGTGGCGAGTTGTTATGGTGCCGAAATGTGATGTCATTTAAATGCGCAGATTTTACAAAAATTCCTTTTTGAGACAATTATAATACGTACGTCCAGATACCCCAACGGTAATACTAGGAGCCGGGCTGGGAATGACATCTGTAACAGATGTTATTGCCTTTCATCCGGTAGGTTATTGGATACGAATCTGTACTCTCCCAACCCTGAAAGTGTTCCAGAACCGTAGCAGTCTATATTGGCTTCGACATGTGGAGCACATTCTTACATCAATAGACTGTGTAGATGTATGGCACAATCCAGAAATAATTACTACAGCCACACTACAAAGGGTGAAAAATAATACTGAGCGTTTACATGGCAAAAGCATGAGGCCAAGAAAAGTGCTCTAGAATCCCAGGTTAGATGTCCAGAACTTCTATTGGAATTCTATAACGCATATTATCAAGCCCATTTAGTGGCAGTTTCCTGCCGATAAAACGGCGATCATTTTAACAAGTTTCCTTGCTAATATGCCCCCTGGTTCTATAGCCCTAATCTCGGTGTCGAGCCATTCCTCAATTTGATATCTCTGATCAAAGGGTTCTGTATCTCCGGGTTAGGTTAGAAACTTTACAGGTTTAGTCCTTCATTAAATCCTGGTCTGAGGTTTCCGGGTCTAGAGCTGACACATGCGGCTGTCCCCTGGGCAGCCAAGAAACCCGTATGCACTTTATGCTTCTGTGACACGTCACTAGCACCCAAACGGTTTTATCTTCGTCCACTGTTTTTAAAATATACTCCAAGAAACTATACAGATGCTTTAACACATTGTTAAAGAAAAGATCAGTCAGAAATGTATTAGACTGTGCATCCTACATACATGCTGCATGGAAGGCCAGCCGATTGGACAAAAGGCGGGGTTGTGACACCAATGGCCAGTTCACTTGCTATTCTTGTTTTGAACTCCAGGCTGTAAATATCTAATTTACACTTGCACTTTTTCACTTGCATTAGCACTGTTGGAGGATGTAGCGTGATGATATGTTCTGATAAACTTGTGCTTTACTTCTTTAGAAGCTTTGCATATATTGATTACGAAAGGTCCCTAACGGCCATGATATTTCTGTTGAGAAAGTTTATCTTAGGTTTCATTCTACATGTGGGCGGTGACCAGTATTTATAGATATCTTTCCTGGCTGCCTAAAGGCAGTACAGGTCTATCTTTGGTACTGCTGTATATGGATGCACTTTAATAGCTATGTGAACAGATAAGGATACTGGATGGGTTGACATTTTTAAGTCATCAAGATTAGAGTCGCCTAATGTAATTATATGTACCACTTTATTTGTTTGTTACACAGTCAACAAAGTTTTATGTTTTTATCTTTTACAATTGTAGTATGACAAGTTAAGATGCCTCTTCCATTTTAGTAGATTAGTTATATCTACCTGACTCTTTTGCTGCACAGGAAATATATTAGTTTCATAAATTTAAGGTTGCTTCTAGTTGCCATTCTGTGCCTACTGCCTAGAAATATTGCACGTTATTAGCCATGGAGGATGATAGCCATAACAATTTATTAGATGTGTCCTCTATGCTATTTAGGAAAGATACTTAGAATATCTGTAAGCTTACTGAGGTTTACTATTTATTTGTTCAGGCTGTAATTTACATCTTCTACAAGGATGTGTAGGAGGGAAGTATTTGACGAATAAGGAAACTTGCATAGTGAAGGAAACATCTTTTACATTTTGTACCATATGGAGTTTTGTATCGTTTTAACAAATTACAGGTATTTTGGAAATTTGCAATCTGTAAATGTTATGTTCAATTATTGGATGACTTTATTGTACAGCTGAAACAAGGAGTCTTACTGGTGATGGTATTTATCAGAGCCTAAAATTTAGACCTATCAGCTTAGGAAGAGTTCCAAGCAGAGAGGTGTCTCTCCTCACACCCTACTATGCACAGTGGTCATCTAGGAGAGGGGTCTCAGTAGACAGATGAGTTCTTCCACATATTCCCTATAACCCACACCCCTTCATCTGAGACAGTCCCTCCCTTTACCCTACTACAAGTGGAAAGGTGAGTCCCTCCACACTCCCAAGAAGGCACACCAATCATTGAGGAGTGTGGTCCTACTGGTGAAGGTAGTGTCTCCCCACATACTACTACATATGCTTATTACCCTGTTGAGGTGTATTTGTGCACAAGATACCTCCTATATACACCCTACAGAGCACACCCGACGGTCCAGAGAGAGGTGTCAGCAGCAGAGAGGTCAGTCTCACCCCACACCCTACTATGAACATCCGTCATCTAAGAGAAGGTCTCAATCGGAAGCAAGTTCCTACCCTCACCCTACTACACACAATAGTCATCTGAGAGAGAGGTCAGAGTGGAGAGGATGTCCCTCCCCATACCCTACATTACACATCTGCCTGTAGGATTGGAGGATCTGCTTCCTATGGTTACCCCCACATTTTGCTGTGTTTCAATGTTTTTTTTACTTTAGTCTGGCTGTGGCCCTTCTAATCAGGACCACAGCCTAGCTGTTCACCCTCTAAATTGATTGCATGTACATTAGGTACATATCAGATTGGTTACTGGTACACCCTTATGAGTCCCTAGAATTTGGTACCTTAGGTACCAAGGGCATAGGTACCCCAGAGGCCTACAAGGGGCTGAAGCATGTATTATGCCACCCCTGGGAAGCCTTCCAGAATGGCACCACAGGTCTACACTTGCAGCCTGGGTAAGGGGGTGTAAGTACCCCTTTCTTAGATATAGTATACCTATAGCTACCTATATATATAGACATATATTAACCTATAAGTCCCTCCTATGGCAGGCCTTGACAATCCTGAAGGTAGAGTGCTTGGTTTTGTGTGAGAGGATGCCCTAACATGAGCTGAGCCCCTCTGCAGCTTTCAAAATCCCTTCCATATAGCTGTTCTATGATATAGCCATACCATATTACTTATTTACTTATCAAATACTGCCCCTCCTCCTCTGCCGATATCAATGTCATCCATAACAAGTTTACCAGCTGGTTAATAATGCCTTGGACTCTCTTGCCCCTTCTACGAAGCACTATGAGGCAAGAAAACGTCCCTCTCCCCGTGGTTTTCTGAGAGATTGAGAAAGCTTAGGCTGGCTTGTAGACAACAGGAAAGAAAATGGCAGATGGACCTTTCCAGAGCAGAAAGGGTTGTGCATAAACTTCGGCTAAGGGAATATTATTTGAGAGGAAATGGTCTCCTACTTCTTGGCAATTACAGAATCTACTAGATCTCCTAGGAAACTTTTTTCCATTATTAATTCCCTTTTAGTCCCCTCGACCATGGCCAGCACAGAGGCCTCTCAGGACTTCTGTGACAAAATGGCAGGATTTTTCCATGCTAAAATTAAGGATACCTATTCTTCTTTGGAGAATTCCAATTTGGCAAATGTTAAAATAACCCCCCCTTCTGATTCTGTGGAAGTCCCCAGGTTGGATTGCCATCTGCGTCTTTTTCCGCCTATTCTTCAAGAAGACACTGAAGTGCTATTAAGTGGGATTAGATCTGGTTCTCCCCTTGAACCATGTCCTCTTAAGATTCTGAAACTGGGAAGTGAGGCTGTTGTATCTCCTCTTACGGCCATTCTTAATGCGGCCATTTCCGTCGGCCAATTTCCTACCGTGTGGAAAACTGCTATGGTCAAACCTCTGCTCAAGAAGGCCTCTTCTGATCGGACCGAACCAAAAAACTATCGGTCCATCTCCCTGCTGCCGGTTCCAGCTAAGATCCTGGAAAAACATCTTAACCACCATCTCAGCTACTACCTGGAGGATTTCCAACTGCTCGATGGTTCGCAGCATGGTTTCAGGAGTGAACACAGCACGGAGTCGGCACTTACTGTTGTCTTTAACAACATTCGGCAACAGGTGGATGCTGGTCATACTACTTTGCTGATCCTCCTGGACCTAACTACAGCCTTCGATACGATTTCTCTGAGTAGACTGGTTGGTAGGCTGCAGGAAGTTGGGATAGAGGGTTCTGCACTAAATCTGCTGTCATTGTTCCTCACAGATCGGTCACAAATAGTTAAGATGGGCCAATTTTTGTCTGCTCCTAAACAACTGTTCTGTGGAGTTCCTCAGGGATCCTCATTGAGTCCTACTCTTTTCAATCTCTATGTAGCCCTGCTCGCTGCTGTGGTTAGGTCTTTTGGTCTAGAAGTCCTCCTCCTATGCTGATGACACTCAGATCCTGATTTCCATCACAGAGAGTGTCTCAGCCTCAGCAGAAAATTTCAAGAACTGCATACGAGCAGTGGCTGCATGGATGGTTGAGAACTATCTTCGACTCAATGGGGATAAAATGGAGGTTTTAATCTTTGGAGACAAGTTGGACATATGGTCAGAGGCCTGGTGGCCTGTTTCTTCAGGATCTTGCCCCGTCCCTTGTCTCAGTGCCAAGAATGTAGGCATTATTGTAGACTCCTCTTCGTCCCTGAGGTCACAAATAAAAACAAGTGTCAACCTGTTTTGGGATGATACTGACTCTTAGGAAGATTTTCCATCTTCTTTCCCTTCCAGCTCGGAAACAGGCAGTGGTTTCCCTTGTGGTATCCAGGTTGGATTACTGCAATGCCATCTATTTAGGTATAAATAAGGGACTTCTGCATCGACTTCAATTGGTGTAGAATGCAGCCGCCAAGCTGGTAATGGGTCTCCCTTTATTTCACGTGGTCTCAGCCACAATTAGAAGACTTCACTGGCTCGCTCTTGGGAGGAGAATTGTGTTTAAGGCATTATGCTTGGTTCATAAGGCCCTTCACAATAGGGGTTCTGAAGGCTTTAATAAAATGTTTCACAGATACATCCCTGGCAAGAATTTGAGATCTGCTAGTAAGAACTGGGTTACAGTTCCTAGGTTTAGGAAAGTCAGGTGGGAGGGTGGGGGGGCATTCTCACAAATAGGAGCCAACCTGTGGAAACTGATTCCTCTCACTATTTCAACTTTGGAAACACATTTTTCTTTCCGGAAATCTTTGAAGACCTGGTTGTTTTCTTGTTCTGACTATCATCCGCTGGAATTTCTTAGCCCTTAGCCTATGAACCTTTGACACAATGATCTCTGTCCGCAGCGCCTTGATGCCCCTGGGCTAAGTCCGTGCTTTAAAAGTTTTATATTCATTCATTCATATACTCTTAAGTGCATTATAATTCTTGCAGTTAATGCTAGCTTTAGTTTGGCTTTATCAAAACATGTTGTGTTTGGTGTCAAACGCTTTGGAATACCACCCCCCACCAGTTCTGTTGGCGGGGGTAGCATTCCACCCTTCTAGAGGGAGAAGACATGTACACACTTACTTACCCGGTAAATGTTTAAAAGAGCCTCAGCATCACAAAATGGATGCTGCTGCTACAGACACAAGTCTGACCTCCTGCTGCTGAACAAAACTCCGGCAGGGAAGGCCTGGACAATATGTTTCCTCCCACAGACAGGCTTTAGTGTTTTGGGGCAGGGTGGGTTGCATTCAGTGAATGCTTTTCAGACACTGCCTGGGTCACATAAGGTGCTCCATGCATTTCCCAGTTCAAACCGTTTGCTGGGGCACTCAGCCCCAGCTCTGGCGTGAAACTTGACAAAGGGGAAGGGGTGTAACCACCCCCTCTCCAGGTTCTCCCATAGGTGGGACCCTAGAGTTAGTCCAACCCCTAAACTTGGTATAAGTATAGGAACCCAGTCACTAGGACTTTAGATTACCCTGGACGTAACTCTGAAGACAAAATCTTGGACCTTCGACATTCCATATCGACTGGAAGACGTAAGAAATCTCCATTGGGGTCAAGGTGTGACCCCCTGTGCGAACAGGCACCAAATAAGCATCTTGCTGGTCTGCATTTTCTAGGCTCCCGATGGATCTTTAAGAATCTGCGACACAGGACATAGACTTTACTTTCAGACATCTCCGAGGCTGACACAAGTCTCCAGCGAAGCTGAGACCTGTAGCTATCACAAGAGATGTTTGACCGGAACTCCTGGATGTCCTGCAAGTTTGCATGTGCACCTACTTCCCGAAGTTTCCCAAAATTGTGCATTGTCTATTTGTTTCACATGCCTTGAGCACCTTTTGCTCTGAAGCTGAGAGGCCTACACTCCACGAGTGTTCAGTGGGCCCGCTTTCTTCACCGCAGCTCATGGCTCATTCGCGATCTCAAGCCTGTTTGCTAGTGGGTCCCCACGGAGGACAATCCCTTTTTTGGGGGGTTTGCCTGGTTGCTCCAGATGTGCCCTGACTCCCCTCCAAAGGGTGAGTCCCTCAGACCTTGCTGGTCTGCACTGAAGCCAATCTTGTCATCTTGCGTGGGTTGCTGTTGCCAAGGCTTGTTGGGTCCAAACCGGATACCGACGCTGCAGCACTCAACATCCAATATGGGACAGCTTGAATCCAGCTCCTGGCCATCGTCGACACCTCCTGGGCCTCATGGCTGAAGAGTCAAGCTTCACCTACTTCACCTTAAAGCACCCAACATCGGCTGGCATCTTTCTGTCGCCATCCTGGTCACTGACCCAGACTCTGTCCCCTCTGATTTCAGGTACTTCAGATCTCCGATCCACCCTTGTGTCCATCCGGACACTTTGCTCCTGGTCGCCTACAGCACTTCTTTGCAGCTCTCCATAGGAATCGACGACGAAACCCGACATGAAAAGACACCTATGCACCCAGCTTTCCTGGGTGAGGTAACACGAGTTCTTTGGTGCTCCCGTGGGTCTTGACTCTCAAAGTGTCCAGTACTGAAGTGGTTCCCTCGCATTCCACTCCGAAGTGTCCTAAATCTTTAACTTTGTATTTTAAACTTTCCTCATAGAAGTCTATGGTGATTCGCAGCTGTGTTTAGACACTGCACACGTCCCCTGCGGGTCTCCTGCATCCCTACCTTGGGTGGTTCCTGGTTGCCCCAGCGGTTCTACAGGCCCTAGGCCTCACTTCTATCCCTCACGTGGTTCTTATACCATTTTTTAGAATGTGGTTTGTGAGTCCCCTAGGGCAAAACGTATACTGTGCTAGTCTACTGTGTGCTATTTAAGTCCTTGTATTGTACTTTTGCCTCTAGCCTCATATACAGACTTGAGGCGTTGTGTTTAGAATAAATACATATATTTTATATACACCTTGTACTTTCATTTGATCATTCAAGAGATTATAGACTGGTAAAACAAGCTGCTTTACATTCCTTCAAGAATTAGCCTGAAGGTTGCTCTCCACAGCTACCACTAGGATAGCTTTCTATTAAGGTTGTCTTAAACCTTCCATCAATAAGGGTCGTTTGAACTGGTGCCAGGTGCCGACTAGAATAGTGGACATCATATGCCAGGTCAACTTCTCACACTGCAGATCCACAGACACATCTATTCCATGAATACATTGAAGTGGATCCACTGGAAGAATACATCCCATACGAGGACACTGAAGTCAAGTTAACTAACCAGCAGCATGAAAACTGATTTAAAGGTACCCTCAAACACACAACTTCAGTCGTAAGACTCAGTCCGTTCAGCACAGGAGGAGCAACTTGGCTGGTCTTAGTGACTTACACTCCACATCCTGAGATAGAAGCGATACCAGTAGGGGAAGTGCATACACCTTATAAAGAAGAAGTCAGGCTATACAGACACACTGTCCAGTTCGTCCTGTGAACACTCACATTACAACCTGAGAGATCTGCTCTACTTGGTATACTACAGTCCCAACACACACCAATAATTAGTCCACAGACACTAATAGCAATAATGGTTATTTTCCCATCAATCAAAAAGGGATCAAGTACCATTTGGGATTGCTCAAAAAATGGCACATTTGCAAGCAGTATTTCCCCATATGAGTCTACAGGAAAAACACAGAATGTTAACAATTTGCTTGCCAATGGGAATGGTTACCCCAATTGAAGATTGTACCACATGCGGAATCTTTGCTGCGGTATACATTAGAATACACAGTACTCTGACCATATCAGTTATTCCTGAAGTATTGAAACAGATACAAAATCAGTGTGGGGCAGGACCCGCCTTGGAAATGGGGATGAATCTGAAGGGTAATTTTGACCAAGTCTCACCAATTATGCTGAGCAACATTAAGGGGAAGCAGCAGCCGTGGCTATACGCCAATGCCTGAGGGAAACAGCTCCTGCAAATCAGGAGCGTGCATTAACCAAAATTATCAAAGAACCCTATGCTTCTTAGGTAGAGATTGTTTGGGAGCCAAACCAGGGAAACCACAAGTGGTGAGTAGTTCTGATAAGGATAACTCAAAGCAAACACCCACTTCACAACATGGGATAATAATAATCAATTAAAAAATAATAATAAAGGAAACACTTCACGATCAAGGGGTGGGTCTCCCCAATGGGAGTCCTCTGAAAAGTGGTACAACCTTAGGAATCATGATAACATTAGGAAACCTAACAAGTATCAGGATACTGATACACGTTCCTTTTGTTCCTTTCAGGGTTCATCAAAAAGCACGGAGAGGCAAGGACGGTCAGAACAAAAAATTGAAGATCGACCAAAGGGAAAAAGGGAAACACACAACAATTCAGATTTCATTATCAAACAGGAAGAGTAACCTAAAGCAAGCACTCAATTCAAAAAGAAGAAAGTAGACAGCGCATAAATTAGAAATGCCCTGTGTATTGAGGACTCAGCTTCTGAACGGGGAATGGGCTCTGAGCGCGGCAGAAGTAAAACTAGCTCACCAGAACCTCAAGGAATTTCTGATGACAGCAGTATTGAATGAATACAATACAGTGGAAACACCTGATACAAGAGTGAGTATCCCATACCATCTACACTAAATTCATCTCCAAATAGAGGGGGATATTTCAGGAAAATGGAAAAGTCTCTTGAGAATGTTTGACATTTGGATATGACATCCTGTTAGCAGAAAATACTTGTCAGACTGAATTTATAATGGATTGCCCTAAAGGGCAAACGGTCATTTGGCCTGCTTTTTCCGACCTCGTTCCGGTTTCCCTAAAATACTCATACGTGCGGGAGTGGGTGCAAGTCTTAGCTTCGGCATTACACCGCAACCATGTAGGGTGGGACGTCGAGTCAAAACACCACGAGTTCTCATTAAATACTACTCCAACTCCACAAAGACAGTACCCTATAAAAATTAGGCGAAGAAACAGGTCAAAGAAATCTTAGACCAACTTGAATACCATGGTGTGATTGAAACTTGCACCGTGTCAATGAAAAACCCTTTGTTTCCTGCCATGAAACCTGACAACACATATCGTTTGGTTTTAGACTACAGACACTTGAACACATGCACAAAAACATTTGCAGTTTAGAGCACACACAGTGTGCATTAATGAATAACATTGAGTGGAAAAAGTACAAAACAACACTAGATATCTCGAATGGTTTCTTCTGCCAAAATATAGCTCCTGCAAGCAGATATTTGACCTCATTTTCTGCCCTTGGCACTCAGAGGCACTTGGGATATGGGCTGTCAAGTGAAGGCAAAAGCCTTGCCGCAATTGTTTTAGAAAAATGCACACTGATCCAGCCTCCAAAGACTCTGAAAGGTTTACAATCCATTTTAAAATTCCTGAATTTTGGTGGAACATGCATTCAAGACCACGCAGAAAGAGTAAAACCTTTCTACGATTTGATCAGACCAGATTTGACGTCATACTAGTGGACTCAAAAACATACTGACACTCTACGTTCAGTTCAAGCTGACATGATAGCTTCAAAACAATTGCAGACATGAGTAAACATCCGTAACCTGGTAATACGGGTCATCCCTGGGTTATCAGGGTGTACTTACATCACGTTCAATGAAGGTGAAACAGTTCCAATCGCATATAAATCTCATTTGTACATGAATGATGAAATTCGATTTGCAGCTACAGAAAAAATACTGACGGCAGTACAGACTGCTGTAAGGAGAGAAAGAGAACTAGCATATGGGAAACTTATCATTGTTGTAACCCCTATACCAACTTTTGAAGCGGAAACAAAAGCCAGCATTCCAAATGCGAAGGCAGTGCATCCACGTTGGATACAATAGGCTAATTCTCTTACTGCAACAGATGTAGAATATAGATATGATCCTAAACTGAGAACATAAGCGGTACAAACAAGAATACCCTCTCCCGAATTAAATCTTGCCTCTAGATCAGTAAGAATAAATCATTTACACTGATGGTTCTGCTCAACCCGCCATAGGAAGTAAACAGCAGTATAGCGCTGCTTGTGCTATAATAAAAGGTTGCATGTGGGATGGTAAGTTCCATCCTAGCAATGCAACTGCACAATCTCTGGGAGATTGTACAACTCAGCTGGTAGAACTAAAAGCCCTGATACTAGCACTAGATTTCACGGATCGGGAATTCCCCACACTGATTGTGTGTGATTCATTTTACTGTGTGCAATCTCACAAAGAATATCTTTACTACTGGGGCCAGAATGGGTTCAGAGACTCCAAGGGATGCATGATAAAATAAATTGTTACGGGAACAAGTGACAAAGCTGAAAGAATCCCTGCCACAGGCTCAAGTTATTTACACCTTGAGTCATCAGCGTGTTGGCATACACATTGAGGGGAATTCACTGGCTGATGAAGTACGAACTGCTGCCATTGCTACAAACACTCATTCACACACAAGAATAGACGGAGATATACTAGTAGCTATCAATGCCACAAAGAACAGCTCTGCTGTCTTGCCGAAAGGCTTTCCACTAAAGTACTCCTACAAGTAGAGTACATAATACACTGTATGCTCAGTCAGTAGTCGCTGAGCCCATGCCCAAGAAGGCAACGTCATTTACTTACCGTAAATTAGTCAATAATACTCCGGACCCTACACTGAAATTGAAACTCAAGTGGGCCGCTGATGTAGGTGACTTTGATGAGGCGGACTGGCAGACAGCATTCTAGAGGAGTGGCCTCAGGTATCTCCGTGCCCTGTGATAGGACCGATTCAAGGGCATGTTTGATCTGTATGTATCAAAATTTCTCAGCTGGCACCAAGTCGTATTGGGTCTGCAACTGCGCAAAAGGCACAACCGCACCTTTCTTTCATAAGTCTCCCACTGTGGAGATGCCTATTAGATCCCATGCCCCAAATCCTCTGCTGTTACGGAGTTTGCCCAGTTGCCACGCCGACCATAGGGGGTCATTTGGGTAATAATATCTGTACATTTCAAACGGGTCTGTGCTGAATACCAGACACTGACTGAATGTGTCGTCAGCCCTAAAAGTGAAGTGGATCTTCTTTTATCATACAGTGCGACCAGAACCCCTGCCTCACCCAGTTCGTATCTATCCGCCTGAAACGCCGGTTCTGTTTGGGGTGCATGCAACCACTGATTAATTATTTTCAATTGGGCTGCCCAGTAGTATAGCTGAATATCTGGGAGGGCTATCCCGCCGTCATACCAGCTACGAATCAGTTTAACCTTAGAGATCCGTGCAGGTTTATTACTCCACAGGAGGCCTAAGACCATTGCATCCAAATTTTAAAAATATTTTAGTGGGACCTGGAATGGGGTATTTTCTAGCACATAGAGGAATCGGGGAAGCGTCATCAATTTAAAAAGGGCCTCTTTGCCCAGGAGGGTCAGAGGCATGCCACGCCAATGAAGCACATCCCACCTAAATCTCTCGAGTTAGGGGTCTAAGTTTTTAGAGAAGAAGTCATCCGGTCCAGGTGTCACCCAAATACCCGGGTATTTGAAAGAGTCTTCCCTAACAGTGAGTGGACACTCCACTGGGAGCAATGGGGCTGGGCCCTTAAGGATGAATAATCCCGACTTAGACTAGTTGATAGTATATCCCAATGCCCGGCCAAAAATTTCACAGATATTTAAAAGTGCCAATATGGAGCGTCTTGGCGAAGTCAGGAACAACAGCACGTCGTCCGCATAAAGGGAGATGCGATCCTCCCAGTTTTCTGTCCAGTGAAGGCCCCGGATCATTGGGTCCCATCGTATCCAGGCTGCCAATGGCTCCAGAGCTAGTGCAAAAAGCAATGGAGACAGGGGGCAGCCCTGGCGTGTGCCTCGTCCTAACTGAAAATCTCCTGAGATGTGACCATTCGCCACCACATGTGCCAGCGGACGCGCGTATAACAGCTGCACCCATGCTCTGAACTTGGGGCCGGAGCCCAAATGCCTGAGGACTACGAATAGGTAGGGCCAATTTACCATATCAAAGGCCATACGGGCATCAAGAGAGAGGACAACTGCAGGCTCTTGGAGACAAGGCATACGCGCCATTACCGCCTGTACCCTTCTGAGATTAAGCGCGGTATTTCTACTAGGCATAAATCCAGACTGATCCGGATGAATCAAGGTTTCGAGGTGCGGTGTTAGGCGGGTTGCAAGTAGTTTAGCCAGGATCTTGGCTTCAGCATTTATCAGGGATATTGGTTGGTAGGAGGAGCACTCATCCGGGGGCTTGCCAGGTTTTGGTACCGCAATAATAGTGGCTAACCGCTGATCCCGGGGCAATTGCCCCTCCACCAGACTAGTCTTATACATTTGTAGGAGATGCGGGCCGTCAGGTCAGATGTGCGTTTATAAAGTTCTATTGGGATTCCGTTAGGTCCCAACGCCTTTCCCGGCTGCAGGGTCTGGATAGCCGTCTGCAATTCGTCAATTGTGATATCGGCCTCTAGTGTTAAAGCTGCCTCCTCAGACAGGGTAGGCATCTTAATATCTTTGATGTATGTTTGTGCCTCTTCTGTTGTCATGCTGGAGTGTGGGGTGTACACCTGTTTGAAGTAGTCCGCCAATGCCTCTGCTATATGTTCTGGGGCGGTCACCACTTCCCCTGTGTGAAGTGCGCAGTTGTGCTATCGTGTTTTGAGCCCGTTCTTTCTCATCCAACTATGCCATGAGCTTGCCTGCTTTATCTCCAGCTTCATATATGGTGTGTCGTGTGGCTTGTAGCCGTAGTTTAACCTGGTCGCGCTGATATTCGCTGATTGTGCTCTGCGCAAGGCGTAGGTTTTGAGTTGTTTGTAACGTGGGACCCTCCTCATGTCGGGCTTGTGCCTCAGCTAAATCCACCTCTAGGGCCTCCGTTTCACTCCTTGACTGCCGTTTATACCCTGTTATAGAGGCTATTGCCTGCCCACTAATCACTGTTTTAAATGCCTACCATAATACACAGGGGGATTGCACCGAGGACACAATTTCCACAAAGTACTGTCTCGTGACTGTAACAATGTCATTGCGGATCTTGCGGATCTGTAAATTGCCTGGGAAGATGGGGAAGATACAATTCCTCGCCTTGGTGGGCATTGTGTAGGCCTGGGAGACTGGGGAGTGGTCTGGAATCCCACACGGATGAATCTGTACCTTTTCTAAATGGGCCAATCCACCAGCTGTGAGGAAAAAATAATCTATTCTGGAGAGGCTATTGTGTACCCCTGACTGAAAGGTGTAGCTCCGCACAGTGGGATTTCTGTACTTCCAGGCGTCAGAGAGGCCCAGCGCATCCAAGAACCCCTTCAACTGAGACCCCCCCCCCTCCACTCATCCTACTTGGGTAGCGGTCCCTAGTACCATCAATGACTGATTTAAAGTCGCCTCCCAAAATCATTTCACCCTCGGGTAACCTCAAAAGAAATGCACTAAGCGCCGGGAAGGCCAGAGCCTGGAGGGCTGGGGGAATACACACTGACACTATATTAAAGCGCTTCCCTTCCCACTGGCAAGTTATTGCTGTAAAGCGCCCCTGACCATCTGTCCAGGACTGATGTATTACTAGTGGGAACTTCTTGCGTATCAGAATTCCTACCCCCTTGAGCCTGAGGAGAACTTCGAGTGTACTGCCAATTTTTAACCCCAGCGGTCCATAGCCGTACATGCTGAACAAACCAGGTGCGTTACTTGTAGTAATGCCACCACTGGTGCCTTACGCTGTAAGTACTGTAGCACCAATCCTCTTTTAATTTTATCCCCCAGGCCATGTACATTCCATGTAATCAGCGTCAAAGGAGACACTAAAGACATTGAAGGGACCACCGTATCCGCCCCAGTGTCAAGCAATTCAGTTTCTGCTGCCATGAGTGTAGTAACAGTACCATTAGACCCTTATGTCACATGTCCTCAAAACAACGATCTGCCCATACCTCAGTACACCTTGCCCTGAACATAAAAACTTCACAACATAAACAATTATCGAGTTAGTCTCTTCGCTTAAAACACAAAGTACCTGTGAGTAGCAAATATAGGTCCCCCAACAGCTTCCCGCCTCTCCACTATTCAAGATCTCACACCTTTAATGCATTTTTAAAGCATTTATTTTTAGATTACCTAGCTGAACTTGTTGACTTTTTGATTAGGAGTGGGTGTCATGTCCTTTAGGATATTCGCATCATGTATATACCAATTACATAAAGTTTTTATCCATCCACACGGCATGACGGTTCTACACAGGTGACCTTTTACCTAGTAGCTTCCTTCTGTCTCTTCGATAACGGGCTCTTGGTACCCTATCTTAATCCCTGTACCTGACATACATAAATATATCCTCAAGCACAGTAGATTTATTCTGTGTAAGGGTCACCTCCGTTTTGTCATCAATGCCCAACAGCCAGCTTGCAGGAGTGTTTTTGTGTAGAAAAGGATTTGCAAGCGATTAGTGAATGTTTTCAAAACACATTGATTCTGGAAGAAAACCTGGAGTGAACACTTTAGTATAAAATACCCTCACACCCCATACAAATCAGAGGAGAATTCCTTCCAGGCTGGACAGAGACTCTGCAGGCTGATCCTTTTAAAAGCAAAGACCTGATATCCTTTGCGGGTTGCCATCCTTGACGCAGAGACGGGGTCCTTCATTCTAAACTATCAGGTGAGGGGTTAGCAGTTCCCTAGGGGAATCTAGGCTCCATTAGGATCTATCCTGACATTTACATACACACGCTTCACCTACATATGTAGGCTAGGTACAATTAGGTAGGCTACACATCGCAGGAGTACCCCAATGCTATTGTTTTATATAATCTGCTTTTATTCATTTTATTTAGCAATATGATACAAATGTATCTGCTATATACGATATTGGTGCTAACGATCTCATTCGTCTGCTCCTGTCTTTTAATTGTCGCAGCTAATATGTTTTACACTAGACTGATGCTTGACCAATAAATACTTATTGAAACCGTTCCACTCATCATTCTATGTGTATTCTGAGAAAAGTAAGCACAAGTGACTGAGCGAAAGATACCGTATTGTATCATGATACCTGATGAATCAGGGTAGTCATGTTCGGTGGTTGCCAGAAACTACACACCACTCTATAATACATGGGGCTGGTAGTGGCCCCAAAGAGCTAGCTGGTCTAATGGCTGACTCATCCTGTGGGGGTGTCCAGAGTCTGTCTGCACACCAAGCCCTCAGTTTAGGTCATCCAAAACGCGGAGATCCTGGGGGTCCTAGTAACTATATGACAATACACTAAATACTAAATACTTTCTATCCACATAATTTCACTGCACAACATACCACAAAATTTCCCTACACAAAATGTACATCCACCCCACTCCAAAAAACATTAGTAAAAAACTTTCACATTTACAACGCCAATAGCTCTAACTCTCGCAAATGCGAGACCTATTACATCGCAAATGCTTCTTTAACTAGTAGTCGTATTTGCAGAGTGGTGAAGAAAGGGGGCGTGGACTCCAAATATCTTTTAACAATCCCAATGTGTGGAACTTACTGGCGGTAACAGGAGGGGTAGTTGGCCCCAAAGGATATTCTTGGGGTCAACTACCCCTCCTATTCCCTCCAGTGGGTCCCACCTAGTAGGATTCCTAAGTTCTCATAGCAGGCCATGGCCCCTTTGCCCACCACTCTGCAAACCCTCTCCCTGGTGCGCTCTTGGATTGGGATTGAAGTCCCCTTCACTGCTGGGGTCCTTAGGGGCCAACTAGCCTACCTGTTACCTCGAGTAAGCCCCACACAGTGGGATTGCTGAGAGGTGGACACAGGCCACAACCCCTTTCTCCACCACTCTGCAAATGCACCTCCTGGCGTGCTCTTGATTGAGGAATGAAGTTCCCTTGCCTCCTGAGGGTCCCTGGGTGCCAACTAGCCCTCCTGTTTCCTCTAGTAAGCCCCACACAGCTGGATTGCTGAGAGTGGTCAGAGGCCATGCCCTTTTTTTTTACATCACTCTGCAAACGCACCACCTGGTGCACTGCTGCTTGGGGGATGTAGTCCACTTTAGTCCCAAGGTCGCTATTTGCCATTTTTTAAAAGGGAATTGCAAATTAGGAAATGCAGAGCCAATGGTGCGTATGGGCCTATGGCCCCCCTTGATGCACCCCCCACAAAAGTGCTGCACATGTAAAGCGCGCAAATGCCCTAGTTGCATGTGCGCAATACATGGCACTTTAAAAAATGTATGTTAGGTGCATTTTTCTTAATTGCACATGGTTACCATCGACTTGGATACGATGGTAAAAGCATTTCCTCAATTCCCATATTTGCAACTTCCTATTGAGGATGTAATTCCTTATCTCCCGATGTACGTATGGAAAGGTAATTTACCATTTCTTTATTGACCGTAGTAGCGATTTGGTCAGTTAAGAAATTATAAATACTTTTGTAGATCAGGTGCTTTATTACTTATTCTAAATGACTTGACTATTTAAATATGCCTTTCTAATCTGGCTTATTTATTGTTTATTTAGACAATTTAGGTAAAGTATGCAAGCAATTGATTTTCCCGTTTCCGTTTAGCACTACTCTTACTGGTTTTTGTCACTGCTGCACTGGTAATTTAGTTTACCGAATAAACCTAGTAAAATAAAATGTAGAATTTCTGAATCCACTGGTCATGCAAATCGAACCATTATGCTGGAAGTATTTAAGTTGTCTTACCTAATGCTAACCTTAGACAACTCCATAATAGAGGAAGTATAGGGCGCTGAAAACACTTATTTTGGTTTGTTGTGGCACACATACCACAAACATTTTTCTGAGGAAAGCCTTGCTGCTTTAACTAGGTACTACGGGTGAACAAAGGGGCATATGTACATGCCCTTTTTGCCATGGGCCGTGGCAATAGGGGCCTTGGCTTAATGCTGCCTTGTACATAAGGCATCCTATCACACTATGGTTATGGTGAAAGGGGCGTGCAGTGGGTGTTGTGGTAGGCTTTCCACTGCAACACCTTTTGTAATTGACGCTGCCCCCTTTGTACAAGGGTGGTGCACATAGGAGGCAGTGCCAAAATTAAGACGAGATAAAGCTGGTCTCAAGTTGGCAAAAAGAGGAGAAATGTATTATTTCTCCTCGTTTTTGTTTTTTCTATGTGTGCTACCTTGTGCAGCACACAAAGAAAAAGCAAAATGCCATGGTTTGTTTGGTACAGGAAGGTGTCCCTTTCTGTACATAAACAAACCTTATGAAGCAGCACACATGAAAGTTACAAAATGACTTTTTAGGATTGTTTATGTGCAGGAAGGGACACCTTCCTACACATAAATAATCCTCCTCTGCTCACAGACACCCATAGCACTCTGATGCAATGGTGCCTGTGTTGGCACCAAGTTTTTAAACTTAGCGCTATCCCAGGGGGAAACTTAAGGCTGCACCACATTCTGTAAATATGGCGCAGCCTTACATTTCAGAAGTGGCAGAGCGTGTCATTAAGCCAAGGAGGCTAATGACACTCTCTGCCACATCCTAGTACTTATCCCCCAAAGTATTGTGCACCGAAATCTGATTAACTTTTAGAAGTCACACAGGGCCTTATTTGCAAGCCCCTTGCACCACCAGTGCATCACTTTTAACATGGTAAAAAGTGGCATACTGGCGGCGCAAGGGGCTTGTAAATAAGCCCCATCATTTTCTCTTGGTGGAAGCGCAATTACAGCTCACACTAAGATAAGTATCCATCTTTCACCAGTTTAACAGTCCTATAAACTATGAGCACAATTCAATTTACTTAAAAAAATACTGAAGGATAATGGCTTGATTCATCAAGAAGTCAGACACAATCACTGGAAGAAATTCAGGGTGTTTTCTGATGGCCCAATTCGAACCTTTACTTAATATTTTTTTAACAAAAGAGTAGATATCGTGAATATATTCTATGTATGTTCTTGAGGTTTCTCAACAAGAACAACGCCAACATTACTGAGTAGTTAGGATGCACCATCATCAATTACAAAATGTATTTATGGGTTAACATGTGATGTCATAATTAATAAAGTATTGCCAGAACTGGTGATCTACCTGAGATTGGATATTGATGGCGAGCTGTGGCTCTTGTGGCTGTGGTCTGAAGTCAAGGAGATTTGGGAACTTGCCCAACAAGCTTTTCAGAGCCTCTTCAATGTGGTCGAAAGTCACACCTTCCTGCTTCTCATATTGGTCCATCTTGGTTGGCTTCCTCTTGATTTTCTTCAGTTTCTGATGGAAGACGGAGGTTCTCTCTATATTATTATACAATTGGGTCAGAGTTTTCTTTGTCACATAATATCCCAGCACGACTTCTTGATCACAAAAAAGCTTCACAAAAGTCAGCTTATTTTCAATCAGAGCAACT
The DNA here is from genome assembly GCF_964261635.1 of Lissotriton helveticus. Taxonomy (NCBI): domain Eukaryota; kingdom Metazoa; phylum Chordata; class Amphibia; order Caudata; family Salamandridae; genus Lissotriton; species Lissotriton helveticus. The sequence goes on along the minus strand of NC_136069.1, from coordinate 1,674,688,859 downwards.
GTAAGCGCTGGGTACAAGTCTTCAGGCTGTAAAGATGAAAGAGACAATATGTTAATCTTCTGGGTGGCACTTGTGTCTGTGGTTATGTATTTACTGATTTAGGGATCTATGTGAAATGCTGTACAAAGAACAGTCTGCAAATTGGAACATGAGGAGAATGTTCTTTGACAATAATTGCAGACAGTCAGTGTCCACAGGACAGTTGTGCGTTCACTACTTCTAGACTGGATGGCACAAACTTACTATTTAAAGGCTTTTCTCCTGTGCAAAAATGTAGACAAATGTAGGGAATCTGAATCAAAATAAGGTATTTGTGGTGACAAATCCAAGACTTGCAAAGCTCGCAGAGGCTGTCAGTAAAATTCTGTCAGTATCCCAAAGCAGGAAGAGAGTAAAGTACACACAGATACAGGATGTGAGACTGGACACTGCAAAAGCCACAAATCTAACATCTCCTGATCCAGGGGTTCATCTAGGCAGAATAAAGGAAGAAATGTGATGTTCAAGGTTTGCCATCTGACCAGAGCTTGGGCAGCCGCTCATGGAGCAGGGAAGGGTAAAACTAGGTGCAGAACTCTGCACAAAGAAAAGATATCTAGAGAATTCTAGTGGAGGGCTAGAGAGACACAACATTGGCCAATATACAAAGCAATCGCAATCACACAAAACACACGCACACACACACACACAACCACACCCACAACCACACACACACACAACCACACACACACACACACACACACACATCACATACACACACACACATCACATACGCACATATATGCTCATAGCACACACCAGTAACATAGGGTTGCAAGGACAGTGGTTTCCCCTCAACTCAATACAATTATAATACATTCTTCACACAGATGGGAAGGGTGTACAACAAAAACTGCATATCAGAAACTTTTAAAGCTAAGAATTAGCGACAGAGGCTCAGTGGAAACAAAAACGGGTGGTCACCCTACCTCTACCTGATGCTGCAACCACTGGCAACGTTTTGGACTCTTGGCTTGGGGCTGTGCACCGAGACTCGGAATCCCGAGCTGCCATGCTGAAATGCAGCCCAGACCACAAAGGCATCTTGGTGGCTTCTGCGGTCAGGCGTGAAAAAATTGAAACTAGCCAGTCTGTGGCAGTGAGCTGTGGGATGCGGTGGCCACTGGTGCCCGATGGGCTGAGTACCAGAGCGGAGTGTGGCATGCGCAAACAGTGGGCCTCGATTTGGGGTTCTGCTGCTGATTGCAGCTTGCCTTGGCCTGGGTCTCCCTGTGGGACTACTGCTCGCCCTGCGTGGGTACGGTGCTGCCACCTGGGAGGATCGGCACCCCTCCTGGCCCCATGCTGGAGGCAGTCCTAACCGACTGGCGCTGAGATGAGAGAAACAGATCTGAGGACCTCCTTGACACCAGTGAATGTAAGATACCCCGTCTCCTCTGGCTATTCCTTCTCTGGTACCCGGGCATTACACATATGTACTCCCCCTGCCACTCCCTGCTGGATACACTGGACTCGTTTCAGCCCCTGCTCCTAATGTCATCCCCAAGGCCGCCCATCGCCCATCATGGTGCTCCCTGGAAGCTCCCTGTTGTCATGAGGGGAGGCAGCTAGTGCTTCTGTCACTATGCTATTGCACCAGCTGATCCCTCCATCCAAGGCTGCACAAGCGAGAGCCTGCAGGCCTGCTCATGCCCCCTGTATGAGACCACCCTTGGGGTAGTGTCCTAAAACTGTCCTCAGACACCTGTGTGGAGCTCAACTTTTTCTATTGGTCTAGCCTGTGGACCCCTTCACTACTGCTTCTACGTCCACTGCTGGGTCCCTGCCATTAGACTCTGTTGAGCTAAACCACTGCCATGGACAAACAAGACCTATGACAGTCCGAATTCACTTTTGATGGCAAGAGGGCATACTCAACAGGCTGAACAGGAGCCTTCCTCAGTGGATGCCCCCGGACACACTGGTGAGCCCACACAAAATGATGTTGACCTCAAAGAACTCCTTGTAGAAGTCACGACCAGTCTTATAGCTATTGACGCAAAGCTGGATATCCTCATGAGCTGCATGGATCACATGAGTCAACGTGTGGACAAGCATGAAGGCATGCTGGACCAACTAGAAAACACGGTCTCATGATGGGCAATGCCCAAGCCGACTACAGAGTATAACCTCTGCGGATGGACAATATACTTGATCTTATCAAGGCCAAAAATTAGGATTTGGAATCAAGGTCCCCTGGGATTATGAGGATCCCAAAGTCCCTGGCTATAAATAAAAGGACTATGTAGAGACCATGTTTAGTGACCATTATGAAGAGGCCCTTCCCCAAGTATTTATTGTGGAGAGGGGGCCTCATTCATTGGCGCTCTAGCCTGTCCCATCGTTGCAAGACTCGTGATTTACAGAGATAGGGACATGGTCCTGAGGTTGTCACAAGCCCTAATACCAAGGAAACTTTATCTCTTTTTATCCAGACTTTACTCTCACTGTTGAAGCTTCCCAGCTAGATTTTTGCATGCCAATAGAATCCTGCAAAATATGAAAATGTCCTACGCCATCCTATATCCGGCCAAACTATGGACCCCTTTTGAAGGGAAACCTAATTTTTTCACTGACAGCAAATTAGCTTTGAAGTTTGCTTAACACATCGTCGCAAAGGATGACACACGTTTTTCCGGTAGCACGCTGCAGAACTAGAGGCTGCACGTTTAAGAAGAGGATTGAAAGCCTCGGCGGTCCGCCGTAGTTCAAAACTAATTTTAAAGCAGAACACGGGGTCCACTACCAAATCGGGATTAAAACCAGAGGGGAGTGCAGTGTTTAATAATATATATGTGGGATTTACAGAACACACACAAAATCGAAGTTTTAAAAAAAAACGATAGGCACAAGGACGTTCCTAATCTATGAACGATTAAGGAACTGCTACGTATACGAAAGGAAGTTTGAAAGTGAAGAATAAGCCAACGCACAAAAATCCAACATTAGAGGGGGGTGAGACCAGGATTGACATATGAGAGAACATTATCATTGTGTCTTTATAAAGATGGAATTATAAGTTTAAACCATCTAAACGAGTCGACGCTTCTGCAGGCACAATCTAAGGATCAACATATACGTGTAGATACTGATTATACCAATGTATCACTAGCTGTGTTTTAAAATGTTAATTCCACATGATGTGCAATAGTAAATGACAAGTTGTTGTGTCTTACATATGGTGTTGTCTCTGTTATGTTGGTCAAAACGGTATTTGTAATTTGAACCTATCAATATCCTTTGTATTATATGTATTGTGTTCTAAAGTGGTAGTTGGGTCATAACTGTGACTTCATATGTTTTTACATTTTTTAATCTTATGTTTTTTAATAAAAACTTTTGAAATGTACAAATTGAATATGATATTTACAATTTGATGTATTGTTAATCATTGTGTATTGACAATTTTGTTTGGTCAAGGGGATTATCTCTTTTCTAGTTGAAAGTAGCTAATTTCCCTTGAAACTTGTAAGGGGTCCATCTCTGTCTTTTACACTTGTTTCTTTCTCCAGCCATGTACCAGGACTGTGCCACCTTCTCCACCCACTTGAATGACACATACTTTTCAGCTGACTGAGCTCTACCCTACATACTCTCCCCTCACAGGGTCATCACAGAAACCAAACTCCGAATATTTTTAGGCTTACTGCCTGCAGAAAAGTGCGCCCGATTCATGCACATTTAGCAAACACGGGGTGGATGTTTCCTTCCTTCAGGAGCTCCACCTAACACACTCTTCCGCCCAAGGGCTGTGCACCAGATGGTGTGGTGAATCCTCCACCTCTCTGTGCTCTGCCTACGCCAAGAGGCATGGCGATTCTACTACGCAGAGGCATACAATGGCAACTGTGCCGCACCATAAGTGACAACTGAGGGCGCTACATGCTCCTCACAGGCACTCTACATAGACAGAATGTCATTTTAGCTGCAACCTAATGCCCCAGTACCGACGGTCCTGGCTTCTTTTTAGAGATATAGCAGTTGATAGCTAGCCTTGGCCCAGGGGCAATACTGTAGGGTGGTGACTTCAATGTGATACTGGATGACCAACTGGATGATGAGGTGCTTCCCAACACCGTCACCCCAGGGACAGGGCAACCAAACAAGGGTGGGTTCGAACCTGGATATTCTGCTACTGAAATTGTGCTCATGGAACCTAAATGGGCACAACAACAAGGCCGCAGACACCGAATTCCTTCAATACGTAAAATCATTTGACATTATCCTATTTCAGGAAACATGGCTTGAGGAGCCTGTGCATATAGAAGGCTACACTTGTTTTCATTCTCCAGCCATAAGGAAAAGTAAATTCGGTCGGCTAGCGGGTGGCCTAGCTACCTACATTAAAATCATAAAAATTCACAGCGCGCAGGAATTAACTTCCCACTCTCCGGCTATAAATACTGTTAAGATCAAACTAAATCTTAGCGGGAAAAGAGAAGAGGTGCTGCTGACTAACATCTATATTAATCCAAAAAAGAAGAAACAGGAGTCGAAATCTCTCATGGACCATTTACATCAATTAATGACTATGCACATCCCCTCCAATTTCATTCTGTCTGGGGACTTCAACCAATATATTCTAGGCTCTTCCACAAATAAGGATATACGGGCCCAGTCTTACTATTGGAATATTCCAACCCAATCCTTTAGTGGCCAGGGAAGAACTCCTAAGCTGGAGAAAGAGCTGTTAGAAGACCTGGAGCATATCGGCCTGAGGGTTCTAAAAGGAAGATTTGCTGATGACTCACCATCTGCTGCTTCATTCCACTCAGGCAACGCAACCTCTACAATACGCTAGTGTCCCTTCCATTCTTTCATCACATACTAGGCTTTAGCCTAGGAAACAAGGGGGACAGTGACCATCGGCCCCAGGAAGTTTCCATTCTTGCCTCTCGGATTTAACTCTTTTCAATCCAACAGGATCACATGCATGTCACATTATAAATCTCAAAATAATTAAGTCTTCTGTTGCAAATACCAGGGAAGTACTTCTAGCAGCAAAATTACAACTAAACAGCTTAAACTATCCCATGGGCAACCCAATCATTCTATGGGAAACCTTTAAGGCCGAATTTGCAAATTCATATTCAACTACAGTACGGCACCTCCCTTCTTTTAGCCTCACGGTCACAGGGAAAATGTCAAGCACCCATAAATTGGTACTGAAAAACAACAAAAAAGTGATAAATAAATCACTAAGGTTGCTGAGAATATGCCCAGGGGAAAGCGGTCTTCTCCAACAGCTTCGCAAGCACCAGGCTGATCTTAAAAACTTAAGTGGGAGATCAAAAGATCCAACGAAGAAGACTTTTGGGCTAAACTTCATCACGACTCTAAGGGAAACAATAGTGCCCGATTCTGGTCCACACTGAACTCATTTTTAAACCCAAAACAGGGTGGACTAACATCATATATAACAGACAACTTCTGGGAATCCTTTTTAGACACTCACTTCAACCAACAGGCTGTTAGAATAAACACGCTCCAGGATGTGCAGGAGGCCTATCCTTCACAAACAGTAAAACCATATGAAAACGCAGTAATTGAAATCAACGCTGTTATGATTAGGAAACTAATTTCCAAAGGAAGGAAAGACGGAGCACCAGGTCCAAATGGAATTCCCCCAGCCCTCTTCAAATATGATCCGGAATACTGGGCAAAATCTCTAACGCCGCTTTTCATGTCGGTCAGCCATTCCGGGTGCCTCCCAGCATCATGGAAGGGCTCAATTATATCACCAATATACAAAGCAGGGGACAGAACCCTACCAAAAAATTACCGCCTGATAGCCTTACTGGACATTGAGGCAAAATACTTTGCGGGGCTTCTATTGATACAGCTGCGCGAATGGGCAACTAAGTACAATATAATTCCACCCAGCCAAACAGGATTTTGTAGGGACGCCGGAACCACAACAAACCTCCTGGCAATATCACTACTTATTGACAAAGCAAAACTGACCAAACAAACCCTTCACTTTTGCTTTGTGGACTTCAAAGCGGCTTTTGACAATGTCAATCGAGCCAATCTTTGGAGAAAATTAGCTCTTTGGGGGATCCCTGCCCCTCTTTTAAACCTCTTGATCGAACTGCATTCTAACACGTGGGTTCAGGTGAAGCTTGGGAACGGTACCCATCTCTCGAGGTGCATACCAACTACAAAAGGCCTCAAGCAGGGGTGCTTTTTAGCGCCAACCCTTTTTAACTTATTCACAGCCGATCTGCCACCTGCTCTAGAAGCCTGAAATGCGCATGCCCCCCAACTAGGGGGTCAAGCCTTGCCTAGCATATCCTATGCAGACGATGTGGTCCTGGTTAGTCATACTAAATTAGACTACAACATCTCATCAACACACTGCATGGATACGCTGAAGAGAACCTTCTCGAAGTAAACATTGACAAAAATAAAGTACTGTCAATAACTGGGAATAAAAAGTCCCACTCCTGGTTTATTGGAACAAAGGCCATCGCGAACTGCTTTGAATATAAATATCTTGGCGTTATAGTTGACAGGGGAGGCCGTTTCTCAAATCACCTGGAGGCCACAAAGAGGAAAGGCATGCTGATTGCGACAACACTTAGACAACGTAAAACCATACTGACCGGACCCACTTTTCTCCCATTGCTTCATGTTGCCCAAGTTAAAATACAGTCATCCTTTACCTATGGCAGGGAAGCATTAAGGGGCACAGATGCGAAATTGTTGGACACTAGCATTTCAAAAGCGTACAGACTCCTCTTAAATCCACCATCTTACACCTCACAAGCCCAGATCCGGTTCGAATTTGGACTAACAAAACAACTGCTAGCAAGGAGAGGATCGTATATTAAGTGTTGGTACAAAATAAAGAATTCACCTGAGAACACACTGAACCACCTGCTCTGGCAAGATTTCTGTAGCTGCTCCAAAACGCCGGGAAAAAATACTTAGAGGAGTCACTGGCAATTACAGGACTAAAAGAACTATGGGAAACTCTACTACCGCACGTACAATTTAAGCACGTAGCAAACAAGGGCATAAAGAGACTTTCTTTTATAGAGGACAAAGCCACCTTTGCCCATAGGCGCACGCCTGGATGATTCTGAGCACATATAAATCACCCGGGTTACAGGCTTACTTTGGACTTGGGTATTGCAGGAAATCAAAAGAAGCCTTCCTAAAACACAGGCTAGGAATATTACCAGCCATACCCCATCTACATCCATGGCTAAGAAGAAACTGTGGGACAATATGCAGGTTATGCGGTGCAGGGAAAGAAGATATTGAACATTTGCTATGCTCCTGCTAGAAGCTAAAAAAGGAAAGAGTAGCTCTCTTAAAAACAACTTTTAACGAATATAGAATATGCACACGGAGACAAGCAGTCCTTGCATGCTTTGATCCAAGACTTCCGCTATTAAATGGGATGTTGGTGAAATTTTTTAAATTAGTGGTACTCAAACTATCCAACTAAGATGTCGGTAGCTCAGACAAAAAATAATAAATTATGGACACTCCTCAACCCCTCATTTTATAACTATTGTATTTTCTAACAACTAAGATTTCTCTTTTTAAAAAAAAAGAAAAAAAGAAGAAAACATTTTATCGATGAAATGCGCATTCAAATTTATTTTTGTAATGGTTTTAATTAATCAGAAACAATACATTTTTACTTACTTACTTACCCGTCACCCCAGCACTGCACTGACACTCAACACTATCATCCTAGATAACCATCTCCAAGACATATGGAGACACACACATACACATTGACATAACAGTGGAGACCTGAATTACGGCACACCACAATGCATGGTCCAGAATAGATTATTGGTTAACTTCTCTAGACATCCAGACCAAGGTTACAAACATGGTGCATCTGCCCCTCACTCTCTCTAACCACGCTCCCATTTCACTAAAGCTCCTCATCTCGTAGATGACCCCTCACACCTTCTCCTGTAGATTTCTGCCCGGATATTGCGGGATGCAGCATTCTGTGAGGAGGTTCGCAAAGAAATAGTTGCATACTTGGCTCTCAACATGGGCTCCGTGGACTCTATCTCCACTCTTCGGGAAGTCTTATAAGGTGGTCATACACTGCATGTGCATTGCAAAGTAATAGAGTGTATTAAAGGCCATACGTGGGACACTTTCACAATTAGAGCATGATATTTACACTCTCAAGACTGAATACTTCCAATCCAAGGATTTGTACAAACTGGCAGCCATCAGGGGCAAATTGCCAGAGTTCTCAGAGTAGGCGCTTTGCAAGACTTACTTCCTGGACGGGGATGCGCAGGCCCTCATCTACTGGGAGTTTGACCACCCTTGGAGGTCCTTGGCTAATATGCACCAACAACGATGTACATCCACTGATGTGGTAATCCAATCGACCCCCTCAGGACTCCTGATCACGTAGGGTTTCTTTTTCATGAAACTATACACTGCCACTCCCGTTCACCACAAAAGTGAATTACTTGTGTGTCTAGATGGCATCCAACTACTTTGACTGGACCATGCCCACTGAGCCTTCCTTGACTACCCGTTCCCAGTAGAAGAGATAATGCCCAGTCATTCAAAGTCTTCTGGGTAACAATGCGCCAGGCCTGGATGGTTTAACCACCACCTTTATAAAGAATATGCTTCCATACTTGCACCCCACATGCTTTCCATGTTTGAAGAATCACTTGATTGGGGTTCCCTGCCATCTTCCCTCAGAAAGGCAGTCATCATGATGCTTTCCAAACCAGATAAACCCGCTTCCCACTGTGACTTGTACAGGCCGTTCTCAATGATCAGTGTCGAGAACAACTTTTTTGCTAAGCTATTGTTGAACTACCTTTTTTCCCTCCTGCATACAATTGTGAAGCCAGATCAATTTGAAGTCTGCTTTAATGGCATGTTATCTAACCGGTTCCTGATCATTCGCGGTAATCATCAGGGCTAGCCATTCTTGCCAATTTAATTTGCCATGGCAATGGAGTCCTTGGCAGCGCGGCTTTGACAAGACCAAGCCCATCGTGGCCTCAGCTTCACCAACAGGGAGTTATTAATCTCCATGTATGCTGATGTTGTGACCCTCTAAATATGCAAGCCCAAGGTGAATTTTGCTCCAGTAACCTGCGAAGTCATATGTTTGGTGGCTTTTCAGGCATTCAGGTCAATTGGTCAAAGTCAATATTATACTGATGGCAGCCAACCCTTCAATACGGATTACCCACTGAGGTGGACAACCAAGCTGGTGAGATACTTGGGCATCTGGCTCAGTCATGCCCCAGATGAACTATGGAAGGCCAGTTATGGAAGAAAGTGAAAATAATTACTTTGCCAACATTTCTTTATCTTTTTCTTAATGTGCTTCTTCCCCTTACGGCCACTTTCATGAGGCATCTAAGATGGAACCTCAAAGCGTCGGTGTGGGCTGGGAGGTCCTCACATTACCACTCACCCAGTGTGGTCTGGGCGCACCAGACATGTTGCTATATACCCTAGTTGCTTAGGCGCAGTACCTACATTACTGACTCTACCCAACACCTTAGGCGTAGTACCTATATTACTGGCTCTACCCAACACCTTTTCAGCCTCACACTGCCATCGAAAAAGACTGGGCAATGCCATGGCCCCCATCCCTGGCTCCTTACTTCTATATGAGCTGCCACGGACGGAGACAGAAACTGTGAAATGCGTGAGCTGGGCATGGGGTGGCACGCATAAATACGCAGAACTCCACTGCCTCTCTGCTCCTTTCATGCCCCTTGGGCGCAACTTCCAGTTGCCTCCCCTGAAAATGGGAGCTAAGAAGTGAGCCCGTGGACAAGACCTCATACATTTCACAGTCCTCTATCTGGAAGACACATTCATATCACCATTTGAAGACCCCAAGCCCACGCCCCCTACAGCCCTAGAAATATTCCTATGTTATCAACTTTGTGCAACCTGCCGCACACTACATGACACTTTCTTAGTCCCTTCCCACAATTCAGGCTCCAGAGCTCATACTTACTAATCCATCACTGGGTAAACTAGTGGCTCGCTTGTACACTATCATGCAAAACTGCACCAATAACAACACCAGCTGCTCGCTTTGTGTGGGAGGCGGATACAAAGCCCCCTATCAGAGATACTTGGGGTCATATTGTTGCGCCCCGATGGAAGCACTTTCACCTAATTACCGGCTAAGGCTGTTACACTTCAAGTTACTAAATTGCCTATACTACTACCGCACACAACTCTCTTGTATGGAACTGGTAGCTGACCCACACTGCCTAAGCTGCTCCTCTCCACAGGCTTCCTTTATACATTTATCTTGCCACTGCCCTAAGGTTGACGAATTCTGGGAGGAGGTTTTCTCCACCATTCATGCCATCACAGAACACCTGCCCCTCCTCTGTCTGCTTGTAGGCCTACTAGGCTACATTACAGTTGCTCACTGCCATGCTTCTTCTTATGGCCAAATGATGAGTGGCAATGAATTTGGGCAGGCTACCTGCTCTTATTGTCAAAGCTTGGCTATGGGATGCCTCATATTGTCAAGAGAAGCTCACTCACTTCTGGGAACTGATGCCCTTATGTTCCAGCCCCAAGGACATATGGGGAACATTTTTGTCTTACATGCGCCAAAGAGCCGCCACCCCGCCCCTGCTGAGAAAAACTCGTTATGACCCCCATGGGTCCTAACTGCCCCCTCCCCCCCAAACTAAACAAGGAGTGTTACTGGTGGATCCTGGCGTTTGTTGCAAATGAAAATTGCAGTTTGTGCCTCTTTGTAGTTCTATTCCAGGTCATAGCATGCCACTGCACTCATGCTGGTCGCTAGTCCAATATGCATCTCGTATTGTAGTTAGGTCACTGAGTAAAACTGTTGTCTCCTGCTACACCATTGTGAAATCATGCAACCCTTTTGCCTTTCCATTGGTTAGGGTTTAGTTAAGATAGGTAGTTAGTCGCTTGATTGAATTGTATTGGTTATTGATTATGTATTCATTTTTATGCATTAACCAAAACCTGTTCGTAATTGTTATATGTTTGTTTTGGAATCCCCCGGGGCAGAATAACAGGTGGTAAATGGAAACCACTCTGTAGTGAGGTCCCTTGCCTGTGGAAGTAAGTGCATGGTTAGGTAAAATGTGTGAATAATTGATAGCAAAGAGTTCGCTGGTGAAAGTTTGGTGTTATATCACCTAGAAAGGGTAACACTACAGAAGTAGCAGGTTCTTCTGAGCTTAATTGACAGCAAAAGAGTTCGCTGATGAAACTTTGGCCTTATATCACCTAGAAAGGGTAAGCCCGAGGGAGTAACAGGTTCTCTGATGCTTGCTTGAAGGGTAGGCGAAAGGGATCTGCTCGCAGTGAGTGAAGAGTAAACGGAAGGGATTTACTCACAGTGCGTGAAATTTATCTTTCCTTTAACCCCTACCGCGCTACTGCGTTTTCCCGCTGTGCGTTGAAAATAAAAAAATGGCTTGTTTATGACAAACCCAGCTCGTCATCCGCGTAGCGCAGGTAACGCCCATGACGAGCTGGCTTTGTCATCAGCACTGAAGGGGTTAAATTAGTCACTCAGTCACAGTGGCGAAAGCTTTTATGTTGTTAATTAATTAAATTTGTATTGAAAAGTGAAAAGAAATAGGTTCTTGTTTTACCTTGCAAAGAGGGGAGTCAGTCGCGGTGCTGCACTGATGTCACCTAGAGCTGTGCTGGTATTGGTTGAGACAGCGGGTGTGTAGCTGAGGTAATAAATGTAAAGGAGGGGTGAGTACAGGAGTATGAGAACTCGTCTCATGAGAACAGCCACTCAATTATTGGCTGGATTTATTTGAATTCTAAGTTTCGATTGGTCATTGAAAAATAAGAAAAGCGCTGGTTTGGGGGAGCATTTAAGTAAACAATTGAGTGTTGCCTAAAATTAAATTTCGATTCAAGTCATATGTGGCATTTAGATCCAGGCTTCATAGGAAATTGCCCTGATAGAAAATATTTAGGGTTCGCAAAAGAAGAACTGATTAGAGGCAGACCTTATATAATGTACGGAGGTAAAAGAAAAATGTCGTTCTTTCAAAATGTTAAACATTTCTTTAAGAAAGATAAACCAATTGAAACTAGAGAAGGGATTATTATTCCACCACCGAATACGCCCGCATCATACATGATGGTTGAAAGGGGCTATCACACTTGTGTGTGGTTAGAGAACTGGATGGAAACACTAAAGATGACAGAGTTTTGGCATTTCCAGAAAATGGTACCTTTAATGGAAGGATTCTGTATAATTTAAGATCTCGAATGAATGAGTTAGATCCCAGACCTAGATTAACACAGTATGAGGCATTAGAGGAATGGGAAGTTGAAGCTTTTGAGTGGGATCGACCCAGAAGTGACAGGAATTTAAGCAAGTTTTATCCCAAATTTCCCAAAGAAACAAGAGATAAGCAAATGAAACAATGGAGGTAGTCCATGCTAGTGGAAGGATTATAACCTGTCCAAACCCTAGAAGAACAATCAGGAAGTAAGAGTACAGAGAAAACGAGAAATCTAATGACTAGTGGTCACCCAGAAGATGATTATATGGAAGATTTGCTCATGAAAAATCCGCCATCTTATAATGAGGAGCCAAGCACAGTTAATCCTAGTGCTCCGTTTTTGAAACCACCTTTGATTCCGCAAGTAATACATGAGACTTCATTAGAAAAGGTACTACAAGAAAAGGAAAGAGAAGCAATAAATAAACAGAGAAGTGAGTTAATTCAGAAAATTTCACAATTAAATACAAGTCCTGAAGCCCTAACAATTCCAGTAACTATAGGTCCTGTTGTTCCCTTGTACGGAGATAAGCAGATTAGTTCAAAAAAGATTTTGAAAATATGAATGTGTCAGGATGAAAGGTCCAAATTAAGGAATTGTTATCATTATTGCAAAAATGGGGTGATTTAGACAGATGGAAAGGTAGATGGACAAAAAAAAAAGGAAGAAGCCCAAGCGAAAAGCACTGTATCTGAATATGTATTGAAAGAACCAGAAAAAGTAGAAAGGTTGTGCCCGATGAGAGAAGTGCCAGGAGGAGGTTATGTATTTTGCGGATTGGCAATCCGCGAATTTGCGTATTTACGGATTCGCAATCCGCGAAGATCCGCAAACTCTAGCGGATTTGCGGATTTTTCCGTTTTTTGTGTTGGCGCCGATTTTGGGACAAGTTCGCAATTGCGAACTTACTTTTCGGCTTGCAACGGCCGCGACTATGTTGTTTCTACGTCTGGTTTATCATCACAGGTTCACAGCACCCTCTGTTTCACCACTGCCACCCTCTGGGACACCCATGCCACCCTCTAGTACATCCTCACTGGCACCTATTAGGTTTATTTATCACTGTAGAATATGGTGGTTGAAAAAAGCAAGCACACCTGCCCTTCTTCAACTGCCATCAATTAATTTGTGTTTCATTAATGTGTCAGTAATTTTGAAAGTTCCAGTCTGGCTGGCACCTGCTTCCTTCCTTATCTGTAATTTGCTTTTTGTTGCAGTGAAATTTTTTTTTCACAGGACCTTTATGGTGCTATTCTATGAGCCTGCTGTTTGGGTCATAGCAGGGTCATAGAATAGTTGCAAACTCTGGAGGGGCCCATCAGGAAGCACTACCTTGAATGTTACTAATGTTAAGTTTGAACTTTTGCACCTGCTCATTGCTTTCAGTTTAGCTAAAATCGTTTTTTCTGCAATTTCGCGCGTTTTTTGGGGCGCGAATCCGTGCGAGATCGATTTAGGAAGCCGCGAATACGTGCGAATACAAAATTGTTTTTGTTGCGACGTGTATGTTCGCGTGATCTTGCGCGTGTTCGCGAGGCGCTTCTAGCTATACGTTTGCCAAGTTACCCTATCGGTCGTACACGGGCGCGGCCATCTTGTTGGCGTGACGTAATTCCGTTTCCGCCCGCTATGTGTAATCTCGCAAAGTGTGCTGCTCGCTAGTACAATTTCGCGCGTACTCGCAAGGAAAATCTCGCGCGAACTTACCCACGCGGTCGTGAACGGGCGCGGCCATCTTGTTTCTCATTCATTGCTATGGTTCTGGGCATGCTTTCTCTATCCTCTCTCAATCTCTGCCATCCTTTGCTTGTTTGAAGTTTTTTTGATCTAATTTTACTTATTATCTAACCCTCTATTTTTCTAGCTCTATATTTTTGTGTTTTCTGCAGCTTTTAGTTACTTTTAAACTACTTTTTTAAACTCTTTTCTTTTCTTCTTCACTATTCTATTTCTTCTTTATCATTTAAGTTTATTTCTGCCCAGACCATGGTAAAGGGAGCCGGGAAGCACCCTGAGAAGGGGAAGGGTCCCGCACCCCGTGCCCGGCTCCCGTGCGGGCGTTTAAGGGGGGAGCAAGTGGTCCCGAGGGAGATCTTCAGCGCGGAGGAAGTGGCGGCACTGATCTTCCACGTCCAGCGCCGCCTCCCCAAGACGATCCTGCGAGGCGGCAAGATCGCGACCGGCTATGGCATCCGGGAGCGTCGCAAGCGGTGGGAGAAGGTGTGCCGGGCCATGTACAAGATCTCTGGGGTCCGGCGCACATATAACCAGGCCACCCACCGCTGGACCGATGTCATGGACCGGGAGCGGGACTTGCTGGACGCGCTCGGCGTAGAGGTCCCCGGGCTTGGTGAGTAGTAGTAGTAGTACATTTACTACTCTGTTTTATCCTGCTCTGTTATTTGCAAATCTTTGTTCTTTACCAAGAGCAATAATGCTGCCGATTACATTGAGGTAAATTATATTTCAAAATCTTCTATGCATTTCAGGTGCACTGCTCTCCTTCTCAGTAGCCTTGCTTGCTACTATGCTTCTTTGTTTTGTATGTTGTGTTCAGAAGCATTTCATTGGCCTGAGAAATTATGTATGAGTGTACTGTAAAGAAAAGAACTGCGTAATGCTAGACAGTAAGGGTCATATTTTCAATTACCGGCGCATCCCTGCAAAGTAGCAGGGATGCGGCAGTAATTGTGTGCCATGCCACCACCACCCATTGGCCCAAAACGTCACAGAAGCCTTACGCATCTGTGCCGTAAAGGCAGCGCATTGCTGGAGTCGCGTGCCAACGATGGCGCAGCTCCAGCAATGCTCTGGGGTACCCTATCTCCCCAATGCTGCATCAAGCCGTACGTCGGCTTCAAGCGCGCAGGGTTTGAGTCATGCATCATTGTCCTAAAAGTGACTGATTGACATCTTGTAGATTTCCCTCAGCCACTTTTCGGATTCGTTCCTGCGCAGGTACGCCCTCCCTTGCGCCGGAACGCCCCCTGATGGCGCAGGGCTTTACAACGTGATGCATCGCCCATATGTGTTTTTTTTTTAATATATACGCCGCACCAACACCATGGCGAGTCTTTTGTTCTGCCGCTGCGTCAGAAAAGGCACGCAACAATGGAGGAAAATCAGCCGCAACTTCCGCAAGGGACTTATAAATCAGCCCCAACAGACTGAAGTCCAGTCCTTCCTTTAGACAGTCACATGGCTATCAGAAGAAATAGTGGCGGTGGTGGCGGGTGGATTGATAGTTTGAGTATTCACTGATCTGCAAGCAGGATGGACTTTGTCTGTCACGTGTTGCGCACTGCTGCCTGCAGTGCCAGGCCTAGGCAAACCTCTTTAGTAGTCTGTTTATTGAGTTACATAGGAACTTTCTAAGTCAACGTTCCGCAAATCAGGCAATACGAATAACGTAGTATACCACATGAGATAGATCCCGTGGAATAGTTGTCTATCTATTTGCTATTTTTCCAAAATATGTTGTTATTGTTCTTTTGAAATGTTTGATTTGGTTGAAAAATCTCATCCATGTTTTCTGGTTTTTCTTTCTTTCATGTTGTACATCAGCTCCCCCCAAGGGCAAGAGGACACAGGAGGAGGGTGCTGAGGATGCAGGCCAGGATCGGGTAGGCGAGGGCTCCTTTGCTGGCCCCAGTAAGTTTACATTTTAATAAACAGTACCTATTTTTTCCTAGCGTTCCTCATTCGATTTTTTCTAAATCGTCTTTGATCTTCTTGTAGACTGGATATAAATTCTTATCCTGCCTCGAATATGACTCCCTGTGGTATTACTAGACTATTCTTATTAGTCTGTCTGTGTAGCTAACTAAGATTGGACATTTGGCAATTCCATTGGACTCCCATTATATTCAGCAATACCTCTATGCACTGTCTCCTTACTGACTAGATAGTGTGGCAGAGTCATTCAGCTCCCGAAGTCACCGATTATAGATCCCCAATGATCTCTAGATTATCGTACGCAGGACAAGAGAGTAGTACGGAGTCACAGCACAGTCAAGAAGTGTCAGAGGCACTCATGCTTGCAAAAATTCCAAAACCTTTAGCTCATCCACTCTAGTCTAGAGGAACAAAAACCACAGAGTCTATTTAAGTGTAAAAGCTTTATTAAAAGTAAACACATTTTTTAAAATCTACTTTGTCATAAAACTATTTAACTGTAAACGGAAAAGTGGTTAGTGCTGACGATTATTTGGACACATTTCTTGTGGTCGAGCCGAACTCTCACCTAGTTTGAACTTGATCCTGGTCGTGTTCTTAGGACTCAGGAGTCAAGCTTCTGTCTGTTAGGAGAAAAAGTGGTGCGTGTTAAAAATCAAAAGCAAGCATTCATCAGTTGTGCATAAAAGTGCAGCAAGACAACAGCCTTCCCTGGAAAATGGGACATTTTTACTATGGAGTAGACAGTCACAAATTATTACATTGTATTCTGTTTTTTTAACATTTCTCCTAGACCAAATATTATATAGTAGTGAGTGGTGTATTCTAACATTCTTAAATGTACTTTGTAGGTGTAACATCTGGTGACGGGGCCAGCGCGGAGGTGGCTGTGTTGGACTTGGACTCGGAGGCCTCTGGGGAGGAGGCGGCGGTAGAAGAGCTGGTGGCCGTTCCTGTGGGGGATCAAACGGTGGTGGCGGAAACAGGTAAGCTATATATTCCTTACTTATTGAGATTGAAGACTGCATAGTGTGCTTTCTGCACGGGTGTATTACAATTACAAATCAACCAGGTAGTAGCCTCCTCGAAATGTACTTCGACTTAGCTGTGAAGTTTTTGGTGAGAAGAATCCCAATAAGTTCTTAGACGAACGTGATGGATGGGATGAACGAAAAGCGAAAGAAGGGTGTAAGTAAGTGGGACGCGAACTTGTATGATGGCTGGCAAAGAAGAACGATATGTGTTTGCTTGGACCCAGAGGTGGCTGGGAAGGAAAGAATATGGTATGGTGCATGGCTGGGTCAATGATGAAGCAAGGATGGGTGGAAGGACAGCAGCCTGGGTGGGTGAAACAGAAACTGTATGTGTGCGTATACTTTGACTGAATGGATGCCTGGAGCATGGTATTCTCTGACTCTTACATAGCACATGTGTATCTAGAGAGAGTAGATGGTCGCCAGGTGAAGTAAGTGTTACCTTGAAGAGCATGTACCACCGCACCCGCACGTCCGTCCCAGTGCAGGGAAGGCAAGGAAAAGAAATTGTAAATGTGTCCAATACTACCATGAATAGTAGCAGTACTTTGTATTGCGTTTGCATTCACAGCATATATCTGGTTATTACGGTGGACACTCCGTACCTCTCTTAATAACTTTAGTTTACTTGTAGTACGTCATTCATGTGTGGGTGTATCACTGTTCACTCAATATTAAGCAAAGCACCTAAAGTCATCTCATCGGTCATTAAATACGTCCCATGTGAAGTGATAGATAATCAAATTAGTTAGCTTCTTCAGTTTCCTTTTCTAGTACTCATTTGCACTGTAGCGTGAAAGGTAAATTAATTAAGCAGTAGCCCTTGTAACAGAGTATTCTCAGTGCCACCCGTAATAGAAAAGTAATAGCTTCACCACCTGCATGTACTGGACCGGTACAGTAACGCAAGTCTGTCTCCATCATCATGGTGTGCAACTTTTTTTCTCGGGTGCAACTTCACTGTGCTGTGTCCATGTCATTCTGCCGGCTTGCATAAGATAACGTACCCATTTCCCTAAACAAGAGAGAAGAAGAAGAATAAGACTGGTGTACTGTCATAGTCGACTGTAATGGAAGTCCATAGTGGTCGTAGAATTAGTTCATTAAACTACCACTACTGTTAGAGCAAGGATGCAGAAGTGGGAGGTTACATAGATACTGTCCTCAATAGTTATGTACTGTGCTTTCAATTTGCTACTTGTACTCTGTGACCCAACTTTCGGCTCAATCACTTTGTGTTATTAATAAGGAGCATTGGTTACAGACTATGTCTTTCTTTCTTCATATAGTTGTTCCTTCCAAATCAACAACAAGGAGGGAGCAGGCTAGATTGGCCCGGCAACGGAGGCTGGAGGCCACAGTCGCCGAGTATCGGCGGCTGGTGGCCCTGGAGGAGGAGGAGGACACGCAGTCGAGCGGGGCAACATCTTCGACTGTGACCACTGCATCCTCCTCCGTGACTAAGCCAGCGGGACCGAGCCGGGCTAAGAAAGCCGACCGCCACCGCCAAGCAACCGAAATACCAGCTGCCCCCCACAGGAGCTGCAAGGAACGCCAACGCCGCCTACGAGTCCGCATGTCCAACCTGGAGCAGGAGGTCCTGAGGTATAAGAACTTGGTTAAGGGCCTCCGCTCCGAGCTTGCCACCCTCCGCAAGGAGTATGATGCCCATGCCGCATCATGCACCAGCACCAGCACCCTCCAGTAGTGGAGTGTCCCTTGCCCTTTTTTTATAGACTTTTGGGGGGTGGGATTTGGGAGTTGGGATCGTTTTGGGACGTTTCAGAGACAATCGTTGGGGTTAGGGTGGGTGAGGGAGATTATTTTGTTAGGGCTAAATAAATATATTTTTCAACTTTATCTGACCATACCTGTTTTTTACTGCTTTTCAGTCTGGTGGGTGGGGGGCGGGGGTGTAACAGTAACTTTGTTTTCCTGAACAGTCGTAGGACTTTAGTAGTACAACCGTCAATCTCTTGTCTACTCCGAAATAATACTCCATTATACTACCTCCCACCAAACGCTTATCTTACCTGTAATTTGTGTTAGAAATTAGGACTAGGCCCAGGGCTGGCTCCAGGTGAAATGGGGATTAACGTTGTCAATCCTGGGCGGGTGACATTTCCTCATTGCGGTGGTACTAGTGGTGTGACACAGTGGCAGTTGCATGCCTATGGAAAAAAAGAAAACGAAACCTTGTTTGTCCTCCTTACTGTAGCATTACAACGGTTACGGTACGATCGAGAAAATAGCAGGTGACAGTACACTAGAACAGTGCCATAATGTAGCCTAACAAATGGTAAAGTATTTGCTTGCAATTATAACTAGTACTTGCGTTGAATTTATTTGACATTGGCTACTACTACTAGAAGATATAGTACTGAAGCTGAGTAAGTCTAGAAGATATCCTCGTATTCCTTCACCAGCCTGTTGCTGCTATCACCTTATCCTCCCCAGCAAGTGTGTGGAATTATTGATGTCATTTTAGTCAGACATCAAGCAAAACAACACAGCCCGGGGGAAGAGGGTTAGGGTTTGTAAAATGGATGGGAATGGGGGTTTCTTTTTGGGTAGGTTTTGTTGAGAGAAGAAAAAAAAAGCAGAGCATGGACAAACAATAATTGAAGATACAGAGTTTACAGACAATCTTTGGTTACAAACTAAAGGTAAGCACATGCAGTCACACTCATAGAATAAAAGACAACAATGGATACTGTATCTGTATTGCGTATGTTGTTGGAGTTGTCCTGTTGAAATTGGTAAGTAAGTTGCATGCAGCAAACAATTCCTCTTATTGGCGGCACTCCTCCATTCCAGCTGACGCTTCGTCCATCAATGTGGTGGTGACCACTGACAGAAGAGACACCCTGTCCACTGCCTGCCTGGCGGATGTTGACTGAAACTCGGCCTGTAATTATTGAACGGAAAACAGGAAGTGCTATTACAATACCACTGATAAATAAATAAAAGGTATGTACGCTGTGTGGTTCAAAAAGTGACACTTTGATTTCCCTAATAGACAGTACAATATTTTTGAAATTGCGTGCTCTGTCTGAGTCACCTTTTTAAGGATCAATAAGTATGGCCAAAATATTATAGCGGATCTTTCCCCTCAAGGTGGGTGTACTACTGTGTTTTAGAACAAAATTTGACCTTCCCAGCAATGCTCCCACCAAGACCCTTACTAAAGCCAGTCGCAAAAATGTAGAAGAACCCAATCATATCTCCAAAAACGATGCCTAGCAGAAAAATGGTTACAAAACGTACTTTGAAAGTAACAGTAGGCCCAAATACAGACCGTGGATTGTATTCAAACCACTTGCCTGCAAGCAAAAGTATCCATAGCCAGCATCGCTCCAACAGTGCTCTACAACAACAGAACCGCGTTGCAATAGAACCCCCCTAAACACATGCAATCCTGCTGCTAGGGCTAACCCTAACGAACCCTAACTTACAAAAAGTGCCAAAACTGGTGTTTCCTTATGGATTTTGTCCAACAAACTTCTAGCCGGTATTAGACCTTCCCAGGAATGCCCCAGGCAAGACCCGCCAACCCACCCGCAAAAAAACACCCGACACAACACCACCAAACAGCGAAAAAGCTAAATCTCATACTTACAATGTCTCTCGGCCTTCGGTCCAAACGCGGCGCTGTGCAGCTAGGTCGTCATCATCATCAATCATCATAACTCCTGTTTTCCACCACGGATTTCCTGAAAAGCAAATGCAATCAAGATTAGACTGTCGCAGCAGTGCTTCGACAGAGACCCCGGCCGCAACCCACCCACGAACAGCAGGAAGCCCCCCAAAACGCTACATTGAGCAAGATGTCTGAAGAAATGGCAAAAAAAAGGCTTTTCCTTAAGGATTTTGTCCAAAACACTTCTATCCGGCATTAGACCTTCCCAGGAATGCCCCAGCCAAGACCCGCCAACCCACCCGCAAAAAAACACGCGACAACACCCCCAAACAGCGAAAAAGCTAAATCTCATACTTACAATATCTCTCGGCCTTCGGTCCAAAGTAACGCGCTGTGCAGCTAGGTCATCATCAATCATCATAACTCCTGTTTTCCACCACGGATTTCCTGAAAAGCAAATGCAATCAAGATTAGACTGTCGCAGCAGTGCTTCGACAGAGACCCCGGCCGCAACCCACCCACGAACAGCAGGAAGCCCCCCAAAACGCTACATTGAGCAAGATGTCTGAAGAAATGGCAAAAAAAAGGCTGTTCCTTATGGATTTTGTCCAAAACACTTCTATCCGGTATTAGACCTTCCCAGGAATGCCCCAGGCAAGACCCGCCGGCGCCAACCCACCCGCAAAAAAACACCCGACAACACCCCCAAACAGCGAAAAAGCTAAATCTCATACTTACAATATCTCTCGGCCTTCGTTCCAAATGCGGCGCTGTTCAGCTAGGTCATCATCATCAATCATCATAACTCCTGTTTTCCACCACGGATTTCCTGAAAAGCAAATGCAATCAAGATTAGACTGTCGCAGCAGTGCTTCGACAGACACCAAAAATTACACACAAACCCCCGGAACCCCGCCAAAGAGCACCTCAAAGGCAAGCAAGTCAGCAAAAACGGCAAGAAATTTCCACCTCATATTTGGTCCAAAACACTTTTGTCCATTATTAGAGCTTCACAGCAATGGGCCCAAAACCGTCAACTCACCCGCAAAGAAGTACAACACCCCCACAAGTGCTGAGTCTTTCTTCATTGTGCGTAATCCAGCACTCTGCTTGGAGGGAAATCGCAGTCTGGAGGAGGAGGATAGAGGAGCATGTTCTTCAGAACTTGTGAACCTGAGGAATGTAGACTGCGGCACCTTCAAATCAATAAGCAAACAAGTGAAGACAGTTCTGATGATGGTCTTGTTTTTGGGATTAGGTGATTAAAGTTTGAATTAAATTAACTGTGCAAAACAAAGAAAGAGAGACACAAAGCACACAGGAATAAAAGTGAATAAGGACGAAAAAGAAAGTTCTTGATTGATTGTCTCATTTTCAGGGCTCGGTGTCAGGGAATAAGAACAAGATTTCGTCATCATACTCTGCGAATTCAGGCTGGATGAGGTCAGTGGCACCGAACAGAGAAAAAATCCCCTCATCTACGTTGCTGTCCTCCTCGTCTTCATGCGGCGTGCTTTCTCGTACTTTGTAATCTGGTGGTATGAGGTGCTGATTCATCTTGATCATTGTCAGCCGCTCCACATTTTTGGGCGAGAGGCGGCTCCGTTTGGGAGTTACAATGCCACCAGCAGCACTGAAAACACGTTCAGAAGACACACTTGCGAGTGGGCAAGACAAATAGTTTATAGCCAGGTTGAAGAGCTGTGGCCACAATTGTTTTTTGCCATGCCAATACTGCAATGGCTCATCATTAAGGAAGACCTCTGTTGAGTCATTCAGATAGTCCTGCACCATCGACTCAAGGTCATCAACTGTTCCTCCACTTTGCTTACTTTTTGCTGTGCCTGTGACATTTTTTCGAGAACCATACCCCATCAAACTTAGCCAATCCTCCTCCCCAGCCACTGTTAGTGTTGTCATTGTGTGTGGTGCAGATGATCCAGTTGCCGGTGTCTTTAACGGCTGAGAGGTCACTTGTGCCCCAGCCACAGGTGCAGAAGTGGATTCTTGTGACTGCGGATGGCCTGCTGATGCTGATGCTGATGTACTGGCTTCTCCTTCAATAACCTGCCGTTCTTTTTCAAACCTCTTGGCTGACCAGGCTAACCAATGTTTGTACTTTTGAACATCTGCATCAGCGAAAGGAAAGAATGCGTTGTCTGCCAGCGCCTTTTTGTAGCGTGGATCCAGAATAGTAGCACAAATGTAATGCTGATCTGAGTTGATGTTTTGAAGACGTTCATCACCACGTAGGCGATGTAATAATTTCTCAGACAAAATGAAATGTTTTTTTTTTTTTTCATCTTTTTCAAACTCAGAAGAAACCGCCATCAGTTGGTGCTCCAGTATGCACAACAATGGGATAGCTTTTCCCAAATTACAGTCCTCCTGGCTGACTGCACGCGTGAAGAACTCAAAAGGACGAAGCATGTCTGTCAGGCTTTTAACTATGTCCCATTGCGCCTTACTCATCCGCAGGTCCTCCTTCTGAGATGTAGCCTCTGTCAAGAAATAGTGATCGAGTACCGTATACTGCTCATACAGACGCTCAAGCATGTAGAAGGTTGAGTTCCAACGTGTTGCCACCTCCTGGATGAGTGCTTTCACTGGCATTCCACGTTGAAGTAGCAGTCTCCGCAGATGCTTCCGGGCCTTAAAAGAATGGCTGAAATGGTTGCACATTTTGCGGCAGGTGGCCATTACCTCGAACGCTGGACTCTCTTTATCACTCAAGAATTTTTGAACTACCAGGTTGATACAGTGCGCCAAACACGGCACTCTAACATGGTCACCAAGGAACATGGCCTTAACTACATTGGCGCCATTATCCGTGGAAACATAACCAATCTTGCGTTTTAGGGGGGATAGCATTGTCAAGACCTTTTTGTCAAACTCTTCCAAAAGGTTTTCTGCTGTGTGACTTTTCTCCAAGCCAAACATGGCTAGTGTTGCATGTTTCCGAGCAGCTTTGAAAACTTGGTCCGGGTCAACACCTGCGTTTAGCTTTGCTATAACACCTGAAAAAGAGACCCAGTGTGCAGTGATGCACATGTAATCATCGCCTGGGCCACTGGTCCACATGTCTGTTGTCAGATGTATTGTGTGAACAGCACTCTTCTGCAAAGCTGCCCCAATCGCCTGCAGCACATCTTCATGTAGTGCTGGAACCGCAACTCTGGCAAAATAGAACCGGCTCGGAACCTTCCATTTAGGGCAGAGCGTTGCAACTAATTCAAGAAAACCTACCGCTTCTACAAAAGAAAAAGGTAGAAGGTCCACAGCTAGCATTTTAGCCAGCTTAGTGTTATACAGACGCGTCAGTGGGTGGTTGCGTTCATATGGCACGTCTGAAGTAAGCATTGTTCTAATGTTGCCCTGGACCAAGCATTTACGGGCTGATAATGACTTCGTTGACCCAATTTTGCTCGCTGGTGAACTTTTGTGCGTTGGTGTCTCACTCGCTCCAACACTCTTAGTGTGCCTCACATTGGGTGTGCTGCTGACAGGGGTACTGGGTGTAAGGGAAGTGTTTGACACGTCTTCTTCCTGCTCGTCAACATCAGATGAAACATCAACGTTTCCTTGATTTTGGCCTTTCTTGATCGCAGCTAGGTGCGCAAACCATTTGACAGCGTGCTTTCTCTCAAGATGACCACTCTGGCCGCCGGTACCATAGTTGGTACCTGACTTACCACGACTAACTGCAAGCTTACAAAGGGTACAAATGGCAAACTTTGGATTTTTGGGACAAACAGTAAAGAAGTCCCAAACTGGGGACTTGAAGTGTCTGTGGGACCTGGAGGAGGCGGCGATACTGGTGGTGGTGGTCATGAAGCTAATGCCAGATGAAGTGGAGGATCTGGATTGCCCAACTTTTGTACGTTTTCCACTTTCACCGCCACTAATTAAGGTCGAGGTTGACGCAGGTCTCTTCTTGCCAGAAAGAAATATGGAAGCGGGACGAGTTGGTGTACTACTTAACTCCAATGATTGTGGTGTTTCCACTGCCTCCTCATCGACAACATCATCATCATCATCATCACGCGCAGCAGCTCTTCGGGCTAGGGTCAAAATGTCTGTTTGCTGCATGCCCGCTGGGGCTGCAGTGACCTTTATGATGACTGGGTCGTCGTTGGCAGAGTCTTCATCAGCAGCAGTATCCGCCACTTCTTGTTGAGCCTCATCACACTCCATAAGTCTGAGACTTTGGACGAGCTTCCTTTTACGCTTAAGTACCTTTGTTGGATCATGGTGTGCCTCACTCTCAGACGGCTGTGGTGCTGGTTCCCAAGTTTGATCCGTATCATCAGAAGGAGGTGTGCTTGAAGAGGATGTAGACACCACCCTTGATCTCTTCCTTGCTAGGGTTGTGGAAGACAATGAAGGATCAGCAGGAGGAGTGGCTTCCTCAAATGATACCTCGCCTTGATTGTCGATTTCCTGATGTGCCCCTACTTCGGGAGGAACAACTATTGTGGGCACTTGTGACCCTCCATGCACCTCTGCTTGCGCATCTCCTTGCGCTGCCTCTCCTTCCACATGTACTTGGGCTTGTACTTGCACATGTGATTGTTGTTGCGGCTGTGGTTGTTCAACACTCGTCAGATGAGCTACAACAACCTGTGTTGATTGAGGGACATTGCTGCTGCTTTCTTGCGATGAGCCAACATCACTGGTCGATGGTGATTGAAGAACTATACTGGCTGCCTCTGCAGCACTCAAGGGCTTGGACTTAAGTTGGCGTGGTGGTGGTGGTGGCACTGAGCCCAATGGAGCGGGGGGGGTGCTGCCAGCTTGGTCCCCAGCAGATCCCGCTGCTGCTGCTGCAGGCATACTTTTTTTTTTACTCCCAAAAAAAGGGGCGGGCGGCACACCAGTCTCCTTGGTAACTTGCTTCTTCTGCTCCTTACTGGCACCTTTCTTGCTAGAGGAGCTACGGGTTACTTTTTTTGGGGCCATCCTCTTCAGAGCAGGTCAGCAGGCAGCAGTTGCACGAGTTGCAGAGGGTTCTGTGTCCAGACGTGACGTCGCGTGACGTTATGCTGCACACACCGCTGCAGGACTTCTTCCTGGCATTGGTGGTTCTCTTGAGTCTTCTTGTGCACCTAAAAGCAATGGAAGACAGAGGAACATCAGTTCAGTTATACACCCCAAAAATTCGACAAAACACAGAAAAATGAGCACAATCCCATGCCATCCTTGATGTTTACATTGAAGACACCCCACAGAAAGACTACGGACATGCAAGTATGCAACACTCACTACCCCTGGGCATAATGGATGAAAAGTAGGCAAAATAAGTGCAGGCCTCAGACACTGCCTCTCCTCAAAATGGCCCCTTACACCCCAGGCACATGTTGCCTGTACCAGCCAGCACTCAAGATGGCCACCACCACCACCCACATGGCCAGTCCACATCAACAGTACACCCCCAAAAAACAGAAAAACAGCCAGAAATCACCACAATCCAACGCCATCCATGATGTTTACATTAAAGAGAGTGAGACCACACCACAGGCACACTCAGTCCATGCACCACCCACCACCCCTGGGCAAAAGGCCACACCAGCAGCCCCCCAAAAACGACAAAAAACAATAAAATAAGCCCAATCCCAGCCCATCCATGGCCTCAATTATGTTTAAATTCAAGAAGACACCCCACAGAAAGACTAGGCCCATGCAACACTCACCACCCCTGGGCAAAGGGCCCCACCAGCAGGCCCAAAAAAACGACAAAAAACAATAAAATCAGCACAATCCCAGCCCATCCATGGCCTCAATGGTGTTTAAACTCAAGAAGACACCCCTCAGAAACACTAGGCCCATGCAACACTCACTACCCCTGGGCATAATGGATGAAAAGTAGGCAAAATAAGTGCAGGCCTCAGACACTGCCTCTCCTCAAAATGGCCCCTTACACCCCAGGCACATGTTGCCTGTACCAGCCAGCACTCAAGATGGCCACCACCACCACCCACATGACCAGTCCACATCAACAGTACACCCCCAAAAAACAGACAAACAGCCAGAAATCACCACAATCCAATGCCATCCATGATGTTTACATTAAAGAGAGTGAGACCACACCACAGGCACACTCAGTCCATGCACCACCACCCCTGGGCAAAAGGCCACACCAGCAGCCCCCCAAAAACGACAAAAAACAATAAAATAGGCACAATCCCAGCCCATCCATGGCCTCTATTATGTTTAAATTCAAGAAGACACCCCACGGAAAGACTAGGCCCATGCAACACTCACCACCCCTGGGCAAAGGGCCCCACCAGCAGGCCCAAAAAAAACGACAAAAAACAATAAAATCAGCACAATCCCAGCCCATCCATGGCCTCAATGGTGTTTAAATTCAAGAAGACACCCCTCAGAAACACTAGGCCCATGCAACACTCACTACCCCTGGGCATAATGGATGAAAAGTAGGCAAAATAAGTGCAGGCCTCAGACACTGCCTCTCCTCAAAATGGCCCCTTACACCCCAGGCACATGTTGCCTGTACCAGCCAGCACTCAAGATGGCCACCACCACCACCCACATGACCAGTCCACATCAACAGTACACCCCCAAAAACAGAAAAACAGCCAGAAATCACCACAATCCAATGCCATCCATGATGTTTACATTAAAGAGAGTGAGACCACACCACAGGCACACTCAGTCCATGCACCACCACCCCTGGGCAAAAGGCCACACCAGCAGCCCCCCAAAAACGACAAAAAACAATAAAATAAGCACAATCCCAGCCCATCCATGGCCTCTATTATGTTTAAATTCAAGAAGACACCCCACAGAAAGACTAGGCCCATGCAACACTCACCACCCCTGGGCAAAGGGCCCCACCAGCAGGCCCAAAAAAACGACAAAAAACAATAAAATCAGCACAATCCCAGCCCATCCATGGCCTCAATGGTGTTTAAATTCAAGAAGACACCCCTCAGAAACACTAGGCCCATGCAACACTCACTACCCCTGGGCATAATGGATGAAAAGTAGGCAAAATAAGTGCAGGCCTCAGACACTGCCTCTCCTCAAAATGGCCCCTTACACCCCAGGCACATGTTGCCTGTACCAGCCAGCACTCAAGATGGCCACCACCACCACCCACATGACCAGTCCACATCAACAGTACACCCCCAAAAAACAGAAAAACAGCCAGAAATCACCACAATCCAATGCCATCCATGATGTTTACATTAAAGAGAGTGAGACCACACCACAGGCACACTCAGTCCATGCACCACCACCCCTGGGCAAAAGGCCACACCAGCAGCCCCCCAAAAACGACAAAAAACAATAAAATAAGCACAATCCCAGCCCATCCATGGCCTCTATTATGTTTAAATTCAAGAAGACACCCCACAGAAAGACTAGGCCCATGCAACACTCACCACCCCTGGGCAAAGGGCCCCACCAGCAAGCCCAAAAAAACGACAAAAAACAATAAAATCAGCACAATCCCAGCCCATCCATGGCCTCAATGGTGTTTAAATTCAAGAAGACACCCCTCAAAAACACACTAGGCCCATGCAACACTCACTACCCCTGGGCATAATGGATGAAAAGTAGGCAAAATAAGTGCAGGCCTCAGACACTGCCTCTCCTCAAAATGGCCCCTTACACCCCAAGCACATGTTGCCTGTAGCAGCCAGCACTCAAGATGGCCACCACCACCACCCACATGGCCAGTCCACATCAACAGTACACCCCCAAAAAACAGAAAAACAGCCAGAAATCACCACAATCCAATGCCATCCATGATGTTTACATTAAAGAGAGTGAGACCACACCACAGGCACACTCAGTCCATGCACCACCCACCACCCCTGGGCAAAAGGCCACACCAGCAGCCCCCCAAAAACGACAAAAAACAATAAAATAAGCACAATCCCAGCCCATCCATGGCCTCAATTATGTTTAAATTTAAGAAGACACCCCACAGAAAGACTAGGCCCATGCAACACTCACCACCCCTGGGCAAAGGGCCCCACCAGCAGTCCCAAAAAAAAGACAAAAATCAGCACAATCCCAGCCCATCCATGGCCTAAATGGTGTTTAAATTCAACAAAACAGTTGTATCATGCACCCCTAACCAACCCTGGTCCTACTGGATACTGTGGCTACCCACAATATAATTTATTTAATGTTCTGAAAAAGTTCCAAAATTTTACTTGCAGCAACTGTAATGCCCCAAACAAACTTACTTGTGAAAGTTGATTTCTAATCCAAAAGTGATCCAAAGACAGTCAAAAAGGCCTCAAATCCAAATATCCAGCAGCACCCACAAAAAGTAATCCTTCCAGCTCCAGATCCAAATGAAAGTGACCAGGAGATGGACAAAGCACTGGGAGGAGCCTGCTGGACAGGAACAGGAAGTTGGAGACTGTGGGGCACTTCCTTCCTCCCCCCCCCCAAAATGGACTCCTTGCAAAAAAAAAAGGCCATGCAAATGTCAACCTGAGGAGTGATTCTGATAAAAATCATAATTTTCTGAAGGTTTATCCTGTTTGCTGGTGATTTTCTTGTGCGAAATTGCAAAATCTCTATTTCGCAAGTGCGAGATTGTTCCTTTCCGCCGCAACTACGTGTTCGCAATTGCGAACTCTCGCGAGGTGTGCTGTGCAAGGTGGCAAGCCGCGAGTACGTATTCGCGGGCGACAAACTCCCGCGGGAACACGCAGCAAGATCTAAAATGGCGCGTCACTCGCAAAGAAAAACAACTCGGCAAACGCTAAAATGACGGAAAGTGAACGCCCTGCACCACGCCGCGCGCCGCAACCAAGCAAAAAATCCGCCGCGAGCGGATTCACGGATTTTCGACAAATTCGCGAGCGTTCGCGGATTGCGGATTTGCCGAAAATCCGAAAAATCCGCGAGCGGAGCGGATTTTACGCCCATGCTTAATGTGCATGTCCCATGGTCTGGACAGGGTATTTTGTCATTTACGAATGATTTCCTGAAACTCTGAGAGAAACCTGTAGAATGGTACAGGCAGTTCGAAAGATTTGTAAAAGTCTCAAAAGTGTTGCTAAAAGATTTAGATGGGTTATTTGACATTGTTGTTTCTGTAGATCTATGGACAGAATGTAAAATAGCAGTTGATTGACCTAATGATAATGACTTACCAAGAGATTTACAGCAAACGGTAAATCTGAATGTGTGGGATTTTACAGGAAAGGATGTAGGATTAATGGCAAATGTTGATCCAATAAAAGTGACAGTGAAAGAAGGTGCAATTTACCCAAACATTCAACAGTACAAAATGAGCCCAGAAATAAAAGCAGGTGTTGCAGCAGAAATAAAGCGTCTAGTTGAAACTCACATTTTGCAAGAAATAATGAGCAGTCCATGTAATTCACCCATAATTGGCATAAAGAAACCAAGCGGGAAATACAGGGTCGTACAGGACCTTCGAAAAATTAATAACATTGTTGTCCCATGTTGTCCAGTTGTGCCAAATCCTGCTGTGATTCTGTATCAAATACCGTGGGCAGCAGGTTGGTTCACAGTAATTGATTGGTGCCATGCATTTTTCTCCATTCCATTATATCCAGATAGCAAATATTTATTCTCATTCAAATTCGACAACCATGTTTACGTGTGGAACTGTGTACCTCAGGGGTACACAGAGAGTCCATTCATTTTTTATCAGATTTTGAAAAAGCGCCTTGAATCTCTAGTGCTGCCTGGACATTCAGTCCTGGTGCAGTATATAGACGACCTACTGGTGGCGTCTAAAACTTGAAATGACTGTGTTGTTAATACCATTGCTTTACTGAATCATTTAGGTGAACGAGGACACAAAGTATCACCTGAGAAACTGCAATTTAGTACCACATCAGTGAAATATCTGGGGCGCCAGATAGAGAGAGGTGTCAGACGGGTTACCTCAGAAAGAATCAGAATAATCCAAAATATGAATCTACCTCAAACACAAAAAGAAATCAGAATGTATCTTGGAGTTGTAAGTTACTGCAGGCAGTGGATTGTGGGGTACGCAGTCCTAGCAAACGCATTGATACAAATGACAAAGAAAAGAGCAAAGGACCCAGTAGAATGGGATGACGAAAGCATGTCAGCTTTCTTAAAATTACGAAAATATCTGTGCCCAGCTCCAGCACTAGGGATGCCTGATTATTCAAAAGAATGTGCACTGTTTTGTGATACACAAGACAATTGTGCATTTTCAGTTCTAACTCAAACTCACGGTCTAATGAGACGTCCTGTGGCATATTTTTCTTCCACACTGGATCCAGTGGCATCTGCATTGCCAGGATATCTGAAAGCAGTAACTGCAACTTTCATGAGTCTTGAGCAAAGTGAGTTCATTATTATGGGACATCCAGTAACTGTGTATGTTCCACATGCAGTTGTGATTTTGTTAAGAAGAACTAAAACTCAGTAGTTGATCCCAGTCGGCTGACTAAGTATGAGCGAATCCTTCTAGGTGAAGCAAATGTGACCATTGCTAGGTGTAATATTCTGAACCCAGCAACACTGTTGCCTGATTCATATTTTGCAGAAGTAAAAGGGGAAGGCGAACATAATTGTATCGACCTTACAGAATACTGTACCAAACCTCCCCCAGACATAAGAGAAGAGCCATTAATAAATTCAGAACATGAACTATTCGTAGATGGTTCATGCATGCGACATGAGGAAGGAGGATTGAGTGCTGCTTATGCTGAGTGTACTTTATGTGGTCCAGTTGAAGCATCCTATTTACCTGGAGTCAAATCTGTACAAGTAGCCAAATTAATTGCATTGACAAGAGCTTTCAAAATTGGGAGAAATTGGAAAGTAACAATCTACACTGCCAGTCAATATGGTTATGGGTAGTGCATTATTTTGGCCAACTCTGGTTGCAAAGAGAGTTTCTGACTTCTTCAGGTACTCCTATTAAACATTGAAATTATGTGAGAGATTTGCTAGAAGCAATCCAATTATCAGAAACAGTGGCTGTGGTCAAGTGTGCTGCTCACCAATCTGGCAACGACAGAGTGACAGCAGGTAACCTATATGCTGACCAATTAGCCCAACATTGTTCCAAACATAAGATGGCAATAAATAAGAAAATTGATGCATGTGGAAACAGCTGCCAACTTATGTTGCTTGGAATTGTGAAAACATGGGAGGAAGTGAGAGCCTTGAAAAATGAAGCAGAGCAAAAGGAAAAGGAAGAATGGAAAAAGATAGGTTGTCGGAGAAGGACTGAGGATGGTGTCATTGTTTACCTTGATAGTAGGCCTGTGTTACCAGACTGTATGCTTGCTCCTATAGCTAGGATGTACCACAGATATTCTCACTTAGGCAGAGATGCGATGATAAGATTGTTCAGGCAAACTTAGTTCAATGCGAGGTTCAGGAACGTAGCAGAGACTCTTCGCCAGAGGTGCATAATTTGTCAACAAATGAATCCTGGTAAGAAAACTGTAGTATTGCCAGGAAAGATTGGGAAAGCAGAAGGTCCATTTATAAGATTACAAATTGATTTAATTCAGTTACCCTCTTGTCGAGGACTAAAATACATCCTTGTCATTGTCTGCCTATTTTCAAAATGGGTGGAAGCCTACCCTACCAGAAGAAATTATAGCATCACTGTAGCAAAACTCCTACTCAGAGAGCTCATTCCACGTTTCGGTTTTCCAGTAACAATTGAATCAGACCGAGGAAGACATTTTAATAATGAAATAATTGGTCTAATCTGTGAAGCATTCAAAATTGAGCAAAAGCTGCATGGTGCATACCGCCCAGAGGCTTCTGGAGTGGTAGAACAACTGAATGACACAATCAAGACAAGATTGGGAAAGATATGAACAATAGTTACTTACCTGTAATTTGTCGTTCTCCAGTATTGGTGTCTTTCATAGATTCACATGCCTGAATCATTCCCCGTCATCGGAGTGGGAGTCCCACGGTATATAAAAAAGCAATAATATGCTATAATAACATTGGAAAAACCAGAAATTCCCAACCAGGAAGTATAGTAGCTAAAGCTACAGTAGAAAAAACTTCCACGCTCATGACTATCCTAGTCATTTTGTATAGTCCAAACTACAGCCAATCAGGCGACAGCACCCACCAGAATGTTCTCCCCAGAGGCTCAGGCTGTCAGATTTTCTCGCACGGAGTGATGGAAAACCAAAGTAGCCTGAGAGCCTCTGAGGGGAGGTGGGCGGGTTGCATGTGAATCTATGAAAGACACCAACACTGGAGAACCACAGATTACAGGTAAGTAACTATTGTTCTTCTCCAGTATTAGGGGTGTCTTTCATAGATTCACATGCCTGAATCAGAGTAGATAGCAGTACATATTTGTGCTTGGCAGACGCTACAGGTAGCTTAATCTTGTCAACATTAACAGCACATATCAATTAAATATGTAAATAAACATATCATTAAAAGCATACGCAACATAGAGACATAATAAGTGTCTGACAGCAGTAATAGGAGGTGGGAAACAAAGGCTCACCTTAGTTGAAAAGATTTCGTAGAACTGCTCGACCCACTGAAGCATCGGCCTCGCTGGCTGCATCCAAACAATAGTGTTTGGTGAAAGTATGGTGACTAGCCCAGGTTGCCGCTCTGCAGATGTTCTGAAGAGGGACCTCAGCGAATAAGGCCGTAGAGGAAGACACTGCCCTCGTAGAATGCGCTCTAGGAGCTGCTTGTAAAGGTCTTCCTGCTTGTGCGTGGCAAAAGGCAATAGCTGCAGATATCCATCTTGCGATTGTTTGCTTGGAAACTGCCTGTCCTTTACGAATTGCACCAGAGGTGATAAATAGTTGATCAGATCTGCGCAATGTAGATGTTCTTTGTAAATAAAACTTCAGACATCTCTTAATGTCCAGAGTATGCAATGCCCCTTCCGCAGGTGTTTGTGGGTTAGGAAAGAATGTCTTTAAGATCACGGGTTCGTTTAAATGAAAGTCCGAAGGAACCTTAGGAATGAATTTGGGATTAGTGCTGAGCACTACAGAGTCATTTGTGAATTGTAAGAAAGGATGGTGAACAGTGAACGCTTGGATATCACTGACTCTCCTAGAAGAAAGTCAGGGCCAATAACAGTGAAACCTTCCATGTTAGAAATTTCAGATATGCTCGATGGATAGGTTCAAATGGGTGGCGCATTAGTTGCGCCAACACAACATTGAGATGCCACGCTGGAGGTGGACGACGTACCGGAGGGAACATTCAAAAAAGGCCTTTAAAGAATTGTTGTATAATTCTCGTAGAATAAAGAGAATTGGTCCCATTTTGTCGGTATCTCGAAATCGCTGCTAGGAATACCTTAAGGGTTGCATGAGACAATCCTGATCTCGCTAGATGGAGGAAAAAAGGCAGGATTTCTTCTGGTTTAGCTGAAAAAGGATGAGTGCCAGCTGAGCGACACCAAACACAAAAGCGTTTCCATTTAAGACTGTACGTCTTTATGGTAGCAGGTTCTCTTGCCTTGGCTAGACCTTCCTTGCAGTCCGCAGGGATGTTCAGATGGGCAAACTCACGGTACTCAGACGCCAAGCTGCTAATCTCAGTGACGTTGGATCTGGATGGTAAATCCGGCCATCTTGAATGGAGAGCAAGTCCGGAATTGGGATCTACTGAATCGGTTTGCACTCTGACAGGAGAAGGAGCTCGGTGAACCAGTACTGGTGAGGCCACCTGAGAGCAATGAGAATCAACCGACATGGTTCCTTCTTCATCTTCCGCAGGACTCTGGGAACTAGCGGTATTGGTGGAAAAGCGTACGCATATATCAGAGACCAGTCGATCGAAAATGCATTCCCCTGAGAATCTTTGTGGGGATGCCAACTTGCAAAGAATAGGCATTTGCTGTTGGTCTTGGTTGCAAAGAGGTCTAGGTCTGGATGACCCCATAGATGAAAGATCCGATCCACAGTCTGCTGATGAAGTTCCCACTCGTGAGTGGACACTGTTGTCCTGCTGAGCGTATCTGCCAGTACATTCTCCGTTCCAGGAACATGAACCGCCTGGAGATTGATCTTGTGTCGTATTGACCATGTCCACAGCTCCTGGGCTTCCTGCGACAAGAGAGCTGATCTTGTCCCTCCTTGTTTGTTGACATAGTGCATGCTTGTAGTGTTGTCTGTGCGCACCGACACATTGGCCCCCTGAATGATTACACGAAATGCTTTGAGTGCAAGAAAGATGGCTCCCAGTTCTAACAGGTTGATGTGCCAACACCTTTGCTGAGGGCTCCACTTGCCACTGATTGTCAGGCCCTAAAGATGAGCTCCCCAGCCTTCAAGGGATGCGTCCGTGGTGAGTGTAAAGCTCGGCGTATCCTGAAGGAATGCACAACCCTGTCATAGATTTGTTCTTTGTGTCCACCAGCGGAGGGAATCCCGCATGCGAGGTGTAATCTGAATGAGATCCTCGAAGGTGCCGGAGACCTGTACCCATTGTAGGCTGAGCTCCTCCTGAAGAGGCCTCATTCTGAGTCGGCAATTTGGTATTAGCGGAATGCACGACGATACCATCCCCAGAAAAGACTTGAACAGTCGGACTGAAACTGACTGTTTTGAAAGCAGAGACCGGGCCATATTCTGTATCTTGTCTTGCCTTTCGTCCGAGACGAAGGCTTGGAGTAGCTGGGTGTCTAAAGTTGTTCCCAGGAAAGCCCGTCTCTGTGATGGTATTAACTGTGATTTGCTGATGTTGATGGATAGGCCCAGAGACTGAAAGAGGTTTAGACACTGTTGAAGATGGTAGTCTGTGTCTTCGTACAAACTGGCCTTGATAAGGCAGTCGTCTAAATATGGGAATCTTTGTATCCCCTCCAGCCGGTGGTGAGCCGCTACTGGGGCCAGGACTTTTGTAAACACTCTGGGTGCCAAGCGCAGCCCAAAGGGAAGTACTCTGAATTGATAATCCCTGCCAGCCACTCTGAATCGCAGATACTTTCTGTGACGTGGTAAGATTGGGATGTGGAAATCCGCATCTTGGAGATCCAAGGTGGCCATGTAGTCCCCTGCTGCTAAAAGATGCAATATTTCCTGTAGTGATAACATTCTGAATGTTAGTGTCTTCAGATATTTGTTTAGGGCATGGAGATCCAGAATCAGACACCATTCTCCGGATTTCTTCTTTATCAGGAAAAATCTGGAGTAGAATCCCGTTCCCCTCATATTTTGAGGCACTTTCTCGATTGCTCCCTTCTTTATCTGAGCAAAGAGCTCTTTCAAGTGAGCTGGAGGTGGGCCCTTTGGAGGAACATTCGGAGGAAATTGTTCAAATTCTAGGGCATGGCCCTTGGCCACAATGTCCAGGACCCACCTGTCCGATGTTATCGATGACCATTTTAAGTAAAATTTTGATATTTGTCCTCCAACTTTTTCCTGAGAGTGGGGCAGTAGCGGTGGCAGGTGACAAGTCTCATTGACGTTTATCTTTTCCGCGGTAGGCCGGTTTCCCCCTGTTCTGTGAATAATTATTTCTCCGTTGGCCGAAAGATTGATAGTGCTGTGTTTGGTAGCGCTGATTTCCTTGTCTGTAGGAGGATTGCTGTGTGTATCCACCTCTGTTAGAGGACGATCCACGTCCTCTCACTCCTCGAAAGGGCGGTTGACGAAATTTAGGGGTGCCCAAGGATTTCGCTGTTTCTGTGTGCTTTTTAATTGTCTGCAAGGCTTCTTCTACTTGCGGGCCAAACAGAAAATCTCCGTCATAAGGCATATCCAATACCCTCGTTTGAATTTCCTGATGGAATGACGTAGATCGTAGCCACCCCTGTCTACGTAAAACAGCAGCACCTCCTAATTGCCTGAAACCAGTGGAGGCAACGTCCACCGCCGAATCGATAAACTCAGACGAGATTTTTTCTCCTTCCTGTAAGATCTTTTGTGCTTCAGATCTAGTGGGCTCCGGAAGCTGATCTATGTATGGCGCAATATCCGACCACATCTGCCGGTTATATCTGCCCAAGATGGCCAATAAATTAGCAGCCCGGACCGTGGTAGCTGCCATCGTTGAAACACGTTTTCCAATGGCGTCACGGCGCCTACCATCTCTGTCCGGTGGGGCTGCAATTGGAGATGAGGGGTTCCGAGACCTCTTCTGAGCAGCTTGAACAATAACTGAATCCAGTTTTGGTTGCCCTATAAGGCACACAGGTGACTTAGCCGGTGCCTTATATTTCTTGTCAATCCGTGGCAGGACTGGGGGTATGGAAGCTGGAGTAGACATCACCTTAATACCCTCCTGCCATATAAAGTCTATAATAGGTATAGATTTGGCTTGTTTTCTAGGCTGATCCTTAAAATCATAAAGGAAACATTCCTGCTCCGTATGTTCCATATCTATATGAAATCGCTTAGTAGCCCGTTCCATTAAAAGGTGAAAACCACCAACGTCTACTGGTGGTGGGTCCGAAGCAGCCGGAGGTGACGGAGAAGGAGTCTGCACCTGAAATTCATCCCACTCCGACATGTCATCAAACTCTCCTTCTTCTCTTTGTCCTTCTTCGTCAGAAGACTGTTGTCCCTCTGGCTGATTAGATGGTGCCGGTGGAAGAGACCTTGGAGGCCTAAAGTCAGGTAAAGGCGCTTCCGCTGCTGGAGTAGGAGGCTGAGAGCCTGTAGATTCAGATGGCGGAAACCGCCTGTAATAATCGTCAAGCATGCATTGGAGGTTGGTGAGCAATGCAATTGGCACCTGAGTGGCAGGAACATTTGCTACAGGGGACGTCAACCGCTCAGACGACTGTTGTTCCTCTAGGTCGTCTTCCTGAAGCTTAATATTTAGTTCAGAAGGACTTGTAGCCGCACCAAATGTTTCCCCAATTACAGAATCCTCCTCACTGTCTTCAGAGTCAAGAAGCTTGTCTGGGACCTGCAGGGGTACCCTTTGAGGTGAAATATGCAGTGGTGATAATGTCAATGCTGAACCACGCCTCTGAAGCAAAGATGATTTTTGCGTCTGAAAAACCGTAGACGGTGACCACACCTGCAAGGTAGTACAAGAGGATAGTTGCGGCGTCGACGGTGGGTCCGCTGCAGAACTCGTGGCACTGGATTTGGCCCTAGACGACGACGAACTCGTCGTCGACGGTGCAGTTATCGTCGTCGACAGTGATGATGCCGTCGACGTTGTTGTTGTCGTCGACGGTATGGACTTTGTCGACGGAATTGACTTCGACGACGGAATTGACTTCGTCGACGGAATTGACTTCGTCGACGGAATTGGCTTCGTCGACGGAATTGGCTTCGTCGACGGAATTGACTTCGTCGACGGTACTATCTTTGTCGACGCCTTCGTCGACGATGGAGCCTTTGTCGTCGACGGAGCGGAACTCGTCGACGGTAGAGCCAGCGTCGACGATGATGTCGTCGACGGAAATATCTTCAGAGAAGCTACCGACGAGGCGCCGACGATGGCAGAAGATGAAGATTCTGCCGTAGACTAAAGAGGTCTAACAGTAACATAGACCATCGTAGGCGATGAAGACGCCGTCGACATGATCATCTGTGGCTTAGGAGATGAAAAAGTTACCGTTGATGTAGATGTAGCGTCGACCGAGATCTTCGACGACGACGAAGGAGTCGATGACGGCGTCGTCGACGACAGGGGCTGAATCTGAGGTAACATCTTCTGAGATGTCTGAGGTAACTTTCTTGGTGGATCTTCTCGGAGGCGTAGATGGACCACCTTTTTCCTTAACAGGGGGAGTAGTCTTGGAGAGGAAGGCCTCTCAGACCCCTTAGATGGAAGTTGTTTTTTAGCAACTTTTGCCCCAGGAGAAGTTAACACCTCAGTAGCAGCTCTCTTCCTAGAGGCTGTAGTAGAACCAGAAGCAATACTGCCTACCTCAGACGCAGGATAATCCAAATCCTTAAGCTTTTGTAGCCACAAAAGCAGGCGGCCCTCTCTGTCTCTGAGGGTCTTCTGAGAGAAGGTTCAACAGATCTTGCAGTCCTTTACTTGATGTTCAGGATAAAGGCAATAAATGTACTTTTTGTGGGGATCTTCTTTAAAAAGCCGGAGCTTCCCACAAGATTTGCTTGCAAGGTCTGAATAAAGATTTCTTGGAAGACATAAAGAGGAAACACTAGATTCCAGAAGGGAAATAGAGAAGAACTGAGCAGAGCTCAGGGAGACTCCCTTCACACGACGTGCGGTAGAAAATCTGACAGCCTGAGCCTCTGGGGAGAACATTCTGGTGGGTGCTGTCGCCTGATTGGCTGTAGTTTGGACTATACAAAATGACTCATTTTTTCTACTGTAGCTTTGGCTACTTTACTTCCTGGTTGGAAATGTCTGGTTTTTCCATTGTTATTATAGCATATTATTGCTTTTTTATATACTGTGGGACTCCCAATCCGACGACGGGGAATGATTCAGGCATGTGAATCTATGAAAGACACCCCTAATACTGGAGAAATGAATCTACCTGAATAGAATGGCCTGAGGTTTTACCTCTTGTTCTGATGGGACTCAGAAGCATCCCAGACAGAAACACAAGTTTGAGTCCCCATGAGATACTCATGGGAAGAGCACTGAGGCAGGCATGGGTACCAGGACACAAGCTGATAAATATATCTAATGACTTAGTACTAGAGTACTGCAAAGAACTGGCTGACCAAGTGCGTTCTATCTCTCACCAGGTTGGAGAAGCCGCTGTCG
Organism: Lissotriton helveticus; assembly: GCF_964261635.1. Lineage (NCBI taxonomy): Eukaryota > Metazoa > Chordata > Amphibia > Caudata > Salamandridae > Lissotriton > Lissotriton helveticus. Next base: position 1,674,649,538 of record NC_136069.1, on the reverse strand, counting down.
CCAGACAATCAACTCCAGCACATGATCTGAATCCAGGTGACTGGGTAGTGGTAAAGGAACATACTCGAGAATCTTGCCTAGCTCCGAGGTGGGGAAAGCCACATCAAGTGATATTGGTTACCACCAAAGCTGTGAAGTGCAAAGGAATTCCAAACTGGATTCATGCAAGTCACACAAAAAGAATGACTGAACCTGATGAAACAGAAGCTGAAGGTTGTGCAGCTGAGGGGTCCCAAGAAATCGATACTGAAGTAGCTGATGAGGAACAACAAGCACCAGTCAGGATGAATGGATTCCAGTAGTCTGCATACTTGCAGAGATTATAAGAACCAGAAGCCAAACCTATTTAGATAGACAGAGTGATAGTGAGGATGAGTCAGGAATAGAAGAACATACTCAGATTACCGAAATCAAAGCCAATAGTAATTCTGAGGAGGAACAGATAAGGAGAGATCAATATACCCAGACATGCAACACACCTGTCAAAGCTCCAGAGTCTGAGGAGGGACAGATAGGTATTAGGGCGGAAGCTCAGGCGGAAGACAATCAAGAAATTGAAAGACCTGAGCAAGACCAGATAGGTGTAGAAGAAAGTGTTCAGGAAGGAGCAGGTCGAACCAAATCAAAGCCACAGTCAAATTCAGCAAACTCCTGAACAAGGCCAGCTTAGTATCCAGGCAGAAGAAACAGAAACAAGACCTGGACCAAGTCAGATACAAAGGAATACAGGAGATGGCATTGAACAAATTGCGCCACAACTAAATGAAAATAAAAGAGCACCTGAAGAAGAACAAAACACAGTGCCGGCTAAAAGACTCAGAAAGGGAGATAAGTAGCCTGGGTTAGTCAAAAGACTGAAATTTCGCCTCAAAACAATAAATGAAGAACCAGAACAAGTAAATGAAATATCAAGTCAAGCCGAACAGTCTACAGAAAAACCAAGGAGAAGAAGTCCACGGTTGAAAAGACTAAATAATAAGTACAAAGGCCCTGAATGGACTTACGTCATCCTTGAAGATTTTGAAAAACGTAGGACTCAGTGATGAAAATGATGACGAGCTGATTCGTGACCAAACTGATGAAGAAGTGAGACGAACTTAAGAAAAAGGTCCACAGGTTAACAATTCTGTGGAAAGTTACAAAGAGGGGCTAAGTCTCCTTAGTCAGAAATGGCTGATCGTACTGTTAATTGAAGACCAAAAAGAAATTGTCTAAAGACATGCTGTAGAATATGCACATGCAGTATAGTGATAGTACTCATAGTATGGTTAGGACTGACAATAGCTATTCCGTATCTAATGAGTAAAACATGCAAAATGACACTAACATGCATGAGAAAGTAGATGTGCCTGAAAATTTAAATACACACAAAAGGGTAGATAGTCTCAGACAGCAAAAGGTAGACTTAGAAACATCAGATGAGGAAGGATTACACTATAGTAAAGTTAAAAATAGAACCAACTTAAATGTATTCGCTAACCTGTTAGTACATTATGTTGAAGCAAAGGAAATAAATGACTGCTATGTTTGTATGAAACTACCCACATCTGTAGCCGAGGGTGTAACGTACCACCATTTGCACCTGACATATGGTACTTCATGTAGTATTTTAGCTAGTTTATTTTATAAGAAAGGACCATTACACTATTACTATTCTAACTCAGATGTGATTTTTTCTGAACTTCCTATACGTAGTAACCTAAACCCTGTACATACTAAAAGTGACGTGATTCATTATATGGGCGAATATTTTCTAACAATAGGTACAATAGATATAGCTGAAGCACACAAGAACATGCATGCAACATGTAACATGCATTTTACATGAAAAAGAGAAAATATTTTTAAACTTAGTTGAGAAAAGGAGAGAGGATTTCCAGAGAAAAGCCACTGAACATAAACGAAAGATTCCTAAATGGGCTGAAAGTAAAAGGTTTACGTTAAATGGCAAGACTCAAGCTGCTATGTTGCTGGATTTCGAAAAGAAAGGGAAACTCTGTCTCCATAGGGAGAGAACGAGTTATTATGACAATATATTCATTGGTTCCAGTGAATGTGAACACAATTATAAGGTAATTGGGTGTTGGGTTTTCAAGGATGGAACTGAACCAGTATTTCCTGGAATTTATTATATATGCGGAAACAAGGCATATTATAAACTGCCGGACCATTGGTATCGGAGTTGCTATTTTGGAATAGTATTCCCAAAAGTATATCATGTAAAGGAAATCACTGGAAGCAATGATGAAAATAATGGACTAATGCATAGTAAAAGAGCTAGTTTTGCTGAAATTGTAGGAGATATATTGAGTGCATTGATACCTTCAGTGGGAGTGGTTCTGAATACTCAAAGAATTTGCAAATCGTCAACAGTGGTGGATCGCTTATCGACTGACACCGCTGGAGGATTTTTGATGATCAATACCAAATTGGTTGCGATAAGATCAATGGTTTTACAAAATCTTTACACATTGTTTCACATGAATAATGAAAAGAAACAAAACAAAAAGTTTGAAGAAATTGAGTTGGCAAAGTTGTGAAAGTTGGCATCTGTTTCATTAATTGGTGATGATATAAAATATCATCAAAGAGGGGATTGATGAAGTAAGGTTGCGCACGTAAAGCAACTTGTTTGTATTCATCCCTCTCGAAATAATATGTAAGGTACTAACTAACATGTTTTGTCTTATTAATATTGCATCACACGACATTTCTAGTATCTAGGGGAAGCTCGCCTATGTGCTTTTACTAACAGTAACGCAAGTGCACTAAAATGGCCGCCGCAACGCGGGATCTGTACTGTACATGCGTCTATCACACTCACGTGACATGACGTATTCTCTCTGTTTGGTGGGAAATGCTTGCTTCTGCACACTAGAACTAAAATGGCTGCTTCATGTTTCACATACTAAAGCACCTGCTGCTGCTTTTACTAAACATTGTTCGTTCTGATTAAACTCTAATGCTGTAGTTAAAATAAAATAAAGGGCATAGAGTAGAGATAAGTGGTATACAGAATATTCGTTTGTTCGTTATTCTAAAACTGTTTCTTTTTTACTTTGCTACTAGCTCGTATTTGAGCCTGATATGTACTTCTGAATTCCATCTGTGGAGGAACTGCGCCTGTGCAGTGAAGCTCAAATCCCTGAATCACTGACATTGAAATCCGGCCAACTCTTGGACTGCTAGAAGATGCGCCTGGGAGCCTGACCTCTGAACCCCACAAGAGGAAGCAGGACTGTACAAACTAAAATACAATGTTATTGATATTGATACATTCTATGCCGGGTAGAATAAAAGTGCATGGGAAAAGAAAATTATGGGCGGGAATGCTAATTTCAATATTGAAGCAGATGATCTCATAACGGATGTATGTCGTTACCACGCATGCATTTACAACGCATACCTTTACGACGCAACTTTTACAACGCAAGTCGTTACAACGACTTGCATTGGGGGGCGCTGGATAGAGAATGGTTTAATTTACTATTCCAACTCCAGTCCCCGTGGACAGTAGGGAAGGAGTTGGATAGTAAATTAAACTATTCCCTATCCTGGAGCGCCCCCCAGTGCAAGTCATTGTAACGACTTGCGTTGTAAAAGTTGCGTCGTAAAGGCACAGCTGTGTAAAAGTTGCGTAGTAAACGCTGTTCCCCCTCATAACTGGTATGGCGTGAGGACCTCTCCTCGTTTTTTTTGACCAATCAAATTGCGGGACATTGGGGGGTGGTACACTGCCCTGGAAAATGGTATAACTAAGGTAGGCTTAGCTAGCTAGATTGTCCGAATAGCTGACCTGTCACTGACCCAACACACTCAATAGGGGATCGAAAGCAGAGGAGCTGGTGGAGCACTCTGTCAGAAGATTCGGGAGCAGAGGTGCTAGCGGAGCACTCTGTCAAAAGACTCGATAACCCAATCGGGGTCTGGTAGGAGAATCGAAAACCCAATCGGGGTTCCTGAGGGAGAAGATTCGCTAACCCAATCGGGGTCCGACTGTTAGCCGCAGTGAGGGGTGTGTCGCTGGCGTTGCACTTAGTTGAGGGTACCTGTTTCCAACCTGAATCCATCCTAATTTGGTCTTCATTTGTCCTGATCTACACCTGTGCTGTTTTACTGCCATCTGAACTACTAGAAGACCTGTCTTTTATCCCAGCCCGTGGCCAGGGTTGGTCCTTCACACCATTCCAGGTAAATATAAATTTGTATAGGTATGTTATCGTCTGTTTCCCTTTCTCTTCCCTTCCTCTGTTTGCATAAAATAAGTTTTGTAACATATCTATACATCATTATTTTCATCGTTCTTTTAATAATTGAAAAGGCTCTACCTTCTTATGTATGGTCTATAACATTTGAGAATGTACATTAGATAAAAAAAGCAGTTAAAACTTTTCCCGAGTCTGTGGTTATTTTTATGAATTGAAATGAATAGTGCATAGGTACCCCAGAGGCGTACCAGGGGCTGAAGCATGTATTATGCCACCCCTGGGAAGCCTTCCAAAATGGCACCACAGGTCTGCACTTGCAGCCTGGGTAAGATCTTGTAAGCACCACTTACTTAGATATAGTACACCTATATCTACCATTTAAAACAGACACGTATAAACCTATAAGTCACTCATATAGCAGGCCTTGACAATCCTGAAGGCAGAGTGCTTGGTTTTGTGTGAGAGGGTGCCCTAGCAAGAGTTGAGCCCCTCTGCAACTTTCGGAATCCCTTTCTTATAGCTGTTCTGTGATATGGCCATACCATACACTCTTAAGTGCATTATAATCCTTGCGGTTAATGCTAACTTTGGAATGGCTTTGTCAAAACATGTCGTGTCTGGTGTCAAACGCTTTGAAATACCACCCCCCACCAGTTCTGGCAGCAGGGGTAGCATTCCACCCTTCTAGATGGAGAAGACATGTACACACTTTCTTTCCCGGTAATAGTTTTAAAGAGCCCCAGCATCACAAAATGGATGCTGCTGCCACAGACACAAGTCTGACCTCCTGCTGCTGGACGAAACTCCAGCAGAAGAGGCCTGGACAGTAGGTTTCCTGTCCAGGGAGGTACTAGCACCTCCCCAGACAGTCGTTAGTGTATTGGCGAAGGGTGGGTTGCATTCAGTGAATGCTTTTCAGACACTGCCTGGGGCACACAAGGTATCCCATGCATTTCCCAGTTCAAACCGATTGCTGGGGCAATCAGCCCCAGCTCTGCCGCGAAACTGGATAAAGGGGAAGGGGTGTAACCACCCCCTCCCCAGGTCCTCCCATAGGTGGGAACCTAGAGTTAGTCCAACCCCTAAACTTAGTATACCCTTGATGAAACTCTGAAGTCAAAATCTTGGACCTTCGACATTCCGTATCGACTGGAAGCCGGAAGAAATCTCCCTTGTGGTCATAGAGAGACTCCCCTGATCAAACAGGCACCAAAGAAGCATCTTGCCGGCCTTCACTTTCGAGGCTCCCTCCGGATCCCGAAGAATCTGCGACACAGGAAATGGACTTTCAGAGGCTGACACAAGTCCCCAGCAAAGCTGAGACCTGTAGCTACCACACGAGATGTGGGACTGAAACTCAAAACAAAGTCAAAACAAAACCCTTTCAGGCATAGAGTGACGCATGTTGAGAGTGCTCTAACAGGAGCTGCTTTCCACCTAAACTGAGACCTACCCAGAGTTCTCTCCTTCTTTTTTGTATAATTTATGCGTCACTCTATGCCTGAAAGGGTTTTGTTTTGACTTAATACTGGGTGCTCCCTTGTGTCTGGACAAAGCTATACCTCTCTGAAGAGCTCTAATTAGAGAGAAACACTGTGTCAGGGGTTGCTTTTACTAATTTCTGGTTGGTTTGAGTTGGTATTTTACCAATTCAAAGCTGTAATATTGTGCCTGGAGTGATAAATGGCTTTTGTTATTTTACAGCTCGGCAAGGACTGCACTGTACTAGTCCTATGCTTAACCGCATGCGCGCTGGCGAAATTCCGCTCCTGTGCTGAGATTTTTAAAACCGCACTTTACATGACGAGCTGGGCTCGTCATGAGCGTGCGAGGAGGCTACCTCATGACGAGCCCAGCTCGTCATGAGCGTCGAAGGGGTTAAAGACTTTGCTGTTTATATGGCAAAAGACTTTGTCATTTTCTATCTCGGCATGGATAGCACTGTGCTAATCCTATGCTTAAAAACTTTGATAGAAAAACAGACATTTGAGGTGAGCAGATCTAGAGTGTCGCTGGTGTTGAGAGTGCTCTAACAGGAGCTGCTTTCCACCTAAACTGAGACCTACCCAGAGTTCTCTCCTTCTTTTTTGCATAATTTATGCGTCACTCTATGCCTGAAAGGGTTTTGTTTTGACTTAATACTGGGTGCTCCCTTGTGTCTGGACAAAGCTATACCTCTCTGAAGAGCTCTAATTAGAGCGAAACACTGTGTCAGGGGTTGCTTTTACTCATTTCAGGTTGGTTTGAGTTGGTATTTTACCAATTCAAAGCTTTAATATTGTGCCTGGAGTGATAAATGGCTTTTGTTATTGTTAGAACCTGGGGTAGCCTGGCCTAGGGCAAGACATACATTTCAGAGGCACAGTGTTAAGTTGCAGACCACCCAAGAGTAAATCCACGCAATAGCACACCAAAAAGAAAACACTACACCAAAAATGTGGAAAAATAAGTACTGCTTTATAAAAATAATATACTCTGTTCTCTTAATATATATAGCTTATAACATTTCAGGTTACTTTAGAATCAGCAATTACCTTTTAAACTGCTAAGCAATTTATCAATTAGACTCCAAGGTACATTACATTTGCCAGGTAATCAATAATGGCACTTTCAAAAATAACAAATCACCACATTAAGCAGAATTAGCAGTACACCTCATTAAGCGCTATAATTATTTAAACTTTGGTATAATTACTTCCTATGACTTTCAAAGAGGCAGTATCAGCACTTTACATTAGATCAGCTTCCAGCATTTATCATTAACCAAACTTTTAATCAGAACCCAGCATTAACCAGATTTGACTTCAGTGGGGAAGTCCAGTTTAACCAGTAAACTCTATGAGAAGTTAATTCCTTCACTTTATCAGCAGGATCCTTTGTTCTACTCCCCAACCTAGGTGAAACAGGGTTGAAAACGACCAGTGTCTTATTTGCCTTACTGTAGGCACTAGCGCTGCTTCCCCCTGTACTTTCACCTCCTTACTTGAGTTTATTTGGTTGCTGGGTCCTTCCTTCGCCAGTCACTTGGTGGAATTCACCACCGATATGGCCAGGGAAAACGAGGGTGGAAAAGGCTCTCTCGCCTCACAGCGCTTTCCCCCCCCCCTCCTCACTCAGGCCACCTCCTCTTGTCTAGCGCTAGAGTGGAGGGAAGAAACGATGGTAGTAAGCCCCCTCAGTTCCCCCTCTCTGCTCGGCCAGCTTCTCCTTGTGGCGTGTGAGCAGAGGGGAGAGGCGGGACACATGCTCTGGCTGCAGCAGCAGTCGGCGCTCTTCCTTCGTGCTGACCGGCGAGAGCTGCTACTCCCGCTGACATGCGCGGGGACGCCCGTGTAGGATCCGCCTCTCACGACGGCTGATCCCTGAGGAGACGCTTCTCTCTCGGGCCTGCCCACTTCGGTGCCCCTCCTTCCGGGGACGTCAGCTTCAGCCGGGGTATGCGCGTAGGCGCGTTCACTTCCTCCTCCACCGGGTCACTGCAGGCAACGCGTCAATAACGCGGAAGGCGCCCCCGGGGTCCCGAATACGAGGGAAAGCCTCGCCAGGCTTCACCGGCTCAGTGGATCCCGGGGGATGATATTACCAGACGCGAACGGTGCCCCAGGGGTCCCGGCCAAGACGGCGCTGCCTCAGTAAGTCTGGCACCCTTCACCTCCAAAGCACCTCAGTCACAGTCCGGCGCCAATCTCTCCTGGCCACTGCTCCACAGCAGGTGAGAGGGGGCGCCCTATGGGATGATTAAATAAGGGGACAGGCGCTGAATCTAGGGCAGACTGATATTGGGGCCAAATTAAAGGATGAGAGCCACAAGGTCTAACCCTACACTGTTTTGAGGAAATCACAACAGAATTCCCTTCACTGGGCAGAGGACTGCACTGCGCAGCGCTGCAGTCTCCTTCTCCTCAAGACTTCCCCTATATGAGTTAGACAAGGGGCAAGCTGGGCGCCCAGGGTCTCCAGTAACTTCCCACAGCGGGGCCAAGACAAGTAACTAAAAGGGGAGTAGTAGGTTGGACCAAATAGGACCTTCCCAGTCCAGGAGGTCAACCCTAAGTCTAACCTTTTCCCACCCTTAGCTACCACCTGTCCTCCAGCTGACTTCCACAGGTAGACAAAATGGCTGCCCCGCATTCCGCCTTATATAGGCTGCCCTTCAGTGGTCCAGAATGGACCAGAAAGTTCTAGAACGCCCTATGCTAGGCTATGGCCAAGTTCTGAGTGTGACAGTTAGGGCAGTTGGTGGCCACCATTTTAGGTGGTGCCAACTTTCCTGTCAGAACAGGCCTCTGGGCCTGAGGTAAAAGATTATGGGGGGAAAGAAAGAACACCTATCCCCTTGACCAACACCTATAAAAAAGTAGTAGACACAAAAATACTAAGGTTGTGAGGGGCAAAAAGGGGACAAAATAAAGAATAATGAGGAGGGACTGCGCAAAAAATCCAGACTGGTCTAACACGCGTCCCCCCCAGCTGAAAGTGGGGAGAACTACCCAACCCCTTGGGAGTCCTCTTCACTAAGGCGGAAATACCTGGAGAGACCGTCTGCATTGGCATGGTCCACTCCAGGCCGATGTTCCACCCGGAAGTCCATTCCCTGTAGGGAGATAGACCATCTCAACAGCTTGGGATTTTCCCCCTTCATTTGCGTCAGCCAACGAAGGGGGCGGTGGTCAGTCTGAACCAGGAAGTGCGAGCCAAAGAGGTATGGCCGCAGCTTCTTCAGAGCCCACACCACCGCAAAAGCTTCCCTCTCAATTGCACTCCACTTCTGTTCCCGGGGAAGCAGTCTCCTGGATAAGAAGACTACAGGCTGATCCAGGCCCTCTTCATTTAGTTGCGATAACACTGCCCCAATGCCATGTTCGGATGCATCTGTTTGAACAATGAACTCCTTGGAGAAATCGGGAGCCTTCAGGACCGGTGCTTCACACATAGCCTGCTTCAACTTTTCAAAGGCTTGCTGACAAGCCTTTGTCCAAACTACCCGTCGAGGTTGTTTCCTAGAGGTGAGCTCTGTGAGGGGCGCTACAATAGTGCCATACCCCTTCACAAAGCGACGGTAGTAACCTGTGAGGCCCAGGAAAGCTCGGACCTCAGTCTGTGTCTTGGGGGGTTCCCAGGCCATGATTGCCTCAATCTTCGCCTGCAGGGGCTGCACTGCCCCCCTCCCCACCAAGTGTCCAAGGTACACAACCGACCCCTGCCCAATCTGGCATTTGCTGGCTTTGATGGTCAATCCAGCTTGTTTCAGCGCCTGGAGAACTGCTTGCAAATGTTGCAAGTGGTCCTCCCAACTGCTACTGAAGACAGCAATGTCATCCAGGTAAGCAGCCGAGAAACCCTCCATTCCAGAGAGGACCTGGTTCACCAGTCGCTGAAATGTGGCAGGGGCGTTCTTGAGCCCAAAGGGCATCACACAGAACTGGAAGTGTCCCTCAGGCGTGGAGAAGGCTGACCTTTCCCTTGCTCCATCTGTCAAGGAGATCTGCCAGTACCCTGAAGTGAGGTCAAAGGTACTTAGGTATTGGGCAGCTCCTAGCCGGTCAATTAACTCATCCGCCCTGGGGATTGGATGAGCATCAGTCTTGGTTACTGAGTTCAGTCCTCGGTAATCCACACAGAACCTCAGTTCTGGTGTGGTGCCCGGTGGGGCGGCTTTTGGGACTAGCACCACCGGACTGGACCAAGGGCTGCTGGACGGTTCTATCACTCCTAGCTCCAACATCTTGGCAACTTCGCCATGGATGCTAGCCTTCACCTTGTCCGACAGCCTATAGGTCTTGGATTTCACTGGGGGGCTGTCTCCTGTGTCCACATCATGGGTACACAGGTGGGTTCTTCCCGGGACAAGGGAGAACAGCGAAGAGTACTGCCCCAATACCTGACGGCAATCCTCTCGTTGCTCAGGAGTGAGAGACGGGGAGAGAATCACTCCCTCCACCGACCCATCCTTCTCTTGACATGAAAAGAGATCTGGGAGAGGCTCGCTTTCTGCTTCCTCAGCACCATCAGTCACCAACATCAGGATGACCTCTGGCCTCTCATGGTGGGGTTTAAGGCGATTGGCATGCAGCACCCGTAGGGGCTGCCGTGGGGTCTTAAGATCCACCAAGTAAGTGGCCTTACCCTTCTTCTCCAACACCTCAAATGGGCCTGTCCAACGATCCTGAAGGGCACTTAGCTCTCCAGGTTCCATCACCCAAACTTTCTGGCCAGGCTCCAACTCCACCGGGTGAGCATTTTGGTCGTACCATTCCTTCATGACTGCCTGACTGGCCTCCAAGTTGTCAGCAGCCTGCTTCCACAACTTGGCCATCTGGCTTCTGAAGGCCAACATGTAGCTCACCACATCCTGGGGAGGTTTTCTGGGAGACTTCTCCCATCCTTCCTTCACCAGGCTGAGAGGCCCACGCACAGGGTGCCCATACAACAATTCAAAAGGGCTGAAGCCCACTCCTTTCTGCGGCACCTCTCTGTAGGAGAACAGCAAGCAAGGTAGGAGGACGTCCCACTTCCTCCGTAAGCTCTCCGGCAGACTTCTTATCATGCCCTTCAGGGTCTTATTAAACCTCTCAACCAGTCCATTGGACTGGGGGTGATAAGGAGTGGTGAACCGGTAGGTCACCCCACACTCCTTCCACATGGTCCGCATGTAAGCGGACAGGAAGTTAGTCCCCCTGTCAGACACAACCTCCTTCGGAAATCCTACACGAGTAAAGATTCCCATCAGGGCCCTAGCTACCACAGGTGCAGTAACAGTCCTCAGAGGGATGGCCTCTGGGTACCGTGTGGCATGATCCACCAGAACCAGGATGAACCTGTGACCAGCTGTTGTTGGTGGATCCAATGGCCCTACAATGTCGATGCCCACCCTTTCAAAGGGGGTGCTAATGACAGGAAGTGGTTCCAGGGGAGCCTTTAGCTTCACCCCTGTCTTCCCACTGGCCTGGCAGGATACACATGTTCTACAGTATGTGTTGGACGCCGCTTTCATCTGAGGCCAGTAAAAGTGGAGAACAAGCCGTGCAAAGGTCTTGTCCTGGCCTAAGTGTCCTGCCAGTGGTATCGCATGAGCCAATTCCAGCAGAAAGGCTCGGTATTGCTGCGGGACCACCAAGGCCCTTGATGAGCCACGTAGAGGTACCTTAGGTTCACTGTAGAGGAGGCCATCCTCCCAGTAAATATGGTGGTGTCCCGTAGCATCACCTGCTGCCTGGGCTTCAGCCTGACGCCTCAGTCCCTCAAGGGTAGGGCACTCCCTCTGCCCCTTACAGAATTCCTCTCTGGTAGGACCTCCCTCCACATGCCATTCAGCAGGGATGGGTAAATCCTCCAGAGAGTCTACTCCCCCCTCCATGGACTCCTGGCCTACCACCGCAGGTGGCCGATCTGTCCCATGGGGCGTGGAAGCCGAAGCAGGCTGTCCCTGTCTCCGTTTCTGTCCCTTTTTGGCAGCGGGTTGGGCCATTGTTCCAGGCTCCAACCCAGGCGAACTCCCTCTCCGGGCAGTCGCAGACCGTGTGCTTACACAGGCCCAGTCAGGTGTACCCAGCATCGCAGAATGCGTCCGGTATTCCACCTCTCTCCAAGTGTTGTGCTCCATGTCATTCCCCAACAGACAATCAACTGGCACGGCAGGGCTTACGGCAACTCGAAGTGAACCTGCAACCCCTTCCCACTCAAAGGGAACCTCAGCCACTGGATAGTGGCCCATTCTGCCGTCAGCCATCGCGGCGGGGTGGAGTACATTAGGAACAACCTGCCCTGGAGACACCAGTTGACTTCTCACCATAGTCATACTGGCTCCTGTATCTCTCAGAGCCTCCCCTCTTTGGCCATTGATGGTAACCCATTGCCCATACTTTGTAGTATTTGGGGGCACCTGGATCTTTGGTACCATCTCCCGCTCTCCCAGGGACACTAAGGTGACACCCGCCCACTCACCCCCCTTATCTCAGGGCAACTCCTCCCCGAGCGCTACACTAGCTACTCCCGGTGACTTTCCTCCGGTGGGAGGGGGTGGTCTCTTTGGGCATCTGACATCTCCCTTATAATGTCCAACACCACCACATTCAAAACAATAGGGAACCCTTGGCTGCTGGCTTTGGCCAGGATTAGGGTTTCTGGGCGGGTTTGCCCTAGGGGTGAAACCTGCTCCCTTACCTTGGAAATTATTTTGGGGACCTTTGGAGAACTCCTTCTTTTTATCTCCTCCCTCTTTCTTCTGGGGGGCGCCCTGTCCGGCTTTTTGAGAATCCCCTCCAGTCCCCTTGGAGGACACCCGGGTACTTGCCCAAGTGTCTGCCTCCTCTGCAAGCTTCCGGGGATCGGTCAGCTTGCTGTCCACCAGGTGTTGCCGCAACTCGGGAAAACATTTCTCGAGGAGGTGTTCTTTCAAAAATAGATTGTACAGCCCCTCATAGTCTTTTACCTCGCTGCCCTTGACCCAACCCTCCAAAGCTTTCTTGGCGTAGTCTAAAAAGTCTACCCAATTCTGGGTACTCATTTTGTGACTTCCCCTGAATTTCTGTCTGTACCTTTCAGGGGTAAGTCCAAACTTTTTCACCAGTGCCACCTTCATTGCAGGGTAGTGGGTTTGCTCATCCTGCTCCAGAGCCAACAAGGTGTCTCTGCCAGCAGGTGGCATGTATTTATACAGCCCACCTCCACAGTGAGTTTCTAGGATCCTGTGAGCCCTTAAAGAAACTTCGTAGGCGGCCAACCATTTGGCAATGTCATCACCTGGGGTGTAGCTAGCGATGACATCTTTGGGTAAATAGGGTCTAGATTCCCTGGTGTTCACTTTATTTTCGCTGCCACCATTATCAGGATTGGGAGATCTTCTTAGTATGGCTTGTAGGTCCATCTCCTTGATGGTTCGCTCATGAGCTAACCTCCTTTCCTCCCTTTCCATATCCATCCTAGCTAATTCCAGCTTCATTCTCCTCTCCTCCCTCCTATCTTCTAGCTCGGCTTCAGTTAAACCCCTGTCTGAGACGCTGCTGCTTGCCCTTGAAGGTATCCTGGGACCTGTCAGCAGATTCCCACCTCCCACTTGGTTTAACAATGCAGCCTCAGTGACAGTGTCCCCGTCACCCTCTTCAGTTTCTGGTTCCTCCCTTAAATGAGCTTCCACCCATGCCCTTATGCTTGTCAGCAACTCTCCTTTCTTGGCACCTTTATTAAAAAATACCCCTTGATGCTGACACCAATCTCTAAGTTGGGCCACAGTATTGGCTTCCAGCTCTTTAAAATTCAACTCCATCTTTGCCATGGAATAAATCACTCACAGGAGAAAACCAAGAAGTGACCTGAGGTTAACCTCCACCCACCACCAGAAATAAATTTAGAAAAAACAAAATGTAAATTAGGAGGGCCGCAAGGAGAAAACTCCTGGTGTAGGTTAGTGTATTGCGTTGAATTACTTGTGAGTAGCTGCAACCAAGTCTGTATCCCACCGCTAGGCACCAAATGTTAGAACCTGGGGTAGCCTGGCCTAGGGCAAGACATACATTTCAGAGGCACAGTGTTAAGTTGCAGACCACCCAAGAGTAAATCCATGCAATAGCACACCAAAAAGAAAACACTACACCAAAAATGTGGAAAAATAAGTACTGCTTTATAAAAATAATATACTCTGTTCTCTTAATATATATAGCTTATAACATTTCAGGTTACTTTAGAATCAGCAATTACCTTTTAAACTGCTAAGCAATTTATCAATTAGACTCCAAGGTACATTACATTTGCCAGGTAATCAATAATGGCACTTTCAAAAATAACAAATCACCACATTAAGCAGAATTAGCAGTACACCTCATTAAGCGCTATAATTATTTAAACTTTGGTATAATGACTTCCTATGACTTTCAAAGAGGCAGTATCAGCACTTTACATTAGATCAGCTTCCAGCATTTATAATTAACCAAACTTTTAATCAGAACCCAGCATTAACCAGATTTGACTTCAGTGGGGAAGTCCAGTTTAACCAGTAAACTATATGAGAAGTTAATTCCTTCACTTTATCAGCAGGATCCTTTGTTCTACTCCCCAACCTAGGTGAAACAGGGTTGAAAACGACCAGTGTCTTATTTGCCTTACTGTAGGCACTAGCACTGCTTCCCCCTGTACTTTCACCTCCTTACTTGAGTTTATTTGGTTGCTGGGTCCTTCCTTTGCCAGTCACTTGGTGGAATTCACCACCGATATGGCCAGGGAAAACGAGGGTGGAAAAGGCTCTCTCGCCTCACAGCGCTTCCCCCCCCCCTCCTCACTCAGACCAGCTCCTCTTGCCTAGCGCTAGAGTGGAGGGAAGAAACGATGGTAGTAAGCCCCCTCAGTTCCCCCTCTCTGCTCGGCCAGCTTCTCCTTGTGGCGTGTGAGCAGAGGGGAGAGGCGGGACACAAGCTCTGGCTGCAGCGGCAGTCGGCGCTCTTCCTTCGTGCTGACCGGCGAGAGCTGCTACTCCCGCTGACATGCACGGGGACGCCCGTGTAGGATCCGCCTCTCACGACGGCTGATCCCTGAGGAGACGCTTCTCTCTCGGGCCTGCCCACTTCGGTGCCCCTCCTTCCGGGGACGTCAGCTTCAGCCGGGGTATGCGCGTAGGCGCGTTCACTTCCTCCTCCACCGGGTCACTGCAGGCAACGCGGAAGGCGCCCCCGGGGTCCCGAATACGAGGGAAAGCCTCGCCAGGCTTCACCGGCTCAGTGGATCCCGGGGGGTGATATTACCAGACGCGAACGGTGCCCCAGGGGTCCCGGCCAAGGCGGCGCTGCCTCAGTAAGTCTGGCACCCTTCACCTGCAAAGCACCTCAGTCACAGTCCGGCGCCAATCTCTCCTGGCCACTGCTCCACAGCAGGTGAGAGGGGGCGCCCTATGGGATGATTAAATAAGGGGACAGGCGCTGAATCTAGGGCAGACTGATATTGGGGCCAAATTAAAGGATGAGAGCCACAAGGTCTAACCCTACACTGTTTTGAGGAAATCACAACAGAATTCCCTTCACTGGGCAGAGGACTGCACTCCGCAGCGCTGCAGTCTCCTTCTCCTCAAGACTTCCCCTATATGAGTTAGACAAGGGGAAAGCTGGGCGCCCAGGGTCTCCAGTAACTTCCCACAGCGGAGCCAAGACAAGTAACTAAAAGGGGAGTAGTAGGTTGGACCAAATAGGCAGCTTCCCAGTCCAGGAGGTCAACCCTAAGTCTAACCTTTTCCCACCCTTAGCTACCACCTGTCCTCCAGCTGACTTCCACAGGTAGACAAAATGGCTGCCCCGCATTCCGCCTTATATAGGCTGCCCTTCAGTGGTCCAGAATGGACCAGAAAGTTCTACAACGCCCTATGCTAGGCTATGGCCAAGTTCTGAGTGTGACAGTTAGGGCAGTTGGTGGCCACCATTTTAGGTGGTGCCAACTTTCCTGTCAGAACAGGCCTCTGGGCCTGAGGTAAAAGATTATGGGGGGAAAGAAAGAACACCTATCCCCTTGACCAACACCTATAAAAAAGTAGTAGACACAAAAATACTAAGGTTGTGAGGGGCAAAAAGGGGACAAAATAAAGAATAATGAGGAGGGACTGCGCAAAAAATCCAGACAGGTCTAACAGTTATTTTACAGCTCGGCAAGGACTGCACTGTACTAGTCCTATGCTTAAAGACTTTCCTGTTTATATGGCAAAAGACTTTGTCATTTTCTATCTCGGCGTGGATAGCACTGTGCTAATCCTATGCTTAAAAACTTGGATAGAAAAACAGACATTTGAGGTGAGCAGATCTAGAGTGTCGCTGGTGTTGAGAGTGCTCTAACAGGAGCTGCTTTCCACCTAAACTGAGACCTACCCAGAGTTCTCTCCTTCTTTTTTGCATATATATATATATATATATATATATATATATATATTACCTACTGGCGGTCGCCAGTAGGTATATATAGTTAGGATTTTTTCTCTATGGGTTTTTTGAAAATTCTATGTCTAATAACTTTGGCGTTTGTGGACGGAATTGGCTGCAATTTTCAGGAAAATGGCACATTTTGTTTCTGAGCAGCCCTTAAAAATTTGGGGGGGGTTCGTCCAGTGGGGGCCGAGAAAAAAGGGGGGTCCCAAAACGTGTTTTTAACATTGAGTTTTCCATAGGGCGGTTGGCCTCACTTTTAGCCCGAACGGCTGAATGGATTTGCACGAAACTTGGCAAAATTGTAGGGACTGGTAGCCCGATGTGCCTTTTGTAGGTCTCAATATATGTGCTCCAGTGGATTTTGAGAAATTAACGTTTAAAAAAAGATATATATCTGTAACAGCGGACCGGGCAGCGGCCCAGGACGCGTACTTTTCGCGCAACGGAGCTTTGTGAAGCGAAGCTGATTGGTTCTCTGGCGTCTGTCAACATTCCAAACAGTCCGTAGCGGCCGCCATCTTGTCTCTCGGTAGGATCGAGAGACAAGAGGAGGCCAAAGCGAAGGGGCAAATGACCATAAGGGGGAATAGTAGATCCTCGCTGACCCCCTAGGTTTGATGTGGAGGTTTTAAAAGGGCCCCGCGGGGCAAAAAAAAAAAATAATAATAATAATCGAACGGCTGAATGGATTTGCACGAAACTTGGTAAAATATTAGGGACTGGTAGCCCGATGTGCCTTTGCTAGGTCTCAATATATGTGCTCCAGTGGATTTTGAGAAATTAACGTTCAAAAAAAGATATATATCTGTAACAGCGCTCCGCTTCGCGTACTTTTCGCGTTACGGAGCTTTGCGAAGCTGATTGGTTCTCCGGCGTCTGTCAACATTCCAAACAGTCCGTAGCGGCCGCCATCTTGTCTCTCGGTAGGATTGAGAGACAAGAGGAGGTCAAAGCGAAGGGGGAAATGACCATAAGGGGGCATAGTAGATCCTTCCTGACCTCTTAGGTTTGATGTACCATTTTGCCAAGTTTGGTGTAATTCCGTTCAGCCATTCAGGCTGTAGACGTATGTAAATGTCCTATGGAAAATTGCATGGGGAAAACACATTTGAAAGTGTTGAAATTTAGAACCAATTAAAATGTTACTTTGGTTTTGTATTTGTGTGTGATGAAAGTTAATTGGTTATGTATATATGTCAAATGAGAGGAAACCACAGCCATTTTGTGATACTACTGTCTGAGGTACATTTGTGAGGAATTTTTGGTGGTGAATTTCTGGTGTTTGATTTACACAGTACTAACACTTTTCCTACTTTTAAAAAGGTGAGTTGTTAATTTGTAAGGGGAACTATGTTGTACACTTGAAGATAATTTGAAAAATGTTTTCTGTTATTTATTTGCAGTCCTTCTGTTATACTAAATACTTGATAAAGTTAGTTTTATATTATGTATTACTACAAACGATAAATGAAAGTGATTATTTTTTTCTGCAATTTACAGCAAGCAATTTCAAAATAAAATGGCTCACAATGAAGAGACCGTGGCAATTTCTTTTGAATTGTCCACTACATTGATTGAAATTGAGAGCACCAATAATGAAATATTGTCACAAGGAGGACATGACTTGTATGATTCCATTAGATTGATTGAAATGGACAGCACCAAGAATGAAATATTGTCACAAGGAGATGACTTGAATGATTCCACTACGTTGATTGAAATTGAGAGCAGCAATAATGAAATATTGTCACAAGGAGGAGATGACTTGTATGATTCCATTAGATTGATTGAAATGGACAGCACCAATAATGAAATATTGTCACAAGGAGGAGATGACTTGAATGATTCCACTACATTGATTGAAATTGAGAGCACCAATAATGAAATATTGTCACGAGGAGATGACTTGAATGATTCCACTACATTGATTGAAATTGACAGCACCAATAATGAAATATTGTCAGAAGGAGGAGATGACTTGAATGATTTTTTTGATCAATCTCTTGATGGCGAATTTATCGAGTGTTTGGAGACCATAGAGTTACAAGAATCATTATTGGAGACTTTTCATGAGGACATTGCTGATGAGGACATGTTACTAGTTCTTTCAAATTTAGAAAATTCTGAAGAATACATTTATATTTAGAAATCAAAAATTGTTTGAGACATTATTCATTTTTATTTTTAATTTATGAGGTTGTAGCGAAGTGATTGTAGTATAAAATGAGACTTATAGTATAGAGTGCAACATTTTTATGTTACATGGTAAGTTTACTCATATTTACTTCCCTTCTGCCACTATATTATCTCCAATGTGTATTTGACATCTCTTCTTCATCTCCGGCCTCCTTTCTCTCACTGTGTGTCTCCGATGCATCTTATCGCTGCTATTTTGTGTAATTACAGAAGAGAGTAAAATAAAATAGTTCGGAACGTGAAAAGGGGGCAAAGTAGAGTACTCCTCACCCCCTAGGCCTTTTTAGGCGGTCCCAAAAGGATCAGTTTCTGCTTTCCTGAGAGATTATGGTATGAGTTCCATATACCACAATAACTTGCATTACAACATGCAAGATATCTATCTCCTATTACCAACTTTTGGAGATATTCGCGCTAAGCGCGAATATCTCCAAAAAGTAACACCTGCCCTGAGCAGTTCTTAGCCATGTTATCCAATGGGAGGTGGATAACATGGCTAAGAGCATTAGCTCGGTAATGTATGAATATCGCTGAGTTTTTAGCGATATTCATGCATTGCGGCCGTTTATTATCGCATTTGTGATAAACCTTGATAATAGCAAGGTTTATCTTCGATAATTTCTGATGATGCTTAGCGGTAAAAAATTCGTTGGTAAGCATCGTTAGCGATAAATATCGCTTAACTTTGGTAATATGCCCCAACGTCTGTTAACGTTCGATTCGAAGGAAATGAGGAAGTGTTGAAAAACATTGTCTGCGCCATCTTGCCTTTTTTGAAATGCCACACTTTTGTCGTGCACGGCAGCCATTTTAGATGTCTTGACCAGACCCACTCTCTGCACGCTGTCGATTCGTAGCATGGCTCCTCACCCTCGCAAGCATCTTCCCCAGGCACTGGTCACCCCCGCTCTCTGTCTTATGCATGGGCAATAAACCTCCCCCCATCTGCGCTGCTCTTCCCTGAGAATCACACTGTGCCCGCCCGACACCTCCCTTTCGCCCTATTCACTACCGCACCCTCTGACACTCCTCTTCCTCTGTGTCCGATTGTCCAGGCTATCAGCTAGCCCTGCAGATGTAGTTTATGGCCCCAGCTGTAAAGAATCACCCCTCTTCAAAGGAGTTATAGTAGATCAAGGCCCACACCCGATGAGATCCGTCACACCACACGTGTTCCTACTATCTGAAAACTATCCTGTATTGTGATTGGGGAGGGGACCGAGCCTGAAGCGGAAGATTCCAGGAATCACTCTTTGTACATCAAAGTTTTTACAATTATGTGTCACATTAAAAATATATAGCACTCCAACAAAGTAGTAGGAATATAAAACTTTAATAACATATAAATATATACAACAAAACAAAAACAGTAAAAACATTTAAACAACGAAGAGACCGTGGCAATTTCTTTTGAATTATCCAATAGATTTATTGAAATTGACAGCACCAATAATGAAATATTCTTGTCAGTAGCGGTCTGTTGTGCGAATAGTTCCAAGGCAGCAGAACGCGCTGAAATCTAGATGGCACGAAAGTGATGTCTAGCAAGTTGCCGCCCAGCAAATAACGGCGTGGGGCGCCGCGGGGGTGAGTGAGTCCAGTAGGCACCACAGCTATTCTTACCGGCATTGCAGAATTACTGCTGGGGACAATGCCTGTGCTGTAGCAGGGTCACAGCAGAAACAAAAAGGATTCTGTTGAAGATGTTGTTGGTTTTCAATTTGAAAACAGTTCTGGTGTCAACTGCTATGTTATTGTAGTGGTTAATGTTTTGTTTTCTCTAGAAAATGTAAAAGAGGGGGAGGCAGTCCAAAGTTCCGTTAAAAGGGCAAAGGAAAGGATCAGTGGTTTGAACTATCAGTCAAAAAGGGGAGGGGGTGCAACAATTTTTCCTACCGGGTCACACTGTGCTTTCACCGGAAGTGAGGTCTGCAGGATTCTAGTAATTCAAAGTGAGGCTGGCGCCGACGTCCCGCGGATACAGTTTCGTCACTCCACGGGTGATCATGGCAGTCATTCCCCATCGGGGGTCGGAGACTCCCGCGGCTCCTCTAGAATCTTCAAGGTCGTGGAGGACTACGGTGGTGGAGTCAACCAGTGACCGGGCCATTTCTTTATGCTGGGCCCGCTCTTGCCAGGTCGACCGCCATTTTGAGAGTTCGGTAGCTACTGGCGATCGCGGGGTCAAATGAGCGGACGGGCTCCACCCTGACGGGCGAGACGTTGCAGCATGGCCACAGTGGAAGAACCCTTTTCCGGGCGCCTGGAGCGCTGAGGGTGCAGCTGGGAAGCCTCCACCTGGGGAGGCGGGAGAGGCCTGTTCGCACCGTCTCTCCCTCCCAGTGCACCCCACGGCGTCTCGCTTGAGATTTGTTATGGCCGGACCAGGCGATGAGAACGAGGGGGGGGGGGGTCGGAGGCATGTGCAAGACATCCCCCCCCAGGGTTGTTGCAGCAATTATACAAGAAAGAAGAAGTGTCCCGTCCGTCTTCGGGCCGGGCTTCCGGTAGATGTCGGCCGGACGCCCCTGGCTCTGGCCCCATGAACGGGTTTCTTGGTTTATTGGCTGCAGCCGGATCCCGTCGGCCTCAGCCCCCCGACCGTTGGTGGCCGGACCGGAAGAGCATGTGGCGGGACTACCTGCAACTCTCAAGGGCCACCGCGGCTGGACTGGGAGAGAGAGGGGAGGGTCGAGGAGACATTCCCCCCCCCCTGCAACTGTTCAGCGTTGTAAAGGCAATCCCCTGGCCGGGTCCCGCTGGTCTCGGCCTCTCCTCCGGCTACACCCTACGTTAGGATCTCCTGGCCGAGGCGTGGCAGCAGGACCTGCCTTATATGGGCTGCTCCCGGCTGGGCGTAGCCGGAACCCTGCCCCACCTTGGAAGTTTCCAGAGTGGGGGCGGATGTTCTACTGACTTGCATTTTCCCTAGTCTATCGATTTTTTTGGCGTGGCAGGCGGTGGGACAGCGAGGGGTGATTTGGTTTCTCTTACTGTTTTTCTGGTCTCTCACCACTGGCATATTTCTAACGTTTTCTTGTTTCTAGGACATTAATAGGTTTTATCATTACGTTATGTTATCGTTTCTTTGTTCGTTGTTTAATAAAAGTTCATGTTCATCAGTGGCCTACTGATTTTCGATTTCCTATTCTTTTCTTTCCAGGTTGTTTCATGCTAAAGTTTCTGTTAACAGGATACAGTGATCACTTCGTTATTATTGCATATGTCCTTTTCACTAGGGGTGCTCTCTGGTCGGGCCAGATGACGTATGTCTAGTAAATGGTCCGGGTGAAACAGGTGCATCAATCAGTGGGGAGTAGATAGGCATGACAGATTACAACGGGGGAGAAAGGTCCGCATTACGTACCCTTTCACTACTTGCAAAGATTTTCCTACGTTTATTTGCAAACAGGGAATACCTCCAAAAAGAACTAATTCCCAAACAGTCAATGTTCGGACAATCAATCAATCAATGAGGAATGAAATAGGTACGACGTGTTAAAGGCTTGCGTTACCTACCCTTCACTATCTGCAAAGGGAGAGAGAATATTCCTATTCTTCCTCGTTTGCAGGCAGAGAAGATCCTTAAGAGAACCAACTTCGAACAATTCAATGCTCGATTCAAACAATCAACAAGGGGTACTGTGAACACAAATGAACGCCGCTTATGTACATACGCATTGCTATTTTCAACAGGTTGTTCCTAATGTTTCTATTTTAGCGAGGTCAAAAAGAGATCCCATTAGTGGCCTACTGATTTTGCTCGATTCCTTTTGTTTTTTTACACGGTTTTTCGCTATCTGCAAAGACTAAACAGAGTATTTTGACTCTGTGCTTGTTTGTAAATAGAGAATGAACCAAAGAGAACAATCAATCAAATGGAGAGAGAAGCAGGCACGACGGATTACAAAGGGGGCAAAGGGCTGCGTTAACTACCCTTCACTATCTGCAAAGAGAGAGTACTCCTAATAGAAATGAGGGGTGGGGGGCAGCATTCAAAGCAGATCAGTGTGCATAAACACGAAAATGTTTTTACTTACCACGTACTTGACATTCGACAGCTTATGATATTTGCTATTAAAAAACCATTGAAATTCACTGAAAAAACCATAGGTTATAGACCATATATAGTTAGGAATTAGCATTTACAAAACCTTGAAAATTCACTGAAAAAAACATAGGTTATAGACCATATATAGTTAGGAATTAGCATTTAAAAAACCTTATTTTACTCACACAAAACCATTGAAATTCCATATATAGTTAGTTGCACTAACTATATATCGCGCACCCGCAATCCACTGCTGATGATGTCACATATTACATCATTCATGACATGGTCAGTGACATCACTGATGACATCACTGATGACATCTCAAATGACATCACTGATGACATCTCACTTGACATCAATGATCACATCACTGATGATATCATTCATGTGATAATACAATGCATCTCCTCACACTGTAATATAACCTCCGTTACACCCAGTGTTAAATAGAGAGTATCATTTTTGAAACCATTGACACACCAATACTAGTTACTACATACGCACTCACTGATTCCTATGTCTACACACACATTCACTCATACAATCATTCATACATACAATCACTCATCTTTACAACACTATCATATGCACTCATACACCTATACAGACACTCACACTCTGCCACTCATCCATGGAGTTACTCACACACCTAGTCAGTCCTGAAAAGAATCAATCACACTTCCATTTTCTCATCTATACAGTTAAACACAGAACACCTTACATTTTTGAAACATATACTAACACATAGTTACTCTCTTATAGAATCACTGATACAAGTACACATTGATCTGCACAGAGTCACACACCTCCCAGCCAGCCATACACACACTCAGTCTCCCATACAAATACTTGTGCAACCAATCAATAACCCATATAGCTACTTATATAGCTACTGATCAACACATGCAGCAGCTTGCACAACAACAGACATACTGATGCACACTTTCAGACAGTTTAGTCACTAACCCGTGCATTCAGTAAGACGCATTTAATCACTCACTCATACAGTCAATCACGCACCTACTAAAACCTTCATTCAGACACTTATACATCCACTCATTCTTCAATATGTAAAACATATTTAAACTTTACAGAAACACATAATCACTGGATGTTGTCATCAGTGATGTCATCAGTGATGTCACTGACCATGTCATGAATGATGTAATATGTGACATCATCAGCAGTGGATTGCGGGTGCGCGATATATAGTTAGTGCAACTAACTATATATGGAATTTCAATGGTTTTGTGTGAGTAAAATAAGGTTTTTTAAATGCTAATTCCTAACTATATATGGTCTATAACCTATGGTTTTTTCAGTGAATTTTCAAGGTTTTGTAAATGCTAATTCCTAACTATATATGGTCTATAACCTATGGTTTTTACAGTGAATATATATATATATATATATATATATATGTATGTATATATATATATATATATATATATATATATATATATATATATATATATATATATATATGAACTCCAACTTGCCTTCCAAGTGCTTCACGCACAGACAAGTACGCAGACCACAAAATGCGCCAGGGTCGATTTCAAAGTTAATGCTGATTTTATTTAATGCAAAAGGTGCATGTCGTCAGACGCGTTTCGGGCACGTCCGTGCCCTTGCTCACTGATAGTTGATGGTAGTACAACACTGCATTTAAAAAGCAAGGATCATCGGTGATTTTCGCGCCCACACAGAAAAACAACATAGTAACAGAAATAGGACTGTGGGTTACATATTGATGGTTTGACTGCGTTGAAAGTAGGCGCCATTTTAAAGTGCATAAAGTGCAGCGTTTTTACAGCATATATTATCTAATGGAAATTCAAAAAGGTCATTGAAAACTTGGTCATATGTTAAATACATTGATCGTTTATGAACCATTCATTGTCCGCTATCTCCAAGATAAAATCTTAGGTTCCAAAATTTGTAAACCGTAAAAATTTAACACATTCAGTGACAGTTCTCATTGCTGAAATATGCTCAAATGCATATACGGTATACCATATTCTCACTACCACTTTTCTTTGTTTAAATACATTTGTTAAACTGTGGATAATTGAACCAAATACCCAACAGTACAAACTTAGATGTGGATAACATGAATGTCAAACGGTCGACACAAGGAACTTATATACAATTAGCTCAAAATTACGATTTCCACATCAATTAATTGGAGGTAATCCATAATAATCCATTATCAAGATTTATAAAATGGCGTCCATATACTCAAAAGGTCAATTCTGAGTCAAAAGAATGACTCCATGTGATTATAACATGACTGATATAAAAATTAGAACACAGTCGTCTGTTATACCTAAAACTGTGACAGGCATGATGATCCTCAATTAACAGACATTGTGTTGAAACTGGTGTTGAAAAGTGCATAAAAAATGGCTATACATATGTGTGCTTAAAGTGCTCAAGTCCTTACTTTCAAACAGAAAAAAGAAAAGAGAAAAACCAATCATTTTTGTCATAAAAAAGGATAATCAATCCTACATCTCATATCTGCCACAAGAAGGGTCTAGGATGTTAGTTAATTAAATCACTATACAATACTGAGAGCCCTCAGTCTTACTTTCCCCAAGCATCCCTCATATGCTAAAGGATCAAAAGTATGTGATCTAAAGATTGCATTATTTATAAGAAGTTTCTCAAATCTTCCCCCATATTCAGACCTCCCGGGGTTTTGCTATTGAGTTGAATGATGTAACGGGACTGAAGTTGTCTTAGAATTTTCTCATAGTCTCCTCCTTTCTTACTGGGCACAACTGCGTCGATCACAAAATATTTTAAATGTGATACATTCTTATTATGAGTGGTCTGAAAATGCCTAGCTACTGGATAGCTCTGATCTGCATTGACTATTGCACTCAAGTGCTGTAAGATACGAACATGGACAGCCAACTTGGTGCTACCCACATAAGTAAGATTACAGCTACATCGCAGCACATATACTGCCAATTCTGTACGGCAAGTAAAATGTCCTTTGATGGCAATTGGAGTGGTATCAAATGGGATAACAAAGGTAGAAGTGTTCACCCCAAATTTGCAGGCCCGACAGGAACTGCACCGGAAAAATCCTTTCCGTGGCGATAGCCAATCTGTTTTCAAAACCATTTCGGGGCTATTTTTGACCAAATCATTGCGCATATTGAATGCCCGTCTGAAGGTGATCTTGGGGATTTCAGGTAAAACTTCTTTCAACACATGATCTGTGATGGCTATTGGCCATTGCTGTCTTACTATTTTTGCAATTTGGCGTGATTGTCTGCTATAGCCAGTTATCAGCCTAACTGCGCCACTCTCCTCTTTCCTGCTAGAGATTTCTATACTGCATCTATTGGGATCTAGTAAGTCTGAGCGATTTAAGCTGTTTGCTTTTTTCATTGCTTCATCTAGGCTATTGCTGTTGTAGCCTCTTGCCAAGAGACGAGTTTTGGTTTGTCTTTGGTGGAAATCTCTAAGCTCTGATGTATTACAGGTTCTGTGGATTCTGAGGAATTCCCCATAAGGAATGCTTTTAATAGTGTGGTGGGGATGGAAGCTACCTGCATGTAGAATCGTGTTTCCTGAAGTGCTTTTACGAAACAAACTGGTAAGTATCTTATTATCTTGGATTTCTACATGTACATCTAGGAAATTAGCTTCCTTGGGGCTTATGTTAGCTGTAAAACACAAGTTCAAATCATTGCTATTAATAGCTTTCACAAATTCATTGGCCTGTATTACAGTGCCGCGCCAAATCACAAAAAACGTCATCAATATATCTCCAGTATTTAACGACATTATTAGACCAGTAGTCCACAAGGTGCCCCCTGAGTGCATGTTCCTCCCACCAGCCCACGTGGAGCCCCGCGTAGCTGGGGGAGAAACATGCACCCATGGCCACGCCCCTTAATTGTCTATAAATCTTGTTGTTAAAAAGAAATATATTATTGTTAAGGCATTTCTCTAACATCTTGATTACATACAATTATGCTGATACATTTCAACAGGGCGTTTGTCAAGAAAAAATTGCATCGCTTTTATCCCATCTGTGTGGGCTATACTGGTGTATAGTGTGGATATATCCATGGTTATCAGAAGGAAATCATCTGACCACTCACATTGATTGATATTATATAAAAATTCTTTTGTGTCCTTGATGTAGACAGGCAATGATGTCACAAACTCTTGTAAATAATGATCAATGTACTTAGACGTATTCATGAAAATACTATTATTAGCAGACACAATGGGTCTCCCAGGCACAGGTGTTTGTTGTTTATGCACCTTGGGAATAAAGTACATGTTAGGTAGGACAGGAAATTCTTTATTCAGAAATTTCAGTTCGTCTTTCGAGATGAGCCCATCCCGTTTCCATTTGAATAGGTCTTTGCGATATGTTTCTTGAATCAATTTGACCTCTGCCATGTCAACTTGCAGGTAACATGTTTGATCGCTCAAATGCCGATTGGCCTCCTCAATGCACTCTTTTTTACTCCATATCACAATGTTGCCGCCCTCATCGGACTGTCTGATAAGGAGTAGTTTCTGTCCTGTAACTCCAGTTCTGTAGTAGGGGTATCTCTGTTATAGTCATAATCTAGTGAATAGTCCCGCCCATGTGCGTGGACCCCGGAGCAATCAAAAATAATCTCTTACAGTGTCGAAAAAAATGCAGAAATGCACAGACACTTAAGAGAGAATTTAAAGACAGATAATGCAGCCTAAAAAAGGCTACACTGTCCAGTACTTCATCTAGAAATTCCACCATAAAATCCACAAAAACAGCAAAGCCTGTACAGATTTCCCTTGCTTCAACAGCAAAATCCCTCAGGAATGATAGAGAGAAGGACCTGGACAGACAAGCCCCATAGGCTGCCATTATGTGGCTCAGAACAGGATAATGTGCCTTTAAGAGAACTTTCCAGAACTTCACAGTATCCCAGAATTCCCTACAGGTCCCAGTTACTTTCAGTTCTTTTTGAAGGCATAACACGCCAGACCTGTAGCATTCCGTACATGAATATCTCTCTCCACCGGGGAGGAGGGCGGGCGCTTATGACTATAACAGAGATACCCCTACTACAGAACTGGAGTTACAGGACAGAAACTACTCCTTCTGTAGTAGGGGATCTCTGTCTATAGTCATAATCTAGTGAATAGAATGGCAAGCCCATCCCCACACCAAGCGGCGGTGGAGAACAAAGAAATTACGCCACTATTGTGCGAACAGATTCCGCAGCGAAGCCTGCCCAACCTGAGCGTCTGCCCTGGCATCAGCATCCAGGCAGTAATGCTTAGCAAAGGTATGGGCCGACTTCCAAGTGGCCGCCTTGCAGATCTCTGCAATGGGAACATTACGGAGCAACGCTGTCGTGGCAGCTTTGCCCCTGGTGGAATGAGCCTTAGGTTTGCCCCCTAAGGTCTTATTAGCTTTGTAGTAACACAATTGTATGCAGGACACAATCCACCTCGAGATGGACTGCTTAGAGGTAGCAAGACCCGTCCTGACTGATCCATAATTGATGAACAATTGGTCTGACCAACGAATACCTTTGGTTTTATCCAGATAAAATTTCAGCACCCTCCTAACATCCAGGGAATGCAAAGACCTTTCCGCTGGAGAGGAAGGAGTCTGAAAGAACGTAGGTAAAGTTATAGTCTGGTTGATATGAAAATCAGAAACAACCTTGGGAAGAAACTTAGGGTGAGTACGCATAACAACCTTAGCAGCATGAAATACAGGATAAGGTTCTTGGCAACACAACGCCTGAATTTCACTCACCCTGCGGGCCGATGTAATGGCCACGAGGAACGCCGCCTTCCAGGACAGGTGCTGCAACGAAGCCTTATGAATAGGTTCAAAAGGCTCCTTCATCAACCTGGACAGCACCACATTCAAGTCCCATGAAGGCGAAGGAAGCCTGACAGTAGGGAACACTTTCTTCAAGCCTTCCAAAAAGTCCTTGATCACAGGGATCTGGAAGAAGGAAGTCTGTGAAGGGCATTTCCTGTAGGCAGTCAAAGCAGCCAGATGAACCTTAATGGAATGGACATTAAGGCCAGACTGCGCCAGATGAAGTAGATATGGAAGGATGACATCCTCCTTGCATGTCGTAGGGTCATAGTTCTTGGACTTGCACCAGATGCAAAACCTCTTCCACTTGTAAGCAGAAGAAGTCCTAGTGGAAGGTCGCTTAGCCTCCTTCAGTATGTCCATACAATCCTCTGGGAGATTCAGATGGCCATATTGCACTATTTCAGGAGCCATGCCGCCAAACTCAAAGACGAGAGTTTGGGGTGCACCATCCGCCCCCCGAACTTCGTGAGAAGGTCCGGCCTGCATGGCAGCTTCATGGGAGGAAGGAGAGACCGGTGACGCAGGTCCGCGAACCACCACTGTCTGGGCCATTCCGGGACAATCAGTATCATCCGCGCCCTGGACTGGGACAGCTTGATGAGCACCTTCGGAATCAGGGGAATGGGTGGAAAAGCGTACAAAAACCTGTTCGACCAGTCGATCCATAACGCGTTCCCCAGCGTCCCCGTCTGGTAGTACCTGGAGGCGAAGTCTCGGCATTTGCTGTTTTCGGCGGTGGCGAACAGATCTACGTCTGGAGTTCCCCACCTTGCGAAGACTTCTCCTAGTACTTCGTCATTTATGACCCATTCGTGGTTTTCCTGGATCAGCCTGCTCAGTTCGTCTGCCTGAACATTCTGCACACCTGGCAGATGGGTGGCCGTTATCGACAGTCCTCGGGCCAAAAGCCAGTGCCAGATCGCCTGCGCCTCCTGTGACAGAGTGCGGGATCTCGAGCCCCCCTGCTTGTTGAGGTAGTACATCGTTGTCGTGTTGTCCGTCTGTACAAGCAGAGAGTTGGTCTGAAAGGACGGATGAAAGGCCTTCAGTGCCAAGTGAACAGCTCTGAGTTCCAGGAAATTGATGTGGTACATGGACTCCATCGGGGACCACGTCCCTTGAATCTGTAGGTCTTCGGAGTGCGCTCCCCAGCCCTGGAGAGAAGCATCCGTCACGATAGTCTGAGTGGGAATGTCCTTGTGGAAGGGAACCCCTTTGAGGAGATTCTCCGCCGAACACCACCACTTCAGAGACTGAAGAGCATGTAGAGACAGTCGTATCTTGTCGTCCCAAGATCCTCTCCTCTGGTCCCACTGATCCTCCAAGCACTCCTGCAGCGGTCTCATATGCAGCCGCGCATGTGGCGTCAGGAAGATACAAGAGGCCATCGAGCCCAGTAGAAAAGACACCGTCCTCACAGTAGTAGATGGAGTCGTCAAAAGAGCCTGAGCCTTCCGAAGGAGTGATAACCGTCGCTCATCCGAAGGAGACACGCTTGCTGACAGCGTATTGATGGAGGCTCCCAAGTACTGAATGCACTGGACCGGAGTCAGGACCGACTTGGACATGTTGATGTGCAACCCCAGCTTGTTCAGCAGAATTCACGTCATCTGGAAGTGTGCTTGAGCTTCCGAGAAGGAGGAGGCCTTGATCAACCAATCGTCCAGGTACGGGTAGACAAACACCTTGTTCTTCCTCAGGTGTGCCGCTACCACTGCCATGCACTTCGAAAACGTTCTGGGCGCAGACTTCAGCCCGAACGGAAGTTCCGTGTACTGATAGTGATTGGTGTCGACTTGAAATCGCAGGATCTTCCTGTGTTTGCATGCAATGGGCACATGGAAGTATGCATCCTGTAGGTCTATAGCACATAGCCAGTCTCCCTGGTGCAACTGAGGATAGATCTGATGCAACGACAGCATGCAAAACTTTTCTCTGCGAATCCACTTATTTGCCTGTCGCAAGTCCAGAATGGGCCTGAACTCGTTCTTGTCCTTCTTGCGGACCAGAAAGAACCGGGAGTACAGACCTCTTCCTCTTTGAGACAGAGTTACGTCTTCTATCGTCCTTTTCCTTAACAGGATATCGGCCTCCGCCTGGAGCTCGCGCAGCTGACACTGCGAGCTGACCGGGGGAATCGATGGAGGAGGGCTGGTGAACCGAAGACTGTATCCATTGCAAACAATATTCAGCACCCACTTGTCCTGAGTAATTTTTCTCCACTCTGCCAGAAAAAAATTGAACGCTTCCCCCCACCGGAGCGGGTAACGGACGAAGGGAAAGTAACCGCTCAGGGTCGAGAACCGGCTGGGCCCTAGTTCGCGGTAGAGGACTGCTGTCCACCTCTACCCCTCTGGCGTTTCTGGAAGGGTCTCCGGAACTGCTGCTGTTGTTGCTGCTGCTGTTGTCCCAAAGACTGTCCTCTTCCTTTCCCCTGCGAGCCGAACCGCCGTTGAAACTGGCGGTAGGGTTTCTTGTCCTTGGGCTTCTCCAAGCCCACAGCCGTCAGGGTTTATGCCTCGGCCTTCATCCGGGCCATTTCGTCGTCTGCGTGTTTCCCGAATAGCGTCTCACCGGAAAATGGCAGATTGGCCACTCGCTGTTGCGCCTCAGGCTTGAGTGACGTAAGCCTGAGCCACGCATGGCGGCGTTGGTTGATACTGTGGCAGTAGCCATGTGCGGCCAACAGGGAGATAATCGCCGCGGCGCTTATGGCCTGGTTCGAGACCAGCATCCCTTCCTTGACAATTTCCATGAAGTCCTCCTTCCTGTCACGCGGGACAAGGTCCGCAAACTGTTCCATGGAATCCCACAGCGCACGATCGTACCGTTCTAGCAACGCCGAGCCGCTGGAAGCCTTCATAGTAGTGGAAGAAGTCCCACACGCCTTACGTCCAGCCGAATCAATCCAGCGGCTCTCCTTATCCGGAGGCACGGTGGATGACGGGGAGGTAGAATGTAATTTCCTGGCCGCCGTCACTATCACTGAATCCGGCACTGGGTCCATCCGTAGGAAGGCCGGGTCCGAGTCAGGTGCCCTGTACTTCTTCAGAAGTCTGGATGGAGCTGCCTTCACCACCGCTGGTGTAAGAAAAAGCTCTTCCGCAGGTTCGACCAGTCATGGCACCAACGGCAGTAGAGGGCGAGACAGGTGCTTCTTGTGCAAAGTCTCAAATATCACGGACGTTGTAGGTGTAGGAGCCGTCACCGTGATACCCAACTTTGCAGCCGCCCTCAGGAGAACCTCCTGGAATGTACCGATGTCGTCGATCGGAGACACCCTAGTCTCCGGGGAATCTGACAAAGTAGGCGAATAGGAACGGGTCCTAGAGGTAGTACGGGACCTGGACCTATGCCTCCTATGGCGATGTCTAGATCTCGTGGAGGACCTGTGTCTACTCCTCGATCTGTCTCTCCGCCTGGAGCGCGACCTCGATCTTCTAGGTCTGGGACATTCCGCCGGTTTCCCCGGGGCGGGCGTCTTGGGCTTGGGAGGGTCCTTAGACTTAGGAGTCTTCTTAGGAGGAGTCGGAAGTCTGGGCAACGATACCGACCTCGGTGGAACCGGAGGTGGCTTGTCTGGCACAGGGGTCCTAGGTCCTGTTGGAAGTGGCGGCAGAGGAGGCAACGGAGGAGGGGTCGAAGCCCTCGGAGGAAGACCTCTTGGCAACGGAGGAGGAGGCGGAACAGTCTTCTTCGGAGTTTACACCTCCGAGTACACCGATCCTGGTGACCCGCCATCCTTTCCGGACTGAGGGGAGCCCCCCACAGTCCTAGGCCTGCCTGCACGACTCCTCGACGTCGAAGAATGGTGTTCAGGCGTCGAACGTAGATCCCTCGACATCGAGCGCCACTTCGGCGTCGACCGTATTCCATGCTTCGGCGTCGACCATCTCGACGACGATCCTTTATGTCTCGACGGCGATCTTTTGCGCCTCGACGGCGACCTCGACCGCCTCGACGGCGACCTCTTGGACCGCCTCGACGGCGACCTAGTCCGCCTCGACGGCGACCTCGACCGCCTCGACGGCGACTTCTTCTTCGCCGGAGATCGCTTCCGCCTCGACGGCGATCTCTTCCGCTTCGACGGCGGCCTCGACGTCGAGGATCCCCTCGACGACGACGATGTCCTGTTCGTCGACGGCGATTGGCGGTGTCGCCTCGACGGCGAGCGCCGACGCCGGGCCCGTCGACGCCGATCACTCGAAGTCGACGCCGAAGACGACGATGATGAAACCGTCACTGGGTTCGACGGCGGCCTGTGCAAGTCCCTCGACGTCGACGGGCGACGTTTTCTCGACCCAGAGCCCTGGGGAGACTGGGAACCGGCCATGGACCTCCCTCTCGATGTTGTGGTCAGTGCTACTGACCCAGATGGAGACTGGGGACGTTTGCTGGATTTCCTGCCCCTGGGGAGCCCCCCAGAGGCCTCAGAATGGGCAGATGAAGCCCCTCCAGACCCACCTTGCGCCTTCAGCCTTCTTTCCTCGAGGCCCTGAAGTCTGATCTTCATTCTGTCTTTCAGGGTCCTGCCAGAGAAGCCTTTGCAGATCTCACACTCCTCTGGAACATGGGAAGAGGGCAGGCAGAGGATACACACCTCATGAGGGTCTGACTTAGCCATCTTCCTGGAGCACTCCGGGCATTTGTCAAATAATGAAGGCATATTTGACATGAAAAGAGTGCAAAACACCAAGAAGAAAAGCCCAAAAGTACTTAGAAAGCACTAAAATCGATTTTACAGTGAAAAAATCACCAATAAACCCTTGAAAAGGGAGAGCTCAATGCTCCAGGGTCCTGCTTGCAGGAGCCGGAAAAAAGAACTGAAAGTAACTGGGACCTGTAGGGCATTCTGGGATACTGTGAAGTTCTGGAAAGTTCTCTTAAAGGCACAGTATCCTGTTCTGAGCCACATAATGGCAGCCTATGGGGCTTGTCTGTCCAGGTCCTTCTCTCTATCATTCCTGAGGGATTTTGCTGTTAAAGCAAGGGAAATCTGTACAGGCTTTGCTGTTTTTGTGGATTTTATGGTGGAATTTCTAATTGAAGTACTGGACAGTGTAGCCTTTTTTAGGCTGCATTATCTGTCTTTAAATTCTCTCTTAAGTGTCTGTGCATTTCTGCATTTTTCGACACTGTAAGAGATTATTTTTGATTGCTCCGGGGTCCACGCACATGGGTGGGACTATTCACTAGATTATGACTATACACAGAGTCCCCTACTACAGAATTATATCTTTGTTGTTCTTCAGTTTATT
The DNA here is from genome assembly GCF_964261635.1 of Lissotriton helveticus. NCBI lineage: Eukaryota > Metazoa > Chordata > Amphibia > Caudata > Salamandridae > Lissotriton > Lissotriton helveticus. The sequence goes on along the minus strand of NC_136069.1, from coordinate 1,674,616,062 downwards.
CATCAGAGCAGTGTACTGTCTCATTTTATAAGAGGGCAACTTGGTTGACTTCACTGTTTTGTGTTGCAATATCTTAAGTTCTTCCATCACTTTATCCGCATATACATTGATAGCGTCTCTAGGCATGTTGGGGATAAAAGATGAAAGTGGTTTGAAAGGACTGTGGGAAGAATCCCCTATCGTAATTCCCTCTTGATTAGCTATTTCTTGTGTACTGCACTGGGGGTCTGCGTCTCCACGTAGATCGTGTAAGGCCCGCATTAGTCCCACATCTTTAGTTTGAAGTCCACTCTGGGTGTCTTTTTTGTCTTTATCCAAAACTTTTTTTTGTTTCCAAGCCAGTTTTAATGGTATAGTATTTTTTTTATGAGATTTTTCGGATAAATTAAAAAATGTCTACCCTTGTGCTGCAGTAGCTGAAATTGCTCTCAGGGCAATAGGAGAGTCCCAATGAAAGTAGTTGTTTTTCCGCTGTTGTGAGGTCGACTTCGGTTAGGTTGATGATAGTATTATCATCCACTATTTCTTGTTTCTCCAAAATCACTTTTTCTTCTGCCTTCCTTTTTGTTGAGGCGCACCTGCGTCGCTGTCTTCTCCTTGCATTTCTCCTCTGCTTTGTTGTTGAGTTCTCGGGCGTAAGGTAGATTTTCTTTGCATGCGGATGTACTCGATTTCTTCCGCTAGCGTCAGGTGCCCCATATCCCCTCGTTTTGAACCTGGGATATTATCATCTGACTCATTGTCACTGGGCACTAGGCTGGTCTCTGACCCAGAGACAGAGGACTAATTTCCCGCTGTGGCATTTAGTGTTGGTGTTCTAGTATTTGGGATGGTTGTTGCTCTTTGTCTGTGCAGGTGATCGAACATTCGGGCAAATGTATATATCTGGCCAAGCTCGTAATCCTGTTGGTCACGAGCAAATTTGTAGGCTTTTCTCGTTTTGATTGTTTCTTCTTGTTTCTTGAGACGTTCCTTCATCTCTTTAATAGTTTTTTCGATATATGCCCGGTCTTTATTGTATTGTTCTTTTTCTAATTCTGCATCCTCTCCTGCTTTGGGCTCGCCTGTGGAGGGTTCCGGAGTTAAAACCCTATGCTGATGGTTTAGCTGAGGTGATGTGCTCCACTGGTTGGCGGAAGATCAAATGGCTCAGGGACCTCAATCAACTCCTAGGGGACCTAGGTTTGGAATCCTGCTGGCTTACCCACTCTGCCCCTCCAAAGGACTCTTTAAAAAAACTATATTGGGAATGGGTCTCCATGAAGCGCACTAGCAACCAGCAGCATTGTAAAGCCACCGCAGCTTTTTTGCTAACAAAAGATGTTGTTGCCCTTGAGCCCTACATGGACTTAATCACCATTGCCATGGACCGGTCCTTGTACATTAAATTCCGATTAGGAGCTCTACCCCTTGCTGATCTGTGCTCCAGGTGGAATAAGTCCCAGTCAGCATCACGTTATTGTGCCCTATGCCTTGACAAACCAGAGACTGTGCCACATCTTTTATTTGAATGTCCGGACTATGGGCGCCCTAGATCACGATGGCTCAAACCAATTTGCAGAGAACTGGGCACCCGCCAGCACACGGTCGCCCTCCGGATACTATTAACCAACACAGCCCCCACTATTGTTTGTGCTGTTTCCAAGTTTTTAAAATGGGCTTGGTTGATTCGACTAAAAAGACTGTCCGTATCAATTTAATGCTGTCTTAGATAATTTATTCTAATCAATTGTGTTTTTATTCCTTTTATTCTTAATGTACAGTCACTTTTTTCGATATGCTGTTTTATTTGTCTATTTTTTTTGTAATGCTTTTATGATATATGCATATCGAAATAAAGCAATCAACCAACCAACCTAATTCTATAGAGATCTGAGCAACCTCTTCCAAATTGGTTTGCCGGTCTATCTTCGCGTATTCCACTAACAGGCAAACTAAGCGCATTGAAGCCTCCAGATTACTTTCAGCCCAGGCTTTCAACAACAGCGGGTTGGGATTTTCAAAGCTTGGTACAAGCATGATGCGCAGGCCACGCGGCACTCTTCCCACTTCATGGTACTTCTCGAGTGATCTAATTTCCCACCATTTTGTGAGTTCTCCCCTACTGTTTTGTTCTAGTCCTTTCAATAATGTTTTTACATCTGGGTTCTCATTAGTGTTCAATTTTTTGTGATTCGTGTTGCTTTCCTGCCCCACTTAAGGCAAATTCAAAAATAAAGCATCAAAAGCTGCTTCTCTTTCCAATTCCTCCGACATGGTTTCACCTTAAATGTTATTTGCAAGGTATTCAAGCAAAGGAAGTATCTCGTGTAGTGCGATTACCCCGCTGTCGACTCTTAAGGCACCTCCCCAACCTGCTTGTGTGTCACACGATATCTCTCACCGATTCCGTTGCGGCCGCGGTCCGTCCTCCGACTAACTCCTCGGCTGCGACGTCCTGGTGTCGAGTTGTTCGTGATTCCGTGACGTGCAGGGGGCTGACATCCGTTGCTCCAAATGAAACAGGAACTCCAAACGGGTCCGTTTTGTAGTCAGCCAACTTGATGGTGAAGGGTCTGCGTGATATATAACCTACTGGCGGTCGCCAGTAGGTAGTTATAGTTAGGACCTAGCTACCATGGAAATCCGCAATATTCTATTGGGAATAACTCTGGCGCCGGTTGAGGAATTTGTGTGTAATTTTCCAAAATTTTGGCCAGCTCCGCTTCGCTCCTTCCCTGAAAGTTTCGGGGGGATTCGTGAAGTGGGGGCTGAGAAAAAAGGGGGTCCCAAAACGTGTTTTCCCCATGTTAAATTCCATAGGACGTTCTGACACGTCTACAGCCCGAACCGCTGAACGGAATTACGCCAAACTTTGCAAAATTGTAGGGACTGGTACGCAGATGTGCCTTTGCTATATTTGGTGAACATTGCTCCAGGGTTTGTTTTTTAAATTAACTTCAAAAACACATATATATCTATAGCCGCGCTCCGAGCACTCACCGGTACGCGACCGGGGAGCGCACCCGCCGCTCTACGGGAGTGCGCGAGTGGAAAGCTGATTGGCTGTCGACATTCTAAACAGTCCGGAGAGTCCGCCATCTTGTGTCTCGGTAGAATCGAGACACAAGAGGTGACAAAAAAAAGGGGGAAATGATTAAAAGGGGGCAGGGTAGACACCCCCTGACCCCCTAGGTTTTCTGAGGGGGGCCTAAAAGGACCCTGAAGGGCAAAAAAACTTTTTTTTTTTGCAATTTTCGCGGGGTAAGCGCTGTGTGCGTTCCCATGTACGCTCACCGGTACGCGCACCCAGAGCGTACCACAGGGAAAAAACATTGAAAGAAAATAGTGTAAAATACGAATTTGGATTGCTTAGAGGTAGGGTAGCTCTAAAAAGAGCTGTTGTGTTATGTGAAATATTTAAGTATCTACAAGTAGGTACCGATGCAGAGTCTAAAATTCACTTCAATACAATCACTTCGCTAATACCTCATAAATTAGAAATAAAAATGAATAATATGACAACTAATTTTTAATTTGTAAATATTAATTTATTGTTCTGAATTTTCATAATTTAATAGAACTTGTAGCATGTCCTCATCTGGAATTTCCTCTTCAATCATATGATCAGGAATGTCCTCATTATAAGTGATGATTCTATTGCATCCAAACATTCAATTAATTCTTCGTCAAGAGATTCATCACAAAAATTATTTATGTCATCTCCTCCTTGTGATAAAATGGTGCTGTCGATATCTGTGACATTTTCAATTTCAATAAATGTCGTTGGGTCTCCTCATTCTGATTCATTTTAATTTCAAATTTCTTGCTGTAAATTGCAGAAAAAAGTAATCACTTTCAATTATCGTTTTTAGTAATACATAATCAAGTATTTAGTTCTTTAAAATTAATTGGGCAGTGTATAGTATCAGGCAGGAACTAGAAATATAAAGCACTGCATGTGATGAAGCCTATCTTAATCCATAATTATAAAGAAGGACTGTAAATAACTAACAGAAAACATTTTCCAAATTATCTTAAAGTGTATAACATAGTTTCCCTTAGAAATTAACAACTCACCTTTTTGAAAGTAGAAGAGTAAGTACTGTGTAATTCAAAGTCCAGAAATTGAGCAGCCAAAATTCCTCTCAAAAGTACCTCAGACAGGAGTATCACAAAATGGCCGTGTTTTCCTCTCATTTAAGATATATACATAACCAATCATACTTCATCACACACAAATTCAAAACGAAAGTAATATTTTGATTGGTTCTAAATTTCAATTCTGTCAAATGTGTTTTTCCCATGCAATTTTCCATAGGACATTTAGACACGGCTACAGCCTGAACGGCTGAAAGGAATTACACTAAAGTTGGGAAAATGATAGGCACTGGTATGTAGTAGGGTCTTTTCCATATTTGTTTAAAATTGCTCCAGTGGTTTTTATGAAAATCAACTTCAAAATTACATATATATTTCTAGGCGCGCTTCGAGCGCTCACTGGTACGCGTACCGGGGTGCGCACCCGGCGCGCTGCGGGAGTGCGCGAGTGGAAAGCTGATTGGCTGTCGGGTGTCTGTCAACATTCTTAACAGTCCGGAGAGTCCGCTATGTTGTGTCTCAGGAAAATCGAGAAACCTGAGGTTAAAAAAAAAGGGGCAAATGATTAAAAGGGGGCAGGGTAGACACCCCCTGACCCCCTAGGTTTTTTGAGGAGGGCCTAGAAAGCCCCTGAAGGGCAACAAAACTATTTTTTTTAAAGAATTCACAGGGTAAGCGCTGGCTGCGTTCTTAGGTTCGCTCTCCGGTACGCGCACCCTGAGCGCACCACGGGGAAAAACAGTGTAAAAGAATAGAGTAAAAAAATAATTTAGAGTGCTTAGAGGTAGGGTAGCTCTGAAAAGAGCTATTGTGTTATGTGGGTGTTTTTTGTACCTACAAGTAGGTACCAATGCAGAGTCTCAAATTCAAGAGGAAGACTCTATTCCCCTCATCTGTAAAGTGTGCACCATCTCTCGTATAGATGCCCTGCATGTTGTAACGCAAGTTGTTGTGGTAAATGGAACCCACACCATAGTCTCTGAGTAAAGCAGAAACAGTTCTATTTACATGTTTCCTTGCTTTCTCAATCTGTGGACACAATTGGTTGGACCAGTTCCATTTTTGCCTTTGGCATATTTTAGAAAATACCAAAGCAGTTTTTGGAAAAAGTGACATTAATTGCCGAAAGATGTCCTTTAAAAGCATTTCCAGACCTACCCCAGTCAAAGTGCCTAGGTCATTTCCACCACAGTGCACAATTATGAGGTCAGGGTGTGGTAGATGCATAAATGATTTTATCAATGGTATCAATTGGTGACTTCTTAATCCTCTCTGTCAAATCCACACAATGTCCACATTTGGTAAATCAAGGTTGTAAATACCTCTGTTGCTTGCAAATTTTTCACTGCAGAAGACATAGCTATGACCCACAAACCAGACTTTTGGCATCTTGACGGTAGATGTGCTTGTATTCAGATGAGTTGTGGAAATGAAATGGCAGTTTCATTATGATAAAAAGTGGTTGAGATTCAGTGCACTTGAAAAACAAGAAATGATTGGTGCTTTCTTAAAATTCACCACTGAAAATTAGGGTGCATGCTTTTTTTTTAAAGAAGTCATTTCAATGGTTGAGAAAAAGTCATTTAAAGAAACATTGCACTTGATTAGCTAGTACATTGAGAGGTCAAACACCCTTGCCGGATTCTTTTGCAACATAGTATGATGAACTTCTAAACTGTGTGCTGGGTTAGGAGGGAGTTACCATGGTAAGAGGGTGAATGAGCACTGGGGGATGGGTGAATATTATGTGAGTTTCAAAGTGTTCGAATGTACAACCAATTAAAATGTGCAGTTTGGTTTCGAATTTGTGTGGGAAGAATTTTGATTGGTTATGTACAAGAATATGGGTCTGAAATGAGAAAGAATCTGTGCCATTATTCTGAGGCTCCAGTGAAAGAAGCATTATTCAGAGATTCTGCTTAAGAAAATCTGTTGTGTGTGACTGACACTGTTCTACATCTTTCAAAGCATTTTTAAAGGTGAGTAATGATTCTTTTAATAGTGCTGTATGCACTATGGGGAAGATTAGGAAGCATATTGTGCTTCTTTATACTTGCATTTTGTGTCATTTTTTTTTATAATGTTGTTTAAAATAGAATGGTGCATATTGGAAATGTATTTTGAAAATGAGTTAGGTTTCTGCTTTGTTTCTGTAGTGGTCATTTAAATGAGCTGTGCTTTGTGTCAAAAACGATTTAGTATTGAAAATATTTTCTGGAAAAAAGTCTGCTTTTTAAATTTTGGTGAAGGATCACACTGAGTTTCTGTTTGAAATAAGAGAAAATATTTTCACATTTTTGAATAATGTCACCTGTGCCTTGTAACAATTTGACTCAATTAGCTTAAAGAGTATTTTTTGCTTGTGTCTCACTTTACTCTGTGCCTGTGTGATATCTGATATATGATTCATTTAATGAACATACACTGTTGTATGCAGTATAGGGAAGATTAAGAAGCATATTGTGTTTATTTATTCTTGCATTGTGTGTCATGTTTTTTTGTAATGCTATTTAAAAATTGTATGGTGCATATTGGAAATGTATTTTGGAAATGAGTTAGGTTTCTGCTTTGCTTTGTAGTGGTCATTGAAATAGGCTGTGCTTTGTGTGAAAAACAATTTACTATAGAAAATGTTTGCTGGTAAAAAGGTATGCTTTTAAATTTTTGTCAAAGATCACACTGAGTTTCTGTGTGAAATAAGGAATTACATTTTCAAATTTTTCAATAATGTCACCTGTGCCTCCGATCAGTTTGTCTCTTTTAGGTTAAAAGGTACTCTGTGCCTGTGTCTCATGTCACTTTGCACGTGCATAATCTCTCTTTTTCTGTGTGTCATTTGGGTCCTATAAAGTGTGATCTTAGGCACATGATCAGAATGTTACATATAATTTACCATGTCTGTCTCTGCCAACAGTATGTGTGTCTCTGCCTAAGATCACACTGATGGGTGAATCACGCATCATAACAGTGTGATGTCAGGCACATGATCAGAATGTTACATATAATGTACCATGTCTGTGTCTGCAAACAGTATGTGTGTCTATGCCTAATATCACACTGATGGGTGAATCAAGCTTCACTCACAGTGTGATCTTAGGCACATGATCAGAATGTTACATATAATCTACCATGTCTGTCTCTGCCAACAGTATGTGTGTCTCTGCCTAAGATCACACTGATGGGTGAATCAAGCTTCACTCACAGTGTGATCTTAGGCACATGATCAGAATGTTACATATAATGTACCATGTCTGTGTCTGCAAACAGTATGTGTGTCTATGCCTAATATCACACTGATGGATGAATCAAGCCTCACGCACAGTGTGATGTTAGGCACATGATCAGAATGTTACATATAATCTACCATGTCTGTGTCTGCAAACAGTATGTGTGTCTCTGCCTAAGATCACACTGATGGGTGAATCAAGCTTCGCTCACAGTGTGATCTTAGGCACATGATCAGAATATTACATATAATCTACCATGTCTGTCTCTGCAAACAGTATGTGTGTCTCTGCCTAAGATCACACTGATGGATGAATCAAGCTTCACTCACAGTGTGATGTTAGGCACATGATCAGAATGTTACGTATAATAAGAAATTAATGTTATGTCTTGCTTATATATAGATGGCCGTTTTTTGTCTGTAGAGACAGTGAAATAATATGAGCAGAGACACACATATTGTTTGCAGAGACGGACATGGTAGATTATATGTAACATTCTGATCATGTGCCTAAGATCACACTGTGAGTGAAGCTTGATTCACCCATCAGTGTGATCTTAGGCACTTGATCAGAATGTTACATGTAATCTACCATGTCTTTCAAAAACATGTACTTCAATATTTATAAAGACATCAACTAAGCATATTATTCACCCACATCCATTTAAAATCAACCTTGACTCACAGTGTGATCTTAGGCACATGAGCAGGATGTTACATATAATCTACCATGTCTGTCTCTGCAAGCAGTATGTGTGTCTCTGCTCATATTATTTCACTGTCTCTACTGGCTAAAAAAAGGCTACCTATATATTAGCAAGACATAACATTAATTTCTCATTACATGTAACATCCTGGTCATGTGCCTAAGATCACACAGTGACTGAAGCTTGATTCATCCATCAGTGTGATTTTAGGCAGATGACCAGGATGTTACATGTAATCTACCATGTCTTTAAAAAACATGTACTTCCATATTTTTAAAGACATCAACTAAGCATATTATTCACCCACATCTATTTAAAATCAAGCTTGACTCACAGTGTGATCTTAGGCACGTGATCAGAATGTTACATGTAATCTACCATGTCTTTAAAAACATGCAAATCTATATTTTTAAAGACATCAACTAAGCATATTATTCACCCACATCCATTTAAAATCAAGCTTGACTCACAGTGTGATCTTAGGCACATGACCAGGATGTTACATATAATCTACCATGTCTGTCTCTGCAAGCAGTATGTGTGTCTCTGCTCATATTATTTCACTGTCTCTACAGACAAAAAAAGGCCACCTATAAATAAGCAAGACATAACATTAATTTCTCATTACATGTAACATCCTGGTTATGTGCCTAAGATCACACTGTGAGTGAAACTTGATTCACCCATCAGTGTGATCTTAGGTACATGACCAGGATGTAACATGTAATCTACCATATCTGTCTCTGCAAACAGTATGTGTGTCTCTGCTCATATTATTTCACTAATCAACTAAGCATATTATTCGGCCAGATCCATTTAAAATCAACATATATAACACAGTCTGGATTTTGATTGCACAGCTTTGAGCCTATTTCAGAAGAAAGAGACATAACAGACATGCTGCCTAAGATTTCCTACTAGTACATATACTAAGCATATTATTCAACCAGATCCATTTAAAATCAAGCTTCACTCACAGTGTGATCTTAGGCACATGACACACATGTAATGACAGACATACAAAGAGAGAAATGACACACATAAAAAGAGAGATTATGCACATGCATAGTGACATGAAATACAGACACAGAGTACCTTTTAAGCTAAAAGAGACAAACTGTTCGAAGGCACAGGTGACATTATTGAAAAATGTGAAAATGTAATTCCTTATTTCAAACAGAAACTCAGTGTGATCTTTGACAAAAAATGTTTAAAGCCAGACATTTAAATAGTCTGACACAAAGCAAAGCACATGTAATGTAAATCAGCCTTTTGTTGTATACTAGTGTTTTTATTGTTTACTTATTGTAATTGCTATGTAATATGTTTGTAGTGGTCTATAATATGTTATTTTTTCTTTACCACAGATTATAATCATCTATACAAAGGAAAAACAATATGCCATCCAAACAAAGACGTGAAACGCAATATAAAAAGGATTTAAGGTCTAAGAAAAGAAAAATACAAGACTCATCCAAAACAAAATCTTCAGTGAAAAAAAATAATGCTCCTGGTAAGCAAACTAAAAATGTTCTCAGGAACTTATTGAAATGTCAAAAAATAAAACATGTGACTTCAAAGAAAAGTAAGACACCTTTAATTACAAAGAAGAAAGTGTGTCCCTCCAAAAATGTTAGATGTCTACAAGGAGATGGTGTTGTCTATAGCAATAGAAGGAGAAATTCGTAGACGAATGTTTTATAACAGAATTATATCCAATTTATTAAAAAATGCAAGGAGGTATCAAAAAAAGACCGCTTTTTACAAGAAAAAAAACATAGTTAAGATTGTGGATGAAGCATTTAAAGTGAAAAATAAATTGTTTAGTTTAGTAATGAATAGAATTCGTACACTAGATAAAGAAATCAATGTGTTCAAATCAAAATGTAAGTGGAGGAGAGTAATTAATCGGACTCATTTTTGTGATGTTTTTTCTGTAGAATGGAAGCATAGTTCAAGTTGTGAGCCATTTTTTAATGAAGAAACTTACTTTCAGGATAATGATTTGGTGCATGCAGTTGACACCAGTGGTCGAGCATATGAGGTGAAGGACAGTTGTCCGGTTGAAAATGAAAAGATTGTGCCTAAGAATACAGAAGAGGTGTTAGCTGATGACGTTTTAGGGAGATGTCCTAAGGCTCCAGTGTATATTTGGAATTGTAGTAGTATTTGTAGTCTGCGACAGGATTCAATTGATTTGTTTCGCAGTTTCTTACGGACATATACTAAGAAAAGTGTAAAACAAAAAATTTAAATTTTACAAAGAGTTAGATCCTTGTAGAGTGAGAGAAAAAACAGGTTTGCTAGGGCATTCACTCGCTTGTCTTTCAAGAAAAGTATGTCAGAGTGTTTTTTACCATTTGAGGATGTTAGCAGTGCATCATAATAAAGTGAGGAAATTAGTGAGAAGGATGTATTATGCAAAAAGTCCAGCACTTAAACTAAAACAGTTAAACAGTGCTCTTTTGCATGGAACTGAATTAGATGTGAAAAACATTTGTGAAGAAATAGAGTTTTGTTGCTTTGGTGAAAAAGAGGACAGTGCAGAAATGTATACAGTAATAGAAGGTAATGTAGAAGAGAATGTAGAGATTTCAAGTACAGAACAATTTGAACATGAAATTACAAAGTTTAAGGTCAATTCAAGTGAAAGGCCTAATTTTACTTGTGTGTGTTGTCGCCGAACTCATTATAAGCATCAAACTGGATTAGTTGATTTATATGTAAAAAGCAAAAAGATAAATAATAATGAGTGGAAGGATTTTGCAACTTATTTGTTGGTAGAAAATTGTTTTGATTTGGGTTCTGATCAAGGTATTTGTAAATATTACTATAATAAATTAGATGAGAATAAGATGACTGCTCGAGCTGTTCATAATAATCTTGAGTTGGTAAATATTCCTTCTGAACTGATGGATTTAAATACTTATGAGTCTATTCTCATTTAATGTGTGCATCCATTTCAGGCTATTGTTCACATGGAGCCTAAGACAGGGAAATTGCCTCCTTCGGATTTACAGAGAGGATTAAAGGGAAGAGTTGTTTATTTGCCTCTAGATTTTAAGAAAAATATTGATACAATTGGTGTCGAAAAAGTAGAAGAGGAACCTCTGGTTATTCTAGTTAATGGTGTTCTGACAAAGAGTAAAAAAATCTGGCAAGAATTAGTGGATGTTAGGAAAGTCAAGAAGGCAACGTTGTATCTGGTAAAAAATAATCAGTACTTTAAAAATGTGTATATGGAAGAAGAGGAAACAACTGTAGAAGACGACACTGATTTCTCAGCTGGGCAAATTGAAAAAGTTGATTTCTCTAGAAGTGAAGAAATTTATGAACATTATAGTGTTCATCCATTGCATTCCAAAGAAGTAATGGGGAATGATATTGACTTGTTTCAAATGAAAGAAGCCAAAGGAAGTCCCATTAGTGTATGGGAAGAAAGTTTGGAAGCTCTTTGTTTTCCACTTTCTTATGCAGTAAACCATATACAAAATGTTTCGGCAAGGGACTTTATGGATAAAGTGAAACTGCAAGACAGTGTTTTGGAATCTCAGCTAATTAGTCTCATGGCATGTCAGCGTGGTACTAACGAGTATTGGTACCGTCGTCATAGGGATTTGAAATGTATGCTAAGAAACTTAGGAACTCCTACATGGTTCCTCACTCTTAGCTGTGCTGAGTACGCTTGGGAAGACTTACTTGAATTTCTACGAGAGGCAAATAAAAACATTGAAAATATTGAATACAAGACACCTGGAGAACTGTGCTCTTTGGATCCAGTGAATGTATGCAGGTATTTCAATCATAGGTTTGAAGCTATGATGTCTTTTATTACAAACAAAAAAAATCCTCCGCTTGGAGAGGTGTTGGATTTCTTTTGGAGAAAGGAGTATCAAGCAAGAGGTGCACATACATATGCTGCTATGGATTAAAGATGCACCAAAATTTGGAACAGATTCAGATGAGAAAGTGATGAGTTTCATTGAGCAGTATTCTACATGTGCTGTTCCGAAAAGTACAGAAGAAAACAATAAACAATTTAAGACATCAAGTTTTTACGCTTTCAAACCCATCGTTGTGGGAAATACTGTCGTCGAAAATACAAATCCAAGGACAAGTTCTACACGAAATGTCGTTTTGCATTTCCACGTCCAGTAACATCGAAAGGAAGAGTGAATAATTTTATGTCTTCTCTACAACATATTGTGACAAGAAATTCACCCAAAAATACATACAACCTAAGAAGAAATGAGGAGTCCAAATACATATATGACTACAACCCAGTCATTTTTTCCATGTGGAATGCTAACATGGATATTCAATATGTTGCTGATAACTCTATTGCTGTGGCTCGATATGTGATGTTTTACATCACAAAATCAGAAAAGACGGAACTGAAGGAAATGTGGGAGGAAATTTCACATGAAAAGAGTCTAAGCACGAAATTATACAGTTACAGTCTGAAGATGTTGTCGCATCGAGAAATTGGAGCATACGAATGTTCTGATCGGTTATCACAGCAAGTCTATATGCCAAATCTAGAACCATCATTTGGGTGAGTCTAGGTCTTGCTGCAACACGAAACCGAGTTTTGAAATCTGTACAAGAAATTGAGTATTTGGCAGAGAAAGAACCAGACAGTACAGATATTTTGAAGACAAACATGTTGAATACATACTATCCAAATAGAAGTAGTCATCTTGAGAACGTTTGTGTCTATGAAGTTCTGCAAACCTATACTTTTAAGAGGAACGTCACAGAAGACATCAATAAAGGTGTATATGCTGTAATTGGATGTGAAGGCTGTCTAGTGAAACAAAGAAAAGGCCATTTGATTAATCATCGAAAATTGAGTTGTGAATCTCTAGACAAAAGGGAATTTTATTACTTCGGTCTTTTGCAACTCTTTAAGCCTTGGCGTAGAGAAGAGGAACAACTTGGAGATTTTCATATTTATGAAGATTCGTTCAATGCAACCAAGGATACCATAGAATGTCCTGTTTTTTTCAAATTATCTGCAAATGTTGAACGAGGAAATACAGCAAGAAGCTACAATTGCAGCAGAGATTACTAGAGACAGTTCTCAAGACAGTCAGAGTTCTGCTTCATTGAGTCATGATCCACTAGGAGGACCAATTATACAAAATGAAGCTGCCACTGCCATGAATGAAGTGGAAAGAGCCATGGAACTAGTTCAGGAGGATGTAGTTAACTTAGAAGATTTGGAAAAAGAACTAAACGTTGAGCAGAGGCAAATATATGACGAAGTCACAGAACACATTGAGCATGGTTTATCTCATGAAAAAAAAGAGTGCTCATGTACATCATTTATACCTGTTCGACTGTACGTGAGTGGAGAAGCAGGAACTGGAAAAAGTTTTCTGATTAAAACAATTGCAATGTATCTGCAGTAAAGAACGGAGTCATCTCTGTCTTGTGTTGTTACCGCTCCAACTGGGTTGGCAGCACACAACATTAAAGGGATTACTTTACATCGCTTATTGATGCTGCCAGTAGAGCATGATAATAAATTACAATACCACAAGCTATCTGGAGAAGCTTGTTGGGAAGTTTCAAGAGTCCTAAAGAAAATGAAACTGCTTATCATTGATGAAGTAAGCATGGTATCAAATGTAATCCTTGCTTTTGTGCATTTACGAATGTAAGAAATTCTTAAAACAGAGTATGATGTGTTATTTGGAGGCAATCACATCATCGTTTTTGGAGATCTACTGCAACTAACTCCAGTGAAAAGACATCCAGTGTTTAAAATGCTTACACATGAAGATACCAGGAAGTGCCTAGGAAGCATTGGAAATGTTAACATAAGGTTAAATTTCAAATATGCAGAACTGCTTCAAAATATGCGACAGGCAAATGATGAAGATTATAAAAATATTCTACAAGATGTTAGAATTGGGAAACTAACTGACCATGGCAAAGAAGCTTTACATGGACGATTAATTTCAAATTTGTTTCCAAAAGAAAACATTCTCCTAGAGAATATTTTTATGAAAATTCCTGAAAAGAAATCTGTTATATGCTTGATGCCAATTCTAAAAGAATGTTCAATCTTCAACAACAAAATGTTAAAGTTGGAAAATCAAGAGATTGTGAAACTGGAAGCTATTGATAAAATAGAACAGAAAGGAGCAACTATTGTTTTGTCTGAAATGTTGAAATCAAAATTGGATTCTTTAGAGAAGACAATATCCAAAACTGCTGGTTTGGAAAAGACTCTGTATGCATCTTTAAATTGTCGTATAATTTTACGACGTAATTTACATGTGGAAAGAGGTTTAGTAAATGGAGCAATGGGTCATGTTGTTGATTTTGTGAATTACCAAAATAGAGATGGAATTGAGTTTATAAATATTACATTTGATGGTATTGAAGAAGTACAACAAATCAGTCGTTGTTCTGCACGATTTTTGCTTGTGAAAGATTTATATGTCCGCCGAAAACAGTTTCCTGTTTCTTTGGCATGTGCAGTGACTATTGATAAATCTCAAGGTTTAAGTGTGGATAATGCTTTGGTGAATATTGGAAGTTCTGTGTTCAAGGAGGGTATGGCATATGTTGCTTTATCTCGAGTCAGAAATTTAACTGGATTGTACTTGATTGATTTTGATGAGACAAAGATAAATGCAGATCTAAATTGTGTAAAAGAATATAATAGGTTAAGAAGAGAGTATGCTCCAAATTTACCTCAATATCCTCTATTTGAAAAGCGTGTGGTAGGCCGAAAAAGAAAAAATGAGAAAAATTGTAGTGAAGTTGTAGCAAAAAGAAAAAAAGTAGATGAACCAGTAATTGTAAGCAGAAAGGAAAATGATTCAGGTAAAGATGTTGTTGTATTTCAGTTTGAAAACTGTTCTGGTGTCAACTGCTATGCTAATGTAGTGGTTAACGTTGTTTTTTTTCTCCAAACTGTACAAGAACAGATTGCTGAAAATCGTGATTAAACATTTTGTTGTTTATTAAATTCTGTGTTTGACAAATGTAGCAGTGATAGAACAAAAATACAAAGTGTTTCTGAAATTCGAAATGTTTTAGACATATGTTCTGGTCAAAAACAATTTTCACAGAATATTCAGCAAGATTGTCAGGAATTTCTGATGTATATGCTTGTTGTTTTACAAGATGAAGGTGTAGATGTAGAAAATCTTTTTGGCCTTTCTTATAAATGGCAGCATGACTGCGACAATTGCTCCTTTTCAATTAGTACTACAATAGACACTGAAAGATTTATATATTTGACTTTACCAGACTGCAAATCAGTGTCATTTAATAATCTAGTTAGACAAGCAAATCAAAGCATGGTCTGTACTCAATGTAAATCTGCAATGCTATCAACATTATTTATACAAAGATATGGACAGTATGTAATTTTAATGTTCCAACGATGTAGACCTGATGGAACTAAATTGACAACATTAATTAAAAATGTTGTGGCTTCTCAATTATCAATTTCAGGAAGAACCTTTACAACTGCAGCAATTATTTACCATGATGGTCCTTCAACAACCTCAGGACATTACACAGCTTATTTAAAATGTCATAAAGGATGGAATCACTGTAATGATACTCAATTGACTTTCAAACAACGTTTGCCTTCTGACTTACAAATTCTTACCTAGTGTTCTTACAACCGAAGTTTTAGGGAAGGTAATTTGCCTATGAAGATTGCAGCAGTTATTAAAATTTAGTTTGCTGTTCAAAATTACTTTCCGAGTGACAGTGATGAAGATAATCAAAAACATGTAGTTCTGATAGAGGTAGTATATGTATTTCACATTTTGTGTGCTGTGAGTATTATAGAAAATATTAGTAAAAAGTAAGCTAGAGGTGGAAATAAAACTATTGTTTCATAATGTAAAAGATGTTGGAGCTTTTCTTTCAGAAACTCGGGTAAATGAGAGATTAAGAATACTCTTGACTAATTTCCAAAGAAAAGGACTTTCCACATACTATTTGGCCTCGTGGAAAAGTAGATGGATCAAAAGTGAGTTAAGATATGTTTTTTTCAAAATTTTATGTTATTTATTCAAACGTTCTATGGGTTTTTTAAACACAATCATTTTGATTGTGGTTTTTTTTGCCCGCTGTTGTATGATGAGTAGTATTGAAGTCACTGTTTAAAGTGAAATTCAATATATTGTGAGAATAGCAAAAATAAACTATATAACATATTGTACACATTATTTTGTATTTTGTATTATCTAATATATATTTTTTTCCCCTTCTCTTATGCTCACTCACCTATTTCCACCCTCTATCACTCCTCTTGACTCACCCTCACTGGCCTTTTCTCATTCTCCTTCACCTCCCTTCTCTTATTCCACTTTACTCACTTATCCTCATTCTCCACTCCTTCACGACCCATTCCCTCTCTCCCATCCACCACTTTTCAGCTGTCAGTCACTCTAATTCACTTACCTTACACTTTTATCTGGGCAACTTCAAAACTTGGGAAAAACCAGAATTAGCCCCCCCCTGTTGTTGTGATCACTTTTCTGATCAAGATACCATGCATTTTGTTATGTTTTGTGGGTTTTTTTTAGAGCCTAGGAAAAAATATCTGTTACCTGTTTTAAAGGAGGCTGGCTTCACACAGGTGAGACCAGCCCTGCTCTATCTCCAATCACTGTACGATATCCGCACTACATTCTGCATGGCAAACTTTTTGGTGGCGGCAGCTAGAACTAAAAAAACACATCAGAGAAATGGGCCCCCCTAAATGAGTTTTATCATTATTTTTAAACTTTGTACAAAATGAATTCAATCCGCCTTTTATATATAGACTGGTAATGAACCTTTTTGTATGCACTGATTTGTATGATATTGTAAATAGTTTTTATTTGTCTGCAATGTTTTATCTCTTTGTATGATTTTTAACTAAATCGAATAAAGATATTTTGACTGACTGACACTTACCTTACCCTTCTTTCCTTTCTTTGTTCCCTCAATAATTCCCCTTTTCTCACATACCTTACTCCACTTCACTCACTCCTTCTCTCACTTCCTCTGTCCTCTCACATCCTCACTCCCCTTTCCTCACTCCGTCTCTCTTAGCCTCACTCTCTCGATCCTCTCACTCTCTCACTCCTCTTCCATCACGCTTACTCCCTAAAACTCACCCACTCTCCCTTACTTACCTTTCTTTGCTCTCTCACTCAGTTCCTTTCTGCCACTCTTTCCTTCACTACCTCTATGTTCTCACTCCTTCACTTCCTTTGTCTCAAGCTCACTTGCTTTTATCCTCTCTCTATCTTTCCTTTTTCCTCAATCTCACTGCCCTTCACTCACCCTCCCTCACCCTTGTTCCCTTACTCCAGTTCCCTCAGTTATTCTCATTCATCTTCCTTTACTCCCCTTCCTCTTTCTCTCCTCACGCACTAACCTTTTCCCAGTCCCTTTGCTTCACTTTTCTTACCTTTCTTCCCTTCCTTTGCTCTCTCAGTCATTCTCCTTCCCTTAATCACCTTACTGCCCTTTACTCACTCTTTCTCTTACTCCCTCTGTTCTTCCATATTCTCACGTGCCTTCCCTCACTCCCTCTGTGTTACCTTCACTCCCATTGTCTCCTCACTGTCTTACAACCCTACATTCACCCTCACTCACCTTCCATGCCTCATTGTCATTAATCCACCGTTATTCACTCCTGCTTCTCTGTCACTCACTCCCCTTTCTTTACTCCCCTTTCTTCCTTTAGTTTTCCTAATGCACATTTCTTTAGTATCTTACTCACCTTCACTTCCTTTCTCTCTCCTGCTCTTGTTCACTGTCACTGAATGTATCCATGTCATTATCCTTTTAGTAATTTGCTTTCTTTCTATTTCTTTTTAACTCTCTCTGACCTTCACCATTCCTTTGTTTTTCTTTCTGAGTCCTTCACTTCTACTTTATCTCTTACTAACCTTTTATGACTTTTAATCTCCTACTTTGTCTCTTGTATTGTAAAATATTTTTTTTCTCTTTCACAGATATTAAATTTACTGAAAATATGTAATTAAGTTTACATTACTTATAAGGTAAGTTTGATGTACAAAATTAACTTTCTCTATACTCTTTTCCTTAACCTCACTACTCTTCTCTCATGCTGCCACACCCCTGTTCCCTTATTGTGCTTGTCTCACTTATTCTGAATCCCCACGTTTACTACCCTTTTCCTCACTCTTCTCTCACACTCACCTTCTTTTAGACCTTCTCCTTTACTTTCCTTCCTCTCTCTTCCCTTCCTTCGCTCCTTCACTCTTTTCCCTTCCCTTACTCTCCTTACTCCACTTCACTAACTCCTTCTCTTAGTCCCTCTGTCCTCTTAGTTCTACACTTCCCTTCCTTCATTTTCTCTCTGTTAGTCTCATTCTCTCCGTCCCCTTAGTCTCTCACTCCTCTTCTGTCACGCTCACTCCCTATGACTCAGCCATACTCCCACACTCACCTCCTTTCAGACCTTCTCCTTTACTCTCCTTCCTCTCTCTTCCCTTCTTTCGCTCCTTCACTGTTTTCCCTTCTCTTACTCTCCATACTCCACTTTACTAACTCCTTCTCTTACTCCCTCTGTCCTCTTAGTTCTACACTCCCCTTCCCTCATTCTCTCTCTATTAGCCTCGTTCTCTCCGTCCCCTTAGTCTCTCACTCCTCTTCTGTCACGCTCACTCCCTATAACTCAGCCATACTCCCACACTCACCTTCTTTCAGACTTTCTCCTTTACTTTCCTTCCTCTCTCTTCCCTTCTTTCACTCCTTCACTCTTTTCCCTTCCCTTACTCTCCTTACTCCACTTTACTAACTCCTTCTCTTACTCCCTCTGTCCTCTTAGTTCTACACTCCCCTTCCCTCATCCTATCTCTGTTAGCATTATTCTCTCCGTCCCCTTAGTCTCTCACTCCTCTTCTGTCACGCTCACTCCCCATAACTCAGCCATACTCCACACTCACCTTCTTTCAGACCTTCTCCTTTACTTTCCTTCCTCTATCTTCCCATCCTTCGCTCCTTCACTCTTTTCCCTTCCCTTACTCTCCTTAAACCACTTCAGTAACTCCTTCTCTCAATCCCTCTGTCCTCTAACTTACTCACTCCCTTCCCTCACTCTCTCTCTGTTACCCCTATTCTCTCCCTCCTCCTAGTCTCTCACTCCTCTTCTGTTACGCTTACTCCCTATAACTCAGCCACACTCCCTCACTTATCTTTCTTTCCTCTCTCATTCAGTCCTCTACTCTCACTTTTTCCTTCACTTCCTCTGTCTCATCACTCCTTACACCCCTTGTCTCACGCTCACTTGCCTTTATCCACTCTCTATTACCACTCTTTCCTCAACATCACTGCTCTTCTCTTACCCTTCCACACCCCGTTCCCTTACTCTGTTTTCTTCACTTATCCTCATTCACCTTGTTCACTCCCCTTCTCCTCACTCACCTTCCACACTCACCTTCTTTCAGTCCCCCTAGTTCACTTCCCTTCCCCTCTCGTCCCTTTTTTTTCCCTCACTCATTTTCCTTTCCTCTCTCACTGCACTCCACTTCACTCACTCCTTTTGAATTTGTTAAGAATACAGCTGTGTTTCGAGAATTGGAGGTAGTTCTAAAAAGAACTGTTTTTTTTCTTCTTTTTTTAGGTTTTTTTTCTGAACAAAAACAAAAACAGGGAATGCCAAACTGCTCAACAGGAGCAAAAAAAAGGGGAAAAATTAGGGCTGAGGAGGGCAGCGGTGGTCTTCCCTTCTGCGTACAATGTTCATGATGCTCTGCTCTCCGTAGCAAAGCAGTTCATCACACTGCTTACATTTGATTGTGATGTCATTGAAAACAGGCTGAATGTTAGGGATCAGCTGCTCAGGTCTTCCTCTCACGGATGATGTTGTTGCTCCTCCAGTAGATGTTGAGGCGCCATCCCTTGGGGGATTACGTGCCAGGGCCCTGACACTCTCCCGGGCATAGTTCTGGGGTGCCTCCTCTGAACATGCCGAATCATCGTCGAGTTGCCAAAACTATACTTCCTTCTAGGATCACCCCGTGAAAGCACAGTTTGGCAAATTTTACACTCCACCTTTGGAGCATTAACCCTTTTTTCACCTGGTGGTATGGTAAAAAACTTCCATATAAAGTGCTCCTTCACCTTGGGTTGAGGAGGCTCCTCCTGGATGAACTCATCCAAGTCCTCACTGCTACTGGGTGGTCTAGCAGCCATTCTTTTCACTAAATGGAAGTACAGAAAGGAACAGGTCTTGCTGTCTCCAAAGTGAAAGAAGAAGTGAAGGAAATGGCTGGGGTTTTCATTAGTTGTAAAAAAAGCTGTTAACAACCAATGAAAAGAGTTATTTTAAGGTCACATGACTTGACGCACTTACGCTGAGCGCACCGGAGCGCTTCCGGGGGTGCTTACGCAGCACGAACGTAGGCGCTTCCGGGGGCGCTTACGCAGCACGAACGTAGGCGCTTCCGGGGGCGCTTACGCGGCGCGCCTGAATGACTTTTTGCTAGCTTTTCGGAAATGCATTTAAAGTTAAAATACGGTTATTTAAATTCAAAAATACTAATTTTATAAGTATGCCACTGAATGTCTTACATTATTATTTAGTTTAAATACATACTTTTTTTTCCGCACGCAGCAATAGTGCTCTCGCTGCGCTCTCGGGTGAACTTACCGGTGCACGCACCCTGAGTGCTCCAAGAGAAAATGATTAAAAAAAATACATTGAAAAAAAATAAAAATAAAAAAATAATAATAAATAATAGTTATAAAAAACAGCTAATAAAAAAAATAATTCAGTTTAAAAATCGTAGGTTACAAACTCGATATACAAAGGAATTAGCTTTTAAAAACCTTTGAAATTCACTGAAAAAACCATAGGTTTCACAATCGTTATAGTTAGGAATTAGCATTTAAAAAACCTTTGAAATTCATTGAAAAAACCATAGGTTTCACATTTGTTATAGTTAGGAATTAGCATTTAAAAACCCTTTGAAATTCACTGAAAAAACCATAGGTTTCAAACCAGTTATAGTTAACTGAACATTTTACTCATAAAAAACCATTGAAATTCCCACGTTATAGTTAGTTGGACTCACTATAACTCGCGCGCCCGCAATCCACTGCTGATGATGTCACATATTACATCATTCATGACATGGTCAGTGACATCACTGATGACATCACTATAATCCTCGTGGTTAATGCTAACTTTGGTTTGGCTTTATCAAAACAAGTCGTGTTTGGTGTCAAACACTCTGGTATACTACCCCCCTCCTCGCCAGTTCTGGTGGCGGGGTAGCATTCAACCTTTCTAGAGGGAGAAGACATGTACACGCTGGTATACCCAGTAATAGTTTTAAAGAGCCTCAGCATCACAAAATGGATGCTGTTGCCACAGACACGAGTCTGACCTCCTGCTGCAGGACAATACTCCAGCAGGGGAGGCCTGGACAATAGGTTTCCTGTCCAGGGAGGTGCCAGCACCTCCCCAGACAGGCTTTAGTGTATTGGAGCAGGGTGGATTGCATTCAGTGAATGCTTTTGAGACATTTCCTGGGGCACACAAGTTGCTCCATGCATTTCCCAGTTCAAACCGGTTGCTGGGGCACTCTGCCCCAGCTCTGGCAGGAAACTGGACAATGGGGAAGGGGTGTAACCACCCCTACTCCAGGTCCTCCCATATGTGGGACCCTAGAGTTATTCCAACCCCTAAACTTAGTATAAGTATAGGAACCCAGTCCCTATGACTTTAGATTACCCTGGACAAAACTCTGAAACAGAAATCTTGGACCTTTGACATTCCATATCGACTGGAAGATGGAAGAAATCTCCCTTGGGGTCAAGAAGTGACCTCCCTGTTCAAATAGGCACCAAAGAAGCATCTTGCCGGTCTTCATTTTTTAGGCTCCCGACAGATCCCAAAGAATCTGCGACACAGGACATGAACTTCCAGACATCTCCAAGGCTAGCACGAGACCTGTAGCTATCTCGAGAGACGTGGGACCGGAACTCATGGACATCCTGCAATTTTGCAACTGCACCTGCTTTCTGAAGTTTCCCGAAGTTGTGCATTTCCCCAAGCACCTTTTGCACGGAAACTGAGATGCCTGCACTCCACGACTGTTACGTGAATCCCCTTTCTTCCCCGCAGCTCGAGTCTCCTCTGCGATCACTAGTCCGTTGGCTAGTGGGTCCCCACGAAGGATAATCCTTTCTTTCTTGGGCTTTCCTGGTTGCACCAGACGTGCCCTGACTCCCCTCCAAAGAATGAGTCCCTCAGACCTTGCTGGTCTGCACCAAATCCAATCTTGTCTTCTTGCGTGGGTTGCTGTGGCCAAGGCTTGTTGGGTCCAATCCGGATAACGACGCTGCAGCACTCGTCAACCAGCGTGGGACAGCTCAAATCCAGCTCCAGGTTGTTGTCAACACCTCTTGGTCCTCGTGGCTGAAGAGTCAAACTTCACCTACTTCACCTTAAAGCACCCAACATCGGTTCGCATCTTCCTGTCGCCATCCTCATGACAGGCTTGTCACCCAGACTCTGTCCCCTCTGCTTTCAGGTTCTTCTGATCTCCAATCCACTATTGGATCCACCCGGACACTTTTCCTCTGGTCGTCTGCAGCACTTCTTCACAGCTCTCCATTGGAATAGATGACAAAATCCGACACCAAAAGTCACCTATGCACCCGGCTTACCTCGGTGAGGTAACACGAGTACACCGGTGCTCCTGTGGGTCTTGACTCTCGAAGTGTCTAAATCTAAAAGGGTTCCATTGTAGTTCACTCCCAGATGTCCTTAATCTTTAAAATTGTAACTTGTATTTCCTCCATAGAAGTTGACTGTGAATGCGGCTGTGTTTAGACACTGCACTCGTCCCCCGTGGTTCTCCTGTGTCTCTACCTTGGGTGGTTCCTGGTTGCCCCAGCGGTTCTACAGGTCCCAGGCCTCACTTCTATCCCTCACATGATTCCTATACCACTATTTTAGTATATGGTTTGTGAGGCCCCCAGGGCATAAAATATACTGGGCTATTTACTGTGTGCTATTTAAAGTTCTTGTATTGTACTTTGACCTCTAGCCTCATAAAGAAACTAGAGGGGTTGTGTTTAGAATAAATACATATACATTTGATATATACCTTGAGTGGTGTACTTTCATTTGGTCATTCAAGTGATTCTAGACTGGTAAAACAAGCTGCTTTATTTATTTATTTATGTTATTATTTATTTATTTTTGCAAAGTTTTATATAGTGCTGGCTAGACCCGGAGGTATCAGAGCGCTTTACATGAGGATCAGGGAGTTACAGGGTACATAGTTATATCAGTTGGATCAGCGAGTTACCGGTTACATAGTTACAACAGTTTGAATCAAAGAAACAGAGGGAGGAGGATGGGGAGGGAATAAGACACGAACAGGGAGATGAGGAAGACAATATCAGATGTCAGGCTGGGTAGGTGACGGCCAAGGGACCAGACTTCTCTATAGCTGCATAGTTCAGCTCCACCGGGCATCGGCCAAGGTTGCTCAGGCTCCGCAGTAGGTATCTACATCAGTTGAATCAGTGAGTTACAGGATACATAGATACATCAGTTAC
The DNA here is from genome assembly GCF_964261635.1 of Lissotriton helveticus. Taxonomy (NCBI): domain Eukaryota; kingdom Metazoa; phylum Chordata; class Amphibia; order Caudata; family Salamandridae; genus Lissotriton; species Lissotriton helveticus. Next base: position 1,674,592,476 of record NC_136069.1, on the reverse strand, counting down.
AATCCAGACAATCCCAGAGGAGGGAGGAGGGGGAGGGAAGGGGACCGAACGGGCAGATGAGGGCAACAATGTCAGATGTCCGGCTGGGTAGGTGATGGCCGAGGGGGAGAACCTGGGCCAAACTCCTCTATAGCTGCAAAGGACAGCTCCACCGAGCATCAGCCAAGGTTGCTCAGGCTCCGCTGTAGGTAGCTACATCAGTTGAAACAGGGAGTTACAGGATACATAGTTACAACAGTTAGCATCAAGAGAATCAGAGAGGAATTTATTCAAGACTTAGCCTGAAGGCTGCTCTCCACAGCTACAACTAGGATAGCTTTCTATAAAGGTTGTCTTAAAACTACCATCAATAAGGGTCGTGTGGACTGGTGCAAGGTGCCCACTAGAATAGTAGACATCATATGCCAGGCCAACTTCTCACATTGGTGTGCAGCATTTGGGATTCGAGCTTGCATTGTTTTACCAGATAATCTTGAGAATATCATTTGAAAAATCACTAAAGGTACCATAGGTACATATAGATCAAGCTTAGAATACAGTAAGTTCTACTGAACTTAGAGTTGTGTGTCAAGGGCCTAGCACACCCTTTCTACACCTCGAGAGAGGTTTAGTAGGAAACCAAATAGTGTAGGTAGGTGCATACACCACACCTCACTAGAGTCATGTCTTCAAAGGAGGGACCCAGTGGATCTGCTTCAGATGCCAGTGAGGGACAGGTATCTAAGTATGACACATTTCCTTTCCAAGAGTTAAGGACTTTGTGTGCCAAGAGAACATTGAAGCCAGGACAGAGTCCCAATACCCAACACCTTATAGAGGTGTTAATGCTAGATGACTTTAAGAAAGCATCAGATCCTAACAAGGAAGGTAATGGGGTGGAAACATCAGAAGAAGAGAACCCTAGTGGGGTGACCCACCAGGACTCTGATGATGATGTAGACCAGGTAGATGTCAGTAACTTAAACCTGGGGAATCCAGACCTACCTGGAGATGAGGAAGACCAGAATGGGCCTCCCCTTGTCCTCCCAAGTAGGCCTGGTGGTGTGCCTAAAAGGGACAGATCACCTTCAGTGGAATCTAACCATTCTGGTACATCTGTAGGGTGTTCTGCCTCTTCTCATAGGAGGGGTACCTCACTTGAGAAGAGGGAGAAGGAAGCTAGGATGAGAGAAGCCGAGCTTAGGATAAGGAGACAAGAAGTAGCCTTAGAAAAGGAGACCCTAGCTCTTGAAAGAGAGAGACAAAAGATGGGGCTAGAGACCCATGGTGGCAGCAATATCCCTAGTGGTAGGGATAGGTCTTATGACCATAGAAACGTGAATGACATTGTCCTCCCCTATCAGTCAGTGGATGACATCAACAAATGGATTACTGCACTGGAGAGGGCCTGCAAAGTACAGAAGGTAACCCAGGGGCAGTGGGCAGCAATCTTGTGGCTCTCCTTTGCAGACAAAGGAAGAGATAAACTCCTCACTGTAAGAGAAGAGGATGCTGACAATTACAACGTCCTGAAGAGTGCTCTGATAGATGGGTTTGGCCTAACCACTGAACAGTACAGGTTGCAGTTCAGAGATACCCAAAAGGCACAGACTCAGGACTGGGTAGACTTTCTAGATTGTGCTACTAAGCTCTGGAGGGCTGGTTGCTGGGCAGTAAAGTGTGTGACTATACAGGATTGTATAGTATGATCATGAGAGAACAAATTCTTAATAACTGTCAGAAGCAGCTGTTGCATCAGCACTTGGTTGACTCTGATCTTACCTCTCCCCAAGAATTAGGAAAGAAGGCAGACAAATGGGTCAGAACCAGGGTGAAACAGAAGGTACAGAACCAAGGTGGTGACCAAAAGAAGCAAGACCAAAAGGGTGGGGAGCAAGGTAAAGACCAGAAGTCTTCACAAGGTCCCAAAAAAGCTTCTAATTGTGGGGGTCCCCAATCTAAAAAGAAAAAAGGCCAAAGAAAACCATGGTGCAAAGTTTGTAAGGTTAATAGTCACAGGACTAGTGATTGCACCAAAAAGGAGATGGCTCCAGCCACCACTGCCCCTAAGGCAACTGTTACAACTAGTACAGCTACAAGTGGTGGTTCCCAACAGAAGGATGTAGTAGGGTTAACCCTGGGATCTGGGAGGAACTCTAGCTTAGTCAGAGTACCAACTATAGCTGTTTTGGTATGTGATGGGGGCATGGATATGACCTCCTCTGTGAGTCCCAGTAATCTGGGCAAGTAAAGACAAACACCTTTAATTAATGGGAAAAAGGCTGAGGCCTACAGGGACACAGGTGCCAGTGTCACAATGGTGATACCAGACGTTGTGGACCCTGGACAAGTCCTACTTGGAGAGACTTACCAAGTGATTAATGCTAGCAATGGCAAGACCACTCATAGTCTGGCAGTCGTTAATTTCTCCTGGGGAGAGGTAACTGGCCTTAAGAAGGTTGTGATAAGTGCAGCCCTCTCTGTAGAATGTTTGCTTGGAAATAACCTAGAGATTTCAGCCTGGTCTGAAGTGGAATATAGGGCCCATGCAGAAATGTTAGGAATCTCAGCACATGTCCTTGCAGTGACTAGGTCACAGGTCAGAAAGTCTAACACTGAACAGGCACTGGATTCTTGAATAATGGACCAGTTGCCTACCACAAAAAGGAGCAGTAGGGTTAAGGCAGTGCCTTCCCCCCTGACACAGAGTAAGGATCAGCTTTCTGAGGAAGCTGATTGTGAGCCTGATGAAGGAACTGTCCCAGAGGAGCTTGAACCTGATCAGGTTGAGTTCTTAGGGACAGGGGGGCCTTCCAGAGCAGATCTGAGTGAGGCGCAGGTGACCTGCCCTTCTCTTGAACCCCTCAGACAGCAAGCTGCTGCTGAGGCTGCTGGGAATGCTAGTGCATGCATAAGGTGCTGATTCATGCTTTATGCCTGTCCACTGTGTGTTTTAAGCCTAATGCAAATGGTTTCTTTTCCCCTAGGGTGCAATGCTGGTGTTCTGCATACTATGCCTAACCTGAAGTTTCTATTCCAGGCAATGGCAACGTTGATTTATGCCGGAAGTTATGCATAATGTGTTTTCATGACTAATGCCTTTATGCTAATGTTTTTCCCTAATGCCTACATGGCTGGTTTTATGTTTAGGCCTACCTTGACAAACGCCTAAAGTGATTTATGCCAAGTGCATGTCTTCTCTCCAGTAGGTATGGCCAGTGAGACATTATTGCTTCTGGACTTTCGTGTATTCGTGGACTCAGGATAGTTCTGGCAGCGGCCCGACTGGCCCTGCCCTGTAAATAGTCCGCTTGTGTAAATGGTTACCTGGTGCCGGTTGGCACGGTGTTCATACCTGTGATGATATCCTAACCTGTTCTGCATCATACATTTGCTGTTTTTCACCTAACCTGGTGTGGAGTCTCTTTTTGTAGTGTGCCTTGTGTGTCGCCAATGTGTGCTGCGCGGATGCTTTACACATTTCCTCCGGAGTTTGGCCTGCCCGCTCTGCACCCCGCTACCCGTTTCTAACACTGTGCTTCAGTAGATACCGGTTCTCTAACAAAACAATGGCACTCCTATGTACCATTCAGAAACAAACATCCAAATACTCAAAGAGCTAATTAGCCCATACATGCAAATAATGCTGTCCACACTGTGTCACAATTATATCCACTATATGTGTTTCTGAGAAAATGTATCCATTTTCTTAGTGCATAAATGTAGATACATGAAGCACTTGATTCACTGAGCATAATAAAAAATGAGTAAGGTGTCCCCACTGAAACACAACTGCAAGGAAAAGAAAACAACATTTTTTGGCCATTAAAAGGCCAGTAGACTACTAAAGATGATTTCTTGTAGTTGTTCATTAAGTGAAACACATGTACTGGAGTATGGTGCATAGAAATCTATCTGCATTTTCCATACATTCATTCTATTATTCCTCTGTTGTCCTCCTAGAGTACATCTCACATACCTATCCGACCGTCGCACATTTCTGATTTCCATAACCTCTTGCAATTTATTTTCTATTTGCCTTTTCCATCCATAGCATGTTCAATTCATCTTACTATTCTACCTCCATCCATTACCCATATATGAACTGGAAACCTCCTTTTTCCATGGGCGCAATGGGGTGATTGTCCCCAGCTGAACAGTAGTACATCTTTCCATGGATTATCAATAGGCTTCCTGCAGAGGAAGTTGTGAATTTTGTTTTTTTAAATATTAGAAAAACAAAAAATCCCCATGATAGTAGTGGAAGTGGATCCCACTGAAGATGATCTTGTGTTCCCGGGTGGTGTAGAAGTTCCTTCCTACCGTGGGGTAGAGAGAGGATAAGAGACGGCATGGATTGGTGGTAGTGGAATTGTCCAAACTAGAGCCTCTGTGTCTCCTTACTTCGACGTGGCAGACTTGCCATGACATTTGTGGCCCTTCATAAGTCTCCAACACAAAGAAAGTGTCATAGGAAACCAGAGGTTATTTCCTTCCCTGCAATACTTCTTCAGTAATTAGGGATATCCAGGAAGGAAGATTAGTCATGGGAAGGGTGAAGCTGTAATTCAGTACACCTGGCTGTGGGTTACATCTAGGTGCAGCCCTGGAGAATCAGGGACACTAGAAACAATGATTTACATTTGCTAAATTTTAAGAGGTTATGCAATGTTGCCTTGAAACCTGAAGAATAATGGAGAGGTAATAGTAAGATTAACACAGATATAGCGCAACGACCCAGCACAATATATCACAGAAAGATAAAATACAAAATTACTTATTACTTACCCTAAGGGAATAGAAGAGATACTAGTTGTGTGGCACATTACATAACAAAAGGACCAAAGATGCCCATTTAGAACTCCTCTAAAAGAGAAAGAATGCCAGCATATGACAGGAAAACCAAGTAAACAAGCGGAGAAGAGGATCTAGCATAGATAACCATACAATGGCATCTTAACTCAGACCAGGACTCAGTGAACCAAAACAGAGATAAAAAGATTCCAGTAGCAGCTTTTGCACAGTGATAATATAAAGTGATAATATAATCAGGTCTAGCAGCCAGTAACCAAAGGCAGAGATGTAAGAGACGAGCAGCAGACATACCATACCAATGGGTCACAACATAGATAACCTCAGTCCCCATTCCCCTACGCCCAACAGCAGATAAGCCACAAAATCATACACAAGCCATCAATAACGTTACACACAGAGATCAAAAGAAATCATTACTAACTGCTACATGATGGCACATTATAATCAGAACTCATCATCGCTGAGTGTAAAAAGAGACCAGAGATGCCAGCTGTAGATGAGACAACAATACCCCATTCAGGACTTGAGACCAGCGGCCAAACAAAAATAGAGACTCCTGAAGAAGATTCTGCACAATGACATGATTAGGGATTACTGGTTTTGCTATCTCATCGGATCAGGTGTCAGGCCACATATAAATGAGTCGCTCTGAAAGGTTGCAGGGACAATTAAGTACCTTTGAGCCCTTCTCACCTTCCAACTCCATCCACTGTTGAAGATGTAATTCTTGGCTATATCCATGCGGTTCAATAGCACAGCCAGTTTGAGCTGGTAGGCCCGGTTCACCGTTTCCATGCTGTGTGATGCTGCAAATAAACAGGTGACCAACAGCTTGACATATAGGTGACATTGTGGTTTGAGTACCAACAGTTGCATGAAAAGTAACACATATCCACTAAGAACAGAGATCATCTAGGAAATGCCTGATCAACATGAAAAGCCTGACAAGCTTAGACAGGAGTTTTTAGTAAGACCTGGCCAGCATAAACAGTTGGACACAAATAAGGAGCACTGAAACGTTTTTTCTTTATCATGACCATAGTAATAGTGACCAAAATGTTTACTTACATTAAATAAGGCAAGATGGCGGCCACTGTAGAGGCTGAGTGAGTTGGTGTGCAGAGCTCCTACCTGTTGCTGACCTGCCCGGCGTCTTTCACTAGCTTCCTGCGTGTAGCGATGCGCCGGCGTCCCAGCGTCCAGTGTGGAGGTTGTTATCGAGCTGCGGTCATGCCATTTCACGTTTCCCTCTGCGACCTTGTAAACCTGACGGCAAGGTGAGCGGCGTCTGTCGGAGCGGGACCGGGATTAAGGTTTCGACAATCAGCTGTGCCTCTGCACTGTGAGGGAGGAGTGAAGATGTGCGGCCAGTATTCTGGAGTCTCACGCTATCGGCGTTCTGGGGAAAGAAGGAAAGAGACCGGTGTGGTTGTGGTGCTCGGGGAGTTTCAGAGGCTTCTGATGCTTTTGGTGCTGGACTGACGTTCTCTGATGTGGAGAGGACGAGCTGCGGAAGTGGAACAAACAGCGAGGTGAAGCGGAGCCAGCTCGTATCGGTGGGCTCTCTTGGAGGAGGACTGAAGGCTTTCGTTTAGTAAGAGCTACAGCCGTCTACAGCTCGTAGCCCCGGATTACAGGGGTATTTGAGCATTTGCGGGACTTTACTTGAGCAGGTATCAACTGTCTGTAATATTTAAACCTCGTTCTGTTAAAGGGGAAGGAAAAAGGATAATAACTATGGCGCCAAAAGGCAGGGGGGGTAGAGGGAAAGGAGCAACCAATACTAACGCTGCCGCTTCTTCTGCACGTAATGAGGACCTTCCATCTAACACAACTACTACGCCTGTGAGCAGTTCTAATGCTCGAGTGCGTAATGAGAATACAAAAGAGCGTACAGTACTTGATTTACTTAGAAAGAAAAACACTGTTGGTATACCGAGTGTTGCTAGTAGTCCAGCGCAGATACCTCTTCCAACTGAGCTAGTTAATGGACATGGTGTCGCTGATCCCTCAGGTGCAGTCTCTAAACAGCGGAATATATTGAACCCCCTACCTTCGCCTGAAATGTCTTTAGCGGAAGTTTCTCAAGAGTAAGAGCAAGAGCAAGATCTGGGAGGGGAGCTGGCGGCTCTATGTCAGGCAGTCGGTGAAGTTAGAGTCTCACCCCAGGCTAATAACATCCCCGTCCAGGTAAACTGCAGGATAATGATAATAATAATGACAATTATACTAAGAATAATTCGGGTAAGGAAAAGGATATCCTGCTCTCTGCCGTAAATGACGTGGAATCGGTAGGCTCAGGGGGCCAGTTCTTCTCCATGTCAGATGTCTCTGTAGTGTCAGAGGGAGAAGGAGAGGACGGGGGTGGAAAGGACAAAGAGCAACTTTCTTTTTCTGGTGATTGGGGAGACGAAGCGAATATAAGCTTAGAAGAAGCTGTTTGATCACCAAATTCCCCGATCACTACAGTTTGGAAAGTCCTGGAAATACAGAATCCCCCCCTTATTAGCAGCTCTAACACAATGGCAGGGGCTGCCGGAAGCTGATGAAATTCAAGGAGAGGCGCATGATTTTGGAGGAGAAGGAGAAGGAGAGATCACGCTAAAATCAATTTATAACCTGCAAACATCCATGTATAAAATTATTATGGCTCACAGAGAGGAAACCAAAGCGGAGGGGTTTCGGACACAGGGAGCTGTTCGCAAATTGCAGAATGTGGTTTGCCGATTAGCAAAAAACTGCACTGAAACTACCACGAGAGTTCAGGAAGGGGAAACCCGAGTTTCAACTATTGAGGATGAGCTCTCCAGCCAGAAAACTTCAATTAATCAGATGCAAAAAAATGATCAAGATATAGACTGGAAGCTCACTGACCTGGAAAATTGGGCACGTCGGAATAACTTGCGTATATTGGGGATCCCGGAAAATTCTGAGGGAAAAGATGTGTGCCGATTTGTTGTTGATCTCTTTGCCGCTGCTTTCACGGACCTTAAAGACTGGGACTGGGATAAAGAGATCATAGGGCTCACCGCTTTCCCTTTACTCAGAGACGTGGTGCAGGGGGGAAAGCAGTTCAACCCAGGGCAATTCTCATTTGTCTGCATAATTATCTCCTCCGAGAGATTTTGTATGAATTAGTCAGACCCGCAAAAACTAGGAAGGGATTGGGGCATGAATTCTTTGTCCGACCTGATTTCTGCCAGGCAACTGTGCAGCAGCGCTGGACACTTAGGCAGTTAATGTCACCTATCCAAGCAAAGGGAGGCCAGGTGTTTTTATTAAACCCAGCTAAATTAAAAATTGTCTATAAGGGGAAAACAACCTTTTTTGTATCTGAGATTAAAACTCAGCAATTTATAGACACAATGTAAGGCTATCTAGGAAAAGATTTATTTCCTCTTCCTCTTTTTTTGTCGGATGGGGTATTTCTGTTTAGAGTGTTAACTAGGTACGACCAGGTATGGCCAGCACAGACAGGGAGATTGCTTCACGCCACCCACCATCAATGAGGACTTTTGTCCTTACGCCTCTGTTGGGTGGGTTTTTTGAGGGGGGGTCAGGGGGTTGCATGGAAGGGGAGGGGGCGGGATGGAGGGGGGTCTTGGGGGCAAGGAAAAACAGTTAATGGTCAATTATTGGCAGCTAAAACTCAAACTGGGCTCATTTTTGTGCTTTTTCATCTTAATATATTCGATATTCTAAATAATATGTTGAAGGTCTGTGATAAGTTTCCAAATAGGATGAGTAAAATATCGATTTGCCCATGGAACGTGTGTGGGCTAAATGACAAAAAAAAGAGGTATAATAGGACAGATGTTGAAAACCATGGGTGTTGACTTTCTTTGTAATCAAGAAAGTCATTTAGCGTGGAAAAATAGAGGGTGGCTTAAGGATCTTGGGTTAGAAATTGTCAGCTGTTCGCGACAAAACTCTACTGTAAGAGGAGTGGCTATATTAAAAAGATTTGGGTTGGGACAGGTTAAAAATATCAAAGAGGACCCACAGGGTCGCTGGGCTATAGCTGCATTGAAATTAGGTGATGTTACTTTGACTATCTGCTCAGTTATGGGCCAAATGCTGAAGACCCCTCTGTCTTACATCAATTAAGCATTGAATTAGCCCTATGGCCGCCTCTGTTAATTATGTGTGGGGATATTAATTTACATTTAGATGAGACTTTTGATTTATCTAGTGGTAATCCCTACGTCGGCAGGAAGAAAAATGTATACAGAGCTGTTAAAGGATTGGTCCAGGAATTTGGGTTGATGGATATAGGACATGTCAGGGCTGGGGGGTTGCCTGGGTGCACATTTTTTTCCGCCCCACACCAGAAGCATTTTAGGCTCAATTACTTTTTTTCTGCTACAGCCCTTATTAACACCTCTGCAAACTTAACATATAGGGTTTTACCTAAGGTGATTTCTGATCACAACCCTATTGTTCTCAGTCTTGATTTAAATTTTTCACCAACCCCGAGACCATGGTCTTTCGACCGTAAACTCATACGACTCATCCTATGTTGAACATATGAGCAAATGGATTCCTGAATTTTTTGAGAATAATAAAGGGTCCGCTGCTATTGAAATAATATGGGATGCGTTTAAGTGCGGGGTTCGGGGTGAAACCTTGAGCTATTCGCTTAGAAAACAGAGGTAGATTAGAAAGAAGGGGGAAGTTGAGATGCACAAATTGAGAGACCTTGAGATACAACTCATGCGGGCTTGCAATGCAGGATTGGATACCGATAGCATCTTAAAAGATCTATTGGTGCACAAAGTCAGGATCCATCAGGGCTTTGCCACGAAATTCGCACAACAACTTACTGCATTTCGTGCGGAAGTTTATGAAGTGGGGGAAAACTCCGGGAAACATTTGGCTAAAAGGCTGCGGCAGAAGGCGGTGTTTGCCTCTATAGACAAAATAATGGATGACGCAGGGAAAACTGTCAATGATACTTCAGAGATATTAGAGGTGTTTCGTGGATTTTATTCTAGGCTTTACACAGAGGACGGTGGGTCGGATCTTGAAGACAGGATATCGAAATTTATGGAATTAACTGCCAATGGTACTCTGGCAGTAGAGGAAAAGGAACAACAAGACCTACCTATCTCTTGGGAAGAAATAGAGTCTTCCCTTCTATCTTTAGCGCAGGGGAAGGCAGTAGGGCCTGACGCTATTCCTCTTGAATTCTTTAGGGTTTTCCGATCCATTTAAAGCTTGAGTTAGTCTCTTTATTTACATCAGCACAGAAGGGTACTCCTCCTCCGTCATGGCAAGAATCAACAATCACGGTTTTTGTAAAAAAGGATAAACCTCCCCTTCTCCCATCTTCTTTCCGTCCAATTTCATTAATAAATGCAGATAGCAAAATTTTCTCTAAAATCTTGGCTTCCCGACTTTCTACTGTCATAACTCCACTGGTCTCTAGATTCCAACACGGTTTTATCCCCGCACGTGACACGACTGACCATATTCGGCGACTCATCACTTTTCTAGATTGGGCCCAGGCAACCCGATCGAATATTGGAATAATTTTGTTAGATGCTGAAAAAGCTTTTGATAGGGTTGCCTGGGCTTATTTGTGGGATATTCTGGACAGAAAAGGATTTGGTGAGGGTTTTATAACTGCACTTAAGACTATGTATGCCACCCCTAAAGCACGTATTCATATAAATTCACAGGTATCCTCTATTTTTCCAATTACAGGGGGTACCCAACAGGGGTGCCCCTGTTCTCCTTTACTTCTTGCACTTTATATTGACCCTTTACTTAATTATTTTAATTTGGAAGAGAAGATTAAACCAGTTTGCTTGGCCAATGTAAATTATCGGGCATTAGCATACGCTGATGACATTGTTGTTGTCACAACCGATGTCCAGAATGCGGTGCCAGCAATTAATGACTTGGCGTCAGAGTTTGGCACATTTTCAGGGTATAGACTAAATCTGTCGAAAACCCAGATTTTATGTGCAGGGCATAATATGCTGACTAACTTCCCGACTGTTTCTGAGGTCACGTACCTTGGGATTAAAATTTCGCTACCCGTATCTGGTATCCCTGATTTAAATATGAATCCAGTGCTAGTTAAGATCAATTCCACACTGGAACGGCTAGATCATTTACACTTATCCCTGCATGGTAGGGACAATGTTTTAAAAATGCTGATCTTACCTAAGGTTTTATACCTCTATCGCTCAATACCCATGGAATTTTCCCCTACTTGTATTAGAAATTTAGAAAGGGCAACATCTAGATTTCTATGGGGGTATAGACGACATCGAATGATTCTCAGCAAAGATTGTGGAGGATGGAATGTTCCGTATTTTTTGTTTTATTACTTTGCTGCAACTTTGCAATTTATTAGCCCGTTGATAATGGGGGAGCGAGCTCGAGTACCTGCCTGTAGCTCTCCCTCTATTTATGAGATGATTTTAGGAGAAGGAGCAAAATCTCATTTTCTTAAGATGACAGAGCCCAGTTATTATAAAAAGACGAAATTCAAGACGCTGAAATGTGAGGTGTGGCAAAAAATCCGGAAACATTTGAGATTAACTAAATTGAATGCATATACACCCTTTGAAGCACCTGGCTTATTACCATCCACAATTTTTTGTGATCTCTCGGCGATTAGGTGGAACTTAAAAGGTGTTTGTTATTTGGGTGACTTGCTTTGCGGAGGCCAGTTGGCCTCTTTCCAGGAATTACAGAGCAAGTACTCTTTAAGTAAAAACGATTTTTTTGAGTTTCTTCAAATCCGTAGTTTTTCAAAATTCATCTTCTGTCTCAGTTACTAATATGAATAAAGTCCCCCTTTTGGATCTTTTGCAAAAAAAAACATCAATAGGTACTCTTTATTTTTGTTTGATGCAGGATTTTGGGGATGACTTAGTTGAATGTCAAGGGTGGTGGGTAAGCAAATTGGGGATATCTGATATTAATGTTTCTGAGTCAGTTAAACTTGCCTCCGAATGTTTAATAACTGGGATGATGAAATCTCAACATTTTATGTGTTTACACGATCTCTATTATACTCCTAGCAAAGTTGTTAAATGAAGCACTACAACAGGGACAAAATGCAATCGCTGCGGCTTGTACGCAGCCGATGCTGTACATATGTTTTTTGGTTGCCCTAAACTTGAAGAGTTCTTTAAACAAATTGAGAATTTTTTGGTTGCCGTGGTAAAGTTTGATGTTAAAGTAACGGCAGAGATGGTATTAATTGGTTTAGATTCAGGTACCCTAAGACCTAAACCTCTAACCTGCTTTCTTTTTATGTGTATGGCAGTAGCTCGAGCATGTATTACTAGGGAATGGATTAACACGGACCTCCCTTCTTTTTTTAGTTGGAGGGAAAGATTATTATATATGTACAATATTGAATCTGCTATATATAGACTTAAGGGGGTCAAAAGAAGAGCTCTGGGTGTAAACATTTGGGAGTGTATAACTGAATGGATCTAGACATTGTTTGATGCTGTTTATGTTAGAAATGATATGCCTCTGTTTTTCCATTTATTTCTTTATTTTTTTGCTGAATTCGTGATTGACAATTGCTGTATTTCCTTGCATAAAACAATTAAATAAAAATAAAAATATATGGCAGACAACGAGACACAATCTGAGGCAAAATTGCCCTGTTGGTTGTGTGAGGCACAAGCCATCTCCATGGCTACTTTTGTAATCATCTGTGCAACCCCTGTGCACAACCTCATTGCAAAACATGTGGTTGCCCTTTTGAACTGCACTTAGTCCTATTATAACACGGAATATAACAATCACTAAACAGCCATGCCTCTTTCAGATGGTTTCATGGTTCTGTTACATTTCTTGATCAAGTGAAAAGTATTAGGTAAAGGAAAGTAAAAAACATTCTCCTTCACGTCCTTCCAGAATGCCTCCATCCCTATCCGCAGTCCAGCTACAATCCCTATGAAGCACTCCAGATGAAGCAGGGTTTACAGTATTTTGACTGTACTTGAGTCTCTGCTGCCTTAAAAAGATAGCCTGGTACAGTAAGGAACAGGCATCCTGATCAGGGAAGAGATCAGGGGGTGTCAGCATGTCTATGAGAGTATCTTGGCAAACGTACGCATCCCACTCTGAAGTACCCCCACACAAGAAATAATGTCAACAAAGGGGATCGAATCCAGAAGCACAGTGTCAGCTTTGGTACGGGTGATGGAAATGGGCTGCCCTTTACCACTCTTTATGCAAGAAACAACGGTTCCAGTGGAGTATTAGAATACTATTCATTGGTAACTAAAATGCATGATAGCAAATCTAAAAGAGGGTTAATAGGAATGTCAAAGAGAGAGCGAACGTAACACCAAGGCTGTTTGAAAGAATTAATTTGTATTGTTACAAAGAAATGGCAAAAGATTATACATAATCATATACGTAATGTACAGAAATAAACTTCTGGCAGTGCGAAGTGTCCCAAGTGTACTATAAGAACCAAAAAAAAATAACAGTTAAGTGACATTTAGTGAAAGTATAAACAACGTTTCAAAGGAATTTTCATCAAAGGAAGTGACCGTTTTTTTAAATGAGGTCATACAGAATAATGAAGCAACTCTATACAATCTTGAGTGCGATCTTGATGGTTCGCTTCCATTAATCGTCAACGGCGTTTTGACCAGACTAGAATATGTGGTCTCGTCAGGATCTACGATCTGTGGGACATCGAGGGAAATGAAAGAATGTGGACTATCAGAGCAGGCACATCTTTTTGTGCAGGCAGGCTATTGGGAAGGCTAAAAAGGGTCATTACATGAGTATATAGTGCTATTACACATGTGAAGTGAAGTGTGTCAAACTGTGGGTGAAAAGAGACCAAAATTACTCACAGTGAACCCAGCCGAGTTCTGTAGTAAATGTCAAGGCGAAAACAGAGGGAAAACAAAAGGATGAGGTGAGTAGTAGTTAACAATGTCGCAAGGAGGGATCATGAGGTTACCAATTTAATTACTTACCACTGTACATGGTGAAATGGCAACTGTATAGAGGATTCGCGGTCTTAGCGAAGAGATGACAGTTTCGGTATGGAGCCCGTGGTGGGGCGATAAGTGCCTGGAATGATGCCTGAAAACGAGAGTGGGGAAATGTAACCTCAACCTTCAGGCAGTGGCGGGTGGGGGGGGTTGGTATAGTGGGCCACGGAGCATGGCAGGTCTTACCTAAGGCACGGGCAAGCAATCGCTTTAAGCAGTCTGGCAGGATCCAACTGTTTGGGCGCTGAATAACGCTCCGGTCTGCGTACACGATGAGGTACCGTATAACCCTCAGTGCGTGCGCAGGCTAAAACATGGAGACTGCAAACTCGATATAGTAGTGAGACGAGAGGAAAGCCGAGTACACCGCTGCGGTGACAAGAATGGATGCCGCAGATGCTTGTGTGTCATGGCCAGCAGGAGTTCCAGGGTGAAAATAGCATGAGAGGGAGACTAGGGCGGGCATGATATTATGAATAGCGGTGTATAAAGGGGTGAAAGTGTACAATCTGGAATAGCAAGGTCATACATGTTGGGAAAGCAGATTATAATATAAAAATAAAATACAAAATAATAAATGCATAGAAATCATGGGTATCATGGATTAAGTTGGTATAAAGTTATATACACAGAACAATGGTATGGGCGGAGGAGCCAAGGTTACAAGGGAGCGGCTGGATGTACTCATACGCTGTCCTTTGGAGGCTCACACTCTGGCGAGTCGAGCGTTACTCACAATCGAAGACTAGCCATGAGGTAATTGTGTCAACAGATAACAATAAAAAGTCACACGGATTGACATCTATGTGTGGTGCGTGTCAATGGAAGTTGATCGCATGTGGCTATGATTGAGTGCGCCCTTGTTGTTAAAATCCAAATCTGGAGGAAGTGAAGGGTTCATGGAGGCCATGTCCATGGGTGGACTGAAGTCAAGGTCAGAAGTGCAGTGAAGCAGGGTAACTACAGTCCTGTATGGGGCATGCGAAGTGCGGACAGAATCATGGACCCAGGGAGGGTCACAGTGTAACAAGGGAAGGCTGTCAGTTAAGGGTGGCAACAAACCCAGGCCATTCTTCAGCGGAATTCAATCTTTTGTTGATCGAGTCAATTCTGTCAATCGAATGACACTCTCGACGTTGAAGTATTTGTGTGAGGTCCCCTCCCCTCTCTGGGATTTTGGCAATGTCAATGATCAGCCACTTGATGTCATTAGCGGTGTGATTGTTGGCAATAAAATGAGAAACCAGGGGTCTGTTAACACCCGACCCCTTATGCGTCTGCGATGTTGCCCTATCCTTGCTTTTATGGGTTGTTGTGTCTGTCCGATATATGGTAGACCACATGGACACCAGATACAGTACACGACGTTGCGCGTGTTGCAATTTGAGAATAAATCTAGGGTCTGATCGCAGTTACCATGTTGGAAAGTGGGCATGTTCTCTGTGTAAGGACAATTAACGCAGTTCCCACATTTATAATGCCCCTTGATCGGTGGGAGACCCCAGGTGTTAAGTATTCATCTGGAACCGTTTAGATTTGAGTAAAAAGGTTTATTGAAGATTATGCATAAAGGCCAACACCGAAGCATCAGAACAGCTGCTGCAACAATCCGGTTACTGCTTCAACTGATTACCGATGACATATGGAATTCCCATGTGTCATCTAAAGAACTTCCATATGTCATCGGGCAGCTCGTGACATAGCTCGTGACATTAAAGTAAAATATAAACACAACACATCTCCCTCCTTTTACAATAATACAAGATAAAATAAAGAGAGAGAAAAAAACAATTTCCAAAAATAAACAATACAAATGAACACCTTCTTTACCTTATACATACTAATAAAAGAGCAGAATCTTATACTTAATACAATATACATTCTTATGCTAAACTCCTAAAGAAATGAAGAGCAGAATCTTATACTTAATACAATATAAATTATTATGCTAAACTCCTAAAGAAATGAAGACACCACCCCCTCTGACAAGAAAAATATAAATAAAAACATCAAACTTTTGTTACATAATCCTTTAAATAAGCAGGAGGCTTAACAACTCTACCAAACTGCTCATAGGAATATCATCAGAACCCAAATCCTGATCATGTAATTGTTCGTTAACAGAATCCAACAATTCCATACTACCAGAATTAGAAGAGAACTGATCTTCCACAATACCCTCTGCATTGGAGGAAATTTGATCTTGTACAATACTCTCTGAATTGGAGGAATTTCCATTGTGCATCAATTCCTGATCCAGCCAATGAAAATTCCTAGAGCTTTGAAAATCCTGAACATTATCATTATCAACAAAAATGTTCTTACACTTAACAATTCTTCCCATATTCCACACTTTACCATCAGACAATCTTGCTGAATTTTTTATAAATGTCTATAACCTTTAAAGGTTTTGAAAATTTACTTTGCTCCTTCTTTACCCTGAAAGGCAATTTAACCTTCACTTAATCACCAACCAGCAAAACAACTTCCTTAGCATTATGCTTGGAGTCATAATGCCTTTTATACTTGTTCTTATGTGACAAAATATTATCTTTCACATGTGCTGGTGACCACTCCAACAATCTTGAATGTTTCATCCAACACTGGTTATCCTTAGTAAATGGTACTCGCCCCTTCATAATAGTAAAAGGACTAAACCCTGTGACAGTAGGAGTGATGCGATACATTCACACCATTTTTTTAATTCCAATAATCCAATCTTGTCCTCTCAAATTAGCTAACTGAATGGAGTCCTTGATGAAGCTGCTGCAACAATCCGGTTACTGCTTCAACTGATTCCCGATGACATATGGAATTCCCATGTGTCATCTAAAGAACTTCCATATGTCATCGGGCAGCTCGTGACATAGCTCGTGACATTAAAGTAAAATATAAACACAACACCAGGTTGATTCCAAGGTGCCTCTTTTCTTTACTGTAGTCTCTGTAGATGATCTCACCAGATGGTCCTTGTTGTTTTTTGCCCTTTTGTACGCAAACAGGGGTACTTCCATGGATGGGTACCACTCAGCATCTTCACAGCAAGTGTTACCATGACAATGACACTGCTCAGATTCTATAGTAATGTTTAGCAACTAGTTTACATCAACACAACCAGTATATAATGACCTCAGGTGCAGCTATCTGTCTCTCCTAACAACCTTCACTCCTCAGCCACAAACTGACCAACATTCTAACTAATGGTGGAAGAGCAAGAACAGAAGAAACCAATGGTGAGTAGAGCAGGGTGGGAACAAGGAAGATGGAAATGATGGCCTGTGCTTCGGACCTCTCAGGTGGTTGGTTATAACAATTCCTCTTATATATATTGGTATTTCCTTTTTTTTTGTTAATAATGTTTGACTGAGAGCAAATTTACCAAATAGGCTAGCTTCATACCTCATATGCATTTGATTCCCCCATCGAAACTTGAGGTAAATTGTTAGGGTGAGCCAAAGTTTACTTTTAGGGGAAATCACATTTTGTGAGACAAATACACATTTTTCCATGTTCATTTTTTGTAGACCGAAGTTCCTTCTAAATAGATCCTTTTGTAAATTCATAAAATTACTTCTGGTTTGCAAGCTGTTCTATACTTCTTTACAAAGTTCAAAACACAGATATTCCTGATCGCAAACTAAACACTGCAAATCTTTAGACAGTGTTTGACAGGGCAAGATGGTCAGAGCTTTGCCAGGCAGGCTAAGGCTAAAACTTCCCCTAATCTGCAAAAAGGAGCAAGGGTCACCAGCCTGGATCCAGAAGCAGTAAGTCAGGGCTGTTGGCAATAATGGAGTCAAAAACATTTCATGAATCTTTGGTACAAATCAAACATGGTTCACTAAATTGGCATCAGTGGTTCACAAAGCACAATAGTAAGGCTAGCTCTTTAGGTTCATGAACTAGAAAACTCAATTCACAAATCAGAAGTTGATGACAGGATTCATGATCAGCTGTAGATGACAACAAGGTTCACAAAATGTGCAAACAATAACTTTAAAAACATAGTTTCCAGTTTTATGGAACATTATGGCTGAGACATGTTAAAAAAACGATTTTGCTTAATTATGGTTAGAAGCACTGCTGATCACGAACAACACCCATGGTGAAAATTAAATTGAAGGAAGCACAAATCACCCTAACTATCAGCGTTGTGTTTTCTCTTTCTATGCTTCGTACTAAGGGGCATATTCTCAAGCATCTATCGCCAAGTTATCTGCACTTCATCGCAGCCAAAGTCGCGATAAATACATCGCCACATTCACAAGCTGGTGCTAACAGCCCATATGACCAGTTTATCTGCGATAGGAGCCGCAAAAAACATTGCCACAGATGACCCCGGCAACTAACGCTAATAATATGCAGAGTAGGAGTTCCCGTGCAAAAAGCCACAACAACACCACTCAGCAACATTCTCAACGACCAGCCAGATCGGCGATAAGATCACAAAAAAGGGGATAAAATGCTTTAACAACAGGAAATTACCTCCTGCCCTGACCTGGTGTAGAGTCGGACTACAACCTGCACCAGAAAAGGGAGCTCAGCCCAGAGCCACACCTGAAGAACAACAGATGCCATGGAGCTACTAATCATGCAGCTCTGAGTCCCAACAGGGCCACAACACCCACCACAACCACCCCAAGGCCCGTCACCCCACACGGACCCCCCCCAGCCCCCCTCCCCGGACCACCATAGAGGCATCGCAGACAAAGACAGCGGACCTTCAGAAAATGCACCAGCCTCACAGACTTAACACCAGAGACTCAAAAGGACAACCATCCTCTGCATCCTGAACTTCATTGCCCACAGGCTGACAGTACCAACACAGCAGACAACCAATATCCCACCTCAGACAAAACTACTGGCTGTGCTGCTCCTGTTGGCCTCTGGTACCTTCCAACCAATAACCGCCAGAGTCAGAGGAGTCTCACAGCTGCCCTATCCAAGATCCTCACACCTGTCCTGGATGCCATCATCAGCTTGGTAACCCAGTACCTATACTTCTCCCACACTGTAGAAACAGCTGGAGACCAAGCAAGGCTTCTATGCCATAGCTAGTTTCCCGCACGTGTTTGGGGCAATCGACTGCACACATGTCCTACTTGTGCCCCCTGCCGACACTGCACACCATTACCGCAATAGAAAGCACACGCATTCCATCAATGAGCAGGCAAAAGTGGACCACCGGAGACTCTTCACCAATGTCGTTGCCAACTACCCATGCAGTGTGCATGATTCATACATCTTCCGACAGTCCATCATCAACTGGGGCTTCCAGAATAGCACCTACAGAAATGCAGTGCTCGTTGGTAAGTACCAAAAGAACACACCACACACCTCAAATCCACAATCATGCAACTCACAACTCTGGAAATGCACACGTTATAAACTCACATACAACATGCCAAACAACATGCCCACCCACCATACACGACAGCACAAATTACTGCGGTAAACTGGGCTAGCCATATACATGAGCCATCAACGGCATGGCACCTCAGCCACACAATAGCAGAATGTGGGGAGAGGTGGGAACCAGGCATGTGCGAAGGAGGCAAGTTACCCATGAATGACAATGTACGCAATGCCAAGTGTGGCGTGGATGTGCTGGACAGACTGCAGTATGCAGACCACAGACATATCCATGTCAACATATACTGCTGGTGGTGGTAGTGTTGTGGACAGTGGACGCAACCATGTCACCCTAGCCAGTGGGGAAGATCTCGGTATTGTAGCTTGTTATGTTCCCCATGTAAGCATTTGCAAGAGGGTTGGCCTGAGGAATAAAAATCACACAGCCCTGGGTGTGGTTCTCTTCCGGAATGGCCAAAGTATCTGCCAGGGTGGGCCTCTCACTCCGCCACGAGGCCGATACTGTGAGCGGCGGTGCCTGCGATCCTCTGAGTCTCCCGCAGCCTGGACCGCATGTCTCCAAGAGGGCCCACCATGTGCCAGTGCAAGCTCCAAGCCCAAGGTCCGTGACCTTGGCAGCCTCCTCAGACCACCACGGCCTCCGCGAGCAAGGCCCGCAGTACTCCTTTCTTGTTGACGTACTCCACCGGTCAAGTAGGGAACACATTTGGAACTGAGTCTTGATTACACATGGGCAGAGTACATTTATTATGGCTGAGTTTATATCACTATACTCCCTTTGATGTTGTGCCACCAACTATGTGCATAGCATTGTGACCACACGTGTCTGTGGGCCCTTGCTGACGTCTGCCTTTGGCCTACACTGAGGTCCAGTAGGCTTCACACCAATCCAATGCAGTCCATGGTAAACAGACATAATATCGACTACAAAATATCGAATGGACATAATATCGAGTCCAAAATATAGGCAGGACAAAATATCGAATGGACAGAATATAGACATCAAAAATATCGTTTTGAAGGTAAGTAATGTAATATTGAATGTTAAAAATATAGAAAGTCAAAATATCGAAGTATATAATATAGGTTATTAAAATTATCGAATTGTTAATAATATCGAATTTTTTATAGTGTTTGTTATGTTATTATATGTGTGAAAAGTGTGTATTTATGTTATAATTAATTTTAATTAATGAATTTTGTTTATTTTTTTGCGTAATTTAATTCTGTAGCGGGTTGTGGGTTTATAGGGGAATAGGGTGGGAAGTAATTTAATTATAATTAATTAAATATGTAAATGTATATATTGGTATTAATTTTTAATTAATTGTTAATTAATGTATATTCGGTAATTAATTAAATTTTAATTGGCAATTAATTTTAATTAATTGATTAATTGGTAATTATGTTAATTTTGCTAATTTAATTTCTGTATCGGGTTGTGGGTTTATAGGGGAATTGGGTGGGAAGTAATTTATGTATAATTAATTAAATATGTAAAAATATTTATTGGTATTTTTTTAGAAATAATTGTTAATTAATTTTTAAAGGGTAATTAATTAAATTTTAATTGCCAATTAATTTTATTTGATTGATTAATTGCTAATTATGTTAATTTTACTAATTTATTTTCGGTAGCGGGTTATGAGTTTATAGGGGAATAGGGTGTGAAGTAATTTATTCATGATTCATTAAATAATTCAATTTTTTTAATTGTATTTAATTTGAATTATTTGTTAATTAATTTTTAATAGTTAATTCATTAATTGTTAATTTGTAATTTATTGGAATAGGTAACTAATAGTAAAAATTAATTGTAATTTGTAATTTTAATTGATTAATTATTATATTATATTAAATTGGTAATTACTTTTAATTAATTTTTTATAGATATTAATTTATATATATTTTTAATAATATAAGAAGTATTTACTTTCCCTACTGTTGCACTCTCTGGAGTGGGAATAGTAATTTTTACCCCTACGCTATCCAACGCTTTCCCTACTGTTGCACTCTTTGGAGTGGGAATAGTAATTTTAACGCCACGCTATCCAACGCTTTCGCTACTGTTGCACTCTTTGGAGTGGGAATTGTAATTTTTATCTCTACGCTATCCAACGCTTTCCCTACTGTTGCACCCACTGGAGTGGGAATAGTAATTTTTACCCCTACGCTATCCAACGCTTTCCCTACTGTTGCACTATTTGGAGTGGGAATAGTAATTTTTACACTTCCGCTATCCTACGGTAATAATATTGGATATAGTTTAATTATATTATGTTAATATATATATATATATGTTTTAACAAATATGATTGTAACATTTTTTTTCATAACTTTCATTAAATATTTAATTATTATAAGGTAATTTAAGTATTTTAAAGTATATTTTAGTAATTAATTTTTAATATTAATTTAATTTAACATTGTTTTTAATAAAGTTGATATTTTTATAAACTATATTTTTTGTAAACGATATTTTTTACTCGATATTTTTGTACTTACCTGTTTGTAGATACAAAGTCGATATTCTGTCTGTGGATATTCTGTCTGTCGATATTTTGTTGCCGATATTTTTGATAGTCGATATTATGTCCCTCGATATTATGTCAGTGATCCGCAGTCCATACCAGGCAGGACACAGTATTGTTGCAGGCTGCACTCCCGCTCAGCTCTGGTGCCTCCACCTTCATCAACCAGAAATCTTCTCCACATGTCATTTCAACGCCGTGTGGTGGAGATCCAGGAGGTGCTCGCTGCAGGTCTCATAATTGGAACAGAGTCTTGATCTCATCATGGCAGAGTTCATATCATTGTACAGGCCTCATCGCAGACTGCATTCCCATCCAGCTCTGGTGCCACTGACTCTGTGTCACAGGAGTCATAGGCACTCTCTGGTTGAACTTTGGTTGAGCTTTGGTGGCATCTGAGTCTATGGCCTGGGGGTTGTCTTCATCATTATGTAGCTGATACTGACATGGTGGGAAAAAGGATACAACTCCTCCATATTGCCTGTTTCTGCTTGATTCTGCCCTCTACATAATGCCCGGATGAACACCTTCCACTGTCCCCCGTAACAATCCACGATATTCTCCTTGGACATCAACGAGGACCCGCTCACCCCCCCGGCTGTGTATCGCAAGTCACAGTCTTGTGGCGGTGTGCCTGTGCCAGCCGCAGTGCATCCGGGGCCACTAACTCTATGCAGCTCAAGTCATGGACCCTTGCTGTTTGATCTTTGAACTTCTGATTGTCTGATCACTGTTTTAGTTGTTGCCAGCACCAACCAACCCCTGAGGGGTGACTTACACAACCCAAACCCATCCAGCACAGTCGTCACTGGACATGTGACCCTGGCAATAAAAGGTGCCGGGAGCACATGCCCGTAGCCAGTTCCACAAATCATCTCAGTTTGTCCGTGAGGTCATTATGTGTGCATGAGGGTCCCGGCCCATACTACATTACATTGTGCTGTGTTCATCGGGCGCAACCCTGTCACCTCAGGCAGTGGGGTAGACCCGGGACATGTAGCTGTGTTGGACCCCCATTTGAGTGTAAGCAGAGTGGACTGACGTACAGCAGTACAGCTTAGGGGTGTGGAATTCAACACGTGGCTATGGGCGTGGTTAAGTTTAGGCCTTACAAAGGAAGTAAATAATGCATGTGTCTCTGGTGTAGTGTCGGCGCCACCCATCATGCAATATACAATGTTGCTATGTAGAATGTCCCTGGAGGGTGGGCTCGGCCGAGGTGCAAATGAGGGAGCGCAAGCCCGCTCGGGATCAGGGATCAGAGATGCCAACTGTTGTGTGTGTCGATATTACCGCAACATAAGCCAAAGGTCTACCCTCAACCGCGTGGTGAGTTCAGCCAGGCATGAACTCTACATCTGTCCTACATCCCTGTCCTTACCATAGGCCTACACACATGTGGCTGCCCACCTTCTGCGCACAACATCACTGTGTCGTTGTCAGGCTTGTGGACTTGCGCAGACAGGCCTAACAATGGTGTGCCGTGGTGGTGCATTTGATCCAACTGCGCTGCACACACTAGTGAATAGGTTCGGGGTGAGAGCAGCAGTTAGGCTCCGTAATATACATTGATGTGGCTCATTTGCAACAAGCAGTACATGTCAGACAGGAATCACAAAGTCAAACATATCACACACCAATGAACCAGTGAGCCTGCCAACACATCATGCAGAACTAATTATTGACTCATGTCTCTCTGCACTGTCACAGGTGATCAAGGATACACACTCTGCGCTTGGATGATGACACCTCTCTAAGCCCCGAAAACCCAGGCCCAGAGGCAGTACAATGCAGCCCAAAAACGCACCAGGGGCATTGTGGAACGTAAATTTGGAGTTTTGAAGTCACTTTCAGGTGCCTGGACGTCACAGGTGGAAGGCTCCTGTGCAGCCCAGACATCGTGTGCAAGATGATCGTTGCATGTTGTGTGTTGCACAACATATGTGCACGCAGCAATGCCCCATGGATACAAGTGCCAGATGCACCGGTCGATGATGATGAAGATGAGGCATGTGAACCACACCCCACTGCAGCAGCAGCAGGAATAGCTCATAGAAACACCATCATTGACAATTTCTTCACATGAGCATGTCACATTGTGACAGTCCTTAGCAATCATGAGACGGTACAAAATGACCACAGGCACAGCATGTGCAAATAAATGCATTCCAAAAAACATTCCCTGTGTGCATGTCACTCATCTGTACAAGCACATCACTCAGACAAGTGTGAGTGTGAAATGTAGTGCTAACAATTTTATGATGTGTTCATGGATGGTG
The DNA here is from genome assembly GCF_964261635.1 of Lissotriton helveticus. Taxonomy (NCBI): domain Eukaryota; kingdom Metazoa; phylum Chordata; class Amphibia; order Caudata; family Salamandridae; genus Lissotriton; species Lissotriton helveticus. The sequence goes on along the minus strand of NC_136069.1, from coordinate 1,674,568,509 downwards.
GGTGCGTCACCTCTGTGCAGAGAGGCTGTTTAGAGTGTCATGTATCCGAACTGCCAGTTTTGTGTGTCACAGTTAGTAGGGAATACCACTCTGCAGCATTTCACATATGTCCCAAATCATTCCATTTTGGCTGTCATTTGTGACCTACAGGTGACAACAGGGCTCCTTTTGAGTCGATATTTACCACCATGATGCAGGGATGCCCCCTGTGATTCAAGTCCCACAACATGGGCAACATGTACCTAAGTGGGAGTCACTGCCCCTACATTCGTCCGCGCTTTCATAATTAATTGATCATGGACATGACACGTCTATGTGCAGGAGAGGGTTGCTTGTCCTTCTGTAATGTGAAGGGGAGATGTGGTTTCACAGTGTGTTCCATGCATGTTTCCACATTGGCGCAGTTTACATGCAGACTGCATGTCAATGTACATTGATACTGTGAGGAGATGCCTATTTGATGCGGGACAATGGTAATTTTTTCTACGTCACAAATGTGGGGTTGTGCTTGTACATTGTCATCTGACAGTTTTTTTACTCTGCTTTTATGGTGCATTTTCCCAAATGACGCGTGGGAATTGCAGGTCTATTGCTGGTTATCGCTGATTTTTGCATGGCAATTGGCCTCATCACTACTATTTTTGCGTTCGTGGTTCACGTTTTTTCGGCGTCACGTTCATTTTAACACGTCATTTGACACTTTATCGTGGGACTACCGCATGGTCCCTTCATGTTGAGAATACCACGTTAACACGGAGTTATGTTCCCGCGATACGCTGCGATGTGAAGAGTTGTGTTCAGCTAATTCTGCGATGGTTTTCAAACGTTCTTGAGAATATGCCCCTCAGTATTGTTATTATACCTGTCACATGCCATGTGCTATATGGTATATCTTGTGGCTCATTGGACTAATGCACCCACTCCAGAAACCTGTGTTTGACTTCATGGCTGTAGGGTCAAATCCTGGTGAGTTCACTTAGGGGGCCATTAGGATGGCGGGCGGGCTCTGCCCGCCTGCCACCCTATCGGGAAACGGGACCGCCCGCCTCGAGGGCGGGGGTCCCGAAATGTGCATTAGGATGCGCCCGCCACACAGGCGGGCGCATCCTGTATTTTTGCCATTGTGGCGGGCGGAGCAGTAATCTCCGCCCGCCGCCTTGTGAAACGTGCACGTTGTGCATTTCAAAGTGCAACATGACAGGCACCGCGCGGTGCCTGCCATGTTGCACTTTGAAATGCGGGGGTACCATAGGTACCCCCCATGTGCACCCCCCACCCACACGGAGTCCCTGGGGGCCCGCAATGGGCCCCTGCAGGGGGACTCCGCATGCCTTTCCGTGGCGGCATTGCCGCCACGGAAAGGCGTGCCAGAATGCGCATTCTAATATGGCTGGCGGTGTCTAACAGACACCACCACCATATTAAACATATTCCGCCCCGGCCGCAAGGCCACCGGGGCGGAAAACAGGCGGGCGGTGATTATCACCGCTGCGGTCCCCCCCGCCATCCTAATATGGCGGGGGGGAATTTGGCAATGGATGTCGGGCGGATTGCCTCCGCCAGGCCGGCGGTGGCTACCGCCAGCCTGGCGGAGGCAATCCGCCCGACATCATAATGGACCCCGTAGTCTTTTCTCCTCATGAGGTCAATAAAAGGAGTACCCCTGGGTTGGGTAATATTATACACTTGTTATTCAGCAACAAGAAACCCCAAGGTGTGAACTTGTGCTTTACCAATGTCTGTTGTTATGTTTGATGTTCTAGTAGATGTCTAGTGTAGAGGTGAAGCCTTTACTAACCTTTCAGGAGGGCCATAGCAACATCCAGGTCCTGTGCACTGCCTTTGTCCTTCCTGAAGATGGTGAGCAGGTTGCTCATGCGCATAATGTCCTGGATCTGGAAAATAAGACAAACATCTTGGAATAATCCTTAATGTGCATTCCCTCAAAGACTGAGAGGATCAGCCATCAATAACAGAAGGGTTTTAAAGGAGTCATTGATAATCAAGAGATATCCCATTCACACCATATATTATGACAATGTTCCTGCCTCGATGACTCACGCATGGGGGTGGTGGCACAGAGAAACAAACCTCAACATCTTGCTGGAATAGTAAGGTGGCCACATGAAATTTACATGCTGAGCATGGTGTCAACATAATTCTGTAAGGAGTGAGTGCTATATCATTGCATGACAGACATTGTAAACACATATTTCCAGGCAGCGAGCACCATGGAGGTACACAATGAACATGTCCAGGGAGTGCCGCAGACCTGGAGCTCATTACCGTGAGGTTTTTCACCCTGGAAAGTGCCCTTCAGTGATATGGCAGTATGACTGAATTGAAAGGCCCTAGAGACATAGCAGTTGGAGACTGTTTGCTCTGACACTCGCCAGGGGCCACAAATTCACTTTTTGCAGTCAGGTTTTAATTTTGTTATCTTTTCCAGGAGAGGAAATGGATCTCAGTTAGGAAGTTGCCTTGGTTTTTGCGGATAAAACAGGCTGCTGTTTTCTCTAGGGAATGTTAAGGTTGATTGTATTATTGAATATCGAGGACATGAATCTCGTTGAACAACAATATTGTGAAATAAACATTGAAAGGGTAAATGCATGCAGAGGAAGCAAAGTTTACATGTATATATTACCTACTGGCGGTCGCCAGTAGGTATATATAGTTAGGATTTTTTCTCTATGGGTTTTTTGAAAATTCTATGTCTAATAACTTTGGCGTTTGTGGACGGAATTGGCTGAAATTTTCAGGAAAATGGCACATTTTGTTTCTGAGCAGCCCTTGAAAATTTGGGGGGGGTTCGTCCAGTGGGGGCCGAGAAAAAAGGGGGGTCCCAAAACGTGTTTTTAACATTGAGTTTTCCATAGGGCGGTTGGCCTCACTTTTAGCCCGAACGGCTGAATGGATTTGCACGAAACTTGGCAAAATTGTAGGGACTGGTAGCCCGATGTGCCTTTTGTAGGTCTCAATATATGTGCTCCAGTGGATTTTGAGAAATTAACGTTTAAAAAAAGATATATATCTGTAAGCGCGGACCAGGCAGCGCACTGGTTCGCGGACTTTTCGTGCAACGGAGCTTTGTGAAGCGAAGCTGATTGGTTCTCCGGCGTCTGTCAACATTCCAAACAGTCCGTAGCGGCCGCCATCTTGTCTCTCGGTAGGATCGAGAGACAAGAGGAGGTCAAAACAAAGGGGGAAATAACTATAAGGGGGCATAGTAGATCCTCGCTGACCCCCTAGGTTTGATGTGGAGGTTTTAAAAGGGCCCCGCGGGGCAAAAAAAAATAATAATAATAATAATCGAACAGCTGAATGGATTTGCACGAAACTTGGCAAAATTGTAGGGACTGGTAGCCCGATGTGCCTTTGCTAGGTCTCAATATATGTGCTTCAGTGGATTTTGGGAAATTAACGTTCAAAAAAAGATATATATCTGTAACAGCGCACCGCTTCGCGTACTTTTCGCGTTACGGAGCTTTGCGAAGCGAAGCTGATTGGCTCTCCGGTGTCTGTAAACATTCCAAACAGTACGTAGCGGCCGCCATCTTGTCTCTCGGTAGGATCGAGAGACAAGAGGAGGCCAAAGCGAAGGGGCAAATGACCATAAGGGGGCATAGTAGATCCTCGCTGACCCCCTAGGTTTGATGTGGAGGTTTTAAAAGGGCCCCGCGGGGCAAAAAAAAAAAATAATAATAATAATCGAACGGCTGAATGGATTTGCACGAAACTTGGTAAAATATTAGGGACTGGTAGCCCGATGTGCCTTTGCTATGTCTCAATATATGTGCTTCAGTGCATTTTGAGAAATTAACGTTCAAAAACAAGATATATATCTGTAACAGCGCTCCGCTTCGCGGAGATAAAATTATATCTGTATTACCTAGGTGTTGCTAACACCAGTTAGCGACGGCTAGTAGGAGATAGCGACCATCTTGGGTCCCACTTTGCATGTGAGTGATATTTATCACTAATGACATGCAAAGTGGGCATGCCAAGATGTTAGCGACTGGAAACAGTCGCTAACATCGCTATCTCCTATTATCAACTTTTGGAAATATTCGAGATAAGCGCGAATATCTCCAAAAAGTAACAGCTGCCCTGAGCAGTTCTTAGCCATGTTATCCAATGGGAGGTGGATAACATGGCTAAGAGCATTAGCTCGGTAATGCATGAATATCGCGGAGTTTTCAGCGATATTAATGCATTGCGCTCGTTTTTTATCGTATTTGCGATAAACCTTGATAATAGCAAGGTTTATCTGCGATAATTTCTGACGGTAAAAAAATCTTTGCAATGCATCGTTAGGGATAAATATCGCTTAACTTTGGTAATATGCCCCAACGTCTGTTAACGTTCGATTCGAAGGAAATCAGGAATTGTTGAAAAACATTGTGTGCGCCATCTTGTCTTTTTTCAAATGCCACACTTTTGTCGTGCACGGCAGCCATTTTAGATGCCTTGACCAGACCCACTCTGTGCACGCTGTCGATCCTTAGCATGGCTCCCCACCCTCGCAAGCATCTCACCCAGGCAGTGGTCACCCCCGCTCTCTGTCTTATGCATGGGTAATAAACCTCCCCCCATCTGCGCTGCTCTTCCCTGAGAATCACACCCTGTGCCCGCCCGACACCTCCCTTTCGCCCTATTCACTACCGCACCCTCTGACACTCCTTTTCCTCTGTGTCCGATTGTCCAGGCCGGTCCTAGGCTATCAGCTAGCCCTGCAGATGTAGTTTATGGCCACAGCTGTAAAGAATCACCCCTCTTCAAAGGAGTTATAGTAGATCAAGGCCCACACTCGATGAGATCCGTCACAGCAGAAGCGTTGCTATTATCTGAAAACCATCCTGTATTGTGATTGGGGAGGGGACCGAGCGTGAAGCGGAAGATTCCAGGGATGACTCTTTGTACATCAAAGTTTTTACAATTATGTGTCACATTAAAAATATATAGCACTCCGACAAAGTAGTAAGATTATAAAACTTTAATAATTTATAAATATATACAAGAAAACAAAAATAGTAATAACATATAAACATTTTTAGAGAAAAACAACGAAGTAGCGGTCGGCTGTGCGAATAGTCCCAACGCAGCACAACGTCCAGATTTGCGGCGTGGGGCGTCGCGGGGGGTGGGTCATCAGTAGCAAACTGTTGTGCGAATAGTTCCAAGGCAGCAGAACGCGCCGAAATCTAGATGACACGAAAGTGATGTCTAGTAAGTTGCCACCCAGCAAATAACGGCGTGGGGCGTCGCGGGGGGTGGGTCATCAGTAGCAAACTGTTGTGCGAATAGTTCCAAGGCAGCAGAACGATGGCACCAAGGTGATGTCCAGTAAGTTGCCGCACTGGTTTTGGTATCCTACAATGCTGCTCCGAATAACGGCGTGGAGCGCCCCGGGGGAGGCGGCGTGAACGGGCCTCTCCAGGTGGAGTCTCATCTGTTTTAGTGGGGCGCCCCTTTACCGTTTCAGTTGCCATTCCGTCCGCTTTTGGTCCACTGTGTCAAAATCCGCCATTCAGCTGAGTTGCGCCCACTCTTGCGGTGCAGCGATAGGCGGCTGCCACAGGACTCTCAAAATGGCGGCAGGCTCTTTCCTTTTTGGGCGTGGTCCACTGAAATGGCCCTGGGACACCTTGGAAATCGGACGCTTGTCTGCTAGGTCTTGGACCCCATTCTCGAAAGCGTCCCCTCCGCCTTGAGAATTCATCAAAAGTTTTGGGGGCCCCGACTCCTGCAGGCTTCTGGTGGGGAGCGGCTGCCATGATTGCTCGCGGAATGACCACGACGGAGCTACGAGATGGTGGTGCTCTCATGGTGACGCCAGTTTAGTCTGAAACATCCAGAAACAAGGTGGGGCTTTCATCGTTTGGGGGAAAAAAAAAGTTTTCATCCAATGAAAAGTGTTGTTTTTAGGTCATATGATCAAGCCTTCCATCATTAGGAAACCAAAAGTAAAATGAACCAATGAAAAGTTTTATAAACAAGTCACATGACCTGTTATGCGGCATAGGGTATAAAATGCGGAGAAAATACGTTGGCACGTGAGGCGGCGTCAGTAGCGGACCGATGTGCGAATAGGCCGAAGGCAATACAACGCGCCAAGATCCGGATGGCACCGAGGTGGTGTCATAGTTGAGAGTTCTGAGCAGCGGTTGTAACACTGTCTGAAGCTTATTTGCAGCTGCTGCAGCTTCACTACGCGCCAAGATCCGGATGGCACCGAGGTGGTGTGTAGCAAGTTGCCGCACTGGTGTGGCCATCCTACAATGCTGAAAGTCGGCGTGGGGCGCCCCGTTGGCCTGTGAGTTTGCGTCAGTAGCGGACCGATGTGCGAATAGGCCGAAGGCAGCACAACGCGCCAAGATCCGGATGGCACCGAGGTGGTGTCTAGTAAGTTGTCGCACTTCTGTGGCCATCCTACAATGTTGAAAGTCGGCGTGGGGCGCCCCGTTGGCCTGTGAGATGGTGTCAGTAGCGGACTGATGTGTGAATGGGGCCAAAGGCAGCGCAACATTATTTTCTACTATATTTCCGGAGTAGAAGACACCACAAGGCGCTGAGATGCCAAGATCCGGATGGCACCGAGGTGGTGTGTAGCAAGTTGCCGCACTGGTGTGGCCATCCTACAATGCTGATAGTCGGCGTGGGGCGCCCCGTTGGCCTGTGAGATGGCGTCAGTAGCGGACCGATGTGCGAATAGGCCGAAGGCAGCACAACAATATTTTCTGACTGACACCACAAGGCGCTGAGATGCCAAGATCCGGATGGCACCGAGGTGATGTCTAAGTTGCGGACTGATGTGCGAATGGGGCCAAAGGCAGCGTAACAATATTTTTTGTATGGAAGATACCACTAGGCGTTGAGATGCCAAGATTCGGATGGCACTGAGGTGATGTCTAGCAAGTTGGTGTGGTCATCCTACAATGCTGAAACTCGGCGTGGGTCGCCCCATTAGCCTGTGAGATGGCGTCAGTAGCGGACCGATGTGCGAATAGGCCGAAGGCAGCACAACGCGCCAAGATCCGGATGTCACCGTGGTGGTTTCATAGTTGAGAGGCACTTCATCTGCAGTGGGGCGCCGAGATCCGGATGGCACCGAGGTGATGTCTAGCAAGTTGCTGTACTGGTGTGGTTATTCTACAATGCTGAAAGTCGGCGTGGGGCACCCCATTAGCCTGTGAGATGGCGTCAGTAGCGGACTGATGTGTGAATGGGGCCAAAGGCAGCGCAACAATATTTTCTGACGAGAAGACACCAAAAGGTGCTGACATTCCAAGATCCGGATGGCACCGAGGTGGTGTCTAAGTTGCGGACTGATGTGCGAATGGGGCCAAAGGCAGCGTAACAATATTTTTTGTATGGAAGATACCACTAGGCGTTGAGATGCCAAGATTCGGATGGCACTGAGGTGATGTCTAGCAAGTTGCTGTACTGGTGTGGTCATCCTACAATGCTGAAACTCGGCGTGGGTCGCCCCATTAGCCTGTGAGATGGCGTCAGTAGCGGACCGATGTGCGAATAGGCCGAAGGCAGCACAACGCGCCAAGATCCGGATGTCACCGTGGTGGTTTCATAGTTGAGAGGCACTTCATCTGCAGTGGGGCGCCGAGATCCGGATGGCACCGAGGTGATGTCTAGCAAGTTGCTGTACTTGTGTGGTCATACTACAATGCTGAAACTCGGCGTGGGTCGCCCCATTAGCCTGTGAGATGGCTGTTCTTTGGATTTGGGCCTGGTCCACCAAAATGGCCCTGGGACACCTTAGAACTCGGACGCTCGATTTTTTTTTCCTTTCCTGTACATGCAAAAAAAGGTAAATGCCCGGTACGTTACACGCTTCATCTGCCACGATGAACTCTCCAGAGGAACCGAAAAAAAATATAGTTGTGGTAACTATACCATGCATCGTCATATGGAGAGGTGGCACCAATTAATTATAGTGCTGCATAAAAGAGAGATTTGGAGGAGAACCCCTGACCTGCTAGTACATTCATCAAAGAAGTGGCACTGAGAGCTTCAGAGGCAAGGGAAACGGTCCCAAATATTTAGAAGAACTTTGGAAAGATTAAAATGACATGTTTAGATTGTGGCAAATTAATTTCATGTGGACAGATGAGTGTTACTCTAATAAATACAGCATATGAAGATCATCATAGTCGATGGTTGGTAGAGACATTTTGACTATATCCTGGACCTGCCCGTCCTCGCCCAAAATGGCGCCAGAATAAATGGGACTCGTAACTCCTTGTTGTGTACTGGTTGCAGAACCTTGAAATCACGAGATACGTATGCAGTTTTGAAGCACATGGCGGGCGGGGACGAGAATTGATTGAATATTTCGACATCCCTATTGATATTAAGTTCTGATGTGTTATTGATTACTGTACTGTTGAAAGTTCGAATTAACGTCACCCATGGTACTTGCCCGCAAATGTATATCTAGATAATTTTATTGTAACTGGCCCTGTCGTATTTTAATTATAAAATGTACGTCCACCGATTCCGTAACTGTTAGACACCTTAGTTCTTGCAACCTAATGGCCCGCCCGTTACGTTCCTCTACAGTGTAAATGTCTATTCATCATATACGATTACAGTTTGCTCTGTGGCAGGCCCACGTGGTTATAGGCTCGTATTTGTATAATGAAATTTTCTCAATAAAGGTTTTTAAAAGAAAACATGGTAGTAGTATATACATTGGTAAAGTTTTTAATAATAGTGACTGTTTTAGAATCATTAAAAGGCAAGTGAAATAAAGCAGACCAATTACATGAAGGGTAAAAGGTATAATACGAAGGAACGCAGTAAAGATAAATGGTCAAGGGCTGTTGTGTTTTCTATTCCTGCAACATAAAGTGATCGATAAGAATCTCATATTCAGGCGTATCGGCGACTAAGACAGCAGGTCGACCCTCTTTTGCTCAACGGCTCCGTCATGGGACGAAGAAACGCTCTTTTTCTCGAAAAAAGAATATATTTTACTTGCAGGACAGTTGTAAAATTTCCGGGAAAGTACATTAGCCTGGAACATTATAACATATATTTAAGAAAAAATAATGTTCGGAAGTATTGAAAAGCGTAATTTTTAGGTCATATGACCAAGCCTTTCATCATTACAATAAGAAAAGTAAAATGAACCAATGAAAAGTTTTATTAACAAGTCACATGACTTGTTATGCTTACGTTACGCGCTGCGCGCCCCAGATGACTTCCGGATGCGCTAACGCGGCGCGTCATATGACGCATTACGCGACAACGCAGGTACAGAATATAGTCAAAATGTCTCCACCAACCAGCGGTCGGAACACAACCCCTTTCAGCAGGCTAAATAGTTCTGTTAAATGACAACAGAAGGGACAGGCAACAAGAACCATCAGTCAAAGAGGGGAGAGCTAGTTCTTCTCTACCGGGTTACATTGGGGCGCTACCGGAACTGATCGAATTGGTAGTCTACAGTGTTTCTGGATGTTTCAGACTAAAGCTGGGGTTAGCATGAGAGCAGCACCATTTCGTAGCTCCGTCGTGGTCATTCCGCAACCAATCATGGCAGCCGTTCTTTATCGTTATTTTGGGCGGGGTGGGTGGCGGAGCCGAGTTGTTTTGCAGCCATCATTGTGTGGAGTTCAGTTCATCTCACTAGTTTTGTATTTGTCATGAGGGGTTGTTCCTAATGTTTCTATTTTAGCGAGGTCAAAAAGAGATCCCATTAGTGGCCTACTGATTTTGCTCGATTCCTTTTCTTTTTTTTTTACACGATTTTTCGTTATCTGCAAAGACTGAACAGAGTATTGCGACTCTGTGTTTGTTTGTAAATAGAGAATGAACCAAAGAGAACTAATTCTAAAACAGTAAATACTTGGATAACAATCAATCAAATGGAGAGAGAAGCAGGCACGACGGATTACAATGGGGGCAAAGACCTGCGTTAACTACCTTTCACTATCTGCAAAGAGAGAGTACTCCTAATAGAAATGAGGGGGGGGGGGCACCATTCAAAGCAGATCAGTGTGCATAAACACGAAAATGTTTTCACTTACCACGTACTTGACATTCGACAGCTTATGATATTTGCTATTAAAAAACCATTGAAATTCACTGAAAAAACCATAGGTTATAGACCATATATAGTTAGGAATTAGCATTTACAAAACCTTGAAAATTCACTGAAAAAACCATAGGTTATAGACCATATATAGTTAGGAATTAGCATTTAAAAAACCTTATTTTACTCACACAAAACCATTGAAATTCCATATATAGTTAGTTGCACTAACTATATATCGCGCACCTGCAATCCACTGCTGATCATGTCACATATTACATCATTCATGACATGGTCAGTGACATCACTGATGACATCACTGATGACATCTCAAATGACATCACTGATGACATCACTGATGACAACATCCAGTGACTGTTTGTTTCTGTAAAGTTAAAATATATCTTACATATTGAAGAATGAGTGGATGTATAAGTGTCTGGATGAAGGATTTAGTAGGTGCGTGACTGACTGTATGAGTGAGTGATTAAATGTGTCTCACTGAATGCATGGGTTAGTGACTAAACTGTCTTAATTTGTGCATCATTATGTCTGTTGTTCTGTAAACTGCTGCATGTGTTGATCATTAGCTATACGAGAGGCTATATGTGTTATTAATTGCTTGCCCAAGTATTTCTATGGGAGATTGAGTTTGTGTGGGGGTGGCTGGAAGGTGTGTGACTCTATGCATAGATGTGTGAACAGTTTATTCACTAGGTGTATGAGTTCAAGAGTGCATGTGGAAACAGCTACATGGGCAGTTGACTGTGTGCATGAGTGTATTGATGAGTGAATGGATATCTCAATGCTACATGTCATAGTAAGTACATATGTAAAACACAGTACATGTGAGAGTTGGCATATATAAATAACTGTGCATGAGAGCCACCGAATGAGTGAGTGGTTGTATCGATCATTGTGAACTTGTATCAGGGATTGTATAAGAGAGTAAATATGTGTTAGTATATGTTTCAATAAGTAAGGTGTGTTTAACTGTATAGTTGAAGAAATGGAGATGAGATTGTTTCTTTGCATGACTGACTGGGTGTGTGAGTAACTCCATGGATGAGTGGAAGTGTGTGAGTGTCTGTATACACTGAGTGTATCTAAGGTTATATTAGAGTCTGAAGAGGTTTATCGTATTAGCACAAGAATGATGTCAAATGAGATGTCATCAGTGATGTCATCAGTGATGTCATTTGAGATGTCAGTGATGTCATCAGTGATGTCACTGACCATGTCATGAATGATGTAATATGTGACATGATCAGCAGTGGATTGCAGGTGCGCGATATATAGTTAGTGCAACTAACTATATATGGAATTTCAATGGTTTTGTGTGAGTAAAATAAGGTTTTTTAAATGCTAATTCCTAACTATATATGGTCTATAACCTATGGTTTTTTCAGTGAATATATATATATATTACTTACTGGCGGTCGCCAGTAGGTAGATATAGTTAGGAGCTAGTTTACATAGGAAATCCGCAACATTCTATTGGGAATAACATTGGCGCCGGTGGACGAATCTTCGCGAAATTCTCAAAGAAGATGGCCTGCTCCACTCCTTCCCAGAAAGTTTTGGGGGGATTCGTCAAGTGGGGGCTGAGAAAAAAGGGGGGTCCCAAAATGTGTTTTCCCCATGTTAATTTCCATAGGACGTCTACAGCCCGAACCGCAGAACGGAATTACGCCAAACTTTGCAAAATTGTAGGGACTGGTACGCAGATGTGCCTTTGCTATAATTGGTGAACATTGCTCCAGTGTTTTTTTTTAATTATCTTCAAAAACACATATATATCTATAGCCGCGCTCCGAGCACTCACCGGTAAGCGACCGGGGAGCGCACACGCCGCGCTACGGGAGTGCGCGAGCGGAAAGCTGATTGGCAGTCCCCATGTTATTTTCCATAGGACCTTTAGACACAGCTACAGCCTGAACGGCTGAACGGTATTACAAGAAAATTGGCAAAATGGTAGAGTCTGATTCGCAGATCACGCTTGTGCTCAAATGGTGTAAATCCCTCCAGTAGTTTCTGAGAAAATCATAAGAAAAAAATATATATATCTATAAGCGTGCACCGTGCGTGCACCCGTTAGTGCACCGTGCGCGAATCGGGTGTGCGCGAGCGGAATTCTGATTTGCTGTTATACGTCTGTCAACATTTCAATTGGTTGAAATCAGGAAGTGTTGGCCGCCATTTTGTGCCTGAGACAGAAGAGAGTGGAAAACAAAAGTGGAAAACGTGAAAATGGTGCAGGGTAGAGACTCCCTGACCCATTAGATCTTCTCAGGGGGACCCTAAAGGACCCCTGAAGGCCCCCAAACATTTTTGGGGTTTTTTAAAAATCGCGAGGTGCGCGCACGTTGCACACACCCTCGAGGCAGAAGAGAGTCAAAATCAAAAGTAGATAACATGAAAAGGGGGCAGGGTAGAGACTCCCTGACCCCCTAGGTCTTCTCAGGGGGTCCCTGAAGGACCCCGAATGCCTAAAAAAACGTGTTTAAAATAAATAAATCGCGAGGTTCCCGCACGTTGCAAGCACCCCGAGGCAAAAGTGAGTGAAAAACAAAAGTGGAGAACATGAAAAGGGGGCAGGGTAGAGACTCCCTGGCCCCCTAGGTTTTCTCAGGGGGTCCCTGAAGGACCCTGAAGGTAAAAAAAACATTTTAAAAAAAAATTGCGAGATGCGTGCACGTTGCACGCGCCCTCGAGGCACAAATTTGCGAGGTGCGCGCACGTCAGACACCCCCCCTCCAAAAATACAGTTAAATAACAAGTTTGAGTATTTAGATGTTGGTTGGCTCTAAAAAGAGCTGTTGTGTTCATTGAGTGTTTTTTGTACCTACAAGTAAGTACCGATTCTAAAATTCAAGAGGAAGACTCTGTTTCCCTCATCTGTGAAATGTACACCGTCTCCTCTATAAATGCCTTGCATGTTGTAACGCAAGTTGTTTTGGTATATAGAAACATACCATAGTCTCTGAGGAAAGCAGAAACAGACTTATTCACATGTTTCCTTGCTTTCTCAATCTGTGGGCAATATTGGTTGGACCAGTTCCATTTTTGCCTTTGGCATATATTAGAATGTACAAAGGCAGTTTGTGAAAAAAGTGACATCAATTGCCCAAAGGTGTCCTTTAAAAGCATTTCCAGACCTACCCCAGTCAAAGTGCCTAGGTCATTGCCACCACAGTGCACAATTATGAGGTCAGGGTGTGGGAGATGCAAAAAGGATTTTACCAATGGCATGAATTGGTGACATCTCAATCCTCTCTGGCCAACCCACATAATATCCATAAATCAAAGTTGAGAATGCATCTATTTGCTGCATACCTTTCACTCCAGTAAATATAGCTGTGTCCTACAATCCACACTCTAAGCATCTTGAAAGGAGATCTGGTTGTACTTAGATGGGCTCTGGAAATTAAATGGCAGTTTGAAAAGTAGGAGTTTAGAAAAAAATGTGGATGAGATTCATTGCACTTGAAAAAGAATAAATGATTGGTGGTTTCTGTAAATTCAACATTGAAAACTGGGGTGCATGCTACTGTTTTTTTAAGGAGAAATGCTAATGGTTGAGAGAAAGTGATTGAAAGGAACATTGCACAGGATTAGCTGCTGTTTTGAAAAGTCAAACACCCTTGCTAGTTAGTTTTGCAGATGAACTTTTCAGCTGTGTGTTCAGTGAGGTGTCTATGGAGTGTTACCATGGTAACAGGCAGAGAGAGCAGTGGGGGAAGGTTGCATTTTGTGAGATATTGAAAGTGTTTCAATGTACAACCAATTAAAATGTTAGTTTTGTTTTGAATTTCTGTGGGAATATATTTGATTGGTTATCTTCAAGATTAGAGTGTAAAATGAGAGGGAAGCTATGCCATTTTGTGCTTGCTGTCACTGGTGCACTGTTCGGAGATTCTGCTTAAGAAAATCTGCTGTGTGATTGACACTGTTCTAAAACTACAAAAGCATTTTTAAAGGTGAGTTGTTCCTTTGTAGGGGGTCTATGTTGTGCAGTTTAAGTTAAATTGAAAAATGTATTCTAATGTGGAAGCAGGAGTTTATGTGAACAGAGCCTAATTTTGAATTTGGCTGCTTTGGGAAAAAATATTGTGAAAGGAGTATTTGGTATATTGATGTGTTTGAGGAGATATTGTTTTGCAGTACAGTGCTGTTGTTAAAAATGATGTAAGAGCCTCTTTCACTGTAGTAATCATTTTGTTGAATTGCAACCCATACTGTCATGTGTCTAAGATCACAGTGTAAGTCAGCCTTCATTGCAGAAACATGTGGCAGAACAATTTGCTTTGCTTATGTGTTTTAAAATATAGCAAAAGATGTAGTCATGGAGTAAGTCATTCCTTATGACAGTTAGTACTATAAATTTGAAAGCTGCATGAGTGTCAGGCCTCTGAATTCCCAAATAGTCTCCATGCTGTGTGATAAAGATCCTGGGTGTGCTGTAGAAATTGCATGCCAACTTTTTCAGTAGCATGTACAAATTATTTCAGTGAATTCTCGTTTGTACATTCTTAGTCCCACCTTGAGCCCCTGCATTGCCTGTACACAACTGCACTATCCAAAAAGCAGTGTATGCTCAGACGTGAGTCCCTTGCTCACTTTGCCACTGGATTCAAGCAAGCCTGGCTGAAGACGGCTAAAATGCCAGAAACCGGTCCTAGGAAGCTTGTTTCCGGTCCAGGGAAGGCATGGCTTGGCAGTTCAGGCTGGACTGTTCCCATGAGGCACAGGGTCAGACTGATTTGCATATGGCCATGTCTGAACTGGGGTGGCAGAGTGGGCTAAAGAACGGTGATGGATTAAACCCAGAGCTGTTGACTGGGTGTGAGTGTTTGATTGGTTCGGATACTCCGTCCATCACCACCCCCTTTTGTACCGATAAATTTGAAAGCAGCATGAGTGTCAGGCCTCTGAATTCCCAAATAGTATCCATGCTGTGTGATAAAGATCCTGGTTGTGCTGTAGACATTGCATACCAACTTTTTCAGTAGCATGTACAAATTATTTCAGTGAATTCTCATTTCTACATTCCTAGACCCACCTTGAGCCCCTGCATTGCCTGTACACCACTGCACTGTCCAAAAATGTGAAACAGCATTCCTAGCTAGACTGTTTTTTCACTGTAGTAATCATTTTGCTGAATTGCAAGGCATACTGTCATGTGCCTAAGATCACAGTGTGAGTCAGCCTTCATTGCAGAAACATGTGGCAGAACAATTTGCTTTGTTGATGAGTTTTAAAATATGGCAAAAGATGTAGTCATGGAGTAAGTCATTCCTTATGACAGTGCTATAAATTTGAAAGTAGCATGAGTGTCAGGCTTCTGAATTCCCAAATAGTCTCAATGCTGTGTGGTAAAGATCCTGGGTGTGCTGTAGAAATTGCATACCAACTTTTTCAGTAGCATGTACAAATTATTTCAGTGAATTCTCATTTCTACATTCTTAGTCCTACTTGAGCCCTTGCATTGCCTGTACTCCACTGCACTGACCAGAAATGTGAAACAGCACTCCTAGCTAGACTGTTTTTTCACTGTAGTAATCATTTTGCTGAATTGCCAGGCATACTGTCATGTGTCTAAGATCACAGTGTGAGTCAGCCTTCATTGCAGAAACATGTGGCAGAACAATTTGCTTGGTTGATGTGTTCTAAAATATGGCAAAAGATGTAGTCATGGAGTAAGTCATTCCTTATGACAGTTACTGCTATAAATTTGAAAGCAGCATGAGTGTCAGGCCTCTGAATTCCTAAATAGTCTCCATTCTGTGTGATAAAGATCCTGGGTGTGCTGTAGAAATTGCATACCAACTGTTTCAGTAGCATGTACAAATTATTTCAGTGAATTCTCATTTGTACATTCTTAGTCCCACCTTGAGCCCCTGCATTGCCTGTACACCACTGCACTGTCCAAAAAGCAGGGTATGCTCAGACGTGAGTCCCTTGCTCACTTTGCCACTGTATTCAAGCAAGCCTGGCTGAAGACGGCTGAAATGCCAGAAAACGGTCCTAGGAAGCTTGTTTCCAGTCCAGGGAAGGAATGGCTTGGCAGTTCGGGCTGGACTGCTCCCATGAGGCACAGGGTCAGACTGATTTGCATATGGCCATGTCTGAACTGGGGTGGCAGAGTGGGCTAAAGAACGGTGATGGATTAAACCCAGATCTGTTGACTGGGTGTGAGTGTTTGATTGGTTCGGATGCTCCGTCCATCACCACCCCCTTTTGTACCGATAAATTTGAAAGCAGCATGGCTGTCAGGCCTCTGAACTCCCAAATAGTCTCCATGCTGTGTGATAAAGATCCTGGGTGTGCTGTAGAAATTGCATACCAACTTTTTTCAGTAGCATGTACACATTATTTCAGTGAATTCTCATTTGTACATTCTTAGTCCCACCTTGAGCCCCTGCATTGCCTGTACACCACTGCACTGTCCAAAAATGTGAAACATCACTCCTAGCTAGACTGTTTTTTCACTGTAGTAATCATTTTGCTGAATTGCAAGCCATACTGTCATGTGTCTAAGATCACAGTGTGAGTCAGCCTTCATTGCAGAAACATGTGGCAGAACAATTTGCTTTGTTGATGTGTTTTAAAATATGGCAAAAGATGTAGTCATGGAGTAAGTCTTTCCTTATGACAGTTAGTGCTATAAATTGGAAAGCAGCATGAGTGTCAGGCCTCTAAATTCCCAAATAGTCTCCATGCTGTGTGAAAAAGATCCTGGGTGTGCTGTAGAAATTGCATACCAACTTTTTCAGTAGCATGTACAAATTATTTCAGTGAATTCAAACCCTACTGCACTGTCCTAAACCCTGAAACAGCACTACCTGCATGATCTCCTACACTGCCCGAACTCTGCTGCTGTGCCTTAAAATTACTTATGGAGTGAACCAGACTTAACAACATATAGTGCTTCTGTTTGTTATGTAGTATGCTAGTAGTGGTCTACAAATGTAAATAAAATATATATATATATTTTTTTTTTTTGCAACACGCGTCAGACTTTTAAATCATTACCATACTGACATTATTCTTTTGGAGACAAATAGAAATATAATCATAAATACAAAGAATAATAAAAATAATAATAACAATTTAGCATACTTTTCAGCTTGTGTCTTCAGCTGTATATACCCTCGCGACCACCTCCCCTTGCTGATTTATCGACCCGTTTTTCCAGTTTACAAGTGGGTGCCAGATCCTCTTACCCAAAGATATACCCCTTTTACCTTTTGTATCATAAATTGCTTTTTCTAGGTTGTAGGTTGACAATAGCCGAGCAATCCACATTTGAAAAGTTGGTGGGGCCCTATCAAGCCATAATGTTGCAATACATATACGATAAACTGCGGATACCATAAACATAAACTCAGTAGGAATATCCTCTGCCCCTATCACGACCCCCGGCAATAGTAATTCATCAGTAAGCTTAATTTTGAGACCGAACGATCCATCCATACATTTCTCAATATCTTTTTTTAAGGAATAAAGTTGTGGGCATTTTGAAAATACATGAATTATGTCTGCCTCGGTCGCGTCACACCTGGGACATGTGATTCCTGAGATACCCCCCCATTGCGCAATCTTTGCTGGGGTGTAGTAGAGCGAGTACAAAGTCTTATAGTGCTGCGACTGTAAGGTCGCAGAACATAAGACTGTACGTCCCAAGTCTAAAGATAACTGGAAACCCTCTGGTTGTAGATCAATTTTTTCCATCCACTTCCTGGCATATTTGTCTCTATCATCACTTTTGTATCTACCCAATTCTGCATATAGGTACCGGATTGTACAGTGTGTGCTATTCTCTATATAGTCCATTATACGGCACAAGCCAAAACCCAGAGTCCCACCTTGTTTATTTGAGAGGTAACTTCTAATCTGAAGATATTTAAAAAAGCTATTGTTTCCTATCTTAAAAATACTTTGGATCTCGTGGAACTGCAGAATACCGCCCTGTTGATCGAATAGGTTTCCAATTTTCTTGATCCCCTTATTATCCCAGTCCTTCATCACTGAATCCCTGAATATATCTCCAGGTAGGGATCTGTTAGTATACAACCGTGTGTAGCTATTGTGTCTTCCCACGCCTATTTTCTTTGAGATCACCTTCCAGACATTATAGGCGGCTTTTAGAGTTTTAAAACTTGTGTGCTTGAAATAGCCGAAATCAATTGTATTCAGAAATCCGTTTACAGCCCCATTGCCTAACACCGCAGCATAAACATTGGAGAACCCTTGTAAATTAACTCCCTGTTCTGTACCACCACTACCAATTAATCCCTGAAAGTACTGCATAGCTACAGCCCAGTAATAAAACCTAAAATCAGGTGCCCCCCAACCCCCTCTTTCCCTTGGAAGTGTAAGGTGTCTATATGCTCTTCTGGTCTTACCATGTGCCCAAATAAATGTATTTACTATAGCTTCTATCTTGTTAAACCATATATGATCAAAATATAACGGTATAGCTCTAAACAAATATAAAAACTTTGGAAATGTAATCATTTGTATTACATTTATTCGCCCCATCAACGTCAAATGTAGTTTGTGTATCCTTTCTGTGTTCTCTTTCACTTTGTTTAATAGAGGTCTGATGTTGAGGTCTACCAGGCTGTCGAGATCTGCAGTGACTTTTATTCCTAGGTATGTTGCTTCCTTAACCACTCTAGTGTCTTGAAATAGCATATGGCTGTTCTGTACAATTTGGGTTTTCCCGCTATTAATTCGATAGCCTGAGATTACCCCAAAGTTTGATGCTTCTCTCTCTATCTCAGGAAGCGCTATATCTGGTTTATTTGTAATAACGGCCACGTCATCCGCATGCGCGAATACTTTATAGCTTCTATCAAATAACTCGATTGGGGCAATCCTATTGTTTTTTTCCAGTCTTCGTAGTATGGGGTCAATATAAAGGGCGCAGAGCAGCGGGGATGCTGGGCACCCCTGTCGTGTCCCTCCCTTTATCTGGACTGTCTCGGTGTATCCTTTGTTAATTCTAATTCTAGCCGTAGGACTTGAGTACAGTGCCTGAATTGCTCTAATATACCCACTGCCAATTCCAAACCACTCCATTACCTCCCATAGGTAGTCCCAGGAGACCCTGTCGAAGGCCTTCTCCGCATCCAGGAATATAACAGCGACAGGGTCTCCTGCAACCCCCATAGCATCCAATATAGTGATCATTTGCCTCGTGTGTTGTGTGGTTCCCTTGCCTGGAATAAACCCGTGTTGTGACGTGCTAACTAAATGCTTTATAACCCTACTTAACCAATGTGCAAGTGTTTTTGTGTATATTTTAGCATCCGCATTCATAAGCGTTATCGGACGGTAAGACCCAGGTTCTAAAGGGGGTTTGTCTTTCTTTAGGATTACGATAATATCGGCCCCTGCCCAAGATTGTGGAACTGATTCTCCTCTCTGTGCCTGAGTAAAAGTTTCGTGCATATCTTTCCCTAATATATCCCAAATTTTTTGTTGTAAAACTCTGCAGGAATTTGGTCTGGGCCCGTAGCTTTCCCAGAGGGGAGGCTGTTCACTGCTTCCTGGACTTCTTGTACTGTGAACATAAAATCTAATTTTTCTTTCTCGTCATCTTCTAGCACTGGGTGTATTATAGTACGTAAGTATCCCGAAATCTCCAGTTTTGACTTACTTATGTTCTGTTCATAGAGATTGGTGTAGAATCTCTTAAAAACATCCTGAATATCTGTTACCTTTACTACCTCTCCTGCCTCATTTTTTATTTCCTTATTCTCCCCCGCTGCTAAGTTCTGTCTGGTTCGAATAGCCAGTAGATGTCCAATTCTCTCACTGTACTCATAGCTTTTCTCTCTTTTAGCTAAATAATTGGCCGCAGCTCTCCTTACTACATTTTCACTCGCCTCTGCCTTCTTCAGCTCTATATTCAACAGCAGGTCTTCCAAAGGATCTTGATTAATGATTGCTAGTATTAGACGATCTTCTAGATCCGTTAAATCCCTTATCCTTATATCCATTTCAGCTTTCTCCTTCTTAGTCCTTTGGAGCGTGTAGCAAAGGGTTTCCCCCCTAACGCCCGCATTAAAGGCGTCCCAAATCATGCCGGTTGCTGCTGTCCCTCTGTTAATCTCCCAGAATTGCTTAATCCAAATTCTCATTTTAATCACAAAATTCTCATCTTTAAGGAGACCTCTCTCAAATGTCCAGTTGTAAGGCTTTCTTTCCCCTGCTATAACCTGTGGGAGTGTCAGTACAAGCGGGTTATGGTCGGATAATATCCTAGGTAGCCTCTCTAGTTGGCTAACGCTTACCAAAGAGCTAGAGATCAAGAAATAGTCTAGTCTAACAACCAATCTATGTGGTGCTGAATAATATGTACTGCCTGTCCCAGGTGGGTGTTTCTGAGCACATAGATCAACTAACGCATTATGCCTCATAAGATCACATATCGCTTTACAAACCCTCTTTTTCCTCCCCACATACATCCCCCCTCCCGTCATGCCCAAACCACTCATCCCATTAATATTCAAATCCCCACAACATATAATTGGCTCGGGCCATAGAGGTAGCTCCTGATCCAAAAATTCGAAGACCTCTGGGTCATCATCTGTAGATCCATAGACAGAGACTATAGTATAGCATCCTGCGTTTGTTTCCCCCTCAATTATAACCCATCTCCCCCTCTGGTCCTCTTTTTTTCTTTTTGTTTTAAAGGCCCCTTTTTTAGCTAATATGGCTACCCCCCTAGTCTTGGTTTCTTGTCTGGTATAGGCTAATACCTCAAATCCCATTTGTTCAAACAGATATTTATTGTTTCCCTCTATGTGTGTCTCTTGGAGACAAATTAAGTCTAATTTCAGCATTTTTAACATTGCAGCCACTTTCTGCCTTTTTCCGCCATTATTTAGGCCACAGATATTTATAGAAGCAATCCTTAAAGTCATCGCATAGTATTATGTCTTTCCTTGCTATGATACCAGAATATGGTCTCGCTATCTCCTGTGTGTACTGCACTTATCCCAAAAGCTTTATGTCTGTGTAGTTCCTCTTTGCGTGTTGTATTCACCAACCCTGTGTCCACCCCCCTGCCCCTCTCTCTCACCCCCCACCCTTCTCCCCTCCCTCTGAATTCCCCCCCCCCTTCTACAGGCAAATAGGTCAATTGTGACCTATGTGTGACCTCTATAGGCTGTAGCGTCGCCTCTCTCTCCTACCCTTGCCTACTGTTTTATCTAGTAATTTTTCCTGGATGTGGTAATCTATACAGATCTTATGGTGTTTTTGGTGGGCTTCTCCCTCTATTATTCCTCCCTCTGCTCTGTTCCGTTAATTCCGCTAGAAATTCTCCTGCTTTAATTTCCGACAAGAACATCCTAGTCTTCCACCGATTGATAATTTTTAATCTCGCTGGGTAAAGTAGATATGCTTCTGCACCTTGTTTCTGAAAAGGGGAGATCAATTGTCTTAGCTTCCATCTTCTTTCAACTGTAACATGACAGAAGTCAGGCCTGGCAAAAAAATGTAACACCATCATATATTTTCCTAGAGTCTGGCCTGGCTCTGTCCATGATCGCCTGTCTGGCAAGAAAATTCCCTAGGAACACAAGCATTGCCCTAGGTAGTGCATTCTGCTGAGCCCCTTGATTTTTCTTCATTGTGAATGGGAATCTATGGGCTCTTTGGACTTCCGACTCCCACTGCCACTGGGACTCAGGGAAGGCCCCTTTCAATAGCTTGATGACATATCCCCTCGGATCTTGCCCCTCCACCCCTTCCTCTATACCAAGGAGTCTTACATTATTCCGTCTTTGACAGTTCTCAAAGTCTTCGATCTTCCATTGAAGATCTTCCAGCTTCTTCCCTTGCTCATTTTTAAAGTCCTGCCAGTTTGTTATCTCATCCTCCATCCTCCCCGTTCTTCGTTCCACTTCTGAGACCCTCTCCTCAACCACCTCGTACTTCCTGTTTAATTTCCTGATTGATGCCTGAATTTTCTTTGTGTCTCGCCTTGCTCTCCGACTTTCCACCCTGGCCTCAGACTGTATCTGTTTCAATGTGCCAAACATCATCTCCATTGTTATATTCTGGGGTGCAGTTCTCAATACTGAATCTCCTCCAGCCCCATCTCCATCTCCATCTCCTTGTCCAACTTCTTGGTATACCCCTGAGGTGGCTGAGTAATCCCATGAGAGTTTTTATTTCTAGTGCCTGTGGAGCCCCCTCCGTTTCTTCTTGCTCCCGGATTCTTTTTCTTTTGAGTATTTTTGTCCCTTGAATCTCTGCTGTTATCTGAATCTGAACCAGTGGTGGTGATGTCCGTTGTACTGCCCCCCTTATGCTCGCTTATATCAGTGGAGTCTGATCCTTCAATAACAGAGTAGAACTCCGGGGACCCCCCTCTAGCACCTCTGTTCTCTGCCTGCTGCTGCGAGTCTAAGCTTGCCAAACTCCCCCATTTTGTTGTCTGGGGTTGGTTGGTGGCAGTGCTAAGCCCGGCCTCTACTGTCAATAAAGCGTCCATCATCTGGCTATTGTTCTGCCTCTCAAGCAGCCCCAAATCATCCTGAGCCACCCCAGGTTCCCCTCTGCTCACCGTAATTGTTAGAGTCTCCTTCGCTTCAGATCCGGCAGTACCCGCGTGATGCGTGGTAGATTGTAGGGGCTCCGCTGGTTGCTCAGCAACTGTACTGCTTGCGTCCTCGAGGACGTCTTTCCCCATTTCCGCGTTCAGCCCGTCCGAATGAATCTTGCTGCCGGTTGCATCCTCGGTCACCGCCTGCATCTGGTTTCCGAGACCGGGTTTGGAGGAGAATGACTCGGTCAGGGTAGGCTGTCTCATGCCGGGCACATCCTTAGGAGGGAGGGGGTTTGAGCGTTGCGATCTATGCTTCTCCTTCTCTTTTGCATATGGAGCTCTGTTCAGCGGCGTCTCTTTCTGTGTTTTGGCCGTACTGATCTCCGGTGTCTCAGGTTTCTTCTCTAATCTGTCGGCTTTCTTTTGCTGAGCTTTCGTCAGAGTGGCCGCAGATACCAGTCTCTTGCTCGCCGGCATTAGTACCTTCGGTGTCGCTCCTGTAGCTAAAGCTGCTCCGTCTCTTGCTGTCGGGCCTTTACTCATCCCGGTTGTAGGTGGAGGCTTCTCTTTATCCTTGTCTCTGTTGCGCTGTGACATCTCAGCAGCAATATTGGGAATTCTACGGACTCTGATTCTGTTAATCCAATATCTCCTCCAACCTCGCAAAGTTGCTAGAGTTGCTCGTATGAGGCGTCCTTTGCCAATGCCGCCATCTGTAATAGCCTGAATCAGCCCATCCAGTACCAGCATCACTGCGTCCAAACTACCAACATCTTACTGTGAAGGCAGGAGAGAGAGTAAAGTGCGACCTCTCTCTACAGCATTGTAGCGGCCATAAAAAAAAACAAAAAACATATTTAATTATTTTATTTATGTAAATAAAATAATTAAATATGTTTTTTTTTCTTCACAACAGATTTTGATTATCTACAGGAAGAAAAAAGAAAATGCCGTCTAAAATTGAGAGAAGAAAGAAATATAAACAGGCTTACATTTCCAAGAAAAAAGAAGTACAAGATTTATCTAAAGAGCAATGCCTGGAAAAAACAAAGAAAGCTCCTGGTAAGTCAACAAAGGATTTTATAAGGAAAATAACACAATTTAAAAAAACTGTGGACAATCAGGAAAAAAAAATATCTGTAACTACCAAGAAAAGCCAGAAAAAACAAAAAATGATGGAAAAATAACTGGGAAAGATAGACGAAAAATCAGTTTGTTGAGATTCGGAAGCGAATGTTTTATAACAGAGTTGTTGGAAATGTATTAAAAAATGTAAAGAATTGTAAAAGAAAAACAGCTTTTTATAAGAAGAAAGAACATATCCAGTCAATTGTGGAGAGAGCTTTTGAATAAAAAAAAATGTTTGTTTTAGTAATCAGTAGGATTTGAACACTAGATAAGCCAATCAATGTTATAAAGGTCAAAAGTAAGTGAAAAAGACTAAATAATAGAACACATTTTTGTAATGTTTTTTCTGGAGAATGGAAACATAGTTCAAGTTGTGAGCCGTTTTTTAATGAAGAGAGTTACTTTCAGAGTAATGATTTGTTGCATGCAGTTGACACCAGTGGTCGAGTTTACGAGGTTAAGAATGGTAGCCCGATTGAAATAGAGAAAATTGTCCCTAGAAATGCAGAAGAGGTGTTAGCTGATGAAGTTTTAGGGTGACGTCCTAAGGTTTCAGTCTACACTTGGAATTGTAGTAGTATTTGTAGTGTACGACAGGATTCAATTGATTTTTTTCGCAATTTTTGTACGTAAGTATAATAAGAAAAGTGTTTAACAGAAGATTAAGATGTTGCAAGAATTAGACCCCTGCAGAGTGAGAGAAAAAACGGGTGTGCAAGGTCATTCTTTGGCTTGTCTTTCTAAAAAAGTATGTCAGAGTGTCTTTCACCATTTTAGGATGTTAGCAGTGCATCATACTAAAGTGAGGAAATTAGTGAGGAGGTTATATTATGCAAAAAGTCCAGCACTTAAGCTAAAACAGTTAAACAGTGCTCTTTTGCAAAGATCTGTGTTAGATGTGATTCAACATTTGTGAAGAAATTGAGGTTAGTTACTTTGGTCATGAAGAAGAAAGTGCAGAAACAGATATATTAATAGAAGGAAATGTGGAAGAAAATGTACAGAAGGTTAGTACAGAAAATTTTGAGCAAGAAATTACAAGGTTTAAGGTCATTTCAGGTGAAAGGCCAAACTTTTCTTGTATTTGTTGTAGACAAATTCATTATAAAAATCAGACCAGGTTAGTTGATCTATATTTAAAAAGTGAAAAGGAGAATAATAATGAGTGGAAGGAATTTGCAACTTATTTGTTGGTAGAGAATTGTTTTGATTTGGGTTCTGATAAACGTATTTGTAAATAGTGTTATAATAAATTAGATGAGAATAAGATGCCTGCTAGAGCTGTTCATAATAATCTTGAGTTGGTAAATATTCCTTCTGAACTGATGGATTTAAATACTTATGAGTCTATTCTCATTCAATGTGTGCATCCATTTCGGGCTATTGTTCGCATGGAGCCTAAGACAGGGAAATTGCCTCCTTCAGATTTACAGAGAGGATTAAAGGGAAGAGCTGTATATTTGCCTCTAAATATAAAGAAAAATACTGAAACAATTGGTGTAGAAAATGTGGAAGAGGAACCTCTAGTTATTGTAGTTAATGGCGTTCCTATGAAGAGTAAGAAAATCTGGCAAGAATTAGTGGATGTTAGGAAAGTGAAAAAGACAATGTTGTATTTGGTAAAAAATAATCAGTACTATAAAAATGTGTATGTAGGAGAAGAGGAAACAACAGTAGAAGAGCAGAGTGATTTGCCAACTGTACAAATTGAAAAAGTGGATGTGTCCAGAACTGAAGAAATTTATGAACATTATAGTGTGCATCCACTTCACTCTGAAGAAGTGATGGGAAATACTATTGAGTTATTTCAAATGAAAGAAGCGAAAGGAAGTCCCATTAGTGTCTGGGAAGAAAGCTTGTAAGCTCGTTGCTTCCCTCAGTTATTTCCAAAAGGCAAAGGTGGACGATATGATGAACAACCTGTGCAGATTCCTGCATCTGAATACCGGACTTCAAGATTATATGCAGAAGATCCAAGGTTTCACCAATGTATTCCATATTTGTTTCATCTTCTGTTTGAGAGTGACTTGTCTGGACTTTCTTATGCAGTGAACCATATACTAAAAAGTGGAGTACATTTGCAAAATGTTTCGGTAAAGGACTTTATGGATAAAGTCCAACAGAAAGAAACTGTTTTGGAATCTCACCTAATTAATCTCATGGCATGTCAGCGTGGTACTAATGAGCTAAGAAACTTAGGAACTCCTACATGGTTCCTTACTCTAAGCTGTGCAGAGTATGGTTGGGAAGATTTACTTCAATTTCTTCGAGAGGCAAATGCTAACATAGAAAACATAGAATACAAGACACCTGGAGAACTGTGCTCTTTGGATCCAGTTAATGTATGCAGGTATGCAATCATAGATTTGAAGCTATGATGTATTTTATCACAAACAAAAAAATCCTCCTCTTGGAGAGGTTCTGGATTTCTTTTGGAGAAAGGAGTATCAAGCAGGAGGTGCTCCTCAAATACATATGCTGCTATGGATCAAAGATGCCCCCAAATTTGGAACAGATTCAGATGACACAGTCATGAGTTTTATTGAACAATATTCTACATGTGCTGTACCCAAAAGTACAGTACAAAAGAATTTAAGACATCAAGTCTTACGGTTTCAAACCCATCGTTGTGGAAAATACTGTCGTCGAAAGTACAAATCTAAGGATAAGTTCTACACAAAATGTCAATTTGCATTTCCACGTCCAGTATTATCAAAAGGAAGAGTGAACAATGTTATGTCATCTTTGCGATATACTGTCAGAAGAAAATCACTGAAAAATACCTACAACTTAAAAAGAAATGAAGAGTCAAAATACATAAATGACTATAACCCAGTCATTTTGTCCATGTGGAATGCTAACATGGATATTCAATATGTTGCAGACAACTCGATTGCAGTGGTTCGATATGTAACGTCTTACATTACCAAATCTGAAAAGACGGAACTAAAGGAAATGTGGGAAGAAATTTCTCATGAAAAGAGCCTAAGTAAGAAATTGTACAGCTACAGTTTGAAGATGTCTCATCGAGAAATCAGAGCATATGAATGTTCAGATAGTTTATCATCTGCAAGTCTATACTCCAAATCTAGAACAATCATTTGGGTGAGTTTAGGTCTTGCAAGAACACGAAACCGAGTTTTGAAATCTGTACAAGAAATTGAGTATTTAGCAGAGAGAGAACCAGACAGTACAGATATTTTGAAGACAAATATGATGGATACATTCTATCGAAATAGAAGTAATCATCTTGAGAACGTTTGTCTCTATGAAGTACTGCAAAGCTATACTTTTAAGAAGAATATTACAGAAGATATCAATAAAGGAGTATATGCTGTGATTGGATCTGAAGGATGTTGAGTGAAACAACGAAAAGGACATTTGATTAATCATTGAAAACTGAGTTGCGAAACTGCTGACAAAAGGGAATTTTATTATTTAGCTCTTTTGCAACTCTTTAAGCCATGGCGAACAGAACTGGAACTACTTAGAGATTTTGACAGTTATGACGATTCATTCAAAGTAACTAAAAATACTATAGAATGTCCTGTTTTTACTAAATTATCTGAAAATGTTGAACGACGAAATACAGCAAGAAGCTATAATTGCAGCAGAGATTGCTAGAGACAGTTCTCAAGACAGTCAAAGTTCTCCTTCGTTGAGTCAGGATCCACTAGGAGAACCAGTTATTGAAAATGAAGCAGCGACTGCCATGGATGAGGTGGAAACAGCAATGCAACAAGCTCAAGAGGATGTAATAAACTTAGAAGAATTGGAAAAACAACTAAATGTTGAGCAAAAACAAATATACGATCAAGTGACTGAACAGATTGAGCATGGTTTATATCACGAGAAAATAGAGTGCTCATGTACGTCATTTAAACCTGTCCGACTGTACGTGAGTGGAGAAGCAGGAACTGGAAAAAGTGTTCTAATTAAAGCAATTGCAACTTATCTACAGAAAAGAACTGAGTCGTTACTCTCTTGTGTTGTTACTGCTCCAACTGGGTTGGCAGCACATAACATTAACGGGATTACTTTACCACGTTTATTGATGCTGCCAGTAGAGCATGAAAATAAATTAGAATACCACAAGCTATCTGGAGAAACTTGTTGTGAAGTTTCTAGAGTCTTGAAAAAACTTAAACTTCTCATTATTGATGAGGTAAGCATGGTATCAAATTTAATGCTTGCCTTTGTGCATTTAAGAAAGCAACAAATCCTTAAAACAGAGTATGATGTGTTATTTGTAGGCAAACACGTCATAGTTTTTGGAGATCTACTACAACTAACTCCTGTGAAGGGACAGCCAGTATTTAAAACAGTTACGCATGAAGACACCAGAAAGTGCCTGGGAAGCATTGGAAATGTAAATATTTGGTCATATTTCGAATATTCAGAACTCATTACAAATATGCGACAGGCAAAGGACGCTGATTATAAAAGTATTCTTGAAGATATAAGAATTGGAAAAGTGAGTGAAAACGGCAAAGAAGCTTTACAGGCACGATTACTTACAAATTTGTTTCCAGACGAAAATATTCTCCCAGAGAATATATATAGAAAAATTGCAGAAAAGAAATCAGTGATATGCTTGATGCCAACTCTGCAAGAATGTTCAATATTCAATGAAAAAATGCTAAAGTTAGAAAATCAAGAAATTATAAAACTGGAAGCTATTGATAGAATAGAGCATGAAGGAGCTACTATTATTTTGTCTGAAAAGTTGAAGTCAAAATTGGATTCTTTAGAAAAATCAATATCTAAAACTGCTGGTTTAGAAAAGAATCTATATGCATGTATAAATTGTCATATCATTTTACGACGTAATTTGCATGTGGAAAGCGGTTTAGTAAATGGGGCAATGGGAAATGTTGTTGATTTTGTGAATTATCTAAATAGAGATGACATTGAATTTCTGAAAATCAAATTTGATGAAATTGAAGAAGTACAACAATTGAGTCGTTGTTCAGCTCGTTTTTGCTTGTAAAAGATTTATATGTCCGCCGAAAACAGTTTCCTGTTTGTTTGGCATATGCGGTGACTATTCATAAATCTCAAGGTTTAAGTGTAGATAGTGCTTTTGTGAATATTGGAAATACTGTGTTTAAAGAGGGTATGGCATATGTTGCTTTATCTCGAGTTAGAACTTTATCTGGATTATACCTGATTGATTTTGATTACACAAAGATTTGTGCAGATGTAAATTGTGTAAGAGAGTATAATAGGTTAAGAAGAGAACATGCTCCCAATTTACCTAAATATCCAGTATTTGAAGCGTGTGGTAAGTCGAATAGGAAGATATGAGAAAAATTGTAGCGAGGTTGCAGAGGAAAAAAAAAACTAGATGAACCAGTGATAGTAAGCAAAATGAAAAAGGATTCTATTGAAGAGGTTGTTGGTTTTCAGTTTGAAAACAGTTCTGGTGTCAACTGCTATGCTAATGTAGTGGTTAATGTTTTTTTTCTTGAAACTTTACTACAGCAAATTGTTGAAAATCGGGACAAAGGATTTTGTTGTTTGTTGAATTCTGTGTTTGAAAAATGTAGTAGTGATAAAACTAAAATAGAAAGTGTTTCTGATATTTGAAATGTTTTAGACATATGTTCCGGTTTAAATCAATTTTCAGAGAATATTCAGCGGTGAACAACCTTTACAACGCAACTTTTACCACGCAGTGCCTTTACAACGCGGTATTTACAACGCAAACCATTACAACGCATTGCGCTGGGGGGCGCTCTAGGATAGGGAATAAGTTTAATTTACTATCCAACACCATCCCTAGTGTCCACGGGGACTGGAGTTCGAATAGTAAATTAAACTTTTCACTATCCAGCGCCCCAAAGCGCTATGCGTTGTAAAGGTTTGCGATGTAAAAACCGCGTTGTAAAGGCATGCGTGGGAAAAGCATGCGTTGTTATGTCATACATCCATATTCAGCAAGATTGTCAGGAATTTCTAATGTATATGCTTGTTGTATTGCAAGATGAAGGTATAGAAATTAAAATCTTTTTGGCCTTTCTTATAAATGGCAACATGACTGTGACACTTGTTCGTTTTCAAGTAGTACTGAAATAGACACTGAAAGATTTATATATTTGACTCTACCAGACTGCAAATCAGTGTCTTTTAATAATCTAGTTAGAGAAGCAAATCAAAACATGATCTGTACCCAACATTACTCTCAAATGTTATCAACATTATTTATACAAAGATATGGACAGTATGTAATTTTAATGCTGCAACGATGCAGACCTGATGGACGAAAACTGACAACTATAATAATAAAAAAAATTGTGGCTTCTCAACTATCAATATCAGGAAAAACGTTTGTAACTATAGCAATTATTTTTCATGATGGTCCTTCTACAACATCAGGACATTACACAGCTTATTTAAAATGTACGAAAGGCTGGACTCATTGTAATGATACTCAATTGATTTGTAAACAATGTTTGCCTTATGACTTACCAAATTCTTACCTAGTGTTTTTACAACCCAAATTTTAGGGAAAATAATTGGCCTTGGAAAATTACTGCTGTTAAGAGAGGGTAGTCTGGTGTTGAAAAGTACTTTGAGAGTGAGGGTGATGAGGTTAAAAAAATTCTTGTAGTTGACGTAGACGTAGTGTAAGTGTATCGGATAGTGGGTGATGTGGCTATCACAGGAGATGTTGATCATCAGTGAGGCAGAGGTGTTTTTGATTTGTTGTAGTTGTTGGAGATGTTGCTGACATTTTTCATACAGCTCCTTGGTAAGATAAAAGATGAGCAGAGTGTGATCGGCATACCAGATGATGTTGAGGTTCTGATAGAATGCTCGTTGTTTAAGGTTCTATGTACATGATAAATAGCATCAGGTGGAGGTATAACCATTGTTAGATGGTCCAAAAGATGTTGGTGCTTTTGATTCAGAAGGTTGGGAAACGGACGGTTAGGAGTACTATTAAGTAACTTCCAAACTAAGGATTTCACACATACTATGAGGAATGGTATCTGAAACAAAAAATGACTATTTGGGGTAAATGTTGTTAGCATATGTTTGTACATAACTTTATTTAGAGTGTATAAGAAAGAAGTAATAATGTTTTGTTACTTTGTGATTGTTGGTAATTTTCCTTACTTACGTAAAAAATTGCTGTTCGAAAAAGACATTTAAGATATGTTTTTTTCTAATTGTTACATTCTTAATGAAAATGTTGAATGGGTTTTTTAAAGACAATCTTACTGATTGTCTTTTTTTTTGCCCGCTGTTATATGATGAGTACTATTGAACTCACTGTTTTCAGTGAAATTCGATTTATTCTGAGAACAGCAAAATAAAATAGAAAATGTATTGTACATATTATTTTGTATTGTGAAATATATATTATAACTACATTTTTTCTTCTCTTCCATCCGTCTCTAAGTCTCTTCCTCTGTCTCAGTCACTGTAACTGACTTACTCCCTCACAGTCCCTCACTCTCCCTCTGTTTGTCTCTCTCACTGTCTCCCTCTCTCTCCACCTTTTGATTCCTCTCTCTTTCTATAAATCCTTCTCTCTCACTTACTCCTTTTTCCTTTTTCTAATATGCTTCTTTTTCCAACACTCCCCTTCTCTCATCCTTATATCCCTTCCCTCACTGTCACTGCCCTTCACTCAATTTCAGTCCTCTTCCCCCACTTCATGTTCTCCTCTCTCTGCATCACTCCCATTCCCTTTTTCCTGCTCCCATTCCCTCACTCCCCCTCACTCTCTTTCGGTCACTTTATCCGTCAATACCCTTCCCTTATTCTCCTTTTCTCATTCCCTTTTGCTAACTCCCATTCATTTAGTCTCTCACTCCCCTTCACTCCATTTCTCTCTCCCTGTCTCCCTCTGTCTCACTCAGTCTAACCACTTCACTCCCTGTCAGTTACTCACTCTCCCTCTCTTTCTCTGTCACTCTCTCCCTCTCTCTCTCTCCCTCACCCTTCTTTCTTTCCCTTTCTGTTTCCTACACTCCTACTTCCTTTTGTATTATGAAATATATTATAACTCAATTTTTTCTTGTCTTCCACAGATACTATATTTATAAAAAAAATTACTATTAACTTGTCATTATTTATAAGGTAAGTATAACAAACAAAAAATACTTTTTCATCACTCTCTTACTTCTCTTTCTCTCTTTCCCATTCTTTAATCTGTCTTACTACCCTTCCTTTACTCATCTTACTCACCTTTCCTCATTCTCATTACTCCACTTTATTCTCCTTTACAGTCCTTCTCTCACTATCAGTACTCTTTCATCACCCTCACTCATGTTATCCAACCACCTCTTTCCCCTCTCTGTCCCGCACTTCTCTTTCCTATGTTCCGCCATCACTACCTTTGACTTGCTCTATCCCTCAGTCTCTTTTCACTCCCCCCTTACTCTCTTTCCTTCACATCATCCCTCACTCACCTTCACTCACTCCACTTCTCTCACTCCCTCACTCCCTTTCGCTCAATCCCCTTTCTTTATTCTCTCCCTCATTCTCCTTTCCTTCATCCGTCTCTGAGTCTCTTCCTCTGTCTCAGTCAGTGTAACTGATTTACTCCTTCACACTTCTTCACTCTCCCTCTGTTTTTTCTCTCTCACTGTCTCCCTCTCTCTCCACCACTCTTCCTTTTCTTTCCTCTCTCTTTCCATAAATCCTTCACTCTCACTCACTACTTTTTCCTCTCTCTTAATATGCTTCTTTTTCTCTCCCTGTCATTGCCCTTCACTCAATCTCACTCCTCTTCTCCTACTTCATATTCTCATCTCTGTGCATCACTCCTATTCTCTTTCACCTGCTTCTAATCTCTCACTCCCCCTTACTCTCTTTCCCTCACTCCATCCGTCAATCCTCTTCCTTTACTTCACTTTCCTCATTCACTTTTGCTAACTGCCATTCGTTTAGTCCACCACTCCCCTTCACTCCATTTTTCTCTCCCTCTGTTCTTCTGTCTCACTCAGTCTAACCGCCTCACTCCCTTTCACTCACTTGCTCTCCTTCTCTTTCTTTCTCACTCTCTCTCTCCCCCTCACCATTACTGTCTTTCTATTTCTGTTCCCTTCACTCCTACGTTATCCCTCTGTCCCCTTTCTTCTCTCTTAATCTCCTTCCTTCTCTCATTCCCCTTTCGTCACTCTCATACCCCTTCTCTCACTGTTACTGCCTTTCACTCACCCTCAGTACTTTTCCCTCACTCACCTTCCCTCACTACCCTTCCTTCACTTCTCTTTCCTCACTGCCTCAATTCATCTCACTTACTCCCCTTCGCTTATTCCTTCCTTCACTTTTTTTCATCCATTTTTCTCTCCCTGTCTCCCTCTGTCTTACTCACTCTAACTGCCTCACTCCTTCTCGGTTCCTTGCTCTCCCTCTCTCTCACTCTGTTCCTCTCTATCCCTTACCCTTAAACTCCTTTCCTCTCTCTTTTTATCACTCCTCCTCTTTTCCTCACTCACTTTCCCTATCTCTTAATTTTGTTCCTTCTTTTTCATTCATCTTCCCTCACCCTCATACTCCTTCCCTAACTGTCACTGCCCTTCACTCACCGTCACTCCCCTTCCCCCACTACACTTCCTCCTGTCTGTATCTCACACCGCTTCCCTTTCCCGCTCTCTTTCCCTCACTCCCCCTCACTCTCCTTCCCTCATTGAAATCCTGACTCCCCTTCTCTCACTCCCCTTTCCTAACTCCTTCCATCCCCTCACTCAACTTCTCTCTCCCTCACTCCCCATCTCTCACTTTCCCTTACTCCCCTTTTCTCATCCTCATACCCCTTCCCTCACTGTCACTCCACTTCTCTTACCTTTACTCCCTTCACTCGCTTTACCTACTTCTCCTTTTCCATCTCTTACTCCCCTTCCCTGTCTCTGTTCCATGATCCCCTTCTCTCACTCCTCCTCCCTCACTTTCCTTTCCTTACTGCCCTTCCCTTACTCTTTCTCTCCACTTACCTCACCACCCTACTACTAGTCCCCTTGTTTCAGTCACTCTTTGACTCCACTTTCCTCACTCACCATACTACCCTTTCCTAACTCAGTCCCTCAGTCCCTTCCTCCCTTACACTCAGTCATTTCAGTCATTAATTTATACACTACACATTCATTAAAAAAAGTATGACACAGTATATAAGAGATATAGCTTTTCTTGGAGAAGTGAAGTTAGTTTTGACAAGAACTGTTTTTTTTGTCTTTTTTGTTTTGTATTTTTTTATTTTTTTTTAACAGTTTTATATTTTTTGTATTTTTTTTTAAACAAAAAAGTAACCAGGTAACAAAAAAGTGTTCAACTGGAACAAAAATAATAAATGAAAAAATTAAGTGCGGCGGCATGTGTGCTGGGTAACTTTCGTTTCAATTAAGTTTAAACTCTGCTCTCCATAGGTTAGGATTTCGTTGCAGAAATTACAACGAATATGTACATTGGCCAAAAATGGACAGAGATCCAAATTTGACATTGAGGGAGATGCTCCTGCTGTAGAGGTGCTGGGGACAGCAGCAGGAGGATTGGAAGCAAGGGCTTTTGTAGAAACCCTTGCAAAGTTCCTAGGATGCACATTTTGAACGTGTCGCATCATAGTGTGGATGCTAAACGAATAGTGTTTCGTTGGATTTTCCCTCGAAAGCACACTCCCACATAGTCTGCAGGTTACCTTGGGGGCATTAACTTTTTTCTGCCCCTCAGGAAAAGTGAAGAATTGCCCTATGAAAGACTCGTTCTTCTTCTTCTTAGCAACTGGTTCTTCTACAAACTCCACATTGGAGTCAGATGATGCATCTTCGGGCTGGTGTTGCTGTGCCATTTTCACAAAAAAGAAAAGCAGAAAGAAAACCTCCAATGATCCTTCTCCCATCAAAGTGAAAGAAAAAGTGAGGGAAAAGGGTGGGGTGGTTGAAGATTCTGGAAAAAAAACCTACTATGAACCAATCAAAAGTGTTGTTTTCATGCCACGTTGCGCGCACGTAAAGTAATGTGACATGAAAACAACACTTTTGCGCAACCGTCGCATATAAATGACTTTTTACCCAAAAAACGTGAAAAGGAGGCAGGGAAGAGACTCCTTGACCCCCTAGGCCTTCTCATGGGGTCCCTGAAGGACAAAACAAAAATGGTGAGGTGCGCGCACGGTGCTCGCACCCACGAGGCAGAACTGAGTCAAAAACAATAGTGGAGAACGTGAAAAGGGGGCAGGGTAGAGACTCCCTGACCCCCTAGGCCTTCTCATGGGGTCCCTGAAGGACTCCGAAGGGCAAAAAACCCTTTTTTTTAAAACATAAATCGTGAGGTGCGCGCACGGTGCTCGCACCCTCGAGGCAGAACTGAGTCAAAAACAATAGTGGAGAACGTGAAAAGGGGGCAGGGTAGAGACTCCCTAACCCCCTAGGCCTTCTCAGGGGGTCCCTGAAGGGCAAAAAACCCTTTTTTTTAAAAATAAAAAAAATCACGAGGTGCGCGCACGGTGCTCGCACCCTCGAGGCAGAACTGAGTCAAAAACAATAGTGGAGAACGTGAACCCGGGGCAGGGTAAAGACTCCCTGACCCCCTAGGCCTTCTTAGGGGGTCTCTGAAAGACCCTGAAGGGCAACAAATTGACAAATTTGACTGTTTATATTTTGATTGAAGATGTAGACTATACTGTTTAACTTTATCCAAATCATAAAAACTAGCTGTGCCGTTGCACATTACAGGATACAGTCAATGTATTACAATTAAGGCTCCCGGTTTTCCGTTTAAACGGATTTTTACACATAAATACAGACGGAAAAATATTTTTCTTCCGTCTGTATTTATAAATAGAAATGGAAAAATACGACTAAACCGGAATCAGAGAATTGTTTGGCAAACTGTGCTCCAGCCAAGTGGTTGCCTCGCAGCTCTTCCTGATTTCAGTGTGTGCCTGGCCACATTAACACCTGCTGGGGCCATTAATCTTTGATTACGCGTGGGAAATTCGTTCCTATGAGGGTCTTGTATTGACCTCTGGCCTACCCTCCATAGCCCTTTTGTTTCACTGTTTGCTCTTTATGGAGGTTGCTGACGGCGCTAACGAGTTGATTGCAGGATAGATTGTGAGGATCGGCAGGGTGACAATGCATTCTAAAACTCCTTCAATACTTTCTTTTACCTGCGGCTTCAGTTATTTTTTATTTTTTTTTAAACTGCTTATTGGAAGTGTGGCAATAATAAGTCATTAGCCAAATGGTCACTGAGTCTTGAAATCTTATTTATAAAAAGCAATAGACAATATAGCCTATAAACAATATTTATACGAAAGATGGTAAATTGAATTATGTTCATATTCATAGCATTATTCTGTAAGTCTGTGCCTTCCCAAACCCTAAAATAAACAATGTTCATGCTTGAGCCCATACAATGAAATAACTGATACGTAAGGATTTGTTCAAGTTGACAGAGTGGAAGCATGTGAACAAAACATTTATTTGGCATGGCATTAGTTCTTAAAGATTCTGAAACTGTCATTTTGAAAATGAATGTCATATTCTACCAATGCCCCTCATTAAAGTTTTTTCAATGGCTGCTCCTTAAAAGGACAAAAAATACTTTCTGCACACCGAGTACTTCTGCTAAAGTGTCAATCATAAGAACTTCCATTTTCCTGTTGAAGCTGCTCGTGTGGTTTTGCAACCCTTTTATCCTTAGAAATGTTTGGATTTAAACGGATACATCTGTGTTTTTCTAAATGTTTCGTTGGTAATAGTTGATTAAGTCTTGCTCCGTTCTTACCATTTACATTACGACACGGTATGGGCTTGTAAAATCCAATTGATTTCCCCCTAAAACGTGTCTCATTGCCATTTGGATCATTACAAGTAATATTAGGAGCTGGATAACATGGAGCATATGCTGTATAATTTGTGCATTTCACTGGTTCCTGTGTTGTGTAACTTATTTCTGGATTTTTGCAAATATATTGTCCAAGCCAGAGCTCCTCGCACTTAAAGGACTTTGTGGCTTCAACAAGCGCTAAAATTAAACTGAAAAAGCATAAGAGTTTTAACACTGCCCACATTCAGGCGATCGCCATGATGTACTGTGCTAGGTATGCAAGCACCACCGATCTCCTTTCAGCTTCTGGTCGGTCAGCCACAACGTGCCATTATAAAGACCCCTTGCGACGCAAAAGCTTCTGAAAACGGTGTCGTCCGTGTGCTGAGCCACTGTACGCGGGAAGAAATAAATCTATGAAGCCTTAGATGCACTCTAGGTGTTGTCGGAAATGGATGATACTACAATCTCGCTTCAGGGCGGAGTGAAGGTCTGGTGTAGGAGAGAGCTTTTGATTACCTCTCGGCACTCCGATGGAAGACTGGGAAGCGCTACAGATAAATTCCTGACCAGTGACCCTGAGTCACGTTGAGAAACAAAAATAAATCTTTTGAATGTGACTCGAAAAGGGTTAAAAAACCGGCAGCATAAACACAGTAGGGGAATTCGGTCAGATTAACATTCGGATCCTTGCAGGCCATAAAACGAAACTTTCCACCCTGACTTTGGTTGGCATGAAGAAACACAGCAAGAAAACAATAGCAGAATTTAAACATTCCTGTGAGGTGCATCTTGCCAGAGACAGCCAGGGCTTATCTGTAAACTCTTTTCAAAGTTAAATCGTGTTTTGTCCACCGTGGCCGCAGTTAAACTGCGTGATATAGCGTACTAATTCACCGAAAACGTCTTCAACAAACAGAACTTTGTCTTCTATATTCAGTAAAAGGTTCAATGCTACTAGGCAGTAAAAGGTACAATAAGGCAAATGATAAACATCTAAGGGCCAGGCTCTTCAATGCAAAGACTGTCTCTCCCTTTTAAAAAAAGTATTTTGCATTAGCGAAGGAATTAGTTGGAAAAAAAGGGATTCAAAAGCTGCCAGCTCATGTGGGTGTTGTTCATTATTTCAGGCTGCAGAAGTGTGATGGAAATAGACCCCGGCAGGACTAATGCAGGGCCTTTAATTTCTGAGGGGTGCAACTTTATTCCCACACCAGGCAGATGATTGATTCTAAAGACTGCCCTACCCACATGGGAGATCGTGGCGAAATGCGGATATGAGAGAAAGGTGTTGGCATGACACTTTAAAGATCTTTGGTGGTCAGAAATAAGAGCCCGCTGCCTCAAAGGAAGTTGTTTTCTCGCTCAGCTGTGGACAGCAACTGGCACCACAGAGCATGCTGCACAGAGGTGCATGGAACTGGCAATAAGAGCAAGGAGGCACCCAAAATATCTAAATTATCATGAAAGCTGTCAGTTCTTTCATGCCCTCTTTGGCCAGGTCACTGACAGTGCACAGGTGCACTCGTCGAAATTTTAAATGTGTTTACATCTAATAATCATGGCTAGTGACAGTGTTTTCAATATTGTAACACAGCAACAGCTCACAAATGTATTGTATTCACTTAATTTGGCGTATATATAAATATAGCTGAACCTAGAACAACCGTGTGTACTGTCTATTAAAATAAACATGGAAAAATACTAGCTCCAGAGTCTGATCTTGCTTGCTGCAAAAATAAATGCAGATATATACAAATAAAATGACCAAAAAATAAATATGGATAAATACAGACAGAAATGGTAAAAAAATAAATACCATAAAACCGGGAGCCCTAATTACAATATACAAAGGCAGTTTTTTGGGGAAAAAATATATAAAAAATATAAAAATTGATACAGAAATTAGCATTTTAAAAACCTTGGAAATTCACTAAAAAAACATAGATTTCACACACGTTATAGTTAGGAATTAGCATTGAAGAAACCTTAGAAATTCACTGAAAAACCATAGGTTTCAGATCTGATATAGTTAGGAATTAGCATTTAAAAAACCTTTGAAATTCACTGAAGAAACCATAGCTTTCAGGCCTGATATAGTTGGCATGAATGATGTAATATGTGACATCATCAGCAGTGGATTGCGGGCGCGCGAGTTATAGTTAGTACAAGTAACTATAACGGGGGAATTTCAAGTGTTTTGTAAGAGTGAAATTTCCAACTAACTATAGCACCCCTAAAACCTACGCTTTTTTCAGTGAATTTCTAAGCTTTTTTAAATACTAATTCCTAACTATAGCACCACTAAAACCTATGGTTTTTTCAGTGAATTTCAAAGGTTTTATAAATGATAATTTTTAAATGTATTAATTCTTATATATATTTTTATACTGATTTACTACATTTTTTAAACTATTTTTTTAGATATTTTATCTTTTAAATTACATTATAATTACATTATACATTACATTAAAATATATACCTTCTCAGAATGAATTACTTTAGTTTAAATACTTTGCAAATAGGCAATAGACTTTTAAGTACAGTAGTTACAGTTGTTGTAATGCGCAACACAATTTCAGACACAATGCAATATTGAGCTCAATGGGAATTTCTAGTTAAATGCAATTAGTTACTTTTTGGATTAATTTTCTAACCACAAGACTAGATCCTAGATTCAGTCCTGGATATCTCCTGTAAACAGTTGAGTAAAAACGTGTTGGTTATAGTAGTGATTTTTAAGGGATATTATTGTATTGTAAAAGTTGACACTTAGAAACATTTTCACATAGAATCACCAATGTTATCCTATGGGAGGAAATTCACTTATCAGGTAAGTAGTGTTAATGTTACTTTTTCTTACACAGAGGTGGATCCTGGATCCAGCACAGGTGCATCTCTGTAAACAGTCGAAAGAATGCTTTTAAGTCATACAGGCAATTTTTAAGGAATATTTTTAGTTTGTGAAAATAAACACTTAGAAACTTTTCTGGTGAAAACCACACAATGGATTCCTATGGAAGGAAATACAAGTTACTGGTAAGCATGGTTAGAATTACTTTTAAGGATCAATGCTGGGCTCAAAGAAGCAGCACTGAGGTCACTCCTGATAACAGGTGAGTAAATCGGAATTCATAGTTCTGCTGATTTTATAGAAATTTTTGAACGTTTCAAAAATTGACACAGAGAAACTTTTCTGGTGAAAACCACACAATGGATTCCTATGGAAGGAAATACAAGTTACTGGTAAGTGAACTTACAATTACTTTTCAGGGTCAGTGCTGGGCTAAAAGATGCTGCACTGGGTTCTCTCCTGATAACAGATGAGTAAATAGGAATTCGTAGTTCGGCTGATTTTAGAGGAATATTTGTACGTTTTAAAAATCGACACAGAAACTTTTCTGGTGAAAACCACACAATGGATTCCTATGAAAGGAAATACAAGTTACTGGTAAGTTCGCTTAGAATTACTTTTCAGGGTCAGTGCTGGGCTAAAAGATGCAGCACTGGCTTCTCTCCTGATTTCAGGTGAGTAAATCAGAATTTGTAGTTTGGCTGATTTTAGAGGAATATTTATATGTTTCAAAAATCGACACTTAGAAACTTTTCTGCTGAAAACCACACAATGGATTCCTATGGAAGGAAATACAAGTTACTGGTAAGTGCACTTACAATTACTTTTCAGGGTCAGTGCTGGGCTAAAAGATGCTGCACTGGGTTCTCTCCTGATAACAGATGAGTAAATAGGAATTCGTAGTTCGGCTGATTTTAGAGGAATATTTGTACGTTTCAAAAATCGACACAGAAACTTTTCTGGTGAAAACCACACAATGGATTCCTATGAAAGGAAATACAAGTTACTGGTAAGTTCGCTTAGAATTACTTTTCAGGGTCAGTGCTGGGCTAAAAGATGCAGCACTGAGTTCTCTCCTGATAACAGGTAAGTAAATCGGAATTCGTAGTTCGACTGATTTTATAGGAATATTTGTACAATGGTGAAGGAAGGAGGCAGGGCCTGCAGTGACTTGTGTGCAAACACGCCCTGTGGCACGTTTTAAGTAGGGGAATTAATTCCTCTTCAATGCTGCGGTCCCCTGGGGGCCAACTAACCCACCAGGTACCTCCAGTATGCGCCAGGGAGCTGCGTTGCAGAGAGGTATTCAGAGGCCATGCCCCTTTTTACAACACTCTGCAACACAGCTCAGTGGCGCTTACTGGAGGTACCTGGTGGGCTAGTTGACTCCTAGGGGAGTTGTGGATTGAAGAGGAATTAATTTCCCAACTTAAAACATGCCACAGGGCGTGCTTGCACACATATCACCTTGGGCCCCGCCCCCTACCTTCACTATTGTGCAAACGCGCACCGTGGTGTGTTTTAAGTTGGGGGATTAAGTTCCCTTGAATCCTGAGGTCCCCTGGCGGCCAACTAGCCCACCAGGTACCTCCATTATGCACCAGGGAGCTGCGTTGCAGAGAGGTGTTCTGAGGACACGCCCCTTTTTACACCTCTCTGCAACGCAGCTCTGTTCTCAGGCCCCGCCCCCTACCTTCACCACTGTGCAAACACAGCCCCCTGGCGCATACTGGAGGTTCCTGGTGGGCTAGTTGGCCCCCAGGGACACCCAGTATTCAAGGGGAGTTTGTTCCCCCTCTGCAAACGCACCAGAGACGCGTTTGCAGTGTGGTGCAAGGAGGAAGCAGGGCCTAGGAACGATTGTGTCTTTTTTTATTGAAAGGGGGTCTGTGTGGCCTCCCTTCCTTTTACTTTTTTGGGGCCCTGGGGACCACATCCCCCAGGGCCTGACCCCCAAATACACATTTTTTCAATTGTTTTTTAAGGGAAGTGGCCCGCGTGGCACCACTCACGTGGCCAATTCCGGACCCCAGGGCATGGCCAAGTCACTTTTTTTATGGAGGGGGGCTGCATAGCCCCCCTCCTCAGGCCACTTCAAGGCCCCGGGGACTCCATCCCCGGGCCGGTCTTTTTTTTTTATTTTATTTTTTTATGCGGAGCTCCGTGGATCCCATTGCCGCGGCGCTGGCCTTCATCGCTGGGGACCATGCGGGGTCCCAAATCCCCCCATGGTCCCGCCGGCTCCTCGCCTCCTGCAGTAGCCGGCATTGCTTTTCCATATGGGGAGCAGCTAACATGCTGCTCCCCATATGGAAAAGCTATTTGCTTTGCTTCATTGAAGCGAGAGCAGGTTTCCCTGCTCTCGCTTCAATGAAGCAAAGCACTTTGCAGTGGCAGGGTGGGAGCCCAATTGCAAACAGCAGTGTCCCGGGGGTGGCTACCCTGGGAAACTGCAGGAGCCGGCCCCGGGGGTGGATGTCCCCAGGGCCATCGAGGGCTCAAGGAGGAGGGCCGCGTGACCCCTTTCCCACATCTTTGAGAAGCCCCGGGGGTGGTGGTCCTCCACCCATTTGTTTGAAGCCCTGGGGGGGTGGCGATCCCCGGGGCTGCGGGATGCCCCATGAGCCCCTTTGCATACATTAAATTCTTGCTCCGGGATGTGGTGGTCCCCGTGCTGGGGGAACTGAGAGCCCCCCCACCCATTACAAAATAGCCCCGGGTGTGGCGGTCCCCGGGGCTCCGCGGGGTCCCATGAGAACCCTGCATACATTATAATCGAACCCCGGGGGGTGGTGGTCCACAGGGCTGGTGGTCTGGGGGGGCATGAGAGCCCCCACCCATTTTGAAGAAGCCCTAAGGGTGGCATTCCCCGGGGCTGCGGGGGGCCTCGTGAGCCCCCGCATATATTAAATTATAGCCCCAGGATGGCGGTCCCCGGGGCAGTGTGGGGGGGATTGGGACCCCCCCACTATTTTTTCAACAATGCCCCGGGATTTGGCCCCCCGGGGGAAAATTAACATATTTACTGCGTTTCTATTTTTTTATATATCACTAGGATGCGCTAAAAATATATTTTTTTATTTGGCCCTGGGGGTCCTTGTGGGACCCCCTGAGCAGGCCTAGGGGATAAGGGTGCGTCTACCCTGCCCCTTTTTCTCGTTTTGCAGCATTTGTTTTGGGTTTTTTGTGCTGCCAACACTTTCTGATGCAGCTTGTGCATGGCAGGGTGCGTGCAGGCTGCGCTTAGGGTAGGCGAATAGATACGCGGATCCACTGCACACATAGATACATAAATTATTTTGACTGTCATTTTCTCAGGAACTACTGAACGGATTTACTCCAAATAAGCAAAAGGCATGAGTCTGAACAAAGGACTACCTCTTTGCCAAATTTGGTGTAATTCCGTTCAGCAGTTCGGCTGTAGCTGCGGCTAAAGGTCCTATGGGAATTTGCATGGGGAAAACACGTTTTGGGACCCCCTTTTCACTCGGCCCCCGCTTGACCAATCACCCCCAAACTTTCAAGGAAGCAGAAGAACTGAGCTGGCCAAAAGTTTGGAAAATTTCACGCAGATTTATCAACAGGTGACAAAGTTATTCCAAATAGAATGTTGCAGATTTCCTATGGATAATAGGTCCTAACTACCGACTGCCAGTCGTGAAGTCGCTGCAGCAGCGTGATCAAATCGCCAGCTCCAACCAACACAGACACGGACCACTTCTTCGGTGCAGATTTATTTATTTATGCATGCTATCTTGTTGCCATAACGTTTCGGCTCGAAAAGAGCCTTGTTCACATGACAACTTGATTAAAGGGAAACACCTTTTTAAAGTGACCATTACCATCCACGTGATACAGAATATCAGAATGGACATAGAAGACAGATTCAAATCTACCAAGTTGGTATGTACACAGAAACTTCTACTGTTTTGTACAAAGATGGAATGTGCCATAGATTGTATCTTGTATCTTAATCATCAGGTATACATATAAATATTAAAAAATAGATAATAAATACATCACAGCTTTTACATTAATTGTAGTAAAAGGAAGGTCTCATTGTGAAAAATTACGCCATATAAGTATATACTTGTAGTGTTTGTAAAATGTCAAAGGCTAGAATTGCTGTGTAAACCTGACGCCGGAGCATTCAGGTAACCCCAGTATATTCTAAAGGAAGAACATGGTGAAGTTGAGATGAGAAAGGGTCAACACCTTTCTGCTGGCACCAGATGCAAAATTGTTTCCATTTCAAACAGTAAGTCTTGTTAGTGGAAGGAGCTCTAGCCTGAGAGAAAACATCTCTTATTGCTTTCGAGAGATGAAGATCTAGGAACTCTCGCTGCTCAGGAGTCATGTTGACAGGTGTAAGGAATGAGGATCCGGATGCCAGATCTGGCCCTGGGACATCGTGAGAAGATCCGGGATCGCCCGTAAAAGACGTGGAGGAGCCAGAGAAAGGAGGTGAAGCTCCGTGAACCAAAACTGCCTCAGCCAAGCTGGAGCTATTAGGATCATTCTGCATGGCTCCGTCTTGATCTTCCTGAGTATTCTCGGATTTAATGGAATGGGGTTAAAGGCGTATACAAATACTCTCGACCAGGCTATCGAAAGCGCATTCCCCAGCAATCCGCGATGGTGTAGTTTGCTTGCATAAAACTGGATTTTTCTGTTCACCGGGATGGCAAAGAGATCTATTGAGGGTCTGCCCAACCGTGGAAAATCTCCTCCAAGACCGTCTGGTTTAGTTCCCATTCGTGGCTAACTGAGGAAAGCCTGCTGAGCCTGTCCGTCTTTTCGTTCAGCACTCCTGGTAGGTCTTCTGCCTGTAGCAATATTCCGTGTAGGATCGCCCACTTCCAAATTTTTTGGGCCTTCTGCGACAACGGAAGAGATCTTGTACCCCCTTCCTTGTTTATGTAGTGCATGGCCGTGATGTTGTCCGTGCAGACGAGAACCGATGAACCCCGCAATCGTAGAAGAAATGCGTACAGTGTCAGACGGATCACTCTGAGCTCCAGGAGATTGATTTGAAGAAGGCAGTGCTGGGGCAACCAATGCCTGTTACATGTAAGTCCTGAAGCACTGCACCCCAGCCCTCTAGCGAAGCATCTGTTGTTACAACTTGAGGAGCTGGATTGCTTACGAAGGATAGACCTTGGGATAAATTCTCTTCCTTTGTCCACCACAAGGCTGCTTATCTCATTGCCGCAGTAATCACCACTTTGTCATCGAAGGAGCCGTGAACTTGCTGCCATTGCATGTCTAGTTGCTCCTGAAGAGATCGCATCCACAACCTGCAGTGGGGTATCAGAGGGATGCATGAAGAAATCACTCCTAGAAGTGATTTGTAACGGTGTACTGAAAGACACTTTCTTTTCCTCAACAGACGAGCCATGGACCTCAGTTTTTCTTGCCTTTTGAAGGATTGAGAAGCCTTGCTGAGAGACGGATCCAGGATAGC
The DNA here is from genome assembly GCF_964261635.1 of Lissotriton helveticus. Taxonomy (NCBI): domain Eukaryota; kingdom Metazoa; phylum Chordata; class Amphibia; order Caudata; family Salamandridae; genus Lissotriton; species Lissotriton helveticus. Next base: position 1,674,523,655 of record NC_136069.1, on the reverse strand, counting down.
CCCCAGGAATTGTGCTTTCTTGGAAGGGCAGAGAGACGACTTCTCCCTGTTGAGAGTCAGGCCCAGATTGCTGAACAGAGTCATACATGCTTCGACTGTCTCCTCCGCTGCCTGCTTGGACGGGGCCTTCAGCAGCCAGTCGTCCAGGTCAGGGAAGACTTGAACACGCTGTTTCCTTAGGAAAGCTGCCACCAGTGCCAGCACTTTGGTAAAGATCCTCTGGGCAGAGCGAAGTCCAAAGTGTACAACTTTGAATTGGAAGTGGCTCTTGGCTACTGTGAATCGAAGAAACCTCCTGTGGGCTGGATGAATGGGTATGTGAAAATATGCATCTTCGAGATCGAGAGTGGCCATGAAGTGTCCCAGTAGGAGGAGATGTAAGATATCCTGGAGAGAGACCATCCAAAAGGATTGACTTATGAGATAGGTGTTTAGCTCCCTGATATCTAAGATGGGGTGCCATTTCTCCAGCGTCTTCTTTACCAGGAAAAACCTGGAATAGAAACCTTCCCCTTTTTGAGAAAGGGGAACCGGCTCTACAGCCCCCTTGAGGAGCATCTGATGAACTTCAAGCCACAAGAGACGCAGATGTTTTGAATGCATGGTGGCAGGGGGTTTTAAAGGTGGCATATGAATAAACTCCAGCATATGGCCATCTTGAATGATGTTGAGCACCCAACGGTCTGATGTTATCCGTTGATGTTGATCCGTCACCGATGTTGACAGGGAGGTGGGTACAGCAGGCAGAGCCAGAACGCCGCTGTTGCCATTTGGAAGTGTCAGGTCCCTGGCGATTTTGTTTTCCTCTAGTGTTGGACCTAGAGAAAGAAAAGGTCTGGCCTTTTCTTTGTTGGTATGATGGTCAATGAGACTGAGACATTAAACCATAAGAAGAGTACCATTGTTGTTGGTAAAAACCTCTGTGTAATGTGGTACTCTTTCCCCTGGCCCCACGGAAAGGAACCTTCCGATACTGAAGAGTACCGGGAGATCTTGCAGTCTCTGTATCCTTTTTTATGTCCCGGAGGGCGTCATCAATATGCTTGCCAAATAATGCCTCTCCGTCAAATGGAAGATCCAGGATTTTGTTCTGGACCTCCGGCCGGAACCATGTCGCCTTGAGCCAGCCCTTGCGCCGAAAAACAGCTGCATCTGCTAGCGAACGGAAAGCCGTCATGGCAATATCCATGGCGAAGTCAATCACTTCCGCTGATGTAGCCTCTCCCTCTTGCAGGATCTTCTTGGTCTCCACCTTGGCCTCCTGAGGGAGCTGGTCCAAATATGGAGAGAGATCGCACCACATTTGGCGATCGTATCTGCCAAGGATCGCCAACGCATTCGCTGCTCGTACCAAAAGACTTGCCATAGAGGAAAACCTTTTCCCCGTATTATCAAGGCGCCTGCCCTCTTTATCAGGGGTGCAGAAGTATTGCATGACCTTCTCTGTGCCGCCAGCGATATTACCGAATCCGGCTTCGGCTGACCAATCAAGGATGCTGGACTATCCTCTGGGGCCTTGTACTTCTTCTTCAGGCGTGGCAAAACTGGGATGACTGTAGCCGGGTTTTTCATTGCCTTTAAACTCTCGTCCCAGACATGGCTGACAATGGGAATGGATTGGACCACTTTCCTGTAGGGCTCCTTAAAATCATAAAGGAAGCGCTCCGTTTGAACAGAAGGCAGAGGAAGTTTAATCTATTTGAGGCTCTTTCCATCAGTTTGCCAAATCCCCCAATATCTGCGGGGGGAGAGTCCACTGGATCCAGAGTAGGTGAAGCTGGGTCCGGGATCACATAATCATCCCACACTATACCCTGATTCGGTCTGTTGTCATCGTCCTGATCCTTGTCCGAGGAATCATCTTGTACATCGTGGACCACTGGAGGTATATCTGGCTCGGGTACCTGTGGCTGTGCAACCATCTGGAATGGTACTTCCGGAGAAACCACTTCAGAAGCTGCTGGTGTGGGGACAGCATGTACTTCAGAGAAAGAGGGAGCAAGAGGAGGAGTAGCTTGAGAAACCTTCTTCTTATAATCCTGCAACATGCCCTGAAGATCTGCCAGAAGGGTAGAAGGAACTGCAACCATCTCCTGGCCTGCATCTTCCTGTCGACGATAGGATTGCTGGAATGGGCACTCATGAAGATATTCGCCTTAAGAATCAGTGTCTTGGCATTTTACCAACAATTGTGAGGGGCTATGGGCATAACCAATAGAATCCTGATCATCCCCGTCAGAATCCTCTTCTTCTTCGAGTACAGTGTGGGAGGCAAGGGGGTAACCCTCCTTGGAGACATCATATAAGGCATTATCCTCTTTAAGGAAATAGAGATGCTCTCTGTCGACGAAGATGTCGTTGACGGTACCGTCGGCGCTGGGGTTGCCAGAGAAACCATCGTCAAAGAGTTCATCGACGGACGATCCACCGTCGACGGTTGAATCGTCTACGACGAGATGGGCATCGTCGACATTTCCGTCGACAAGACCGTCGACACATCTGCCGTCATCGTCATCAATGTCGTCGTCAAGGTCGTCGTCGTAGTTGCTCTCATCGACGACACCGTCCTCGTCGCTACCGTCATCTACATTCTCGTTGACACTCTCGTCATCATCTCCGTAACCGCCGTCAACTCTTCCGCTGATGCTGATATGTGGAGACTAGAAGGTACCGTTGACGAGCCCGACGACGGTGCAGTTTTTTTCACCTGGGATTTGGAAGTCTTCGTTGACAGAGTCTTCTGCAGCGTCTTCTGCAGTGTCGACGACGATTTTGAATCTTTCTCTGACTTCTCAGATGTTAGAGAAGAGGGCTTTTTAAAAGCTTTAGCAGACTTCACCACTGCTGTAGCTGAAGATAGTCCTTCCCTCTCCTTTGCACCATGGTGAGGAGATTCACTAGGACTCCGGGTCTCAGACTCACTGGGGTCTTGTTTGAGGCCTTAAGAGGATGTTCTGAAGATGGTGAAGGGGAAGCCCTACCCCTTTTCACTGACCTTCTAGATGAGGTGGCAGATGATGAGTCCTCACTGTCACTTGACACAGTTTCCTTCCTCGACTTTATCTTCTAGAGCCAAGTGAGGAGGCGACCCTCACGGTCCCGGCGAGTCTTTGTAGAGAAGGTGCAGCAGATCTTGCAGTCCGCTGCCTTGTGATCAAGGTGCAGGCAATAAATGCAGTCCTTATACCTATCCTCCACATAAAGCCTCTTCTTGCCACAGGTGGACCAAGCCTTGAAAAGTGCTTTCTTCTCCTTGTCAGACATTTCCAGATGAAATACCAAACAATTCTGAAGAAAAAATGCTGAAAAAATAGTCAACTAGAGTTGAAGTGAGCAGAGCTCAAAGAAGACTCCCTTAGCACAACATGCAGTACAACATCGTAGGCTCTGAGGTTCTCTCAGGAGGGTTCTATGGGGTGAGGCTAATCTGATTGATTGTTGCTTTACTTTGGTCTCTTTCACAAAAAGAGGTGGGTATGCTACAAAAGGAAATGAGGCCTAGCCCTTTTTTCTTTCTCTTTTGTACCTACTGCTGTTATTTGGTTTACCGAGACTCCCATTCCGATGACGGGGAACGATACAAGCTATGGGAATCTATGAAAGTTTCAATACTGGAGTAAAGCGTACAACCAGCTCTGTACCAGGCTTCACTTTTAGTGACAGTACTAAAGCGTACAACCAGCTCTGTACCAGGACTGACGCTGAGGGACAGTACTAAAGCGCACACCAACTCTGTACCAGGCCTCACGCTGAATGACAGTACTAAAGCGAACAACCAGCTCTGTACCAGGCCTCATGCTGGGTGACAGTGCTAAAGAGTACAACCACCTCTGTACCAGGTCTCAAATTGAGTGGCAGTGCTAAATCATACAACCAGCTCTGTTCCAGGCCTTATGCTGTCAGTACTAAAGCACACAACCTGCTCTGTTCCAGACCTATTGATGTGTGACAATACTAAAGCATAAAGCATCTCTGTTTCAGTTCATTAGGTTGAGTGAAGGTAGTACCAGGCCTCACACTGAGTGACTGAACTAAAGCACATAATCAGCTGTGTGCCAGTCCTCATGCTGAGTAACTGAACTAAAGCATACAGCCAGCTCTGTACCAGGCATCAAGCTGGGTGACAGTACTGAAGCATTCAACCAGCTCCTTACCAGGCCTAATGCTGAGTGACAGTACTAATGCATACAACCAGCTCTGTATCAGGCCTCAAGCCGAGTGACATTACTAAACCGTTCTACCAGCTCTGTACCAGGCCTCACGCCGAGTCACAGTTACTAAAGCGTACAACCGGCTATGTACCAGGACTGTCGCTGAGTTACAGTAATAAAGTGCACACAGCTCTGTACCAGGCCTTACGCCGAGAGACAGTGCTAAAGAGTACGGCCAGTTCTGTACCAGGCTTTACATTGACTGATAGTGCTAAAGCATACAACCATCTCTAGAACAGTACTCACATGAATGATAGTACTAAAGCGGACAACTAGATCTCTGCCAGGCCTCACGCTGAGTGACAGTACAAAAGCGTACAACCAGCTCTATTTCAGTCCTCATGCTGAATGACAGCATGAAAGCATACAACCAGCGCTGTACCAAGGAACATGCTGAGTGACAGTACTAAAACATACAAATAGCTTTGAAACAGGCGTCACGCTGACAGATAGTACAACAGTGTACATACATTTCTGTCCTCTGCCCCAAACTGAGTGATAGTACTAAAGCAAACAACCAGTTCTGTACCAGGCCTCACGCTGAGTTACAGTACTAAAACGTACAACTAGCTCTAAAACAGGCATTACGCTGTGTGACAGTAATAAAGTGTTCAACCAGATCCCTAGCAGGCTTCACGATGAGTGACATTATTAAATCATACAACCTGCTCTGTACGGCGCCTTACGCTGAGTGACTGAACTAAAGCGCACAACCAACTCTGTACCAGGCCTCATTAAAACGTACAACTAGCTCTGAAACAGGCATCATGCTGAGAGACAGTAATAAAGCGTTCAGCCAGATCTGTAGCAGGCTTCACGCTGAGGGACAGTACTAAAGCATACAACCAGCTCTATTCCAGTACTCACACTGAATGACAGTACTAAAGTAGACCATCTGCAATTGGACTAGGCTTAAAACTGAGTGACAGTACTGAGGCACACAATCAGCTCTGAAAAAAGGGTAACTCTGAGAGACTGAACTAAAGCGCACAACCAGCACTGTACCAGGCGTCATGCTGAGCGACAGAACTAAAGTGTGTAATGAGCTCTGTACCAGACCTCTGGCTGAGTGACAGTACTAAAGTATACAACCAGCTCTGTATCAGGCCTCACTCTGAGTGACAGTACTAAGGCGTACAACCAGCCTAGTAATAGGCTTCACGCTTAGGGACAGAACTAAAGCATATAACCGGCCCTGTGCCAGGCCTGATGCTGAGTGAAAGTACTAAAGCGTACAACCAGCTCTGTACCATACCTCACACTCAGTGACAGTGCTAAGCCGTATAACCCGTTCTGCACAAGTCCTCGTGCAGAATGACTTTACTAAAGCGTAGAACTGGCTCTGACCAAGCCTCACTCCAAATGACAGTACTAAAGTGCACAACCAGCTCTGTACCAGGCTTACGCAGACTTGTGGAAGTAAAGAAGCATCATCTCTGGGTATGGTGCCCTTAACGGGATGGAACTATGTGCATGGTCAGCTGTGGCCTGGACCTCACTTGAGTGAAGGAACATGGGGCCAGATGTAGGAAAAGCCTATTTACCGATTCATAAATACCGAATTTTACCGATTCGGTATTTATGAATCGGTAAATATGAAGGTATGAGATGTAGGAAGATTCAGTAATTGAATTACCGAATCTGTAAAAATCGCCTTGAAGTCCATAAGAATCAATCGCCAATACCGAATCGGTATTTACCGATTCGGTAAATACCGATTTTTAAAAGGGTGCAGGGGGGTGTCACTTTGACACCCTCTGGCACCCCGAATACAGGCATGTGTGCCATGTGGCACACAGACATGCCCTAAGGGCATGTCTGTCTGTCACATGGCATAGGTGTGCATGCACACATGTGCATGCACACCTGGATTCGGTATTTTACCACCCAATTGAATTGGGTGGTAAAATACCGAATCTGTATGGCCTTTGGGACTCAGAAGAGTCCCACCTACATTTAGATTTACCGAATCGGTAAAATTACCGATTCGGTATTTTACAGAATCTGTAAAATAAATGCCCCTACATGCCGATTCTTAAATACCGGTCGGTAACGGCCGAATTCGGCCGTTACCGACCGGTATTTAGGCTCCTATATCTGGCCCTAAGCCTCTAGAATGGATGAACTCAGAGTAATTGCCCTAAATGTGCATCAAGCGGGGTGGGCTCACCTTGACAGTGGCTTCAGTGATTGTTTCATCCTCGTCGGTATCTTGAAGACGGTGCAGCTTCTCCCTGATCTCGGAGTTTGTGAATTCGGAAGTTTTCATTTTCACTCCTTGAGCTATGATATCAGCAACGCCCCCTGAGCCCTCCACAATCACACATGGAGTGTTGTTGGTCACAGAACTGTGAATAATCTGAAATGAAGCAAAATGTGTCTTTTAGGAAGTGAGATACCACAATGTACACACACGTTCCAAGCAACACACTTGGTTACAGCACTTACACGAGCCCCCAAAGCCTATTACTCCCACACAGTCGAGGTCCTCATGCATCCCAGTCCGTTCATGACACTGTGGCACCAGTGCCTGGCAGCACCATCCCTTCTGCCACAGTCCCTGCTCTTCCAGGCTTTGACCAGACTTCTCTTCCCATTCCTACCTAGATACATCTAGAGCAAGATCAACACACAGAGAATAAGTCAAGTCAGCTACAAAACCCACCAGGGCTATGTGGGGTTACAGCAGGCAACACTCTCCACTCACACAGCACAACATGACCCTCCTCCCTCGCACGTGCAGCAGCTGAGCACAGGATCATGTGCAGAAAGCGCTACATGACCATATGCACCAGTATAGCACAGGGAGCAGCTCATTGTGTGAGTACAAGATCATAAGCAGAAAGCGCTACATGATCATATGCACCAGGATAGCACAGGGAGCAGCTCATCAAGGGAGTACAAGATCATATGCAGAAAGCGCTACATGATCATATGCACCAGGATAGCACAGGGAGAAGCTCATCAAGGGAGTACAAGATCATATGCAGAAAGCGCTACATGATCAGATGCATCAGGATAGCACAGGGAGCAGCTCATCAGCGGAGTACAAGATCATATGCAGAAAGCGCTACATGATCAGATGCACCAGGATAGCACAGGGAGCAGCTCATCAAGGGAGTACAAGATCATATGCAGTAAGCGCTACATGATCATATGCACCAGGATAGCACAGGGAGCAGCTCATCAGCGGAGTACAAGATCATATGCAGAAAGCGCTACATGATCATATACACCAGTATAGCACAGTGAGCAGCTCATCAAGGGAGTACAAGATCATATGCAGAAAGCGCTACTGTTAAAAGTTAGGCTGAAAACCGTCAACATTATCGGCGCCCCCTTGCTCTCCTTAAACCTTTTGTGCGCGTAAAACAGCCGCCATTTTGGACACCATGGCTTCCCCGCTCTCGCCGAGAGCCAGCGCGTCTCTCTCTCTCTCTCCTAACTTCGCTGGCAACCCCCCCCCTGCTTGCACCTGCCTTGAGTCATAAACCCCTCTTCGGCACTGCTCTGCCCCAGGCTCTCATCCTGTTCCCAGCGCGACATCTCCCTGCTTCCCCGTCATGACCTCCGGCCCTTTTGATGCAAACCCCTTTTCCCCGTGTGCCCGTCTGTCTTCCCCGTTCCCAGGCCGACACCTAGCTCTGCCGATACCATTCTCTTGCCCCTCCCCATACAATAGGAAGCTTCCCTCCTCAAAGGACCCCCGAGATGATCAAAGCCCCCCCCCCATCCCACGAGATCCGATCGAAACCCGCACACTCCGTGAATCGGCGGAATACCCAGCTGCGCAATGATCATCACCTGTTGTGAACGGGGCGGGGACTTCCACTGTAGCCTTGCATGGGAACGGGCTGGGAAGGGGGGATTCTGAGGATGTCTTTCCGTACATCAAAGTATCGACGAGAATGTGTTACATGTAATAAAGAGATAAACTCGTGTATAAGAGGCCAGGCCTCCGGGATGCAGTTAGAGCACCTCAGAACGATACCTTCTGTCCGTTTTCGTTGTGTTCTCCTCCGGAGCGAATAAAAACCTTGTTTCCTGCCTTCCAGTCTCCAGCGCCTGCCTCTTCAATAGTTTAACTTCTTTGTGGGTTCAAGAGGCGACATCGCCGGGCAATAATTAAGGATCTTATATTCTGGTTGGTAGTGCCCCCCCAGTTTGTATTTTTCCACAATTGGCGTCCCAAGCGTGGGGCCCATCAGCGACCCATGGATCCAGTGGGAGAGGTCCTGACGACAAAGTGAACGACTGCAACGATCGGGAACGCGTCTGTCCGATAGACCCTCGTCTGACAGCCGATCATCCGAACTTCACTGGTTCCGAACAGACCTCTCTCGAGTGATCTACGGTCCTGACTGGGAACCATCAGGAGTGCCGCGAGGATAACGAAGAAGAGAGGACGATCGGGCGCTGGATTCGGAAGTCAGGAAACTGTCCATGCGGTCCGGGTAAGGTCGTGTTACCACGACAAATTGCGAAAAATTGCTTGATTGTTAAATACTAGTATTGCTCTTTTTTGTTTAATTGGAGATTCACTGTCTGCAAACGGAGAAACAACAGGCTCTCTCTTTGCAAGCAGTGGAGGATAGGTAGGGCAGACAACCGTGCTTATTTTTCTCCCCCACTCAATAGTCACCTGAAACTGAGCTGTTGTTCACAAACTATTGTTTCCTGGAGATTCCCTGTCTGCAAACAGGGAAGAGACCACCCTTTTTGCAGATAGTGAAAAAGGTAGGTAACGCAAATCTTTGCGGACCTACTCACTCTCCCCATTGCTATTTGTCGGTCTTTTGTTATCTTGATCCATGAGGGATTCACTGTCTGCAAACGGAGAAACAAAGGTCTCTCTCTTTGCAAGCAGTGGAGGATAGGTAGGGTAGCAGCCGTGCTTATTTTTTTCTCCCTCACCCTATAATTGCTTGAAACTGAACTGTTGTTCGCAAAATTATTGTTTCCTGGAGATTCCCTGTCTGCAAACAGGGAAGAGACCACCCTTTTTGCAGATAGTGAAAAAGGTAGGTAACGCAGATCTTTGCGGACCTACTCATTCTCCCCATTGTTATTTGTTGGTCTTTGGTTATTGTGATCCATGAGGTATTCACTGCCTGCAAACAACGTAGAATAGAAATATTCTGTCTAGTCTTTGCACCTAGTGATAAGATAGGCAGTGCTGACTTTTTAGTCCCTCGTTACGAGCCGTCATGTCTGTCTTCTCCCCATTGATTGGTAGCCTGTTTAGCCCGGACCGCTTATTAGAGATGGACCATCCAGCCCCACTGGAAGGCACCCCTAATAAGGACATGTTCATGAAGCATGGATTGACCGCTATTGCCTATAGTAAACTATGGCATAAATATACAAAACAAGGTCAAGAAAGTCAATGGCCCCTGATAGGATCCTTCGATGATGACAAAATAAAAACGCTAGAAACTGCCCTAGGTAAAAACAAGACAACACCTACTATGCTTGATAGCTTCGGCATGTGGCGAAAAGAAACTGAACAGCGTAAAAAGAAAACTGAGAGTAGGTTGGAAAAAGAGCTGCAAAAAGCAGCGCACCTAGCTGCTCAGAAGCTAAAAAAGGAGATAGAGGAAAGAGAGAAAGCTAAACAGAAACTAGAAAGGGAAACGCCAAGCCAGTGTCCGGTTAGAACCCCCTCCATGCTCTACCCTGATTTACCCTCGAAACGACAAGCCAATGAGGACCTGCTGTTAGGTCCCCCTATCATCTACATGCCCCCTCCATATGCCCCTTCTCGACCCTTGGCGCAGCACGCGCCACCCCCAGGTACAAGCGAAGGTACCGCCGCAGCGTCGGCCCCAATGGCCTCTGTGCCAGCCGAACCCCTGGTATTAAAACCCGCATCAACGGCAACGTTAGACGAGCATGAGACTCGAGGGGCCGGCCTTGCAAGAACAAACAGACTAGACAAAGATGAGCGAGCGGGGATCGACAAAATAGCAAGGACACTGGTAGAAAGGAAGGATGATGAAGAGTACATCACAGATATGTTCAGCTCGTACACAGGGAGTCACAGACGACATTTTACCGTACGACTGTGTTATCATGTCTTGAATGCATACGAGGACCGATATCGAGACAAAGGTCCCGAGAGCCTAAGGACTCTGTACCGGAAGGTCGATATCGGGGATGAGGGCGAGTGTGATGTGTCGGACCTCCTTACGCGTACGCTTGAGGTTTTCCGCCATCTCACTGAACGAAAGCCGGGAGCTAAATCCACGGCCCCCGTAGTGACCGAACCACCAACCGAGCAATCTAACACCATGATGCCGATACGTGAGGCTGCCCCTTACTGGGTTCCCCCTCGAGGTACAGGGACTCACGATGATGCAAACAACCAAGATGCGAAGGGAAGGGTAGTATACAACTGGGTCTACCAGCCATGGGACCGGCAAGAGATACTGACATTCCGGAAATCTCTACCCGACCTACGTAAAAACCCCACTGCCTTCTATACTGAATTGGGTACAGCCCTGGGTTCAACTATCATGACCCTGGCTGACATCGACTTGTTCTTCGGGTTATGTCTACCAGCTGATGTGTGGAAGCAAATCCGGAAAGTCGACCACCTTGAGCTGTTCGGACATACCTGGCCACAACTCGATGACTTGGATAAACAACGGGGACCAGGACAAAAGCCATTGAAATCCATTCTAGACCTCCCAGATAAAATTGTAGAGAAATTAAAAACCCTGATCCCAGAAAAGAAAGTGGACTGGTCGATAGTAACAGCCTGTCGCCAAAAACCCCAGGAGGATGTATCGGAATACTTCTCCCGGTTTGAAACGGTGTTCTCCGACTACAGCGGCCAGGACATGACCACTGCAACCGGACACCATCTGTTTGTCCAGAATTATGTTAAGGGCCTATCATTGGACATCTCCCAGAAACTTCAGGCCAGCGAGAGTAGTTGGGCAGCCTCCAAACCTACCGCGATTCTTCAAATGGCCCAATACTATGAGCATCAGAAAAATGAAAACGATAGGGCGACAGAGAAAAAGAAGAAAGACTTAAAAGAGAGGGTGATTATTGCCAAACTGCAAGGGGTGACTATAGGACGAGACCAATACCGGGGAAACTACCAGACAAACGCCCCTAAGACTGCATTTCCCCAGGACCGCACTCTGACTCCCTACAGTGGACGCACAGACCTTAGAGATGACCAGTGCGCTTTCTGCAAAGGGACTGGCCATTGGAAATCCCAGTGCCCAGTTCTCCTGGAAATGATCAGGAACAGAGACCCCAGGGATGTAGCAAATGGACCGAGACCTAAGGGAACACAACGAGGGCCCCCAAATGACGCGACTAATGACAGATCAAGCAGACCGAATACGTTCGATCGACCCAGACAGAACCAATATCAACAATCTGACTATGACGACACTCACACCTTTGCATAGGACAGCCAAGGGCGAGGGAGGGATCCAGTCGAGCTCTATGTTGACCAGCAGGGCCCTTATGTCACTGCTAAGGTCCTGGGTACCAAGTCTCCATTTCTGGTAGACACTGGCGCAACACGTAGTGCGTTATCTAAACGACTGATTCCAAGGGCACCCTTGTCTGGCTCACTCATAACATCGACAGGTTTCGATGGAACGCCCTCCACCAACCCTTTGTCTGCCCCGATTCTCTTTGACGTAGAAAACAACACCACCGACACCACGTTCTTGCTTTCCTCCAATAGCCCTGACGCCATTATGGGACTTGACTTACTGAAACACTTCCGAGCGACGATTAGGTGTTCTCAAGATGGAGTTCGAGTGTTTCTTTACGACAACCCCGTTCTGCTTAAACATTGTTCCCCCCGACACATGTTTTCCATCACCGACGTCGACGCGTCCCTGCTTGACACCCTACCTCCGTATCTGTGGGCCAAAGCGGATTCGGACGTAGGGCGTATGTTAATTGACCCAGTGCACATTACTGTCCGACCAGACGCAACACTCCCAAAACTCCCCCAATATCGGATATCGCCAGAAGGCGAGAAGGCATTGGTAATGATTATCCAGTCACTGATAGACGCAGGAGTGGTAGAGGAAGTGGTTAGCAACGTTTGCAACAGCCCTATCTTGCCCATTATCAAGAAGCAGGGAGAGGGAGATGAGAAAGCATACCGTTTCATCATCGACCTCCGAGAGATCAACAAAGTGGTAGTACCCCAGTACCCTGTGGTCTCAGACATCACCACCATCCTGACCTTGATTCCATCCACTGCAACCACCTTTTCCGTCATCGACCTCAAGAACGCATTCTTCTCCATCCCCATCCACCCCGACAGCCGATATCTCTTCGGCTTTACCCTAAAATCCCGCTCATATAGGTTTTGCCGAGCCCCTCAAGGCTACACGGAGAGCCCTAGCATCTACAGCCAGGCCCTCAAAAGGCAACTAGACCAAGTCCGGTTACCCGACGGGGTGGTGTTGGTACAATATGTCGATGACATCCTTTTGGCAGCCGACACCACCCCTCTAGCGGTTACCGCCACCATTCAACTCTTGCACTTCCTTGCGGAAAATGGCCACAAGGTCTCCAAGAAGAAGTTGCAATTCTGCCTACCCCAGGTCACTTACCTAGGCCACCTTCTGTCCAAAGATGGAAGGAAACTCACCCCTGATCGAATCCAGACCATTCTAGACACCCCTGTCCCTAAAACCCAGAAGCAGGTTCGCTCCCTATTAGGCCTCACCTCCTTCTGCCGACAATGGTTGCCAAACTTCAGCCTCGTTGTAAAACCACTGCTCTCTCTCCTAAACAAAGACGTCCCTTTCCCACTCCCTTGGACTCCTGAGTGTCAAACCTCCTTCACAGAACTACGAGATGCCCTTTGCTCAGCCCCTGTCCTGGGTACCCCTGATTACAGGAAGCCCTTCTCCCTTTACACTCACGAAAGGGAGGGGTGCGCTTTATCTGTCCTGACCCAGGCCATCGGTCCTAAGCAACGACCGTGCGCTTACTTCTCTGCCACTCTTGACCCTGTCGCCAGAGCCTTGCCTGCCTGCCTTCGAGCTGTAGCTGCTGCTGCAGTCTCTATCCGACAGAGTGAGGGGATTGTACTCTCGAATTCCCTCACGGTACTGGTACCCCATGCAGTCGACACCCTCCTGAACCAAACCAAGACGCAACATCTGACGAGTGCACGACTGACTGGATACGAACTAACCTTGCTTGCCCCCCATATCACCCTGAAAAGATGCACCACACTGAACCCAGCAACTCTGTTACCCCTGCCAGAGAACGACCCCAATGTGCACCCCGTACATGACTGCGTGACTCTTACGGACGAACAGACCAGGAGTAGGGTCGATCTCAGAGACACAGCTTTCCCTGACCCCGACGGGGAGTTGTGGGTGGACGGTTCTTGCATCAAACTCTCCGATGGTACCACTTCCGCTGCCTATGCAGTCACCACGGCTCGAACTGTAGTAGAAACAGCCCGCATCACCCAGCGATCTGCCCAGGCAGCGGAACTGATTGCTTTGACGAGAGCCTGCATCCTGGCAACAGGAACCACGGCGAACGTTTACACCGACAGCCAGTATGCCTTCGGGGTGGTTCACCATTTTGGGCTCCTCTGGAGGGAGAGAGGATACTTGACCTCACACGGCACACCCATTCTGCACGGGGATTTAGTCTCCGCCTTAATCGAAGCTGTCCTCCTCCCCAACAAACTTGCCGTTATCAAATGCCAGGCACACAAGAAGGTGACAGACATTATTGGACAGGGAAATGCACTAGCCGACATCACCGCCCGAACGACAGCAGAAAATAGAACGACAACACGTATGTACGTGACCAGGTCACAAGCAGAAAACTGGACTGACGCCAAGGACACAATTAGAGACATACAAATGGCTAGCACACAACACGAATTGACTGAATGGGCACGGGTGGGATTGAAAGACGATGAAGGCTGCTGGCGGACAAAAGACACGAACAGATGGTTGCTACCTGATTCATACTTGATTCCCATATTAACCATGGCACACTCCCCAGCCCACATAGGATCAGCCCCCATGATCGAACTTGTCTCCAGGGTTTGGCACAATGACAAGATCCCAGATTCCGCCAAACGCCTGGTCCAACAATGCTTAATATGCCTGCAACACAACCCCGGGAAGGGAACTGTAGTACCCCGGGGGGGATTTGGGGTCCCAAACCACCCATTTGAAGTCCTGCAGATGGACTACATCCAGCTAGACAGATGCCAAGGCCTGAAATATGTACTTGTCGTGGTATGCGCATTTAGCAAATGGGTGGAAGCATATCCAACCCGCGACAACACCGCTATGGCCACTGCAAAGGTCCTGTTAAAGGAGTTTTTCCCCCGTTATGGCCTCTGTCGTGTTTTATGGAGTGATAATGGCCCCCACTTCGTAGCCAACGTTATCCAGCTCATCCTAAATGGGCTGGGTATCAGACAGAAATTCCACGCAGTCTTCCACCCTCAATCTGCTGGGCTTGTCGAACGACACAACGCCACACTAAAGCTTAAACTGGCCAAAATAGTGGCTACGACGGGCCTGAAATGGCCAGACGCCCTCCCATTGGCATTGCTATCGATGCGCTCTACCCCCACCCGACATCACTTAACCCCTTATGAAGTTGTCTTCGGTCGACCCATGAGCGTCTGGTCTGCCCCGAAACCAACGTCCATTCATGACGTTCCGGATGTCCTAATGTCTGATTATCTGTACAAATTGACTGAAACTTTGTCTGTCCTTCATCAGCAGGTGCGGCAGGCCATCCCCGATGCTTCCAGGGGTCCGGGTCACGCCATCCAGCCGGGGGACTTCGTGCTGATCCGAAACTTTCAGCGATCAAAGAGTTTGGAACCCCGGTGGACGGGCCCCTGGCAAGTGCTGATCACCACTCGGACCGCACTTCGAGTGGAGGGGAAGAAACACTGGCTGCACGCTCATCACTGCAAAAAGGTCTCTCCAGCCCTGGCCACGACAGACACCGTCAACACCCAAGAAGAGCTCCTGAACCGGGACCGACCATCGTTGAGCTGCTACCCTGATACAGAGACACTTGAACTTTCAAAACATCCTGACCCCACTGTGCCATCTCGAGAAGGGTATTTCCTGCGTCGAAAGGAGGGAGCTTCGGCTAAGTAGGCCACGGACTAAGCTTAAGAATCTCAGAACGGTGACCCAAACTACCAAGGGTTACCTGGAGAGAAGCTAAAACTGAGTCTGTGGTCCTGCCCACTACCGAGCACCTTGAAGACGAAGATGATGGAAGCGCCAGATAAGAAGATGATGGAAGCGCCAAACAAGAAGCCGACTGAGACAACAGGAAATACCCACTACAGAAATCCGAGAACAGACAGACTCCATAGCTCAAAGACAATTGCACTCTTCATCGTAATCCTCCTCTGTTTTCTCCTCATGACTACGCTCTGGATTATGGAAGAACACGCACCTGCTCACGAAACATTCCTAACCACTGCTCAGCCTACCACCACGAAGGAACATTATCTAATTTCGCTCTCTCCTCAACTAAGAGAGAGGCGAAAGGAGTTTTGGAACAACTCTTTCGTGCAGCTACTTCACCAGCACAATCTTGCCACCAACGCCACCAACTGCTGGATCTGTGGGTTGCTACCCCATGCCACTGGACATTCAATACCATTCATCCCTTCACCCTTCTCCGTCCACGGCTCCTGCCTTGCCTGGCTGATCCTCCTGCAAGAGAGCTATACGGAAAATGCCACCTCCAGCAGAGCTGCAGCACATTCTTCTCATGGGGCCGGGCGAAACAAGACAAAGACACACTTCTGCCCGCTGACCCCCAGCGACTCAATCCAAATGGACATTCCGGCCAAAGAACGAATCGAAATGCAGGTGTTCCACAATCCAACCAGACCCACCTTCTCCTATCTGCGGAAACGAACGGCTGCCACTCTGACTGTAGCCCTGACGGTCATCAACGTCACAGGCCACATGTGTGTAGAAGGACTTGGGACACAGCTGGTGGGTCACAGCGCTTGCCGCTTTACCAGAACTTTGGACTCCACGGATCCACCTTCCTTTGTGTCATCCCCAAACATGTATTTCATCTGTGGCACTAAGGCCTACACCTGGCTCCCCAAAGGCTGGGGGGGCACTTGCTACATCTCCTTCGTCCTTCCTCCAACTTATGTGGCCCCAGCGAATCACCACAGGCAAAAACGAGCAAAAGACGTTGAGCAAGCCGACTCAACAGGAGCACAGTTCCTCGATGCTATGAAAGGACTCGTCCCCCTCTGGGGCCCGATGGCAAACAGCCGTGCCATCCGACATTTGACTCAGGCAGTCGAGACAACCATGAACATCACAGCGGGCATCTTTGCCAACAACACTGCCGAGCTCCAAGCGGTCCGTTTGGTGGCTCTTCAGAACCGCCTCGTTCTAGATGTGGTTCTGGCGGACCGTGGAGGAGCATGCCGCATTATTGGGGCCAGCTGTTGTACATACATACCGGACAACTCACCCTCAGTGTACAAAGCCATCGAACATCTTCACAGACTCTCCTCGGAAGTTCACCAAGAGCAAGAAGAATGGTCGCTTGGTGGTTGGTTCTGGGACACCATCAAAAGTTGGGGCTGGAGACTGCTCACCATTATCCTGATTCCCGTAGTTGTAATATGTGGCCTATGCTTAGGGATTCAATGTTTGCCACCTATGTGTTCTTTATGTGCGAGTTGTATTTTTCCCAAAACTGTGGACATTGGAAGCGAACACATGAGGGCATTATATGATGCCGAAGTTAGGAATTTGATGAAAATTGACATTGAGTAAGCAAGTTGGCTAGATATGTTGAAAAGGGAGGACTGTTAAAAGTTAGGCTGAAAACCGTCAACATTATCGGCGCCCCCTTGCTCTCCTTAAACCTTTTGTGCGCGTAAAACAGCCGCCATTTTGGACACCATGGCTTCCCCGCTCTCGCCGAGAGCCAGCGCGTCTCTCTCTCTCTCTCCTAACTTCGCTGGCAACCCCCCCCCTGCTTGCACCTGCCTTGAGTCATAAACCCCTCTTCGGCACTGCTCTGCCCCAGGCTCTCATCCTGTTCCCAGCGCGACATCTCCCTGCTTCCCCGTCATGACCTCCGGCCCTTTTGATGCAAACCCCTTTTCCCCGTGTGCCCGTCTGTCTTCCCCGTTCCCAGGCCGACACCTAGCTCTGCCGATACCATTCTCTTGCCCCTCCCCATACAATAGGAAGCTTCCCTCCTCAAAGGACCCCCGAGATGATCAAAGCCCCCCCCCCATCCCACGAGATCCGATCGAAACCCGCACACTCCGTGAATCGGCGGAATACCCAGCTGCGCAATGATCATCACCTGTTGTGAACGGGGCGGGGACTTCCACTGTAGCCTTGCATGGGAACGGGCTGGGAAGGGGGGATTCTGAGGATGTCTTTCCGTACATCAAAGTATCGACGAGAATGTGTTACATGTAATAAAGAGATAAACTCGTGTATAAGAGGCCAGGCCTCCGGGATGCAGTTAGAGCACCTCAGAACGATACCTTCTGTCCGTTTTCGTTGTGTTCTCCTCCGGAGCGAATAAAAACCTTGTTTCCTGCCTTCCAGTCTCCAGCGCCTGCCTCTTCAATAGTTTAACTTCTTTGTGGGTTCAAGAGGCGACATCGCCGGGCAATAATTAAGGATCTTATATTCTGGTTGGTAGTGCCCCCCCAGTTTGTATTTTTCCACACTACATGACCATATGCACCAGTATAGCACAGTGAGCAGCTCATCAAGGGAGTACAAGATCATATGCAGAAAGCGCTACATGATCATATGCACCAGGATAGCACAGGGAGCAGCTCAATAAGGAAGTACAAGATCATATGCAGAAAGCGCTACATGATCATATGCACAAGGATAGCACAGTGAGCAGCTCATCATGGGAGTACAAGATCATATGCAGAAAGCGCTACATGATCATATGCACCAGGATAGCACAGGGAGAAGCTCATCGTGTGAGTACAAGATCATATGCAGAAAGCGGTACATGATCATATGCACCAGGATAGCACAGGGAGAAGCTCATCGTGTGAGTACAAGATCATATGCAGAAAGCGCTACATGACCATATGCACCAGGATAGCACAGGGAGAAGCTCATCGTGTGAGTACAAGATCATATGCAGAAAGCGCTACATGATCATATTCCCCAGGAGAGCACAGGGAAGCAGCTCATCATGGGAGTACAAGATCATATGCAGAAAGCGCTACATGATCATATGCACCAGGATAGCACAGGGAGAAGCTCATCGTGTGAGTACAAGATCATATGCAGAAAGCGCTACATGATCATATGCACCAGGATAGCACAGGGAGCAGCTTATCAAGGGAGTACAAGATTATATGCAGAAAACGCTACATAATCATATGCACCAGGATAGCATAGGGAGAAGCTCATCAAGGAAGTACAAGATCATATGCAGAAAGCGCTGCATGATCAGATGCACCAGGATAGCACAGGGAGCAGCTCATCAAGGAAGTACAAGAACATATGCAGAAAGCGCTACATGATCATATGCACCAGGATAGCACAGGGAGCAGCTCATCGTAGGAGTACAAGATCATATGCAGAAAGCGCTACATGATCATATGCACCAGGATAGCACAGGGAGAAGCTCATCGTGTGAGTACAAGATCATATGCAGAAAGCGCTACATGATCATATGCACCAGGATAGCACAGGGAGCAGCTTATCAAGGGAGTACAAGATTATATGCAGAAAGCGTACATGATCATATGCACCAGGATAGCATAGGGAGAAGCTCATCAAGGAAGTACAAGATCATATGCAGAAAGCGCTACATGATCAGATGCACCAGGATAGCACAGGGAGCAGCTCATCAAGGAAGTACAAGATCATATGCAGAAAGCGCTACATGATCAGATGCACAAGGATAGCACAGGGAGCAGCTCATCGTGTGAGTACAAGATCATATGCAGAAAGCGCTACATGATCAGATGCACCAGGATAGCACAGGGAGCAGCTCATCATGGGAGTACAAGATCATATGCAGAAAGCGCT
This sequence comes from Lissotriton helveticus, assembly GCF_964261635.1. Lineage (NCBI taxonomy): Eukaryota > Metazoa > Chordata > Amphibia > Caudata > Salamandridae > Lissotriton > Lissotriton helveticus. The sequence continues at coordinate 1,674,504,385 of NC_136069.1, read as the reverse complement.
ACATGATCAGATGCACCAGGATAGCACAGGGAGCAGCTCATCATGGGAGTACAAGATCAAATGCAGAAAGCGCTACATGATCAGATGCAGCAGGATAGCACAAGGAGCAGCTCATCAAGGGAGTACAAGATCATATGCAGTAAGCGCTACATGATCATATGCACCAGGATAGCACAGGGAGCAGCTCATCAGCGGAGTACAAGATCATATGCAGAAAGCGCTACATGATCATATGCACCAGTATAGCACAGTGAGCAGCTCATCAAGGGAGTACAAGATCATATGCAGAAAGCGCTACATGACCATATGCACCAGTATAGCACAGTGAGCAGCTCATCAAGGGAGTACAAGATCATATGCAGAAAGCGCTACATGATCATATGCACCAGGATAGCACAGGGAGCAGCTCAATAAGGAAGTACAAGATCATATGCAGAAAGCGCTACATGATCATATGCACCAGGATAGCACAGTGAGCAGCTCATCATGGGAGTACAAGATCATATGCAGAAAGCGCTAAATGATCAGATGCACAAGGATAGCCCAGGGAGCAGCTCATCGTGGGAGTACAAGATCATATGCAGAAAGCGCTACATGATCATATGCACCAGGGTAGCACAGGGAGCAGCTCATTAAGGAAGTACAAGATCATATGCAGAAAGCGCTACATGACCATATGCACCAGGATAGCACAGGGAGCAGCTCATCAAGGGAGTACAAGATCATATGCAGAAAGCGCTACATGATCATATGCACAAGGATAGCACAGGGAGCAGCTCATCAAGGGTGTACAAGATCATATGCAGAAAGCGCTACATGATCATATGCACCAGGATAGCACAGGGAGAAGCTCATCGTGTGAGTACCAGATCATATGCAGAAAGCGCTTCATGATCATATGCACCAGGATAGCACAGGGAGAAGCTCATCGTGTGAGTACAAGATCATATGCAGAAAGCGCTACATGACCATATGCACCAGGATAGCACAGGGAGAAGCTCATCGTGTGAGTACAAGATCATATGCAGAAAGCGCTACATGATCATATTCCCCAGGAGAGCACAGGGAAGCAGCTCATCATGGGAGTACAAGATCATATGCAGAAAGCGCTACATGATCATATGCACCAGGATAGCACAGGGAGAAGCTCATCGTGTGAGTACAAGATCATATGCAGAAAGCGCTACATGATCATATGCACCAGGATAGCACAGGGAGCAGCTTATCAAGGGAGTACAAGATTATATGCAGAAAACGCTACATGATCATATGCACCAGGATAGCACAGGGAGAAGCTCATCGTGTGAGTACAAGATCATATGCAGAAAGCGCTACATGATCATATGCACCAGGATAGCACAGGGAGCAGCTTATCAAGGGAGTACAAGATTATATGCAGAAAGCACTACATGATCATATGCACCAGGATAGCACAGGGAGCAGCTCATCATGGGAGTACAAGATTATATGCAGAAAGCGCTACATGATCATATGCACCAGGATAGCATAGGGAGAAGCTCATCAAAGAAGTACAAGATCATATGCAGAAAGCGCTACATGATCAGATGCACCAGGATAGCACAGGGAGCAGCTCATCAAGGAAGTACAAGAACATATGCAGAAAGCGCTACATGATCATATGCACCAGGATAGCACAGGGAGCAGCTCATCAAGGAAGTACAAGATCATATGCAGAAAGCGCTACATGATCATATGCACCAGGATAGCACAGGGAGCAGCTCATCAAGGGAGTACAAGATCATATGCAGAAAGCGCTACATGATCATATGCACCAGGATAGCACAGGGAGCAGCTCATCGTGTGAGTACAAGATCATATGCAGAAAGCGCTACATGATCATATGCACCAGGATAGCACAGGGAGCAGCTTATCAAGGGAGTACAAGATTATATGCAGAAAGCGCTACATGATCATATGCACCAGGATAGCACAGGGAGCAGCTCATCATGGGAGTACAAGATTATATGCAGAAAGCGCTACATGATCATATGCACCAGGATAGCACAGGGAGCAGCTCATCGTGTGAGTACAAGATCATATGCAGAAAGCGCTACATGACCATATGCACCAGGGTAGCACAGGGAGCAGCTCATCATGGAAGTACAAGATCATATGCAGAAAGCGCTACATGATCAGATGCACCAGGATAGCACAGGGAGCAGCTCATCAAGGAAGTACAAGATCATATGCAGAAAGCGCTACATGATCAGATGCACCAGGATAGCACAGGGAGCAGCTCATCAAGGAAGTACAAGATCATATGCAGAAAGCGCTACATGATCATATGCACCAGGATAGCACAGGGAGCAGCTCATCAAGGGAGTACAAGATCATATGCAGAAAGCGCTACATGATCAGATGCACCAGGATAGCACAGGGAGCAGCTCATCGTGTGAGTACAAGATCATATGCAGAAAGCGCTACATGATCAGATGCACCAGGATAGCACAGGGAGCAGCTTATCAAGGGAGTACAAGATTGTATGCAGAAAGCGCTACATGATCATATGCAGAAAGCGCTACATGATCATATGCACCAGGATAGCACAGGGAGCAGCTCATCATGGGAGTACAAGATCATATGCATAAAGCGCTACATGATCATATGCACCAGGATAGCACAGGGAGCAGCTTATCAAGGGAGTACAAGATTATATGCAGAAAGCGCTACATGATCATATGCACCAGGATAGCATAGGGAGAAGCTCATCAAGGAAGTACAAGATCATATGCAGAAAGCGCTACATGATCATATGCACCAGGATAGCACAGGGAGCAGCTCATCAGCGGAGTACAAGAACATATGCAGAAAGCGCTACATGATCATATGCACCAGGATAGCACAGGGAGCAGCTCATCAAGGGAGTACAAGATCATATGCAGAAAGCGCTACATGATCAGATGCACCAGGATAGCACAGGGAGCAGCTCATCGGGTGAGTACAAGATCATATGCAGAAAGCGCTACATGATCATATGCACCAGGATAGCACAGGGAGAAGCTCATCATGGGAGTACAAGATCATATGCAGAAAGCGCTACATGATCAGATGCACCAGGATAGCACAGGGAGCAGCTCATCGTGTGAGTACACGATCATATGCAGAAAGCGCTACATGATCAGATGCACCAGGATAGCACAGGGAGAAGCTCATCGTGTGAGTACAAGATCATATGCAGAAAGCGCTACATGATCAGATGCACCATGATAGCACAGGGAGCAGCTCATCATGGAAGTACAAGATCATATGCAGAAAGCGCTACATGATCATATGCACCAGGATAGCACAGGGAGCAGCTCATTAAGGGAGTACAAGATCATATGCAGAAAGGGCTACATGATCATATGCACCAGGATAGCACAGGGAGCAGCTCATCAAGGGAGTACAAGATCATATGCAGAAAGCGCTACATGATCAGATGCACCAGGATAGCACAGGGAGCAGCTCATCGTGTGAGTACAAGATCATATGCAGAAAGCGATACATGATCATATGCACCAGGATAGCACAGGGAGCAGCTCATCATGGGAGTACAAGATCATATGCAGATAGCGCTACATGACCATATGCACCAGGATAGCACAGGGAGAAGCTCATCGTGTGAGTACAAGATCATATGCAGAAAGCGCTACATGATCATATGCACCAGGATAGCATAGGGAGAAGCTCATCGTGTGAGTACAAGATCATATGCAGAAAGCGCTACATGATCATATGCACCAGGATAGCACAGGGAGCAGCTCATCGTGTGAGTACAAGATCATATGCAGAAAGCGCTACATGATCAGATGCACCAGGATAGCACAGGGAGCAGCTCATTAAGGGAGTACAAGATCATATGCAGAAAGCGCTACATGATCAGATGCATCAGGATAGCACAGGGAGCAGCTCATCAAGGGAGTACAAGATCATATGCAGAAAGCGCTACATGACCAGATGCACCAGGATAGCACAGGGAGCAGCTCATCAAGGGAGGTCAAGATCATATGCAGAAAGCGCTACATGACCAGATGCACCAGGATAGCACAGGGAGCAGCTCATCAGCGGAGTACAAGAACATATGCAGAAAGCGCTACATGATCATATGCACCATGATAGCATAGGGAGCAGCTCATCAAGGGAGGTCAAGATCATATGCAGAAAGCGCTACATGATCAGATGCACCAGGATAGCACAGGGAGCAGCTCATCAAGGGAGTACAAGATCATATGCAGAAAGCGCTACATGATCAGATGCACCAGGATAGTGTGGAAAAGTAAATTTTGTCATGTTCTGTGTCCCTACGCGTCCTCCATCATATGTTACATGTGCATGATTAATATGCATATGTTATTCCCCATGCTTGATTACAGACGGAATTATAGTTGTGTCCACCTCTAGTATGCCAGTTTCCAGTTCTCGTGAATACTACGAATATCAGGCCTATGTAAAGCTACGTTGCCACGTTTCTCAGTGTGCACGTTATTTCATTGTAAAGTCCCCGTTTCTAGGCCTCAGAAGGGCCTGGACACCAGATTCAGCTCCTGTCTCCTGAAGCCTCGCTGAGGAGCGATACAGCCCCCACCTGTATCCTCGACCCTTCACTTACTTCCTGCCTCGCAGTGCCCGGTTCAGCCTGGCTCTGCCTCTGAGTCTGCCAAGAGTATGTTATGATTCCAGTTATCAGTTCAGTCCTCCTTCTCTGCCTTCTTAAAGCTACTGAATCGCATCAATAGTTTCCGTCATTGTCTAGCCTTCACGTCTCCATGTAAGAGAAATACTGCATTTAATGGCCATTTAATATTCTTCATCACGCACTACATGTAGAATAATGCATGCTCCAGTCTTAGAGTCCGTTAGCCTCTCCCCTCCTGACTCTTAGTTCATATCAACATGTTCTCTAAACATCAGATACTAGATACTGTTTAGGTACATGTCGCCCTGACTCTCCAGACTTCAGTCTCTGCTCCTAGCACAGAGTTCATAGCCCCCAGCTTCTCCTAGTAACACGTCATTGCTAGTTTGCGCGCACCATCAGGTTAGAGGTCCCGGCTCCTTAGGTAGCCCCCTCCATGTTTCCGCCCCATTCATGACATATTCTGTTACGTTTGCATCACATATCCATGTATACGCCCTGTTACACCCATTTTCACCCTCATCTTTCGCGACTGCTACGCGTCACGCCTTTTGCTCCACCCACTGCTACGCCTATTGCAATGTAATGCTATGTGTTTGCGCTATGTATATATGCTCATATACTGTTATTAAAATGTTATCCCTTCCTGCCTTTGTCCCGATCCTGACCCCGACAGCGCTGTCGGGCCCTGCCATCCTATTCCTGTGCAGGTCGTCCTGTTCCTGTCCTTATGCTGTATTAAACCTGCAAAACTCCTACTACCTCGAATCTTGACTCTTATTTATTGAGCTATCTGTTATTCATTCATTCATCCAAAAATAGAGGTATTATTTATTTATTTACCACATAATGGCGCCCGAACAGGGACTTGCCCTTTCCCCACGCGTCGGTGAAGCCACGCCGACCCCCTGACCCTCTGCAGTCGTGACGGAACTCTTCTGCGCACCGGCAGATATTTCTGCTTCAAGTATCCCTCAGGCCCACGGAGGAGACGGAGGAGGCGGTCCAGCATCCAGACGAGACGGTGGAGGAACGCGGCGAGTCCCGACCAGAGCCCAAGCCGAGAGTCCAAGGTCCGAGGTATCCGGAGGCCCACCCGTAACTGAAGTCCGAAGTTCGTCGTCCGTCGTCGTAGCAGTCCAGTCCGATCCGAGGCCTTCCGTTCTTGCTGCCCGGTGAGTACCGTCGCTGGGGTAGTATCTAGACAGGGTCAATCTAAATTGACTCTGGTCCGTGGGTTGGTGGTACACAGACCCACAAACGAAGTGTTCACCTAGGTGGACACGGGTCTTGATGCGTCCCTTTATGGGACCGGTATGTTCCGTACTGTTTCAGCAGTGCATCCAGTAACTATAGTCTGTTCCGTTCTCGAGAAATTCTGGTGTTTCTGTTCTCAGTATTCCAGGTAATATTCTGTTCGAACTGTTATGTTATGATGTTGTTCAATGTATTTCCAATGTCGTGGTATGCCTGAATTGTTCTCCCAATTGTTATTGTTCCTCGTCTATTGTATTGTGTTCCGATTCAAGTTTACAATGTCTCTCTTTTCGAGATTACGTCAGTTAAAAACTAGAAAGGGTTTGTTAGAAGAAGCAGTTCCTGTCCCGCCTAGGGACAGTCCAGGTCATTTTATGTATCAGAAGCATGGCATAAGCGCCATATTGTATCTAGATTTATGGGTAGAGTATACCAAGAAGTTAGAAGAAAAGTATAGATGGCCCGTATCGGGTACATGGGATGCCGAGTGCATCATGAGAGTAGAAGAGGCATTATGGAAAAAGAAAGCCAGACAGTCACAGAAAGATGCCATCGAGTTATGGCGCAAAGAAGCTCATAAAAGAACCGAAAAAGAAATCAGAAAGTCAGAATTAAGTAGAGAATCCTCAGAACGAGCACAAGAAAAAGAATTAATCGAGATAGGTGAACGAGTTAGAACCGAACAGTCAGACAGACAGAGGCATGCTCTTATTAAGGGTATGTATCCTCTTCTTGCCGAGGGCTTGCCAAAAGCGACCCCGGAGGCATCCAGTAACTTTCCGCCACCATTAGTTCCGACCAAGCTACGTCACAAACCGACCGCAGCTGATATTTTCATCTCGTCCTATTTGGACGACACAGTCCCAGAATATGCAAATCCTGCTCGCGCTCCGCCAGTCCCTGTAAATCAGGCACTTCCCGTTCCTCCAGACACCGGGGTACCCCTTGCAGTACCTGCTACGGTCCCCCCGGTCCAGCCCGCCATACCAGTTCAGCCCGCATTTCAATTCCCTGCCACACTAGTACGAAGAGGATCAGTCGACGATTCTAGTTTAGGGGCCGCAGGAGGAGGTCCTCCTCAAACCCCGCCGCCACACAAGCGTTTAACGACAGCCGAATTACATATGCAAGCGTCACAGCGTACGCCCAGGTATCAGTCTGTTGCAGAAATAAGAAAAGCCCTTAACGAATGCGGCTATGATCCAGTCCCAGGCGAGGATAGTATGGTTTTATATTCATTACGCGTAAGAAAGGTGACCGAGTATCTAGTCACCCTACCGGATATGAAAGAAGATCTAGACAGAATATATCGTTTCATCCGTACAGGGGATGATCCAGAAAGCATTGGCGAAGTCATGTCTCAAAGGAAAGCTGAAGTCCAGCTCATGCTATTAAAGTTTCTGATTAATTGTCTAATACGAGAACAAGATTACCCGTCCAAAGATCAAGCCGAAATGAGAACCCTGACAAAGTGGAGTGATAATATAGCCGAGGGTAAGCACAAGACTATCGGTGCTATAGAGAGTATGTATAAAAAGATTCGTAAAGAAATAATAAGGATACACGAACAACGTAAAGCAGCACAAGTAAGCGAGAAAGAAAGTAACTCTGATACTGAAGAGGTTGAGGACGAGAATCCCGACAGAATAGCTTATGTAGGAAAATCTAGATTTCCAGATCGCCATTTACGCCTAGAACACAAGTCTATTTTTCACCATCCAGCACCAGAACAAGGCTCTCTAGAACAAGTATTCCAAGCTACCGATCACATTCTGAAATCACGAATCGGTTATAGCGAGTTAAGTACTATGCATGAACAAGAACTAGTCCGATCAGCAGTCCGATGGATTACTGATTCTACCACTTTTCCAGACGAAATAGTGGCACAAATGTTTCTGAAAATGCCCCCAGCCGAGCAACGACTGGCGGGTATGTATATGATCCAGTACCTCATTACATTGTATGAGGGTCAGCACTCTGATCCAGGCCCGTTACATGATATCCTGAACGAGTTACTCCAGTATAGATGGAAAGGTTTAGGTACCGATTTAATTAGTGTCATTCTAGAACAGCGTCACAAATATAGAACGTTTCTGAACCCGCATTTTGTTCATGTCTCACCCCCAGAAAGTAAACCATTTTACATGGAGAGACAGAATCCGTTGCGTGAAGTCCACCCAGTTAGAGGAACGGGTGGCGAACTAGAACGAGTGTTTGTTTACACCCCGATCACAAAGATGGAACTCTTAGAGATGAAAAAATTAATCCCCTGTCATGATAAAGATCCAGCAGGGTTCCATCGAGAATTAAAAGACATGCTCCGTATGGGAGAATACACGTATCCAGATATAATTAAAATGTTAAAGGTTCTGCTGCCCGCAGGGGTATATGAAAAGCTCAAGGAAAAAGAATGGGAGGTGGGAGAGAAAAAGATCGATTGGGCAGTTCTAGAAGCTGAAGATAAGGCACGAGTACCAGGTACCGGTCTTGGAGCGAAATGTAAAGAATTACCTGAACTATTAATACAAGTTTTGCCTAGGTTATTGACAACTAGAAAAGAAGACTGGGATGCAATCTCAGCCTGTAAACAGAAACAAGACGAAGACATTAGTGATTTTTATTCTAGATTTGAGAAATGTTTTAGCATCAACAGTGGCCTCAAGACAAGTAGTGAGTCATACCCTCATCTTTTTGTTACTAAATTAGTCGAGAATTCAAGTCAACAAATTAAAAACCGAGTTTTGAAAGTCGAAAGTACCTGGCAAGCTAATACCCCGTCCCAGATGTTACAGATGCTCCAATATCACCAGAATAGAATCAGAGAAGAACAAGAACATGAAAGAAAACGTATGAAAGACACGAAAATGAAAGTACTAGTTGCACAATCTGTTCCTCAAGACAGTCAGAAGAGGGGTCCGAATCAAGCCAGTCATCCTGCAGCTCCCGTTAAAGGGAACTGCAATTATTGTAAACAGCCAGGTCATTTTATAAACGAGTGTGCAGTTCTGAAACACAACATAGCTACCGGTAAGACTAAAGAAAGACCACGTCCGCCTAGACAAGAACAAGTTTCACAGACTCCTCAGCCACAGAATACACAACAGACAGTTACTGTACCGCAGCCAATCGCTGCAACACAGCATGTTACACAGCAGATGTATCAGTATGCACAGTCTGAGTATCCAGAGTATCAACCGTATTCATGAAACAGCCTAGAGAGGGAGGTAGGCTTGCCTCTCATCGAGATACCTGTAGATCAAGAAGGTCCCTATGTTCACAGTCAAGTATTAGGGAAAGATAGAAAGTTTTTGATTGATACAGGGGCAAGTAGGACCACAATTAGTCATGCCGAAGTTCCAGGGGCTCCGCTCTCAGGCTCAAGAAATGTTTCCCTTGGATTTTCAGGAAAACCTATCGTAAATGAAATATCAAAGCCAGTTACTCTAGAAGTAGGTCCATTGTCCCGTACCACTGATCTGTTACTTACTAAGTCATGTCCAGAAAACCTATTAGGCATTAAAACACTGAAAGAATTAGGTGCAGTTATATGCTGTTCCCCAGAGGGAATACGATTGTTCCTACGTGACTTCAAGGGTCACTATGTATTACGAGATTTTGATCCTAGATTGTCTAATGTTCCGCAGCATTTATGGGCGCAAGGTCCAACTGATGTAGGGTACATGCAAATCACACCCTATCGTGTGACTCTCAAGCCAGGTGTAGTCCTGCCACGAATAAGACAGTACAGATTGCCACCTGAGGCTGTAGCAGCCTTATCCAAAATTATTGACGAGCTCATGGCTCAAGGAGTAGTTGTAGAAACTGACTCCAATGTATGCAATTCTCCGATCATTCCAGTTATGAAACGTACTGATCCGAATGCACCTCCAGTATATCGATTAGTGATTGATCTCCGAGAGCTTAATAAATGTATTATTCCCCAGTATCCAGTTGTCCCAGATATCTCTTCCCTATTGACAGTCATTGATTCCGAAGCTTCATTTTTTACTGTAATTGACCTCAAGAACGCATTCTTCAGTGTTCCCATTCATCCAGACAGCCAGTTTCTTTTCGGATTTTGTTTAAATGGAAGGAGCTATATGTTCACACGAGCTCCTCAAGGTTTCACAGAAAGCCCTAGTATTTACAGTCAAGCACTTAAGAGACAACTAGACAACATTCACATGCCAACTGACACTGCCCTGCTCCAGTATGTCGATGATCTACTGATCACAGCCCGTTCTGAACGTGCTTGCGAGCGAGCATCCCTTACAGTCCTGTATTTCCTAGCCGAGATGGGACACAAGGTGTCCCCTTCTAAGCTTCAATTCTGTGTCCAGCAAGTGGTCTACTTAGGACACTTACTGTCCAAGAGGGGTAGGCAGTTGACACCAGACCGTATTCAGTTAATAGCGAGTCTTCCTCAGCCCAAGACCCAGAAGGAGGTACGTGCTTTTATTGGCCTTACTTCTTACTGTAGACAATGGATTCCTCAGTATGCATTTCTAGCCAAGCCACTGATACAGTTAACGACACAGGAGGCAGCCGTATCGACTGTCCTCCCTTGGACATCTGAACATACACTCAGTTTCATTGAGTTAAAGAAAGCCCTCTGTCAAGCTCCAGTTCTAGCTACACCAAACTACAGTAAGCCTTTTACACTTTTCGTCACAGAACGCGAAGGTACCGCATTATCTGTTCTCACACAAGATCAAGCAGGACAATACAAGCCTTGTGCTTATTTTTCGAGCACATTAGATCCTGTAGCCCAGGCTCTGCCTGCGTGCCTCAAGTCAGTTGCAGCCACAGCACTAGCTATCAGACAAAGTGATTCCATAGTATTAGGACACTCCCTGACAGTACAAGTTCCACACTCCGTGGAAGTTCTTTTAAACCGAACACAGACTCAGCACTTGACAATTGCACGTTTAACAGGTTATGAATTGACACTGTTTCAGCCACACATAGAAATCAGACGCTGCAACGTTCTCAATCCTGCTACACTGTTACCATCAGCTAATCCAAATTCTGCCACACACGACTGTGTGGAAGTAGTTAACATTACGACAAAGCCAAGACAAGATCTGACAGATATTCCGTTACCAGACCCCGACCTGACACTTTATGTGGATGGTTCATGTATGAGAACAAGTACAGGAGAACTAGTCGCCACGTATGCCGTGACTACTGATACTAAAGTTATTGAGACACACCGTATTGACACCCTGTCTGCTCAAGCAGCAGAGCTAGTTGCTCTGACACAAGCCTGCATACACGCCAAGAACCTGAAAGTTAATATTTACACCGATTCACGCTACGCATTTGGAGTTGTACACGACTTTGGAGTGCTCTGGCAAGAGAGAGGTTTCATGACTTCTCATGGAACCAAGATTCAGCATGGTCTCCTTATTCAGGCTCTGTTAGATGCCATACATTTACCGACATCCATTGCTATCATGAAGTGCAAAGCACATACGAAAGTTACTGACACTATTTCTCAAGGTAATGATCTAGCAGACCGCACAGCCAAACTTACAGCTCAGACACCAGACATTTCAGTTAATAAGACACCGACACACACTCCAGATCCGACTACATGTATGACAGTTAAGGACCCTACTCAAGACGTCATAGATATCCAGTTACATGCTACTCCCGATGAAATCAAGAAATGGTCCGAACAAGGAGGGGTCCAGACAGATCAAGGATGGTTAACAAAGGGTAAAGCCACATGGTTTCTCCCCGACTCCATGGTTCAAGTCATTATTAATACCGCACATAGTCCAGCACATTTAGGAGAAAAAGCTATGTTAGACAGTATCCAGAATATTTGGTTCAACAAGCATTTACGAGCTGCAGCCAAGCAGAAAGTCCGTACCTGTATGATATGTTGCCAGTTTAATCCAGGTAAAAGTGTCCCGGTGGAACAAGGTGGATTCCAACCTCCTGACCACCCTTTTGAAGTCCTCCAGATGGATTACATTCAGATGGAGCGATGTCGAGGTTTCAAGTATGTCCTTGTAGTTGTATGCGCTTTGTCCAGGTGGACGGAGGCATATCCAGTCCCAGATTACACAGCCGCGACCACTGCCAAGCAGTTGGTTCGTGAGTTCTTCCCCCGTTATGGACTCCCTAGAGTCGTATATTCTGACAACGGCCAGCCATTCTCATCTGAACTCATGAAGCATGTTTCCCTTTTGTTAGGGTACCAGTGGAAGTTTCATTGTGTACGCCATCCTGAAGCAGCCGGTCTCGTAGAGAGACATAACCAGACTTTGAAAATCCGTATTGCAAAAGTTTGTCAAGAAAAAGGTGTAGACTGGCTAGTAGCTCTGCCAGTCGCTTTGTTCTATATGCGCATGGTCGCACATTCCAGATCAGGTCTGTCCCCGTATGAGGTCGTTTTCGGCCGCCCCCCTAACATGTGGGGTACTCCTAGACCCCGAAGTATTACCGATGTTTCAAGTAATATGCTGACAGATTACCTAGCTTCCTTGATGTCTGCCCTCAACTCTTGTCGTTCACAGGTTGCCGCCGCATTTCCAGACAATACCGAGGTGGCACCGCATGAAATCGTTCCAGGATCCATGGTCTTGGTTCGCAATTTTGACCGCTCAAGTCCGCTGGAGCCACGCTGGAAGGAGCCCCGACAGGTCCTCCTCGCCACCCGTACAGCCGTGAAGTTGGAAGGTCGCAAAGGCTGGGTGCACCTTTCGCACGTAAAGAAATTTTATGGACTGAAACCCGTCTCAAAGAACATTTCCCAGGATTTGAAGGATTGCCAAAGTACTATTCCCAAGGACTGTCCCGCAAAGAACAATGATACTGCACCCTCCCTGTTAGAGAATACTCCGCAACAGGAGTATAAGTTGAAACTCCGGTCTAGTAAAATAAGTCAGCCAGTTTGATTGTCTAAGTCCTCCCCTAGGTGAAACGGTTAGACTGTTTCTGACATGTATAAAATAGACCCCCATAGTGAGAGAGTTAGTCAAAACTCAATTCGATGTATCGTTTTCCTATGTTTCATATTATTTCTCAGCATTATGATTTCCTGCACCAGTTATGCATTTTATCTGTATTTTTCAGTTTCTCATGTAAATAAGTCTGCTAATGCTACAGTAGAACACACGTTTAGTGATCTGCCTCCTCATGAACTCTCTTACCGCCTCGCTATGCGTAATAATTCTTTCCTCCGCATGTTACATTACTCACACCAGACCAGCAATGTCACTAATTGTTGGGTGTGTGGTCGACTCCCCTCTTTTCAGACACCGAAGGGAGTTCTGCCACTCTTCCCTTATCCATTTTCACATAATGGTTCGTGTGGAGCATGGTCCACGTTAACGTCATCCTCAACAGATATGTCTTTTCTTAACAGTACATGTTTTCCAGACAAGCAAGGTCTTCCCCACAGAACAGGGTTAGATCTAGAAAATGAAGTGTATAATTTAGGTAATTATTCTTCGAATTTCATGGTCCTGAATGTTCAGTCTGATACTACTCCAGACTTACCTACTATTTCAGTACTACCAGTCAAAGGCGAATTATGTGTCCGAAATAATGGTTCCGTACATGTAGGACATAGCGATTGTACTACTATAGTCAAATACAGTGACAGTGGGAAATCTATTTTTAAAGCTTCACGTCATTCTTATTTTATTTGTGGTCAGACCGCATATGTTCGTCTGCCCCTCGATTGGGAGGGAACCTGTTACATTGCCTTCCTCCTGCCACCAGTTTTCCTAGCCCCACCCGACTACCATAGGAATTCCCACCTAGTACATACTAGACACAAGAGAAACCTCCCGATTGTCGATTATACTGAAACTGCTCTAGAACAATATATAGATATCAATAAAGGTGTCTTTCCTTATTTAGGTACAGTTGTGAATAGTAAACTGATACGTAGATTAACCAGAACCCTTGAAGCAGTAGTAATTGAGACTACTTCTGCTCTAAGTAATTTAACCGAAGAACAATCCTTTATGAGAATTGTCGTGCTCCAGAATCGTCTCGTCCTTGACGTCATATTGGCCGATAGGGGCGGGGCCTGTAGAGTCATCGGATCTAGTTGCTGCATTTTCATTCCAAATAACGCGCCGTCTGTTTATTCAGCTATAACCAGACTCCATAAAATTGCCCATCTGTTACACCAAGATCCAGGCACCTGGACATGGTCCGGTTGGTTCTGGAATATAATTTCCGCCTGGGGATGGAAAGTCTTGTCCTTTCTAGGTATTGCAGTAGCGATCATATTTAGCTGCTGCCTCTGTATACAATGTGGCCCTGCGATTTGCGGCATTTGTGCTACCTCTTGTATTCCTAGTCCCAAGCCCCGTTCTAAATCCCGTTCCAGGATAATTCGAGACGAGCAAATGATACTGTATGAAATGATAGATGGTATCATGAATATTGATGTTTCCTGATGGAAACGTAGTGACAAGGAGGGAATGTGGAAAAGTACATTTTGTCATGTTCTGTGTCCCTACGCGTCCTCCATCATATGTTACATGTGCATGATTAATATGCATATGTTATTCCCCATGCTTGATTACAGACGCAATTATAGTTGTGTCCACCTCTAGTATGCCAGTTTCCAGTTCTCGTGAATACTACGAATATCAGGCCTATGTAAAGCTACGTTGCCACGTTTCTCAGTGTGCACGTTATTTCATTGTAAAGTCCCCGTTTCTAGGCCTCAGAAGGGCCTGGACACCAGATTCAGCTCCTGTCTCCTGAAGCCTCGCTGAGGAGCGATACAGCCCCCACCTGTATCCTCGACCCTTCACTTACTTCCTGCCTCGCAGTGCCCGGTTCAGCCTGGCTCTGCCTCTGAGTCTGCCAAGAGTATGTTATGATTCCAGTTATCAGTTCAGTCCTCCTTCTCTGCCTTCTTAAAGCTACTGAATCGCATCAATAGTTTCCGTCATTGTCTAGCCTTCACGTCTCCATGTAAGAGAAATACTGCATTTAATGGCCATTTAATATTCTTCATCACGCACTACATGTAGAATAATGCATGCTCCAGTCTTAGAGTCCGTTAGCCTCTCCCCTCCTGACTCTTAGTTCATATCAACATGTTCTCTAAACATCAGATACTAGATACTGTTTAGGTACATGTCGCCCTGACTCTCCAGACTTCAGTCTCTGCTCCTAGCACAGAGTTCATAGCCCCCAGCTTCTCCTAGTAACACGTCATTGCTAGTTTGCGCGCACCATCAGGTTAGAGGTCCCGGCTCCTTAGGTAGCCCCCTCCATGTTTCCGCCCCATTCATGACATATTCTGTTACGTTTGCATCACATATCCATGTATACGCCCTGTTACACCCATTTTCACCCTTATCTTTCGCGACTGCTACGCGTCACGCCTTTTGCTCCACCCACTGCTACGCCTATTGCAATGTAATGCTATGTGTTTGCGCTATGTATATATGCTCATATACTGTTATTAAAATGTTATCCCTTCCTGCCTTTGTCCCGATCCTGACCCCGACAGCGCTGTCGGGCCCTGCCATCCTATTCCTGTGCAGGTCGTCCTGTTCCTGTCCTTATGCTGTATTAAACCTGCAAAACTCCTACTACCTCGAATCTTGACTCTTATTTATTGAGCTATCTGTTATTCATTCATTCATCCAAAAATAGAGGTATTATTTATTTATTTACCACAATAGCACAGGGAGCAGCTCATCGTGTGAGTACAAGATCATATGCAGAAAGCGCTACATGATCAGATGCACCAGGATAGCACAGGGAGCAGCTCATCGTGTGAGTACAAGATCATATGCAGTAAGCGCTACATGATCATATGCACCAGGATAGCACAGGGAGAAGCTCATCGTGTGAGTACAAGATCATATGCAGAAAGCGCTACATGATCAGATGCACCAGGATAGCACAGGGAGAAGCTCATCATGGGAGTACAAGATCATCTGCAGAAAGCGCTACATGATCATATGCACCAGGATAGCACAGGGAGAAGCTCATCGTGTGAGTACAAGATCATATGCAGAAAGCGCTACATGACCATATGCACCAGGATAGCACAGGGAGAAGCTCATCGTGTGAGTACAAGATCATATGCAGAAAGCGCTACATGATCAGATGCACCAGGATAGCACAGGGAGCAGCTCATCAAGGGAGTACAAGATCATATGCAAAAAGAGCGCTACATGATCAGATGCACCAGGATAGCACAGGGAGAAGCCCATCGTGTGAGTACAAGAACATATGCAGAAAGCGCTACATGATCAGATGCACCAGGATAGCACAGGGAGAAGCCCATCGTGTGAGTACAAGAACATATGCAGAAAGCGCTACAGGATCATATGCACCAGGATAGCACAGGGAGCAGCTCAATAAGGAAGTACAAGATCATATGCAGAAAGCGCTACATGATCAGATGCACCAGGAGAGCACAGGGAGCAGCTCATCAAGGGAGTACAAGATCATATGCAGAAAGCGCTACATGATCATATGCACCAGGATAGCACAGGGAGCAGCTCATCGTGTGAGTACAAGATCATATGCAGAAAGCGCTACATGATCATATGCACCAGGATAGCACAGGGAGCAGCTTATCAAGGGAGTACAAGATTATATGCAGAAAGCGCTACATGATCATATGCACCAGGATAGCACAGGGAGCAGCTCATCATGGGAGTACAAGATCATATGCAGAAAGCGCTACATGATCATATGCACCAGGATAGCACAGGGAGCAGCTCATCAAGGGAGTACAAGATCATATGCAGAAAGCGCTACATGATCAGATGCACCAGGATAGCACAGGGAGCAGCTCATCATGGGAGTACAAGATCATATGCAGAAAGCGCTACATGATCATATGCACCAGGATAGCACAGGGAGCAGCTCATCAAGGGAGTACAAGATCATATGCAGAAAGCGCTACATGACCATATGCACCAGGAGAGCACAGGGAGCAGCTCATCAAGGGAGTACAAGATCATATGCAGAAAGCGCTACATGATCAGATGCACCAGGATAGCACAGGGAGCAGCTCATCATGGGAGTACAAGATCATATGCAGAAAGCGCTACATGATCATATGCACCAGGATAGCACAGGGAGCAGCTCATCGTGTGAGTACAAGATCATATGCAGAAAGCGCTACATGATCATATGCACCAGGATAGCACAGGGAGCAGCTTATCAAGGGAGTACAAGATTATATGCAGAAAGCGCTACATGATCATATGCACCAGGATAGCACAGGGAGCAGCTCATCATGGGAGTACAAGATCATATGCAGAAATCGCAACATGATCATATGCACCAGGATAGCACAGGGAGCAGCTCATCGTGTGAGTACAAGATCATATGCAGACAGCGCTACATGATCATATGCACCAGGATAGCACAGGGAGCAGCTCATCGTGTGAGTACAAGATCATATGCAGAAAGCGCTACATGATCATATGCACAAGGATAGCACAGGGAGCAGCTCATCAAGGGTGTACAAGATCATATGCAGAAAGCGCTACATGATCATATGCACCAGGATAGCACAGGGAGCAGCTCAATAAGGAAGTACAAGATCATATGCAGAAAGCGCTATATGACCATATGCACCAGTATAGCACAGGGAGCAGCTCATCGTGTGAGTACAAGATCATATGCAGAAAGCGCTACATGATCAGATGCACCAGGATAGCACAGGGAGCAGCTCATCAAGGGAGTACAAGATCATATGCAGAAAGCGCTACATGATCAGATGCACCAGGATAGGACAGGGAGCAGCTCATCGTGTGAGTACAAGATCATATGCAGAAAGCGCTACATGATCATATGCACCAGGATAGCACAGGGAGCAGCTCATCATGGGAGTACAAGATCATATGCAGAAAGCGCTACATGACCATATGCACCAGGATAGCACAGGGAGCAGCTCATCATGGGAGTACAAGATCATATGCAGAAAGCGCTACATGATCATATGCACCAGGATAGCACAGGTAGCAGCTCATCATGGGAGTACAAGATTATATGCAGAAAGCGCTACAAGATCATATGCACCTGGATAGCACAGGGAGCAGCTCATCATGGGAGTACAAGATCATATGCAGAAAGCGCTACATGATCCTATGCACCAGGATAGCACAGGGAGCAGCTCATCATGGGAGTACAAGATCATATGCAGAAAGCGCTACATGATCAGATGCACCAGGATAGCACAGTGAGCAGCTCATCATGGGAGTACAAGATCATATGCAGAAAGCGCTACATGATCATATGCACCAGGATAGCACAGGGAGCAGCTCAATAAGGAAGTACAAGATCATATGCAGAAAGCGCTACATGATCAGATGCACCAGGAGAGCACAGGGAGCAGCTCATCAAGGGAGTACAAGATCATATGCAGAAAGCGCTACATGATCATATGCACCAGGATAGCACAGGGAGCAGCTCATCGTGTGAGTACAAGATCATCTGCAGAAAGCGCTACATGATCATATGCACCAGTATAGCACAGTGAGCAGCTCATCAAGGGAGTACAAGATCATATGCAGAAAGCGCTACATGATCATATGCACCAGGATAGCACAGGGAGAAGCTCATCGTGTGAGTACAAGATCATATGCAGAAAGCACTACATGATCAGATGCACCAGGATAGCACAGGGAGCAGCTCAATAAGGAAGTACAAGATCATATGCAGAAAGCGCTACATGATCAGATGCACCAGGATAGCACAGGGAGCAGCTCATCAAGGGAGTACAAGAACATATGCAGAAAGCGCTACATGATCATATGCACCAGGATAGCACAGGGAGAAGCTCATCGTGTGAGTACAAGATCATATGCAGAAAGCGATACATGATCATATGCACCAGGATAGCACAGGGAGCAGCTCATCGTGTGAGTACAAGATCATATGCAGAAAGCGATACATGATCATATGCACCAGGATAGCACAGGGAGCAGCTCATCAAGGGAGTACAAGAACATATGCAGAAAGCGCTACATGATCATATGCACCAGGATAGCACAGGGAGAAGCTCATCGTGTGAGTACAAGATCATATGCAGAAAGCGCTACATGATCAGATGCACAAGGATAGCACAGTGAGCAGCTCATCAAGGGAGTACAAGATCATATGCAGAAAGCGATACATGATCATATGCACCAGGATAGCACAGGGAGCAGCTCATCAAGGGAGTACAAGAACATATGCAGAAAGCGCTACATGATCATATGCACCAGGATAGCACAGGGAGAAGCTCATCGTGTGAGTACAAGATCATATGCAGAAAGCGCTACATGATCAGATGCACCAGGATAGCACAGGGAGCAGCTCATCATGGGAGTACAAGATCATATGCAGAAAGCGCTACATGATCATATGCACCAGGATAGCACAGGGAGCAGCTCATCAAGGGAGTACAAGATCATATGCAGAAAGCGCTACAGGATCATATGCACCAGGATAGCACAGGGAGCAGCTCATCATGGGAGTACAAGATCATATGCAGAAAGCGCTACATGACCATATGCACCAGGAGAGCACAGGGAGAAGCTCATCGTGTGAGTACAAGATCATATGCAGAAAGCGCTACATGATCAGATGCACCAGGATAGCACAGGGAGCAGCTCATCAAGGGAGTACAAGATCATATGCAGAAAGCGCTACATGACCATATGCACCAGGAGAGCACAGGGAGCAGCTCATCAAGGGAGTACAAGATCATATGCAGAAAGCGCTACATGATCAGATGCACCAGGATAGCACAGGGAGCAGCTCATCATGGGAGTACAAGATCATATGCAGAAAGCGCTACATGATCATATGCACCAGGATAGCACAGGGAGCAGCTCATCGTGTGAGTACAAGATCATATGCAGAAAGCGCTACATGATCATATGCACCAGGATAGCACAGGGAGCAGCTTATCAAGGGAGTACAAGATTATATGCAGAAAGCGCTACATGACCATATGCACCAGTATAGCACAGGGAGCAGCTCATCGTGTGAGTACAAGATCATATGCAGAAAGCGCTACATGATCATATGCACCAGGATAGCACAGGGAGCAGCTCATCGTGTGAGTACAAGATCATATGCAGAAAGCGCTACATGATCATATGCACCAGGATAGCACAGGGAGAAGCTCATCGTGTGAGTACAAGATCATATGCAGAAAGCGCTACATGATCAGATGCACCAGGATAGCACAGGGAGCAGCTCATCAAGGGAGTACAAGATCATATGCAGACAGCGCTACATGATCATATGCACCAGGATAGCACAGGGAGAAGCTCATCATGGGAGTACAAGATCATATGCAGAAAGCGCTACATGATCAGATGCACCAGGATAGCACAGGGAGCAGCTCATCATGGGAGTACAAGATCATATGCAGAAAGCGCTACATGATCATATGCACCAGGATAGCACAGGGAGCAGCTCATCATGGGAGTACAAGATCATATGCAGAAAGCGCTACATGATCATATGCACCAGGATAGCACAGGGAGCAGCTCATCGTGTGAGTACAAGATCATATGCAGAAAGCGCTACATGATCATATGCACCAGGATAGCACAGGGAGCAGCTCATCATGGGAGTACAAGATCATATGCAGAAAGCGCTACATGATCATATGCACCAGGATAGCACAGGGAGCAGCTCATCGTGTGAGTACAAGATCATATGCAGAAAGCGCTACATGATCATATGCACCAGGATAGCACAGGGAGCAGCTCATCATGGGAGTACAAGATCATATGCAGAAAGCGCTACATGATCATATGCACCAGGATAGCACAGGGAGCAGCTCATCGTGTGAGTACAAGATTATATGCAGAAAGCGCTACATGATCATATGCACCAGGATAGCACAGGGAGCAGCTTATCAAGGGAGTACAAGATTATATGCAGAAAGCGCTACATGATCATATGCACCAGGATAGCACAGGGAGCAGCTCATCATGGGAGTACAAGATCATATGCAGAAAGCGCTACATGATCATATGCACCAGGATAGCACAGGGAGAAGCTCATCATGGGAGTACAAGATCATATGCAGAAAGCGCTACATGATCAGATGCACCAGGATAGCACAGGGAGCAGCTCATCATGGGAGTACAAGATCATATGCAGAAAGCGCTACATGATCATATGCACCAGGATAGCACAGGGAGCAGCTCATCGTGTGAGTACAAGATTATATGCAGAAAGCGCTACATGATCATATGCACCAGGATAGCACAGGGAGCAGCTCATCGTGTGAGTACAAGATTATATGCAGAAAGCGCTACATGATCATATGCACCAGGATAGCACAGGGAGCAGCTCATCGTGTGAGTACAAGATTATATGCAGAAAGCGCTACATGACCAGATGCACCAGGATAGGACAGGGAGCAGCTCATCGTGTGAGTACAAGATCATATGCAGAAAGCGCTACATGACCATATGCACCAGGAGAGCACAGGGAGCAGCTCATCAAGGGAGTACAAGATCATATGCAGAAAGCGCTACATGATCATATGCACCAGGATAGCACAGGGAGCAGCTCATCGTGTGAGTACAAGATTATATGCAGAAAGCGCTACATGATCATATGCACCAGGATAGCACAGGGAGCAGCTCATCATGGGAGTACAAGATCATATGCAGAAAGCGCTACATGATCATATGCACCAGGATAGCACAGGGAGCAGCTCATCGTGTGAGTACAAGATCATATGCAGAAAGCGCTACATGATCATATGCACCAGGATAGCACAGGGAACAGCTTATCAAGGGAGTACAAGATTATATGCAGAAAGCGCTACATGATCATATGCACCAGGATAGCACAGGGAGCAGCTCATCATGGGAGTACAAGATTATATGCAGAAAGCGCTACATGATCAGATGCACCAGGATAGGACAGGGAGCAGCTCATCGTGTGAGTACAAGATCATATGCAGAAAGCGCTACATGATCATATGCACCAGGATAGCACAGGGAGCAGCTCATCATGGGAGTACAAGATCATATGCAGAAAGCGCTACATGATCAGATGCACCAGGATAGCACAGGGAGCAGCTCATCATGGGAGTACAAGATCATATGCAGAAAGCGCTACATGATCATATGCACCAGGATAGCACAGGGAGAAGCTCATCGTGTGAGTACAAGATCATATGCAGAAAGCGCTACATGATCATATGCACCAGGATAGCACAGGGAGCAGCTCATCATGGGAGTACAAGATCATATGCTGAAAGCGCTACATGATCAGATGCACCAGGATAGCACAGGGAGCAGCTTATCAAGGGAGTACAAGATTATATGCAGAAAGCGCTACATGATCATATGCACCAGGATAGCACAGGGAGCAGCTCATCATGGGAGTACAAGATCATATGCTGAAAGCGCTACATGATCAGATGCACCAGGATAGCACAGGGAGCAGCTTATCAAGGGAGTACAAGATTATATGCTGAAAGCACTACAGGATCATATGCACCAGGATAGCACAGGGAGCAGCTTATCAAGGGAGTACAAGATTATATGCAGAAAGCGCTACATGATCATATGCACCAGGATAGCACAGGGAGCAGCTCATCATGGGAGTACAAGATTATATGCAGAAAGCGCTACATGATCATATGCACCAGGATAGCACAGGGAGCAGCTCATCATGGGAGTACAAGATCATATGCAGATAGCGCTACATGACCATATGCACCAGGATAGCACAGGGAGAAGCTCATCGTGTGAGTACAAGATCATATGCAGAAAGCGCTACATGATCATATTCCCCAGGATAGCATAGGGAGAAGCTCATCAAGGAAGTACAAGATCATATGCAGAAAGCGCTACATGATCATATGCACCAGGATAGCACAGGGAGCAGCTCATCATGGGAGTACAAGATTATATGCAGAAAGCGCTACATGATCATATGCACCAGGATAGCATAGGGAGAAGCTCATCAAGGAAGTACAAGAGCATATGCAGAAAGCGCTACATGATCATATGCACCAGGATAGCATAGGGAGAAGCTCATCAAGGAAGTACAAGATCATATGCAGAAAGCGCTACATGATCAGATGCACCAGGATAGCACAGGGAGCAGCTCATCAAGGGAGTACAAGATTATATGCATAAAGCGCTACATGATCATATGCACCAGGATAGCACAGGGAGCAGCTCATCGTGGGAGTACAAGATCATATGCAGAAAGCGCTACATGATCAGAGGCACCAGGATAGCACAGGGAGCAGCTCATCATGGGAGTACAAGATCATATGCAGAAAGCGCTACATGGTCATATGCACCAGGATAGCACAGGGAGCAGCTCATCATGGGAGTACAAGATCATATGCAGCGGTAGATCTGCTCATGGGAGCACAGGGTCCAGAGCAGCACAAGATGCAGTGTAGCGGAGGAGAACAGGGAGCAGTGCACAATGGAAGCACAGGGAGTGCACACAATGCAGCTGGGGAGCACATAGTGTAGTTCAGCAGATGAGCACAGGATGATGTACAGCAGTGAGAACAGGGTGAGTGCAGAAGGGGAGCAGAGGAGGCAGAGTGGTTGGGGACAACAGAGTCCAAGTCAGCTCAGGATGCTGGGTAGCAGGCGAGCAAAGGGGCCCAGGGCAGCACAGGGTGCAGTTTATCATGGGAGCACAAGATCATGGTCAGCAGGGGAGTACAATATACAGTGCAGCGGGAGAGCACATGGTGTGGTGTAGCTGGGCAGCACAGGGTGCAGTTCCTCATTGGAGCACATGATCATGTGCAGCAGGTCAGCATAAGATACAGTTCAGTGGAGAGAGCACAGGTGCAGTGCAGCATGGGAGCACAGGGTGCAGTGCAGCATGGGAGCACAGGGTGCAGTGCAGCATGGGAGCACAAGATGCAGTGCAGCAGGGGAGCCCAGGGTGATGTGCAGCAGGAAAGAACTGGGTACGGTGCAGCAGGAGAGGTCAGAGTGGAGTACACCAGGTGAGCACAGGATCATGTGCAGCAAGAGGTACAAAATGAAGTGCAGCAGAGGAGGGTCAGAGTGCAACAAGAGAGCACAGGATCATATACAGCAAGCACTACAATAATGAAGTGCAGCAGTGGAGCACCGGGTGCAGTGCAACAGGGGAGCACAGGATAATGTGAAGCAAGAGGTACAATATGAAGTGCAGCAGGGGAGCACAGGATCATGTGCAGCAAGAGGTACAATATGAAGTGCAACAGGGGAGCACAGGATAATGTGCAGCAAGAGGTACAATATGAAGTGCAACAGGGGAGCACAGGATCATGTGCAGCAAGAGGTACAATATGAAGTGCAACAGGGGAGCACAGGATCATGTGCAGCAAGAGGTACAATATGAAGTGCAACAGGGGAGCACAGGATCATGTGCAGCAAGAGGTACAATATGAAGTGCAACAGGGGAGCACAGGATCATGTGCAGCAAGAGGTACAATATGAAGTGCAACAGGGGAGCACAGGATAATGTGCAGCAAGAGGTACAATAATGAAGTGCAGCAGTGGAGCACACGGTGCAGTAGTAGAGCACAGGAGCATGTCCAGAAAAAGGTACAAATCTTAGTACAGCAGGGAAGCACAGGGTGACATGCAGCAGGGAAAGAGGATGACTTGCAGCAAGGAGAACAGGATGAAATGAAGCAGCAGGGGGGCACATGGTGATATACAGCAGGGGAGAAGAGGCTGATGGTTAACCGTAGAGCACAGGGCACAGTGCAACAGGGGAGCACATGATCATATGCGGAATGATACAGTTAACAAGGTACAGTAAGGGAGCACAGAGTGACATGTAGCAGGGAAGCACAGTAGGTGGACTGTGTGCAGTGCAGCAGGGAATCACAGGGTGCAGTGCAGCATGGGACCACAGGGTGCAGTGCAGCAAGGGAGCACAGAGTGCAGTGCAGCATGGGAGCACAAGATGCAGTGCAGCAGGAGAGCACAGGGTGATGTGCAGCAGGGAAGAACTGGGTACGGTGCAGCAGGAGAGGTCAGAGTACAGTATACCAGGTGAGCACAGGATCATGCAGTGCAGCATGGGAGCACAGGGTGCAGTGCAGCAAGGGAGCACAGAGTGCAGTGCAGCATGGGAGCACAAGATGCAGTGCAGCAGGAGAGCACAGGGTGATGTGCAGCAGGGAAGAACTGGGTACAGTGCATCACAGGAGCACAAGGTGCAGTGTAGAATAGGAGCACAAGGTGCAGTGCAGCAGGGGAGCACAGGGTGCAGTGCAGCAGGGGAGCACAGGGTGCAGTGCAGCTGGGAAGTACAGGGTACAGTGCACCATCTGAGTACAGGGTGCAGTGCAACAGAGATGCACAGTGTGGAGTGCAGTAGGGGATCACAGGGTGATGTGCAGCAGGAGAGTTCGGAGTGCAGTATATCAGGGGAGCCCAGGATCATGTGCAGCAAGAGGTACGAAATAAAGAACAGCAGGGGAGCACAGGTTGCAGTGCAGCATAGAGGCAGAAGGTGTAGTGCAGCAGGGGAGCACTGGGTGCAATGTAGCTGGGAAGCACAGGGTGCAGTGCAACATGGAGCACATGTTGAAGGGCAGCTGCTGAGCCCAGGGTGCAGTGCAGCATGGGAGCACAGGCAGTAGTGCAACAGGGGTGCACAGGGTGTAGTGCAACGGGAGAGCTCAGAGTGCAGTATATCAGGAGAGCCTAGGATAATGTGCAGCAAGAGGTACACAATGAAGGACAGCTGGGGACCACAGGGTGCAGTGCATCATGGAGCACAGCGTGCAGTGCAGCAGGGGAGTATAGGGTGCAGTGCAACATGGGAGCACATGTTGCAGGGAAGCCGCGGAGCCCATGGTACAGTGCAGCATGGAAGCACAAGCTGCAGTGCAGAAGGGGAGCAAAGGGTGCAGTGCATCAGGAGAGCTCAAAGTATATCAGGAGAGCACAGGATCATGTGCAGCAAGAGGAACAAAATGAAGAACATCAGGGGACCACAGGGTGCAGTGTTGTATGGAAGCACAAGATGCAGTGCAGCAGGAGAGCACAGGGTGATGTGCAGCAAGGGAGTTCAGATTACAGAGTATCAGGGGAGTACAGGATCATGTGCAGCAAGAGGTACAAAATGAAGTGCAGCAGAGGAGGGTCAGAGTGCAGCAAGAGAGCACAGGATCATATGCAGCAATCACTACAATAATGAAGCGAAGCAGTGGAGCACCGGGTGCAGTGCAACAGGGGAGCACAAGATAATGTGCAGCAAGAGGTACATAATGAAATGCAGCAGTGGAGCACAGGAGGCAGTAGGAGAGCACAGGATCACCTGCAGAACAAAGTACAAATCAAAATACAGCAGGGAAGGACAGGGTGACATTGTAGTGTAGTTCCTATAGTCCCAATAGGCTCTGCGCATTGGAATAATATCTTCAGTAGTGTAGACGTAGCCGCTCATTAACGGAGCTTCTGCCTACGGAGAGGATTGCCTTGCCTTAGAACGCCCGCATTTTCCCTGCTCCCTGAGGCCGCGTCCGCTGGTGTGAGCGGGTCTGCAGTCGGCAGACAGTGACATCGCTCCCAGCGCGATACCGCCCAGGTGGAGAAAGACTGACCAGCAGCAAAGCGTAAGGAGCCTACCGGGGGACTGCGAGGCCCAGCATTCCCCATTCCAGCACAGCTGGTGCTTCTTCCCCCGGCGGCCACGCTTCCAGCCAGCAGCTTCTTTACCTTTCGCGACACCCGCTTCGCGGGTGCCGCTCATTAACGGAGCTTCTGCCTACGGAGAGGATTACCTTGCCTTAGAACGCCCGCATTTTCCCTGCTCCCTGAGGCCGCGTCCGCTGGTGTGAGCGGGTCTGCAGTCGGCAGACAGTGACATCGCTCCCAGCGCGATATCGCCCAGGTGGAGAAAGACTGACCAGCAGCAAAGCGTAAGTAGCCTACCGGGGGACTGCGAGGCCCAGCATTCCCCATTCCAGCACAGCTGGTGCCTCTTCCCCCGGCGGCCACGCCTCCAGCCAGCAGCTTATTTACCTTTCGCGACACCCGCTTCGCGGGTGCCGCTCATTAACGGAGCTTCTGCCTACGGAGAGGATTGCCTTGCCTTAGAACGCCCGCATTTTCCCTGCTCCCTGAGGCCGCGTCCGCTGGTGTGAGCGGGTCTGCAGTCGGCAGACAGTGACATCGCTCCCAGCGCGATACCGCCCAGGTGGAGAAAGACTGACCAGCAGCAAAGCGTAAGGAGCCTACCGGGGGACTGCGAGGCCCAGTATTCCCCATTCCAGCACAGCTGGTGCCTCTTCCCCCGGCGGCCACGCCTCCAGCCAGCAGCTTCTTTACCCTTCGCGACACGCGCTTCGCGGGTGCCGCTCATTAACGGAGCTTCTGCCTACGGAGAGGATTGCCTTGCCTTAGAACGCCCGCATTTTCCCTGCTCCCTGAGGCCGCGTCCACTGGTGTGAGCGGGTCTGCAGTCGGCAGACAGTGACATCGCTCCCAGCGCGATACCGCCCAGGTGGAGAAAGACTGACCAGCAGCAAAGCGTAAGGAGCCTACCGGGGGACTGCGAGGCCCAGCATTCCCCATTCCAGCACAGCTGGTGCCTCTTCCCCCGGCGGCCACGCCTCCTGATTTTTACGCATAAAAGCAGTACAGCCCACTCCGCGACGCGGGACGGAGCTCGGGGCGAAGACCGGGCAAAGAGCGGGCCGTTTGAGGCCGTTCGAGAACGCGAGAGACCGGACCGGGCCCTTGCACTAAGCTCTGCTCAAACGGACCACGACTCTATGCACTAATTTAACCTATTGACATCGAAATTGTACATACTCCAGCTACCCACTAAGACATAGTGAAATACCCTCACCAAAAATGAATACGAGGGGTAGCAAATTAAAAAAGCTCAAAAAAGTCGGGGTAGGGGAGCAGTTGTTAGGACCCATGGATTACTTTATTACCAAGGCAAACACCTTCATTGACCAAAGTATTAGTCTGATTGAGGGCAGAGTATCCACCGATCTTGCCACTGCTAGACGATCATCTATGGGGTTATTGGCTGTAGCAAGAACCCCTGAGACAGAGAGTATTTTAGCGCTAACATTGCAAGGTAATAACAGACTCAGTCTCCCGAACGCCATAGACCTTTCAGCCTCCCAACTTTCTTTATCAATCCCAAACTCTGATCTAGAAAAAAACCCTGAACTCCTATTCGATCACACCCCAGAGGAAGTAAGACAAGCAAGAGGGAGGAGGGAGGGGGCTGTTAAAAAAAGAAAGGAAAAGGAAAAGGTAGATAAAATTGCAGCTAACGATATGGCTGATTTAACTGATCCCACAGGAACCTTGAACCTGGTAGGGCCAATCCTTCAAACAGTCGATATTACTGATCAACATGTGCTGATACATCATTCGCCACATAATATACCAGATACTATTATCTCAGGTTCCCCTGTTGTTTTATCTCCCAGTAAAGAATCCGACACCTTTGAGCTGGTAAATAAAATAGCTTCATTATTAAATTCTTTCTTTCTCCCCCTAGAAACTAGATTATTAAACATTAAACAACTGTATGAGAAAAAGAGTACTGTTCATTTATTATGGGGAGGGGATTTTAACTTACACCCCTGTCCAAGCTCGGGTAACCAGAGCTGCGGGATAGTGGATGAGCACGATAACCCTCTCGTGCATTTCCCTTATGTATGAACAGGAGCAGTTATGAATAATCTTCTCACAGACCTCGAATTGTCAATAGTAAATAAAATAGATCCTATTAAGAACCTATTAGAACCAACATACCTAGGGAGGGGGCATGAGACCACCGTCGACTACATTCTTTCGACGGATGGACTGAGACAGGGATTTCACACTCATGATAAATACCCTAAGCGATCATTCCGCACTTAGGCTGGACCTCGACCTGACCAACCTAGTAACCCATACATCAATAATTGTAAATACCCTATCCCAAAATAGGCTCGAACTGGGGAAAACAAATGGGTTTACTTTAAAATGGGAAAAGATCGATCCCATCCAATTAACCAACAAATTAATAAAGATAACATATTCAAACATAATAAAATGTTTAGATCTTACAACAGATGATGGGACGGTCCTTGAAAATTTTAAGATTATATTAGAGGAAACAAAGGTACTGTTGACTAGAAATTTAAAGCAACCTAAGTCCACTTCAACAGGATGGTTTAACCACGACTGCACCACGGCGCAAACCAAACTAAAAAAGGCCCTCAGACAAACAAATAGAGATCAGCAACAGACACAGCATCTCAGACTTCAGTATAATAAGGCTAGGAAGCTGAGAAAACAAGAGCTGAAACAGGCTCTATGGGACGATTTGGCGGATAGTTAAGTCCCCCTTTTTATCTGATTCTAATAGATCTCAGATCGATGTCGCCATAGACGAGGAAACCTGGGTAAACTATTTTTCTAAAATGTTTAAATTAACATCCCCAACGGAAGAATTACTCCACTCTCTTCCCCCAGTTGAATTCCCAATGTCTTTACAGTTCGATATACTCGATGTAGTACAGGCCCTAAAACTAAGTAAAGGTGGTAAAGCACCTGGTCCCGATGGGGTGCCCGTAGATCTTTTTAAACACCTTCCGGATCTTTGGGCCCCCATACTTACAAGAGTATGTACCGCAGCAGCGAAACTGGGATTGATGGAGTCCTGGTCCAATTCCATCATGGTGCCAATTTTTAAAAAGGGGGACCGCCAGGACGTCAAATGTTACCGCCCCATTTCATTGTTAGATTCTCTGGGCAAAGTAGTTGGTAGAGTAGTCTAAGAACAACTTCAGCAATGGGCAGATGACAGGAAGATTCTAGCGGACCTACAATTCGAATTCAGGGAAGGTTTTGGAACTGTAGAACAGGCCCTCAATTTAAGCATGATCATCTCTAAGTACATTCATGCAAAGCAGGGGACAATGTACATGGTATACGTGGACTTGTCCTCCGCGTTTGACTGCGTCTCTCATGCGCAGCTATGGACTCTCCTGAGAACCATGGGGGTGGATCCCCCCTCCTCGATTTTCTAAGAGAGTTATACGCTGAAGCTTCCGCAAGAGTGCGATATGGGACAAAAGGGGAGCTCACCGCGTCTTTTAGAGTAGTGCGGGGAGTCAGGCAGGGGTGTGTCCTGGCCCCCTTCCTCTTCTCGCTGTATACCAACGGACTGGAGGAGAAGATGTTGAGAGGGGGGCAGGACCTCCCCAGACTAAAACAACGCCTGATCCCCGCACTGCTCTATGCGGATGACGCGTTCATCCTGGCCCGGACACCAGTCGAACTCCAGAAATCCCTGACCAAATACGCTGATTTTATGAGCGCCTTAGATTTACATATAAATGTAAAAAAAACATTTGTTATGGTGGCCGGTGGAGGGCGCAAACGTACAAAGAATATCTATTTAAACGAACAAAAACTTGAGAGGGCTCCCCAGTACCCTTACCTTGGCATAATGATAGATAAAAGACTAAACTGGAGGGCAGCTATTGAGTCCAGGAGGCATCTTTTCAAGAGAGCAATTATAGCATTGATGAACTTCTCACAACGACTTGGAAGGAGGCCACCAGTAGAATTATTAAAAATCTATGCAGCAAAATGCCAAGCTATTGCTCTATATGGGGCTGGGGTATGGGGGCATGTTGATGTTGGCTCTCTCCAAATAGCAGAGAACTCCTTTATGAGATTCCTTTTATCTGCTCCAAAGTGCTCTTCCATCTATGCCTGTCATGCAGAATTGGGAATCCCATATATAGAAGATTTGATAAAGGTTCAGCCATTATTATTATGGAGACGCATTTGGCTATTGGATAAGAACGTGCTGACCAAACATATCCTAGAGGATTCCATGGCATTGGATTGCGCGCACAAAATATCTTGGCTTACCTATGTCAGGCGTTTTTTCTCAGATCTGGGACTAGAAAAGTATTATACCACACCAGAGATCCTAACTGAAACAACAAAGAAAGAGCTGAAACAAGTAGCTATGAACCATCTAGAGTCTCTCAGAATCACCTTGTTATCAACTAAACAATCCATACTGCACGCAAATATGGTACAGCTTACCCCGCAAATCCAGCCCTACCTCACATTAGAAATTAGCACATATGATAAGATGCTCCTGACAAGGTTCAGACTTAATCTTTTTCATAGGCTAGTGGCCTTCCCAAAAAAAAATACTTGGGACTTAAAACTGGCACATTGCCCATGTGATGATATGTCTCCACAGTCATGTATGCACACGATATTGTTTTGCAAATATTTCCATGCCCATAGAAAGATTTGGCTATTCCCACTGCTGAAGTGCTGGGGTTTCAGACAGTGTCGTCCCGCCATGCTATCTCTGCAGATGTTAGATTCTGAACGTACCTGTTACCATGTACTTAACTTTCTAAAATGCATCATTAGGCATAGGAATAACCTCTAAAAAAAAAAATAATAATTGAATTACCTGTATGAACTCGTCTTTTTTAAATCTTGGAATTTTGTTAAAATATTCATTTTGTGATTAATATGACAAATTTTAATGTAACTGTATGAATTTTGCTATTGCTTTTATGGTTTTGCAATGTCAAAAACCGAATAAAGAAAAATTTATTTATTTAGTGTAGACGTAGGACTGAGGTTAACTAGGTCTCTACTGACTATATTAGACTTAAGTTTTTTGCCAGCTAGCTCAGAGTTTACTAGAAACTTTCTCGAGTAAGCGAGGAGGAGTTTAACCTCCCTGGATAGACAAGAAGGGATTTAGTTTCTGACAACCATAAAACATGACAACTTTGCTCTCCCTGAATAAGAGTATATCTCTAGAGTCGTGTGAAAACAAAAGACAGCTATTACACTCAGTCAATAAGTGCGTACTTAGTTTCACCAGATTGCAGAGAAAAAGAGAGACGGGCGTTTTCAATAAAAGGTGTTATTTATTGAGCAGTCTCTTTCCTCATACAAGAGAAATGAATTGCTACAATTGCAATACTTATAGTTAAGTAAAGTGCATACAGTAAAAGCAGGATTATGAAATAATACTGTAAAAGCATTGATATGGTTTCTTAGCCATATGATACTTTAAAATGGATAAAATAGATACATACATATATACATTGACTAATCGTACTCAACTGGTGCTTCTAACTACGCCTACCCCGGTGTACCTGACCTAAGCCTAATACATGGGAGGGAGTAAGTAAGTAGCAGTTTAAGTTAAGTTTGGTTTGCCAAGAATCTGACTCAAGAATTCTCTGTAAGGGTTTAGTCAGTTCAGTACCTGGGTATTAGAAGGCAGGAGGGCTGGTATCTCTCTCTCAGGACTCGGTATCCCAGTCACCCGCAAGGGTAGGCTGGAAACGCCGGAGGCTGGATTTCTCGGCAGGAGAAAAGACAGCGTCTTTCTCAGCACGTCAGAGGGGAGGGGCAGCGTCCGTGGGCTCTCGCATCAGCTGGGCTCTTCGGAAGTAGATAGCTGCTCTGCTCCAGGATTACCACCGTGTGTTTGCTTAAGGCAACGTTGGTATATTTATACCTGAAAGGTGCCGGGTTTGACGTAAGGCTGGACATAAGACGTCAATAAAGATGTCACTAAGAACTGGTCGTTCTTACAGTGCTTTACAGGAGTTCTCGGACAAAATCAAAACAAAGCAGCGGGGATTTCCCAGGTTGCTGGCGGCTTGGATTTGTTTAAGAACTCGGTGTGCTTTCTAGGGGGCTGGAGGAGTAGGCTTGCTTAATGTGACAGCATGCGCTATGACTGAACTATGAAAAGGGTTTCTATGCCGTTGTAGGGATATTATTGATTTATAACCGGACAAGGGCAAAGAATAGGAATATTGATTCAGGTACCTAGATAAACACACTACAACATGCAGCAGGAAAAGGGGATGACTTGCAGCAAGGAAAACAGGATGAAATGAAGCAGCAGGGGAGCACAGGGTGATGTACAGCAGGGGAGAACAGGGTGGTGGTTAACAGGGGAGCATGGGGTGCAGTGCAACTGGGCAGCACATGATCATATGCAGAATGAGATAGTGTACAAAGTACAGTAGGGGAGCGCATAGTGACATGCAGCATGGGAGCAATGGGTGCAATGCAGCATGGGAGCAGTGGGTGCAGTGCAGCATGGGAGCTCAGGGTGGAGTGCAGCATGGGAGCACAGGGAGCAGTGCAACAGGGGTAGACTGTGTGCAGTGCATCAGGGAACCACAGGGTGCAGTGCAGGATGGGTGCACAGGGTGCAGTGCAGCAAGGGAGCACAGAGTGCTGTGCAGCATGGGAGCACAAGATGCAGTGCAGCAGGAGAGCACAGGGTGATGTGCAGCAGGGAAGAACTGGGTACGGTGCAGCAGGAGAGGTCAGAGTGGAGTACACCAGGTGAGCACAGGATCATGTGCAGCAAGAGGTACAAAATGAAGTGCAGCAGAGTTGGGTTAGAGTGCAGCAAGAGAGCACAGGATCATATACAGCAAGCACTATAATAATGAAGCACAGCAGTGGAGCATCAAGTGCAGTGCCACAGGAAAGCACAAGATAATGTGCAGCAAGAGGTACATAATGAAGTGCAGCAGTGGACCACAGTGTGCAGTAGGAGAGCACAAGATCATGTGCAGCAAGAGGAACAAAATGAAGAACAGCAGGGGACCACAGCGTGCAGTGTTGTATTGAAGCACAAGATACAGTGCAGCAGGAGAGCACAGGGTGATGTGCAGCAGGGGAGTTCAGATTACTGTATATCAGGGGAGTACAGAAACATGTGCAGCAAGAGGTACAGAATGAAGTGCAGCAGTGGAGCACAGGAGGCAGTAGGAGAGCACAGGACCACCTGCAGAAAACGGTACAAATCAAAATACATCAGGGACGGACAGGGTGACATGCAGCAGGGAAAGCGGATGACTTGCTGCAAGGAGAACAGAATGAAATGAAGCTGCAGGGGAGCACAGGATGATGTACAGCAGGGGAGAACAGGTTGATGGTTAACAGTAGAGCACAGGGCGCAGTGCAACAGGGGAGAACAGGATGATATGCAGAATGAGAAAGGATACAAAGTACAGTAGGGGAGTGCATGGTGACATGCAGCAGGGAAGCACAGTTTCATGTGCAACAAAAGTTGATAAATGAAGTGCAGCAGCAGATCCCAGAGTGCAGCACAGCAGGGTAGCACAGGATTATGTGCAGCAAGTACTGCAAAATAAAATGCAGCAGGGGAGCTTAGAGTGCAGTAGGGGAGGAAGGGAGCACAGGGTCATGTGCCGTAAGCCATACAAAATGAGGTGCAGCAGGGGAGCACAGGCTGCAGAAGCATAGCATATGATCATTTTCAGCAAGCGGTTTGAATCAAAGTGCAGCAGGGGAGCACAGGGTACAGTGCAGCAGGGGAGCATAGGGTGTAGTGCAGTAGGGGAGCACAGGGTCCAGTGCAGCAGGGAAGCACAGGGTACGGTTTAGCCAGGCAGCATTGAGTGCACAGAGTGCATTACCGCAGGGAAGCACAGGGTACAGTGCAGCAGGGAAGCACATGGTACAGTGCAGCAGGGAAGCACATGGTACAGTGCAGCAGGGAAGCACATGGTTCAGTTCAGCAGGATAGCACAGGGTAGAGTGCATCAGGGGATCACAGGAGTTTGCAGTGTAGCGGGGAGTACAGAGTGCATTGTAGCAGGGGAGAAAAGGGTGCAGTTCATCATGGGAGCACAAGATCATGTGCAGCAGGAGAGCACAAGATACAGTGCAGCGAAAGAACACAGGCGCAGTGCAGCTGAGGAGCCTAGGGTGCAGTGGCGTAGTGGAGCACAGGTTGCAGCGCAGCATGGAAGCACAGAGTTCAGTTCAGCAGGATAGCACAGGGTAGAGTGTGTCAGGGGGCTCATAGGATTATGTGCAGCAAGTACTACAAAATAAAGTGCAGCAGGGTAGCTCAGAGAGCAGTGGAGCACAGGGTGAAGTGTAGCAGGGCAGCACAGGCTGCTGTACATCATGGGAGCACAAAGGCATGTGCAGCGGGGGAGCAGAGTACGCATTGCAGCAGGGCAGCACAAGATACAGTGCAGCGGGATAGCACAGATGCAGTGCCGTAGGGGAGCACAGAGTGCAGTGCAACAAGGAAGCACAGGGTGCAGTGCAGCACAGGAGCACAGGGGGCAATGCAGCATGGGAGCACAAGGTGCAGTGCAGCAGGGGAGCACAGGGAGCAATGCAGCGGGGAGCACAGTGTGCAGTTCAACAGGGGAGCAGCGAGGGGGGCCAAGGGTGCAGAGCAGTGGGGTAGCCCAAGGGTGCAGTGCAGCATGGGAGCACAGGGTGCAGTGCAGCATGGGAGCACAGGGTGCAGTGCACCATGGGAGCAGAGGGTGCAGTGCAACAGGGGTGCACAGTGTGCAG
The DNA here is from genome assembly GCF_964261635.1 of Lissotriton helveticus. Taxonomy (NCBI): domain Eukaryota; kingdom Metazoa; phylum Chordata; class Amphibia; order Caudata; family Salamandridae; genus Lissotriton; species Lissotriton helveticus. Next base: position 1,674,469,156 of record NC_136069.1, on the reverse strand, counting down.
TGCAACAAGGAAGCACAGGGTGCAGTGCAGCACAGGAGCACAGGGGACAATGCAGCGGGGAGCACAGGGTGCAGTTCAACAGGGGAGCAGCGAGGGGGGCCAAGGGTGCAGAGCAGTGGGGGAGCCCAAGGGTGCAGTGCAGCATGGGAGCACAGGGTGCAGTGCACCATGGGAGCACAGGGTGCAGTGCACCATGGGAGCACAGGGTGCAGTGCACCATGGGAGCAGAGGGTGCAGTACAACAGGAGTGCACAGTGTGCAGTGCAGCAGGGGAGCACAGGGTGCAGTGCAGCAGGGGAGCATAGGGTGTACTGTACCAGGAGAGCTCAGAGTGCAGTACACCAGGAGAACACACAATCATGTTCAGCAAGAGGTACAATATAAGGTGCAGCAGAGGTGGGTTAGAGTGCAGCAAGGGAGCATAGGATCATAGGACCCGATTCACAGAATTAACTTAAGACAAAATTCTAAACTTACTACTTATGTTTTTCACAGAATGCACTTACTACTTTTGGTATTCACAGAATGGATTTACGACTACTAACTTTACGTCCGCACTCAGGCTGGAAATTCTGGCCTGGAGGCGGAGCTTCCGGCCCGGAGGTGGAGCTTCCAGCCCTATGCAGCAATCACTACAATAATGAAATGCAGCAGTGGTGCACCGGGTGCAGTGCAAAAGGGGAGCACAGGATAATGTGCAGCAAGAGGTACAATAATGAAGCACAGGGTTCAGTAGGAGAGCAGCGGATCATGTGCATAAAAATTTACAAATTGATGTACAGCAGGGAAGGACAGGGTGACATGCAGCAGGAAAACAGGATGACTTGCAGCAGGAAAACAGGATGACTTGCAGCAAGGAGAACAGGATGAAATGAAGCAGCAGGGGGGCACAGGGTGATGTACAGCAGGGGAGAACCGACTGAAGGTTAACAGAGGAGCACAGGGAACAGTGCAGCAGGGTGCAGTGTAGCAGGTGAGCACAGGGTGCAATGCAGTAGGGGAGCATAGGGTGCAGTGCAGCAGGGAAGAACAGGGTGCAGTGTTGCACAAACTGCAGTGAAGCAGGGGAGCACAGGGTGATGTGCAGAAGTACAGAGTACAGTACAGGGGGCGAGGTCAGAGGGCAGTATACCAGGGAAGCACAAGCCCATGTGCAACAAGAGGTACAAAATGAGGAGGGTTATAGTGCAGCAAGGGAGCACAGTATCATATGCAGCAAGCACTACAATAATGAAGTGCAGCAGTGGAGCACTGAGTGCAGAGCAACCTGGGAGCGCAAGATAATGTGCAGCAAGAGGTACATAATGAAATGCAGCAGTGGAGCACAGGAGGCAGTAGGAGAGCACAGGGTCATGTCCATGAAAAGGTACAAATTGATGTACAGCAGGGAAGGACAGGGTGACATGCAGCAGGGAAAGAGGATGACTTGCAGCAAGCAAGGAGAACATAATGAAATGAAGCATCAGGGGAGCACAGGGTGATGTACAGCAGGGGAGCACAGGGTGATGGTTAACAGGGGAGCATGGGGTGCAGTGCAACAGAGAAGCACATGATCATATGCAGAATGAGATAGTATACAAAGTACAGTAGGGGAGCACAGGGTGCAATGCGGCGGGGGAGCACAGGGTTCAGTTCAATAGGGGAGCACAGGGTGCAGTGCAACAAGGGTGCAGAGCATGCACACAGCAGGGAAGGACAGGGTGACATGCAGCAGGGAAAGAGGATGACTTGCAGCAAGGAGAACAGGTTGAAATGAAGCATCAGGGGAGCACAGGGTGATGTACAGAAGGGGAGCACAGGGTGATGGTTAACAGGGGAGCATGGGGTGCAGTGCAACAGGGAAGCACATGATCATATGCAGAATGAGATAGTATACAAAGTACAGTAGGGGAGTGCATGGTGACATAGAGCGGGGGAGCACAGGGTGCAGTTCAACAGGGGAGCACAGGATCATATGCAGAATGAGATAGTATACAAAGTACAGTAGGGGAGCACAGGGTGCAATGCAGCGGGGGAGCACAGGGTGCAGTTCAATAGGAGAGCACAGGGTGCAGTGCAACAAGGGTGCAGAGTGTGCACACAGCAGGGGAGAACAGGGTGCAGTGCAGCAGGGGAGCATAGGGTACAGTGCACCCAGAGAGATCAGAGTGCAGTATATCAGGAGAGCCCAGGATAATGTGCAGCAAGAGGTACAAAATGAAGAACAGCAAGTGACCACACGGTACAGTGTAGCATGGGAGCACAGGGTGCAGTGCAGCATGTGAGAACAGAGTGCAGTGTAGCATGGGAGTACAAGATGCAGTTCAGCCTTGGAGCATGGGGTGATGTGCATCAGGAGAGCACAGGGTACATTGCAGCAGGAGAGGTCAGAGTGCAGTACACCAGGAGAGCACACATTCATGTGCAGTAAGAGGTACAAAATGAAGAGCAGCAGAGGAGAGTCAGGGTGCAGCAAGAGAGCACAGGACCATATGCAGCAATCACTACAATAAGGAAGTGCAGCAGTGGAGTACCGGGTGCAGTGAAATAAGGGAGCACAGGATAATGTGCAGCAAGAGGTACAGTGGAACACAAAGTGCAGTAGAAGAGCACAGGATCATGTGCAGAAAAAGGTACAAATTGAAGTACAGCAGGGAAACACAGGGTGACATGCAGCAGGTAATAGGGATGACTTGCAGCAAGGAGAACAGGATAAAATGAAGCAGCAGGGGAGCACAGGATGCACAGGGTACAGTGCAGAAAGGGAGGACAGGTGTGCAGGAGCACAGGGTGCAGTGCTGTTGGGAAGCACAGGGTGCAGTGCAGCAGGAAAGCACAGTGTGCAGTGTAGCCACACAACACTGAGTGCACAGAGTGCAGCTCAGCCAGGGAGCACAAGGTTTGGTTCAGCAGGGGAGCACAGGGTACAGTGCAGCAAGGGGGCACAGGGTGCAGTTTATCAGGGGAGCACAAGATGCAGTGCAGCAGTTGAGCACAGGGAGATGTGCAGCAGGGGAGCACATAGTACAGTACAGCAGGAGAGGTCAGAGTGCAGTATACCAGGGAAGAACAGGCCCACATGTAGCAAGAGGAACAAAATGAAGTGCAGCAGAGGTGGGTTAGAGTGCAGCAAGGGAACACAGTAACATATGTAGAAAGCAGTACAATATTGAAGTGCAGCAGTTGAGCACCAGGTGCAGTGCAACAGGGGAGCACAGGATAATGTGAAGCAAGTGGTACAATAATGAAGTGCAGCAGTGGGCCACAGTGTGCAGTAGGAGAGCACAGGATCATGTGCAGAAAACGGTACAAATCTTAGTACAGCAGGGAATCACAAGGTGACATGCAGCAGGAAAAGAGGATGAAATGAAGCAGAAGGGGAGCACAGGGTGATGTACAGCAGGGGAGAAGAGGCTGATGGTTAACAGGGGAGCAGGGGGTGCCGTGCAACAAGGGAGAACAGGATCATACGTAGAATGAGATAGGATTTAACGTACACCAGGGGAGCGCAGGGTGACATGCAGCAGGGAAACACAATATCAAGTGCAATAGGAAGGTGCAAAATGAAGTACATAATATTGTTAGACCCTTAGGCAATCGACCCGCAATACACGGCTTTCATAAGTCACGGCCGGTGCAAACTGCCCCCTTCCATCTATCAATTTTGGATTAAGTTTCTAAGCGATGGGACGCACTTTGAGCCCTACCCACGCTGTTGTATATGGATGCTACCTAATTTACCGGCACTGCAGCCACATTTCTAATGGTTCCCTCACTTGTCAGTATCACTTACGGGCAATTTGAGACCACGACATGTATTATAGAGAGGGGACTATACCGCAGGGTAAACCCTTACAGAATTTGATGTTATTTACTTTTCAGCAACATCGGATTAAATCCCCCAGATGTGCTGGTTGTTTGCACTTCAGGCATAGTACCCTCATGCCTATCAGGGTGAGTAACACTCCGTCCCTGTCTTAGCACGGATTTACTTCCTTTTAACAACCTCTCTCACACACGCCTTGTTCATTTGATTCCAGATAGTGCACAGTTACTCCCCGCTTCACCATCTTGATAAGGACCCGCAGTGACCACCAACAGGGGCACAGAAGGGTCGAAACGTCGACGTAATCTTTAGGTCCAGAATGACCCGGTTTCCACAACAAGGATGAAACTGTGGTTATAAATAGAACTCTGGCCTCTCATGTATAAATGATTTTAGATAAAACACTCTGTTGTCATTGTATATAATGTGCACTCATTCACTGTTTCACTATGCACAAATGTCACTAAACGGTATTTTGTACATAATTTGTTTTCAATTTGATATAAACAAACAGCTCACAATAGAATGAAGTAATTCTGATAAAGATTGAGCATAAACCTAAAAACTTACAGTTTTGTTCTTTTCTCTTTGTGTGTGTTGAGAGTAAAATTGATGCATTTCATGTATTGTATTTTGAAATAATCACAGGTCTACCCGACAGAACCGCTTTTTCTTGAAACGCAAAATGAAGTACAGTAGGAGATTTCAGAGTACAGCGCAACACAGGAGTACGGGATTATGTGCAGCAAGTGATACAAAATAAAGTCTAGATTCAACAAATGATGGACGGAAAGCTGAATAATTCAGAAATTCTCACCCAGTCAAGAGATCTGGGTTAAATCCATCATTCTTTTGCCCACTACACCATACCACTTTGGACCCAGCCATATGCAAATCAGTGTTGAGCCTGTGCCTCATGGGAACAGTCCAGAGTGAACTGCCAAGCCAGGTCCTCCCTGGACCGGAAACAAGCATCCTGGGACTGGTTTCAGGGTATTTCACCCTTCATCAGCCAGGCTAGCTTGAATCCAGTGGTACAGTGAGCAAGGGGCCCACGTCTGGGCATATCCATCCCACTTAGGGCGAAACTTGTAACTCCAACAATTGATGGACGGAATGCTAAATGATTCAAACATTCTTCCCCAGTGAAGAGAACTGGGTTAAATCATTGTTTTTTTTCCCACTATGTCACCCCAGTTTGGACCCAGCCATATGCTAATCAGTCCTCACCCTGTACCTCATGGGAATAGTCCAGACCGAACTGCCAAGCCAGGTCCTCCCTCGACCAGAAACAAGCATCCTGGGACCGGTTTAAGGGTATGTCACCCTTTATCAGCCAGGCTAGCTTGAATCCAGTGGCACAGTGAGCAAGGGACCCATGTCGGGGCATACCCATCCCCCTTAGGGCAAAAAGTGTAACTCCAACAAATGATGGAGGGAACGCTGGATGATTCAAACATTCTCACCAGGTATAGATATCTGGGATAAATCCATTGTTCTTTTGCCCAATACGCCACCCCATATGCAAATCAGTCTTGAACCTGTGCCTCATGGAAACAGTCCAGACTGAACTGCTAAGCCTTTAGGGCCAGGGACAGAATAATTTTGGACACTTTTCAGAGTAAGAATAGAGGAAGCAGAGGCTGGGACCTACTCCTATGCTCTATATAATTATAGAAGAAGAGGCTACCTGCTCCTGAAAGGGGTGTGATCCCAGATGCATGTTCCTGCATGAGACCCAGTTGGATGTTGAAAATCTTCAAGAACTTCAACACCTCAAAGAGAATCCCCTTGTTTATCGTTTGTGGATGCAACACATCCATTAAACATATCCCACCCGGAAAAAGTGTGTGGCGTGGATTGTCTTTAACCTGTGGTCATTTACGGTGCGGTTTTGGATTGCAACACACCCATTTAAACATACCCCACCCAGAAGAAGAGTGTGCATGGATTATTTCTAACCTGTGGTCATTTACGGTGGTAATTGGGAAGGCAACACATATTACACATACCCCATCCAGAATTAGAGCGTGGCAAGGATTATCTTTACCCTGTGGTTATTTACGGTGCCGATTTGGAATGCAACATACGGTACACCAACGCCACCTTGAAAAAGAGCGAAGGATGGATAGTCTTTAGTCTGTGGTCATTTAAGGGGGGTAATGTATTACTGGGGCAGCCAGAATTAAGGCAGTTGAGGCACTAAAAATTGTAGTAAACAGTGGCTGCTGGTAGGGAACAGTGGTGGGGGGGTTTAGAAAAATAGATTAAAAAAAAGACTTACCTGTTCGTCGTCGGTCACCAGCTGCTATTTTTCTCTGACCTCACTGTTCTCCTGGCTCCTGACAGCACATAGGTTCCAAGAGTCCTCTAACCAATCACGACACTGCTGTCACCAGCATGACAGCAGCGTAGTGATTGGTCTGAGCACCGTGGTTCGGCGCTAAGACAGGGAGTGGGAGCCTGTGCGTGTTCTCCACCCAGGCTGTGCAATACAGCCGGGTGGAGAACATGCTAAATGCACCTGATGGTTTGGCCGCCCCAAGAAGTCTGGCCAACCCATCATGCGCACCTAAGGTGCAGATTATACCACTCATCTGCCCTCTGGCATGGCGAGCCTAGTCCGCCCTGCCCAGCCCTAACCTAGCTCCAAGCGCCACTAAAAATAAAATGATAATAAAGTTCTGTTATTATTATTTTATTTCTCCTTTGCGGTGCTCTGAGAGCAGTGAGGCGATGCTCCTTCGCCTAAGTCGAGAAACCGCCACCTTGCACACAAAGGCCAGGAAAACAAGTACTCTTCTGATGTGTGGCACCACCTGTTTCAAATATAGATGACAAGATACAATGTCCTACCCCGTGACACCCGAAATTGGTGCCACCACCTTTGTTCTCCTTAAAAGTGTGATCAGTGGGCTGCTGCCCTACCCAACTCTCCCTTCGATCCCATTTTCAGACATTTTTGTTGTGCTCCTGCCCCCATCCAGCAATACTTACATCTAGGGTGTTCAGACCTCCCGACAATACCACACACACAGTGGGGATCTTCATGTCTGCCTCTAAAACAGGAAAAATATTTGATACAATATGACACACAGAGCCAACAACACAACAAAGACACAATAATATCTGCCCATCAACCAAAACACATCACAGTATGAGACCAACCCAGCAACAGAGAAAACAATTGACACTGAATGAAACATAGAGCTACCCACAAAATAGAAGAACAAGCTATTCAATCATGACACAGAAAGCTACCCCTGCTATAAAAACACATTACGATGGTATTGAGCATGAAAACACCCCTAACACATTGTCATAGAATGAAATAAAAAGCTAAGACAGCACAAAATGTTATAATTATCCAGAACACAAGGCTATAATATAAAGCACAGAGCCATGCCTACCACATGGCTACGTTGCGAACCCTAAACAGGAAAAACGAACAAGTTACTTACCTTCGGTAACGCTTTTTCTGGTAGATACAATATCTGCCTGTGGATTCCTCACCTTGTGAATATCCCCTTGCGTCAGCAACATTCGGAAATTCTTTTTGTAGCTTCGCGCCGACGTGGACTTGGACGTCATAGAGGCACGGCACCGCTCGCGACTCCGCTGACGTCACCGACGCCTATAATAGGCCCACGCCGGCCTGATGACATCAGTTCCGCCCTTTTTTCCGTGCCTTCGAGGCACACGGACGGACCAATGACAGTAGATGTATACACAGTATACGCAGTACAAATATCAAGGTAACACACACACAGTGTGAAGCAAATGCAACAAAACATTTGACATAAACAAATACATAATAGAAACTCTGGCATAGAAGAGTGGACAACGGGGAGGCGGGTGGGTCAGTGAGGAATCCACAGGCAGATATTGTATCTACCAGAAAAAGCGTTACCGAAGGTAAGTAACTTGTTCTTCTGATAGATACATCTGCCGTGTGGATTCCTCACCTTGTGAATAGATTCCCACAGCAGTCCCCACTCCCGGAGGAGGGTGTCCACTCTTCTAGACCAGGAAATCCTGAAGGACAGAGCGTGCAAAGTGCCTCCTCACTTCGGAATCCAAGCAATAATGCTTCGCGAATGTGTGGAGGGAAGACCAAGTTGCCGCTCTACAAATATCCTCTACAGGCACACCTCTAGCCAATGCTGAGGTCGAAGACTTAGCTCTAGTTGAATGAGCCCTTATACCCTCTGGTGGTTCCTTACCGGCCAAAGAGTAGCAGATCTTAATACAGAGGACGATCCATCTTGACAAAGTCCTCTTATGGACCGCTCTTCCTCTCTTGCAGAAAGCAAAGCCAATGAAGAGCTGGTCATCCACTCAACAGTCCTTAGTTCTGTCCAGGTAAAAAGACACCGCCCTCTTGGGGTCAAGACGGTGTAATCTCTCCTCCTCCTTGGAAGGGTGTGGGGGAGGATAAAAGGTAGGAAGGGTAATGGATTGACCAAGGTGGAAAGGAGTCACCACCTTTGGCAGAAAAGCAGCCCTGGTCCTAAGAACCATTCGATCAGCATGAATGGTCAAGAAAGGGGGCTTGTGACTAAGAGCTTGAAGCTCACTTACCCTCCTTGCCGAGGTTATTGCAACGAGGAAGACCGTTTTGAAAGCCAGAAGCCTCATAGGACATTTGTGAAGAGGCTCAAAAGGAGCACCCATCAAAAATGTCAATACAAGATTTAAGTCCCACTGAGGCACAATAAAAGGAGTAGGAGGGAACTTATTTGTGAGGCCCTTCAAAAACCTTAAAACTACAGGAGATTTCAAAAGAGAGGGCTGGTCAGGCAAACAGATAAAAGCCGACAGCGCAGAAAGATAACCCTTCACCGTGGCAACAGCAAGACCCTGCTGTGCCAGAGAAAGGGCAAACTGGAGAACATCAGATAAATGGGCCCTCAAAGGGTCTAAAGACTTCTCCCTGCACCAAATAACAAATTTCGACCACCTATAAGAATAGATGGACTTAGTGGAGTCACGCCTGGCAGACAAAATGACATCCACTACATCAGGCGGGAGAGAAAAAGAACTCCCAGTCAATTCAATTTATTTTATTATGTTTGGCTCTGGTTAAGGGCCACATAAAATTCATGACAAATACAGACAAAGAAAAGAAACTACATCACATATACAAAGTAAATTTCATCCATAGAATCGATGGCACTAGGGCACAAAGTCAAATCTCTCCAGGTTACCTTAATAAAGAGCTAAAAAACCTTTAAAAAATTAAAAATATAGAAGCAAAACATTTCATTTGGGGGACAGTATAAAGCTCGCAAAAAAACATTAACATCAAATATACCCAATTGGAGACATATCGATTTTAACCATTTAAAGCGCAATGGTCGGAGTGCAGGGCAGATTAACATAACATGAATACAGTTCTGAGTACTCAAACTACAGAGATTGCAAATGGGGGAGGTTCCGTACCATTTGGAGAGTAGCGAATTTAAGGGCAGTACATCATAGCGTAGCAGAAACCATAATCTACGAATACCATGCGGTAAATTCCAACTTACATAGGGTTGGGGCAACTTCATGATGTAGGAATTGAGGAGAAGATTACTACCCCCTTTCCCTTGTATTAAATTCCTATCCATTTGGTGACATAGTTCCCACGATGCCTGTTTTAGGACCAGTTTTAGCTGTGATGATGAATACAGAAATAACATACTTTCATCTAGCTTTAAGAGTGACACAACTTTTCTGAAGTTCCTTACCATCTGTGAAAACTCGTTGAAATTGCCCAACAGTTCCTTTTTAAGAAGGGCCCTCATTGACCCTGATTCAGCTCTAGCCAAGCAGGCCACCCATCTTACCAAGGCACATAGTCCCTGAACCCAGCTGCTTCTGAGGCCGAAATCCAACCTACAGGCTGCCAAAGAGCAGGAAGTATTAAAGCTGGATAGAGATCTTAGGATTTTCCCCTCAATTTTATTACAGAACTCCCAGTTCTTCAACTCTAGCAGTTCTATACCATACAGTATCGTAGGAGGAATCTTGGCCCTAAACACTTCAAGAAGACAAGCAAAGTGTCTCTTTCCAGTAGCAGAATAAAGGGAGTATAAGGCTCTGCCATGGGCAAATGCTTTACGTGAACAGTGCTCTATATGGGGCCTCTCACTCAAGTTAGCCGCAATAATTTTTCCCAAAAAGGTGTAGGTTTTAACAACCTCTAGTTTTTGGCTCCCTATAAACCATCCAAAATTTACAGAACGGCATTTCTTTTTTCCAGCGATACACATAACTTTGCTTTTAGATATATTAATTTTCATGCAGTGGGTATCAGCAAAAACGTGCAAAGCTTTCAGCCGATTAGCAAGACCTTTAGGGGTTAGATCTAATACGAGAATATCGTCAGCATACATGAGACAAGAAATCGGGGTCCCACCTACCACCGGAGCTATACCCACACATGCTGCTAAGTAGGCAGGAAGGTCAGCAGTGTACAGTGAGAACAATAGAGGTGCCAAAAGACAGCCTTGTTTAAGGCCATTCTGGGAGGGGATCTTAGGAGAAAGTCCCCTCTCACCCCCCTGAAGCACACTGCACCACGTCTCTGAGTGGAGTGCACGTAATAGCTCCAAGAGATACACTGGTAAGCCAAGAGCAGCTAATTTTCTCCACAGCGTTCGACGATCGACTTTATCGAACGCTGTGGAGAAATCAATGAACGCCGCGAACACCACTCCTCTTCTTACACGTACATATTTATCTGTAATCACATGCAGAGTAGTGAGATTGTCCAATGTACCGTGTTCCTTACGGAAACCAGTCTGTTCACATGGGAGAATATTATTCTCCACTACCCAGTCCTCAAGCAAGCCCAGGATACATTTAGCGAAAACCTTTCCGACTGAGTCGAGGAGAGCAATCAGACGGTAATTCATGGGACACTCCCTAGATCCTTTCTTGAAAATAGGGATCAATATACTTCCCTTCCATGAGGCTGGAACAGTTTTAGTAACAAAGCAGGATTTAAACACTGGGTGAAGAATCCTACTCCAGAGTAAAGAATCCTGCTTTAAGACTGTCATGGGGAGTTCGTCAGGTCCCATTGCCCCCGACAAACGCATGTTCTTTATAGCCATTTCTATTGTTTTCACAGATGGGTAAATAATCAGATCCTCAGAAAGGAGTTCAGGAACACTGTCTGAACCCGTGTCATCATTCCCTTCATACAGCTTTCTAATATAAGCGGACCATACCTCTTCCGAAATGGGTATCGGAAGAGGACTACTTCTAGTACCGCAGCCCCTCCCAACTATGGACCAGAATTCTCTAGTTTTTCCATGAACAACAGCCTCCCGTAAATTTATCCACAGTGAGTCTTCCTTCTCCTTTTTTAAACTCCTTCTAATCTGATTCTCCTTCTTTTTAACCTCGAGATTTCTTTAGCAAGTTCCCCAGATCTTCCTATATATTGCATTCGCACAAGTTTATTTATTTCCTTGTTCAGGGTGCGCAATGCACTAGGGACATAAGGTTTTTTTCCAACACCACTAACCTTTTTTACATCAAAAGTGATCTTTCTCACCAATTTTTCAAAATTAGCGATTTCAACACCACACCAGCTATTTAATACTGGTATAGTTTTGCATAAAATATCATGTACACCTCTTATTAAAGTACTATTCCAACGACACCTACCCGAAGTTCCCTGGAAGGTGACCTCATTACCACCAAGCGACCAAGACTCGGTGGGAGGAGGTTTAAGAGAGAGCATCATGGTAATTATGCAATGATCACTCAGAGAAGTGGGGACTATCATTAGGTCCTGTACATGAGGAAAAATGTCAAAGTCAGAAATCACATAGTCCAGGATAGAGGAGCTGAAGGGAGACTTATGCATGAAATTTGCTGGCGTATCAGAAGGAAATCTCCCATTTAAGATAAGTCCCTCAACCATCGACAGTTCCTCCAAGAGAATCTTTCCTCTATTATTAGTTATAATTTTGTCGGGAAAAATCGATTGTGGAATAAAGTAAGCCTCTTCTTTGGGTATATTTCTAAATAAATTTAAACTGACATTCGAAATTTTACAGTTCAGATCTCCAACTAGAATGACATCAGGAGGAGAGGGAACATTCTTAATCTGTCCAATATATTGAAATACATGCTTCAATAAAATGTTAAAACACTCTTCAGGTGGGACATACACATTAATAATTACAATGCCGGATTTATTAGGAAAATTAGGGAGATTCAATATACTTATAGCTTGAAAAAGATTACTGGGATCAATGTAGTGCGAGAATCTCCAGCTCAGTTTATTAGTTAACATACAAGCTATTCCCCCTTTAGCGTGACCTTTCCTAGAAGGGGCGGCAGGAGCCTCCAACACGAAATATTCCTTCCCTCCATAAATACTACCAGTGCACCATGTTTCTTGGATACAGATCACACTTGCTCCTAACGAGAATAAGAAGTCAAGTTTCTCGGGGCTACTGTGGGTCCCGGCTGCGTTCCAAGAAATTAATTTTAGTTGATTGTTAAAGGTGATGGAATAATTTGGAATTATCGGCGCTCTTGGTTGCAAGAACACCATGCAGCCAATTCCACCGATGATTCTCGTCTACTGGGGCGGAGTTCTGGATTGGCGTAAAAGAACTCAGGTTGCCCCGTTCAATCTCCAGGCATGAAGGTGTAAGGTCTGGAGGTGGGGGTGTAGAACCTGCCCCTCCATCTGAGAGAGGAGATCTGCCCTGTGAGGGAGACGGAGCGGCGGGTGAGAGGAGAGGTGGAGAAGGTCTGAGTACCACACCCTTCTTGGCCAATCCGGGGCGATCAATATAACTTGGGCCCGGTCTTGGCGAATTTTCCTCAGAACCCGAGGAATCAAAGGTATGGGAGGAAACGCGTAAAGGAGTTGCGAGCTCCAACTCAACTGAAACGCGTCCCCCAAGGCTCCCTGCATCGGATACTGGAGACTGCAGAATGACAGGCAGTGAGCATTCTCGCGAGTGGCGAACAGGTCCACCCGAGAAGTCCCCCACATCTGAAACATGTCGTGAACTACCTCTGGATGGAGCCTCCACTCGTGATCGGCAGAGAACTGCCGACTGAGACTGTCTGCACGAACGTTCTGAACTCCGGCCAGATGATTTGCCATCAGACAAATCTGATGGTCCTGAACCCAGGACCAGAGACGCAGAGCCTCTCTGCAGAGATACTGCGACCCTACTCCTCCCTGCTTGTTGATGTACCACATCGCGGTTGTGTTGTCCGTCAGGACCTGAATCGACTGACCGCGAAGGGAAGGGAGGAAGGCCTTGAGCGCCAAACGTATCGCCCGCAATTCTAGTAGGTTGATGTGAAGCAACCTTTCCTCTGGAGATCAAAGACCCTTGACATCCAGGTAGCCCAGATGAGCACCCCACCCTAGAGTGGAGGCATTCGTGATCACTGTGGCAACCGATGGAAGCAGTTGGAAAGGCTTTCCTTGAGACAGATTGCCTTCCACGCCCCACCAAGACAGATCCGCTGCAGTTTCTCTGGAGATCCTCACTGACTCCCTGAGATCTCCGTTGTGCTGATACTACTGCCTGCGGAGGCACCACTGGAGTGCCCTCATGTGCCAGCGTGCATGGTTGACCAACAGAATGCAAGAAGCCATCAGACCGAGCAGGCGAAGAACCTTCAGGACTGGAACGACCGCTCCATTGTAGAACAAAAGAATCATTTCCTGTATGTCGCGAATCCTTTGAGGAGGAGGAAATGCACGACACACAGTAGTGTCCAGTACCGCACCTATGAACAGGTTGCGCTGTGAGGGCACCAGGTGAGACTTGGGTACATTTATCAAAAAACTCAACCTGTGCAACAACTGAGTTGTCTCTTGCAGATGATGGAGCACCTTCTCCGGCGACTCCGCTTTGATCAGCCAGTCGTCTAGATACGGAAACACATGTATCACCGTTCTCCTGAGATGAGCTGCCACCACTGCCATCACCTTGGTGAAAACTCGAGGTGCAGTAGTAAGACCAAACGGAAGGACCACAAACTGGTAGTGTTGTGACCCAACCGTAAAACGGAGATACTTTCTGTGCGACTTCAAGATGGGAATATGAAAATACGCATCCTGCAAGTCGATCAACACCATCCAGTCTTCTTCCAGCAGCGCTTGAAGAACCTGTGCAAGAGTGAGCATCTTGAACTTTTCCTGTTTCAGGTAAAGGTTCAAAATTCTGAGGTCCAGGATTGGCCGAAGCCTGCCATCTTTCTTGGGGATCAGTAAATACCGGGAGTAGCACCCCTGACCCCTTTCCTGCTCTGGAACCACCTCTATCGCACCTTTTCGGAACAATGCCAGGACTTCTTCCTGCAGGAGAAGCAGGTGGTCCTCCGAACAATAACCCTGGCAAGGAGGGTAATTGGGAGGGAATTCCTGGAAAGGAAGTGCATACCCATTCTCTACAAGATTGAGAACCCAAAGATCCGATGTTATTAATTCCCAATCTTGTAGAAAATGTGTAAGCCGACCCCCCACTGGGACCACATGATCCGGAATGGCGGATCTAGGGCTGCTTTGCTGCGTTGGCAGGGGGTTGGGAAGGGGAGGAGGAAGAGGAGGAGGAAGCTTGACGACCTCTAGGGCGGGATCTTTGCCTGCCTCTGTACGATTTGTACAGCGTATTCTGCTGTTGTTGTGGCTGTAGCTGAGATGTTCTGTAAGAACGAAAGGAAGATCTGCCAAACCCTCTGAAGCGTCTTCCAGTAGTACCCCTGGACTGGAGACCCAAAGATTTTGCAGTGGCCCTACTGTCTTTAAAACGTTCCAAGGCAGCATCAGCTTTCTTGCCGAATAATCCTGAGCCATCAAAAGGTAAGTCCATCAAAACAGACTGAACGTCTGCAGAGAACTCCGATGATTTAAGCCAGGCAGCCCTCCTAGTGGCCACGGAAGAGCCCATAACCCTCGCCACCGAATCAGCAGTGTCAAGACCACTCTGAATCACTTGCCTCGCAGCTGCCTGAGTGTCCGATATCACCTCCTGAAAATCTTTTTTCTCTTCCTCTGGGATTTTCGGAACCAACTGCTTGACAGAATCCATCAAGGCATGAATATACCTCCCCATCAGACAAGTTGCGTTAGTTGACTTAAGCGCCATACTGGCTGAGGAGAAGACTTTCTTGGCGGTTTGATCCTGCTTCATGGATTCCTTATCCCCAGGAACCTGCGGAAAAGCCCCAGCAGACCTTTTCGAGCAGGCAGCCTGTACAACTAAACTCTCAGGAAGGGGGTGTGTTGACAACAATTCAGGGTCACCTGGAGCAACTCTGTACCTCCTCACCACTGTCCTAGAAACTGCAGGAGCAGACAAAGGCTTCTTCCAGACTTCATAGATGGGCTCAGCTAAAGCATCATCGAAGGGTAACATAGGTTCAATAATAGAGGAGGGTGAATGAAGAACCTCAGTTAAAATATTTGGCTTATAATCATCAGTGGGCAGAGTAATGTTCAATAAACTCGCTGCTTTTTTAATAACAGTGTGATAAGGAACCACATCTTTCGACGGTACATTTGACACTGTAGCCAAATCCCACTCAGGAGACAGTTCAAGCCCACAGGCCTCACCCAAGTCCTCAAAAGGATCTTCAAACTCCTGTAACTCTCCTTCCTCAGTATCTGTATACTGATATCTGTCTTCCTCCAGAAGTCTCTGGGCTTATCTCTGTGACCTTTCCTTCATGATAGAAGTCGAAGGATTCGCAATCGACTCCGACGGGGTCGGGGCCGGCGTCGAGCCCAAAGTCGGGGTCGTGCGCTTCGGCGTCGACGACACAGGAGGTGCTGGAAAATGCCAATGCGGTGGTATAGCCGGCATAAAAGGCATGAAGGGCGCAGGGGCATAAGCCTGGGGAACACCCAAGTTAAAAGCCATAGGACCCGTGGGACCAACAGGTGCACCAGACGGGAACATTGCCCTGGAATAAACTCCAAACATGGGGTTCAGGAACGGAGATGGATCCTGACCTAGAGCCGGAAAATCTGGATATGGACCTCTGGGTTGTTCCTGAGGAGGCGGAGTCGATACAACGTCGACCTCATCATCGAGTCCAGGAACCGGGGTCGACGAACCCGCAAGCACCGGAACTTCGACTTCACCAGCCCCCTGCTCCTCACCTTCATCCTCCTGACCAGAAGGATTGGATGGAACTGGAGAATGGACCTGCTTCTGAGACTCGGGCGAATTCGGATGTGAAGCCTCACCAACAGAGTTATGATCTTCCGACTCCGAAACCTCCACTTCCTTACTTAGAAGCTTGACCTGGGACTTCGGTCTTGAACTAGAGTCCTTTTCTGAGTGATGACGTGACTCATGGCTCCTCTTCTTGTGCTTCTTCCTCGAAGATTTTGAAGCATGAGCCGAAGATGACTCCGAGCGCGACCTCGATCGAGACCTCGACCTCGGAAGTCGAGATCGAGAATTCGAAGACTTTTTAACTCTCTTGTTCTTTAGTTTTGCTACTAAGAGTTTCGTCTCCCTCTCTCGTAAGGCCTTCGGGGTCATCTTCTTGCAGCAAGGGCAATCCTCGACGTCATGGTCGGAACTCAGGCACCAGACACAGCATTCATGTGGGTCGGTAATAGACATTGTCTTGCCACATTCACCGCAAGCCTTAAAACCAGTCTTCTTCGACGACATCTCGAAGAAAATAGAGATAGACACAGTAATAGAATAATAGTAACAAAGTTACTGTGAAGCTACAGTACGATCCCAAAAAACCGTTAGCGTCGACGACGCGGAAAAAAGGGAACTGATGTCATCACGCCGGCGTGGGCCTATTATAGGCGTCGGTGACGTCAGCGGAGTCGCGAGCGGTGCCGTGCCTCTATGACGTCCAAGTCCACGTCGGCGCGAAGCTACAAAAAGAATTTCCGAATGTTGCTGACGCAATGGGATATTCACAAGGTGAGGAATCCACATGGCAGATGTATCTATCAGAAAAAATGCTACTGTCACAGAAAAACACACAACGCCACCATCTAAGCAGAAAAAAGCTGTAAAACACAAGCCCAGCCTAAACTGGAGCTTTTAGAATTTTGTGTGACTTTTAGACAGAATTAGCACCGATGGATGTGTTGTGGTAAAGTGTTAATACTGTACCTTGTATGTGTCATAAGTGCACTAGAAATTCATGTATGTAATGGGGAATGTGAAGACTTGGATGGTTTTAGCCTCTGGCAGTTGGAGCTGGAGTAAGAGCCTGGCAACGAGCTTTTGATGGTGTTGGAAGTTCTTGGAAGAAAACTTAATTTATCATCCTGATCTTCATGTATAGCACAAATTTATCATTGGCGACGAGTTATTCTTGATTTGGGACAGGCAAATCAAAACCACCAATAATTCCCCGGTGAAGTATTATTGACTCATGTGTGCATCATGGATTTTGTTTTTACTGTAAACCACAAGCATAATACTGCACTGCTGCTCAAATCTTTCAGATGGATACATCTACCTGTGGATTCCTCAACTTTTGAATACCCCCCATGTGCAGCAATCAACAGAAACTTTCTCTCTAACTCTCCACTGTTGATGAGGATGTCACAATACCACGGCTCTGCATGCAACTCCATCTGACATCACCAGAGCCATAAGAAGACCTTGTTGCCGTGCTGAAGTCAATTCCCTTTTTCCGTGCCGTCGCGCCTTGGTTTTTCCAAGGCTTTCCATATTGTGGAAGATTTCTTCCTTTTCTGTAGGTGCAGCATTGCTGCAAGTGAAGAAAGTCAATAGTCAAGTCCTGCAGGAAGTACGGTGGTCAAATGTCCATCATTGACCAACACAATAATTGCCCTTGGTGCCTGGCATCTGATCATGATGTTGAAGCCTATCCGTCATGTCGTCAGATGATTCTGAAAGCTTTAAAAGTAAGGGAGGTGACATTTTTTATGGTAAATGGTAAAAAGCAGAAGAGAGGTCGTCAAAGGTCCCGGCCTCAATTGGAGTCCCCGTCTCCACATACTTCAAGGTCGTCCAACCAGAAGCACAAGAAGAAGTAGCGCCATGGTTCTCGAAATCACACCTCCAGGGATGTGTGGTATTGTGTATTTTCTCATATCTCATCAGTGTTTTTATCATAGTTTTATTCTCATTATGTGTTGTATGCTATATTACATTATGTGGTATCGATACCCATTTCATAATGTTCTGAGACTGTTTGTGTGTGTCCTGTGAGGCAGTTAGTGGCTATGCCCTGGGCCCTCTGGACTACGAAACTTTGCATGCCAATAAATGCTAAAGAAAGACTCTACTGTGTTGGATTCATGCTTTAACATATTGGCGACGAGGATGACATTGAACAACCCCACGGAAGACCACAGAATAACACTCTTGATTGATTGATTGATTGATCCTATCAAAAGCTGATTAGCTGATATGTAAGAGTTTCCTCTACCTTCTGCAAAGTTGGAGTGGAACTTGTTGACTGAGGTGCTTCATTCATCCACATCTTCTAAACTACAGTCACGTTTAATGAGGCTTTTAGTGACCTTGAAATCGGGCAAGAGCCCCTGTCTTGGGCAGCGGTGTCAAGGTCCGTTGATAGGAGGTACAAGCCAGCTCCAGGGTATTCTATGTTTTTGTCATCAATCCCCACACCTAAAAGCTTGGCAGTACAGCCTTCCTGTTCCACCAAATTGTCGCCTGGTTCTTTTCGGACTGCTCCAGCTGACAGGGAGTCTAAGAGGATGGCGCAAACTGTCAAAAGGGTCTTCTCCTCTTGAAATATGGCCCTAAAATCAGCAAATGCTACATGTTTAAAAGGGTGTCATGTTCATGCTTTAATGGACTCGACAAGGGAGGTAATTCCATAGTTGCCTGGGGGTCTCCAGGGTAATTTTTCGGAGCTCCTTAATGGTACTTAAAGAGTGGCCACCGCGGGATACAATCGGGTCTGGACACATCTGACTCAGTGGAAAGGGCTATGGGTTCCTCTCTGGCCATGAGGAGGCATGCCTGGTTGAGGGGGGGCGGTCTTCTGGCCAGATGTACAGGCAACAATGATGGATTTGCCCTTCGATAGATAATTGCTGTTTGGTGCCAACACTAATTCTTCTCTGAAATGTTTAAAGCTAGTGAGGTGACTGCAAGGTCCTTGGGTCTTCAATCACAACTTAAGGATTACAAACATTCCCACAGGCCCAAATCCCATTTATTGGAGCTACACGGAAGGGGCAGAGGTCATCAGTGTCTATCTGCTCATCAACCTGCATCGTCATTCTCCTCTTCTTCCTCAAAAGACAATGTTGCAGGAAAGTAGCTTTAGCTTTATCATATTAGATCATGCTTGCCCAGTGGGAGGACGGGTTTGTCTATTTTCTGCCTCACTGTAAGGGTATGCCCTTTCCATCCACGAGTATACCCCTTCTTCCGCTCTACCCCAACAAGAACTTTGTTCTGAAGAGCATCTTCTGTCCCTCCAGTAGGAGGTGCAAACGCTGCTTCAGAAGGGTGCAAAAGAATTGGTTTCAGAGCAGGAATAGGGTCAGGAATGCTATTCTCAATACTTTCTGATTCATAAAAAGGAAACAGTCAGACGACTGCGGTATAAACCACACGTGTCTGACAATCCATGGTATAACTACACCTTGAAATCCATGCGGAAAGATTGTAAAAAAGCTGAACGAGTCTGGAGAAGGGAATATAAGGACAGGGATAAAACGTATTATCTAGCCAAACAAAAACTCTACCATAAAGCTATTTGTTCTACGCGCGCCTCCTTCTATGCAGAAAAAATTAACTCTAGCCCTAATCCCGCTAAAGTAATTTTTAAACTGGTACAAGAATTGCAGAGTAGCACTTCCCCCTCCTCCAGCATTACCTCCGCGCAGCATTGTGAGAACCTGGCTACATTCTTTATAGAAAAAGTGCAAAAAATCTACAGATCATTCCCACAGTACTCTTCTAACCCGCCCAGATCCACTAACTCCATTTTTAATGGCACCACCATGATGCTCATACCAGAAATCTCGCTTGAGGACCTAACTAAGCTCTGCAGGAAAGTCAAGTCCGGCTCTCCAGCAGACCCAATGAGGTCGGCCCAATTCATTGAATCTTTAGAATTCTTTCTGCCTTCCTTGGCCTCTATACTCAATCTCTCCTTCTCTTCGGCTAGCGTCCCGACTGTCTGGAAACAAGCTTGGGTTTCCCCATTATCAAAAAGACTACTCTAGACCCTTCCAAACTGGAAAACTTTAGACCTATCTCGCTGCTCCCATGGCTGTCTAAACTTGCTGAGGCTCATGTAAATAACGTTCTGTCCCAACATCTGGATCTAAACAACATCCTAGACCCATCTCAAAACGGGTTCAGACCGGGCCACAGCACTGAGTCTGCCCTCCTGGCCACGACTGAACATTTCCGGACGATCCTCGGTGCCGGTCAAAGTGCTGCGCTGATTCTGTTAGACCTCAGCGCAGCCTTTGACATGGTGTCTCATAACATTCTGCTAAATCGTCTGGAGACAGTAGGGATTTCCGATCTTGCCCTGGAATGGTTCCGTTCCTTCCTGAAGGACAGATCCTTCCGGGTGTCAGCGCCCCCGTTTCTTTTCCAGTCCCACTCCATCGGACAGGGGGTCCCTCAGGGCTCTGCACTTAGCCCATCCCTTTTCAATCTATATGTGCAGCCACTTGCGGCAGTGGCTAAGGAGTGGGACCTTACGCTGGTGTCATACGCAGATGACACGCAGCTGGTCATCACGCTCACTGAAGGACCTTCTACTCCGGCCACAAGATTTAGGGATGGCCTGGCTGCAGTAGCCCAGTGGATGACGGACAACTGCCTGCAGCTTAATGCAGGCAAGACGGAGGTGCTGCTCCTCGGAAAGAACACCAGCTACTGGAATGTGCACTGGTGGCCCTCGTCTCTGGGCGCCATTCCACCACCTAAATCCATGGTCAAAAACCTAGGTGTTTGGATGGACTCCAAGCTTAGCTTCCAGACCCACACAAAAAAAGTGGCAGCTACTTGTGTGGGCCTATTGAGGAGCCTCAACCCCATACTCGTTTTTTTTTACTCTAAGGTTCGCCAACTCATTGTGCAAGCCATAATTCTCTCCCGTTTGGATTATGCCAATGTCTTACTTCTAGGCGCCAACAAAGCGGAGATAGCGCGACTGCAACGCGTGCATAACTCTGCGGCAAGAGCCTTGATTGGTCTTCCCCGCAGATGTTCGGCCAGAGCTACTATTCGAAAACTGCACTGGCTACTCATCGAATCCAGAATCCAGTTCAAAACCCTCATTATGACACATAAAATTCTCAAATCCGGACGCCCAGAACTTCTGCGCCCACTCCTAACACCGTATGTGCCACAGCACAACCTACCCTCATTAGGTCAGCACCTTTTGATTGTACCCCGCACAAAGCTCTGCCGTACTGGCGGTCGCTCTTATAGGGTTCTGGGAGCCAAGCTCTGGAATGCCTTACCACTGAACATTCGCTCTTTGGAAAACTTGGCCGCCTTCCGGAAAGCAATTAAGACCCATCTGTTCCCCTCCCCTTAAAAAGTCTGTCCATCCTCTTCCTTCTTCCTCAGTTTAGCTTTTGTGGTTCCTCAGCGCCGGGACGCCTCTTTGCTGGGGCAGCTGTTGCGCTTTATCAAAATGTTAACATAACATAACATTCAGGCTCTACCACGCTTGCCTTAATCACGCATATGCCGTAACCATGCAGGGTAGGTTTTAGGGCAGTGGAAGGGGTTTGGGTAGTTTAACCACATTAGTGCTAAGGCAATTTCTCCTCTGCGCTGCATGACCTAAATTCCCATTGTTCATGACGAGCTCAGCTCGTCATGAGCACAGGAGCAGTGTACTGCATGACGAGCTGAGCTCGTCATGAGCATGCAAGGGGTTAAGGGACTGTGGGAGGCCGGGGGTCCGGGTATTGTAGGGTTTTAGGCCTTAGGGCAGAGGGAGGGGAATGGGTAGATGTAGTACATTTTAGTGCTGGGGGTCAGGGTAGGTTTCCAGGCAGTGGAAGGGGTTGGGGTAGTTTAAGGGACAGGGTGGGTGAGTGGTGGGGTAGGTGGATAGTGACACCTTAGTCACCGTTGAACTTTTTGCCTCCCTCCTGTGTTGTTTCTGACTTGTTTTTGTTGGTTTCATGACTCTGGGCACTTTACCACTGCTAATCAGTGCTAAAGTGCATATGCTCTCTTTGTAAATAGATGTTATGGATTAGTGATTCCATGATTGGCATATCCGATTTACTTGAAAGACCCTAGTACAGTGTACTATGTGTGCCCAGGGCCTGTAAATCAAATGCTGCTGGTGGGCTTGCAGCACTGATTGTGCCACCCACGGAAGCAGCTTGTAAAATGTGCCTCAGGCCTGCCATTGCAGAGCCTGTGTGCAGTCTGGGACTGCCATGTCGACTTAGCAAGTGCACACACTTGCCAGTCCCCAGACCTTCCCTTTTCTGCATGTTAGTCACCCCTAAGGTAGGTCCAAGGTAACCCTGTGGGCAGGGTGTATTGTATGTGAAAGGTAGGGCATGCCCCAATGTGTGCTGCATGTCCTGATAGTGAAATACAGCCAATTTTGTTTTTCACTATTGCAAGCAGGGCCAGACCGGCCGTGGCAGGCACCGGGCAATTCCCCGGTGGGCCGCCAGGGTGGGGGCCGGTTTTGGGTCCATGGGGCTGTTTTTGTTATATGGACCTTTTTGCAGGATAGCAGCAAAATCGGCCCCTGTAAGAAAATCATCCGAAACTGTCCCTGGCAAACAGCTCGTCCGCACCCTCAACTCTTGCCGAGCACTTTGCCAGCGTCGGTTTTGGTTCCCAGTCCGGCCCTGATTGCAAGGCTATCTGTTCCCATAGGCCAGAATGGGAAGTTTGTTTATAACATCTTATAAACATAACTGACCCTTGGAACAATATTGGAAAGTAAAGTTTAGTATGCCTTAACTCAGAATGTTAAGATGCATCTTTTAGTGAGGGTGATTTTTACATGCTGTGTTTGAAAATACAACTTTTAGAAAGTAGGTATTTTCTTGCTTAACCATCCAGTGTGCCAGTGCTAGGTTTGTGTATTGTATGTTTGGCTTTTGGATGAAAGGGGCTGGAGGAAGACTGTGGCTCCAAAAGTCTGATAAGTGAGGGCTGGGCGGAATAGGCATGGTCTGCATTTGGAGTAGTGGGAGGAGTAGCATTTTCACCTGAATAGGACTGTGCCTGCTTTCCACAATGACGGCTCTGCCCCTGTGGTGTGTCTGAAGCCAGGGCTCACTCTGACAAAGGAGGCTGTTGTGCACTTGAAAGTGCCCCACAGAACTGGTTTTGGCTGGGTACAGACACTCTCTGCCTTCAGAGAACAAAGGATTTTGGTGTATAAAAAGAGGGGCCTGAGTCCAGACTTTTAAATCACTTCTGGGGATCAAGAGAAACCTTTGCCAAGGAGATGAGCCAGAGAAGCTGAGGAGGAATACTGCCCCTGTGCTGTTTGCTGTCTGGGGTTGGCCTGCAGTGGCTGCTTGCTGCCAAGGAAAGGAGAAAAGGACTGTGCTTTGTCATCTTGCTGAAGATCTCCAACGGCTTGAAACTGAGCTTGCTTCCTGTTCTGAAGTCTCATGGACACAAAGACTTCACCACCAGCTCCCCTGAATTTCCTTGCTGGGAATTCTAACCTGCAAAGAGGTGCCTCCTGCCAAGCAACGGGGAAGTAGCGTGCCGCATCCGCACTTGGTTCCTGTGGAAAATGACAAAATGTATATGTACATAAGCGGCGTTCATTTGTGTTCACCCTCGCCACTGTTGAAGGTAAAGAAAGTCACGAAACACTGGCCCCGCCATCTTGTTCCCTTTTAGGCTCCATCACGAACATAGATAGTAGCCATCTTTGTGTCATGACCTCTCTGCCCATTGCCGATAGCCATCATCTCTCTCTCTCTCTCGCTCTCTCTCTCTCTCTCTCCAGCCCCGCAAGCCCCCCGCGCCCCGACAGCCCCCGGTCTCTCCTGTTCGGGCCATAAACGCACCGCTAAACACGACCTTGTCACCACTCTGGACCCCTTCCACCTCGCTCTTTCATTCTACTCATAGAACGGGCCCTTTTGGTAACCTCTTCCTCCCTGCCCAGACCCGGTACCACTGTAGACCACCCCGACTCCTCGAAGAAGAACACAAGTTCACCCACTTTACCCTGATTGCCCTTTTGTTTCGACCCCCCCCACACAAGATCCACAATACCACACGTGGGCCATCTATGCAATGTGCAGTCCATAAATGATTATGCCTCCCGCACCACCAGTCCCACGGGGCTTAAAACGCCGAGATGGAAGGGACTGCACCCCGCGGAGATAGGTCGAAATACGTAGTAAGTAAAAAGCCTTTTAGGTTTATGCGCGCGAATGTGTCTTTAAACGCCGCCCCCACCCCTTCTTCTTCCCCTTCTTTCTGCAGGTCGCATCAGAACATCGACTAAAGTGTGGAGAAGACCTAAGCAACGCGGATTTTGGTGATATGAATGCATGTGTGTATGACCGAATGTGTGTAACTCGACTGGATATACGTTGCACGCGTTGACCTGATAAGAGAGATGTCTTTGTACGACTTGAGTGATGATTGGACGGCCGATGGAATGGGGAAAAAGGGGGTCTGAGCATAGCACCTATACACGATGAACAGACATAGATATAACGCACCCTTACTTAGAAACGACCATCTCTCTAATAATGCAACCAAGAATGACGTGCACCTACGAGTAGATTCTTACGCCATGAAACTCGAAGTTGCCCATTGTTCCCCCAACTAACACCCTCCGTTGCCTTGGCCTGGATACCCGTCAACTAAAAATGATTCAAAGATCCCCCCGTAAGTACTAGCCCGACCAGGATAGTTCCCGAACAATTGACGAAAGTATAAGTATTTGCAACAGAGACGAACAGCAAAAGACAGCCAGGCGAATTAAATAGGAAACTAAGGATGCGCAGCATGCAGGAGGAAATGTCTTTGGCCAAGTACTGTTCTATGTTTTGTCTTGAATTCTGTATGTAAATGCATGTACCCCCCCCCTCGCCTGAATTCATGTGTACGTGGTATATGGATTTACGTTGTCCCTCAGTCTGTGTTTCTATGACCCCTACTGTTTTGTGTTTTGTGCGCATCAAAATGGCCTATTATTGTACACGTTTCTCTCTCTCGTCCTTTCCCTTCATGTTGTACGTGTACCGAATAGTTCATTTAAAATGCGAACGACCCCTGCTCCCTCTTCCTCTGTGTGGTAATGTTGTGCCCCGCCGGCACGAGCCTAATTGGTTTTTCGAACACAAAGGTGATCGACAAAATTGCCAGAAACTAAAACAATTGTAATTTGCCATGTTACTACCTCTCCTTTTCTGTAAAAATGACAGAACTCGAATTGGCTATAAGGAAAGGATAGGTAAGACGACTGATGTCCCCCTAATCTGGCCCTTTTTATAGGAGGACTATACGTCAGTGGCCTTCTGCTCTCAGCTCGTTAGAAACACAATCTCCTAGGCCCAGATTGCCCCACCCCTCCGCACCCAAGTACGGATGTCCAAAACGTCCCCGTTCCTCCCGCTTGACCCCAGCTCCGTAAACTCGAGGTATAACTGATGACCCTGCTTAACTGTTGCTCCCCGAGAAAAGAGTGTTTAGCCTCTACCCCTCTCTCATGATGATAAAAGACTGCCAGGGCTAGGGTCAGAAAGCCACATGCGACATGAATGAACGCCAAATAGACCTAGTTCAAAATCAGTAGACACGCCTGTATACATACTCCACAGTGATAACTTCTGACCGTGACCGATGAAACGTACCCCCAGCTACCTAGATCTGGGACGGAATTGAAATGTATAAATGCCTTCTCTTGCCAGTTCGCTAAAACCTGTTTTGTACCCATTCAAGGATACACAGCCACCGGAGGAGAGGGGCTGGACGTGACGCACAGCCTGGCCACAGATCGTGAGGTGCGTGTGACCTCGACCTAAGATGGAGCCGCAGAGCAACGGGACGCGGGACGATGCACCACTCTCAAACGCAGAAAACGAAGGAATGGGGGGCTGCCTTGAAGCCCTCTACTTGTTGACCCACGCGTGCCAGAAGTCCCCGCCCCTTTGAGCCCGATTGATGGACCTGCCTGCGCATCACCCTTTTGCTCCCCTGGTCCATCTCAAAGATCCGGTCCCACTCCGCCCTCTCCTCCCTCGATTATCCGACAAAACCCCTTCTATCCTTTCCACGTGGATTCTGACTCCGAGAAAGAAATGCAGGTGCCCAGCATAAGGCACCCTTAAGAGAGATTAGCTAGGAAACAGGACTGTGGCTTAACGGCAAAGGACAGATCACACCCTGCGACGTGTAAAGAAGGACCCGAGCTGGACCTATAGCTCCACCGCCGGTGCTCAACAGCACCAACGGAAGAAAACGAACTACCAGTGATGACTCGCTACTAATAAAGACACTGTGGCGAAGACCCCCCCTTTTTTCAGAACTTTCTACACCCCTTGACTAATTGCTTGTATTGGACTAAATTCCTCCCTCAATCACTTTTGCCTGTAAAAAGTTTCATCGGTCACTTTTAAGTACGACAAATGTAAATTTATATGTATTCCACCTCGTATGTTGCATCAACTACACACGGTTATATGTAAGTCTACCAATATTGACAAACGCTATTTCATTGACTAAACACGACTATATGTATGATAAACACGGAAATGATCTATCTTATGTAAAAAGCGGCGACTGTGGAAAATGACAAAATGTATATGTACATAAGCGGCGTTCATTTGTGTACACCCTCGCCACTGTTGAAGGTAAAGAAAGTCACGAAACAGTGGCCCCGCCATCTTGTTCCCTTTTAGGCTCCATCACGAACATAGATAGTAGCCATCTTTGTGTCATGACCTCTCTGCCCATTGCCGATAGCCATCATCTCTCTCTCTCTCTCGCTCTCTCTCTCTCTCTCTCCAGCCCCGCAAGCACCCCGCGCCCCGACAGCCCCCGGTCTCTCCTGTTCAGGCCATAAACGCACCGCTAAACACGACCTTGTCACCACTCTGGACCCCTGCCCCCTCGCTCTTTCATTCTACTCATAGAACGGACCCTTTTGGTAACCTCTTCCTCCCTGCCCGATTGCCCGGCCTGATCCCAGGCCATCACCTAGCCCAACAGATGCAGTTTATTGCTTCCTACAGTAGGACCTCGCCTCACATCAGAGGAGCGGTGATTAATCAAGGCCTTCACACCCCTAGACCTGACCGACATCCCCGCATCCCTCCCAGGAACACCCTTCCTCTCTTCTGATGGCCCCCCCCCCCGGCTACACCTGGCCTCTCGACCCAGTCCCACATCGTAAAACTAGGTCTTGTGGATGTACCCCTCCGGCCCTGCATAGCGAAACATGATCTTAATCGCCCGCCCAACCTTAGTTCTGACCACCCCCTCCTGCCCTCGCACCCTGTTGGAATGTCCGGCTGCAGATTACAATCACATGTCACATTTGGGAGGGGAAGACAACATCAGAGCGGTCAGTATGGGAATGGGCCTGGAGCTGGGGTCCCAAACATGCCCTTTTTGTACTTCAAAGTGTCTTTATTGCAATAAGGAATGTTTGTACATCATAAACCTGTGTATAAAAGACGGAGCCGTAGAGAAACTTGTTAGAGCACCTCGAGAAGATACCCTGTTGTCTGATTTGACGTGTTCTGTTCCGTCGGAAATAAACTCCTGTTTCCTGCCTTCCAGTCTCCAGCGCCTGCCTCTTTATTTGGGTAATCGTGAGTTGGGTGAGAAGCGGGCAAACCTAGAAAAGGGGTAAACGACCTGATCTGCCTGAACCCTTTTTCATCAATCCGACACCTTGCTGAGCAACCGGGAAGAAGCACGGCACACCCACAACGGGTCCCGACGGTTTTCACCGAGAAAACCATCGCAGCTCCTGCTGTGCGGCTGCAAATGATCACGCATCGTACCGGACCATTGCATCATATTGAGACGCCATTTTGTTGTATCGCACCGGATCATCGCCACGCATCGAGGTGCCATCTTATCGCATTGTAACCAGCATGCAGTAAGAAACAGACGCATCCCCTCCTCTCGGTAAGGAACAGACGCATCACCTCCCCTGAGCCGCAGTAAGGAACAGAAACATCACCGCCCCCGAAGCAAGGAACTGACGCATCACCTTCCCTGCGACCCTTTTGTTTGTTTTGTGAGATGCATCTAAGGTACTTTGTGGTAAAAGTATTCCATTTACACCTTGCATTGAACTGAACCATGTCTACCATTTCAAAGTCTAATTTTGGATACTGTATTGTGGATTTTTGTTGTTTGATCTTGTATAGATAAAGATTACTTAGTTTTCTAAACTGATGTGGTGTCCATTTGTAGTGTGCCCACTGTGTTACTGTATGTGTTCACAAATGCCTCTGAGATAAGCCTGTCTGCTCGTGCCAAGCTACCAAGGGGTTGAGCAGAGGTTATTTTAGGAGTGTATCCCGCTTACCCTGACTAGAAGCAAGGGTCCCTATTTGGACAAAGGTACCTACCTCTGCCAAGTAGAGACCAACATTATTAACAATCACACATACCCCTTTACCATTAAATCCTTTACCATGAAATTTCATGGTAAAGGCATATGTAGTAAAGGAAAGCCATGTTAAGATGCATTTGTGTTTGGCTGCGTCGTAGAGGCACATGTGGTAAAACTATTAGTGCTTCTATCATACAACCTCCCAACAAGGTTGGTCTTTACAGCCGATCCTCAACCTCAGGATTTTTAATCTGTTCCTCTAGCAGGAAAAGTTCAAAATACTGACCCTGGCACTCTTGTGCTGAAGAAGGAAGACTAGATGGTTTTGATCGATTTGCAGTATGCGTATTTTCACATCACATCGGAAGTATCTTTGTTTTACGGTGGGGTCTCAGCATTATCAGTTTGCAATCCTTCCATTTGGTCTTACTTCCGCGCCTTGGGTATTCACAAAGGTGGTGGCACATCTCAGAAAGTCAGGGATTCCAGATTTTGTACAATTAACTGATCAAATTTAGGTCACCAGATATGATGTTGCTCCATTTGCGATTGACAGCACAACTGTTGTTCAGCCTGTGTTTTTCCTCTAATTTTACCAAAGTCTCACCCGGAACCCTCTCAGTGCAACCTGTTCATAGGGACAGTTTTGGACACTTTAGTGAGTAGTGCCTTCCAACCTCCTCGGAGGATTCAGGACATTCATCCTATGATTTTGCAGTTTCAGAATGGAGCTTTGGTTCCAGTCTTGAAGATCTTGTGCCTGCTCTGTCGTTTTGCTTCATGCATTCTGTTGGTCAAGCATGCACACGGGCTCTTCAGTGGTGCCTCTGAAGATAGTGGTTACAGCACCGCAGAGATCTCAAGGATTGGTCAAGATCTCCAGAGACATTGTGTCGGATTTTCAATGGTGGGGTGTGTCTGGTAAATCTGTCTCTAAGGAAGCCGTTTCACCCTCCACCTCAGGTGAATACTGAAATAATGAATGCCTCCACTCTAGGTTGAGGAGCTCAGCACAGGGATCTGGTAATCAAAGGTCTTTGATTTCCAGAGGAAACATTGTTGCATATCAATCTTCTGGAATTGAGGGCGATATGTCTGGCTCTCAAGGCCTTCTCCCTTCCAATAGTGGTCAGTCAGTTCAAGTCTTAACAGACAATACCACAGTGATGTGGTAAATCAGCAAATAAGGAGAAGTAAGGCCGTATCTTCTCTGAAGAGAAGCTCAGTGAGTTTGGTCCTGGGCTCAGAACCTATCAAATTGGCTGGACTTCTAAATGTACGTGCAGACAGTCCCAGTCATCATGAGTGGTGTCTTCATCCGGATGTGGTTAAGCACATTTTCAGGATGTGGGGGATTCCCCAGTTAGACTTGTTTTACACTCCTGAGATTGAACACTGCCTGTATGTTCTGCAGCCTCCTGTATCAGATGCAGGGAGCATTGGGGGACACATTTCAATTGGACTGGGGCTCCCAGCTGCTTTACGTATTTCCTCGATACCCTTGATTCCTCATGTTCTGAGGAAGGTTTGTCATGACTGTGCCCCAGTTATATTAATAGCCCCAATTGACTATAAAGGGTGTGGTACACAGACCTTCTTTACCTCTCATTGACCCCTCAGCTCCATCTCCCTCCCGGGCAGACCTCCTCTCATATCTGTAAGGGCAGGTTCTACACCCCTACTCCCAAAGCCTGAACCTTCAAGCCTGGAGATTGAACCCATTTGGGGTACAAATAATGACTTATGCTGACGACACTCAGCTGGTGGTTTACTTCAACCAGCAAGATAGTCCTTCACTAGGCTTAGCCTCATGGCTTGGAGCCGTCTCTAAGTGGATGGATGAATCTTATCTAAAGCTTAATGGGGCTAAGACAGAGCTTTTGCTACTGGGCAATTCAGCCCCCCCTGAACATAGATCTACTCTGGCCCAGTTGTCTGGGTCCTGCCCCTAACCCAAAGGAACACATTAAGAGCCTTGGTGTGTGGCTGGACCGCAACCTAGACCTTAAAGAACAAGTTCGAAAGGTTGCGGCTAGCTGCTATGGAATGCTGAGGCTGATCAGAAAGATCTTCCCCTTACTACCTTTTGGTGCTAATAGGCTCCTGGTCAAGGCATCTAATATTTTGCGGTTGGATTACTCCAACGCCTTATATCTTGGAGCACCACTTTCCACGATTAAAAGACTGCAGACTGTGCAGAATTGCGCAGCCCGTATGTTGTTGAATACTCCTAGGCGAATATCGGCCAAACCTGCTCTTGCCTCCCTCCATTGGCTCCCCATCAAAGAACGAGTTCAGTTTAAGGATTTATGCATTGCGCATAAAGCACTCACTGGTAAAGGCTCTTCTTTGATGTGTTCTATTATCCAGCCCTACCTTCCAAATAGAGCGCTGAGATCTGTAAATAAGCGATTGGTCACAGTTCCGAAAATTAGAAGAATTCGAAGTGAGGGCCGACTCTTCTCGTATAATGTGGCAAAGCTTTGGAACCTTTTGCCTCTTCATATTCGCCTAGAGGCTGATCTACTGTCCTTTCAAAAGAAAGTAAAAACCTATGTTTTCCCTTGATGACTGCCTAAATGATAAGTTGTTGCCGGTAGCGCTGGGATGCCTTCGGGTGAGCACGCTCTTTATAAATGCTATTTTCATTTCATTTCAACCCTCTCATCTGATGTGGTGTGTATTATTTTATGAGCCAGAAGAAACTCAACCAAGACAACCTGCCCACTGAGCTACGCCTGGACACTAATAAGATCCGTTTCAGAAAAGCATAAAAAACCTGGCTTTTCTCCATGGCATAATTGGTAGTTCTGTCTCATTCCTCCCACAGCTCCAAGAAGACTCGGCATAAGTGCGCTTAATAAATAATTCAGTCAGTCAGTCAGTCAACATTTGTGAAATGTTATGGAGAGAATTCAATTGACCCTTTGAAGGCCCATTTGTTGGAAGTTTTGAGTTGCAACCTTTCCCTACTATTTGACTGCCATATTAGCATTCCTTTGTTTGCATGATAATTCTTCTTTTATAAGTCCCCTACAGTTTTAAGGTTCATTACTAATAAGTTTCCTCCCACTCCATTTTGTATGCCTCAGAGGGATCATAACCTAGTGCTTACATAACTTATATGTTCTCCTTTTGAACCCTTACACGGTTGTCTGTATTATGTGTCTGAGGTAAGCCCATTTAGAACCAACACCATCTTTTATCATGGATACCTTTTCTTAAGTTGCCTTCCCCTTTACATAATAACCGTTTACACACATTTGCATTCATGACAATGTTGGATTAGTTTCTCTGAAACTGCTTCAGTTACAGATTTATCTTCGCCCAACATTATCACGATACCTTGAACAAGGTCTTGACACATATTGTGCAAGTGTCGTTCTATTTTTCATCCATGGAGACACATGGCCATCTAAAGATCAAAACAATGCTGGCTTTCACTGTATTTACAATGATGCTTCTCTTTATAAACATACAAGCATTTCTGGGTTTAGTTAGAGGAGCACTTTGCTGATATCAGCGAGGTCTGCCCAGCAGCTTGCTGATTTCCTTGAAAGGGTGTCCAGATTGTGACCACATTCTTTCCCATCAGGTAACCGTGTTTGGATCATCCAATATCGGGATTCTTGGCTATACACACACACACACTCGCCCTAGACACTTACGTTAGGTGCTACATAGTAGGAGTATGACCAATTCAAATTTCATGCCTGCATATATACATTGTTTTACCACCATGGTGGAGCTTTTAATTCTTTTCACTGTACTGGTGCTCTTAGTAACTTTCATTTGCTTCTGCCTATTGATCATTGCAGGACATATATTTTATACAAGAATCATGTTGGTGTTTCTTGCATGTTTCTCTGAGAGTCTTAGAGCACATCTGTCTGAGCAAAAACGTTCTGGATCTGTTACCATGCTTCCTGGGAACCCAGGGTTGTCATGTTCAGTGGTTGCCAGAAACGTTTTGCTGCCCAAATAGGTTTAATGGGGAATATGGTGGAACTGTGAGCTAGCAGGTCTATAGAACAACATATCCTGAGGGGGTGTATAGAATCAGTCTTACACCATCCCAACATCTATGCTGTTATCTAACTGTGAGGTTGAAACCGCACAACATGGCACCACCAATGTTGGTTACATTCTTATATAATGGATCACCTGAGTAGTTCAATTGTGCCTTATCAGAGACCCCTACTTACCTCCAAACCAGAGACATCCATGGTGTTAGGGATCATCCTCCTCAGCTGAGTAGGCAACACCTATGTATTGGCTGTAGGTAAATCAAGCTTTAAATTATTATGATTCCCATTGTGTCACCCTCTCTGCAATTCATTCCTCAAAATATGTCTCACAACTAAGGGATTCAGGCACTAAACATAGCCAAGAACTGCAGACATGCAGTTACTTCTGAAGCTTTTACAAAATGGTCTCCTAGCAAATGGAGGAGATGTTACCTCCACGGTAGAAGTTCATGAAGCATCTACGACAGAGTTGTTCTATTCTTGGGTTACATTCCCAGCTGCACACAACAGTACATAGCTATTTCACACCTACACTGAGGATGAAATACCGGATGAGTACACTCCAAACTAAGACATAGAAACATCTCTCACTTACTAAGAACACATGAAATGGTTTAAAGGTGCCCTCCCACACACAACAGCAAATGTTGGAATCAGTCCACTTAGCAATGAAGGAACAACATGGCAGGTCTTAGATGGATACACACCGCATCCTAATGTTGATAATTCAAAGACAGAAGAGGTGAGAACATTATAAAAAGACTTAGTACTAATATATAAAAGTCTTAAACAGTTTGTGATGCGGATATTGAGACTTAACCCTTCACAGGCTGCTCAAGCTGCGCAACCGCAATTGGCTACCCCGGGCATTAGCCCACAAACGCTAAATGCAGTCATGGGAAAAGTTCCTGTCAGGTGGGAGTAGGTTCTGTTCTGGATTGCCTAAAAACGAGTCAGTTTGAAGCAGTTTATCCCCATACGGGCCTGTAGGAAAAACACAGAATACTGAGTAATTGCTTGCCGATGAGGATGCTACCCTGGTTGAAGACTGCCCCTAACGGGGTGCAGTCTTTGCTGCAGTGTATACCACAAGACATGGTATCCCTTCTCCAGCTGTTTTGGGGAAATAGCTCCAGAATGAGTATTGGGCAGCACCTGCCTTGGACTTGGGGATTGCAATTTTGCAGAAGTATCAGCCAAAGGTTAAGAAGTTGCATTGGCTATGCGTCAATGCCTATGGAGTTTAACTCTTGCACAGCAGGAGCACAAATGACCTAACATTATCGGGGAAACCTATGGTATGCCAGGTAGAGATCATTTGGGAGCCAGACCTGGTAAACCACAACTAAAGAGTAATTCTGAAAAGGATAAGTGCAAACAAGCACCGTCTTTTTCAACAAAGAATAAGTGGGATAGTAAACAAAAAAATAATAAAGACAAGACAAAATCAAGGAGGGGGTCTCCTCAACAGGAAACCACTGAAAAACGATATAATCTCTGACTCAGTGATAATATTAGGCCGCCAGACAAATATCAAAATACTGATACACGTTGCCCTGTTCCTCTCGGGAATCATCCAATAAACATTTGAACAGCGGTGGATGGTCAGAGCACAGATCAGAGGAGCACATGAAACCAAAGAAAATCTCACACCACTCATCTGACTACACAATAAAACAGAAAGATAAACAGAAACCACCATTCCTCACTTTAAGAAGAAGAACGTAGACGGACTGAAGATCAGGCATGCCCTATATATTGAGGACTCTGCTTCAGAGCAGGGAATGGGCAGTAACAATGCTAAACAGCGCTGCAGAAGTCACAATATTTCACCAGAACCTGAAGGATTGTCTGGTGGGAGCAGTTCTGAGTGAGTAAATCAGGGTGGAAAGACCTGATACAATAGCAAATGGGCTATGTACCCTTGGGGTCACTACAACCCCTATATGACCACTTTCTGCAGCAAGTGAGCATAACCCTGTCCCAGTATCCCGAATTCTCCCATCAGAAAGATGGTAGAATTTTCCTAGCTCACCTTAGAGGTGTGTCTGACTTAGGTGTGCTCCACACCTCCTCGCATAGCTAGTTTCCCACCTGTTCTGGTTCCAAATACGCCTCAGGAGTGGCATCTCCCTGTCACAGGCATGAACATTTCACTTGCCTAGTAAACCATTCAGCCCCAGAACATGATCAATGAAACTTTTGATTGTGGTGTGTAATCCCTATTGTGTTTTGTGGACGACATATGAATTTTACATTGATTGTTTATGTGATGTCTTACACGAGGATTGTTCCAGTGCTCTAAATGGAATGCCTACGTTGTAACAAACTTCCAAAACGACCGGCACACATATGAATAAACTGATAACTCATCGCACGTTTCATTGTGGTACGCCACCATCTGAGCTCAAGAACCATGATGGATTCAACCCAGATCTGTGACTGGGGGTGGGTGTCTGAAATGTTTCAGTGCTCCATCTGTTGAAATTTGGCAGAGATTACTGTTAGCATGAGCTGAAGCCATTTTGTTTTTAGCATCCATTTTAGTTAAGCAATGTGTTTGCCATGTGCTTCCCCGTCTTTGCTGTTTCCTGCTTCTCTATTTCGCCTGAGTCATCATCTATAATTAGCTCCTGCAGCACTGAGCCTGAGTACTGCGCATGCTCAAAGAGGCCTTAGCTGTTAGGATGCACCTGTCATATATTTAACTGTCAGGCTATTTTAACTGATGTAAGCAGTATTGTAGCTCCTCCCATTCTGTTGACTAAGCAATTCTGATGTATCCTTGTATGTAACTGACTATTTGTGTACACTTGTACTGCCTCTTTTTGAGCCTCCATGCTTACACTGCACTTACTACAGTATATAAAGCCCATGGTTTCTGTACTCCATGTGCTGCCTCATACATTGCCAGAGGGTTCTGTATCGATGTAGTTCCACTCAGGAGTCCTAATAAAATACTTTCTTGATATAACAGCTTCCGTGCCAATCTCTATTTTGTCAGTCTAAAGGACCAGTGTGCAGAAGGGCGAACCCCTGCACCAGGTGAGCCCCTGAAAAGGCTCACCCCACATATTGTCACCCGTCACGTGGGGCTCATTGGCGACTCGGAAGCCCGACGGAGTGGTCTTGACAGAGGTCTGGAATCTCGGTAATGATGTACACTGCATGACGAGGCCCTTGTCTTTGCAGGCCGAAGTGCTTTTACAATTTTCCTGATTTGACCCTCCAGGTGGTGTCGGTCTCCGACTGAGATCCTTTTGGCGTTCGTCTTACAGTGACCGTTTGGTCAATTCAGAGCTTGGCAGTTGGAGGCTGGCGACTTTTGTTTGGCAAAGTCGCTCAATGCGACACTTTTCGTTTCAATTTGTTTGGCCAAAGATTCTGGTTTGATTTGGGTATATATAAATTGCAATTTATACAGGCAGGTAATGTGGAGATTTTTCTCAAATTTTTTAATTCTTGAATGATACAATGTTGGTGTTAAATTCCACTTTGTTATGATATTATATATACTATAATATTTTTGACATGTGTGTTTCAAGCACACTTCAAAGGATGTGTTGCTTTATTGGAGGTACCAATATGGATTTAGAATGGAATCAGCCTGCTCCCCCCGAGGAGACACCAAATAGGGATATGTACATTAAAAATGATATTTCTTCCATAATGTATAGTGCACTATGGAATAATTATACTAGGAAGGATCCTGATTTACGATGGCCAATAAATGGGTCATTCGATATTAGAAAAAATCGGTATGCCGAACAGTGTTTTTAAGCGCAAATTAGACCAGATATGTTTGACTGTGTGAGAATGTGGTTGAAAGGAGCGCATGAGAGTGAGGAAAGAGCAAGCTTTAGCAGAAAAAGAACAGCGCAACAACATCTATCTGAAAGCGCAGGAAATGAAAAATAAATAAATGAATTAAATACAAGAAAAAGAGGATAGGGAGCGCCGTCTACAGGTAAATGGCCAATACCCTGTCTGGCGTCCTCTCTATCTTCTATTTAATAAACCACAGGATGATTCAATGTTGTTAGAACGATCTCTGCCACCATATACTTTTCCCACTGCCCGAGGATGATTCTGATGATGATAAACCTTTCCCAGGTCACACAGGGACAGGGTTAAACCCTAAACAACATACTCACTCCTTTTTGACCGCTGACCGTGCAGCCACTCTCAGATCTGCTGCTTGTAAGGCAGCTCATGGTGATGCCTCTGCTCCAGACATTATAGTAGATGTTCAGAAATGGTTGGAGTCAGAACAATTATATTTTACTGAGTTGTTTACTGGAGAATTCATTGCAAGATTTAGGAAACATTCCACAGACTTAGAGCCTGTTGATATGACACGTGATCATAAACAATTTCTCCCTTCCCAGGTGGCCGATTTAATTAGACATGTGGTTAAACTACGAACTGATGCTTTCCGTTTGTGAGAGGAGAAAAAGGCAGCTGCTGTAGCTGAACAAACAGCTCAGACCCCCATGCCGCAGGACGACGTTCCAGGGACAGATGAGGATATTGTAGATCATGGGAAACCAATGCGTGAAGCTGCGCCTTTATATGTCCCTCCTAGGGGTGCCGGAATGAGTGATAATAAAGATTCCGCTGATGCAAAGGGATATTTTATTTACAATTGGGTCTATACTCCATGGAGTAGAGAGAATGTCATTGCTCTTAAATCTACTTTTCCTGACCCGCGGAAAAATCTGGCTGCTTTTTATGAAGAAGTTGAAGGGGCTATTAGTTGCTGCACTATGACTTTGCCTGATATCTAGATGTATTTTGGACGTATTTTACCCCCTGATATGTGGAAATTGATTTGGAAAGTAGATGATCAGAGGAATTTTGGAGATATTTGGACAGAAATAGAGAGAACAGATGCAGAGAGGGCACCCATGCAGAAACCATAACAAGAGATATTAGACCTCCCAAAGGCTATCATTATTATGTTGAAAACCCTTATACCTCCTAAAAAGATAGACTGGACTATGTTAGCATCATGTAAGCATACGGTAGATGAGTTGGTTCCTGATTTCTTTACACGGTTTGAGGAGACATTTCATGACTTTAGTGTGCAGTCATTGACAGATGACACTGGCAAGCATCTGTTAGTTGACAAATTTGTCACAAACATATTGCCAGGAATAGCTAGTCGCCTAAAGGCCAGCGAGAGTTAATGGACTACGTCTTCCCCAGTTTCCCTTTTCACTATTGCCCAGTATTATGAACATCAGGAATTGGAAGAAAAAGGCAAGGAGGATAAAAAGACTAAGGATCTAAAAAGAAAAGTTATGTTAGCTCAGCTTCATGGTCCATCTTATAGAGGTGGTGGAAGAGACGGACGTGCGATGTTTCGTCCTGGTGCACCCTCTTTTTCTCGAGCTACTTTGTCTTCTGATCAGTGTGCTTATTGTAAGGAGATGGGACATTGCATGGTGCTCTGAGTGCCCACTTTTGCAAGGTCAGCAGTATCAGTGTGGTAGAGGACACATGATAAGCCGCCCAGGAAACTTAGGAAATAGGGGAGGTATGGATAATCGTGCAAGATTTGACGCAGTAGAACATACTGAAAATTCTTCTAATACCTTTGGCAGGTGTAATCAATATCAAATGTCTGACTATTTGTCCGATATTTTGTAGGATTCTAACTATGCATAGGAATGCCTAGGATGGGGTAAGGCATCAGTTGAAATCCCAGTTGATCAGAAGGGTCCCTATGTTAATGCAAACGTTTAGGGTTCTACTGATTGGTTTTTGTTTGACACAGGAGCTACTCATAGTGCCCCGTCTAAACAATTGATTCCGCTGTCTGGCTTAACAATAACATCAATAGGATTCGATGGGACACCTTTCCTTAGCCCACTGTCACAACCACTTGCATTCCATGTTGATAAATTCACTGCTGCATGTCCATTCTTGCTTTCTCCCAACACACCGGATAATATTGTGGGTCTCAATATGCTCAATCATTTTCGTGCCACGATACGATGTTCCCCAGAAGGTGTGAATGTTATTTTAAATGACAATTACCCTCTTGTTGTCTCTTTAAAGAGGATAGTGCTTTGGTTTCACTACCTAGTACTTTGTAGGCTACGTCAGACACTGATGTGGAGCAAATGGTTATTTCCCCAGTTCACATTCAATTAAAGGAAGGATCTTCATTGCCAAGACTCCCTCAATATAAAATATCTCGAGAAGGTGAAGAGGCACTAATACGTATTGTTCAAGATTTGATTGCCGTAGGTGTTGTAGAAGAAAACAAGTTACTTACCTGTAACTGTAGTTCTCCATTATTGGAAGCTTTCATAGATTCACATGCCTGAATCATTCCCTGTTATCGAGACGGGAGTCTTCGGTACATAAAAAAGCAATGCTTAGTAGTATAGCAAACTGAAAAGAGGCCTAGGACCATTCCCCTTTTGCAACCCATAACCATTGTTATGCAAAAAAAGGACCAAACTTTTTCCTGAACCAATCAGAGCTCCTCACCCTCCAGAACACTCCTGAGAGAACCTTTTGCCCCTCAGATATTTGTGCATGTGTGCCATAAAACACCTTTGGTGCCAAATCCGAGGTGAGCCTCTCAGGGGAGGAGGGTGGGTGCATGTGAATCTTTGAAAGTTTTCAATACTGGAGAACTACAATTACAGGTAAGTAACTTGTTTTCTTACTCCAGTATTGGAGCTTTCGTAGCCTGAATCAGAATCGCAAGCGGAAAACTATAGCACATTTTGTTTCGTCATCTAATCCCCTAAAATAGGCAGCATATGTCATTTAACAATAGCTGTAGCTGTATGTGTATACTCATAGATAGATGTTCATAAATCATAAATAATACAGCATACAACAATAAAATGTGCATATCTTACCAACAAAGGAAGGAGGGATGATATAGAATGCTCACCGTTACTGGAAAATGTTCCTCAGTACAGCTTGTCCCACTGACACGTCCTTGTCTGCATGAGCGTCTAGGCAGTAATGTCTGGTGAAAGTATGCATACTCCTCCAGCTAGCAGCCCTGCAGATGTCCTGGATAGGCACGCCGGTAAACAGAGCAGTGAAGGTGAACACCGCTCTTGTGGAATGTGCATGAACACTTGTATTCAACGGCTTCCCAGCCGCCTGATGACAGTATTGTATGGCGTTTGAAATCCACCTTGCAATTCCCCGTTTCGACAACGGGAACCACTTCCTGGGGGCACTAAAAGCCACAAATAACTGGGTAGTTTATCCCCATACGGGCCTTTGGTATACATTTGGAATTAGTTCTGAGGACCATCCTGTCCTCTCTGAATTGCTGAAAAGGCTCCTGAGTTGTGAGCGCCTCTATCTCCCCCACTCTCCTGGCTGAAGTGAAAGCTACTAGTAAAGCCACTTTCCAGGATATGAATTTAAAGATCTGCTCTGTGAATTGGCTCGAATAGTTGTCTCATCAACTGGGATAAAACAATGTTCAATTGCCATAGTGGAGGAGGAGGTCTGATAGGGGGTAAACCCTAAACAGCCCCTTCATGAACTGTTTTATAATCCTTCCTGACCATAGGGATGGACCCGATGAGGTTCTCCTGTAACGAGAGATCGCCGCTGGATGTACTCTAATAGAGGCATGGGCCAAACCTGACTTCGCCACAGTAGTATGCATGAGATGATCTGATGCGCCTCCGCATTCAGAGGATGCAGGTCATGTTCTTGGCACCATAAACAGAATCATTTCCATTTCATCCTATATGTTTTATTAGTGCTGTCAGCCCTAGCCTTTGATAGTATCTCTCTGCATTTCGCCAGAATGTCTAATTGGTGAAATTCACGGTATTCCGGAGCCAGGCCAATAATCGCAGTGACTTCTGGTCTGAATGACGCACTTGTCCCTGTGCCATAGTAAAAGTGCTGGTATCGGCCGCAGACGTATTGGATTCTTTTCCGATAGTAGGAGTAACTCTGTGAACCAGTGCTGCCTGGGCTACCACAGAGCTATAATATTATCCTGCACGGTTCTTTCTTCATCTTTGTGCGCACTCGCAGTAGAAGGGGAAGCGGTGGAAAGGTGAAGCAAAGATGTCTGACCATGCCATTGAAAAAGCATTCCCCCACGATCCCCGTTGGTGATGCCAGCTTGCAAAGAACTGGCATTTCTTGTTCTGGGCTGTGGCAAACAGATCCGCTGTCGGTACTCCCCATCTGCCACAGACTCTCAGTAATGTGTCTTGATTGAGTTCCCACTCGTGGCAGGTCGTACTCTGCCTGCTGAGAGTGTGTGCTATATTCTTTCAATCTCCTGGAAGGTGCACAGCATTTAGAGATACTCCGTGTCCTATAGCCCATTCCCATATCCTCTGGGCTTCCCGCGATAGTGATATTGTGCCTCCCTGCTTGTTGAGATAGTGCATCGCGGTTGTGTTGTCGGTTCACACTAAAACCGATTTCCTTGAATTTTTGGTAGGAAAGCTAACAGGGCCAAGCCAACTGTCCTCAGCAACAATAGGTTTATGTGAAGTTGCTGCTCCTATCGCTTCCATCGGCCGCTGAATAGAAAATCCTGGAGGACTGTTCCCCATCCTTCCAAGGAAGCGTCCGTGGTAATCATCAATGGAGCTGGTTCGGTAAGGAAGGAAAGACCCACTGAGATGTTGCTTCTTTGGGTCCACCACGTTACTGCCTGCAGCATAGCTGGTATGACTGTGATCTTGTCCTCAAAGGATCCCTTTGCTTGGCACCACTGTAGATCTAACGTCTCTTGTAATGAACGCATTTTTAATCGGCAAAGGGGAATGAGAGGTATGCACAAGGGCATTGTTAGAAATGGGGGTCTCTAGTTGGCAGGGGTAGGTACCACTGTCCAAATAGGGACCCTTGCTTCTAGTCAGGGTAAGGAGGAAACCCTCTGAGATAACCCCTGCTCACCCTCTAGGTAGCTTGGCACCAGCACTCTAGGCTAACCAGAGGCAATGTGTAAAGTATTTGTAGCAACACTCACAGTAACACAGTGAAAACACCACAAACTGACTCCACAACAGTTTAGAAAAATAAAGGTATTTAATCTAAACTACACAAGACCAAAACGACAAAAATCCAACATACACAGTTCAAGAATATGGTTTCAAAAGAGTTCTTAAGGTTTGCGATAACGTTCTTTAGGTTGCGATAAAATAATCCACAGTTGCGTGAAAAGTTCACATTTGCGTCACGTTTACTCACAGTACCTTTTAGTTGCGACAAAGTTCCAAAAGCAGAAGCTGGTGCGGTGGAAAATAAGCGATGCGTTGCTCCTGAGACCTTGGGGAGGCGTTTGCGACAGCCCCGCTGCAGCAGCGGGCGTGTTGCGACGAATCCGGTCTGTATGGGGAGGAAGGCCACTTGTATGGATACCGTTGTGGAGGTTCCATAGGAAGTTTGTTCTCGCAAAGGCATGTTGCGACAATCTTTGGGGTTGCGACGATCTCCGGAGCGACGATGCGCGGACCAGCGGTGATCTTCTCTCTCGCAGCTCCTCGACGCAATGGTTTCTGCGACGACACTCGCAGCGACGTGATGCGGTCCGCAAGCAAGCGGTGCGGCGATCTCACCCAGCGACGACAGGCTCTGCGACAACACTCGCAGCAATGTTAGACTTTCCCGCACTGGTCTGGTGCGTCCCGCAAACGAAGGATGGGACGGCTCTGGCAGCGGCAACAGGCGCTGTGACGATCTCGGCCTTCGTAGCGACGGGAATTTCCTCGCACTGTCGAGGATGCGCTCCGCAGCAAGCGATGCGATAACATTTCAATTGCAAAAAGTCTCTCAAGCTTAGTTTCAAGCTTCCCAGCACAGGTACAACTTCCAGAGCCCCCACAACTGGATCAAGCACTCTAGGAAGGACAGAACTCACTCGGCAGAGTTCAGGGAAGTTGGGGGTGAAGTCCTTTTGTTCCTGGGACTTCAGAACAGGGAGCCAGCTCTTCTCAGACCCTTGGAGATTCCTTCAAGACAGGGGACACAGCACAACAGCAAAGTCCTTCCCCTCTCCTTGGCAGCAAAGCAACAGGTCAGTCCAGCAGAGCAACAGCAGGATAGTCTTCCTTCTTCAGATTCAGCTTTCTCCTTGGCAGAGGTTTCTTCTTGATTCCAGGATGATCTAATTTTCTGTTGTCAGGGGATCCTGTTCCTTTACCCCTAGAAGTCTTTGTTCTCTTTGTGCAAGTGGGCCCTGAGCCCAGTCTGAATCAGTTCTGGGTGTTGCTTGAGCACTTTGTTTGCCTGGCTTCTCCTTTCCTTTCAGAGTGAGGGGCAGGATCGTCAGCCACCCAGCAGGAGGTGGAGCCAGCATTGTGGCAGGCAGGCACAACCCTATTCAGGCCCAGGTGCTAACTCCTCCCACCACTCAGGTTGCAAATACAGTCATTCAACCTAGGGCTGACTCAGACAGCCTCCTGGGGAATCCCAAGCCCCTGTCACTCTCAAACCAGACAGTCAATACACAAACAGGCCAAGGCACACAGAAGGGTCAGACAAGAGAATAGCAACTTTCTAAAAGTGATGTTCTCAAACACAGGATCTAAAAACAACCTTTCCTAAAAGATCTGTTATTAAATTCTGAGTTCAGGGATACTAGACTCTTATGTCCTATCTTGTTCCCATGGAAAGAAATGCTGGTAGCCACTGTAGCCAGCATCCCCCATGTTAATCTATGGAGCAAGATAGCCTTACAGTAGTGAAAAATGAAAATGGCTGCCATTCACTACCAGAGCATGTTACCTGCACCAGAACATGTTAATGTTAATGTTAATGTTAAATGGGTGTCTTGTGGAGCGCACGGCTACTCGGGCAGAGTGTCCCGGCGCTATACAGATCTGTATAGGAGAGGCCAAGAACATAGACGACTATAAGCCAAACAGCCAAGTCTTAAGTTCTTTTCGAAAGGACAACAGATTGTCTAGCTTCCTAAGAGACAAGGGAAGTTTATTCCAAAGTTGAGGGGCCAGCAATGTGTAGGAACGTCCGCCAATGCGAGCACGTTTGGTGGTTGGGATAATGGCCAAAGCTTGTGAGGCTGAGCGAAGAGATCTAGAAGGAAGATAGAATTGAACTCTTTTCCTTAAGTAAAGAGCACCAATACCGTGCAATCATTTGAAGGCCATGGTCAGAGTTTTAAAATGAATACGCTTCCGCACCGGCAGCCAATGAAGCGAATCGAGGAGAGCTGAGGTGTGAACCCTGCGGCTGAGGCCACAAATGGCCCTCGCTGCTGAATTCTGAACTGTCTGGAGGCGTGCAAGAAGGTACTCCGGAAGGCCCAGATATAGTATATTAGAGTAATCGAGCCTGGAACCAATCAGTGCCTGCACTGTAATTCTCCTATGACTATGGGAGAGGAAAGGAAGACATTTCCTAAGAGTACGCAACAAGGCAAAACATTGGCCAACTAGGTTGAGAATCTGGTGCTTAAAAGTTAGACCAGTGTCAATCTTTATACCTAGGTTCTTTGCCACTGACGTGGGTGATGCAGGAGGATGCATATCGGCCGGCCACCAGGATTTCCAATGGGCATCAGGAGGACAGCCAAAGAAAATAATCTCTGACTTGTCCGAGTTGCATTTTAACTGGTTCTCTTGAAACCAGGAAAAAACGGCCTCAAGGCACCGCCTGATAGAATTGCTGACGAACTCAGTATTCTTGTTGCAGGTAAAGAGGAGCTGCGTGTTGTCGGCATACGACACAAGGGGCCCGATTCACAGAACTAACTTAAGACAAAATCCTAAACTTACTACTTATGGTATTCACAGAAGTTAGGATTTTGTCTTAAGTTTGTCTTAAGACAAATTTAAGACAGACTTAAGACAGACTTAAGTTAGGATTTTGTCTTAAGTCTGTCTTAAGTCTGTCTTAAGACAAACTTAAGACAAAATCCTAACTTCTGTGAATACCAAAAGTAGTACGTTTAGGATTTTGTCTTAAGTTAGTTCTGTGAATCGGGCCCAATACGAGCTCCATGCGACTCAACCAATTCAGCCAAGGGAGAAAGATAAACATTAAAAATA
The DNA here is from genome assembly GCF_964261635.1 of Lissotriton helveticus. Taxonomy (NCBI): domain Eukaryota; kingdom Metazoa; phylum Chordata; class Amphibia; order Caudata; family Salamandridae; genus Lissotriton; species Lissotriton helveticus. Next base: position 1,674,424,778 of record NC_136069.1, on the reverse strand, counting down.
GTGGGGCTCAACACCGACCCCTGTGGCACTCCTACGGCCAAAGGAGGAACAGCAGCTGAGAAAGGGGGGGCCCAGATCAATTGTTGGCGGTCGGACAGGAAGGACTTAAACCAATTGAATACCGTCCCTCTCAGTCCAAACTCCTGGAGTCATACATGCTCTACCTTTCACATACACTGCACCCTGCCCAGGGGGGTACCTTGGGCCTTCCATAGGGGTGACTAATGTGCACAAAAAGGGAAGGGTTAGGCTTGATCAGTGGGGACACTGACCAGGAGGACATGGTAGTTCGCAGACTGCACACAGGCACTGCGGTGGCAGGCCCGAGACACCATTTTAGGGCTACTCATGTGGGTGGCACAATCAGTGCTGCAGGCCCACTAGTAGCATCTGTCATCACCAGCCCTGGCACACCCAGTGCACCTTACCAGGGACTTCACGGTGATACAAATATGCCAATCAGGTATATCCAATCACAATATAAATTTACACAGAGAGCATATGCACTTTAGCACTGATCAGCAGTCGTAAAGTGTGCAGAGTCCTATTGCCAACAGCCACGGGTCAGGAAAAATAAGGGAGGAAGAAGCAAAAAGTTTGGGGATGACCCTGCAAGAAGGGCCAGTTCCAACAGGCATTGTCCCCTGAAGCGATTTGTACTTGCGTACTGAAAGACATTTTTTTCTCTTGAACTCCTTGGCTAGAGTCACTAGTCCCAGTTGTCTTTCTGTGGACGGGAATGCTCTGTTTAGCAAAGTGTCTAGGATTGCACCTAGGAACGTTATCTTTCTCGATGGTTGAAGAGATGATTTCTCCACATTTAAAGTCAGACCCCGATTTGCCAACAACTGTATGCATGCTGAGGTTGATGCCTGAGCTATTGTCTCTGATGGTGCTTTTATCAACCAATCATCCAGGTATGGAAATATTTGGTATTTTTGTCGTCTGAGATAGGCTGCCACCGGCGCAAGACATTTTGTAAAAATCCTCTGGGCAGACTTGAGGACAAATGGCAGTACTTTGAAATGGTAATGGTCTCCGACTACTGTAAACCGAAGGTATTTTCTGTGGGAAGGATGAATGGTGATATGAAAATACGCATCTCCAAAGTCTAGGGTGGTCATATGGTCCGGTGGGTTTAAGAGTAGTAGAATGTCCTGGAGGGTCACCATCCTGAATGAGTGTTTTTTGAGGTAGGCATTCAGAGATCTTAGGTTGAGAATCGTACGCCATTGGAGAGCATTCTTCCGGACTAGGAAGAAACAGGAATAAAATCCTTTCCCTTTTTGGGAGTTTAGCACCGGTTCTATTGCTCCCCTTTGGAGCATTGTCTGAATCTCCCAGCGCATTTGAGATAAATGTTTGTCTTTCTGATTTGTAGGTGGCGTGCAAGGAGGGAATAATAAAAATTCTAAAGAATGTCTGAATTTTATTATGTTGAGGGCCCATTTGTCCGATGTTATTCTCTACCACTGGTGTAAATGGTAAGTGACTTTTCCACCCAGGGGAACTCGTGGAGGGGAAGGAGTACATGAAGCCTGATACCTGAGGTTGTCATTTCCTTCTATTATTGTCTTTACCTTGACGACCACCTCGTCCTTTTGGAGAGGATTTAGAGTAGCTCCCCGATTGTCTCTGACCGTATTGCTGACAGTATTGCTGTGATGAGGAAGAATAAGAGGGGTATCTTCTTTGTTGGTAGCCGCCTCTAGAAGATGGTTGCCCCCTTCCCCGGGCACCTCGAAAAGGCACCTTCAGATATTACAACGTACCCAAGGCCTTCGCCGTATCTGTCGTCCCAAAAAATCTTCCCCATCACATGGGAGGTCTAGAATCTTGTTTTGTACCTCCAGTCTAAAGGCAGTAGCTCTTAGCCTACCCAGGCGTCGTAGAACTGCCGTACCTCCCAGAGAGCCAAAGGCTATGGTCGCGATGTCCATTGCACAGTTGATGACTTCAGCCGAAGTCCTCTCACCTTCCTGCAAAACTTTCTTTGCCTCGTGTCTGCTGTCTTCCAGAATGAGGTCTATGTATGGAGCCATATTGCACCACATTTACCTGTCATATCTGTACAGAATGGCAAGGGCATTTGCCGCTCTGATGAAAAGAGCTGACACAGAGGAGAATATTTTCCCTACATTGTCCAAACACTTTTCCTCCCTGTCTGGAGGTGCAGAGATAGGCGCAGATGAGTTTTTCAATTTTTGTTGAGCTGCTTGCGAGATTATCGAATTCGGTTTAGGATGACCCAGCAAACACGCTGTTGTGTCCAAAGGAGCCTTATACTTCTTTTCCAACCTAGCGAGCAGAGGTGTAACCTTCGCTGGCATCTTCAACACCTTCAAGCCTTCCTCCCATACATGGTTGACGATTGGTATGGATCGAATTGATTTATGATACAGCACCTTAAAATCATAGAGGAAGCTTTCCGTATGAGTTGTAGCCATTGGAAGTTGAAAACTTTTCGCGGCTCTGTCCATCAAGTTGTGCAATCTACCAATGTCCACTGGTGGAGAATCCGCAGGCCCTGGTATGGGTTATGCCGGAGATGGGATTAGGCTGTCGTCCCATTCCTTGTTGCGATCCGTTATCTCCCCTTCTTCCTGATCTTCATCGTCTGTAGTAACCAGATCCTGGTGATGTTGAACTTGAGCCGTTGGAGGCGTAATCTCTTGTAGCGAATCTCTGCTTCTAACTGGAGTTGCCAGAATGGACCGTGAGTGTGGAAGAGGAATTTCTTGAGGGGCTCCTGATGGTGGAAATCTCTTTTTATAATCTTGTAGCATGAACTGCAAGTCCATCATCATGGAGGATGGAATAGCAACCAATTCCTCCTGAAATCCTTGTTGACACCGATGGTGTAATCTTTTTCCAGACCAAAAGTTGTTTTTCTGGAGTTTCTCTTGTCGACGAGCCCGTCGACAAGATCGCCGTCGACACTACCAACGACGATGTTGTTGTCGTCGATACTAGACCAGAGGCATCGCTGGCCGACGACATAGTAATCGTCGTCGATGTTCCCGTCGACGACCCCGTCGTCGTCACCGTCGACGACGATTCCGCCGTCGACGTAGTCGTCGTCATCGCTGCCATCGTCGACGATGTTACCGCCGTCGATGCTGACGTCGTCGACACTTTAACAGGCAATATTGGTAGTTCTGACATTTTCTGTACCTCTGTTTTTGTCGCCGTCGACAATGGTTTTTTCGTCGACGATGTAGGTTTTTTGGTTTTCTCCTCAGGAGGGATAGAAGATGGAGTGGATCTCTTAGACGATTTGTCACCAGAAGTGTGTCCTTTACCTTTGGCTGAGGAGATTTTGAAGGACTACTCCCTGAAGACCCATGGGTGGTCTTTTTTAGGGCCTTCCCAGGACGTTCCCCTAAGGAATGAGTCTGAGGAGATTTTCTTCTCTTCTGGGATCTCCTAGATGTAGAGGAGGACTCCTGTTCACTGTCACTAGAGATTACCTCCTTTCTGGCCTTCAACTTCTGCAGCCGTATCAACAGGCGTCCCTCACGATCTCTAGGGGTCTTAGTAGAGAAAGTGCAACATACCTTGCAGTCCTTGGCTTGGTGATTAGGGTAAAGGCAGTAAATGCAGTCTTGATGTGGGTCATCAGCAGTGAAGAGCCTCTTCTTAGAGCAGCTAGGCCAGGCTCTAAATAGACCCTTCTTTTCTTTTCCGGACATTCTAAAAGAATGTATTTTAGAACAGGTCAAAGTATTCTCAAATCCAAGTGAAGATTGCAAGAAACTGAGTTCCTCAAAAGCTGAATAGCTAGAGTTTGAGCAGAGCTCAAAGGAGACTCCCTAGCACAACATGAGGTAGAAATTCTGAGTGGCAAACGGTTTTCTCAGGAGTGTTCTAGAGGGTGAGGAACTCTGATTGGTTCAGGGGAAAGTTTGGTCCTTTTTTGCATAACAAAGGTTATGGGTTGAAAAAGGGAAATGGTCCTAGGCCTCTTTTCAGTTTGCTATACTACTAAGCATTGCTGTTTTTATGCACTGGAGACTCTTGTCTCGATGACGGGGAATGATTCAGGCCTGTGAATCTATGAAAGCTCCAATACTGGAGTAAGAAGCCCCTTACAATATTTGTAATAGTCCTATTCTTCCGATTTTGATAAAAGACACTGATACTCAAATATACAGGTTTATCATTGATTTGCGAGAGGTTAACAAGATTGTAGTGCCCCAATATCCAGTAGCCTCTGACATCAAAGACTTCTTACTATGGTTCCTCCGACTGCTACTACATTTAGTGTGATTGACTTGAAGAATGCTTTCTTCTCGATACCTATTCATCCTGACAGCCGTTATTTGTTCGGTTTCACTTTGAATAATCAATCATTCAGATTCTGTAGAGCTCCACAAGGGTATACAGAGAGTCCTAGTGTTCACAGCCAAGCATTGAAAAGATAGCTTGATTCTTTTCCTGTGCCAGAAGAGGTGGCTCTCATACAATATGTTGATGATATATTGTAGGCTGCAGATACCCCTGAACAGTGTGAAGAAGGAACATTGTCATTGCTTTCCTTTCTTGTATCTCACCATCACAAGGATTCCTGGAAGAAATTGAAATATTGTAGACAGCAGGTTACCTATTTAGGTCACCTCCTATCTAAGGAGGGACGTGCACTCACACCAAACCGCATTCAAGCTGTTTTAGACACACCTGTGCCCCCTACTCAGAAGGATGTTCGTGCACTGATAGGCCTTACTTCTTTCTGTAGGCAGTGGACCAGGAGGCAGCCCCTCTTAATCTGGCAGAATTACCTTCTTCCACGCTTTGCTTGGAGATGAACCTTTCCAGTTCGGTCCTCAGAGGGGTCCTGGCCCAGTAATCCCCCTGTGTCCCATCGTCCACCAGGATGAAGTGAGAGTGGTTGTCATCTAGAGAGAGGTGGCCACCTTGATTATTCACATCCACATGGTACTTAGCTGGGAGACCCCCCTGAAAGGAAAAACATTTAAGAATGGGTACCTCTGATGGCAGGAAATCAGAGACAGTTCAAGGAGTATATTTAAACAAGCCTTTGTAATGCAACAGGTCTAGCATTTGCAAGAGTTAGAGCTACTGGCTTTGTAAATGATAATGGGGCACATGCATCACAGTATGTATTTGCGATTCCTGAATTGTGAATTTTATGAAACTGAAATTTAGGAATCGCAAATGCTTCTGCATGTAGGAATCGCAACAAAACAAATTGTGATTCCTACACATTTCTTATTTGCGACTCATCCACCAGGATGAAATGAGAGTGGTTGTTATTCAGTACTCAGCTGGGAGATCCTCCTGTATGGAAATAAATTTAAGAATGGTTACCTTTGATAACGGGAATTTGAAGACAGGTATATATTTTTAAAAAATGGAACCTGCACAGGGCCAGAAAGATAACGTAAAGTAAAAAAAAAAGATAGTATAAGAAATTAATAGAATTCTAAAAACTCTGAGGTCAGTTCTCTGGGGTTTGCAGAACTCAAGGGTAGTTAGGCAATTTTTGTAACTAGTACTGGCACAGGGCCCGATTCACAGAAATAACTTAAGACAAAATCCTTAACTTACTACCATTTTGGTATTCATAGAAGGCACTTACTCATTTCTGTATTCACCAATATGTGAAAAATGTATGCCTTCGTGTGGAATTGGCCTTGCATGACTTAGAGTGACCCCCCCACCTTGATTAACAGGAATGCACGCAGTAGGTGCCAGACTAGATATTGTTTCAATCACTCCTTGACTAACCTTTAACGTATATAGGTACACCACAGAACCTTCACTAACTTCTCTCATTTCGCTCTCCCCTCTCTCTCTTTCTTGCACCCTACTGCAACCTCTCTCCTTCCTTCCCCCTACCCTTACTCTCTGCCTTATCTAGGCTACCTCTTGGGCATTTAGATTGACCTGTCCGGATGATCCCATAACCATTGTTTGGGATCGAAACGTCGTTGACAACAGCATCTTAACTCCAACTTTTAATTCGTGATTATTGAGGAGTACAACATTCGTGTTCTCTATCGTGACTACTGTATTCTCCATCTCTAAACAGTCACATTATCACTATATGCCTGAGGCCAGGAAATATTTTGATGTCCAGAACCCCTTCACCTTTTGCTCACTTTATGTTATTGTATGTTCTTTCTTATTGAAAAGCAAAATAAATGAAATAAGGTCCATTGTTACACATGTACACCCAACGCTGATTACAGTTTTGTGGTAATAACCTTATACCTCCCATAACAGGGACCATTGTTTCTAGTAATATACTGTCACCTTTGGTCCCTTCCGACTTACAGGGTTCCCGTGTTCCTTTTCACAGACAATATTTTTATAGGACTAAGGGGTTGATTATGATCCTGTTCGGAAGGGCTCCAAACCGGATTTAGGTTTGCCTTTTTTCCGATCAAATTGTACCCAGTTCTGAACGACCAATGCCGAGAAACCATTAGGGCTGTCTTAAAGGCATATGTACAGGTAGAGCTTTTCGGAACCGAATCGTACAGCTCTATGGGCACGGTTTCTGAGCAAGCGATTACAATGACAGTTTTGGACAGCTATTCTGATTCAGTTTACCCGGAATGAAACGGCTCTCAGAGCCTGTCTTTGGGGGCCCACAGCAGGCCCCGCTTCACCTGGGGCCTTCCGAATGGGGCCCGTGGGAGGTACCCATGAGTCCCCTCTTTCCAACCATGCACAGAGTAGCAGGCACCAAGGGGTGTAAGATTTTCCCCAGCCACCCCTTTCCTCAATAGGAGTATGTGTTCTCGTTCGGAACACAGGCTCCAATTGAAGTAAATGGGACTCCAACTGAATTGTAACGTGAAGCATCCAGATGCATCCAAATTACTCAGTAGAACACACCCGGTCGGAATGCTTTCTAGACTAGATCGTATCAGCCCCTAAGTCAGTGACTCATATCATATATACATTAGGCGACTTTACAATTTCTACAATAATTACATTAGTTAAGTTAGCACATGGATTTGAAACTACTTACAACCATTCTAACATTTTAGGTACTTACAGGACACAATTTGATGACAGATTTTGGTGTTTTTAGTTTGAACTCTGTATCAGCAGCTTAGGTCTCAGTCTTGACTCCTTCTGCGTACATTAAATGACGCAGTTCAATTCACAAAGAAGATTTATACCTAGCAAGTTTAATGGACTTGAATCGCACACTACATACAGGTGCTGTTATTTGATGTCGCAGAATTTTACTGGGACATAGGCAGTGGTCAGATTGCAATGCTGCTGATTTGTGATGGCTAACTCTGGGACTGCTTTTCCTTAGAGGGTTAGGTTAGGGACCTCAACTATGCGAACGGTTGCACGAGTGGCTCCTGTGTGTATATCAAGAAAAATAAGGGATTTCCATTAAACTCTCCGTACACAAACGGTCTATTCTGGTCCACTTCTAGGACTGTGCCAAGTATGCACACCTCCTCCCCATCAAGCACCATCATTGATCCTGATCAAAATTTGTGGAAGCTTCAAACATCATGGGAACTGAAGCATTTAGAGACATTAACTGATTATGGGGAAAACTATTATGTGTGGAAATGTGGAATACCTCCTTGCAGCCGCATAGACCCAGACAATGTTTGTGACATGTTTGATTTTGAGACCTTTGGGGTCGACATAAGAGATCTGGGCATTGGAGGAAGCTCTTTATGTGCCGTGACATTCGCAGCTTGTATATCAGCCATATCTCGATTGGGATTTAGCGTCACTCTTGCTTTCAATGCCCAACCTTGTTGTGAATTGGGAAAGGGTGGTACATCAAAAACACAAAAGGTAATGGGAAAGAATGCTCACAATTTGTCTAACCACTGGCGATCGCTTGGGTAGCATTCCAAGCCAGCGTTCTTTTGCTCACCATGTCACCAGTTTGGACCCTCATGGGAATAGTCCAGCCCGAACTGCCAGACCAGGTCCTCCCTGAACCGGATACAAGCATCCTGTGACCGGTTTTGGGGTATCACCCCTCATCAGCCAGGTTAGCTTGTTTCGAGTCACAAAGTGAGCATGGGTCCCACATCTTGGCATACCCATGACACTTAGCGTGGTACATGAAACACACAAAAAGTGATGGGAAGAATGTTTGAAAGTTGTCTAATGACTGGCGATTGCTTGGGGTAGCATCCTAACCCATTATTCTTTTGCTCACCATATAACCTCAATTTGGACCCAGCCATATGCAGATAAGTCTTGACCCTGCTCCTCATGAGAACAGTTCAGCATGAACTGCCAAGCCAGGCAAAGGGTAACCTTCTTTAAAGCATTTCTGCTAGTTCTGGGGGCACTACCTTGACCTCTTCCTATCCTAGAGGCATTTTATCCATATACCACGGAAATTCCTTGCACAGTAATCTCAATTCTGGGATCATATTCAGGGCCTTAAAGGTGTACTAAAATCCCTTAATTCCTTTATTCTGAGCTAACTGGGTCTGGACTATCATATACACCTCCTTTAGCAATTTCCGCTTGGCTTCTAGCATATCTCTGCAATATTGTGCAAGCTGTAGGATCTCATCAAGGGGTCTACTCTGCCAGTAAAGGACACCCTGGACAATCTCATTGCTAACTTTGGGTCTTCGTCATTGCCCAAAGGAGGAAAGAAACCCTCTTATAATGCCGCCACCTGGATCGTTGAGTCCGCTACAATCCCTATCCACCTGCATTAACCTCTAAAAAGTATGCATGCATGGACACTTTCGGTTCTTCAGAGGTTCAGAAAATATTGAGCCCACTTATTTGTCTTTGGGGAACCTTGGTTTTTACAGGTTTTACAACTTTTTTTGTATGTGTCACAGATACTATGACCAGGGTAATGGGAGTGACAGTTCCCCTGGATGCAAAGTGGCTACTATTAATGATTAAGAGGGACTCTGACTGGTCCAGGTATGAGGGACTATGGCTGGCTCTTGCGGCAGGGATTGCGAAGTGGCACATTGCCAGAAAGTGAGGGGCGCCTTGACCTCCAACACTGGAGGTGTGGACACAAGAGCTCGATTAGTACCAGCGCGCTGAAGAAACAGTCTACAAAAGTAGGGGGTGCACAAAGAATATGGGCGTCCCGAAGAACATACAGAGGGATGAACTTGAGAAGCTGACTCGCACAGAGGGTTTTCCATACCACATATCCTCAAGCGAAAGTATTATTCTTGTAATATTGTGTCCGCCTAATCATGTAACCTTGACTATGCACCCTGTACTTGAATTTCTCTTGAGCTATGTTAGTAAAAAGATTTTTAAATAAAAGAAAAAACGTATTTGTACTTAAGGGCCAATTCCGATGTCGGCCAGACTGGAGTCCGTCCGACATCGGACAGGAACTTGAACCTGTTGTCGTCAGGTCCAGATCTGCCAGTAGGAATTCGGTCGCACTCATATACTTAACAATGGAAGCATGCATTCCAAATGGAATGCATGCTTGCACTGTTAACTGCAGAGGTGCAGTTCATCCCTGCACCCCGTGGCAGGCACCTCAAGGTGCCTGCCATGTGGTACAGGGATCAACAGGGTGGCACAAGAGGTGCCCCCTAGGCTGCCATTCGGTGGCCTCAAATCCATGGGGCCCTGCTGGCGGGCACCCAAAGACAGTTTCCCACTGCCTTTTTGCGCCTGAAAGACCAGGAAACTGCCATCGTACTCTCTCAACCGGAAAGAGGCGACTGGAAGAGTACTGAAGGGTTTCCAGATGGTGGACAGGCTCTCACCCAGAAAACCGAGTCGTATTCCTTTCCGACCGAGCCCATCAGAATGACTCTGTCGGAAAGGAATCAGAACAGCACATTCTGAAGCGGCCAGAAGTGGCTCAGACCGGTGGTTGGAGCTCTTCCTGCCCGCATTGGAATCAGCCCCTTAGTTTAGAACAGGGCTGGGGGTGCATTTGTTCCTATTACCCTTGGAGGCTCCTGGGTGGGCCATTCAATTGCTGACTGTCCTTTAGTCTTTGGGACTGCCACCTCAAACAACACATCCAAATCCTCCCACAAGCCTTTTGAAATGATCACCATCTTGTCTACCTGTGTTTACCACTTATCAGCATTTTCACTTAGCTTCAGAAGAGAATTTGTGAAGGGAGAGAGATATATATGAGACTGCATGATATGCACATATGCTCCTCCCTGTACTTCCCTCAAAGAGTGTGGAGGAGATTGCCTCGTAACGCTCGATATCCCGTTTCCTTTTATCATTTTTACTCTCTAATCTGTTTAACTTGCGAACCTTTGCACTTCAAAATGGGCTTCATACATTTTAATTTGTTAGAAATACTTTATGTAGGAATGCACTGGAGTTAGCATAATTTGGGAAAAACTGACTGCCTCTGCTTTGCTATGGGGGTGGTTTTTTGGTTTGTCTGGTGCCCTCAGTCTGCCGCAGCATTGCTGTTTAGTGCGGAGGCCCTCAAGACACTGCCCCTTCCTTAGGTGTTTCTGGGGGGTGGGGCAAAGCACGTTGATTGCATCCGGCCAGCAATAAAACACACATGCTGAGCCGGACACGCAGCGGACACACACAGCGGGTGCCCCACAGGCGCGCCAAAGGCGTGCCTAAGGCTAGCCTGTCTGTGCTTGTCCGCATCCCAAACACAGACAGGGCCAGAAATGCTGCTGGTTTTAACCCTAAGTACCAGTACTCTAGAGAAGAAATGTTGTCGGTCAAAACACAAGTAAGTGAATGTCATAACCACTTGCCATTAGACAAAAGGCTCAGCTACCTGCTTAAAATGCCGCTATGAACTCCAACATGAATCCAGCACTGTCCGTGATCAAGCCCCTAAAGCAGATCTAACAACGGACCTCAGACTACTACGTTGTGGCTTGGTTAATGTTAGATCATTAGGTAAAAATGCCCTGCATATATATGATCTAATCCTTAATCTCAATTTAGGCTGCCTCTTCATCACAGGGACATGGCTAAAGGACTGGACTAACCCCGACATTGTACGGTCCCTTCCACCTGGATATACCATATCCAGAAGAGACAGGCCTATACAAAGAGGGGGGGGCTAGCAATAATCCATAGGAACACACTAAAATGTTCCACGTTTGACATCATAGAGATCACAGAGGCAGAAAGTCTTGGCTTCTGCTTCCAACTAGACAGCTCAATGTCATTTGCAGGAGCCTTTATCTACCGGCCACCGGGGACTAGCTTTAAGTTTGTAGATACCCTGGGAGAAAGCTTCGGTGCCTTGATAGTTAGGTACTCCAACTTCACCATAGATGGGGACTTTAACCTACATTAAGAAATAGAAGACTCCCCACCTATACAAAATTTCAGAGAAACAATAGAAACCTTAGGACTTAAGCAGCTGATAACGGCTCCAACACACAATGCAGGGCATACCCTGGATGGAATCTGTACTAATGCCACCAACCTCACAGTTGACCCTCTGGCTACTCCTACATGGTCTGACCACAAGTTCATCCCTTTCGGGAATGGTTGTACAATTACACATACAGCTAAAAGGCCCGACCTGACTTGCAAAACAACTAGAAGAAAATTGAATAAAATGTTAACAAACCCAAACCTGCATACAGTGACGGAACTAGGCAAACCCACTCTAACAGGGGACCCTTGGCTTGACACAGACATCTTTACTGACTGGATGGCCTCACTCGCCCATAAATTAGTGCTGGTTGCCGCACCTAGCAGAGCTTCCCTTGGTAACAACTCTGCTGAAAACTCAAACGGAAATGGAGGATAAACTATAAAATCGAAGATCTTATCATTTTTAGTCAGCACTCAAAAATTATCATCATAATATCAAACTTGAAAAGAAGGCCCACTACACCAATCTTATTGAGCAGGCAGTGTTGGATCAAAAAACTATTTTTTAAATTGTAGAATCCTTTACCCACCCCTAGATGCTTGATCATGAAATTCCTCTGTCACAAAAACTATGTGACCAGATCGCGGACTACTTTGATGAAAAGGCAAAGACCTTAAAAAAAGATCTTAAGCCAATAGACATATTACCAATAGAAAGATCTGATCTGGATCCAGAAACCAGACAGATGCTCAACTACTTCAAGGAGAAAACCCCGGAACTGTCCAGACAGGCCATCATCACATGTAAATCAGGCTCTTCAGGCGACCCCGCCCCCCAAAAATCCTACATGCACTCATCAACATTATAAATCCAATTATCGATTAAATCATAAACTCCTCATTTAGGCAAACAATAGTATCCGATAGTTGGAAAACCGCCTCAGTTAAACCCCTTCAAAAGAAACAGCTGCCGGACCCAGCTACCCTTTCCAATTCTCTGCTTCCATGTTTAAGCAAAATGACTGAGAAGTTAGTAAATACGTAACTAAATGACTTCCTCCTACAAACCAACAAGTTATACCCCAGGCAATCAGGGTTTAGGGCCGGGCATTCAACAGAGTCAGCACTGGTATATACTTCGGAAACACAAAAATTTGCCCTAGATCAAGGAAAGGTGGCAGTTAAAAAGAAACAGTAACTCGCACAAAGCGTTAGCCTGGCTAACATTTATCCTGGAGATCAGGAGACAAATAGTAACCCTCGGCAATTACCTATCAACATAGAAACAGTTGCTCTCGGTGTTCCCCAGGACTCAGCCCTGAGCCCAACACTTTTCAATATATACATGCTGCCCTTACTAGACCTGGTGTCATCCTTTGACATCGAGTCTGTATCGTATGCTGACGGCACGCAGCTTATCCTAACTCTAGATAAAGGATCCACAGTGGCAGACCAAAACTTCCAACAATGCCTCTCTGCTGTCTTTAAATGGATGAAATCCAATCACCTCAAGTGTAACAGCCACAAAAAGGAGATCATGCGGCTAGGAAAATATAACTTATTCACAGCCAAATTGTGGTGGCCGACTGACACAGCGCCCCCTCCCTCCCAAACACAGTGGCTATGGTTAGAAACCTGGGAGTCAGATTTGACACTTCTTTGTCCTTCCATCAGCAAGCGCTCTTGGTGGCAGGCACCTGCATTCATTAGATCAAAACTCTTTTAAAAATCTTTGATCTTCTTCCAGCCACTGCTCGTAAGACAGTGGCAGAGGCCTTAATCTTATTGCGCCTGGACTACTGTGACAGCCTTAATGGAGGAGTAAAGAAAATAACTCTGAGAAATCTTCAGACTGTCCAAAACGCAGTAGCCTGACTAGTACTTAAACTGTCAAGGGTGTCCTCAGCATCGGTGGCACTCCATACCCTTCATTGGCTGCCAATACACAAAAGGATCTGTTATGCCCTGCATAGGTATTCAATTTTCCACACTTCACCCTTTCTTCCTGCTGCTCAGCCAATGTGCATGTTTACTGTAGAATGTTGGGAATGCAGTGATGCATGGAATGTTGGGTGTCTGGGTGAGTGAGGAATGACAGTTAGAGAGAGAGGGGCTGAGCAGCAGGAAGGCTGCTCTTGGTGGGGTTTGCTACTACAAGGGCTTTCCTACTACCTGGAACTAATGGCTTGACTACTGGCTAATCTAGTGGCTACTTCACCTGTTACCTGGACTACCTGTCCGAAGTACTTCCTTAACACATGGATGTACTTGAACCGACTACAGATTAAAGGTATATTATTTATCTACTTGGCTACCAGTGTCTACTTCTGTCACAGGACACAACATATTTTGGCGACGAGCGAAAGTTGGAGACGTTCCCACTGGCCTACTTATCTCCACTACTGGTCAAGGATGCGCAAGATGACATCTGTAATGAGTCCAGAGGGTGAGAAGGAGGCCCAAGTATTACTAGCGCAGACAACTAATAGACAACGCTACATCAAACAAACAAGAGGCAACACGTTGAGCAACACAAGAGGAATCATCGCAACAAAAGAAAAAGCTACAGCATATTCAGCAACCCCACCAGTGTCTTGTACAACAGACAGCCCCAACAAAAACATGCTGTACCGTGTAATTGCCACAAGATCAGCGTAATCAAGAAAAGAGTGTTTCTTGGTAATGACTTTAAACTTCTTATCCCGGTGATCGGCATGAGTATCCAACATAGGAATGAAGATGCTGTTTTGGACACTGGTGGTGAGTAGAAGTGTGTTTTGCAAATCTACCATCCGGTGGCTGAATCAGTTTGTTTCTTCGCCTTCACACACATGGGCAGTAAGAAAGATTGAACTCTTGTTGGGAAGTGGCAGAACACGCGTGAGAGACTTCAAGGAGTAGCAGTCATTTTACAACACAAACTGTGACTTGTATTTTTGTTATTGTTCGGCATGAAAATAGCTGTCCATGATTTTTCCCCATTTTCTGCCCAGTGTTGTGCTGCCTTCTACTGCCAAGATGAAATAAGACGTTTATGTATTTGAAATGAATTATTTGTAATCCACGTTCTCTTTCCTACATTAAGCATGTTCCGGATGGGAGATTTCTACAGTAGTGTCTTTGCCTTGCCAGTACTATGTATGTAATGTTTCGTATCCATGCTTGATGGATTTACGCTTAAAATGTATGTGCCAGCTTCCACAGATTAGGTTTTGTTTCTCTATGGGCGTCTTTGTCTAGTTTATTATAGTGGGTAGCTGTTCTATTTTATCCCTTACATTAGGGATGGGCATGGGTTTGGGTACGAGTCCCTTTCCCATAAAGCATTACACGGGGCCCCCAGGCAGGGGTGGGTATTATGAGCTCTTTTCACATAGTGTTAAATGTAGCACGCAACCTCTACATTGGGATAGGTTCATGAGTGTATTTCACTTTTACAGTTGTTTGTTCTGTTCTATTTCGTAACCCTGACACAGGGTATGTTTATTGGGCCTCCGCCGAATAATATAAATGGTAACCCTTACACTGGGTTGAATTTTGAACAACTACTAAACGGATTTACACTAAATCGCAAATAGCATACTTTCTGGACTAAGATCTAGCCTTCTGCCCAATTTGGTGTAATTCTGTTCAGCAGTTTCCACTGTATCGCTTTCTCAATTTTCCTATCAAAAAAGCAAAAGGAACATTGCATTTTTGCACCCGCCTCTTCCCCCTTTTTTTTTCTTGATCCCCGGAGCATGGATCACTCCAAAACTTTTCAGGAACAAGCTGAGGTAGAGAAATTTTTTGGGAAGTTTTCATGAAGATTTCTATAGTACCTATGTTCTAACGATAACTGCAAAAGGGCTACTGCCTTTTAGTAAAATGTATATCTCGAAAAGTGTCCACCTTTAGTCCAGCTCCTATGCCTGGCATGTCCCAGTTTTTGCTTCTTCTCCCTATTGTTCCTCCAGGGTACTGCTTTGTTTCCCTCCTGCTACATTCTGAAGCATGTCGCTCCATGTTCCTGTAGCTCTTCCCGTCCCATAGTTCTTACAGTAGGTCCTACCTTCCTGGTTCCCTCTTTACATGTTCCATACACGTTCCAGGAACACTCACCTAACTCTGGATTCCTACTGCTCTCAATAAACCAGCTGTGCTTTCCTTTGGTGCTCTCTTCCCTCCGGATTCCCATAGTGATTCCTTCCTACCATGTTACAGCTGCACTTCCCTCTTTCCGGGCTCCCCGTGGTTTCCTCTCACCCGAGTTCCTGCAGCGCTTCCTCCACATCCGGCCTCCCTCAGGGCACCTCTCTCCAGATTCGGGCAGCACTTCCGGACCATTAGAGTATTTTCATTCTCTTCTTGGTGCTCGTTCCGGTATTTCCTGCCTTTTAAATGTGAGAGCCAGATGCTCCCTCACTCCCCCTCGCACACATACCTCAACAGTATTACAAAACATGCTTGTTTGGCAAATGCTTACAGTACAAAATGTACTATTGTAATATGGAATCAGAGTGCTGCAACAGGCAATGTGTGCTACTATTTATTTGTTGACCATAGAACCTTTATGGTGTGTGAACATTACTTGAGGAATCGAACTATGGAGTAGAGAGTGAATCTGATTGATACAAAGAGTTAGGACTGTTTTCTACCTCTTTTTTTACAAATATTGACTGGATTCATTTAAGGACTTCCAGTTTTACTGAGTTTCTATCAACAAGACAGTTGAAGGTAACTCAGTCGCAATGTTTTTTGTTTTAGCTTTCTGAAAGTTTTGTGTACCTATTTTCATTACGAATACGAGCACATGTCACTATGTTATTACAGATTCCCGTGATACTCGTGGGACAGGGAGAGATAGGAATATTTCCCTTCTTGAATCAAGAAATGTTTTTATTGTGTATTATACTTTTCTTTAGAAGCCTTTAAGGTACCTCTAGTTAGATGTTATAGTGTTTACTAGGCTTTAGAAGCATATGAATATATGAGTAGGATTGTAACATCTGTGTGACTGTGGAAATCTTTTTTATCAACAGGATGTGAATAATGTCCATGGACTTAGAAACTGTGGGCCAATCATTTTTTTTATTATTTTCATGTTTTATTATATAGTGCACAATAGGATTCGAGTTCTGGGAGTTATAATCTCTTTTCCGGAAGAAGGTGGCGGTCGAATTATAGTACCCACCGAAACGCGTCGATGCTCTGACGAGAAAGCCTTCCCTAGATCATTGGGGACAACTGTTATATGAGGCAAATGATAAGAAAATAAGTTATCTCAACATGTAACAATTGATTTGTGTCAGACTGGTGTGGTGCTTTCAAGACTAGGGATAACGTTCTTGCTTGTTCTCCCAAATCGAATTTTTGTTTTAATACTGCGTATTATTTACTTTTTGAATTTTACTATCGGTGGACAGTGTATAGATGTGCATGATTTTTTATTGCCTTATTTTTTATAATAACTGTGAAAATAATTCTGGTTTTATGTATGTGTGATCCCACATTTTTTAACATATGAAAAATACATTTGTACTGTCCAATTGACCCATACTGATTTCCTGGTATCTGTGGTATTTATATTGTTTATATTTTGGTGATAAAAGGTTCCTATTTTAGATATGAATGTGACGGAAGTGTAGTTACCCAAAGGGGACTATTTTTTGTAACTCAGGTCTATTTGGCATCCTACGCCTTTGGTGTAATAGGTTTCCTCTCTTTTTTCTTGAGATATATTGGGCACAGCCTTTTTTGGTTTGGCGAGTTTCTGCTTAAGGAGCTATGGTTCGGGAGCTTTATTGCCCATGGACCAATTCAAGACTTTTGGCTTCAGCAATGATCCATTTAATAGGATCATTAACCCTAAAAATGGTAATAAAATTATGGTAATTACCGGAAAAGGGGAAAACTGGGGAAAACTAGTTAATTTGAAGAAAAAACGGGTCCGTACTGAGGCCCAAACAGATTTCCTGATTGAATATGTGAAATCAGGAAGTATTCCTATTGGACTGCAGGTTCGTAACGAACCAGGTTTGTTTATAGATAATCAGAATTCTTGGAGACATGGGGCCATATGTATCAAGCAAATTAGCATTCGCAAAGGCCGAAATTCGCAGAATTTTGGCCTTTGCGAATGCTAATTTGCTAAATGGAATGTATGAAACATTTTCGCAGCAAAATAAGGAATCGCAAAATTTGCCATTCCCTATTTTGCGATTGCACTTAAGGAATCGCAAATTGTGCGATTCCTTAAATGCAATGTATCAAATAAAAATTAATGCAAAAATGCCCATAAGGATTCGCAAATTACCACCAACTTCTAGTTGGTGGTAAGATGCGAATTCTTGTGAAAAAGCAATTTATTTAAAATCCAAAGGTGGCATATGGCGCACATACATGCCCTTAGGGCATGTATGTGCGCCATATGCCCACACATGTCATTTTCAGGGGTGCAGCAGGGTGTTCTTGTGACACCCCTGCACCCTTGAAAATATTCCTAAATTGCGATTAGCAAATTGCTAATCGCAAATTTCGCCTTCATTCCTATGGGCCTCCTGGCCCATAAAATGAATGTGAAATTTGCGATTAGCAATTTGCTAATCGCAATTTAGGAATGTTAAGGAATCGCTAAAAAGAAGCGATTTCCTACATACATACCGTTTTGCGATTTCTAAATAGCGATTCCTTAAAAATCGCTATTTAGAAATCGCAAATGGTGAGGCTGATACATATGGCCCCTAGACTATAATCTCTAACAGATGCAGCCGTGATTGAATGCTCCTAATTATAAAAACAGCACAAGGGCTGGTTATACTGAAAAAGAAGTCATAGAAAAACTTGAGGCAGGACTGAGGGGAAGTACTGCTTTAGAAAAAGCAAATGTGGAATGGTACAGAGATTATCCTGTAAATAAAAAGACAAATAAACTTAAAAAGGATATGGAAAGATTTCATTATGAAACAGCTTATCCCTTTTTAAAAGAAAATTATTATCAACAGAGAAATGACCCTAGTTGGGAAAGGCCTGTAACTAGACCCAGCTATAATAGAGGAGAAAGGAAGCAGATCACATTCTCACACACATCGGGGTCCAGTAGTGAGGATGATAATGCCTCTAGAGAGGAAAATACAAGCAGAGGGAATGCAAAAGATCATGTTTTTTTTAAGACTCAAGATCATAGAGGGGCTAGAGATACAATAGGAACCCGGGGAGGGGCCAACAAATACGTGGTCCTACCCCTCGACAGGAGTATTTGTGAACAAGGAATCAGAGGTACTGGCATCAGACAGAGCACCAGTGATTAACCTATCTATTAGACAGTTGAGTAAAATAGACATTAGTATTTTAGGAAAAGGATTCAGTTTTGTTCCCTCAACACAAATCAATAAGTATCAATTGGAAAAGGATTTGCGATCCTTCTTTAGGAAGGTTCAGCTTAAAAAGTTTTTGGAGGGTCGCACCATTCGTGAATCCATAAATATGTCCAGCCTCAAACCAAAATCCTCATTTACCCCCTCACTAGCCATGGTAGGCAAGAATCTGAAGGTGTTTGAAAAGGCAGTAGAGAGTGGTATCCAGAATGTTCTTAATGGAACATCTAGATCTATCCCACATAATATCAGTAAGGAGGAAAGACATGCTATCCCATCTCTCATAGAAGTCCGGAATTTAATGATAAAACACACAGTAAATGGTGGAGGGGTGGTTGTTTTCAACACTTTAGATTATGAAGATAGGATGATCAATATGTTGAATGTAGTAGAACATTATGAGTTGGTGCATGTAAACTGTTTAACTGCTCTATCTAAGGACTGCCTTAAGCTATTGACTGATTCAAGGATAAACACTGGATCTGTGAAGATGAGTTTACATTTTTAAATAGCATGGAACCTAGAACTCCGGCGCTATATGGCCTGCCAAAGGTTCACAAGAATAGTATTGACCCCCCCCATGAGATCTAAAGTTAATAGTATTGGTTCTTTACTGGAACCTATGAGTAAGTATGTTGACTGCTTCTTACGTCCTATTGTAAGCAGTCTGACATTACATGTGAAGGATTCTGCTCACATTATCTCTCTATTGGAGGACAAATATTTTATTGGAGAGACTCAGTGTCTAGTTACTCTGGACATTGAGTCTTTACACTAATATTCCTCAGGAAGACACCATAAAGGTTGTATGTGAGGCCCTCAAGGATCAAGACTTGGAGGGTGGTAATCTGTTAGAATGATCCTGAAAAATAATAATTTTTTGTTCAAGGACCAACTTTTCAAACAAAAGAAGGGGACCAGTATGGGAGCAACCTGTGCCCTAAGTTTGGCGTGTCTCTATGTTGGTGAGTTGAGTTTATAACGAACTTGCCCCGTTCTTTGAAAATGTAGCGGGCTGGTACCGCTACATTGATGACATTTTTCTTATTTGGGATGGAGACACTGAACAGCTGGAAGAATTTTTACCATGGTTAAATTTGGAGGACCCCAATCTTAAATTTACATCACACCAGAGTAGGATGAAAGTCGATTTTTTAGATATTTCAATCAAGGAAGTAAATGGAGTCCTAGAGGTGGCACTATATACACAAAACCGATGGACAAAAACACTCTGCTCCACTACTCTTGTTTCCACCCTAAATCCCAAAGGGACAATATTCCCTTTAGTCAGTTTCTCAGACTCCGGAGAAACTGCTCCAATCTTAATGATTTTTACCGCATTAAGATCAGCCCTCCCAACCCTACCTCACCTCGCCTCAATCCTTACCCTACCCTCATGCACAGCTAAGAGCGAAGCCTATGATCCTCTCTACCGCAATACCGTCACGGCCCGCTCTGCTCCCCTTCTCCCCGCCACATCCCAACGCACGCTTACAGCCAACCAGCCACAACAGGAAACTCTAACCACACCTTCAATTCCCCCTTCCAACCACCACACTTCCCCCACACTTCCCCCACCCTTTCGTACCTCACAGCTCCTTACAGAAAACACTACCTCGCCCACCTACTGGATTCCTACTCAGAAAATTCACAGATGCGACACGACGACAGGGACCCCTATTCCCACGAGCCTCATCCCAGCTCTCAGACACTCAAAGCCTTTCCCTGTCCCTACCCTTCCCCTTCCTCCGACCTCTCCCTCGATCCCGAAAAAAGATAATCCGACTTGCTCCACCATCAAGATACCTCAGTCCCTCAACCCGATCCACAGCACGCTAGGCGTTACCCTAGAGGCCCCCAACTCCTCCTTTGATTCCATGTCACAGCGTCTCGCGGCTCTTGAAAGCCAGATAGACACAATCTCCCTGGGCTTGACCGAAATGCTCTCTAACCTAGGTATAGCCCGCAGACCCTTGAATTCCCCTTCCTGGACTCGCCAATCCCTTCAACGCTATCAGCCCCCTAAGGCCCATAGATACCTCCAATACCCAGCCTCACGGTTCCCCCTCCAGGGTCTTGGGATCATGTTCACATGAGCCCTCAAAAACCGGAGTCCCCCCCCCCCCTGGACCAAGATCCCTACACTATCTGATACAAAACAACTGTCATCAAGAACCATCAGAACAGAAGCACCTATGTCAGACAATGAAGCAGCCTTACTGGCCGCCGCGTACAACACTCCCACCTTAGACTTTCCTAAATCCAAAATCCAAGTGATCACAGGTCATCGGAAAGACCTCCCTGCACTAAATCACTGAGACATCCTGTCCTCACCGC
The DNA here is from genome assembly GCF_964261635.1 of Lissotriton helveticus. Lineage (NCBI taxonomy): Eukaryota > Metazoa > Chordata > Amphibia > Caudata > Salamandridae > Lissotriton > Lissotriton helveticus. The sequence goes on along the minus strand of NC_136069.1, from coordinate 1,674,403,800 downwards.
CATACCTAGGGCGACTAAAGAAAGTACTGCCAGCAACCAGGAGCTTTTCACCAATTGCTTACTAATCAACTGCAGATCGGCCTCACTGCAGGCAACCATCAATCAATCAATCAATCACAAGAATTTGTATAGCGCGCTACTCACCCGTAAGGGTCACAAGGCGCTGAGGGGGAAGGGGGTGCTATTGCTCGAAAAGCCAGGTCTTGAGTTGTTTCCTGAAGGAGAGGTGATCCAGGGTCAGCTGTAGGTGAGTGGGGAGGGAGTTCCATGTCTTGGCTGCCAGGTAGGAGAAGGATCTTCCTCCGACGATGAATTTCGGAATTCGTGGGACGGAGGCGAGGGCGAGGCTGGCGAGGCTGGCGGATCGGTGTGTAGAAAGTGAGGCGGCTGTTGAGGTACTTCGGGCCCATGTCGCGGAGAGCCGTGTGTGCGTGGGTGAGTAGTCTGAACGTGATCCTCTTGTTGACGGGGAGCCAGTGCAGGTCTTTCAGGTGGGCAGAGATGTGGCTGCGGCGAGGGATGTCCAGGATGAGTCGTGCTGAGGCTATCCTCACTCATGACATTGACATTGCGTTCCTCACGGAGACCTGGCTGAATAAGATATCTCCTCTTTGCCTAGACATGCAGGTACCACCTGGTTTCTCCCTTATCACCAAAGACAGGATAGAGCAGCGAGGAGGAGAGGTTGCTATCATCCACAAGGATAGTTTGGTCATCTCGGAAACCACCTCTTTTGACTATGACTCATTTGAATGTCTATCCTCCATCATCAAGACCAAAGATAGCGGTTCTTTACTGTGTCACTTGCTCTATCAACCCCCAGGTAGAAACGCCGCATTTGGAGAACAACTATCCGACCTGATAGCGCAAGGTTCACTCGGTGATACCAATAATTTAATTCCTGGTGATCTGAATCTACGATGGAACGAGACAAATAATCCTCTAATCCAATCCTTATCCAGCCTCCTCCATGATAACAACCTTAAACAATACTGCACTGAGGAGACTCATTACAAAGGAGGCACATTGGATGCCATCATTGCGCAAAAGAACTCAATCACGGTTAACCACATACTTCCCGTCGACTGGTCAGACCACCACATGATCTTATTTCACATCAATTACCCCACTATCTCCCATCAACCTCCACAAGACCACCCCAAATGGAGGAGAAACCTCTCCCAAGTACCCCTTGATATCCTGGAAGCTCAGCTAAGCTCACTTCTCCCGGACAACAAAGCCCACCTCTCCACCAATGACCTCACTGACCGGTACAATTCCGAGCTAGTGTCCATACTCAACAAACTAGCCTCATTAAAGCTTAAAAGAAGCAGAGCCACTCCATCCAGGACATGGTTCAACACTGACCTCAACCCAGAAAGGAGAAACTAAAGAGACAAAGAAAGAAAGTGGAGAAACAACCCGACCGCCAACCTGCGCGATCAACTGAAATCAGCCTGTAGGAAGTACAACAACCACATCAAAAATAAGAAATCCAGCTTCTTCTGCGAGGCACTGGACAATGCCAAAAACAGACGAAGGAGCTCTACAACATCATTAGACAGCAAACCTCCAAGCCACTGTCCTCATCTGTACAGGCGTCCAAAGAACTATGCAACAACTTCGCCCACTTCTTCAACGACAAGATCGCAAGAATCGAACTATCTTTAGTCATCAACGAATCGCACCTCAAGAACTGCATCACGCTGTACCGCATGCCTTCTCTCCTGGCTCTTCTCTCACCCCCTGGCTTACCTTTCGCCCCGTTCAAGATACAGAGATAATCTCGTTGATCTCCACCTCCAAACCATCAGCACACATCTTAGACCCCATTCCTCCACTACTAATCAAGAAAATGAAGCACGCTTTCGCTCCTCTATGGGGCAAAATCATAAACAGCTCCTTAAAAAATGGAGTGGTTCCTGACTGCCTTAAAATGGGGCAAGTCTCCCCCCTGCTGAAAAAACCCGGTCTAGATTCAACAGATCTGAACAATTTCAGACCTATATCTAACCTCCCCCTGCTCTCAAAAACACTTGAACGTTGCATACTTCACCAACTAACACAGCACCTGGACAGCATCAACCTCTTAGACCCCCACCAGTCTGGCTTCAGAAAAGGCTGCAGCACAGAAACCGCGATTCTGAACATCATAGATGATATTCATGGATCACTAGACTCTGACAAATGCTGCCTCCTCATTCTCCTTGATCTCTCGGCAGCATTTGATACGGTGGACCACAAACTCCTCATCAGGGCTCTTCAAGAAAGAGCTGGTCTCGGTGAGGTAGTGCTCAAGTGGTTTTCCTCCGTTATTCATAATCGCACGCAAAAAATAAAAATCAAGAACTTCACCTCCGAAACCCAGCAAGTCAACAAGGGCGTCCCCCAAGGATCGGTGCTCTCTCCACAGCTTTTTACCATCTATTTGGAACCGCTCTCCAAGCTACTCAGAAAAGCCAACATCCGCTTTCACCTCTACACAGATGATACACAGATCTATCTGGAAACTTCCTCTCTCAATGACATCCAAAGACTAAATGTTGTCCTGAAAGATGTTCAAGAATGGCTGACAAACAATCACCTGAAACTAAATCCAGACAAGACCGAGACACTCCTCATCTCGAACAAGGAGGACAACCCACAAATCACCAAATGGCTAAAAGCCATTGATGCGCTCAAAGGGAATCTTAGTGTAGCAGACTCTGTTAAATCAGTAGGCGTCACCTTAGATTCTAAACTAGACATGATAAAACACATTAAGAACTCGGCCAAAAGTGCACTCTTTAACCTTAGACTTCTGAACAAAATCAAACCCTACATTCCAAACAAGGATCTCAAATTGGCCACACAATCTCTGGTACTGTCAAGACTGGACTATGGGAACTCAGGTATTCCTAAATCGCACTTGGCACCGATCAAAACAACATTACATGCGGCTGCCAGAATGATCACCGGCATCAAAAGATCTGATCACATCTCCCCTGCACTCAAAGAACTCAAATGTGAAGTAATTTCAGAACGGCCTGCCTAACCCACAAAGCCCTCCATACCGGCAAACCCGAATACGTGGCAAAAAAACTCAAAAAAGCAGGCCAATCCAGGAATCTGAGAAGCTCTAACTTCCACCTACTCATCCTACCTAAAACCAGAAAGCAAAGAACAGCGGACTGCTCTTTCACGGAAAACGCCCCCGAAATTTGGAACTCCATCCCCCCACATATCAGAACCATACCGTCCTTTGTGGAATTCAAAAGGCAACTCAAATCCCTGTTCCTCAACCGTTCTCTTGGTTGTGGATAACACAGTACAGACAGCTACCACAAAGCTATACAACCGCAATGATTCCTGAAACCAAAGACGTTCCTGCATTACAATTACGTAGCTCTTACTCTAACACTCGTTGATTGTTAATACCATTCTTATGTCATGTTTCTGTTGATTATATGCTATTCTCTTACTGTAAAGCGCTCTGCTACCCTTGGGTCTTGACAGCGCTATAGAAAACTTCTTAAATAAAAAAAATAAATAAGCACGCAGAAGTCCTCAAAAGCAAATTTAGAGACAGGGGTTACCCCAAAGAATTTATATTTCACTCATGTAAACAAGCAAGATTTTTTGGTAGAGATGCCATTATAAACAAGACTGTACAGAAAAAAAAGAAATGACTGAGTAGTCTTTGTTATAAGGTTTTCCGATTTTAGCAACCAAATAAAAAATGTCCTCAAGAGGAATTGGCATATCTTAAACAATGAAGAGGAATGCAAATTAGATAAACCACTCTTTGCATTTAAGAAAAATAAAAATCTCAGCGATGAGTTAGTGCATACCTACCAAGAGGAAACCTGTAACACACAGAGAAATCTTGAAAATGTAGCTGCCATTGGGAATGTAAAATGTGGGACATGTAATGTGTGCACTCAATGCCTACAAACTAAAGAAATTAATAACAATGGGTGTTGCATTAAATCTAGACCCCTAAACAATTGCAAGAGTAAGAAGGTGATTTTTCTCCTACGATGCCCGTGTGGTAAGGGTTACATGGGAGGGACAGGTAGGGAGTTGCGTATTAGAATGCAAGAACATAGGTCTGCTATGAAAACAAAGAAACGTAATGCCCCCCTTGTAACTCATTTCCTAGAGTTAGGACATGGTGAAAATTATTAGTCATGGTTCATTTTAGAGAAGGTAACGATTGGTAGAAGAGGTGGTAATATCCACATGAAGCGGAAAGCACATGAACTACAATGCACCATGAACACCACCTTCAAAACAGAGACTGTCCCAGACGACTGGAAGCACGCAGAAGTGAGACCCGTGCTCCTGAATCCCACAGCTGACCCCACCGACCTCAAGAACTATTGGCCCATCTCGCTCCTCCCCTTTACAGCCAAATTTGAAGAGAAAACAGTCAGCAGGAAACTGACACGATTCATTGAAGAGAACGCCGTCCTCGACCCGTCCCAATCCGGATTCCGAAGCAACCACAGCACAAAGACGCCTTACTCACCGACACAGACGACATCCGCACCCTCCTGGACCAATGCACTCCGCCTGCCTCATCCTACTCGACCTATCAGCGCCCTTTAACACTGTCTCCCACTGCACACTAGTCGCCAGACTACAAGACGCAGGCATACAAGGAACAGCCCATGACTGGATCCGATCATTCTTCACCGGAAGAAGCCAAAGGATCAGACTCCCACCCTTCCTCTCCGACCCCAGGAAAATCACCTGCGGAGTCCCACAGGGTTCATCACTGAGCCACACCCTCTTCAATATCTACATGGCCCACCTCGCAGTCATCGTCCGACAACACGGCCTCAACATCATATACTACGTCGATGACACCCAGTTCATCCTCTACCTCACTAAAGACCCCACCACTGCCAAACTCAACTTCCAGGAAGGAATGCATGACGTCGTAGTCTACCCCCTCAGACCACGCCAAGAACCTTGGCATCATACTCTACTCATTACTCACCATGAACCGACAGGTCAACGCCATCACCTCCAGCTGCTTCAACACCCTCCGCAAGACCTTCAAGTGGATCCCCTCTGAGTCAAGGAAGACAGTCACCACGCACTCATCACCAGCAGACTGGACTATGGAAACACAATCTATGCCGGCATCAACAAGTCCCTACTCCGCAAACTCCAGACAATACAGAACACCGGCGCCAGATTCGTGGTCGGCATCCCTCAACACAAGCACATCAGCCAACACCTACGAAGTCTCCACTGGCTTCCAGTGGAGAAAAGAGTCACTTTCAAAGTCCTCAATCACGCCTACAAATGTCTAAACAACAACGGACCCAAATACCTCAATGACAGAATCAACTTCCACGTACCCAAAAAAAACACCGATCTTCCAACCTCGCACTGGTCGAAACCCCGCACCTCCACAGAGCCAGAGCAGTCGGAAGATCCTTCTCTCACATTGCAGCCAATACCTGGAACGAAATTCAGGCCGACATCAAATGCGCCCCCTCCCTGAACACCTTCGGGAAGACCTGGTTGTTCGGCTAAACAGATTTGCGGACCCCCCCCTCAGTGCCTTGAGACCCTCACGGGTGAGTAGCATGCTTACAATTCCATGATTAATTGATTGATTGACTGATTGTTGCACTGATTGGAGTGGAAATTGGAGATCACACAGGCACGTCGTTGGACACACCGGTGGTGGAAGGTGAGCAGTCAAGCCTCGGTGCGCAGGAGCTGCAATTGAGCACAGTGCGGGGAAGGGGCTGGGGAGCAGCAGCCTGGGTGCACAGGTGCAGTCAAGGAATGTTGCTGTAGATAATAATGTTATCTCTGGCCTCATTCATATCTCGGACTTGCTGGACTGCACTCTTTCTCGCGGACCCCAGCATCCCAGACACACGGGTGACGGAAGGTGAACAGTGAGGGCTGGGTGCAGTAGGCTGACGCTCTGTCTCCTCCTCCATTTGTTCTTTTGACTCTCTCTCCCCTTCTCCCTTCCACCCATTCGCTCTCTGTTTCATTCTTACTTTCTTCCTTTCATTCTGACTACCTTTCTTTTTGTCTAGGAAATTGCACGCATACTTATGTTTCTTTTTTTTCTTGCAGGTTTTGTACGCTGCTTCCGGAGGAGTCCCACCCACTTATTTCATGTTATACTGTTGTGTGTTTGAATAAAGTTGTGTTTCCATTTATTTGTGGTGTTTTAATAAAGGTTATTTTTTTACCAATAAATAAGTGAGTGCATGGATTTTCTTTTTCTGACAACACTTTTCTGTAGTTTATTGTGAAAATCGGCAGTTGATAGGAGGTTATGAGGGAAAACATTTGTAATTATGCCGTGCACCTACTAAATATAAACCAACAGACTATTACATAAATGAAGCCTGGGTAATTCTCCAACTGCAGGGGTTCTATGAGTGTATCACTTTATAACACCATGAGTACTGCCCGTGTGATTACAGAACCAATAAGGCACTGCCTAGGGCCACTGAGGCTTCAGAGACTGACGAGGCCCACCCTGCATATTTAAGTAAAGCCCCAGAGGGTGGCAATCCCCGCACTTGAGTTGGCCTCGAAGCCCCCTGAACAATTAGTAAACAATACCCAGGGACGTAGCTATCCCCTAGGCTGCGAAACGTCTCTGTGCCCTCACGTGCCTAATTTATATGTGAGATTAAAGTCCCTAGTGCTGCAGAGAACCCACAAAATAATAATAGGATTGGCCCTGGAACATTACCCACCAGGGGGCTCATTTAATTGAACGGGTGAGACCCAGCTTAATTTTTTTGTTCTCCATTTTTACCATCCGGATCCACTTTATTGAAGTGATACGAGGTTTTCATCCTCTCGCTTCAACGAGGCAAACAAGGATTTGCTCTCACAGGGTGGAAGGCATGCTCCCGCCCTGTAATAACAAACATAAATGTCCCACGGATGCACACCCCGGGACATTGTATGAGCTGCGCCTGGGAGGTGGCGCTCCATAGGGTCATGTTGCATTGGTTACTGCATAACTACAGAATTAGTATAAACGCATACTAACACTACTTGCACACGTGTAGTACAGGGACCATAGTGTAGTGAAGAGGCAGAGGAAGCCCAAAATCAAAAAATATAAATCGGATGACATAGTTCGATGAGCTGACGACCCTGGGATGAGTAGAAACAGCTTCACGAAGAAAACGGATCTTCAGCAGAACGCAATGAAGCTCAAAACATTGGTGAGTGATGCCTTTTACCTTCACTTGCTCATCGCCAAATTTATGTAGTATGAGGCAGACAGCAGTGGATCCGATAAGTAGATTTATTGCAGGAAAACAAGACCCCTTAAACAGCCACCAACAGGACCAGACAGCAAGGCAACTGTCTTCTCCAGCACCGTATACAAACTCCCCAAGATTCCCCTCATGACAGCCCTGCATTCTAACATTACATATTTACATTCTAATAGCATTACATACTAACTTTTTACTATGACTTACATTGGAATACTACACAGAGCACATGACTTTACAGCAATGAGCTCATTGTTTCATCCACAAGTCTTGAGACTGGTAGGGGTGAGTAGTTCGCTTCCCACTCCCTGTATTGTATGAACACAAACTAACACTACTTCCACAGGTATGCTACAGCACCCAGAGCACATCACATTACAGCAATTAGCTCACAGTTTAGGCTGACAGTTTAATCCCCGAGTCTTCAGACCTAACTATAACTACCTACTGGTGATCGCCGGTAGGTATATAGATACATATATATATATATTACCTACTGGCGGTCGCCAGTAGGTAGTTATAGTTAGGACCTAGTTTCCATAGGAAATCCACAACATTCTAATTGGAATAACTTTGGTGCCGGTCAATGAATGGGGGTGATTCGTGAAGCAGGGGCTGAGAAAAAAGGGGGGTCCCAAAACTTGTTTTCCCCATGCAATTTTCCATGGGGTTCTTTAAGTGAGGCTACAGCCTGAACTGCTGAACGGAATTACACCAAATTTGGCAAAAAAGTAGAGTTCGGTTCGCAGTTTACGCTTTTTGTTAAATAGTGTAAATTCGTTCAGTAATTCCTGAGAAAATCAAAAGTAAAATCATAGATATATCTATAGACGAAATACCGTATGAGTACTGTCCGAGGATAGTGGTGCATACCATTACGAGCACGACCTGCATGCTAATTGGCTGTCGACTGTCTGTCAACACTCCAAACCAGAAAGTGTTGGCAGCCATCTTGTGCCTCGGTAGAACCGAGGCACAAGAAAGCAGCGAAAGAAACGCGAAAAACATGCAAATGGGGCAGGGTAGAAAAACCCTGACCCCAGGGTGTCCCACAAGGACCCCCGAGGCAAAAAACATTTATTTTTTAAATGTCACGGTTTATGCTGTGAAAAAGAAGAAAAAAACGAAGCCCGCTTTATTGTTAATTAACCCCCGGGGGGGGCAGATCCCGGGGGGGGATGTTTTTATTTATAATGGGTGGCCCAGAGGCGGGCCCACTCCTCTGACCAGGCCTTGGCCGAAATCCTCTGTAATCACATAACCAGACAAGAGGGCACACCCTTCTCGTACATCATGGCCAAGACCTGGAAAGAACTCCCCCTCAGCATGAGATGAACCCCCACACTGAAAGCATTCAGGAAGAGCTATAACACCTGCCTTTTCGAATGACTAAAGCTGCACAAATCCCCCCCCCCACATACTCCCCCAGCGCCTGGAAATCCTCACAGGTGAATAGTGAGCTCTATACATCCCTAACTGATTAATTCATACGCCACCACAGTTTGTGGTTGAGTGTTATGAACAGGCCCTGCCATTGCTTTGGCGGTCTGTAACTCTTAAAGGAAGTGAAATGAGCAGTACTACCTTCCTTAATATACACAGGAATCTCTGAGATTGGTTTGGTTTGGCTTTACGTCTGAGAGGCACTTTTGGGGTGCTGGTGAGCTACCAGTAGTTCCCAAGCTAGTAGTTGGAAACCCCTGGTATATATAGTGAATGGGGAATTGTATTCCTGAAGCATAAATGTAAAGGTTATTACACCACAAAATGCATAATACATAGCACTTTGAATCAGTGCATTCCCAAAAGCCTGCCTCACTTCATGAGTACATGCTTACTGAGTGAATGATTACATTAATATATTGTAATAAAGAGAATTAAAAAAAGTTTTAAAAAAAAGGAAGTTACTAGAATAATAAGTCAGAAAAAAAGGGGAATGAATGTTAATGCTCCTATTAAAAAAATAGTAGCCTATAGAAATGCTTTAATAATAAAAACGAGTTTAAATAAAGCATTTTAGAAATTATACAAAAGTTAAAAAGTATGGAAAGAGGCACATTTACATAAACACGTGACACGCTAAAACAGTGGAAATGAGAACACCTGTTAACTGAAAAACGTGACTTAATAGTGGGAGGAGCAATAAATTGATCCCACAGACTGTTAAGTAACCAAATAGTATATAAACCACACCCGTGGGATGATTAGTTTCGTTTTAAGGAATGAATACGGGCGAAGAAACTACGAGCAAGGTAATGATTTGGGGCTGCGGAAGCATCTGGAGAATATCTTTCATTTCCTCAGAGGAAACATATTGTTAATGTATTTTTTAACATTACATAACACTTTCTGTCCCCTGTAGAGGAGTTGGATGAATTTCAACAGAGGATGGAAACAATATCGAAGAGAGGTAAATTATATGAATGGAAATATAGGTTACTAGCAGCCCGTCCCGACGTTGTCCGGGTATGAATTGTTGCCGGCCAGTAGTATATTGTTTTGTAGGATTTCGGCTTGATAGCATTTCTTATCTGTGACAGGCCTGTGAAATGCTCCGATTCACAGTGCACTGCTGATGCACTTAAGAGTGCGCATTCGGTAGTGTGTGAACTTGAGTTTCCCTACATAATTTTTCCTTGCAGTATTATATGGCGCGAACTCGACAACATGGCATGAGCACAATTTACATTACAGAAGAACACATTCATTTGTGGTAGGCACGGGGAGACAAAGCGATTTGCCTGGAATCACAGGATGTTGAGCTGATGCCGAGATTCAAACGTAGCTCCCCAGCTCTAAAGTTCGCAATTCTAGAACTTGTGGCGGGAGGTGTGTCTAAAAGTGCTGGCCATCAATGAGAGAGACCTATGCATTTTTCAAATCGGTGGTGGAAAAATATGAGCATGTTGCTGGAGATGTGGGCCGCCGTGCCACCAATGTACTTACCGGGGGAGGGTAGACACCCGATATTCCGCAACTTTCTTTCCGCATACCATCACTCCGCATACTTTCATTACGAAAGTACCATGACTCCGCAATACCATTATAACGCATGGCATTACATTTTATATGCTTTTACCACGCATACATTTACAACGATATTCGTTGTAAATGCATGAATGGTAAAAGCATGGTTTTTTACATTTTTGAATACGGTAAGTATGGGTATAGGGGTATATGTTTCGGGATACTGAGGTATATGTTTTGGGGTGTTTGGGTATTTTAAGAGTTCAGATATAGTTTTGGGTTGTGGGGTACAGGGGTAGTTTTAGGGTTTAGGGATAGGTTTGGGTTTTGGGGTACAGGGGTATTTTTAGGGTTTAGGGTTTGGGGTATAGGGGTATTTTTAGGGTTCATGGGTAGGTTTGGGTTTTGGGGTACAGGGGTATTTTAAGGTTTCAGGGCTAGGTTTGGGTGTTGGGGTATAGGGGTATTTTTAGGGTTCAGGTCTAGGTTTGGGTTTTTGGGGTACAGGGGTATTTTAGGGTTCAGGGGTAGGTATGGGTTTTGGGGTACAGGGTTATTTTATGGTTCAGGGCTAGGTTTGGGTTTTGGGGTACAGGGGTATTTTTAGGGTTCAGGGGTAGGTTTGGGTTTTGGGGTACAGGGGTATTTTAAGGGTTCAGGGCTAGGTTTGGGTTTTGGGGTACAGGGGTATTTTAGGGTTCAGGGGTAGGTTTGAGTTTTGGGGTACAGGGGTATTTTTAGGGTTCAGGGCTAGGTATGGGTTTTGGGGTACAGGGGTATTTTTAGGGTTTAGGGCTGGGTTTGGGTTTTGGGGTATAGGGGTATTTTTAGGGTTCATGGGGTTTTGGGGTACAGGGGTATTTTAAGGGTTCAGGGCTAGGTTTGGGTGTTGGGGTACAGGGGTATTTTTAGGGTTCAGGGCTAGGTTTGGGTTTTTGGGGTACAGGAGTATTTTAGGGTTATGGGGTAGGTTTGGGTTTTGGGGTACAGGGTTATTTTTATGGTTCAGGGCTAGGTTTGGGTTTTGGGGTACAGGGGTATTTTTAGTGTTCAGGGGTAGTTTTGGGTTTTGGGGTACAGGGGTATTTTAAGGGTTCAGGGCTAGGTTTGGGTTTTGGGGTACAGGGGTATTTTAGGGTTCAGGGGTAGGTTTGGGTTTTGGGGTACAGGGGTATTTTTAGGGTTCAGGGGTAGGTTTGGGTTTTGAGGTACAGGGGTATTTATAGGGTTCTGGGCTAGGTTTGGGTTTTGGTGTACAAGGGTATTTTTAGGGTTTAGGGATAGGATTGGGTTTTGGGGTACAGGGTATATTTATAGGGTTAAGATGGGTTAGTGTTTAAGGGTGTTGGGGTATTTTAAGGAGTAACTGTGGGTTATGATTATGGGGTGCAGGGGTATTTAAAGGGAGCAGGGTGGACACCCGGAGATGGAATCAACAGAACCTGGGAAGAAAAAAGAAACAAGTTACTTACCTGTAACTTTAGTTCTCCAGTATTGGTAACTTTCATAGATTCCCATTGCTTGTATCATTCCCCGTCGTCGGAATGGGAGCCTCGGTAATTATATATATATATATATATATACCTAGGTAAATACACCCTAATAGGTGCAAAAAAGTAAAAAATTAGGCCTAGGCCTCATTACATTTTGTAACCTATAGGTGTCCTTATGTAAAAAGACCCAAACTTACACTAGCAACCAATCAGATTAGCCTCACCCTGTGGAACCTTCCTGAGAAAGCTCAGAGCCTCAGATTTTCGTAGCCGTTGCCTTGCCACCGAATCACTTAGACCAAGAGTGAGCTTTCCCAGGGGAGGAGGGTGGGCGCATGGGAATCTATGAAAGTTACCAATACTGCAGAACTAAAGTTACAGGTAAGTAACTTGTTTCTTAGTTACTCCAGTATTGGAACTTTCATAGATTCTCATTGCTTGTATCACAGTAGATAGCAGTTAGCCTGCCTCAAACATTTCGTTCCTAGTTACTCATTATCATCAACAAATGATACCACATATCATCATAAATATAAATTAGTAACCATAGCATAATAAACGAAATGTTAGAAAAACACAGGAAGGAGGGAAGAGAGGAAAGCTCACCTCTTACTGGAAGAGATTTCTCAGGACAGCTTGACCAACAGCCGAATCCCCCTTTGCAGCCGCGTCCAGGCTGTAGTGTCTCGTGAATGAGTGAGTACTGCTCCATGTGGCCGCTCTGCAAATATCCTTTATCGATACTCCTGCAAACAGTGCTGTAGACGAAGAGATCGATCTTGTGGAGTGTGCCTTCACCTGTCCATCCAACGGTTTGCCTGCCGCTTGGTGGCAGAAACGGATTGCACTCGATATCCATCTAGAAATCCCTTGTTTTGACAACGGAAATCCTTTCCTTGGGGCTCCAAAGGCCACAAACAGCTGGGGCGTCTTCCGAAATCCAGCTGTGCGTTGAAGATAGAATTTTAAACATCTCTGAACGTCCAGAGAATGAAGTGTCCTCTCAGCCTAGGTTGAGGGCCGAGGAAAAAAAGAATGCAGAACCACCGGTTCATTAAGATGAAAGTCTGTTGGTACCTTCGGAATGAATTTGGGGTTCATCGGAGGATCAATGTATCGTTCTTGAACTGTAAGTAAGGTTCTTTGATCGTCAAAGCCTGAAGTTCTCCCACTCTCCTTGCCGAGGTGAGTGCCAGCAGAAGCGCTACCTTCCATGATAGGAACTTTAAGTCTGCCTTATGTATTGGCTCAAATGGCGACCTCATAAGCTGAGCCAGGACTACATTCAGATGCCAAACCGGGGGTGGAGGCCGAACTGGCGGAAACACTCTAAACAGTCCTTTAAGAAATTGCTTTATCACTCTTGCTGATAACAGAGAAGGACCAGATCTTGTTCGCCTATATCTGGAAATAGCTGCCAAGTGGACCTTGATGGAAGCATGAGCCAGACCTGCCTGAGCCAAAGAAAGAATGTATGGTAAGAGTTGATGTGGAGCTGAAGAGAATGGCTGTACTCCTTCTCTCTGGCACCATAAACAAAACCTTTTCCACTTAGATCTATATGTTTTATTAGTGCTAGGAGCTCTTGCTTGTGCTAATATGTTCCTGCATTCCTCCGGAATGTTTAAATCCTTAAACTCTCTGTGTTCAGGAGCCATGCTGTCAACTGAAGCGAGCTCGGGTTCGGGTGAAGGACCTGGCCGTTGGACATAGATAGAAGAGTCTGGTTGGAGTGAAGCTGAATGGGCTGTTCCTCCGACAGAAGAAGCAACTCCGTGAACCAGAACTGGCGAGCCCAGGCGGGCGCAATCAGTATCATCCTGCCCCTGTCCATCTTGAGTTTCTTGAGGACCCGAGGAATGAGGGGGAATGGCGGAAAGGCGTAAACAAATGCGCCGGACCAAGACATCAAAAGGGCATTCCCCAGCGATCCTCGATGGTGTTCCCTGCTTGCGTAACACCGGCATTTCTTGTTGACCGGAGTGGCAAACAGGTCGATCGCTGGGGTCCCCCAGCGGGAGAAGATGTCCTTGACCACTGCGTCGTCCAATTCCCACTCGTGTGAGACTGCCTTCAGGCGGCTTAGCGTATCCGCCTTCGTGTTGCATACTCCTGGAAGGTGTTCCACCACGAGCCTGATGTTCTGCAAGATTGCCCATTCCCATAGCAGCTGGGCCTCCTGAGAAAGCAGTGGCGATCTTGTGCCTCCCTGCTTGTTGATGTAATGCATTGCGGTGGTGTTGTCCGTACGCACTAGGATGGCCGAATTTGAAATCCTTGGAAGGAAAGCCAACATTGCCCATCGAATAGCTCTCAGCTCCAGAACATTGATATGTAAGCGACGTTCTCCTGGCGTCCAGTGTCCACTTACTTGAAGATCCCGCATGACCGCTCCCCAACCCTGAAGGGAGGCGTCTGTTGTAATGACGCGAGGAGCTGGTGCCACTCTGAAACTGAGACCCACCGAGAGGTGAGATCCTCTCATCCACCATGAAACTGACTGTTTCATCAGCTGGGTGACAGTTACCCTGTCGTTGAAGGACCCTTCCACCTGCTTCCACTGAAGGTCCAGTTCCTCTTGCAAGGGGCGCATTCGCAGCCTGCAGTGCGGAATCAATTGAATACAGGAGGAAATCGACCCTAGGAGAGATTTGTACCTCCTGACTGTCATCCAACATCTCTTTTGTAATCGAGCGGCTGAAAACATGAGTTTCATTTGTCTCTCTTCCGATGGGAAGGCTTTGCACACCTGAGTATCGAGTATTGCTTCCAGGAACTTTACTGAACATGCTGGTTGAAGAACCAATTTTTCTCTGTTGAGTTGTAAACCCAGGTGAGTGAAGAGATTCAAACATGTCTCCACCGCCTCTGACGCTGCTTGTAAACTTGGTGCCTTCAGCAGCCAGTCGTCTAAGTACGGGAATACTTCCAGTGACTGTCTTCCCAGAAAAGCCGCTACAGGGGCCAGCACCTTCGTGAATATCCGGGGTGCGGATCTTAATCCGAATGGGAGCACCATGAACTGGAAGTGACTCTTGCCTACTGTGAAGCGAAGGAAACGTCTGTGAGCTGGGTGGATCGGGATATGAAAATAGGCATCTTCCAGGTCTAACGTAGCCATGAAATCGCCTGGATTCAAGAGGCGCAATATGTCCTGGAGTTAAATCATCCGAAACGACAGTTTCACGAGATAGGTATTGAGCTCCCTTAAATCCAGGATTGGACGCCACTTGTCCTTTGCTTTGCGGATCAGAAAAAATCGTGAATAGAAACCTTCTCCTCTTTGTGATAGGGGAACACGTTGGATCGCCCCTTTCCGAAGCATTTGTTGAGCTTCCAACTGCAGAAGGTTGAGATGTTTCGAAGTAGTGGCGTGGGGAGCTCTTGTAGGTGGAAATTCCTGGAATTCTAGCATATGCCCATGTTGGATGATATTCAATACCCACTGATCCGATGTTATTTCTTCCCAGCTGCTCAGATGTTGTGTTATCCTGCCGCCCACTGGAGAACCATGGAGCGGAGGAACAGTCGGCAGAGTCAGGAGGCCGCTATTGACGCTTGCTAGCGTCCTTGCCCTGACGCCCTTGACATCCACGAGAACTCTGACGAGAGAAAGACTGAGATTGTGACTGCCTCTGATAATACTGATTGCCATACTGAGGTCTGTACGACTGTGACTGCTGAGAGTACCGTTGCTGCTGATAGCCACCTCTTGGCGAAGTGAAGCCTCTTCCTCGTGCTCCACGGAACGGTGTCTTCCTATATTGTAGGGTACCAAGAGCCCTATCAGTCTCTGTGTCCTTCTTTATCCCCTGCAGGGTGTCATCGACATGTTTTTCAAATAACATGTCCCCATCAAAGGGTAAGTCAAGAATCCTATTTTGAACTTCCGGCCGGAAGTAAGTTGCTCGCAGCCAACCCTGCCGTCTAAGAACTGCCGCGCTACCCAGAGCACGGAACGAAGTGGCTGCGATGTCCATCGCGCAGTCAATCATTTCTGAAAAAGAACGTTGGCCTTCTTCAAGAAGTTTCAGTGCTTCGGCCTTAGGGTCATCTTCCAGTAGGTCGATATATGCCGCGACATCACTCCACATCTGGCGGTCGTACCTAGTCAGAATAGCTAATGCATTGGCCGCCCTGATCAGCAAGCTCGCCATTGATGAAAAACACTTCCCAGCGTTGTCCAACCTTCTACCCTCCTTGTCTGGTGGAGTTGTGAGGGTGGCTGAAGGATTCCGCGATCTTTTCTGCGCTGCTTGCGATATGACTGAGTCCGGTCTTGGTTGTCCAATCAAGCAGGCAGGACTGTCATCAGGAGCTTTGTACTTCTTTTCTAGGCGCGGTAGAGTTGGAATAACCGTCGCTGGGGCTTGCATTACTTTCTTTCCCTCTTCCCATATGTGCTCTACAATGGGAATCAAACGCACTGCCTTACGGGAAGCCTCTTTAAAATCATATAAAAAACAATCCGTAGATGTTGTAGGCATTGCCAGCTTGAAGCGTGCCGTGGCTCTCTCCATTAAGTTGAAGAAACCTCCTACATCCGCCGGAGGTGAATCTATCGGGTCCGGCACCGGAGCAGCCGAATCCGGAACAATATACTGATTCCATTCACTATCCGGGTTTTGATCACGATTGTCACCTGCTTCATCCTCATCTGAAGTGTAATCCTGGTCCGGTGTTTGCCGATGACATTCTCCCTCTTCTTCCACATGTGCCGGGGGCACCGACTGAGTCGACACCACCTCTGGCTGAACATGCGCCTGACCTTCCACTGGTCGCGACACCTTCCTGGCCCTATATTCCTCCAGCATAGCCCGTAAGTCCGTCAAAAGGCTCATGGGCATAGAAACCATGCCCGGCTGTACTTGGGCTTCCTGATATGCGACTTGAGTTTGCTGTCGCTGCTCTTGCTGGCCATAATACCCATCTTCCTCATCAGACTCATGGTACTTAAGATGCAACTGCGATGGACTATAAGCATCGCCATACACCTCATTCTCCTCTTCAGAATAGTCCTGTTCTTCCAATAACAGGGCTGGGGGGAATGGGGTCACCTTTCTAGGTGATGTCATGTCAGGTGTTATCCTCCTTTTCCTTGGGACTGCCATCGACGGCGTTATAAACGAGTCCACATTATCCGGTGCCATCGTCGACGGGGCCGTCGACGGGGCCGTCGACGAGATCATCTTCGTCGTCGACTGATTCGCCATCGTCGACGGGATCGTCGATGGCATCGTCTTCGTCGACGAGATTGCCATCGTCGACGTGATTGCCACCGTCGACGGAACTGTCGTCGTCGACGGGATTGTCTTCGTCGACGAGGTGGTTACCGTCGACGTAGTGATCGTCGTCGCCGCCGTCGTCGACGTATTCTTCGTCGACGGCATCGTCGTCGAAGTTTTCGCCGTCGCCGGGATTGTCTTCGTCGTCGAGGTGGTTACCGTCGACGTAGTGATCGTCGTCGCCGCCGTCGTCGACGTATTCTTCGTCGACGGCATCGTCGTCGAAGTTTTCGCCGTCGTCGTCGCCGTCTTCGTCGACGCGGGATGGCTCGTCGACGGTTGAGGAGACAAAGTCACTGAAGAGGCCTTAGAGCCTTTCTTAACCACTGTTGAAGCCTCTACAGATGGTTTCTTGAAGGACTTAGAAACTTTATCTTGATGTGAAGGCCCAGCCGAGCCCTCATCAAGTTTTGCCTTCTGCACCTGAGGTGCTTGCCTTTCCCTCTCCTTTACACTTCCGTGAGGAGATTCGCCAGGCTCGGGCTTGCCAGACCTATCAGAGGTCCCACGCACAGCCTTAGAGGGGGGTTCAGATGATACCTCCACAGATGATCTACCCCTCTTCAGAGATGTCTTGGAAGACGTCGACCTGGCATCCTCCTCATCACTGGAAACCACAACTTCTTTCTTTTCCAACTTCCTGAGCCAAATTAGTAATCTTCCCTCACGGTCCCGGAGGGTCTTAACAGACATCATCCTGCATAGTTTACCTTCCTCTGCCTTATGGTCAGGATATAAACAATATATACAGTCTTTGTGCTTGTCTTCTGCATAAAGTCGTTTTTTACCACAACTGGCACAAGACCTGAACAGGCTCTTCTTTTCCTTATCAGCCATAGTTGAAACTTAAACAAATCCTCACAGAAAACTGTAAAATAATAATACCTCAAAGTAGAAGTTAGAGCAGAGCTCTAAGGAGACTCCCTGTCACCAACGATGCGGTAGAAAATCTGAGGCTCTGAGCTTTCTCAGGAAGGTTCCACAGGGTGAGGCTAATCTGATTGGTTGCTAGTGTAAGTTTGGGTCTTTTTACATAAGGACACCTATAGGTTACAAAATGTAATGAGGCCTAGGCCTAATTTTTTACTTTTTTGCACCTATTAGGGTGTATTTACCTAGGTATATATATATATATATATATATATATATAATTACCGAGGCTCCCATTCCGACGACGGGAAATGATACAAGCAATGGGAATCTATGAAAGTTCCAATACTGGAGTAACAATGAAATATTGGGCACAACGCTCGCTTTTTTTTGTGTAATCCTGCGCCCCGCACACGCCCACGCCCCCAGCACACACCCACAGCACACGATATGAGACATGGCATGAAGGGCGGAACGTACCACACACCCCCAGCGTTTGTTACGCCCCCAGCACATGCCCACAGCACAACGCAGACTGGGTCACAAGGGACTACTTTGCTGGCACGGTTCTTTTACCTTTTAAATGTATATGGTGGGCGTCTGCATAGCCTATGTCCTTCTGCTGCAACTGCCCTTTCCAACGCTGTATTGGGTGTTGTGATTGGTGCTGTGGTTCCTGAGATTACCCGCCTCAAAGGTTTGGGCTCTCTCTTTATTATATTAGTATGGATTTAATGAATTGGTACGTGCAAAATATTGATTAGGAGCGATGTCATAATCTTCAATTTATCTTTCATTTCCAGAGAGGGATCATATTGTTAATGTATATTTTAATTTATATTAAACTGTAAAATCCTTCAACTGGAGTTGATTGACTTACAACTGACAATTTTTGTTTTTTTTAGTATGCAAGTATTTCTTTATGATTGAAAAATGACAAAACTCTTTATCTTCTAGAGTGAAATTGGGCTAAAAGTATTTATAATAAGTAGTGCTTTTTGCAAATTTCACTCGTGAAGAATAGGAGGATTATCTTCGCAAGCACTTTTTAAAAAAAAAAGTAATATAATTGTGGTTTAAAATGTCATGATTGTTAAATGTAATAATGACATGAAATGTATATCAAAGTTTCAAATATGCTTTATTCGATCACAAGTATCATAAAAGCGGACAGAACCATAAAAAATCTGGAATACCAATGCATTTATAAAATATAAAGAAGTTAAAAGATTAAAATAAGATAAGTTAAAAATTAAAAGCAAAGGATTAAGACATGATTTTCCCAAAGGTAATGCATTGCCTCTACAGGGTAGAGGACACATTTTCTATTATTATTAAAATATCCCCAGCATATCTCTAAGCAACGGTTAATAACAAAGTTACAATCATGAAAGTGCTTCCTGCACAGAAAATCATTGTTCAATTTGGAACCACTGCCTTGATAATAATTTTTGAGCGGATAATCGATGCACAGCCCAAGTACTTGGCAACTCCGCATACGAACAGAGACCTTGAGGCATCTGTCCGCAGGATGCGAAGCGCCACTATGTTTTTCTTAGTTCCCAGTTGGGTGCAAATTGGGGTGAGCCATTTTGTCCTAGCCTGTTTATAGGCCGGACATGCAAATAATAGGTGGGCTACTGATTCTTGCAGTGCTTCGCAACACGGACAGTGGGCTGAGGTATATTTTGTGGGGTCCCATTGAGCAAGCGTGGAGTTTAAGTATATGGAGCCAAAGCGGAACTGCATGTAGAGAATCCTATCTCTAGGAAGTCTAATAAAATCTAAGGGGCCGATTAGGATGGCGGACGGACCCCAGAGGTGGCGGGACCGTCCGCAGGGGCAGCGGCAGTCCCTCCGAGCAAATTAGGATGTGACCGCCACCCTGGCGGTCACATCTTGTATGTTTAACATTGCGGCGGGTGCTGCTTGAAGCAGCAACTGCCGCAATGTTAAAACTGCATGTTTTACATTTACATGCACAAAGCGGCAGGCACCGCGCGGTGCCTGCCGCTTTGTGCATGTAAATGTTGGGGGTACCATAGGTAGCCCCCATGTGCACCCCTCACCCCCCGACACCCTGGGGGCCCGCAAAGGGCCCCCAAACGCCAAAGTCCACATGCTTTTCCACGGCGGAAAAGCCGCCGTGGAAAAGCATGTATCCATTCACATCCTAATTTGGCTGACGGTGTCTTGCAGACACCGTCACCAAATAGCCCTTCCCACCCTGCGGATCAGCGGCGGACGGACCGGCCGTCCGTCGCTGGTCCCACCACATTACCACTGCCATCCTAATCTGGCAGTGGGTGTTGTCTGTGGCCGTGGCGGGTAATCCGCATCCTCCGGGCCGACGGTGGCTTCCGCCGGCCCGGGGGATGCGGATTAACCGCCATCCTAATCGGCCCCTAAGTATGGTTCCTGGTAACTGACGTGTTTGTGAAGGAGGAATTCGTCAGTTAGTCTCCGAAGCCTAGACTGGTGCACAAGCTGATAGTTAACCCAGTTCCAGTAAATTCTTTTAAGCTCTACCTTGGTCAGGGGGGCCTGATCCTCCCAGGATTCTGCTAGGCCTAGTTTGCACAATAGATCCTTCAGATCCCATTGCCATTTTACCCTCTTATTTGTATCCAAAGCAATCAACTCAGAAAGGCCAGCAGCGTAATGTGTCAATTCTGGGTATATAAAAAAAGAAAGATGAAGTAGTGAGGGAGTGTTTGTCATAGGACTTCTATTCTACTTTATCTGAAAGTAAAGGAAGCCCAAACATTTATAAAAAGATGATGGGGCAACACTATTATAATGTAAACATAAGGAATGAGTGCTTATGATAAAATAAAATGTGGTTGAGCGCGTGATACCAATGAATGTAAAATTATTTTTGCATTTCACCCATATGATGAATATAAAAGACTCAATAGAAATATTTTGAAAACATGAGCATTTTTCTTTCAAGGATGGTTTAAAGAGTTATACATTTAATAAAAGAGCATAGTACTGCACGCTAAAGGAGAAAAGTCAGCACAATTATGATAGATTAGAAAATAGAATAATGTTTTTAAATACTTTTACATTCAACAAACTTGTAAGCAGAGTACACAGTTTAAGTTAAAAGCACCCTACCACAACTAGTTTTTGAAACGCACAGTAAAATAAAGTGCGTCACAAAATGGGCTACATGCATGGTGACTGCATCGTAACGTCACATAGAAAAAAGAAAGCCATGAGGAAGTTAGAAGTAAGTACACAACAGCCAATCAAATTTTTTTCAAAATCTGCTCAAGGATAAGCACGTTTTCTTACAATGGTTCACAACCAATCAAAAAGAGGTGTTGAAAGTTTCTGTTTTTAACATACGAGTAAACCAGATATCTTTTGCATGTAGACGCAGCGAGACGGAATTATTAAAGATGACTTGCTTTCACAAGACCCGGAAAGGCTTCTTCCAGAATAAGTACACACTTGACTGCCAGACCCCATTTAATGATGATCCAGGCTCATAAGCCTAAACACATAAAAAATCATCTCTCATCACTTTCTCTTCTTTTTAGTGTATTGTGTGTGGCAGACTGCATGACCCTATGTCCAGAGCCCTCGAAGGCCCTGGAGACTGCCACGCCGAAGACCAGCTCCTGCAGTGTCCCGGAGCAGCGCAAGCCCCCTCCCAACATTTAAAAGCCCCGGGGGGAGGTGGTAAATTAATCGAAACTGAATACGTTAGTACAGCCCACTCGGCTTACGCTACCAGGAAAACACAACAACTCTACATGGCCCAGATTTCCATTGAAGTGATTTGTTAGTTCCAGGTCTAGTTGTCAGATCGGCACACACACACTCCCTCATGGCTGGTATACACCCACACCACACCCATCCAGCGCATCCGTCACTACACACGTGACCCTATAAAAAAGACGGAGCGCACATGTTGTACGCCATTTTAGAGTTCTTCCCAATTTCCCGAACAAGGGGGCCCACTACCACATGCGTGGTCACTGAGTTAGTGGTACCCGAAGCACTGAGCGGGTGAAGAAGCTGCGATGATGATGATGGGAACACGAGTATGTCGTTAGCCATAGAGATATCAAGACTCGGCACCATATATGAGACTACTTTGTTGCAGATCGGGACTACATGATGCAGAAGGTGTCTCTTCCACGAAAAGATGAGCAGTGAGGCCTGGGTACGCATCGGAGGTAATAAAAGGGTTGTAGCAGCCTTGATACAAAAAGGCTACGCAGTGATTTAGACGAACGCACTCCTACAGTGTATCAATTTACATGAGTAATTTTTTTTCCCAATAACATTAACGTTTTTATAATCGCTGAAACGTCCGGAATATTACCTTTACAAATAGTTCGTATAAATGTGAGAAGGAACGTGTATGAAAGCGCAATGTTATCTAACTCCACATTAAGATGGTAAAAATTTCCAATCATAACATCTTTGTTTTACTATCTTTTAGATGTAGAGCTTCAGGGTGCATTATGTCCGGCACGTGCTGAAAAACACCGGTGACAGAAAGATGAGCTGCGAATATTGTTTTCAGTCACTCTCTTATTTCCTCTCTCCTTTTGTGGAAAAGTAAATTTTGCCATGTTCTGTGTCCCTACGCGTCCTCCATCATATGTTATGTGTGCATGATTAAATATGCATATGCATTCCCTATGTTCGATTAATGACGCAATTACAGTTGTGTCCATCTCTAGTATGTCAGTTTCCAGTTCTCGTGAATACTACGAATATCAGGCCTATGTAAAGTTACGTTGCCACGTTTCTCAGTGTGCACGTTATTTCATTGTAAAGTCCCCGTTTCTAGGCCTCAAAAGGGCCTGGACACCAGATTCAGCTCCTGTCTCCTGTCTCCTGAAGCCTCGCTGAGGAGCGATACAGCCCCCACCTGTATCCTCGACCCTTCACTTACTTCCTGCCTCGCAGTGCCCGGCTCAGCCTGGCTCTGCCTCTGAGTCTGCCAAGAGTATGTTATGATTCCAGTTATCACTTCCGTCCTCCTTCTCTGCATTCCTAAAGCTACTGAATCGCATCAATAGTTTCCGTCATTGTCTAGCCTTTATGTCTCCATGTAAGAGAAATACTGCATTTAATGGTCATTTAATATTCTTCATCACGCACTACATATAGAATAATGCATGCTCCAGTCTTAGAGTCCGTTAGCCTCTCCCCTCCTGACTCTTAGTTCATATCAACATGTTCCCTAAACATCAGATACTAGATACTGCTTAGGTACATGTCGCCCTGACTCTCCAGACTTCAGTCTCTGCTCCTAGCACAGAGTTCGAAGCCCCCAGCTGCTCCTAGTAATACGTCATTGCCAGTTTGCGCGCACCATCAGGTTAGAGGTCCCGGCTCCTCAGGTAGCCCCCTCCATGGTTTCCGCCCATTCATGACATATTCTGTTACGTTTGCATCACATGTCTATGTATACGCCTCTGTTACACCCACTTTCACCCTTATCTTTCGCGACTGCTACTGACCACACCCACTGCTCCGCCTATCGTATGTATTGTAATACAACTGTTTTAGTATATATGATCGTGTATTGTTATTAAATGTTAGAGCGCGCTCATCCCAGATCCAGCCCCAGCAGCTGCTGGGCCCTGCCATCCTATTCCTATGCAGGTTGTCCTGTTCCTGTCCTTATGCTGTATTAAACCTGCAAAACTCCTACTACCTCGAATCTTGACTCTTATTTATTGAGCTATCTGTTATTCATTTATTCATCCAAAAATAGAGGTATTATTTATTTATTTACCACACTTTCATAAAAAAATTACACACAATGTTAACTACCTTTTTATCTTACAGGTTGTGTTTTACAAATTGACGAAACCACCACAAAAGAAGCCTACAAAGCTCTACGTTTGTGTATTATGCGATGATGCGTAGCCATTGTAACAGCGACTGAGAAGCCTGCTTCGACACGTAGTGCACCCTCTTTGAATGACGGCAATGGCACAAGGTGAGCAAAGAAGCTTGTTTCCAAAAGAACGACAAGTTATCTGTGAAAGGAGAGAAAGTGTAGTATGCAGCAGGTGCGCAACACCCATTGGGTTAACGGGGCTTCAGCTAGGATGAGATAGCTTCTTGGGCCCACACACAGTCGCACCTAGGTACTTCACAAGTCTTTTAAAGACCTTTTGCTTGTTAATGAGGCTTTGATGTCCCCCCCCCGCTTGGAGCCCCTGCAGCTCCACTCTGCTTTTTGCTTAAAGTTCAGCCCCCCTGAAATTTTTTTATAGCACCCCCCCACCGATATTTATGACTCTGGTTGCGCCTCTGGTTTCAGCCACCCACCCCCCGTCGTGTGTGTCTTTCCCATGTTTTAATGTCCTTTTTTCTCTCTTTCTCTTTCTTACTCTCTCTCACATTGTTTCTCTTGTTTTTTAAAGTTTTCAACGCTGCTGTCTCCAGTCTGCTGTATAGAACCTTATCTGAGTGGAAGTAGTGAACTCTCTTGGTTACAATGAAGCCTGCTTCAACACGTAGAGCACCTTCTTTGAATCATGCCAATGGCACTACTTGAGCAAAGAATTTTGTTTCTGAAACAACAACAAATTATCTGTGAAAGGTGAGAGTGGGTAGTGTGCAGCAGCTTGACTGTGTAGAAATGTATAATTACCTCCGAGCAGTGACAACAAATAGGTTACAACAGTCTGAGGAACAGATCTCCAAGCTTATTGCGCCACTTTTTTGTCACTTTTAACATGGGAAAAGTGGCGCAAGGAGCTTGTAACAACTCTCAACTCCAGACTCGGCGAGTCAATGGGGTGAAACAGTCTAGGTACGTAATATTAAGAACTCACATTAAAATTCACTTTTGTCAGGAGTTTCGGAACTCAGTTTACGGTGATTAATCAAATGTCCTTTTCTTTGCTTCACCAAACATCCTTCAGTAGCAATCACGGCATATCGAGCAACAGCAATGGAATTGTCCGCAACGTATTGAATATACTTTGACGTGTAGAAGCAGAGTTAACTTCAAGTTGTGAACTCTGATGGCCACAGTGTTTATACTAGGTAAGCACAGCGGCCTAGATATACAATGCCTCCAATTAAATGCATTAGAAATAAATTGACGTATTTACAATCCCGTTGTGCCACTTTTGTGTCAGTAACGCAGTAGGCACTTCCATATAGACACCACTTAAAAGCGGGACTATAACAGAAGTGAAATGTACTAGGCACACTGCACCCGTAAAATCGTAGTGTTACCTTGACTTGTAATGTTTCACCTCATTTAGTCACATCTACATAATTTTAAACTCTAATTTTATTTTTTGCTTTGCAGATTACATATCTACGTCTTTTGGAGTCCACGTCACAATTTGTTTACAATATTGTTTTATTAAAGTTATTTTTCTAGTTGTTTATTATATTGTTATCTTTAAGTTACGTTTACAGTTATTGTCGTTTTAATAAAAGTTAATAAAAGAAACTATATACGTCTTTTTTTTGGGGGGGTGACGGTCCACAATAGAAATAATATTTATAATTTGAAGTACTATGGTAAGACGTTTGAAAGTAGTGTTGAAAGTACTGACTGTACAATAAGTCATATTTACTCTGGATGCTCTACAAGACAGAAAGGAAATCAAAGTAAAAACAAAACAATGTGTACCACATTTACAAACCGCCTGCGGCACTTTCGCGTGCAAAGCCACCCCCTCAAAAATTAAAAGTGTGTGGGCCTCAATGTCGCCCTTCAAACCACGGAAACAACCACCCCCCGGAGATTCCTTTATTGTGTGAGGGGGGCTGCGTGGCCCTCCGCCTGGTGCCCTGGAGTCCACCATGCCCAGACCCGGTTCCTGCAGTGTCCTGGGGGGGATACAGCCATTACAATGTGGTCATAACCACGCGTGATCGTCACCACTAAGCCATTAGCATGCATATGGCTTTACCACGCATGCATTTACCACGCATGCCTTTACGACTACTATGCATTTACCACGCATGATATTGGCATAAGCGTGGTAATGGCTTTCTGGTGACGGTCACGCGTTGAAATGGCTGTGGCTTACGTGCTTAAAATTAGTTTTTAGGTATGTGTGTGACCAAGTCTGATAAGATCGGAGGCCAAGGACAAACAAGGGTTGTAGCAGACTAGATACAAAAAGGCGACGCAGCGATTTAGACGAACGCACTCCTATATAGTGTATCAATTTACATGTATAATTTTTTTCCCTAATAACAGGAACGTTTTTATAATCGCTGAAACGTCCGGAATATTATCTTTACAAATAGTTTGTATAAATGTGAGAAGGAACTCGTATGAAAGCGCAATGTTATCTAACTCCACATTAAGATGCAAACAATTACCAATCATAACATCTTTGTTTTACTATCTTTTAGATGTAGAGCTTCAGGGTGCATTATGTCCGGCACGTGGTTTCACACATGTTATAGTTAGCTGGATATTTCACTCAATCAAAACCATTGAAATTCCCCCGTTATAGTTAGTTCAGCTAACTATAACTCGCGTGCCCGCAATGCACTGCTGATGACATCACATATTACATCACTCATGACATGGTCAGTGACATCACTGATGACATCACTGATGACATCTCAAATGGGAGCTTGTGCTATGGCCATAAACCGCATTAAGAAACAATGTCCTGATCGGTAATGATGTATAGGCAGTTAATTGTGCATGCATACAGCATTACTCAAAAAGAAAGAAGGAGAAACCATATTAATTCAGAACAAGATAGTTAATCATCTGTATATTGTCACATAAGTTATGGTCGTAAAACATACAGTTAGAGGCAGCACTGCATAAATAAATTGAAGACAACCATAGAAAACATGGTGCTTAAAAGTGATTGTGATGAAAGTGGCGACGCAAGTGAAACAAGTGTAGGGAGAGCCCATGAGCTCTCCCTACGCACGGAATTATACCAAGGTAAATAGACCACAACCCTGTACTATATAAATTCCCAGACCTGCCCCGTTCCTTTCCTGATCCTTTTTCCCTTCCTTGCAGCACGCCCCAACTCAGACAACCCAGTCCTGATGACGATCCAAACTAACACGGATCGAAACGCCGTTGACCTAACAGCGTATTATTAGGCGTACTCTTCTCCTGTGGCTCAACAACCAATTGAAAAATCTTATGTATTGTGATATCACGTTGTCACTTACTTTGGAGCCACTCACTGTAAATAATTTGCACTTCTTCACAGTGCGCCGTTCTTGCTGTTCACTTGTTTCACTTGCGTCGCCACTTTCATCACAATCACTTTTAAGCACCAAGTTTTCTATGGTTGTCTTCAATTTATTTATGCAGTGCTGCCTCTAACTGTATGTTTTACGACCATAACTTATGTGACAATATAAAGATGATTAACTATCTTGTTCCAAATTAATGTGGTTTCTCCAGCTTTCTTTTTGAGTAATGCTGTATGCATGCACAATTAACTGCCTATACATCATTACCGATCAGGACATTGTTTCTTAATGCACCTTACTTACCCAGTCCTGAATTGGTCTATGGGTTACACTCCTGTAAACTTTACAACATGGCCATAAACCAGCAGTAACTCAAGCTCCCATTGAGAATAGAGATTGTGTTGAACCCTACACCCCATGGCAGGCACCATAAGGTGCTTGCCGCAAGGTGCATAGATCAACAACGAGGCACCATTGGTGCCCCCTCGGCTTCAAACAGAAGGGAGCCCTGGTGCGGGCTCCCAAAATTGCTTTCCGCTTTTGGATTACGGGCTGCCCATCGGAATACAGCTGGAATGGCTGTCTGGTTTCAGTTCCGACTCGCTGTATTGTAATCAGCTGGTCGGAATTGAAACCGACGATCTCAGTCTTTCCGACCGAGATCGTAATAGGCCCCTGAATGTTATATTTTATAATTTATTTTAAAATGTAAATATTTTTATTATTATGTTTTTTGTTTACTTAAAATTGTAATATTTTTATTTATTACTAATCTTTTTAATGTGTAAAATTATTTTAATTACATATTAAGAATTGTTGGTTGTTTACTTTTTAAATGTAATTAGAACGGTTTGTTTGGTAAAGATTTTATGTTATTGGTATATGTACATATATATATTTTGTAATATTTTATATTATTTGGAAAGATAATATAAATTTTAAATATTAGTATAATAATTGTTTTTTACATGTGTTAATATATATTAATATATATGCGTGTTTAATATTTTTAAAATTACGTTTATTTGTTATATTTGTTACAGTGGTACAACGTGCAGTGTAGGAAAGCCAGCTTAGCTCTGGGATAAGCTATTAAGAGTAGGGAACAGGTGGCTATACCTAGTGCCAGAATGATCTACAAAGATAGTGTAGTCAAAGCAAAAAAAATATGAGATGAGCGGCATTGGAAAGAACTAAGGGAGGCAAGTAGGATTAAAGATTCCAGGCTTTTCTGGAGCATTGTTAAATGGGGCAGTGCCGGTTTACCCGATTGTCCCGATAATAATGTTCCGGCGGAGGACTGGGTCAATTATTTTAAGCCACAATATGCTGATAGCCACCCTGGTTCTGAGATGGAATGTTTTAAGGCTGTTTATCCCAAAGATATTTTTTTTAGTTATGGAGAGGTGTTGTTGGCCCTAAGTGTAGTGGCTAGAGGAAGAGCTCCTGGTTTGGATGGGGTCCCGGCGGATCTTTTTATTAACGATAGGGAACGCTGGGGCAAATATATTTTTCTTTTGGTTAATGCTGTTGCCCAGCTAGCAATGGTTCCGTCCTCCTGGAAGGGTGCAATTATCATCCCCGTATATAAGAAAGGCGATCAGGGTTTGCCTGGGAATTACAGACCCATAAGCTTGATAGCTACCATTCAAAAGGTGGTGGGGAAGATGGTGGTGAACAGGCTTATGGACTGGGTTGATGAGAATAATGCACTATCCCCTTATCAGGCTGGGTTCCGGAAGGCCACTAGTACGGTGGACCAGGTGTTCCGCTTTACCTTGCTACGGTGGCGAACTGTGGTGCCAGGCGAGGGCAGCCTGTATGCCGCTTTTGTGGATTTGCGGGCTGCCTTCGACCTGGTTCCCAGGACTAAACTGTGGCTAGTGCTGTGGATCCTGGGACTACCGGAGGAACTATTGACCTTGGTTATGAGGTTGCACGAGGCGAACTTTGCCAAGATACAGTGGGGCAGACAGGGTGAGGTCACTGCGGACTTCCCGGTCGAGAGGGGTGTTCGGCAGGGGTGTGGGATGGCCCCCTTGCTCTTTTCCTTGTTTATTAACGGGGTAGTAGCAAGAATGTTGTATGTTAACATTGATGCTCCCTCGTTGGCGGACATTAAGGTGCCAATTTTAATGTTCGCAGATGACACCCTAATCCTATCAAAGACTCCGAGTGGCCTGCAGCGTGCCCTCCACATTTTTGAGAATTATTGTGGGGAGCATGGTTTAGAAGTTAATGTGGCCAAAACCAAGTTAATGATCTTTAACCCCCATCGTAGTTTCCGATCAAGGGTGTCTATGAACCATCGTCCCTTAGAGGTAGTCAAAGCTTTTACCTATCTTGGTATCTATGTAACCACCGATCGAAAATCGTCCCAGCACATTGATCTTGCAACACTAAGGCATAGACAATTAGCTGGAGCCCTTGGGGCAGAACATAGAAAATCAAAATCCAAACCAATCACGCCAGCCCTACAGGTCTACGAAGCGAAAGCCCTTGGATCAGCATTATATGGGGCTGAGCTGTGGGGTTTTGGGAAGCTTCACTCAATACAGAAGTCCGAAAATAAGTTCTTTAGAACAATTACTGGTCTTCCCAAAAGTACCCCACTTCTCCCCCTTTGATATGAGTTGGGAAGAAAGGCAGTGGAAGATTTGGCGAAGCTACGTCCAATCTTGTATTGGAGGCGGCTCTGGAATACAGTAGAACTCAAGCATTATGCTGAGGGCTTTTTAGCACTGATTGAAGCTGATGTATTTCATAAGATCAAATGGTTAAAAGATCTTAAAACCATGTTATGTTTGTTGGGCCTCCAATCCCTTTGGGATAACCCGCCTGGTGCACTTTTTCCTAGTAAAAAAACAAGAAAGGCGCTATATTGGGACTATGTGGCTAAGCGGGACTGGACAAATAGTGATGCCGGATCCATGACAGGTCGCTTCTTGGAAGCTAAAATCTTCCCTAATCAAGAACTTTATTGGGACAACATAACAAAGCCATGGGACAGGAAGCTTCTATTCCAATTGAGGATAGGTGCTCTCTCGCTTAGGTCCCTAACTGGCAGGTGGAGGGGTTTATCTAAAACTACCTGCCCCGCCTTTGGATCTTCAAAGGAAACTATTGGGCACTTTTTATTCTCTTGTCAAGCCTATGTCGTCCCTAGACGAATTTGGCTAAAACCTGTATGTAAAAATGTAGGCACCACCAGTGGCTTAGTAGCTCTGAGAGTCAATTGCACTAGTTCTTGTTTGCCACTGGCCATAGCTGTAGCAAAAGTTCTGGGGTGGGCATGGTCTATTAGGCAGAAAGCCACAGCTGAGTAACTGTTTATATAGGGATTGTCTTACTGAACATATTTGATGTCGGATGTCAATTTTAATCAAATGTATTCTTGTATGTTTTTATGCAATGTATTTGTTTCTATCTTGATTGAGGCAACTATTTAATGATGTTTTAAATGTATGTATGTACTGTGCTTTTATGAGGAATACTCGAATAAAGGCTCTTAGAATTGAATTATATTTGTTAATATATATCAAATCTATTGTATTTTTTAAATTAATGTTACTATTTATTATATTTAATATTTATTGTTTTATTTTATATATATTTAAAATCGATATTTAATGCAACTATATTAATGAGATCGATATTTTTTCAAATACTTTTGTACTTACCATTATAAATATAGGATGACGATATTTTTTACTTCAATATTTTTGTCACAATAGTTTGGTGAGGGACGATATTTTGTCAGTGAACCTGCACAGTCTTGAGCAGACTAGACTATGTAATTCTCTTTTGATTGGAACACCAGAATCCCTGTTCAAAAGACTCTACAGGATACAATTGTTAGCTGCCAAACTAGCACTGAACAAAACAAGATGTAATTCGGCAAATGAAACCCGATAGACCTGCACTGGTTGTTGGTTAAGGAGGGATGTGTTTGTAAGACCATGTGTCTAATCCATAAAGCACTCCATGGAACTGAACCTAGGCTCCTGCACGGAAAATGTTGCTACCGTAAACCTCCAGGAGCCTAAGATAGTCCTCAGCAAACCTGGTCTGGGTACCTAGATTTTAACAGTTAAGATATGGAGGGAGGTCCTTTCAAGTGAAAGCAGAACACATTTTGAATAAAATCCCAAATTCTCCGATGAAAAGCTCAAATCTTTTGAGTTTCAGAAAAAGTCAGAAAACAAGGTCTTCCCCAAATAAGAGAGACATAATACAGACTTTCTACCCATAACCTTTACTGCAGGTAAGACCTTCTGTGTACACTGACAATGCTGCAGCGCCAAGATGCCCATTGGGTAAACGTTGCACTCTATAAATATTAAATATATTATATATACAGATATACAATATTTTATATTTCTATGTCCTTTGCCTGTTTTTTTGCCCATTAGATAGGGAGTTCCAAGGTGGCGGTTTATAGTCTTACGTGGTCCCTTTTGTCCACAGACCGTGATCTGCAGCGCACATGGGGCCGCGTGGGCGGCAAGGATCTGCTGCTGCAGAGGTGAACAGGATGCCTTAGTTGAACCTAAGTGTCAATCTTTCATCTTAAAGCTTTGAGTTATAATGACATTATCTCATGGCTGATTGGCCCTGTTGTCTTGTAGGGAGAGTACAGTAGTGATTTTGAATTGGGGAGAGCATTATTTCCTGTATCACTTTCTCTCACCTCTTTCCTGATCAGCCCATCTCTGTTGTGGAGGGCGCCCCAGGGGGCGATGCCGATGGTGACAATTTCATGGTGTCCTCTACCACGGTACCGGAAGATCCACGCTGCTTTTCCAACAAGCTTTGCCACACCGACATTGCAGCCACTAGTGATGATCCAGGCTCCTAAGTTGACCAGAATATGCAACGTTTTAGTCAGGCACGCAGATGTGTGTTTACAAATGGACACTTTCTAATTTAATGCTTGTCTCAAAGGTGTGTGTTGGACCCCGAGGAGTTAACTAGTGGTAATGAGAGAAGACAGACAAGGATTCTTGGTTCCTGGAGTGAGGGGTAAATATGGAAGTAGAGGTGTCAGAAGCATTTGATTGTTGGTAACATGTATGCTTCTCCATTGTTTGTAGAAGATGGCTGCCACCTGAATGTATGTGGTGAGCACCTGTGATACTCGTTTAGGTCCTAGGTGGGGCTGACAGTCAGTAGGGCTCTTTAGGGGAGAGTGTGGAACTCTGCTTCCTTCTGCAGGACCTTTTGAGAGAGCAGTGCTGTTTACACCAGAATATACTTATGACCCACTGTAGAATTGAAAACTACCAAAATAAACCAATGTCACAGGTGGAGAAGGAGAGCCACCGCTGGAAGGAGAGTTTCTCTTCAGCCAACTAGACAGTAAAGGTGACTAACCAGGACTTTCATGAGAATTTTACCAGTCTGTCAGGTATTCGGAATGTAAGGCTCAATGTATTGTTTAAAACACACAATAATGAAAACAAAAACAAAAACATTTCTAAGTAACTGAACATTGCTATAATGCAGCCATGCTTGGCACGCACCAGCTCTGTTCTTACCTTGGAAGCTAATATGTGTCTGGCAGCTGTAAAGGGCATGGAGAGCAGGAGCAGGTAGAGATACTGATACACCTTTGTATGGCTCCATCTCAAGGGATGGACTGACCCAGGGTCTCCAGGCTCTCAGTACTGATGGGTGTTGAGACGCCCCTCCTCACCTGTGCTCTGGGCTGCTTCGACGAGCCGCCCCCAGCTGAAGCACTTCTCCAACCGGGGATCCATGTATATGTTCTCGGCTCCTCCTGTAACGGAGATCAGCAGGTTGGGCACCTTGAGCTTCCACTGAGTCCTCATCATGTCATACAGCACTTCGGGAGGGGTGCTGTCGGAGGCGCGCAGGTACTACGGAGAAAAAGCATCAGAAGGAAAAATGTCAGAGATTAAAGAGAGTCCACGACATATGTAGACTATATTTCTATGAAACACTAATCAATAATTAGTACCAGCAGGAATTGTGCTGCAGAATCACAGTGATACAAGGAGATTACGCTGCAGCAACATTACATGTAAAACTAACTATCTCAAATGATGCTCCCAAAGCCATTTCCTGCTTCACCAAACAAGCCAAACTGAACAAGCGTAAGTGAAAATATTTAAAGTCTCGCTGCACATCTGAGATATGCTGAACCACCTACAAAATGGTGATAATCCCCCATGCTGTTTAAATGTTAATGCCACAAATACATCCCATCTGTACTCTCCTCAAAGCAGAGGTTGATTGGTAAATTCAGTGGAATGACAAGGACTAGAATAATGTATTAACTTCTTTAAAAAAGGGAGGGAGAAAGAGGATCAACAAGGCTCGTCCTCCTACTATAGTGTGAATGAGAAACAGAGAGCCCAATTGTTTCCAAAAAGACAACAGGTGAGGAGGGGCAAAATTAACTGGAATTACAGGCTAAACTCTGAGAATTTTGAGAAGTGAACGATTACCTGGTGCATTGGCAATTACAGGTCCGATTCATCCAATAATTCGTTATTTTTTCCCATAGTTTTACCCACTGATTTATTCTGCCATTTTCAGCTGCGGAATGTTTAGGTGAAGCATCATGGGCTTGCAGTGTTCTTGCAGACCTTGAGCCCTTCCCAATGGGGCCACTCACTTTGGCCTCAGTTGCTGGCCATGCATGGTCTGGTGGTGTTGAAGTCTAACTTCTCATGTCAGGAGCATTTAGCAGATGTGTCTGAAGCAAATCAAATATCTCTAATCTAAATGAAGATTTCAATGTCTAATCTGAAGCAAGATTGTTACTTCTAATCTGGAGCAAGATCAAGGTTTTTAATTTACCGTACATTTAAATGTAATCAAATGAAAGACATCAGCATCTGTAATCTGAAACAAAATTAATATTTATAAACTGAAGCATGATCAATATCTAATCTGTACTATCCTCAATTCCTGGTACGCAAAGTAAAATCACTCCTAGGTGGCTAAAGTCGGCACAGGGCAAGATTAAAAAATACCAAAACTGTGTAAAAAATGTTTGTCCCTGAAAGCTGGGAAGATGGTGATTTCAGCACCACAACCCCTTTTTTGATACAATTTGCAGGGAAAAAACATATGCTTTCATCTGTAGCCCTTTTTCCCATTTTCCCAAAAAACCAAAGATTTGCTGTATTTTGGCTATTTTCTGGGTCCCCTCCAGTGGAATCCCCAAACCCTGGGTACCTTTAGAATCCCAATGATGTTGAAAAAAAAAGGACGCAAATTTGGTATGGATACCTTATGTGGTCAAATAATTACAGGGGTCTAAGCGCAAACTACCTCAAATAGCCAAAAAAAGGCCTAGCAGCGAAGGGGGTTAAAAAACCCTTCCACCCAAAATCCCATACCCACCGTAAAAACTCCCTTTTCACCTAAAAACCTGTATCCACCCTAAACCCTAACAATTCCTTTCCCACTGAAAAACCCATACCCATTGTAAACCCTAAAATTTCCCTTACCACCTAAAAAAATACCACCCCTAAAACTTCCCTTCCCACCCAGAAACACATACCCTTTGTAAAAAAAATCCTTTCCATCCAAAAACCCATACGAATCCTAATCTCTAAAATAAAATCCATTCCCATCCAAAAACCCAAATCCACCCTATCCCTAAATAAAGTCTCTTCCCACCCTAAACCCTAAAAATTCTCTTGCCACCCAAAAAACCCAATCCCATCCTAAACCCTAGAAATTCTATTATCACTGAAAACCAATTCCCACCCTAAAAAAAACCTTTGCCATCCAAAAACCCCTACCCAAATTAAATACCCCTTCTCTAATATATATATATATATATATATATATATATATATATATATATATATATATTATTTTTTACATTAAAATTAAGTTAATTTGTGAGAATAGAAAACAAGCGTTTTATTTTAAAATAAACAGCCACAAGTGTAATCTCGGTACTGCTCATGCTACAGCCCCTTCCTCCAGTAGCCTTAACTGCGAGGCAGGTACAGTTAGCCACAGTATACCTAAAACGCAAGCAAAATTAATGAGCATTAAGATTCTCTCTGCCCCTCGGCTTCACATGGTCTCTTGACAAGGTAGAAACCTGCCCCTAGGCTCTAGTACAGCCATGAGATTCCTACTTGCAGAGTTGACAATCGTTTTTAATCCTCACAAAACCAGCAATTTAAACTCACTATACAAGTTTCAACAAGACACAGAAGGTTCTCAAAGTTTATTTTTTTTAAATAATAAAATGTTTACAAAACATCACATTCTGCACATAGCTCATGGCAAGACATACTAACTTTTTCAAAAAGATGCAGTGTACATCAGTCTTCACAATAGTTACATTTTTAACAGGACAATTTACAACCAAAATAAAACTCGTTCAGACACTTCCCTTACCACTCCACGTAAGAACTGGAGGCCTCATTTATGAAAAGTGACGCATCGCTGCGTGAAAACAGCGATGCATCACTTTTCCTTGCGCCCTCCTTCCGACACCAATGATGCGTCATATTTAATGTATGACGCATCATGGTGCAAGGAGTTACAGATACGTCAGTATTTCTGACGTATCTGTAAGCGCAAAAGTGACACATTGCTGGAGTGTGTCACAAAAGTGACGCAACCCCAGCAATGTGTCCTTTCACATGGGGCAAGCCCCACGTGAAAGGGCCTGCATCAGTCTTACGCCTGATGTGAGGCAGGCGCAAGATTTTGACGCAACGGCGTCCTAAAAGTGACGCAGTGAAATCACATTGATTTCACTGCGTCACTTCTACGACCCTTCCTTGCATCAATACGCCCCCCTTGCATACATTA
The DNA here is from genome assembly GCF_964261635.1 of Lissotriton helveticus. NCBI lineage: Eukaryota > Metazoa > Chordata > Amphibia > Caudata > Salamandridae > Lissotriton > Lissotriton helveticus. Next base: position 1,674,367,929 of record NC_136069.1, on the reverse strand, counting down.
TACCTGGCGCAGGTATAATGTGGCGCATCAAGGCGCATTTTTTACGCCACTGGTGCGTCACAAAAAGTGATGGACCGGCGGCGTAAAAGTGACGCAAGGCCTCATAAATGAGGCCCTAAGTGTTGGGTTAACTGGAAAGATGCTGCTACACCTCAAACGCAGATGACCTAATGAAACAGAGGAATGATGGCTTTACCAGAAGCACAGAAGAAAAAAGGTGCAGGATTCCTTCATTCTTCACTAGTCTTATAGAAAAGTTGCCAAAAAATACTGCTCAACACTAAAATAAATTGTACATTATTACCCTTGAGCATGTGCCTCAATTGTTTAGAAGTCAAAACCCATAAGAGTAGTGTTCGGAATACTGCTTCACACTGTTTTGGAGCAAGTACTGTGCCTTCTGAATCTGGTCCTTTGTACCAATGATGGTAATTATCCGATCTTCTGATCCTTCCAAAGGTTCGTCTATTTTAATGGAAGCTCCCGATTCATGCTGTATTTGCTTTATTCTTTGTCCGCCTTTGCCAATAATCGAGCCAGCTAAGTCTTTACGAATTGTTACTTGTGTGGTGATGACAGGCCCACCAATATCGCCATAAGAACCACTGCCTCCATATCCAGATGCACCCATTGCATCATATTCGCCATTTTTAATTACACTTTACTACCTTTATACTTACCCGCAAAATACTTTTTCATGGAGAAGGCATCTGTTGTGAAGGCAAGTGTTTTGTAAAAAAAATCATTGTGAAAACATTTGTTGTAAAGACACTTTCATTGTAAAGCCTTTCATGTAAAGGCATTCATGGTTTAGACATTGTTGCAATGAGGTTTCCCAGACCTGTGTAAGAGATCCGGGCACAATGACAGAACTGTATACGATTGTGCCAGTGGAACCGTGTTTTATACTGCCCATTTATCTTTATCCTTGCATGTGTTGGATGTTCTTATAAATGGAGGTCTCTAGTTGGTAGAGGTAGGTACATTTGTCCAAATAGGGACCCTTGCTTCTTGTCAGGGTAAGGGGGATACACTTCTAAAATTAGCCCTGCTCAGCCCCCTGATGGCTTGGCATGATTAGACAGGCTTATCTCAGAGGCAGTGTGTAAAGCATTTGTGAACACACACAGTAATACAGTGAAAACACTACAAATGGACACCACAGCAGCTTAGAAAAATAGTAAATCTTTATCTAAACCAACAAGACCAAATACGATAAAAATCCAACAAACAAGACTCTTGAAAAAGAATCCTTGGGCAAAATGACCTTTAAATTGCAGGAAAATCAATAAAACACAGTTCTTCCGACTCGGTAGCTCCTCCTAGGGCTACCGCGATCCTGAACACGACAGAGTCTAACAATTCCAGCCGACCGCGTCGATACGGGCCAGCTAAAGCGTTGACAGACGACAGACTCGAACAGAGTACTATTCTTGTTGCGACCAAAATGTTGGTGCAAGTCGGTCAGGGAAAATGTCGCGGTCGCGTTGTGAAACGCAGCTTTGCGGCGGACGGTGTCCCGACGATTCAGTGCAGGCAGCGGTTAGTTGACGGAGTCAGTGAGACCAGGGCTTGCGATGAAGGATGAGACGATGCTTGCTGCGGTGCTGGCAGGTCATGATGCGGAGACAGAGACGGTCGATGATAAGCTCTGGTTGCGATGGTGTCACTGTAGTTTTTGCAGTGTGTAACGAAGCATTGCGGAGTGTGGTGCCCACAGGACCAGGTGCAGGCAGCGGCTCATTGAGGGAGTCGGTGAGACCTGGATTGCTTCGCGAAGCGAGGTATTGCTCTTGGCGGTGCTTTCAGGACACAGAATCCTGCAATGGATTCGAGGACAGAGTCGGTTACCCTTTCCTTCTACTGAGATGATCAGACAAGGTGCCCACAGACACAGTGAGGTCTTTGTTGTTCCTGAGACCTCTAGAACAGGGGGTAAGCTCATTTCCAGATCTTGGAGATCTTGTCTTCAAGCAGGGGGATAAAGCCAGCAGCAAACTCCTTTTCTCCTTTCCTTGGCAGCAAGTAGCCACTGCAGGCCAACCCCAGACAGTAAACACCACAGGGGGGTATTCTTCCTCTTTTCACTTTTCCTTGGCAAAGGTTCCCCTAGATTACCAGAAGTGATCTAAAAGTCTAGAGTCTGGGCCCCTGTTTTCATACACCAACATAATTTGTTCTCTGAAGGCAGAGAGTGTCTGTACCCAGCCAAAACCAGTTCTGTCCTCACTGGTGCAGCTTCCTGGCAGAAGGTGGAGACATCATTGTTGAAGACAGACCAGGCCTATTCAGGTGAAAGGAAATCTCCTCCCCTACTCTAAATGCTGCTCAGGTCTATTCAGATCAGCCCTGACTAATCAGGCTCTCTGGAGCCACTGTTCTTCCCCAGCCCCTGTCATCCAAAAGCCAGACATGCAACACACAAACCAGGCAGAGGCATACTGGATGGCCAAGAAAGAAAATACCTACTTTTTAAAAGTGGTAATTTCAAACACAGAATGTAAAAATCACCCTCACAAAAAGATGCATTTTAACATTCTGAGTTCAAGCATTTCAAACTTTATTTTCCTACCTTGTTCCAGGAGCAGTTAGGTTTATAAGATGTTATAAACAAATTCCCATTCTGTCTTATGGGATCAGGTAGCCTTGCAATAGTGCAGACAAAATTGGCAGTATTTCACTATTAGGACATGCCATCCATATTAGAACATGTCTTGCCTTTCACATACAATGCACCCTGTCCACAGGGGTACGTTGGGCTTACCTTAGGGGTGACTAATATGTAGAAAAGGGAAGGTTAGGGCCTGGCAAGTATGTGCACTTTCCAAGTTGACATGGCAGTCCCAGACTGCACACAGGCTCTTCAATGGCAGACCAGAGTTACATTTTGCAGGCAGTGTATGTGGGTGGCACAATGAGTGCATCAGCCCACTAGCAGCATTTGATTTACAGGCCTTGGGCACATATACTGCACTGTACTAGGGTCTGACTAATATATCAAATATCCCAATCATAGAATGGCTATTCCATAACACCAATTTACAACAGGAGTACTTGCACTTGGGCACTGAACAGCAGTGGCAAAGTGCCCAAAGCCTCTAGACCAGGAAAATATAGTCCAACACACAGCACAAACACGGGAGGCAAAGGCAAAAAAATGCAGGCGAGACCCACGCCAATTGTGCCAGATCTAACGAATGTTATATGTGCCATGTCCAAATGGAAGGCTATGATTCTAAAGGAGGACAGTTGAGTTGAACATTGGACTGTGGAGAGCCAAGAGTACCTGCGTGTACTGACAGACAGCTCTATATGCTGTATCCTAATAAAACTTTTTGGTGAATCTCCTCACCGCCTCTGTAGTCGTTACTACAGCTATATCGGCGATGAATGGAGCTGCCTCTTGAACCCTGCTGACTGCTTCGTTTCGGTGGTTTTCCCAGATGATCATCGTGTTCTGAAGGCTGCGGCATCTCTGCATGTCACAGTAACTGGTTCCTGACCAGGATATGTCCTTCGCACTTTGGATCACCTGTTGTGATGGACTTCTAACTCTCCATGTGGTAGTGCCAGTAGTGGGCACCACCATGGGTATCCTGCAAGGTGCCTATGCTGTGCATTTCTTGGGGGAGCATGTGTGCGTCACTCCCTTTTGACCACATCCGGGACCCCCTGTTGCAGATCCGTACCTCATGCCTCTCACAGTTCACAGCCTTACCTTACTGTGCACATCTGATGCTAGCGCATGCAACAATACCTTTTTAGACTCACGCCCACCATCTTGAGGTTGGCTGGACTTATTACATTCAAGCCCCGTTCTTCTTGAAGCACACATTAATGCTGTGTATGTCTTCACCTAGTGCATTCAACGCTAACCAGCCCTTGTTAAGGCCACCATCTTTAAACAGTTTTGATAGCCGTACTCGGTTAAAAGAATGGGAGCAAAGTTTACAGTGCAAAAATTCACTGGTGCAATTTGGAAGTTATTTTATCGGCACTTTTTATGGAAGATTTATTAAAAAGTGAATAGCTTTAATGGACTAATTCTCAGAGTTCTTTCCAGTTTTCATTTTTCTTTAATATACACATTTCTTACTGTGACAAACACACTATACATTTGCTGTTGGTAAGAATAGTATTGCTTGTCATTTCAAGGACATTATAATAGAGACAGGCAGGCTTACGGATGTCAAAAAAGTTTCTTCAGTGACAAGCACACTTATAAATGCTTGTTCATTTGTTTTTCACTTAGCTACCATTGGTACTGCCACATTTCCAATTCATTTATAGAACAGTATCACAGAGACAGGAACACTCATGGGGGCATATTAACAATGGCCAGCGATAATTATTGCTGGCCGTGCTTAGCGATAATTATGTTATCGCAGGCTATCTCTGGAATGTATCGCCCTGGTAGCGCATAATTAACAACGCGTTTCTCCAGGGCGATAAAAATTCCAGAGATAGTGAGGTTATCGCCCTTTTGCAGGGAACATCGCTGGTTTTCCAGCAATGTTCCTTGCTGAAACAACCCACAGGCTCGTATCAGCATAATCCACCCCCTATGTTAGAGATGGCTAAGTCAGGATTTTAGCAGATGTTAGATTTTGGCGAAAACAGCTGTTTTCGCCAAAATCTAACCTGTGCTAAAATCATGTGGGCTGCCTTGTAAATATTGTGATGTAAACATCAGCGATATTTGCAAGGTAGTCCATCCGGGTACGCCCAGTAACGCCCACTTTGCATCTCATTGGAGATGCAAAGCGAGGCGTTGGGAAAAAGGGGGCTAACATGCGATTATGCATGTTAGCACAGCTCTTGTAAATAGGGTGCTGGTTTTATCTCCACTTTTTTTGCTTTGTAATCCAAAAAAGCGTATATAAAGCCCTTGTAAATATGCACCATGGTCCTTAAGAAATTTGCAACAGTGACATAAATGCTGGGCTATTTTTTTGCTAATTTAACATTGGCATTTCCATCCTTTCTACTGTTTAATTAATAGTGAATTGTTTTTTTTTTCTTTCTTCTATATAGTATGTATATATTTAGTGACTTTAATACTATTTGACAAATGTTTCGTTTCCAGGTTGTCGCTATTACGCAACCTTTTTAGCATGCATTCCAGTCTTTATAATGCAATCAGTCGCTCCACCGCAATAATTTTGAGACTCCCGTAGAGATCCACCTGGCAGGTGGTCAGAGTGGTTTGATGCTTTTGAAACGTATTTAGGAGTTATTGTCACCTCCAGGTTCAGGCCAGGAAGAAAGAAATGCTTACTTTACATTCATTGGGTGTGGAGGGGAGAGCCACAGTTAAGCATTTACCTAAGTTACTGCTGGATGAAGATACATTACTAGATGAGTGTAAGTAAGTATTTATTTGCAGATTAATTAAAATGGTTGCAATTTTAAGCTATACAACATTTTGAATAAAAAGTCTGGTTAAAGAAAGCATTATAGATTAGAAATGAATTTTTGGTTACAATTTCTTACAGTACAGAAGCAATGGTCTAAAGACAGGGGTCCATGAAGTGCTCTGTGCGTGGCTGCTCCCTTGAGAATTAACAGCAAGGAATTTTAAGAGATAATAGAAAGCAAGCGCACAGTTCAGCTGACGAAGGGCAAAATCTTTGCCTAAAGATGCCCTGCCCCACAGCTGCCATTTTCCATCTAGAATAACCGAGTTGACGTTAATAGTTTGTTCAATTGTAGTAAGAATTTAGCGACCCTGCAAGAGAGCTGAATGGATTTGCTGTTGAATATTGTCAGCACTGCAGTGCAGCATGATCCTATCTTAAGGGCTTGACAGGCGGGGCAGAGGAGTTCCGGTCTTAAATGGTTTACGGCAGCGGATATGAACAGGAAGTGTAGTAAGCTTTCATCAAATTGACTGCAGAGTCGAAAATGAGAGTTCGACCATCTTTGTTCCCTGACGGTACCTGATCTTTTGAAGGAAAGGCTCCCATTCATATTATTACATGAAAATGTTGGATGGCTGGAGAGATGTGACACGTAAGGTATGGTTGAGGCTCCCAGGTGCTATAAGATGGTAAGATTAGTCATCTGTGTTTTTTGCTGCCAATTCCATTTTATCCATCGACCACAATTTTAGTCTGGCAGTTTTGTTGGTGATTTTTTTTAATGCTACATGGCTAATATTTAGCTACCAAGCCTATTCGTGTTACATCTCACAGCTACTCACGCTCAGTGGTGGGAAGCGGGGTGGTTTCATTTCGCGCTAGTGCCTCTACATGATTCTTACTTTTAACTGCACTTAATGAAACGCTATTGCACTGGAACATTTGTGATGCTTTTAATGCAGTAAAAATTCTTCTACCAGGAAACTCATTTCTCGGGATCTGCTCCTCTCTCGTTTCTTCCTACCTGCTCTGACTCCGATTAGGGAGCCCGCTGCTAACAGTCCCTCCCTGGTCCACCACAGCCAGTCTGTGCTGATTGAGTGGAGGGAGGTGTGACTGGAAATACTCACTTCCGTCTCGCCGTCCCCACCGCCATCTTTAGCAGGGTGACGGTCTAGGCTGCAGGAAAGCCCGGCTCAAGCCCAGTGAAAAGGGGCTGATGGCGCGGAAGCGCAGCGGACGCGCGCCGAAGGCTCGCCAAAGGCAAGCCCGTCTGTGCCCGTCCGCGCCAGTTCGTCCCAGACGCCAGACACTCTGCCCCTGCCACTAAACACAGGCTGATCTACACTAAACAAGAGCTGTTAGCCTTGAGAAAAGGGGTGAATAACTGTAGACTGCTTTGTGGGAATACTTTCGAGGGGCCATTCTGCTGCATGAGTTGTGGCTTTAGCTCCACCTCCACGCTGCCATATCACGGTCAACACTCTTGGGCTGAGAAGGCCATCAACATTTTTAACCTTAACTGCCGATCCTTGGCCAAACATTATGCCGACATAAATCATCTACTGGAGGACTCCTCCTCTGATGTCCTTTCTCTTACCAAGACGTGTCTCTCGGATATCATGACCGCGGAGCCCGGTCTGGCGCTTCCTGCGGGTTATAGCATCCCCACCCTCAACAGGGCCACAAGAGGAGGGGGCATCGGTGTCATTCATAAATCAGGCTACTCCTGCACTTTTGTTAGGCAGACTATACCCGGATGAGAATGTGGCCTTTTTAAAATTACTTTCAGTCAAAATTATACCATGTCCGGGCACCTGTTCTACAGACCGCCGGGGCCAGCTGCAGACTTTAAGGCAGCACTCGTAGAGGTGGTCAGCGTACTGGCAGTTACCGCCGCCAATTTCACAGTCGCCGGGGATTTAAACATTCACCTTGATAAATTAGACGACCCTGATGTCGCCAATTTTATAGCTGATATGGCAGCTTGCCAACTAGCGCAACTAGTGTCAAGTCCCACCCATACAGCCGGTCACCTGCTGGATCCAGTTTTTTCAAATATACCCAATCTGACTATCCCTGCCCCCAACCCCACGGGGTGGTCCGACCATTATCTGGTGCCTATGCTTCTCCGGGAGATTATTCCCCCACAAAGCAAGGACCAGTAAATATCGCTCAAACGCCCCTGGCACAAGCTTAACTGGGAGTCTTTTCTGGCCTGCTTGTCTTATACCTGCCCTAACCTGTCCAATGATTCCAATGAGGCTTATAGGGCCTTAACAGACTGGATCAGTCAGCCACTTGATAGCCTAATCCCTGAGAAATGGTCCCTAAATCAAAGCCTTGGTACAATAGCAACCTAGCCAATTTGCGTAAACACCGCAAAAGGCTGGAACGCATATGGAGAAGGCACTTTAGGACCACCGCGAAAGACAACTACAGAGTGGCAGTTAAAAGTTACCATAGGGCCATTCAATTGGCACGAGCAACGTTCTATGCCGATCAAATCCGGAACAGCAAAAATCCGGCAATGAGCGTATTTTCTATACTTTCCAGCCTAAAATCGCAGCAGACCAATGCTGGGCAGAAAATTCAGTCCAATGAGCAGTGTGAGGACCTTGCCACCTTCTTTGTTAAGAAAGTAGATATCATCTATAGGTCCTTCCCAACCTCAGTTATCTCCCCTCGAGCTGCAGGTTGTGACCAAACTACCAACATTTTGGAGTCTTTCACACCCATTTCTACAGACCAACTGCAAGCTTTGTGCAGGAAAATTAATTCTGGCTTCCCTGCAGATACGCTCAGACCTGACCTATTCAGAAAGGTGCTGCCTGCCATTATGCCCTCCCTGAGGCAGGTAATCAATATATCACTCGCCTCGTCTACTGTACCCAAGGCGTGGAAACAAGCTAAGGTGTTAACCTTACTCAAAAAACCTTTGTTAGATCCGTCCAAGCCTGAAAACTATTGTCAATTTCCCTACTTCCCTGGGCTGCTAAGATCACAGAGGCGCATGTCAACTCATTGCTTTCAGACTTTCTGACCAAGAACAACTCTCTGGCCCCTCCCAAAATGGTTTTCGACCTGGCCATAGAACGGAATCTGCTCTCCTGGCCGTGACAGAGCATCTTTGGTCTGCCTTAGACGCTGGGCATACGTCGGCGCTGATCCTGTTGGATCTCAGCGCCGCGTTTGACACAGTGCCCATGCCATTCTGTTACAACGACTGGAGGAGACGGGGATTGTAGGCTTGGCCTTGAAGTGGCTCACGTCGTTTCTCAGCGAAAGGTCACTTATGGTCACAGTTCCCCCTTTTTTATCGGGATCACATAAAACAGGGCGTCCCTCAGGGCTCCTCCCTCAGTCCCCTTTAATTCATTCTCTATGTCCAACCACTGGCTGTGGTGGCCAGAAATAGGTGACTGACCATGGTCTCCTACGCTGACGATACTCAGCTGGTGGTAACACTCTCTATTTATTTATTTATTTATTTGTTGACATTTGTAGAGCGCAGCGATTACCCTAGGGCGTCTTGGCGCTAGTAATTCCACCGTTTCACACTCGTTGCAAGAGGCTCATTGGTTAAATAACCATGTTTTTAAAAGTTTCCGGAATTGGTAGAGTGACGGACTCGTCCTGATATTGTGCGGGAGAGTATTCCAAAGTTTGGGGGCAGCCACTGTAAAGCGGCGGTCACCCCAGGAAACTTTCTTTGATCGTGGGATAACTAGTTGGTGCAAGGAGGAGGAGCGGAGCTGTCTGGAAGGTACGTAAAGTTTCAGTTGGTCTTTAAGCGAGTGTGGTCCTTGATTGTTTAAAGCCTTGTAAACTATGCACAAAGACTTGAACTTAATTCTATTTTCGATCGAAAGCCAATGATACTGCCTTATTATTGCTGATATGGATTCAAACTTTGAGGTTCCTGAAAGCAAGCGTGCCGCCGCATTTTGAATTGACTGTAATTTGTTTTTGACCCTGACCTGAGCGTTGAGGAAAAGACCGTTACAGTAATTTAACGCTGTTAAAACTAAGGAACTCACCAGAGTTTTGATTAAGGTCTCCGGGAGAAAGGGTCGAATCTTTCTAATCATTTTCAGTCTGAAATGTGCCGTTGAGGCAACTTTGTTTGCGTGGTCCATAAAGCTGAGTCCATCATCGAAAATGACGCCTAAATTCCTAACTTTTGCTGTGGGGGTGGGAGGGGGACCAAAAGCAGATGGCCACCAGTAGGAGGACCATGCTGGGAGGAGCGGACCAAAGATAACTACCTCGGTTTTTTCGGAATTAAGTTTGAGGCAGTTAGTTGCCATCCATTCTCCGATTTCAAGCAGTCCGTTTTTAAAGTTTTGCGCTACTTCTCCTCCATCACCCTTGATGGCCAACACCAACTGCGTGTCGTCCGCGTAAGATGTTAGGCTCATCCCATAAGCCCTGATGACATTGGCAAGGTCCGACACATAGATATTGAAAAGTGTCGGACTAAGGGATGAGCCTTGGGGGACACCGCATGGCAGCGAAAGTTGGGCAGATCGGAAAGGTCCAAGGGTGACCGCTTGTGTTCTATCCGCGAGGAAGGAGGCAAGGAGAGTTCTGGCTGAGTGACAGATGCCCAATTTTTCGACACGGTCGACCAGGATGTTATGGTCGACACCAAGAGGGATGCCCTGAAATTTCGGGGCGACCTGGCGCTGGTCGCTGAGTGGATGACCGCCAATTGCCTCCAGCTGAATGCTAGTAAATCTGAGGTGCTATTGGTGGGGAAGGACCAAGATTTTTGGAGTGAATGCTGGTGGCCAGAAAGCCTCGGTAGCGCCCCCCCCACTAGGCTAGCACCAGGTGCAGGTTCCATGGTTTCGGAATGTACGGACAGGAGGCTGTTCTTTTCGTATTAAGGCAGCCCATCTCTGGAACTCGCTGCTCACCCACATCCGGAGTCATACCAACTACTTGGCTTTCAGGAAGGACATAAAAACCCACCTCTTCCCCACCATGTAGCTTCTGCCTTTCACTCTGTGTTAGCTGTTTTTTCGCTGTCAGCGCCGGGACGCCCCTTGGCTAGGGCAGCTGTTGCGCTATACAAATTGCAGTAACATAACATAACATAACATTATGTAAGTTGAGGGATGTCAAAGCTTGGCGGAGCACTATTGGGCAGCTATTTTTGATAGTGTGCTGGCTTTCCATTTTGGAAAAACACAAAGTGGCTAAGGACCCAGGTGGCCGGACGTCCCTCAACCTTCAGCAGAATTTGAATAGGGAAGCCATTCTCACCGGGAGCTGGTGCAGGAGCCCGAATTCCAGGGGCACTTGAGTACACAATAAAAAAAAAACAATGCAAGATGCTGCTCAGTTATTGGCTCAGGGTTCGTCGGGTTCTTGGTGAGCCTAAACGTCCAATATATCCCCACAACCAGAAGGGTCCCGCGGATGTAACGTTATATTGCTTTCAAAAATCTGTCAAACGTAGAAGTTACAAGTGAAAACGTTGATAGAAATGGCTGTTTTTTTTAACTACACAAATGACCCCCTACTAAATTCAGAATGTTGTCTAATTTTCTGAAATGTATAGCTTTCCGGATCCATTATTGCTATCATACTCATTTCTACCATTAACTAGAAGGAGTTGAAGGCACAAAAAATAGCAAACATTTGCTATGTACCAGTAAAATGCCAAAACTGTGTACACAGTTTTGGTTTTCTCTCAAAAGTCTGTCCGTCCCTGAAATCTGTGAAGATGGTGATTTCAGCACCACAAACCATTTGTTGATACCATTTGCAGGGGAAAAAAAACAGATGCTTTCTTCTGCAGCACTTTATTCCCCCACCCCCCCCCAAAAAAAGAATTGTGGCTAATTTCTGGATCCCCTCTGAGGGAATCAACAAACCCTGGGTATCTTTAAAATCCCCATGATGATGGAAGAAAATTACGCAAATTTGGTGTGGATACCTTGTGTGGTCAAAAAGTTACAGGGGCCTAGGTGCGATCTACCCCAAATAACCAAAAAAGGCTTAGCACAGGGGGTGAAAAGGCCTAGCAGCAAAGGGGTTAACCTAGGGCTTTGCCAAAATTAACAAAACAGATGTGTCTTTGTCAACACCAATAATATGCACTGCTGAGGCAATAGTATATCCTGTGTCAATATAGGTGAATGTCCAACAACACCAGCAATTTCCAGTGCTCAGGGAATAGTATAACTTCTGTCAATATAGGGTCAGGTCCAACAACACCAACAATATCCACTGCTCTGGCTATAGTATATCTTGCATCAATATAGGCTCAGGTCCAACAATATCCACTTCTCTGGCAATAGCATATCTTGTGCCACCAAAGACGCAGGTCCAACAACACCAGTTATATTCACTGCTTTGACACTAGTACATCCTGGATCAATATAGGCACAGTGGGAGATGTGTGGGGCAACAGCTAAAATGGCTGACTCTGGAACATGGGCCTCAAAGTTCTATCCCCTGCACTGGCAGCTGGAGCTCAACATCATGTGACTATGGGCAATATATCACTAAAACTCCCCAACGGTTTCAGCGCTTTGAGACCCTTAGGGGTTATTCAATTGTGCTTTACAAATACCAGATTTATTTAATATAGGCTAAGGTCCGACAACATCAACAATAGCCACCATTCAGGCAAAGTGTATCTTGTGTCAATACAGGCTAATAGAGGGAGATCTTATTTCCTGTGTATTAAGATTTAAAGTATAAAGATAAGTTTTGTCTCTTCATTGCTTGCATCCCTAGTGGTCTATCCAGAGCAGCAGTAGTGCAGACTGCAGTGTGGCCACCTCTTCACCTCCTGATGGAGCCGGCCCAGACAGTTGGCACATATATAAAAGTTCATTGATAGGTACAGTGTGAAGTGAATGGTGCTCTTTCACATTTTAGGACACTGACTCTCTGATGATTGGTCCTGGGCGTTCATCATACCAAAACCTTCTTACCAGTACCTCTGGCACTTTGATGCTTTACACTGAAGTCACTGGATGTTCTGCATCGGATGCTCAGTTTCCACATGCAGCGGCCAGGTTGACTCCAGATGCCTAGAGAGCCTGCTTCTAACCAGCACCAGCACCAAGCACTTTACTGCAAGGGGGCAGTCGGGGACCACATCCCCCATTATTCTTAGCACCAGGAGTCACCCGCGCCATGCCCAACGTGGCAGAGGCACATAACGATGCTCTTGGGCTCCCGCGGCACGGGAGCCTGCTTCTAACCAGCACCAGCACCAAGCACTTTACTGCACGGGAAGTCTGGGACCCCATCCCCCATCATTCATAGTGCCAGGAGGCGCCTGCGCCATCCCCTACGTGCCTTCTGCACCCGGCAGAGCCAGGAGGAGGCTGGGTGTGTCCACCCCTCTGAGACAAGCTTCTGGAGATTTCTGGACCTTCAGTTCCAATTCAACAAGGGAGCTAAGGTCAGTTAATTACCATTCCGTTGTGCTGTATTGCTGCCACAGTTTTTTCAAGCAGCTTATGTCTCCCTGTGGTTGCCTACAAATCTGCTTGTCAGTGACTCAACCACTTTTTGAACTCCTGTCCTGGGTTGTCACCGTTAGCAGGACTTACTGAGAGGCTTGATTGTGGCCATAAGTTTCTAAGAGGGTCTGGATTGTTCTCACATTCTTTCTGAAAACATGGGGGGAAAAAATGGCACCCCTGCAAACTGTATCGTCCATCCAACCAACTTCAATTGACAGGATGCATCAGAGGGCAATAGGCATATTTTCCACGGAAATCAAACTGACTGAAAGGCGCCTATCACTAACTCTGGACCTGTCCTTATCTCTTAGCAACCATGACACCTCAAGGTCTCCATCATTAAAGATAATAGGGTGACACTGTGTCCCTCAGGACCTGGGTATTAGCAATACAAAAAAACAATTGGTCCTGTCGGCTAATACAATTGCTGTGTTATGTCTATATTATTGTCATGAAAAACAATTGATACTTCAACAAATGTACATTTTTAAGTGAGAAAAGAAATTGAAAAAAGCAATGGAAAGATACCAGAAATATTTTTACAAAAAGAAAGTTTTTTTTTACTTTTCATATTTTCAAAGAAAGGCTGTCACCGATATACCTCACTTGAAGATGAAGGGTTTGTTACAATAGTGAAGATAAGTGACATGTGGTGAATAGTGAAATAGTGGTGCATTATATACAAAATGTACATGGCTGACATGAATAAATTAGATTCAAAGTAATTTCTTCTACATATACGTGTATTCAAGGGGCTGAGATAGGAAGTCTTCATAGGCTTCCCTTAGCAAGGCCACAAGTATGTGACTATCCCCAACAGAGGTCTAGTCATGTCTCTGGAGGCCAAAAGATGTCCCTGGGGATTGTGTTGTGATAAATTTACGAAACACAATGGTTATGGACACTCTCCTAGATCGTAATCATTGAAGGGAAAATGGCAGCATTGGGTCCTTCACACTGGGTTATTTCTTTCCCCAGGGCGAACACCACACAATAGAAGAAGAGTTAGTTATGAGAGGGGGTGTGAAATCAGATCAAGCAATATGCTGTTCTGGGACAGGATAAACACAGCCCATTATTCTTCAACTTACCGGTGTCAAATAGATTTAACCCCCAGAGTCAGTAGATCGACCTCCGAGCACCGGTCCCCCATATGAGTGATCTGATTGCCAAAAGGAGACATTTGGGGGCCCACACCAACAGAGGGAGTCCACACAGTGGAGAGGGACCATGAAGCAGAACGGGGTACATGTGGGTGGAGAGAGAGGAGCAGAAAATGAAGAATGGAAGAAGGCCCCTTTTAGTCCACCATTGTCAGACCTTCACAGACAAGGATTCACAGGCAACCAAACTCCAATAAGGGGCAGCTGTAAATCCCCCACGCACCCCAGTTGGCCTCTTTGAAATCAGAAATGGCCTAAGGTTGAAGGGGGCTGGAGGTGAGTAAATAATGTCCACAGGGTCACACAGCAAATTGTGATATCCAGTCCCGTAATCCAGTCAATCGTATGTGCCCCCCCAGGTTGTAGTCTCTTTCCTGGAACATAGCTGGACTCACATCCAAATTAGATCACCCGGAGTGGGGGTTATTTATAGAACAACACGAGATCTGTGTGTTCCAGGAAACATGGGCAAGGGTGGACACACATAGACTGGGCTATGCGTCATTCAGCATTCTAGCTACTCATGGAGGCAGGGGAAGGCCATCAGGGGTATTGTGTACCTGGGTTGGTGTGCATCTGGGCTGTGCGGCCAAACAGAAAGAGACTTCATCACATAACATCCTTTGTATTTTCCTAACCCTTCCTACAAAGGTCAGAATTGCCCTGATTAATGTCTATTCACGGCTGGTTTCTTATGGTGGAGTCAACAACTCTTGACCAACTGACCACCCTCCTCCTAACAATCCCTGATAACTTTTGGGTAATCATAGGAGGGGACTTCAAATGCCTTTTTGAACCACTGAGTGGCCTGGTCACAGGCATCCCCAGTGAAGCGGACTTACATTGGGCCATTCCAGAGCCCATATTTCCCCATCGTGGGCATGGAATCCACTGGTTTTGGAGATGAATACCCTTACACTGAATCTCTCATCGTGCAATGGTCACACAACACCCGATACCCCAGGGAATCACACCTTCAATAGACCAGGGCACGTCTCAATTATAGATTACATTCTGGTAAATACTAAATCCTGGCACAGTGTGCTAGACTTCAAAATCATGCCCGCTATGATAGTGACCATAATGCTCTTATCTTAGAGGTAATTTCACCATGTGCTAAGAATCTATCTGAAACATCACCAACACCTGTCTCTAGATTAACACTGTCTAATGGTAGGCGGAGAGTCCGTTGGGGGAAATTTTCACATTCCCTAGAAAAGCTGGCCTCCCTATACCAATCAATTATTACATTTCTTATGGTTGCGAACCAACTCACTGTAAACGATGGCACTCCCACCCCACAATTTTTAACAACCATCAAGATCTACTTTCTACCATGGCCACCATTTTCCACCCTAATAAAAGGTGACTAGGGGGTGTGGCTAAGGCACAAATGGAGTGAGACGTGCATCTTCGGGTCCCTGCTCCGCCGTGTCCTGCAATAGCTATAATTCCCTGATGCCGGGTCCACACACCGGGGCAGGGTGACTAGTTTGCCAGTGAGAGGTGGGGGCTTCAGTTTGGTGACAAAGGAGCGGCCATGTTACACCCAGGCGAGAGTGATCTCCAGCTACCGCGGAGCGGACCCCTTCGATCACAGTCTTGTCTGTGGTGGTGGTGTCTACGCTGAGCTTCCTCCTTGGCCCAGTGCTTGAAGCGTGACCTCCATTATCAAGGGGGCCCACCTGTACTGGTGTCGGGCCCCCGCAGATATTGTGCTGTTGGCCACAGCTTGGGTCACTTGGAAACTGGCACTGCTGCTGCTTGGTGACCCAGCTGCCCGGCCCGTCGTGCGGCCAGGTGGTGCGCCGCTCGACAGGCTCCCGTGAGGACTCTGAGATTTGTACAATGCCACAGCTGGTGCTTGACTGGGCTGTGTCGGCTAGGGGGCCTTTGTTCTGCCCCCGAGGTCTCCCTGTGGCCTGGTGTGCTCCTGACCCTGGTTGGGACGTTTCCCAGGCCTGACTGACGGGTGTGAGGGGGATCTCCCCGAGGCGATTCCCGAGCAAGTGCCTACCTCGCGTTGCCCGGATCTCTTTTGGAGGGACCATCGACCAGGTATGTTGGTGAGTGGGCCCTGCTTGCTGAGCCTGGTTACATGATCCCCAAACTCGACCATGAGTGGCGAGGATCACAGTGAGTGGGGAAGGGGCACTCTCCCTGCAAGGGCCCTTAGGACTAGGAGGTGATCGTGTGCTGTCCCTGGGCCGGTCGCGCTGCCTTCCCCTCTCGAGAACGCTTATCTACTGCTGACTGAGGGTCTCCCTCGGGGCCCGAGAGGCTACTATTGCATGCAGAGTGAGCCCCTCCTCTCTGACACTTGGCCCCCATTTACGTTCCCTGCCTGAAACCCTTGTTGGAGCTCCCTGGCACCCGATTGGCTGGAGGGGTGATAGCTGGAAGCCCGGTTCACAACCCCTCGCATCTGTGACTGGGACCTGGTTCAATCTCCCAGCTCGGAGGCATTGTTCACTGCAATTAATCGCCCCCCCCAGCCTTCGAGTCGCGGAGCTATCTGGAGCAACGGACAGAATGCCAATAGCGGACATCACTGGGCCCTCGTCTCCTGTTGCCCCGCGGCCCTGTGCAATAGGACTGCCCTCCCTCCTTTTCCGGGCCCCCGGCACCCATAACAACCTCTGTCATGCCGCCCAAAAATAAGGCCAATAAAGACTCTGATGCTGCGACTACGAGTGACAATCCGGTCTTGTCGCTGTGGTCCAAGACATCCACTCGAACGCAGGAGGACCGTAACTCTTCACTGGCGTCAGCTGGGAAGCCCGCCTCAGAAGTGCTGCCACTTAAGCATTTATGACCTCCTTTCTCCGAGAAATTAAAGTGGAGATTGGCTCACTTTGACAGGAATTCAAGGCTGTTCTCCAAGCCATATGCAGGGAGCTCACAGAGATTGGGGGCAGAGTCGACGATCTTGAACGCACCATGGACAACGGGACAAAGGACCTCGAAAGCCTCTGGAAATAGAGGACGGACCTTGAAGATCAGAACATTACCCTACAACTGAAACAAGAGGACCTGGAAAACCGGAGTAGGTGGAACAATCTACGCATTAGAGGGGTTCCGTTGGGGACAGAGGAGAAGGACTTCCTAGCAAATACAGCGGACCTCCTTCACGCCATCCGGGAGAATGAGGACGCCTCCCCGCCTATGCTTGATAGGGCACATCAGGTCCTGGGCCCTCGCAACCGCCCTGACTTCCTCCCGCACATTCTCACGAGGGTCCACTTTTCTACAGACAAGGAAACCATTTTGAAAAAGGTGCAGGGGATCAAATCGGTGTCTTATAAGGGTCTAACAATACAAATCTTTCAGGACCTTGTCCCTGCCACGCTCAGACAAGTAAAGAGTTCAAACCTGTTACAGATAAACTAAGAGACCTTAATAATAAGTACCAGTGGGGCCACCCTTTCACGCTGATGTTTACTTGGGAGGGCAAGCGATGGATTCATTGAGAGAGGCGCAACAGCTCCTGCATCTTCCTATAGAGCCTGATAGAGGAGAACCTTCTTCCACACAGGACCACTGGCCTGGACCTCTTCGCCCAGAGTGGAGCACTGTTCTCCCTCCTAGTTCCAAACACCATCTACAGGAGCTCGAATCCTCACAAGCCAAGCAAGACATCATAGGCCATATTTGTTCTCTAGGTGGCTCTTCTCCAGCGCAGTTGCAAACTCATGATGTGTGACACCTTACTGGTACTGCTAGCCTACGATACAATGCTGTAACCCCTTACATCTAATTCTGACTGGTAGGTTTGCCTGGATCACTGTGATAAGGTTTGCTCCTGATGGCACATGATATATGGAGTAGTCCACCGCATGGGTCGGAGGGCTATGATTGCTCCTCCCTGTTACACTGGTTGGCCCTGCGGAGGGTGTCTCTACGACCCATATGATCAATCTTCTTGGCATGGCCTGGTGTCCGGAATGAACATTGTGTATTCTATACTGCCACGGGATATAGGCAAAGGAGACCCTTGCACTTCTAGGTGTCTGCCGCCTCCCACTTCAGAGTCGCTCAGGAAAGTGATGTAGTAGCAAGCCCCAGCCAGGCCTACTAGTGCAAGGGATTCACCCTTCTCTGCTCAGAGTCCTTAGACCAATAGTAAGAAGTTGGCACAGAAACTGGAATAGAAAAGACAGAGTTTATTAAACCTCATGAGGTGGAACTACATTCACACAACACCCTTCGGTATAGTATGAGGTAGCACACTGACTGGAAGGAGCTGGGTCCTTTTATACCCACACAGGGGCTCAAAAGAAGGCGGTACAAGTACAAGCTGCTGTTCTTAGGCACATACAAGGTCATACAGAAAATACACAGCCGACAAGTGGGAGGAGCTAACAGTTATCTAGTTGGAGTAAACACATCCTGACAGTTACATGCTAGGGACAGCTGTATGCGCTTCTGAGCATGTGCAAAGTAGAGGAGACTAAACATATCTTGTCTCTAGGCACATTTCAAGAGCAGTTGACAGGAAGGTAGGACAGAGCACATGACATACAAAATGGCCGAAAGAAAGACAAAATGGGCAATATAGGTCGAAAAACTGGATGTCTTCTGCTAATGCTTAACTTAATGATTTGCTAAACTACCACAGACGACCCTTTCAGCATTTGCTGAAGACATCTATCTGTCTGGGGTAATCTGGATCTGCATCCTGTACATTGATATTCATCATATCAGAAATCTCTTTGCTTAACATTTGCTGTTCTTTTGTAACACTTCTCTTGGCAGGTGTACAAGCAGTAATGCACATAGAGCAAATCATGGGACCACATTGTATACAAGTACAGCATGTAAATAGTATCACCAGTAGTATACATAGAAAAGTCAGTAGTTTCCAGCCCCAAGTAGGGGAGAGGGGTTGGCCTCATGGCTAAGGCGCTCGACTTCGGACCTGGGGATCTGGGTTCGAGTCTCGGTAACGACGCCAAAAAGCCCCTTGTGATTCTGGGCAAATCACTTAATCTCCCCGTGCCTAAAATGAAAGTGTGTCCTCATGTAACGTAACTGGTGCTATGTAAAGCGCTCTGATAACTGATTCGGTTCGGTTCTATTCGCGCTATATAAAACTCTGCAAAAAAACAAAAAAACAAAGAGTGTCCATATCCAGTTTGAAAATGTCCATGTACCAGTCTCTGGGTGAATGTCTGCAGCAATCTTATGCAGTTTAGAGATTGTGTCATAAACTGAAGGTGAATGGTCTGGAAAGAAGACACAACAGCTGCTACCGATGAGGCGGCATGCACCACCACGATCAGCCAAGATCACATCGAGCTCCATCCGATTTTGGAGTGCTACAATTCTTGCAATTTGCAGTTCTTCTGTAATGTTCCCAAGTGCCATAGCTGTCTGGTTGGTGACAGCTTCCACTACACGAGTCAATCGTCTGATCTTTCTACTATTCAATGCAGCACCCACGAAGAAAAACAAACCCAAATTAAAATCAACATATTGTTGCAGGGCGATGCCTGTCTGGTCAATCTCATCAGTACTTGTTGTCCGTTTATATCTATTCCTTGAAATATCATTATATAGTTTCAGGTCAAGATGATATGATGCAGGTGCTAAAAACACAGGGGGTAACAAAAACGATATGTAACATACCCCTGGCCATCCAATAGGTAATTGGTAATATCCTTTATTACCACACACAAAATAGGAGTTGTGAGATGATGTAAAACTACTATTATTCATGCCCTCAATATTCAATACAGTAATACATTCGCTTCGTCCTACGGGAATTCTCCCAAAACGGCCAATACATAAATCTGCCTTTGCTCTGGTTACAGAAATCACAAAGGGTCCAATGTTCTTCATATTCCTCACATTTGTGAAGACATATGGTGTTGAAATATTATCCGGTTGGTATTCATCCAATTCCCATTTAGGCCCTTTGGCTTGAGTGTAACCGTTTTCATCTTGGTAACATTCTTTATTCAACTGAAAAATGATTCCACCTACTGAAGGCTTTCCATAAGCAAATAAAAGGGCATACCAAGCTTGACATGAACCATTAGGAGAAAACGGTAGAGGAATAAAAGGCGTTCCTCCTTTCTTCTGGTGCGCAGGTATCATCCCACACACACAACAATTGGTAGTATTTGTAGCATTATGGGTATGATGCAACATCTGAATGAATGTGTTATTCAGGTAGGACTGTTGATGTTTCTGCTCATGATAAGGAAGGGTATAATAGTATTGCCAAGACAAGGAAGATTCCCTTGGAGAAGAACTAAGCAAAGATTGTGATACCAACCTTACAATGTCATAAGTACATACAGCAGAAACAAAAGAATATAATTAAAATTGCATTTATTTACGAAAAGCTTAAAATCACAGAAAAGGGTTTAGCTGATCTAGATCCCTACTGCAAAAATACAAATAAAACAATTTATAGCAAAAAATACATATAATTGCGACCTGCACAATTAAAAAGACAGAACAAGTACAACATTAATTTGTTGAGTACAATTCGTATATTCTTGCTCCGTTGTCAGAACACCACTATTGTATTACTATTACATCAGCATATCAATTTTGGTGTTGGAGGCTTGAATTATACTGATGAATGCGTCGACGCGTTTCGGTGGGTTCACTTTTTCATCACCACCTTTATCAGGACCATGAGTTTGCTGTCACAAGCAGGGAATAGCTGTCATTGCCCCTAGTTAAGAGCTGGGAGTCGCTTCTCTTGATAGAGCGTCAATATAGATCCCGATGTTGTATTATCGTTTACAATTATCGTCTTTCTGGTACTGCCAGTTTTCGGGCCTGTCTGTTTAACTTCTTTTGAATATTATTCCTCCCCCTGGTTATATGTGGTCCAAATAAATTAGAAAAAGAACTCGTGTGTTGATCGGTCTCTGAGCCATACAAGTCTTCAGCGTGTTCCTTATGTTAACTGTATCAATCAGTAAGGGCGTAAGTCTGTCCTTTAATGTATCATGCCTCTACCTTCAATTATTCTTTGTTGAAGCACGAGAAACGGCTGCTGTCTTTGGGGTTCTGCGTTGTCGACAAACAACGCAGAACCCCAAAGACAGCGGACCGACGTTACCTCCATCCGGTACGGTTTACAACGGGCCATTCAAGATATATCGATAGTGGATTTATATACCACACTTCAGCAGCCATCGGGATCTATATTGACGCTCTATCAAGAGAAGCGACTCCCAGCTCTTAACTAGGGGCAATGACAGCTATTCCCTGCTTGTGACAGCAAACTCATGGTCTTGATAAAGGTGGTGATGAAAAAGTGAACCCACCGAAATGCGTCGACGCATTCATCAGTATAATTCAAGCCTCCAACACCAAAATTGATATGCTGATGTAATAGTAATACAATAGTGGTGTTCTGACAACGGAGCAAGAATATACGAATTGAACTCAACAAATTAATGTTGTACTTGTTCTGTCTTTTTAATTGTGCAGGTCGCAATTATATGTATTTTTTGCTATAAATTGTTTTATTTGTATTTTAGCAGTAGGGATCTAGATCAGCTAAACCGTTTTCTGTGATTTTAAGCTTTTCGTAAATAAATGCAATTTTAATTATATTTTTTTGTTTCTGTTGTATGTACTTATGACATTGTAAGGTTGGTATCACAATCTTTGCTTAGTTCTTCTCCAAGGGAATCTTCCTTGTCTTGGTTGAATAACCCTATTTCCCTTGGTCTCCTCAAGGGATACCTCTCTATTCCCTATATAACAGTAGTGCTACAGTGGAGCTGGAGTAGTTGCAACAAAAAGCTGTCAAGCAGGAACTGCTTTCTCAATGAACCAAGTGGTTATTGCCAAAACCACTAGGGCAACAACAAACCCTACAGCACAAATCATTTTCTTATTCATTTTAATTGACAACGAGGCTTGATCTTTCTAAGAACCTGTTAAAAACAATCGTTGGAGCTCTTATCCCTTGGGTAGCCGCTGATTTCTTCACCACGGGCCAAGACGGGTGTCACTACACTAATGCAGGGCTGATCCCCCCCCTTGCCTCAATGGCTCTCTGTTTCAAAAACCCAGGGCGGTAGCTCAACCAGTCTCGTTCAAAACTGCAGATTCTTTCCTCTGTCTCAAATTATATTGCGCTGTTCCAGGAATCGTGTTGCATGGCTTCCGTAGGCTCGTCAGATGAGATAGCTTGACCCTTCTCCGTTTCCAGAATCTCTCGATGGTCGGTCAGCACAGCAGGTTCCACTAAGGCGGGCGATACACACTTGCAGTGCGTGGTATGGAGCCAGTTCTTTTTGTTCGTCACTCGAACCGCTTTCCTTGTAGCCAACAGCACCTGCTCCGGACCTCGCCACCTCGGCTCCAAGCTGTTCGATCTGTAAAAGACCTTGAGCATCACCTGGTCACCGGACGGAGATCATGGGCCTCACCTGTAGATTTATCAGGAAGAGCTTCTCGAACCTCTTGATGAATAGAAGTCAAACTGCAAGTTAACTGTGCCAAATAATCATTAAACAGAACACAAGGTACATCCTATATAGGGCGTGGCTTAGGAACTCCCCAAATGTTCATTGGTCTTCCAAATACCACCTCATACGGTGTGAGACCTGATAGTGAGTGTGGTACTGATCTAATGAACAACAGTGCCAAAGGCAATGCATCCGGCCACTTTAGGGACGTAGAAGCCACTATTTTCGCCAGCTTCAATTTTAAGGTAGCATTATACCTTTCCACCAATCCTGCTGATTGTGGGTGGAAGACTGCATGGAATTTCTGTTTGATTCATAATCCTTTCATGACATAAGCAACAACCAGCCCAATAAAATGAGGTCCGTTGTCACTCCACAAAATTTTACAAACACCATACCTAGGGAAAAACTCCTTCTGAAGCACCTTTGCTGTGGTAAGAGCAGTATTATCCTTTGTAGGGTATGCCTCTATCCATTTACTGAAGGCACATACCACCACTAGGACATATTTTAGATTATTACAGCATTCAAGCTGGATGTAATCCATCTGCAGAACTTCAAAAGGTGCGGTTGGTGTAGCAAACCCTCCTATAGGAGTTTATGTCATTTTTCCAGGATTGTACTGCCAACAGATCAAACAGGACTGTACCGCTCTTTTAGCTGTGCTGGCAATCTCAGGATGCTCCCAGACTTGTGTAAGCAATTTAGTTATGGCTAGAGCTCCAACATGTGCCAGCCCATGTGCCATTTGAACCATAGGTTGTAAATAGGCTGCAGTTACCTTCCACTTATCCATATCTTTGTTGCGCCAACAACCCTCATCGTCCAATATTCCTTCTTTGGACCATTGCTCAAGTTCTGCTACAGAGGCACATTTCTGTACATCTAGTACTTCCTCTCTAGCATCATGCCATAGTTCAGCTTGAGATTTCACTACGTACATGGAAGTAGTGCTTCGTTGCATCGCAGTTTCACAAGCTACACGATCTGCAAAGGCATTTCCTTGTCCTATTTTGTCAGTGTTACACAAAACAGGGAGAGAGAGGTCAAAGGGAAAAAGAGATTAGAGACCTACTACAAGTTCACTTCCCCAGCTCCATACTATGAAAAACACAAAAGAACTTGTGAGGTCTATCAGCCAAATATATTGGCCCGACTGGCATGTGGTACACTATGTCAGTATTTGCTATAGTCACCTACTAACATAGTGTACCACATGCCAGTCGGGCCAATATATTTGGCTGATAGACCTCACAAGTTCTTTTGTGTTTTTCCTATTTTGTCAGTGACCTTCTTGTGTGCGCTACACTTTACAATCGCTATTTTTTTGGGATATGTCAGTGCAGTCAAAAGGTTATGTACTAGTTCTCCATATACTATCTGCATCCCGTGGGATGTAAGAAAGCCTCTTTCCTTCAAACGTAGGCCAAAATCATGGGCCACTCCAAAAGCATAGCGGCTATTCGTGTAAATATTCACACATAAGTCAGTACTAAGCTCAAACACTTGTGTCAAAGCAATTAGTTCAGCTGCTTGAGCTGACTTCTGAGGTATGCAAGCTGTTTCCACTACTGTTTCAAGTGTGGTGATTGCATATGCAGCTGAGGTTGTGCCATCTGGTAATTTCAAACAGGACCCATCAACCCATAATTCCTCATCTACATCTGAAAGGAGCGTATCTTGCAAATCGATGCAACCCCTTGTCTGTTTCTTAGTAAGGAATATACAATCATGAGCATTCCTTCGACTGGGACTGAGTCACAGGATATGGCAATAAAGTAGCTGGGTTTAGTGTAGCACACCTCTTCAATGTAATCTGAGGTGCTAACAGTGTCAATTCGTATCCTGTCAAGCGAGCACTAGTCAAATGCTGCATTCTAGTCTGATTCAAAAGGGCATCTACTGCATGGGGTATTAGCACCAACAGTTTGTGTGACAAAACTATCCCTTCACTCTGACGTATGGACACAGCTGTTGCTGCAACTGAACGAAAACATCCAGGCAATGCACGAGCAACAGGATCAAGAACTGCAGAAAAATATGCACAGGGACGTTGCTTGTCACCATGTGTCTGTACTAAAACTGACAATGCACATCCATCTTTCTCGTGTACATAGAGTGTAAAAGCTTTCATATAATCTGGTGTACCTAATACTGGTGCAGAGCAAAGATCTTGTTTCAACTGGCGAAAAGCATTTTGACATTCATCTGTCCAAGGAAGAGGAATCGGAGTGTTTTTAGTCAAAAGTGCTAACAGTGGTGTAACAATGTGTGAAAACCCCAATATCCATTGCCTACAAAATGAGGTTAAACCAATGAATGCACGGACATCTTTCTGTGTGGAAGGTACTGGAGTGTCTAAAATTGCTTGAATGCGATCTGGTGTCAATGCATGTCCCTCCTTAGACAGAAGATGACCTAAGTAGGTCACCTTCGGTCTACAATATTGCAATTTTTTCCGTGATACTTTATGGTGATATGTCGCAAGAAAAGAAAGCAAGGACAAAGTACATGTTTCACACTGTTCAGGTGTATCAATTGCCAAAAAGATGTCATCAACATATTGTATGAGAGCCACTCCATCAGGCAAAATAAAAGAATCAAGTTG
The DNA here is from genome assembly GCF_964261635.1 of Lissotriton helveticus. Taxonomy (NCBI): domain Eukaryota; kingdom Metazoa; phylum Chordata; class Amphibia; order Caudata; family Salamandridae; genus Lissotriton; species Lissotriton helveticus. Next base: position 1,674,342,861 of record NC_136069.1, on the reverse strand, counting down.
TCATTTCAAGGCTTGACTATAGATACTCAGACTCTCAGTGTACCTTTGAGGAACTCTACAAAATCGATATCATGTTATGTTATGTTATGTTAACTTTATTTTGTATAGCGCAACGGCTACTCCAACGGAGTGTCCCGGCGCTTTATAGTGGCAGCTCATAAAAAACATAACAGACACAGATATTCAAAACATCTCTATTATTCAAAGTGAAACCGAACAAATATTGGCTATCAGGATGAACAGGAATCGAGAAGAAAGCGTTCTTCAAGTCCACTACTGAAAATGTAGTTGCTGTTGAAGGGACCAGGGTAAGCAATGTCGTAATGTCAGATACTACAGGATACTGTGGTACTACAATCTTATTGACCTCCCTCAAGTCAATGATAAATCTATAAATCTTAGTGTCAGTATCTTTTTTCAAAATAGGAAGAATCGGACTATTGCAAACATTGTAAGGAAACTCTTCCACAACCCCCACTTTAATTAAGTCATGAACAATGCGTGTAAGTGCTTCCTCTCCTTCTCGAGAAATTTCATACTGAGGCAATCTTGGCAGTATAGCACCCTCCTTGACACTAATATGCACTGGTAGAATAACCATTTGTCCTACATCGGTGTCTGAAGTAGCCCGCAAAGTACTAGGGAGTGAAGCTAGGGCAATGTCCTCTTTAACATTACAGGATCTCTCAATCATGGGGTGGTTGTCATTTAAAATAACCCGTACTCCTTCCGGAGAACATCGTATCGTGGTCCTGAAACATTTGAGCATGTCAAGACCCACAATATTGTCTGGTGTATTTGGAGAAAGTAAAAATGGACATGGAGCAGTAAACTTATCAACATGGAGTGCAAGTGGTTGTGACAATGGGCTAAGGGTGGATGTTGCATCAAAACCTCTCGATGTAATAGTTAAGCCAGACAGGGGAGCCCTAGGAATCAAGTGTTTGGACAAGGCCCTACGAGTAGCTCCTGTATCAACCAGAAACTGATCAGTAAAACCCAAAACATGTGCTGTAACATAGGGACCCTTCTGATCTACTGGAACTTCAACTGATTCCTTTCCCCATCCTAGGCAATCCTATGCATAAGCAGAACCTTGCAAATCAGATGGCTCATAGTCAGACATTTGATATTGATTCCGTCTGTCAAAAGTATTAGCCCCTTCTTGTCCACGTGCATCAGCATCAAACCGAGCACGATCATTTGTATTTCCTCTAGGCCCTGAATATCCTGAACGATTTCTCAGTTGTCCCCGACTACGTGAACCCTGCTGGGCATGTAGCACCGGACAATTAGAAATCCAATGGCCAAATTGTCTGCAATACGCACACTGATTAATAGACAAATCTCCACGAGTAGAGGGAGGAAAAGACGAACCATAAGATCCACGTCCTCCTCTATTATCACCTTGATAAGGCGAGCCATAAGCTTGAACCATCATAACCTTCAGTTTTAACTCTTTAGATTTTTTATCCTCCTTACTTTTCGCTTCTAATTCTTGCCATTCATAATACTGAGCCATAGTTAGGAGAGAAACCGGAGAGGAGGTAGTCCATGAACTTTCGCTGGCCTTTAGGCGACTAGCTATTTCTGGCAACAGGTTTGTGACATATTTATCGACAAACAGATGCCTATCCATGTCATTTGTCAATGACTGGCCACTAAAAGCGTGTGAAAAAATCTAAAAATGATTCATCTATTTTTTGCTAGCAAGACGCTAACATAGTCCAATCTATCTTTTTAGGGGGAATAATCGTTTTTAATTTAACCAATACAGCTGCTGGAAGATCTAAAATTAGTCAACATTATTTTTGTGCAGGCTCTCTATCTTTATCTAATTGTTCTATATCTGACCATAATGCCCCAAATGTCGCACAATCATCAATTTTACACACAGTTCTCCACATAGCAGGCGGTATTATTAATCCAAAAAACAAATCAATGTCAGACAAAGTCATAGTACAAGAGCTAATGGCACCATCGATTTCTTCATAAAAAGCCGTCGGATTCTTTTGCAGGTCAGGCAATGCATTTTTAAGAGCCATAACGTCTGCTCTATTCCAAGGAGTGTAAACTCAATTATAAATAAAATACCCCTTCGCGTCAATAGAAGTCTTATCATCACTTGTACCTGTTCATTTAGGAGGAACATATAAAGGCGCGGTTTCCCGCATGGGTTTCGCATTTACAACATTCTTATCTGTGCCGGGCGTCGGAGCTCGTGCCATGTTGATTCGAGACATTTGTGCAGCTGCGTCGGCTGCCTTTTTCTCCTCCCGCAAACGGACTGCTTCATCACGTAGTTTAACCAAGCGTCTGATCGTATCAGCCACCTGGGAGAAGACAAAAGAACCTACACGTAATTGCTTACAGTCAGCTGCTATATCAGCTGGCTCTACTTCCACATAATGTTTCCTAAATCGCTCAACAACCTCTGTAGCCAATATCTCAGTAAAATATTTATTTTCCTTTTCTGACCAATTCTTAATAGTATCTAGAAGTTCAGAAGCAGTGAGAGTACCACGATCGGCTTTTCACGCCGCAGATCTAATCTGAGGAACTTTCGGTAGTTAACATTGAGCGAGTGTCTCAGGCTTTATCCTGATCTGTAGGAGAGTCCTCATCTGACTCATTAGGAGCAGAAGGGAAAATATACGGACGTGTAGAACGATCTAATAAGAGAGAATCATCTTGGGGTTTCTTAAGAATAGGATAGAAAGGCCTACAAATAGCATATTGGCCATTTACCTGTAACTATCTTCCCTTTCTTTAGTTTCTCTCATCTCTTTATTTCTCATATCTTAGGCTTTCGCATGCACACTTTTACGCTGTTCTTTTTCAATCAAGGACTTTTCACGCTTCATTCGCTCACGCACTTCTTTCTCCCACTTTCGCACACAGTCAAACATATCTTGCCTAGCCTTTCGCTTGAACATTCATTGCTCCACATACTGAATCTTTCGCAAATCAAATGACCCATGCATAGGCCAACCAACTCAGGATATTTTCAAGTGTATTTATTTCACAATTTGCTGTATATTATGGACAAAATACCATATTTAATATACATATCCCTATTAGGCGTCCCCTCCGGGGGGGCCGGTTGTGCTTCATCAAGTTTCAAATTGGTACCACTACAAAAGCAACACAACTTACGAAGTGTGCTAAAAAGAGGCATGCCGAAAATAGTGCAAAATATGCAGTTTTATAAAAAAGTAGCGCTTAAAGTACTCTTTGTACGTTGGCCTGTTCGAATTTCATAGGAGTAGAGAAAAATCTCCTCATTACCTGCCTATATGTGTTGACATATATCAACTTTACATAGAATCATTTCAAACTTTTGGCCAATACATAGAAAAATGCCGTAGTAAGCGTATCTAAACTACCTTACTAATTACAAGGTGTCATACTTACAGCAAGTGCCGTAAAACGGCTCTTACCAGTGAAATAGTGTCCAGGTTCCTCCTGCCAAGTTCTCAAATCGACCAAACGGTCACTACACAGCGGATCAACAGAAGAGATCTCAGTCGAAGACTGGCTCCACCTGGATGGTCAGATCAGAAAGAAAGGGAAAACGCCGTGGATGCCAAGACTCGGGTCTCCTCTGGCAGTGATCACGTCCAAAGCAAGATTCCAATCCTTCGTCTCAACCAGTCCTTCGAGCATCCGAGTCGCCGATGAGCCCCACGTTGGACGCGCCAATTTGTAGTAGCAAGCCCCAGCCAGGCCTACTAGTGCAAGGGATTCGCCCTTCTCTGCTCAGAGTCCTTAGACCAATAGTAAGAAGTTGGCACAGAAACTAGAATAGAAAAGACAGAGTTTATTAAACCTCATGAGGTGGAACTACATTCACAACACCCTTCGGTGTAGGATGAGGTAGCACACTGACTGACTGATGGTAGTCCTTCTCCCCAGCAGAACTGGTGGCAGCGTTCTAGCTGGTGGAGAGAGGACGCGCCATAAATTCAGCTGAGGGAAACAGTCTTTGCGGTGTGTTTAAGGGTGGTGGCAGCTCCCTGCTACTCCCGCTTAGTTTGTGGCCATATTTAGATCAGCGGTGATTTTTACTGTGTGTTTTGTGCTTTTTAGCGCATAGACCGAACTTTTTTTAAAAATTGCATTTTACTTTGCCTAACCCCTTTTAATTATGCAGGTACATCGCGGATGAGTTTTTACTCACCCGTTCATCTTTGTTAAGCCTCTCCTGGCCCCCTCTTCACCATAGCTGCTATCTCCATTGTGGCGAGGGTGGGGCGGCCATCTTGATGGTAGTCCTTCTCCCCAGCAGAACTGGTGGCAGCGTTCTAGCTGGTGGAGAGAGGACGCGCCATAAAATTAGCATGCCTGCTTTAACGCGCAGCGGTCGCGCATGGCGGGCGCGCCTTAGGCGCGCCGAAGGTAAGCCAAAGGTCAGCCCGTCTGCGCCCGTCCGCGCCTCGGACGTGGCGGACGCAGGACGGGCTGCCGGACTATCGTCGCTCCTGCCTAGCCCTAGTATCGCATATACGCGTGCGTCTTTGATGGCGCTTCGCCCCTCCTTAGACAAAAGAGCTGTCTGTACTATACTCGACCCTGTTAACCTTTACCCATGCACTACTTGCGGTTATTCCTGCTGTATACATGATACTGCCAGTCCTGAACCCGCTCCTGAGCTGGCTTCTATCTCGGCAGCTTTAATTAATGCCCGCTCTATGAGCAAACATGCTCTAGATATTTTCGCTCTACTAGAAGATGGTACTTTAGACCTGTTGTTTATTACAGAAACGTGGCTGAATGGGTCTTGTGCTCCTGATATTGAATTGGCCATTCCTAGAGGGTTTAAAATCCAACGGAAAGACAGGAAGGATGGCAGGGGTGGGGGACTAGCAATTATTTTTCGAGAATGCTGGGTTCTTAAGGTGGAAGACTCAGATTTTTTAGAGGAAGGTGAGCTTTTAAATTTTGCCTTAGGTCTATCCCCTCATTTCACACTGGGCGGTTCCCTTATCTACAGGCCTCCAGGTCATTCTGGCCCCTTTCTTAAAGCTCTCTCTGAGACTCTTGTTCCCCGTGCATTGAGGTTCTCTCGCTTTTTAATGCTGGGTGACTTCAATATCCACGTTGATGTTCAAGACTGCCGAGAAAGAAAGCTGCTATATGACTACTTTGATTTGGCCTCCCTTACCCAATGGGTTTCCTCCCCTACCCACTCTGGTGGCCATATCTTAGACATTGTATGCACCAACTTCCCACTGATGGTTGAGGCCCCACAAGTAGTTACCTGGTCCGATCATCAGCTGATTAGATTCTCCTGGTCCGCCTTGAGAGATCCTCCTAAGTCTGCTAAAACAATGGGCCCCCCAAAAATCAATGTGGGTAATTTGATGACCCATCTTGATTTGAACAGACCCATCCTAGGGGCAGATATGGATTCTGCGCTACAGGTTTACGACAGATGGATGAATGCAGCGGTGACTTCTTCTTCGAAGAAGGCCGATCCAGGCAGAAATAGGATGACGCCATCTCAACCTTGGTATTCGCCCCACCTCCGTACTCTGAAACTTGCTTGCAAAAAACTGGAGCGAGCATGGAGATTAGCTTATTGTCCACAGGCTAAAACAGTGTTTCGTGCAGCGCAGCGAGATTACTATATTAGCATTAAACATGCAAAAACAGAGTTTTTTTCTAAAAGAATTGAGAGAGCTAGTAACAATAGTCGGGAAATTTTCTCGATAGTGAAGAGCTTTCTCTCTCCCTGTGCTGAGCAGGTATCCATGAGTCCTTCTACTGAATGGTGTGAAAGGCTCTCCTCCTTCTTCCTATCGAAAATTGTTAATATTCAACACAGTTTGAGAACAGTTGGAGGAGGCGATAACATGATAGGTAACAACGAAACTAAGGTTCCTCCCACCATCATCATGGAGAGACTTATTCCTCCTTCGGTCGAGGACACCCTGACAGCAATTAAATCTTTAAAATCTGGTGCTCCCGGGGATGTCTGTCCGGCCCGGGTGTTGGCCGAAGTAGCCGAAGTTGTGGCTTCCGAAGTCTCCCAAATAATAGGGCTATCTTTTTCCACTGCAACAGTTCCGAAAATATGGAAACAGGCTAAGCTTCTGCCACTGCTTAAGAAAACAGGCGCGGATCCAGCTGTGCCGAATAACTATCGACCTATTTCTCTTTTACCAGCTATGGCTAAAGTTGGTGAGAAGCTGGCATTCTCCCAGCTTAATGCCTTTGTGGAAACTTCAGGGGCGTTACATCCTGCCCAATCTGGCTTTCGTGCAGCCTATAGCACGGAGACAGCGCTGGTGGAGGTTACAGAGGCGATTAGAGGGTGCCTGGACAGTGGCGGCAGAGCGGTCCTAATTTTATTGGACCTCTCTGCTGCGTTTGACACTGTCCCACACACACTTCTCTTGGCACGACTGGCCGATCTCGGCATAGTGAGTTCTGCTCTGGATTGGGTGAAATCCTTTCTTACAGAAAGATCTCAGCAGGTCTGGATTCCTCCTTATTCATCCTCGATTAAATCCCTTACTACAGGAGTTCCCCAGGGCTCTACTTTGAGCCCCCTCCTTTTTAATGTATATCTCACCCCTCTTATTTTTTTAGCTGAAGAAATGGGAGCGAAAATATTAGCATATGCGGATGATACGCAGCTCCTGTTCACGTGGCCAGATGCGAACACTGACACTGAGGTAGTGCGTTCATGCCTTTCCGCTGTGTTTAACTGGTTAGCAGCAGCACAGCTGAAGTGCAATGAAGATAAAACAGAAATCCTGCTATATGGCCAGTTTCCGTCCAATTTCAGAGAAACTCTATGGCCTTCTGATTTTCCCCAGCCAGGCGCTATCAATATCCCTGCTAAAAATTTGGGAGTCTGGTTTGGGGAGGATTTGCGATTCGAGGCACACATAAAAAAACTCACTGGGGTGTGCTTCGGGTCCCTAAAAGCCATGAGGAAGATTTTTCCTTATCTACCTTCTTCAGCAAGAGAGTCGGTCGCAAGAGCCCTTATTCTATCACGACTTGATTATGCCAACTCTCTGTTGTGTGGCTCTCCGGCTTTTTTGGTCTCAAAGCTCCAGATCATCCAAAATGCGACTGTTCGCCTACTGTGCAATGTGCCATACAGAGAAAGTCCTCGGGCTCACATGAAGGAACTACATTGGCTGCCAGTAGCACAGAGGATTACCTTTAAAATTCTTACTATAGCTTTTAAAGCAGTTCATGACCTTGGTCCTTCTTATTTGAGAGACAGATTTTCCCGCTATGTCCCTACTAGGGCTCTGCGTTCTGCAGATGGTAATTTCTTAAGAGTACCTCGATTTCAGCGAGTTCGTTTGGGAGGCCAATCACTTGCTGTCACCGCGGCCAGGACTTGGAATATCCTCCCTCTCTCCCTGAGATTAACTGAAAATTTTGTGACATTTAAAAAGGCACTTAAAACATATCTTTTCAGAATGGCTTATTAATTTCTGTTCTCTTCTCTCCCTCTGGCCACATGCTTGTTTCTTCTTACGCGCCAGGACACTCTGGTAGTATTTGAGCGCGATATAAAACAGCTAAAATAAATAAAATAAATAAATAAATAAAGGAGCTGGGTCCTTTTATACCCACACAGGGGCTCAAAAGAAGGCGGTACAAGTACAAGCTGCTGTTCTTAGGCACATACAAGGTCATACAGAAAATGCACAGTTGACAAGTGGGAGGAGCTAACAGTTAGCTAGTTGGTGTAAACACATCCTGACAGTTACATGCTAGGGTCAGCTGTATGCTCTTCTTTTTGCATGTGCAAAGTAGAGGAGACTAAACATATCTTGTCTCTAGGCAGATTTCAAGAGCAGTTGACAGGAAGGTAGGAAAGAGCACATGGCATACAAAATGGCCGACAGAAAGACAAAATGGATTCCGTAAAACGGGCAATATAGGTCGAAAAACTGGATGTCTTCTGCTAATGCTTAACTTAATGATTTGCTAAACTACCACAGTGACTCTTCGGGAATGGCCCACCTGAGTGACTCTGGGTTATTCCCGTCAGACTCTGAACTTGCTTGGCCCAGTTGGTCATCTGTTCTTGTCTTTCTTTCATTTTCTTCTTGTTTCCTTATTGCTGTATGCTTGCTTCTCTTAGATGGGCTGTTTCTGTGGGCTGTGCTGCCTCAATTCCCAGGGGTTGCCCTTCTGGGACCTGCTAGAATGTGCTCAGCTAGATTGAAGATCGCGGCTGTCTTTCTCACTCTTTTGCTGCGATGGGTGGCGTTTGGGGGCAGATGGGGGGTCCAAGATACTGCTAGGCGGTTGATGTGCTATGAATTTTCCTTTTTGTACTATGACGAATCCTGTTAAATTCCTCTCTCTCAATGTGAAAGGGCTGAACTCCCCTAATATGCGCAGTCAGGTATGGAGATATTTGCTTCAGCAGAATCCTGATGTGTTTTCCTTCAGGAGACCCACTTGCTTTCCACTGACACCCGGCTCCGTCCTACCCCAGATACCCCATTCAATATTGGGTGTGCTCCTTTTCTAAAACGGGTGAGGTGGCCATTTTTTTCAAGCCAGGTTGGCGAGCAGAAAGCCCCCAAGAGTACGGCAGACGATGGGGGTAGGTTTCTCAAGGTACACATGGTAACATATGTTAACTTTGGTTAACATATATGCACCTAACCAGAATCAACACATTTCTTCGCCAGCACCTTGGGGTCTTCCTGCAATCACTTACCCCTCCTACTGTCCTTGGGGGTGACTTTAATTTGGTTTGGAACCCTGAGTGGGAACACAGTGCACAAGCACATCATACAGCCGGGGCGATGTCAACGACACTGCAGAATGCCATCACTGACTTCGGTTGAGTTGCGCTTGGAGACACTTGCACCCAGACTCTCAGGATTACTCCTTCGTGCATAGATTATTTCTTTCTTTCGCTCCCCTTTGTTCACATGTTGTGTAGCGCAGAGATCTCCGATATATCTATATCGGACCATGCACATGTCCTGCTCGCACTCCCACCTCCTGACATGCATAGAGACCCCTACCTTGATAGAGACTGCCCCCAGGCCCTTCAAGACCCTGTGGATGTGGTAGACTTTCGTAAGGAGATTGAGGCCTTCTTTCTCGCCAATTCCTTTTCTGATACTCCTGAAGACATTTGACGGGGCACCTTCAAAGTCACTATTCAGGGGGTCATCACAACCATATCAATAGCCCGGTCTTGGGATGCACGCCTGGTTGAGTCTACCCTTTCTTGGCATATTGAAGCCTTAGAACATAAAGACCACGTTCATCTGTCCCTTCGCAACAAGCGGCTTCTTGCCGAATTCCATGGCAATTGCGCTTGCAGCATACCAACAAGGCTGAGCGGCTTTTGGTCACTCTCAAACTGAAATTCTATATGGGAGGGATAAAGTTGGGGCGTGTCTAGCACAACGACTTTTGGCTCAGACTACCCCAGCTCACATTGCTAAGCTTAAGTAACATCATGCTTCCTGGGCCATCTCGGAGGTGGACAAAAGCATTGAATTGGAGACCTTTTATAGGGATCTGTACGCACATGCTCCTTGTTCACCCGATACTGTCACAGCTTTTCTCGACTCCTGCCCTTGGGACACTTTAGACCCCCATTTCACGAAATTGCTTGATGACCCTGTTACTCATAATGAAATAGCCACAGCACTAAAGCAGCTTCCAATAGGCAAAACCCCAGGACACTGATCGCTCGGGCCTCCCCACCAAATGAACGAGGCTGAAGTAGTGCTTATCCCTGAGCCAGGAAAGGATCTGACCCTGCCTGCTTCCTTTCGCCCAATTGACCTGTTAAACACTTGTTGGACCTGGCCCTTTTGGCAGGTTCACCCCGAGACTTTTTGCTTTTTCCTAGCCTGTTTCTGGAACCTGGTGTTGGTGATTTTAGGCCTTTGCGCACTTTTTCACTGTGGTACAGTGTAAAGTGCGCGAGCTCTCTGTGTATGTGTGGTGAGTGACCTGCCCTCCCGTAGGAATGAATGGGGAATATGTATGCCCATGGTAGTTCCTGATGTGTGGAGAGTGCAGGGTCGAGTTTGGTATGTGCGAACTCGTGAGATTGAATGCTGCACAATGGTATATGCGGCATGATTGTGTCTAGTGTAGAAGTGCCACTTTTAGAAGTTGGCATATTTGTGTAATTTGTGTCTGGCGTGTGATTGGCTGAGGCTGGCTGGTGAGCCTGGCTCCAAGAGTCTGGGAGGGTCTGCCCCGGTGGTGAATGGAGTGTTTAGCATGCTGATGTGAGGGGAGGAGTGAGCCTGGGCCTGCTTGTGGACTGACTGTCTGGTCTGAGGGTCCTGAGTGAGGCTGGGTTTTCCCCACACAATGCTGGCTCCACCCCCTGGGGTGCGTCTGATGTCCCTAGCCTGATCAGTGAAAAGAATTCCCTATAACCAGTCCTAGCTGGTTCTCACTGCCTGCACCCTGCTAGACAAAGGATTTCTCTGTATAAAAAGGGTGCTGTGACACTCTAAAAAAGTTCTTGTTTCTGACTTGAATCTGCCAGGGGCGTGCTGCTGCTTGGGCCCTGCCCAGCCCCTGGATACCTGATGGACTGCTGGAGGACTTCTTCCTGGGGGCCCTTTGTGCCTGGCCTGAGGATGGCTAGGGGACTTCACTAGCCCTAGAAGCCTTGTCCTGTAATGCCCTGCAGCTGCTGGGACCCTCCTTGCTGTGGGGGTCCTTTCTGGGGCGTTATGGTGATTTCTGGGCTCTTCAGCGCCTTGTGGGCGCTTTTTATCCTGATTTCTGGCAGAGCACTGTGGTTATCCCGTGGGGGAAGCGCTCCTGCCCTTTGTCTGCCCGAGTGCTTCGTGTGCACTCTTATTTTCTTGACGGGTGCCACCCCGATTATGGCGCCCTTTGCGAGTGCCCACCTCGCTTCTCTATTTTATATTAATCTCGAGGGTGCCCACCCCTCGGTTTGCCCCTGAGAATCACCGCCGCGCCGGGCCGCAAACAGGAAGTCAGGCGGCATCGCGCCTGACTCTCGGCGGGACTTCCGGTTTGAAAAAGGAAGGCCCGCCGGCCGCCGCGCACTGATTGGGTGCCGTCCGGGAGACCGGAGATAGCCCAGGGAGAGACGAAGCCGGCAAGAGGAGAAGTGTGGCAGAGATGGCGCGGGGCTCCCGTGAGGTTGAGGAGAGCCCCGCACCAAGGGAAGAAGCCGTCCTGTGCGGGCCGCACCTGGCTGGTCTCCCGTGAGGAGAGGGAGACCAGCGCCAATCCCCGCAACCCCGACTGGAGTCAGCCTCCAACGGCGGAGGCGTCACAGAGAAGAGAAACCCCGCCGCAGGACAGCCCGGTGAGTAGGAAGGGCTGGGGGGGCTCCGTGACGCTGCTGTTGGTGCCGGTTTGAGGCACTGAGTCAGGGCGGCCCCGGATGGCAGTGGGCCGCCCCACCATGTTTACAGAGCCCGAGAGGCTTCCGGGGGCCAGTATTGTTAGAGGGGGCATCGGGGCACATTGCCGGTGCCCGCTCCCTCCTGCTAAGTAGTGCTCCTTATTTGGGGCCATTGTCCTGAGTCCCCCGAGCGGGACTCCACCGTTATTAAGGGCATTTGTGTATTTTTAGTCCCCCAGAGAGGTACTCTAACTAATTCACTAATTTGATTTAGAGGCCCCCAGTTATTTGGAGAGCGAGAGGGCTCACATGTGCTGTAGGCATTTACAGAAGCCCGGTGTGGCTGTATCATTTGCCTAAGTGTTCCAGAGCCTGTGTGGCTCCAGCATTTGGCCACAGTATTTGCTTTAGAGCCAGGTGACTCCAATGTGGCACAGTTAGAGAGCCAGATGGCTCCAACGTCCCTCTGTTGATGTCAGAGCCTGTGTGGCTCCAACCCCTGCGGCACAGTTTGTCTTGAGGGCCAGTGAAGGCCCTGCTGCAGTTTTGCATCCCAGCTGCCCAGCAATTAGTGGGCAGCTGCACCGTTTAGGCGCTTGGGATTGTCCACAGGTGCCCAGCAAGTAGTGGGCACCTGCACCGTTTAGGCCCCTGACTTTTGGACTACAGGGCGTCCTAGCCCCAACAAGGCCAGTTGGCCTAGGGACTGCCACAGGTGGTGGCTTATGTAAGGTTTTGCGCAATTGTGTGTTTTTTCCTTGCACCTCTGAATGTTTTAGGCATCATGTGTTTTTGTGCTATTGATTTGTGTTCTGGCACCTCTGAATGTTTTTATGCATCATGTGTTTTCTTTGTTCTGGCACCTCTGAATGTTTTTGATGCATCATGTGTCTTGTTATTACACAGCTGAATGTATTTTTATGCATCATGTGTTTTCTTTCCTTACACCTCTGAATGTTTTAGGCATCATGTGTTTTCTTTCCTTGCACCTCTGAATGTATTTTTATGCATCATGTGTTTTCTTTCCTTGCACCTCTGAATGTGTTTTTATGCATCATGTGTTCTTCCTATGTTGCACCTCTGAATGTTGTGATGCATCATGTGTAATGTGTTCTTGCTGATACCCCTAAATGTATTTTATTCTTAGGTGGTTGTTCTTTCCAGTACAGGTGGTCCTAGTGAGGTCCTGGTCCCCTGCGTGACATTCTCCTAAGGTGGTTAGGGTTGCGTAGGTGGTACTTACCTGTTACCAGTAGTTACTGGTTGTGTGCTATACTTGCTAATTTGTGTTACAGTGATTTTATATCCTATATTCTATTTCTAAAAGTGTTGATTCTGACAGTGGCCCATGTGGCCCTGTCCTGTACATAATCCCTTGTGAATATTGACCGTGCCAGTTGGCACCATGTACATGTGTGATTTTTATCTGATGTGTTTTGACAATACAGAAGTTATTTTCATATAACATTGTGTGGAGTTCCTTTTGTGGTGGGCCTAGGATGTTGTTGCTGTTGTGTGCTGGTGCAAATGCTGTACACATTGCCTCCGAGTTTAGCCTTACTGCTCGTGCCAAGCTACCAAGGGGGTGAGCAGGGGTTATCTTGGCGTGTGACTCCCTTGCCCTGACTAGAATGGTGGTTTCTGCCTGGCTTTGGCGTCAGCCTTAGCCTACCAGAAAAAGCCAGGTCTAACAACACTGATGCCAAGATATATTCGAAAATCCTGGTGAAGCACTTGGAACCTCATCTTCAGGGTCTCGTTAACCCCGATCAAGTAGGGTTTATTCATCACCGTAATGGTGTCGACAATATCCGCCGAATAGCCCATCTAGTGGAGAAAGCAGTATTCAGAAATATCCATGCCTGTCTGGTGTCCCTCGATGCGGAAAAGGCATTCAATTGAGTGGACTGGGACTTTCTCAGTGCGGTTCTCAGGAAAGTTGGTCTGGGACCTGGGATGATCTCTAAACTGATGGCTCCATATGCGAAACCCACCACTTGCATTTGTTTTAATGGACATCTTACGGCCCCTATTCCTATCCACCGCGGCACTAGATCTCAGGATATACAAGGTATTCCCATGGGTGGCAATGAGCATAAAGCATCTTTCTTCGCTGATGATCTCCTCTAATCCCGATCCTCTACACGGACCTCCCTTCTTGCTGCAGCGATGCTCCTGAGGTCCTTTGATGGTGCCTCCGGCTATCGGATCAATCTTGATAAATCTCACGCCCTTAATCTTACATTTTCGTCCTCAGAAGTCCAGGAACTGCAGGACTTGATTCCAGTGCAGTGGACCGATGTGTTGATTAGATACCTGGGTCTGGGTCTGACTCCCACACTCTCCTCTTGGACTTCGTCTAACTGGCCCAGGTATAGGAAATCCATACGAGAGGAAATGCGTAAAAGGAAAGGCTTTCCCCTTGCATGGTTTGGACGCATCAACAGCATTAAAATGTCTCTTCTCCCTAAAATTCTCTATCTTTTTCAAACCCTTCCCACTCCCACACCACAAGCAGATATCCTGGCCCTGCAATGGGACTTTACCAAACTCTTATGCAGGAAATTTCATCCTCGCTTTTCTAAAAAGATCCTTAAGCTTCCCAGAAGCCGGGGGGTCTCACTTGCCCCAATCTATTGGAATACTATTAGGCCTGTCATCTCCGGTTTATATCAGAATGGATAGTTCGTGAAAGCGAGAAGCATTGGTTTCACTTAGACTGGGCAGTGTCTTGTAGACCCTTGTGGTATCTAGCTTGGCTCCTGCGTGGGGCTCGCCCATCTCCGCTTACATTGCTACCCCTAAGAGAACGGTCTTGGAGATCTGGGATAGACTGGCAGTACCCTGAAGCCTAATGATGTTTACCTCCCCCAACAGACCTCTAACGTGTAACCCTATGTGCCTCCTTGCCTTACAACCTCAAGGTTTTAATGCATGGACAACAGAGAGGCAGTGAGTTATTCAGGACTTTTTTCAGGTACCGCCTTCCGCACGTTTGAACAATGCAGACAAACCTTTCACCTCTCGGAAGGGGCGCGTATGCAATACTACCAGTTGCGGCATTGGCTTAGCTCCCCGACATATTTCCAGGAGACTACTCAACACTCACCCTATTTGAGTCTTTGGTTCATAACCTTGGGGGGTCGAAGGGTCCAATTTCTAAAACATATTCTGTTTTACAACACTCTCAACAACCCACGCCCCATGGCTATCAGACGCGTTGAGCCTCAGACCTGGATGAGGACATCCCCCCCTCAGCGGTGGGCCCACCTAAGGAGAGACATCCCCAAGGTGTACCGCAGTACAACACAGCATGAATCAGCATACAAACTGATGACACAATGGTACTACACCCCTACACGCCTCCATCAGATGCTCCCAAACTCCCCCTCGCTTTGCCGGATGTGCCAGAGCAATGGAGGGGACTTTCTGCACATTTGGTGGTCTTGCCCCAGTCTCACACTATTTTGGAAGGAGGTACTCAGTCACTTTAAAGAAGTGGTAGGTTTCTCGGTTCCTTCTGTCCCATTATTGGCGATTTTGGGTATTAAACCCAACACGTTGAATGCCATGACCAAAGCGGCATGGCATCTGATCCTCCTTCTACTAAGAACAGTTAGACCGTCCATTGCCTTATGGTGGAAGAGGCCTCACCCTCCCCCCATTGCCACTTGGTTTCTTTGGTTATGGGATGTCCTAGCCTTAGATTTGCTCACAGCCCGTATTAGCCACATGGATTTAAGCGATTTGGCAGCCACTTATACGCCACCTGACCAAGTCTGAGCACTCAAGACTGGTACCCCCCAGCCACACACTCTACAGATGTTCGAAGATCCCTTGGAGCCTTTCTCTCGGGGTCGGAAACCTGAATCCCCGGAATGTCCTATTGAAACAGCAGGCAGGTCTTTTTGCCCCATGGATCCCCTTATGGCCCCCAACCTGGGCCTTTGCTCCCCACAGCGCATCCGGCATGTACTCCCCCTCCTGGGAGGGAAGTTTCCTCTGATTGTTTTTTATTTTGTGTTTTTGTCTCTCAAGATTCCTTTATCTTTCATTTCTATGTTGTGTGTTATAGTTCATATACACATTGAGACAGCTGTCAAGTATTTTCACAGTGCAAGGTATTTCTTCTCCATGATGTGAAGGTCTCATTGTTGTTAAGACTAAGCCTAACATGTCTCTATTGCATGTCCAGCTGTGACGCTGCTGCATTTCTCCACAGGACGATCAGACTCTGGCATGGCTCGTGTACCCTAGTGCCCCCCCCCCCCCTATATGTTTCCTTGGAACTGGGACTATGGCTACGCTGTTTGTGGCCCAGGAGGGTACCAAGCTTTATATTGCCCTAGTCTTCTATACTGTATGTGGATGGGATTGCTATTTCTACACAGTCTGACCTCCGCATCTGGTGGGTTGAGTTTCTATTGATGTTTCAATGTAGCGCTTGGTAAATGATATTATCTAGTTGCTTTTCTTACTGAGACATGTGCCTTCCACTTGCTTGGCCTCTGGTTTGTTTTTCTCGCTTTGTTTTCAATAAACAGACTTTACAAAAAAAAGCCTAGAGCTCACCCAGCTATTTTGTCCAATTTATGACTCATTTCCCTGCTGAGAAAAACTGAAAGCATTGTCAGTCAACAAACTTCTGTCTTTACTTGGGATGTGCAAGCAACTCTTAGCTTCGTCCAAAGATGATTTTAGAGAACCGCAAAATGTCGGCAGTAGATAGACATGATCTCTCACTGAAACTTCCTGTCTGCTTGTCTGGGAAGTGGAAGTGTGACACTGATCATTAGACTGGATTGGCTCCTTTCTAAGCAACCTCTCTCAATTTTCTCTCCTTTAAGATCAGAATTCAAGACATCTCTTGCAGGGTGTCGTTGGAGTTGGCTTTACACCAAACCATGTTTGATAAGGCACTCAAAGCCCCTCTGGTTCGCTCATTTGGCATTTTATTTTTCGCCATTCTGATGTCACCCACCTGATTATTCGACTTAATGGTATCTTAACAACTACATGCTATCCATTGCCATATAGATGAATACCAACTCTCTGAGATTAAATTCTGGAAAAACTGAAGTCATCATCTTCGGCAAATCCTCTAAAATGTGACCAGGTGAATGACAGCTTTGCGATCCTCACACAAACTAGGAGCTAGTCACTTCTGCATGTAACCTGGGTACTATCTTTACGTCAAAACTTTCTTTTAAGGATCGCATTCATATATTAACCTATTTTTTCAAATAATTAAAGTTCAACTTAAGATCTTTCTTCTACTTTCCTGAAATGTTACACGTTTATTGTAATTCCTTATATCTTGGTCTCTGACTGTATCTAATTCAATGACTTCAGCTGACTTTAGCATCTCCGAAAATCTTGTGGCTCAGAAGATCTCACATTATCTCCCACTTGATCTATATAGACTGATTCGGGTTCACTGCGTTGAAGTATCAATCAATTAATCAATCAGGAGTTTGTAGAGCATGGCTACTCACCCGTGAGGGTCTCAATGCGCTGAGGGGGAGGGGGTGGTGGGGCTGCTGATCTGTCTGGGCATGAAAGTTCAGTCGAAGAGCCAGGTCTTGGGATTCTTCCTGAATTGGGTCAGCAACGGGATTGTCTGAGGTGGAGGGGTATGGTGTTCCATGTCTTGGCGGCGAGGTAGGAGAAGGATCTTCCTCTCGTTCTGGTCTTGTGAATTTGTGGGGCGGTGGCCAGTGAAAGGTGGAAACAGCAAAGTTGTCTGACAGGTATGAGAAATGAGAGGCAATGGTTCAGATATGCTGGTCCTGCATCACGGAGAGCTTTGTAGGAATATGTGAGAATCTTGAAGGTGATTCTCTTGTTGACTGTGAGCCAGTGGAGTTGTCTGAGGTGTTGTCTTATGTGGCTGTGGCAAGGAATGTCAAGGACCTGTCTGGCTGCGGCGTTTTGTACGTTCTGCCCTCTGTAAAAGCTCTGAAAGTAACATTGGGATTTATACAATACTTAGTTAGGCCTGCCTTTATTAAAGATTGGTTTACTAACTATGTTCTTGTTTAAGCACTTTGCCAGTTATCTTCTTTTTTTTTTTTTTTTTTGAGTTTCAAAAACCTTTATTGTCCAATAAGATAATAAACACAGCTGGTAGCCTACAACCATCAACTAGCCGGCTGCTCCACAATCGCAACACATAATAAGCAAGAGACATTCATAGATATCCTTCAGATTAACACAGCATGCCGCCTACAACCCCGCAGGGCCGGCCACATTTCAATCCTTATCTCCTACTATCTTGTAATAACAAAGGTGTCGGATATGGTCAGATCGCGACTTGGTAACACCTGTTGCAAAACTGTAGGATTGCCCGCCCGCCGATGACTACAATATCATATGGACAGATCCATCAGGGTAGGAGTAGAGTTCTCAAAGCCAACCCTTCCTGTATTATTTCCCTAGCTAACTATATACAAAAGTGCCACACAGCCAGTGCACATGAGGTAGTCCAGCCAATAATTTGCAGTATATACACTCACTTTGCCCAAGACTCAAAGCCTAAGTATTCCATGATAACCACGTAACGACGTAAGATCTGCTGGTGTAATGCCACACAGTAGACCAACATAGACACCAATAATGTCTCAGATGCCCCGTCAGTTCCCAGTATATGTAATCCCAACCTTTCTAAGCTTGCATGCGGCCCGATTCACTCAGATCCACAATCAGAATCTGCCCTGGCAAGCATGTATGTAGGGTATGGCCCCCAAATGTCATTAGGCCTAGATTTAGACGGCAACTCCTCGTAGTAGCAGGTGAGTTGGTCCCAACATTGCGCTAAGTCCAACAGCCAGACTTTCAGAGCAGGCGCCCTCCTACCCCCCCAGCACACCACAACCCTGCGCTTAGCCATTTGAAGTGACAGAGACACAAGCTTCCGCACTCCCTTCGGTATGGTAGAGACCAAGCCCAGCAGACACATTCGGGGAGTACATTCAATCGTAACTTCAGTCATAGCAGTCAGTGTCGTCACCACAGCAGTCCAGAACTTGCAAACCTTGGGACAGTCCCAAGCCAAGTGCACGAAGTCCGCTGCCTCTGCCCCACAGCGTGTACAATTATCAGAGTCTCGCAGCCCATATTTACGTAATTGCGCCGGAGTGTAATAGAATTGATGTAAATATTTATAATGTATAAGTTTAAAGTTGCCGTTCGCTGCAAAGTTGCCCGTCATGGAGCAGCACTCCTCCCATTCTTCATCCGTCAATGATTGCTGAAACTTATCATCCCATTTGCGTTTCGAGTGGTCGTCTGCCGTACTCTCGTCCCGTTGCGCCGCTCTATATAACCGGGAAACCAGCTTCGTTCTGTCTTTCGACATGTATAGGAGCTGCAACGCCTCCAGTGTCGGTGGCTCCGAGGGGAAAGACGGGAATAGGCTTCGTAGTGCGTCTCTCAGTCTAATATATATGAACGTAGCCATGCTTGCATTTCCGCCCTTTGCCAAGAAAGCCTGTAATGTGATAAAGGTGTCCCCTGGGAAGATGTCCCCCATGACCTTCAATCCAGCGGCCTGTAGGAGGCGGAGTGCTCCGGCTTCACCCAGCACCGAAATATTGTCATGATGCAAGAGAGGCATCGCCGGTGCGTATAGGGGAAGCTTACCTGCACGCTTCCCAAGCGCAATCCAGGCTGCAGCTGTGCACCTCGTTCTTCTCATACACCGAATTGGAGGTGGGGCCGACAGCCAATATGTGGTAAAATGTGCCTGGGCACACAAGTAGTAGAGGTGCATATCCGGAACTGAAAATACGCCAAACTCATATGGTTTTGTCAGAGTGTCCCAGCCCAGGCGGCGTTTCTTACCTCCCCATGCCAATGTGAGCAACAGAGAACGAAGTGTAGCAAAAAAATGACTCTTGAGCGACAGCGGGACGTTCACAAATAAATACAAGAATTTTGAGAGTACCACCATCTTTATCAGTGCTACCCGATCAGCAAAGGACAACGGCAAATGCTTCCATCTGTCCACTTGGTCCTCAAGCCTAGAAACCGCCATTCCATAATTAGCCCTGAGCATTTCGTCCGGGTCCCGGTGTAGCCAGACGCTGAGATAGCGGACAGGTTTCGTGGCCCATTCCAAGGGATAATTAGAGAACCGCACTGTGCTTACAGTAAGAGGCATAATAATCGACTTCGCCCAGTTAATGGACAGTCCCGACAACCACTCAAAGCGAATGTATTCGCGGATAACCCCCTCGAGGTGGCTCTCCGGTTCCTTCACATATAAAACCATATCGTCTGCGTACATGGATACAGCCAGCGGCCTTTGCTCAAAACGCAGAGCCGATTGCAAATGTTGTTGGCGCAGCATGCAGGCTAACGGCTCCATAATCAAAGCAAACAATAGAGGCGAGAGCGGGCAGCCCTGCCTGGTTACGCGCTGTATGGGGAAAACGTCCGAAACATGCACATTGATCCGAAATCGGGCCACTGGGTCTGCATACAGCAGCTTCACCCAGTTGACAAAAAACAGGGGGACCCCCATACGGTGTAATACTGCAAATAGAAAGTGCCACGCGATAGAGTCAAACGCTTTTGCAGCGTCTAAAAAAACAGCCACAGCTGGCAAATCTGGCTTGATCAAATGGAGGACAGCGAACATAGCCCGTAAATTGTGTGCGGTAGAACGTGACGGAATAAACCCTGACTGGTCCGGCAATACCATAACTGGGAGGAGCAGGCGCAACCGCGTCGCCAGCACCTTAGCTAAGATTTTCACGTCTGTATTCATTAAGGAGAGCGGCCGGTAAGATTTGCACTGGTCATGCGGCTTGCCGGGTTTAGGAAGCGCAACAATGAGGGCTTCTCTGAGCGTGTCTGGCAGTCGTCCCTGCGCAAACGATTTCTCGTACAAGCACATCTACATATTCTTTATAAAATTCAGCGGGGAGACCGTCCGTGCCCGCTGCCTTCCCATTCGGTAATGCAGCGATGGCGTCCCTTAGCTCGTCAGATGTTATATGATGCATTAAAAAGTCTTGTTGAGATTTAGAAAGCCAAACCAATGCTACTTCCTCTAGATATTGTCCCACCTCGTCCTCACTAGCTGTTTCCCTATGTTCGTACATGCCCTTGTAATACTGAACAAACTGATTCAAAATCCCTGCAGCATCCGTCACGGAGCGGTCATCAACAGTAACCCCCTGTACATTACAGTATTTCGCCCACGGCTCAGCAATGCGCTCTGCCAGTGCGCGACCGAGTCGACCGCCTTCCCCGTAGTATCGTGCTCTACGTCTTTTGGACGAGTGGCAAGTTTCTTGATCCGCTAGCTCGTTATACTCGTCTACTTTAGACCTAATGTCCGCCAGCAGTGCCTCAGTGGGGAAAGTATCATAACGGTGTTCCAGGCTCTTCAGGTCACGCTCTAACCTTGCAAGAGAGCCCCGCAGTGACCTGAGAACCCCTGCCTGCTTCCCTATACACACACCCCTAATAGTCGCCTAAAAGGCCTCCCATATAGTGCTCATGCCTTGTACCGATCCAACATTTTCGGAAAAGTAAAGTTCTATCGCTGCCCACAATTCCTCCTTAAACACCAGATCCAGCAGGGCTGTGGGTTGCAATTTCCAAGTGTACGGAGCGGAAGAGTAAGTCGGCAGTTCCATCGCTAGCGCAACCGGTGCGTGATCCGACAATGTACGCGGTAAGTGTTCAACACTGGAGACCCATGCATTCACATCCCGAGTCACTAACCAGAAATCCAATCAGGACCACGTGTCTCGTGCATACCCAGGGTGACGCAGTCTCCACGCATCCACCAAACCCAGATCTGTCATACCATCATGCAACACCTTCGCAGCTTTCTTCTCTTGCAGTGGGTGAGAAGTCTTCCTGTCCACACCAGCTTCCAGAACCACGTTATAATCACCCCTACATACAATAGCAGCCGGTGGCAGTTCATACACTCTGTTCCACAGCACCCTATAGAAATCCGGGTCGTCTATGTTAGGCCATAGACATTGACCATTGTAAGTAATGTTCCGCACAGTTTACCATGTAAGAGAATGTACCTCCCCTCCTTATCAACCTCCTCTCGCACACTCTCAAACTGTATACCCCTTTTGATCAGGACCATTACGCCTCGGGCATATGTTGAGTACGTCGAGGCCAGCCGCAACCCCGCCCACTGTTTAGCTACAGATACCGCTTTTTGCGCCGTTAAGTGCGTTTCTTGAAGGAAAACGATGGGTGCATTATGACGATTTAAGTACCCTAACACCTGTCTAATCTTTTTGGGACTGTTGAGACCTCTCACATTCCATGTGATCCAATTGAGGCTACTGCTACTGGGCATCCACCAAAAGCGTCATATACCTGAAATAAGCTGAGTCACTGGGCAAATCGTAGAGTGCCTGAAGGAAAAGGGAAGCATACATGTCCAGGCTGTGCTCATAAGACCGACCCCGCCATTCAATATTGAGTCGATGTAGTATAGAAAGAATCATGCCATGGCTGTACACACACAACAAACCCTCCCAACAGGGGAAGATCCAGAAACATTCCCTCTCCCTACCCCCCTCCCCCATCAACCCCCCACCCACTTCAGCCACCCAATCTAGCCAAAGCCATCCCAACCCAATTCCCAACTCACCCCCCCCCGTTCATGCAACAATTGGGGTACACCCATGTGGAAGGCGCCAGGGTGCACATCCCTCCCATCACATACGTAACGGGAGGTGATCAAGCATTAATGATGGAACATCCATACAATAACAGAGCATGGTGTCCTTATCTAAACGTTAGAGGGTACGCAAATAATCTCAAGGCCAGACGTTGTCACTCCTTCCGGCCTATGCTCCCATCATCTGAAACACACTCTAAGCCGGGCATGCCATCCCAACCCTTAGAAGCAGGCCAGCCAACATATCAGCTCCTGAGCGTTCATGTCGACCACCCCGATCCCGTGTGATCTGGAAATTCAAACCTCAGCCCATATGGAGATAGAAATGTTCATAACATGCGAAGGCACAGTCCACCGGCCATGCAATCGATGACTACAAGCCCCAGAGTGCCATTTTCAGCAGTTCAAAGCTCCTCCTCGGCTATCTCCTCCTCCTCTGGAGTCACGGCAGAGTCTCGCTTTTTGCGTTTCAGCTTTTTAGCATAATCCATCGCTGCTTTTGGAGTGTGAAATATTTTATTGTCAGCAGGGGCTCCAATTCGAAGTTTAGAGGGGTAGAACATGGCGTAAGGCACTTCCTCTTTTCGTAAGAATTGTTTAACCGCGCCGAATTCTTTTCTAGCCGCCTGAACCGCTGCAGTAAAGTCTGGGAAAAACTCTAGCTTGTTCCCCTGGTGTACTATTACGCCTTTCTCCCTCGCCATTCTCAAAATGGTGTCCCGGTCTCTATAGTTTAGGACTCGGGCAATTACAGGTCGTGGAGGAGCGCCCGGTGGTGGTCTGGTCGCCAGCGACTGATGCGCCCGCTCAATAAGAAACATGGCTGACAGTTGCTCAGTCCCAAATATGTCAGCAATGAAGCGCTCCATATATACCTCCATTCTCCCCACATTTGACGATTCTGGCAGGCCCGTGACGCGTATGTTATTGCGTCGCGAGCACGCCTCCAAGTCCTCATTCTTTGCTTTAAGGACCGCCAAAATCTTATCCATATCCGAGGCCTTATCCGTGACTGCTGTCAGACCGTGCTCAGTGGCCGAGACCCTCTGCTCAACCTCCGCCATGCGAGCGTTATGTTTTTCCAGCTGCGTCAACATATGATCTAGCCGGTGATTGACTGCAGACATGGCACCCTCAATAGATTGCAACGATTTCTGCATGGCCGCCAGCGTTGCCTCCAGTTTAGGCGTCCCGCCAGACGCCAGTTCAGAATCTGAGTCAGAGGTGGTCTTTTACGGCGTCTTGGCCGGTCTGCGAGATTCAAAGTTTATCTTGGATTGACCCCTGTCCGGCCTGCCCATGACCGTGGACGTTACGCAGCTCCAACCACAACTTCGCAGATGTCCAGGGGGCCTGTGGTGCCCGCGAAGTGTCCGTAGCCCAAGCGCCCCAGGCGGCCCCCCGGCGCTCTATCCAAGCACAAAGTGTAAGTGGGCACTCATTGCTCTAGAGGTTCTGCACAATAAAATTTGGCCGCCGAGACAGGGCTATGAGGCAGGACTGCAGACGTCACTAATCTCCCACCGGTCGGCAATGTGCAAGCGCCCGCCTGCTCCGGCTCGAGTGTCACCCGAGGCCGGGGATCACAGGCCCACACACTGGATGGCAGCAAATCCTATAGGCGCAGACCTGGTGAAGCGAGGACCCACAGCCTCGATCGAGCCCACGCTGAGCAGCCGTATGCGCAGCAGCTAGTCCCGCTACCCATCCCCCCAGCCCCGACCACAGCTCGCAGAGGGAGGCCGCGCACAAGGCCCGAAACCGCCTCCACAGTCCCAGGCTGCGCCCGAACCCTGCCCCACTCACCGCAGCCGGCACCGGAGACGTCCGGGCGCCGTCAGCCACCACTGCGCTTGTTCCTCCGATCACCGGCTGAGTCCCGGTCTGTCCGGCAGCCGCCCTCTCAAGGCCTGTCTCCCGCGCCGCTCTCCGAGCCGCTAGGAGCTGCTCCCTCAGGCCTCGCCTTAATCCACAGGCTCGGGCTGGAGAACAGGAGAAGCCAGCCTGGCGCAGTACCGTGGGGTCTTCTCTCGTCTCTCGTCGCCTTCGGTGCAGCCGCTGGTAGGGGAACCCCGACGGCAGGCTCCGCCCGGACGTTCCGCCAGCTCTCCAGGCCCGCCACGAGGCCCGTCGCGGTTCACGGTGATTCAAGAGCTCCTCGGGCTGCAAAAGCCTCAGAACCGCCCACAAAGCGATATCCGAGTTCAGGATGTCTTCACGCCTCAGCAGAGCGCTTTAGACAGCAGGATGTGCAGGATTATTAAAGGATTTTGGCTTGATCCGACGGAGCCTCACTAAAGTGCGGCCATCTTATCTCGCGCCCTCTAGCGCCCCCGCCAGTTATCTTCTTATCCCAAGAATGCTTCTGGCCTGACATAGTGGACGTTCCTTCTCCAGTATTATAAATATGACTACTACTATCAGAGAGACAGGTAATGATGTTGTAGTCATCTGCAAACCATCCTTTTACCTTTTTGCAGTACTTGCATTCAGCTTTGTCACTGCCTGCCTGGTTAGAGAACATCAGCCCAATTTTACAGGTCACTGCAGTGTTGGCGAGATCCTTTTACCAAGATTATTTTACTGAAGAAGCATCTGCCGATGGACAAAATTGAATGCAGCCATCTTGTTAAAGGCCACTTGGGGATGTGTTTCTAAATAATTGTGACATACAAAAAAAAAGAAAAAAGGTGACTAGAAAACCTTGTCACCCATGGTACAATGAAAGTTGTGGTGCAGCCTAGTCGGTTCTCATTGCCGCCATTAAAGCTAATGATAGTTCAATGATAAGGGAAAAAGGGCAGTCTATAAAGGCAAAAGCCCAAAGGCAGAAAGTAGTTGGGAGTGCCAAAAATGGGATACCCTCAGAAGCGCCCTAAACAATCATGATATGAGGTCTTTATGGAATAAGGTCTATTCAGGATCACAAGAAGGTAAATTGGCTATTGAACCTACTATTGGGGAGGATGTATGGAAGGCCCGCTTAGAATCCTTATACCTGAGGGCAGAGGATGAGGACGGGCCAGCGATAAATACAATAATGCCTCCTGAGAAAACTTCTTTAGCTACCACTCTGATCTCCCTTAAGGTGATTACTGATGCACTGGATAAGATATCAGCAGCTAAGGCTCCAGGGATGCACAATATCCCCGAGGACCTCTTTTGTTCTGACCCTACCATCTGGGCCCCTTATTTTTGGTCTTTGTTCAATGCCATCTTGCAGGGCATGGATATTCCTACCGCTTGGGCACAGGCCGGAATTATCCCAGTCTATTAAAAGGGTTCTCCGCTGATCCCTGCCAACTACCGCCCTATCAGCCTTATAGATGTAAGGTAGAAAATATTTGCCTGGGTACATTTGGGGAGACTTCAGACCCCCCTTCAAGCCGGGTTCGGAGCAAAGATCTCTACAACTGGTCACATTTTTAGGCTACAACTATTATTTAGGAAATCTGTGTGCATAGCGGGTGACAGCCTCTATCTAATATTTACGGACCTCAAATCTGCATTCAATCTGTACCGAGGGATAAACTATAGGCAATTTTATTGGCTATGGGAGTCCCTGAGTATCTCTGCCATCAGTTGAAACACCTACATGAGGGCACCTTTGCCCAAATAAGGTATGGTAAAAACAGAGAACTCTCTGCCCCCTTGCTTGTATCGAGAGGCATTCACCGTGGCTGCTTCCTGGCCCTGACCCTCTTTTGCCTCTTCATCAATGGCTTAATTTAGTCGCTGATTGCAGGGAAGCACATTGACGCCCCCAGGTTAGCAAGTTGTAAAATACCAGCAATGATGTCCGCAGATGACACCCTCCTGCTTTCGAAATCACACATGGGAACCTAGAGGGCCCTTGACATCTTTAGTGCTTTTTGTAGAAACCGGGTTTGGAGATTCATCTTAAAAAACCCAAGTATATGGTGTTCAATGCGAGCAAAAGGACCCGCCCAAAGCCCCGCCTGGATGGAAGACCACTAGAGAGGGTATCCATCTTTGAGTGCCTTGGGATCACGCTCACTGAGAAAATGGACTGGGGTGTGCAAAAAAAGTAAGCAAGTCTAAAATTGGCACAGACAACCGGGGCCTCACAAACGTACATAGGAGCTGCAATTGCACATCTGTTGGCCCACCGGTGGAAATCTATAAAGTACAAGCATTGAGAATTTCAATGCAGGGCAACTAGTGGGTCTTCCCTCCAGCTCCCCATTAACACCCCTCCGAATGGATCTTGGGATCAGACCTATCGCAGATGAAGCTGCTCTTAGATCCCTTTTATTTTGACGACGTCTGTGGGACACCCCGGAAGTGGTTGCATACCGAGATGAGCTAAGTGAAGTTATGGGCTTAAAAGGTGCGGGCAAATTATCATGGTTGGCATATATTAGGAATACCTGTGAGGCCATGGGCAGGGGTAACCTTTGGAATAACGCAGAAAAACTTCCCTTGTGACTTCTAGGGTTCTGATGGAGAGTCATAGATAACAAACTGACACAGCTACAGAGGAGGTCTACATCTGGCCAATTGACCCTTGGGTTTCTGGAAGTAAAAGATCATTACAGACTAGAACCTGTTCTGGACGATATTCAGCCACTCCTTGCAAAGAAGCTATACCTGCAGTTTAGACATGGGGTGCTCCAGCAGCGTACTTTTACAAACTAGTTGGTGGGTTCATTCAATTTGGGTTGCCCAGCCTGCAACAACACAGACAAGACGGAATATCATGCGCTATTCTTTTGTCAAGGTTATAAGAGGGCAAGGCCTCGATGGCTGCTTCAGATGTGTACAAACTTAGGTTCCAGACATTGCAGCGACGTCTTTAGGCTACTGAAATATGATACTCACATGCCTATTGTGTTTTCTATTTCTGGCTTTCTATTCTCTATGTGGTGTACCCACACAGCCATATTAAAGAAGATCCCATAGACCTGCCCTGCTCATCGCTATTCATCATGCAAATTTGGCCCCATTCTTTCCCCTTTTAAAAATGTAATGATATTAGTAAATGACTTTTTTATGATCCTCTTTTCCAACTACTATAGGCCAGATGTATTAAAATTGTATTTTACGAATCCCTAATAGTGGGTTTGACCAATTCGCTATAATTGACTGGCAAAATGCAATGTATGTAGGATTCGCAAATAAAATTGTGAATCCTATGCATTCCTTAATTGCGAGTCGCAATATAAGGAATGACTTTCCATTAATTTCTACGGGCCTAGAGGCCCATAGGAATGAATGGAAATTGCATGGGCAAATTGCGAGTACCCAATAGGTATTCTTAAATTGCGCGTGCAATTTCAAGGGTGCCAAAAGGACACCCTGTTGCACCCCTGAAATATGCATGTGACCACATTTGGCGCATGTATGTGCACAACATGGCACTTGGAAATATGCACAAATATGCGTTTACCACCAACTTTAAGTTAAATTGCGATTCCTTAAAGCAGGTTCGCAATTTGAAAAGCGCTTCCTGCATTGCATTTAGAGAATCGTAAATTGCGATTCTCTAAGTGCATTTGGAAAATAGGTAATCGCAAAAATTGTGATTCCCTGTTTTGCATATGACTTTTGGGATGATACATCACAAAAGGCTTTTTCCCGTTTGCAAACGGGAAAACGCTAGATACATTTGGCCTTATGTATAAACTGTTGTTTTTATATTTCCCTATTTTTAGCAATTGTTGAATGATGCTTGGTGAGGGTGTCCATGACGTTTTAAAATGTTGGTTTTGTGTAATTGTAATGGTCTCTGTACCGCCCTGGTCTTGCACTTGCACTCCCGAGAGTGCAGGTTCAGAACAAAGCAAACACCATCATGCACTTTACTGATACTTCTAAACAATGCAAAGGCCATCATGTTGCCCAAAGTATTGCACGAGCACTTTACTGAATGTCATACTTGAGGGAGTGAGGATGGCTCTATGTCAAAGTCACCTCGCTGGTCATGCACGCGCACCTCATTGAACCCCACCGCCTGACTAATGTAAAGGCCTTATGTCACCCATATATTGCACAAGGATTTAATGGCTCATAGGCTCATGGGTGAGTCTATGGCACGGTGAGGCTCGTGAGAGGGAGAGATGATCGCGCTGTGTAAATACCATTGAAATTCTATGTCAGTAATGTGCTATTTGCCCTCCCTCCCCCCACGCAGAGCCATGGTCACTTTTTAGGGCTCGGGCCTAAGCCACCACGAAGTGGAGGCGGAGCTTCCGAGCTCTTATGTGTTAAAAAAAAAAATGCAGAAAGGGGTCCGGCTGGCACATTCCGTAGTTTTTAATGGCATCTGCCTAGTGATTCGTCTTCGCTGTGCTGTGTATTTAGTAGCGTTGACGTGATAGGCTATAAGTAATTTACGCGTGCCCGATGTGGCATATTCTGTGCGAGAACGAGCACGGCAGAGTGATTAATCTTAATTACGAGCTGTCAGAGTGCCCGTGTAATGCAATCCAGATGGTGCGAGCGCGTTCACCATTGCATTGCATGTATCATGCGCGCGTTTAACATTTACCTTTTGCGCACGGCAGTCCATTCATTTTAATTAGGAGCTGTCAGAGTGCCGCGTTCACGGCGGAGATAATGGAAAGAATTTTCCTGTAGCTTAAAGGGCAGTCACAGTTGATTTTGCAGCAGGCGTGTGGCGGCTTCAGTAACGAAAACCAGGTAGCTCTGAAAAAGCAATCTTAAGCACCTTCCAAGTATTAATCTGTGAAAGAACCGTCAATGCGGAGCAAGAAAAGAATTCTGCAGACATACAAGCTGCACTTTAAAACTTTTTAAAAGTATACATACTGAGAATCGCAGTAGTATGAGCTCAACCCTTCATCCTCTCGGGTCGATCAAATGACTCCAAATGGGTTAACCCATTAACGGGACACATAGAAAGAAATCCGCTTGTTTTGGGCACTACATGCTATGATTATATATTCCAGAACACCTCCATGCCGCATACTGAGACGTGTCTTTAGGCAGACCTCTGCTGACACAGACACGATGGTCAAGTCTCAAAAAACCAAGCCCCTTCCCCCACGATGGTCAGATAAATAGTGACATTCTTTATCACTTTTGCTGCTAGTTCACTTCACGTGGCATAGGCAGGGACCCAGAGAGTACACAGACTCACCAGTCATCGATAAGTGCTGGGTACGTAGCTGTGGGATCCAACTGACAGCAGTGCCCAGCCAGCTGTTTGTCTCAGATCACACCCCAGTGTTTTCCAGGAAGCGCCCTTCTACGAACGGTATGATGCCCTCTTCCCGCCAGATGACTGCAAAGTAGATGGTCACTGCGTAACGCCCGTTCTGCTAGCCTTCTGGGGCGGCTCCTCAATAGGGACATCAGGGCGTCGACCCACCACCTGCAGTGCCACCGATTGCTTGGCCAGTTACAACTTTTACATGACATTGATAACAAATGATCTGGATAGTTTGTTTGTAAACCCTGTAATGTCAGGTTGGCAGCAGTAGAGGGCTCCACTTGTATTGCGTATGTGTCAGGCAGGAGCTTTTCCACCCAGCTCCACACAGTCAATACATATCCGACATGCTGCACTAGCGTCACACAGTGCAACATGTTAGATAATGGGGCTTCAAGGCTTGTCAATCATGCCCTCTTGCCCGGTCAAAAGTTGCACAAAAATAAAGTGTTTCAGTCCAACTCTATCTCCACTTTTGATTGGGTGGAAGCTTGTGGAAATTGTTCTGGTGTGGCTTTCGCCGGAGGTGGGAGATTACAGCCGGAATTGTGGGCCATGCAGTTAGAAGAAGACTGCCTGAGACAAGTTTTGTGTTCCGCTTGTGCGTTTGTATGGGTGGTGGTGTGTAGTTTTTTATTGTGTGTATGTTTCATAAGGTCGAAATCATATTCCACCGCAAAGTGGATATCATCGACTGCTGCCTCAGATTTCAAACCACTGTTCTAATTTTCAATTTTAATGTCCAGGTAATAGGTATTGAAATTAAAAGGGGAGGATGTGTTCCTGATTGTTTTAATAGAATTGCTAGCTACCAAGCCTCTCTCAAGGGTACTTTGATATAGAAGGAAATTGTCTTAACAATGTACATAAACGTGTGGAGTGATTTTGCAAACCATATACATGGCCCAAACAGCAAATATAGTTAAGGACTTTTTTCTAGTGAATTACAAAACTCAGATTGGTTTGCATCCATGTTTTTCAGGTCTTGTTGTCAAATTACTTTTTGTGTCATAGTGAAATAGAGGTGATAGACTGCTCTGTCTTCTGCTATTGTGGTTTCTCGATTTATGGTACTGCTCTTAACACATAAGCCATAGTGAGAGTGGCTGATCGCAATGCTTTCTAGTAGATTCCTTCCAAGACAGGTTTGTCAGTGATCTTTACCATCCCTGAACAAAGTGATGTTGGCACAAAGGAAGCTTCCATTTCAGGAAGATAAAGTGTTACTCCTTTCAGTAAATGATCTTCAAATCACTGAACTCGTCATATTGCATAAACCCAAGGAGGGCGCTATTAACCGGCATATTCTATACATGAAAGAAAGGTATTTCGTTTCTGCTGTGAGTAATGCTATTTTGTGTTCACAAAATTCAAAGGGCCGGATTCACAAAAGTAGCCAACTATTTACACACAGAGGTTTATGGGGGACTAGCACCCGAGCACCTATAGAGAGGCCTACACAAACATTTTGTTAGATTTAATATACATTTTAATACATAACTTGTCACAGGAATCAGGATTTACAGGCAGAAGTGGCAAAAAAGGAAACTTTTCAAAATTCACGTATACTGCAAAAATCAAATCTTTGTAACATGCACTTTCCTCATCTTGTATGCGTACATAAAAGGCTAACTGATTTGCGCTATCCAAATCAGCATTGTCATAGGCAGCAAAAAAATGGTACAAAATACACAAAAACATATCAATATTGCTTATGGTGCCTTAGCCGGGTCGATATGAAACATGGTGCAAATTGTACACGATTGGGTTAGTAGTTGCTTTTATACTGCAAATGTAGCAGGAAGCAATAGTGCTGAACAAATGGAAGAGGCAAGTTCTATGAGTGCAGGGTCAACTTTGTTGATGCAGGGTAATCTGTGTAAGTGGAGAGTGAGCAGTGTTGCTGTGTGAGAGCAGGGCGAGTTGTGTGCCTGAGCGAGGGCAGAGAGCTCTCTGTCGTGAGTGGAGGGGGAGTCTTGAGTCTGTGTGTCATGGGTCATGGCCAGTGCAGGAGGATTTTGGCATGTCTCCCGGTCCCTGCTCAACGAGCAGTGGTTCAGGTTCTCGTGATCTCCAGGCTAGGCTACAGCAATGTTTTGCATCTGGGTATTGCCAAATCTTTGCTGAAATGGCTCACAATTCTCCAAAAAGCGGCAGGTTCTAGGCTAGCAATGACAGTGCATAATTACAGGCCAGTGATGACACTTCATATCTTCAGGCTAGTGAAGCCAATGCACATCTACAGGCTAGCGATGACAGTGCATATATACAGGCTAGCGATGACAGAGCATATCTACAGGCTAGCGATGACAAAGCATATCTACAGGCTAGCGATGACAGTGCATATCTACAGGCTAGCGATGATAATGCATATCTACAGGCTAGCGACGACAGCGCATATCTACAGGATAGCAATGACAGCGCATATCTACAAGCTAGCGATGACAGTGCATATCTACAGGCTAGCGATGACAGTGCATATCTACAGGCTAGCAATGACAGTGCATATCTACAGGCTAACGATGACAGAGCATATCTACAGGCTAGCGATGACAGTGCATATCTACAGGCTAGCGATGACAGTGCATATCTACAGGCTTTTGAAGCCAATGCATATCTACAGGCTAGCGATGACAGTGCATATCTACAGGCTAGCGATGACAATGCATATCTACAGGCTAGCGATGACAGTGCATATCTACAGGCTAGTGAAGCCAATGCATATCTACAGGCTAGCGATGACAGTGCATATCTACAGGCTAGCGATGACAGAGCATATCTACAGGCTAGCGATGACAGTGCATATCTACAGGCTAGCGATGACAGTGCATATCTACAGGCTAGCGATGACAATGCATATCTACAGGCTAGCGATGACAGTGCATATCTACAGGCTAGTGAAGCCAATGCATATCTACAGGCTAGCGATGACAGTGCATATCTACAGGCTAGCGATGACAGTGCATATCTACAGGCTAGCGATGACAGTGCATATCTACAGGCTAGCGATGACAATGCATATCTACAGGCTAGCGATGACGGAGCATATCTACAGGCTAGCAATGACAGTGCATAACTACAGGCTAGTGAAGCCAATGCATATCTACAGGCTAGCGATGACAGTGCATATCTACAGGCTAGCGATGACAGAGCATATCTACAGACTAGCGATGACAGTGCATATCTACAGGCTAGCGATGATAATGCATATCTACAGGCTAGCGATGACAGCGCATATCTACAGGATAGCAATGACAGCGCATATCTACAGGCTAGTGAAGCCAATGCATATCTACAGGCTAGCGATGACAGTGCATATCTACAGGCTAGTGAAGCCAATGCATATCTACAGGCTAGCGATGACAGTGCATATCTACAGGCTAGCGATGACAGAGCATATCTACAGGCTAGCGATGACAGTGCATATCTACAGGCTAGCGATGATAATGCATATCTACAGGCTAGCGACGACAGCGCATATCTACAGGATAGCAATGACAGCGCATATCTACAGGCTAGCGATGACAGTGCATATCTACAGGCTAGCAATGACGGTGCATATCTACAGGCTAGTGAAGCCAATGCATATCTACAGGCTAGCGATGACAGTGCATATCTACAGGCTAGCGATGACAGTGCATACACTCACAAGGAGACCACAGGCAGCTGAGGTGCAATCTTCTCCCACTCACAAGAACAACATCACAGGCAGCAGCAGTGCAAGCTTCTTACACTCACAAGGAGACCACAGGCAGCAGAGGTGCAAGCTTCTCACACTCACAAGAAGGACATCACAGGCAAGTGGTGCAATATTCTCACACTCACAAGGAGATCACTGGCAGTACACACCACATGAACACACTCCATAACACATAGCAACAATACATTGGCATTTACAATGCCATTAGCTCAAACTCAAATAAATCTGAGCCCGATTGCATTTCTAATGCTTGTTATGAGTTGAATGTGATGTATAGTGCTTTTACGTCCATACCGACCGAAATAAAGTCTTATGTTGATGATGTTTCAAGCACACAACGACCATTCATCCAGTCGCTTCACACTCAAAGTTACTCCCTCAGTACCTGCTGGTCTCTGGCTTAAAGGCGCTCAGAGGAAGTCCTTGTAATTTGAATCGAGGCCACATTTGCCTGGCGTTGCACATGCTTCATGGGCCGCTATTTCTTTCTTCTTCATTGTTATTGTGTTTTAACAATTGGGGCCATCCTTTCTCATTCCAGCTTAGAGGGGAATCTTTGCAGCTTTCGAGATTCATCTGGTGCCCTTAATTCTGATTTGTCTCGCGCCTGCTGCACCGGGCGGCCTCGAGCCAGAGCTGCCCTGGTCAGTGACCAGCGTTGGCCTCTCAGCCATCACTCACCTTTGCTGTCTTGTTGATTCCGCGGCCTTGGAGAGTGAGGTCCCCATAGGCATCGGTGGGCATCTCTATGATGTGCTTCTCCCGGATCCATGTAGGTTCAGTGTGGCCGCTGTCCTCATACTTGTGCTGGCTCTTGTCATTTCCACAGCGGCACACCTCCACCCTGAGGGAAACAAACAGAGCAGGGAGTGTGGGTGGGGGGGTGTACAGGACAGTGAGAGGTGGACTTGAGCAGTCAGGTGCAGACTTTCAGAGAAACACCACAGGTCCAGAGACACAAAAGACAGCATTTAATTAAGAGAGAATTGTTTTCTGACAACCTACACATTTTAGTCGATGTCAGTGAATACTACAGGAGCAAAGGTACAAAATGGAACAAGCATTTGCAATGCAATCGGTCTCGCCTTTAGGACCCTATATATATTTAGCGATAATGCAGCAACATTAGCCTGTGTGTTGAAACATCTACTGTTCTTTAACATGGAGGGGAAGTAAGCACCAAACTGCATGACACACCAGGTATGGGAACACATGGAAAGAAATGTTATCTTTCAGCAGCAAAAGGTATAGTCCAAAGCTCTGCTTTTAATATAAAATCAGAGCTTTCGGTGGTTATATCACTGAAAATACAAGATTTGAAAGAAATATTATTGTCTACGGGTGCTCGTGGAAGACAATTACAATTTCTGCGGCCTGGAATCTAGAGAAGGCTAAAGTGATTCTGGTATTTTACTGACCTCTGCTGGTCGTTTTCTATCAAGAAAGTTAAATACAGGCAGATGCCAGAAAAATTAAACAAGCATTGGCATAGCCACTAGACCTCGCCTTTGGGACCTTATAACTGTTTAGCCATACAACAGTTAATGTTGTTGCACCGGGGTTATTGTGCTGCATAAATAAATACTTATAAGGTCCCAAAGACGAGACCTATTGGCTATGCCAATGCTCACACGGTACGTGTGCGTAGTTTGCGCTGCTGAAAAAAATGCAACTAGGTTGGCAGGGATAGTGGCAATCACTTGACCGTATTTACATATAGAATCTTGAAGTGTCCAATGGAGAGTCTTGAAAAGCATTGCAATTGTGATTCACAAATGATTTTTCGCCCATTTTTTCCTAATCTCAAACGACCCTCGGTCACAGGTGGAGCAACGATGTCTAGCCTCTTGCCCCAAATGCATCAAGTAAGGTTTATTCAAATGAGCCGATGTTGGGAACAGTTTTGAAAACATCATATAATTTCTCCTAGGGCTCTCTATTGGCATTTTGAGCGTAAGTAATAATGTTCGTGGGCAGGTTCAGCATTCAACACAAAATAAAATGTCTTGTATTTCCAATGTTAATTTTGCACGCGAGCACATGAATCTGCCCGCAAACACACATAAATAAACTTTTGTACACAGCAGAGTTGAACAATTTAAAATTGTGTACTTTGCTCCAACTTACTACTCTTTCTGAAAAGGGGCCTTTCATGCAATTCAGAAGGGTTCCTGAAAAAGCATCTGTCACTCAAGTGTCCAAATTCCAGATCAGTCCATCTGTTGCTCTAACCATGATAACCAAAGCGCCCGAAGGCCTAACTTGGTGCGTGAAGCACAAAGTATGTATTCGTTTAGACACAGCTTTGTTCACTCATTCATGCACTTAATTATTTTTCGGTGTTCGTTAGTTGAGTCACTCATGCATTCAGACTGTAGCGGGGTTATGTTTAACATGTGATCACCCACCCAGCGGGGTATCAAAACTTGAGCCTGTGCACAGTGCTGGACTCCCCCTCCTCGGTAAAGAAAGAGCTAATGGTACCCCACTGAACCCACCGCAATTCCAGAGGTGACAAAGACATGCATCGAGCAACAACAGCTGGCAGTACATATTTTTTCATCTGTATTGTATTTTTAATGAAAAAATGTAAAACAAAATCAGAACACACGAGTGCCTTTTTATTTACTATTAACTGCGCTCCATTCCGGAGTTTTCAAGCCTACACGGCGACGGGGTTCCCAAAAAACTTCGCCCTATGTGAGTGTCTACTTTGTTGCCAAGAAGCAATCTACAGCACACCGTTAGACATGGCATCATTGGCGTGAGTCTTTCTTCCATTTTTACTGATTGCCTCCTCTGTTTTTTATATGTTTTGCTGGTTAGATGCTTTGGGCACTGTTCCACTGCTATTCAGTGCCACAGTGCAAGTGCTGCCTACGTTAAGTTATTGTACTGATTAGTGACTCCATGATTTGGTTATTTGATTTACTTGTCAGACCTTAGTACAGTGCACCATGTGTGCCCAGAGCTTGTAAGTCAAATGCTGCTGGTGGGCTTGCAGCACTGGCTGTGCCACCACAGAAGCAGCCTGTAAAGTGTGTCTCAGGCCTGCCATTGCAAGGCCTATGTGCAGCCTGTGACTGCCATGTCGACCTGGCAAGTGCACCCACTTGCCAGTCCCTAAACCTTCCCTTTTCTTCATATCAGACACCCCTATTGTAAACCCAAGTGCAGGGTGTATTGTAAGGATAAGGTAGGACATGCCCTGGTGTGTGTGGCATGTCCTAATAGTAAATTACAGCCATTTTCGTTTTTTCACTATTGCAAGGCTACCTGTTCTCCATAGGCTAGAATGGACATTTACATTATTACATTTTATAATCCTAACTGACTTAGGGAACATGGTAGGAATTCGAATTTAGTATGCCTGAACTCAGAATGATAAAATACATCTTTTAGTGAAGTTGATTTCAACATTCTGTGTTTGAAAATACCACTTTTAGAAAGTAGGTATGTTCTTGCCTAACTATCCAATCCTGCCTCTGCTAGGTTGTGTATTCCTTGTCTGGAATGACAGGGGCTTGGGGATTCCAGGAGAGAGGGTGAGTTAGCCCAGTGCTAAATAGAGAGATCTGCATACAGATGGGAGGGAGGAGTTGCACCTGGGACCTGAATAGGGCTGTGCCTTCCCTCCACAATGCTAGTTCCACCTCTCCTGTGGTGTGTCTGATGTCCCTGGCCTGCACTGTCAAAGGAAGAGAAGGAGTCCTGTAAACAAAGTGCTCCAGGACTGACCAGAACTGGTTTGGACTAGGAAGAGGCCTCTCTGCCTTCAGAGAACAAAGAAAAAAGTAGTATAAATATTGGTACCCAGACCCAAGAACTTTGGATCACTTCTGGGAACAAGACAAACCTTTTGCCAAGGAGAAGAACCAAGGAAGCTGCAGGAGTTTGGACTGCCTCTCTGCCAGTGTGCTGTGTGCTGGGTTGGCCTGCAGTGGTTTCTTTATTGCCAAGGAAAGAGAAGGAACTTTAACAGAACTTTCATAATCTTGCAGAATATTACTCTGAGGGCTTGAACTTGTGCTTGCCTCCTGCTGAAGTTTCAGGGACAAAAGATTACACCTCCAGCTACCCTCAGAGTTTCTTTGCTGGTAATTCTTTATACAAAAGCCTGCGTGTCGCTGGGAGATGGAAGCGCGACGCATCGAGAAAAGCGCGTCGCATTCGCAGCTGTTGCCATCACATCACCAAAGAAGCATGTTGCTGCCTTAGAGATTGCCTCCGCATCACCAGAGAAGCGTGCCTTCGTCAAAGCTGTTACCCGACGCATCACCGGAGAAGCGCGTCGCCGCTGCAAGGTCGCCGTCGCATCGCCGGAGAAGCGTGTTGAAGGCCTGTCATGGCTCCAAAGTTACAGAGTTCGCCACGCGGCTGCCGGGCGTGCACGCATCGTCATCATGTCATCGCATCAAGGGCTCCTTATCGCATCGCACCCGGATTGTCGCATTGCATCGAGGCGCCATCTTGCGCATCGCAATCCGGCCGCTAGCCGAGAATTTACGCATCATCCCTGCTCCAGTAAGGATCAAGACGCATCCCCTACTCTATGCAAGCATTGAGGCGCGACGCATCATCTCCCCCGAAGCACGGAACCAACACATCTCCCACTCTGCGAGCCTTTTGTTTGTTTTGCGTTACGCATCCAGGTACTTTTGTGAGAACTGTGTCGCATTTATCACCAACTTGAACAAAGCAACTTCTACCATATTTAAGTCTATTTTAAGTACAGTATTGTGGATTTTTGTCGTTTGTGGTCTTGTGTTAAGTCTATATAAAGAATACTTAATTTTATAAAACCTGTGTGGTGTCCATCTGTAGTGTTTTCACTGTTTTACTGTGCATATTCACAAATGCTTATCACACTGCCTCTGAGGCAAGCCTGTCTGCTCGTGCCAAGCTACCAAGGGGGTGAGCAGGGGTTATCCAGTAGTGTAATCCCCTTATCCTGACTTGGAAGCAAGGGTCCATATTTGGTCAAATGTGTATACCATTGCCAACTAGAGACCCCCAGTTCTAACACACAAACATACTCTGATTTAAACTAAAAGAACAGGCGCTCGCGCTGAAATTTTTTTTTTTTTTAAAAAAAGGTTGACAAAGAGAGGAGGAGGCAGCAGGGGAGGGGAGAGAGGAGGGGGCATGTGCCTTTTTCCCTTGTGGGAGCGAGCAGGAACCATCTGTTAATTACAAACAGATGGTTTCAAAGCTCGCTCCCGCAAGGGAATCGCCAAATGGGCACGCGTTGCCATTTCAAGAAATGCAATGCATGCAGGTTTTTGCCTGAAAAACTGAATCGATTTCTAAAGGTCTCATCCTTGCAGCGCATGTGCGCTGCGTAGGCGAGACCTAAAAAGAGAAAGTCGCTCAGCAGAAACGAATTCTGGTATTTTACTGACCTCTACTGGTGGTTTCTCTATCAAGATGGTTAAATAGAGGCAGTTGAACAGATTAAAAAATTCCCCAAGCGGAAGCAGACAAGTCCTAGGGCTGATCTCCAGAGCCCACAAAGTACATACATATATACAAGAGGTCTCGAATGCTCGACCTAAAAACGAAAAGCTGAAAGGAGTAGTTATTTCAGTGCATACCCATTGTGTGTGATTTACAGTGTGAATATTTAAAGTAATTAATAAGAATTATTGTAATTGCTACAAGCAACTTCCTGTCACTTACAAACTTTTAAACATACATACAATCTATGTTTAAAGATAAATACATTTCAGAATGCAAAACAAAACTGCCATATTAGTGTAAAAAGTCCCACACATCACAAGGTGCATAAACAGATCGGAAATCTATATAAATCCAACTGTTTTCTTATGAAGACGGTCGTCCAGCTAACAACATGAATGGTGGAATTAGAAAATGTGGTACGTCACAGGAAAGGGGGTGATGGATAGTTTGTCACCATGACAAGGGTTACTTGACACTTGGTCTCTAGACATATAGTCTGCATGTGTGTTTTGTGGCAGTATGCATAACCTGCATGTGCTAAATGAATTGAGAATGGTTATGTCTTGTTTGCAGTCTAACTCCTGGGGTTCTGACAGAGAATGCATTCTTACGTGAAGAGTAAGTGGCTGAAGGATGGCCTCGGTGTGATAAAGAAACCGGGGTTTTAATTGTGCCAAATTATTGTGAATCCCTATACTTAGACAACCTCATGTTTGTGGGTTTAGATCTTGGAAAGCAATTACAATGCCTCCTAGACCAATAGGAAGAAGGTCCTAACTTGCAAAAAACGCAACATGGCTACTCCAAACAACTACTCTACCAGTGGCACAGTATGTCTGCGGACTGTGGTACTAGGAAACATGATTCTTTTGCCACCACTTTGTGTCCCTCAAGATTATTGTCTTGCACATGGTCTCACGAGCTACCAAGTGTATATAATCAATGCAGAACAGTTCTGGCATGTTTAGTTCTGAGCCTGCTCCACATGTACCAGCATTTGAGAAACCATAAGAGTGACACTTAGAGAAGGAAGTCCTGGCAATATAATTTCCCCTCTACGTGCCTTGTAATCGAGGTAGCTTTGAGTGGGAGAAAGTGAAACATATTCAGTTGGACTAAAAACAAAAATGGAGTGTTGGCATGCATGCTCCTTTGAAGACCAAACTGGGTGAGTGTGAGTGTACAGAGTTTAAGAAAGATACTTCTGGAATCCAGTCAAACTCATGTTAACTTTTATGAGTCTTATGACAACTTTTTATTGATTCGGATAATGAAAGATTCAGGAATAGATTTTCTTGCTTTTTTTAAAACTGCAAAGCCTTAGAAAAAGAAAAGTTTTAGAGTGGTGCTTGGCGACTTATATTAAACAGTTCTTCATGAAATGGAGTATTCATACGTGTCATGTATTGACACTACTGAATGATTGTAGATATATGGGTCCAGCTATCTCAAAACCTACTTTGGAAAGATGGAATGCCAAGAGGGTTTTTTGTTGATGATTTTAGTGGGTAAAAAAGCCCTCACAGCGGCCAACTTCAAAATAATGTCATTCCTTTCTAGCTAGCTTGCTTATTACACTCCTAGTACTCTTCATTGGATTTGCACAGCAATCTCAGTCCAGTGTTTCAGGTGCCAAAATATTGTCTCGGGTAATGGCTTCATATATTTTTTACATATCCAGATTTTAGCATAGGATTTTTCAAGAGTCAAGTAAAATAGTTGAGGCTTTGATTCGACCCAAAGAAGTTTTAGTATTGTTTGAATATTCGCGAAATACAAGTATTCTAGTGCCATCTGCCCAATATTTTATTTGCATGACCATAACTGTTGGTCGCTCTTTGATACTTCAATGTTGGTAATCAAAAGATCTACCTCCCATGCAACATTGGCTTATGAAGATTTTGTTTGTGCATATTTCAACCGAGATCCCCGATGTGTTAGGTAATTGAATTTAGCAAAGGTACTTTATTGGTATGTAGCACTTTATACTTGGATACATGAGTCATATCGTTTGCGAAATAAGAGTCTAACAAGGTTTTAGGGAACATTGAAGACTGGTGGCTATTGGTTGTTATGAGCACAATGTACTACTGTTAATTATTGACATAAGGATTTTTAGAATGTGTTTTTATATGTATACATTGTACTTCATATGTGGTTTTTAAGAGCATTGTTGTATACTTAAATGTATAGAATTTAAGGCACTGGCTCAAAAATCTTTGTTAATTTTTTAGAGAATTTTAGAACGAAAGTTTAGAAATGTTTGAAAGGATATTTTACTCTTGACAGGTTTCAGATCATAGCAAAAGCGCTTTATATGCATGTTCTACTGTAAACTTTGTACAAGAGTTTTATTTTGCACGTTAATACATAATATTGATGTTATTGCATTGTTTGTACTTTAATAAGATTGAAGATGGCATTTCTCAACGATGTATCCATTTTATTGATGCAGATTCGAGGATCTGAATGTTTAATGATAAATTTAATTCACATGTTGAGGTTGTAGCTTGTTTTACCCTGCATTGCTAAAAAAAACTCATGTTAACTGTTTCTATGATTGTTGAGTCCCGAACTTGGAACTTTATTACTTAACAGCACATTGTCAAACAAGTGTCTTATTGGGACACTCCATAGGAAGAGCTGCTTATGATGGACAACTTTATCCCACCAGTGTCCATATGTGATTCAGTATGTAGAGTACCCATAGCAAAGGACAGGGCGTAGATTAATGAAAAGACCCCACTAAGCAGCAACTATGCATCCACGGATATTCAGCCATCCTAACAATTTAATAGGACAATCAATGATCAGTTGGAGGGAGGATGCCTTATATGCCAATTTGTACCCAGAGGATGCTTTATCACCTTTGAAACTTTTAGAGGTGCAGGACACCGTCGAGGTTTGGCCGGGGCAGTTTATGCATATGCAGGACTATCTCGTTCAGAGATATCTGGACGGATTTCCCAACAGGCACTAAGACAACAACATTCTGGTCAGAATTTTAGAGTGGGGGCAGGGCTTGTTAAGTCGTCTCCAATTTATACAGCACTCTGAATGCGGACAGGATAACATGTTTTGTCTTATTAATAATGCAACACATTACATTTCTAGTATCTAGGGGAAGCTTTCTTATGTGCTTTTACTAACAATAACGCAAAATGTATTAAAATGGCCGCCGCAACGCAAGAACTATACTGCGCATGCATCTCCCACATCACGTGGTGTGACGTCCTTTTCAACTTGGTGGGAATTCTTGCTTCTGCGCATTAGAACTTAAGATGGCTGCTTCATGTGATTACGTATTAACGCATCTGCTGCTGCTTTAACTAAACATTGTTTGTCCTGCCTAATGGTTAACGCAGTAGTTAACATAAATGAATTCGAATAGAGTAGAAATGAGTGGTATACAGTGCATTCATTTATTCTTTGTTCTAAAATAGTTTCTCTTTGATTTTATCACTAGCTCGTGTTTGGGCCTGGGATGTGTTTGTAACTCCATTTTGAAACCCACACTGCGCATGTGCGGAAATTCTGAAGAATCCTCGAGTCATGTCATTGAACTCATGCCAGTGACAGTCTTGACTGTGATGCGCCTGGGAAGATGAACCTATGACCCGCAGAGAGGAAGTAGATTTAAACATTGTATTTGTTATTGATACATTCACTTCCGGGTGGAATAAAAGTGCATGGGAAAATAGAATTATGGGCGGAAACGCTAATTTCAATATTTGAATGAAATGACTTCATTCTGGTATGGTGTGATGACCTCTCCTTGCCTTTTAACCAATCAAATTGAGGGAATACACAAACTCACAACATTGGGGGGTGGTACACTGCCCTGGAAAATGGTATAACTAAGGGAGGCTTAGCTAGCTAGATTGTCCGACTTGTCCGAATAGCTGACCTGTCACCGACCCAGAGCACTCAATAGGGATCGAGAGCAGAGGTGCTGGCGGAGCACTCTGTCAGAAGAATTGATAACCCAATCGGGGTTAGTGAGAAGAATCGATAACCCAATCGGGGTTAGTGAGAAGAATCGATAACCCAATCGGGGTTAGTGAAGAGAATCGATAACCCAATCAGGGTTAGTGAGATCAATAACCCAATTGGGGTTCTGAGGGAGAAGATTCGATAACCTAATCGGGGTCTGACTGATAGCCGCAGAGAGGGGTGGGACGCTGGCGTTGCACTTAGCTGAGGGTACCTGTTCTGACCTGCATCCATTCCAATTTGGCCTTCACCTGTCCTGATCTGAATCTGTCCTGTCCTTTGACACCTGAACTACCGAGAAGTCCTATCCTTTTGTCCCAGCCCGTGGCCAGGGTTGTTCTTCACACCATTCTAGGTACATATAAATCTGTGTGGGTATGTTATCATACGTTTCCCTTTTTCTCTCCATCCTATCCGAAAAGGCTTTAATTGCATGTGTATGGACTGTGACATTTAAGAATTTACATAGTAGACCTATAGATTCATCAAGCATCCATTTTGCGATTCCTTATTAGCGAAAAATAAGGATTTGCTAATAAGGAATATCAAAAGGCAATGCATGAAGAACTCGCTAAAAAAATAGCGATTTCTTAACATTCCTTAATTGCGACTCGCAAATTGCGAGTCCCAATTAAGGAATACCTCCCCATTCATTCCTATGGGCCTAGAAGACCATAGGAATGAATGGGACGACATTCTTAATTTGCGATTCTCAATTAGAGAATCACAAATTGAGATTGCAATTTCAAGGGTGCCAGGGTGTCAAAAGGACACCCTGAAGCACCCCTGAAATCTGCATATGGCTGCATCTTGCACACACACATGCCCTAAGGGCATGTTTGTGTGTAAAATGGAACTTTGAAAAATGCACTTTAGTGCATTTTTCAAAGTTTTTGCAAATTACCATGAAGTTCAACTTCATGGTAATTTGCTCCCCCTATTAGCGAAATCGCTACATTTTTTACTTTAATGCATTGCATTTAAGGAATCTCAATTTGAGATTCCTTAAATGCAATCGCAATTTAAGTAATCGCAATTTTGCGATTTCTTAATTTGCCATTTTTGCATTTGGGATGATGCATCCCAAATGCAAAAATACTGGTCGCAAAGGGGCAGATTCTGAGAATCTGCCTCTTTGCGACCGGTTTTTAGCTTGATGCATGTATGCCAAAGAGTTTAAATCTTTCCCGAATTTATGGTTATTTTCTGAAATGTAAATATCATTCTTTACTACCTCATTATTCTAACTCCCTTGATCCCTTAGGACTTTAAGTACCGATGACAAGGATTGGTAAGTCAAGGTGTATAGGTAAAAGTCCTAAAGTGAATTAAAACACCGATGAGAGCAAAAGGGTTACCTGGTTAAATTGTGTGTAAACGTATGGGCCCAGGTGAGTATGTTAATTGATCAGGTGACCCGCCGCTCTATCACTATTATTCTTCTGAAATTAATGGTCCAACATTGCCTTGTGGTTATAGTCACCAAAAAGGGCAGGTGATGAGGTACAGGTATGCAGTACTGGGCTCAGTATTGGCAAAACGGTGAATACCTATGCACTGGTTAACCCAGGGGCCCTACAAGACAATCTTGGGGAAAAGACCTGAGTGGGCACTAACAGAGAAA
The DNA here is from genome assembly GCF_964261635.1 of Lissotriton helveticus. Classification (NCBI taxonomy): domain Eukaryota; kingdom Metazoa; phylum Chordata; class Amphibia; order Caudata; family Salamandridae; genus Lissotriton; species Lissotriton helveticus. The sequence goes on along the minus strand of NC_136069.1, from coordinate 1,674,298,876 downwards.
AGTCATATTATGACCTACAGGTACGATGAAAAGTTGACAGAGGACCAGGCAAAGCGGGAAGCCATGATCCTGTAGTTGTGAGATACCAGACCTCTTTACAGTAATGGATATTCTTACTGAGGTATTGAGAGGAGACCCCAGAGCAGTACTGCCTCTCTGCTGCGTGCTGTCTGGGGTTGGCCTGCTGTGGCTGTTTTTGTCAAGGAAAGTAAAAGGACTTTGCTGTGAGAGGTGTTCCCTGCTTGAGGAAGATCTCCAAGGGATTGATGTAGAGCTTGCCTCCTGTTCTTAAGTCTCAGGAACACAAAGACTTCATTCCCAGCTCCCATGAACTTCTTTGCTGGAAGTTCCGACTGGCCAAAAGGTGTATATAGCTGCTCTGGGCCTCTGAAGGTTGTCTGGCTGCTGGGAGATGGAAAAGCAACACAACGGCAAGAAGCACAATACATCCATACCTGTTTCTGATGCATCCTCGAAGAAACCAGTACAGAGCCTGCCCGCAGCTCAAGAAATCGCCACATACCACATCGAGCGCACTGATCTCCAAAGTCCGAGATCACTGCACTGATTCCGACGCAAGCCCTGCAGCTGCAAGAACCCACTCATCGTCTCAGATCATAATGCATAGCATCGAGGCACCAGGTCTGTCGCATCAATGGGGGACGCAGTAGGAAACCAACGCATCACCTCCCCACGCAGTAAGAAACCTCCTCTCCGGTAAGGAACCAACACATCACCTCCCCTGCACAGCAAAAAGGTACCGATGCCATCATCTCCCCCGAAGCAGGGAACCGATGCATCTCCTTCCCTGCGTGTAAAGGGGAAACATCCTTTACAACTAAACTTTTACAATGCAGTGCTTTTACAATGCAGGTTTTACAACGAAAACCATTACAAGGCATTGCGCTGGGGGGCGCTCTAGGATAGGGAATAGATTTAATTTACTATCCAACACCTTCCCTGGTGTCCACGGGGACTGGAGTTGGAATAGTAAATTAAACTATTCACTATCCAGCACCCCAAAGCGCTATGCGTTGTAAAGGTTTGCGTTGTAAAAACTGGGTTGTAACAGCATGCGTGGTAAAAGCATGCGTTGTAACGTCATACATCCGTGTAAAAAACTAGTGCATCACTTTCTCTAAGACCCTTTTGCGCTTATGTTTTGACGCATCCCAGGCACTTTGTGTAAAAAGTGTTGCATCTGCAATTCGCTTTGAACTGAACTATTTCTACCTTTTGAAAGTCATATTTTTATTACTGTAGTGTGGATTTTTATAATTTGTGGTCAGTGTTAAGTCTATATGAAGAAAACTTATTTTTATAGAACCTGTGTGGTGTCCATTTGAAGTGTTTTCACAGTATTATTGTATATTTTCACAATACTTTGCACACTGCCTCTGAGATAAGTCTGCCTGCTAGTCCCAAGCTACCAAGGGGGGGAGCAGGTTTTTTTAGAAGTGAGTAAGAAGAAGGGTCCCTATTTGGACAAAGGTGCAAACATTGCCAACTAGAGACCCCCATTTTGAACAGTTATGTTTAAAATGGTACTAAAGAGAAGTAACTTGTTTCCAGACAGTGTTAACATGTGTAAAAAATGACAAAATAATAAGGTAATACTACCTCGCATTACACTGCATATTTTGGTCCTCCCCATTGCAGTGGCTCTTTTATAGTGGAATTCTACCTCTAGGTGTCACTAATTGTCTTCTGGAGTCCCCCAGGCCTCTTCCTTAAGCATGATACTATTTAATATGTACTTCGGCCTCCGGGCTGATATCATTGAAGGCTGTGGCCTCTCTCTGTCTGTTCTCCTTCGCTGATGACACCCAGATGGTATGCAACTGTTACCACGCAACTTTTAGCACAAAATACTTTTAAAACGAAACTATTACCACGCAGGACCCTTTACCACGAATACCTTTACAACGCATTACACTACAACGCAGATACTATTACAACGCATACCGTTACAACGTAAGTATAGGTAAGTGTATCTTTTTTTAAAAACATTTATTAGGGGTATTGGGTTTGAGTTTTGGGGTACAGGGGTATTTTTAGGTTTCAGGGATGGGTTTGGGTTTTGGGGTACAAGGGTATTTTTAGGTTTCAGGGTTGGGTTTGGGGGTACAGGGGTATTTTTAGGTTTCAGGGATGGGTTTGGGTTTTGGGGTACAGGGGTATTTTTAGGTTTCAGGGTTGGGTTTGGGTTTTGGGGTACAGGGGTATTTTTAGGTTTCAGGGATGGGTTTGGGTTTTGGGGTACAGGGGTATTTTTAGGTTTCAGGGTTGGGTTTGGGTTTTGGGGTACAGGGGTATTTTTAGGTTTCAGGGATGGGTTTGGGTTTTGGGGTACAGGGGTATTTTTAGGTTTCAGGGTTGGGTTTGGGTTTTGGGGTACAGGGATATTTTTAGGTTTCAGGGCTGGGTTTGGGTTTTGGGGTACAGGGGTATTTTTAGGTTTCAGGGTTGGGTTTGGGTTTTGGGGTACAGGGGTATTTTTAGGTTTCAGGGATGGGTTTGGGTTTTGGGGTACAGGGGTATTTTTAGGTTTCAGGGTTGGGTTTGGGTTTTGGGGTACAGGGGTATTTTTAGGTTTCAGGGTTGGGTTTGGGTTTTGGGGTACAGGGGTATTTTTAGGTTTCAGGGATGGGTTTGGGTTTTGGGGTACAGGGATATTTTTAGGTTTCAGGGTTGGGTTTGGGTTTTGGGGTACAGGGGTATTTTTAGGTTTCAGGGTTGGGTTTGGGTTTTGGGGTACAGGGGTATTTTTAACATATATATTTACAAATTAATAAATAAAAATTAATATAATTAATTAAAATATTTAATATTAAAATAATAAATTATTAATTAAAAAAATATTAATAATAATTACATTATTTTAACATATTATATACTTACCTATACTTACGTTGTAATGGTATGCGTTGTAATAGTACCTGCGTTGTAGTGTATTGCGTTGTAAAGGTATTCGTGGTAAAGGGTCCTGCGTTGTAAAAATTGCGTGGTAATGGTCTGCGTGCTAAAAGTATGCGTGGTATCAACATATATCCCACCCAGATCATCTTCTCTCTGTAGTCTAGTGAAGCTCACGGCCCGGGCACCTTGAACCCTAGTCTCCTGAAGGTTGCCACCTGGATGGACACCAATTCCTTTAAGCTAAATGGAGATAAGACAGATGTCATGCTGGTGGGTAACAACCTCAATTGTGGGGACCACACCATTGGCTGGATACTCTTGGATCCCCAACAGTGCCCGTTTCTAAAGTAAAGAACTTAGGTGTCTACCTTGTTGACAAACTTTCTATGAAAAGTCAAATTTCTAAGGTAGCCTCTACCTGTTTTGCAGTCCTAAAATGCCTAAAACAATTATTTGTATGCTTCTTTTTTCTGCTCAGTATACTTTTATACAGGTGATTTTGTCAAGGTTGGATTATAGCAACTTTCTTTACCTTGGGGCTGGCAAGACCTCACTCAAAAGCCTGAAGGTGGTCCAGAACATGCCTGCCAGATTGTTTTCCACCTCCCCAAACATGCCTCTACGTCCAACCTCTTGTGCACCTCCACTGGCTCCTGGTGGAAAAACGGATACAGGTCACAACCCTTTGCTACATGCATAAAGCCATGGCTAATGTAGCTCCCCTCTATCTGCGATTGGTAGTAAAACCTTGCTGTCCCAGCCACTCTCTTCATTCCAACAATCATAACTTTTGCAAGCTCAGGATATTTTTTTTTAAATGCCAGGGCGGTTGTTCTTTCTCCTATTTGGGCCCTAAGCAGTGGAACTTGCTGTCCAACTCATGGAGATGTAAATCCCTTAGCACCTTATGAAAACTCTTTAAAAAACATGGCTTTTTTAACTTGTTGCTGGAATTTGGCCAAGACACCTTACTCTATATATCTAGCGCTAGTAAACCTTCTTGGGTTGCTATGCACTATATACAATTATATAATAATGATAGTGCTACTCTGACGCCTAAGGACTTAAACTGATTAGATAATTGTTAGACCTGGCAGCTTCGCGTGGGTCTCCTTCCATTTTTTGCTGTTGCCTCATGTGTTTTTGCTGGTGGTAGATGCTTTGGGCACTGTGCCACTGCTATTCAGTGCTACAGTGCAAGTGCTCCCTATGGTAAATTGATGTATGGATTAGTGATTCCATGATTGTCTGGTTTGGTTTACTTGTCAGACCCTAGTACAGCGCAGATGGGGTGCCCAGGGCTGGTAATCCAAACGCTGCTGGTGTGCTAGCAGCACTGGTTGTGCCGCCCACAGAAGCAGCCTGTAAAGTGTGTCTCAGGTCTGCCATTGCAGATCCTGTGTGCAGTCTGGTACTGCCATGCTGACTGGACAAGTATACCCACTTGCCAGTCCCTAAACCTGCCCTTTTCTGCATATTAGTCACCCCATGGTAGGCCCAAGGGCAGGGTGCATTGTAGGTATAAGGTAGGACATGCCCTGGTATGTGTGGCATGTCCTAATAGTGAATTACAGCCATTTTTGTATTTCACTATTGCAAGGCTACCTGTTCCCCATAGGCCAGAATTGCAGTTCTTTGATTATTACATCATATAAACCTAACTGACTCAGAGACAACGTCGAAATCAGAGTTTAGTATGCCTGAACTCAGAATGATGAAATGCCTCTTTTAGTGAAGTTGGTTCTAAAATTCTGTGTTTGAAAATATCACTTTTAGAAAGTATGTATTTTCTTGTGTAACCATCTAAGCCTGCCTCTGCTAGGCTGTGTATTCCTTGTCTGGAGTTTGAGTGACAGGGGCTGGTGAAATTCCAGGAGACAAGGTGAGGCAGCACTGGGCTGAATAGAGAGATCTCCATGTAGATGGGTGGGAGGAGTTGCACCTGGGACCTGAATAGGGCTGTGCCTTCTTTTCAAAATGCTGGCACCACCTCCTGTGGTGCGTTTTATGTCCCCGGCCTGCACTGTGAAAGGAAAGAAGGAATCATGTAAACAGAGTGCTCCAGGACTGACCAGAACTGGTTTGGACTAGGCAAAGGCCTCTCTGCCTTCAGAGAACAAAGAGAAACTGAGTATAAAAAGGCGGGCCAAGAACCCAGAACTTTCAATCACTTTTGGGAAACAAGAAGAAACTTTGCTGAGGAGAGGAACCAGAGAGACTGATGAGAGACTATCCCTAAGCTAAAGTGCTGCTTGGGGGATTGGCCTGCAGTGTTTGCCTGACTGTCAAAGAAAGGAGAGAGGAACTTTGTGTGTACTTTCATCAACTTGTGAAGGATCTCCAAGGGCTTGAGAAAGAGCTTGCCTCCTGCTGAGGTCTCAGGGTCAACAGACTTCACCCACCAGCTCCCCAAGAACTCCTTGGAAGTGCCTGCAGTTGTGTTGGGATTTCTGAGGGACTGCGTGTTGCAAGAGCTGGAAGCGCGACGCACAAAGAAGCGTGTCGCCGAACTACTGCTGTCGCTTCACAACGCAAAAGTGCCTCGCATCACCAGAGAAGAGGATCGAAGTCGCACCAGACACCACAGCATTATCGGAGAAGCGTGTCGCAGCATCACTGGGAAAGCATGTCACCGCTGCAGTTGTCGCATTGTTGCCGAAGTGCCTCACATCACCGGAGAAGAGGATTGACGCCGCATCTGCTGCCGCCGCATCACCGGGAAGCGTGTCGCAGGGCCTGTCGCGGCTCAGACTTGTTGAGTCGCCTCACGGCCGACGGGCTGCATCGCCACGGAAGCGCAATAAGAAACCGACGCATCAGCATTCTTGTACATAAGGAACCGACGCATCACCTTCCCTGAAGCACTTTCATTGTATAGCGCTACGCATACTAAGGTACGTTGCACTCAAAGTGTTGCATTTACCATCTTAAGAGAACTAAGCTATTTCTACCATTTTTAAAGTACAGTATTGTGGTTTTTTGTTGTTTGTGGTCTTGTGTTAAGCCTATATGAAAGATACTTATTTTTAAAATACAACTGATGTGGTGTTCATCTGTAGTGTTGTCACTGAGTTAGTGTATGTGTTCACAAATGCTTTACTCACTGCCTCTGAGATAAGCTTGTCTGCTCGTGCCAAGCTACCAAGGGGGTGAGCAGGAGTTATTTTAGGAGTGTACCCCCTTACCCTGACTAGACGCAAGGGTCCTTATTTGGTCAAAAGTACTTACCACTGCCAACTAGATACCCCCAAATCTAACAATAATATATTGAGCTAATACAATTGCTGCGAAGATATTCCTACAATCTGTGGCTTCACAAGTTCAAATCTTGCTACTTGCCCTTCCATTTCTGAAAAAAAGAGTGAGCCGGAACAACAGATCTTCCTTTTCTTTATTGTCATCCCAGATTTTGTTGCCTTTTCCCTGGAAACTATTTTGCACTTTTTTTTTTAACTATGTATACCTTAACACTACTAACCAGGTGTAAATTTCCTGTGCTCCCCGTTTAAGCAAAAGACACACAATTGATGGATGGAAGGCAGAACACATCAAAACATTCACCACCAGTAAAGAGATCTAGGTTAAATCCATCATTATTTTGCTCACCCTGCCACCCCATTTTAGACCTGGCCATATGCAAACCAGTCTTGGCCCTGTGCCTCATGGTAACAGTTTGGCGCGAACGGCCAAGCCAGGTCCTCTCTGGACCTGAAACAAGCATCCTGGGGCCGGTTTCGGGGTTTCTACACTCATCAGCCAGGCCAGTGGCACAGTGAGCAAGGGACACACGTCTGGGTATACCCATCCCATGTACGGCGAAAAGTGTAACTGCAACAATTGATGGACCAAATATGGGTCTTCTTGTCTCTTCCAGTCAACACTGGCTGGCTCAGGCCGCAGTTTAAGCCTAGATTTAACCTTTTCTCCTCACCCTACTACTGCACAGGACTCATTAGGTGGTTAAAGAGGAGCTGTATGCACGGGGTGCAGCAGGACAGGATCTACCTGCCCATGATGCACTCACATGGCTGCGCACTCTGGAGGGTCCCCATGCTGCAGCTTCACCCACCCACATGCATTTTGATTTTATCTCTGTTGCTTCTGGGTGGAGTGGGCAGGCCGAGCCGTGTATACCCGACAGTCTAAGGACAGGTTGTCAGGGACCTTGCACCCAGTACAGAGGTACCAGACTTACATTCTGGGCACGTCAGGTGAGTACTCACAGAAAGCATTTCATTGCTCAATCACTGATTACAATTGTTGAGAAAACACGGGGGCCTATTAGCAAGGCAGCCGAAATGAAATTATCGCTGCTTTTGCGGCCGTTTTCGGCCGCAAAGCAGTGATAATTTCATCACCCCATTAGCAAGCTGTCGCTAACATCAGTTAGCGGCAGCTTTTAGACGATAGCGAGTGGTTTGGGGCCCGCTTTGCATGTCAGCGATATTTATCGCTAATGACATGCAAAGTGGGCGTACCTAACCTGTTAGTGACGATGCAGTCGCTAACATCGCTTTCGCCTATTAGCAAGGCAGGCGTAGCGAGAAAAAAATTGCGCTAAGCAAACGCCTGCTCAGACCACTTCTTAACCTGTATATCCAATGGGAGTTGGATATTCAGGTTAAGACCCTATTGGCGTTAATGCCTGAATATCACTGGATTCCCAGCGATATTCACGCATTGAGCCGCTATCGCCGGATATTTTATCGCATTGGAGATAAACATTGCTAATAGCACGTTATCTCTGCGATAAAATCCGGCGATGCACGGCGATAAAAAAAGTCACTAAGCTTATTTAGCGATAAATATCGCTAGTTGTTGATAATGGTACCCACGGTCTTCAAGTCGACACATTTTTCAAAACTCTTGTTTATAGTTTGTAACAGCATCGCAGCTCTTTGATTTCAGAGACAGTGGCCGGCCTTCACTCTTAGCAGAACCCAGCTCAGCGCTGTAGAATTGGGGCAAAACATTTTCTAGGTAACATATTTTCTTTATAATTGTGTAATAGCGCGAAATCGACCTGAAGATATTTGAGCGCTTTACATGAGCACAAATTACGCTATATTGGCAGACGTACACATTTTTTTTACAACATTAAATTGGAAAATAAACTCGGAGACAAACTCAGTGCTAGGCTGCAAAACTACCTGAACAGGGAAAAACAGGTAAGAGGCACAACCTAGCAAAGATTTTAATTCACTACTAATCTGTAGCTCAAGTTGATAGTATTACCAACCAACCCCTTAAAGAAACCATCTGGTTCCTACCTAGCACACAGTTTTCTGACACAATGCCCCTGTAATCCGGCGCCCGACCTACCTGTCCAGAATGACCTTATAATACATGAAATGTAGCAGCAGCTAATGTTCCACGGCCTTGACCTGAGAGATGACAGCTGGCGCACTAGGCAAGGTTGGTTTTAGGGACAGTTCAGCCCCCAAAAAACCATATTCGCGGCCTGACTGAGGAATGTCTGGTTATCAGTGACTGCTACCTTTAGCAAAGAAACATAACAGCCATTTGAAACAGTTTAAAGCCTCAATATTATACTGAGTCATTCTGTATTTTTCGTTGTTTTTGTTTTAATGTAGGCCTTCTGCCGAGGTGTCGTGTTTTAAAAATTATTTATAACAATTTTAGACAACTTAATAACACTGTTGTGTATTTGGAGCAGCAGGTATATAATCCAAAGGAAAAAAAATATTAATTCTAAAGAGCTTTCCTATTTTTTACGTGCATTGGCATAAAAATCCTTACCAGGCTGGTGAAACATTGGTGAACTATTAGTCTGGTCTCAACCCTAACGAAGACGACTAAGTGATGTACCCTCATTCTCATTAACCGATGAGAAGTTTCTCTAGCATACCATAGTCACTGCAGAATAAGGGCCTGACAATTTCTCTCCAAAAGTGGTCAGGAAGAAAGGAGTCATGGCAGTAACCATAAGGTGATTTTGGAAAAGGGGGGTGGTGATGGACAGAGTTTCTGAATGATGCAGAATACTCTTACCAAGTCAATAGATCATGGTTTTAATCCATCACCGTTTTTTAGCTCACTGCACCATCCCAGCTCAGAACCTGGCTATATGCAAATTAGTCTGTTCCTGTCCCAGTGCATGATGGGAACAGGGCAAACCAAACTACCAAGCCGATTCTTATACTGGGAAGGAAACAAGCTTCCGGGGACCGGTTTCTGGCATCACAGCCTTCTTCGGCCCGGCTTGCTTGAATCCTGATGGTGCAATGAGCAAGGGACTCACGTCTGAGTATACCCTCCCACACATAGTGTGGATAAAACCGATTTTGGAAAAGGGGGGTGGTGATGGACAGAGTTTCTGAATGATGCAGAATACTCTTACCAAGTCAATAGATCATGGTTTTAATCCATCACCGTTTTTTAGCTCACTGCACCATCCCAGCTCAGAACCTGGCTATATGCAAATTAGTCTGTTCCTGTCCCAGTGCATGATGGGAACAGGGCAAACCAAACTACCAAGCCAATTCTTATACTGGGAAGGAAACAAGCTTCCGGGGACCGGTTTCTGGCATCACAGCCTTCTTCGGCCCGGCCTGCTTGAATCCTGATGGTGCAATGAGCAAGGGACTCACGTCTGAGTATACCCTCCCACACAGCTCAGAAACTGGATTAGCCAGGTTCTGAGCTGGGATGCTGCAGTGAGCTAAAAAACGGTGATGGATTAAAACCATGATCTATTGACTTGGTAAGAGTATTCTGCATCATTCAGAAACTCTGTCCATCACCACCCCCTTTTCCAAAATCGGTTTTATCCACACTATGTGTGGGAGGGTATACTCAGACGTGAGTCCCTTGCTCATTGCACCATCAGGATTCAAGCAAGCCTGGCCGAAGAAGGCTGTGATGCCAGAAACCGGTCCGCGGAAGCTTGTTTCCTTCCCAGTATAAGAATTGGCTTGGTAGTTTGGTTTGCCCTGTTCCCATCATGCACTGGGACAGGAACAGACTAATTTGCATATAGCCAGGTTCTGAGCTGGGATGGTGCAGTGAGCTAAAAATGGTGATGGATTAAAACCATGATCTATTGACTTGGTAAGAGTATTGTGCATCATTCAGAAACTCTGTCCATCACCACTCCCCTTTTCCAAAATAAGTAACCATATGGTGTCCAGGATCTTTCTAGAAATCATTAAAGTAAGATCTCTTTAGAAATATAAAATCAGGTTAGTAACCCTCCATTTCAGGGGGTTTATACCAGTTCCTAGGCCTTTCATAGGGCTTCTTACGCTCAGAAGCCAGTTATTTCTGATATGTATCTCTTTAAATGGACCTTATTCCTTTGTTTCGCGTGTGAGAAAGTGTCGATCGCATGCCACACATTTGCTTTACAATGTCACACATAAATACACTTAATTCTTAGAAATGTCACGCTTAAGCAATCTGAAAAGTTGGCAGCTATGTCCCATGCGGCCCTCTTTCTGTAAGGATGACCGCCATGGCCCCATAGCCCCCGACATGAACCACTGCTGGAGGAACCACAACCGAGGGTGAATGTGTTAATGAGTGATTGCAGTTAAGCCCAAAAAGCATTACGCAAATAAACTTAGAGTAGCTGTTTTTAGATAACCTGATATTTCCTCAGTTCTGAAGACAGTATCACCAATACCTTTGAACGAAAAACATATACAGATTCATGCATGCCAACATTTTAGAAGAAGAAAGAGAGAGATTTTGAAAAACTAATCCGCATAATTCCTGCTGCTGGTGAATGTTATAATAGTACCCTTCTCCCCATAGTAGAGTACTGTACTCCTCATCTGTTTGTTTTGACTAGGCTATGCTGTTGTTACATGTTATGTTGTGGGGCCCTAGGCCCACATGGTGGCAATAACTGCGACACGGACACCGGATTAGTAGCTGGTTAATGAGCCACGAGCTCGAGCGCTCGGCCCTCTTTATTAACTGTGTCACGTGATGTTGTGACATCAGTGGTGGGTGGGTGTTTAGTGTAGCATTACATTTTAACCCTTAGATTGTCTGCTAGGACACAACTTTCCTCCCAAAATTTGATAAAAATTAAGGAAAGACACAAAGTTCGAATCTGTGGAAGAAAATACACAAATGTACAATAATTACAAATTTACATTTAGTCTCTTCAGCTGCTTGCTTGATGACGATGGAAAATGCTGCTGAAACTTTAGTTCTTCTTGGCTTGACGTCCTGGTTATCGGTGGGGGTGCTCTTCTTTACTTGCGCCGTGGACGTGTGTTGGTCAGTCCACTGAGATCTTGCTTTTGAGGGTGACGTCAAACAGGATGGCCAGATGTTAGACTTGAAGGATTTTGTCTTCTACTGGTCCGTCAGTTTCTTCACTGTAGGCAGCTTGGCTTTACTTTACAAAGGATGGAGTGTTCGAAGGACATTCTTCTCACTAGGACGCCCCTCTCTCGGGTGTTCTCCTGCCACGAGATGTCCCGGAGGCCCTTTTCATCAGGTTTCCACTGGGCCGGGTATTATTCCACAGCGTTGCTCCAACTCCACAGTCTGCGTGTGAATGGAGGAGACGATGGGGGTACTGCCTCGCAAAGTCCGTAGCTCCACCTAAAGGGTAGTTGTTGACTCCTGCCTTCGCGCACAAGTTCCTCATCTTCCTGGGACGTGCAGGTTAGATGGCGATGGATTCATCTCTTGTGTCGGGACCCTCTGCCACCGGTGTCCCTGAGGCCTTTGCCCCTTGGATCTCCACGGGCTGGTGTGGAATGGTCAGTTCTCCTTATTCAGGCCATCTGAGCTCCCTCCGCTTCCAGACTTCCGTTCAATCCCAAAGGTGGGTGTTGCCAATGGTCCGGCCTGTGCTCTCCTGCAGTCCACGGGTCGTCGGGGTCTTGTGAATAGGTGCCTGTTCTGTTCTTGGTGCTATCAGTGTTCTCCTGGATGTGCGGGTCACTGTACACGATGTTGTGGTGTGTCACCTCTTCTTCTTCTTGTAGGTGTGTGGACTTGTTACACCGTAGGTGTGTGGACTTGTTACACCTCTCTTCACCTTTTCCAGATGTTCCTGATGGCGTCGTGCCACATGACTTCTTACTTCTGTTTGTTTCTTCATGGCATCGTGCCACTCTTCTCCCTTCTCCTTTTTGCGACACGGTGCGGTCACCTTTCTTCCTTTGTCATGCTGACCAGGCTTCTTCAAGCAGCGTGCACTCCGCCTGTTTCTGTCTGGTCTTGTCCTGTCTTTAGGACACTGTCTTCTCTCCACTCTTCGGTGACTGGACCGGTCATTACGATCTTCTCTCTTGCCTCCTATTACTTCTAGTTATTGTTGGTGTTGCGTCCGTCTCTCCAGGTCTTCTGATCTCTCAGTTCACGGACGTCTTCTGGCAGGACCTATTTATCCTGACTTGGCAGAGTTTCTTCTTTCTTCTCTGGCGACCATTTTGGGTGATCGGCTTTTGTTTGGGCGCCCCTCTGGCTTGTCGGATCATCCTTTTCTTCTTGGGCGATCTTCTTTGCTACCAGATGGGGTGGACAGCTTCCTCTTCGTGAGTCTTCTCGCTATCCGCGATCATTGGGATCGCCATGTGCTTCTGCTGCAGTGCTTTTTTCGTTGGCGCAGTTTCGCCTGCGCTCATCGTGTGCTCTGCTTTTTCCGAAGGGTTAACTTCACCTCTCCATGGACCTTCTCTGGTGGGTGCACTTCTCGTGCGCGCTTCCGGTGAGGCTCTTTAGCTTCTTGGGGCGTTGACCGTGCTTGGTTACTTCGCCTCCTTTTGGCTGCGGGGTAACTTTGCGTTACTCTTCCGTTGCACGTCAGTGTGCATTGCAGTGGCAAGTTCTTGCTTCACTTGGTACCGTCGTGATACATCTTCAGTGTAGCTTTGTTCCTTGCGGTTCATTAGATTCTTTGGCCTCGTCGCTCTTCCACGTACGTATCGCAGTTTTCTTCTTCACACTTGGGTACTTGCCTCGCACGTCTTCTGGTGCTTTGGGTGTGGCTTCCTTACTTTCAGGCGCTGTCCTGTACTGTCTGCGTCCGGGGTACACTTGCGCTCTTCCATCGGTTGCCTTTGGATCTTGCTGCTTGCGGTAGACGGTTCTGACTCTCCCTCGACGTCCAGCGTGAGGTTGTTGTCTCTCCTGCGTTTGCGATGAACACCTGTGGCCGCAGGCATCACTTCAGCAGTGATGATGGGTCTCCGTCTTCGTCCGCGTCGCTGCAGGCTTGTTCTCCCTCGTAGGCTTTCCCTTGGCTTGAACTGGTTTGCTGATTGGTTCCATTTACAAGCTGTGATTGATTTGTTCAATGCTTGTTTGCTTCTTTTGTGCTTCTTTTGGTGCAATGCTCCCTAGTGTCCACTAGATGGCAGTCTAGCTTGGGCTTTTCTTCCAGTAGCAGCCTCCTCTTGGTAACTTTCTTTTCTTCCAGCTTGTAGGACCAACGTCTCTGAAGTATGCAGGAGAGGGGGCTGGAGTTACTGCAGACCAGGTAAGTCCCATTTCTTTCTTTGCGTTTTGGGGAACAACAGTGTTTATGGTGCAGGCTTCATGGATGCCCGGTAGGTCACTTCTCTCTGTGGGGCTGCAGTGCAGGCTTCGTGGATGCCCGGTAGGTCACTTCTCTCTGCTGTCACTTAGGAGGTGGGGCTGCAGTGCAGGCGGGCTTTCTTTACTGTGGGCTGCACAAGGGGGGTATTTCACTCGTGTCGGCAGTCATGGTGTGCAGTTTCTTCTCCCACACCGGCTGCTATTTTGTCCATTCAGTCTTCGCAGCCACGGGCCGCACACCACCACTCCTCACGCCCCCCCCCCCTCGCAGCACTCTCCGACCTCACTCACTGTGCGGGGGGGCCGGCTTCACTCGGGTTGCACTGCGGGTGGGGAAACTTAGTCCGTGTTGTTCCTGACACCCCCGCCGCCACAGCAGCTCCACATCACACCGGCGGCGGGTTCGGGGGACACTGCAGGCCACGGGTTGGCTCCGCTGGCTTTGCTTCGCCATGCCCGGCAGGGCGTCGCTGTGATCGCGGGTGGGCTCCGCTTGTTACTTTCACTTTCCCCGCCCGCGGCAGCTCCTCGCTTCACACGCTGCGCTGGGCGGGGAACAGGGGACACTTCAGGCAGGCCGCGGGTGGGCTCCACTGGCGCAGCTTTACTTAAATGTCTTTCACCCTCGCCGCAACCGCCTCTCGTCACACACGTGGCACGGCGGGGGACAGCAGACGCTGCAGGCAGGCCGCGGGTGGGCACCGCTGGCGCTGCTTTAATTAAAGTTTATTTGCGGCCGCGTCACTCGCAGCAAGGCACCATGGTCATGCGGGTGGGCTCCGCTTGGTGCTTTTATATGAGGGGGGATCGCTTCTGGCATCTGCGACCCCTCCGGGGCCATTCTCAGCACCCGGGCTCACCTCCGACCTACGGGCCTATCTTCTCCTGCGCCTGTGGCGAGTGGGCTCCGCCCGGCCAGCACTCCTCTCCGGGGCACAGTCGCGGCCGGTGCAGGTGGGCTCTGTCCGGTCCGCTTTCCTGTATCGATGATTCGGCCCGGGGCACGGCATACGCCCCACGGGCCTCCCGGCGGCTGGCGCCGCCTCACCAGGGGGTGCCCTTCACACGGGCAGCATTCTCCCCCTTTCACCCACGAAAATGGCTGTGGCACGTGGGGACACAGCCACCACTCCTCGTCGCCAAATGTTATCATGTGGGGCACTAGGCCCACATGGTGGCAATAACTGCGACACGGACACCGGATTAGTAGCTGGTTAATGAGCCACGAGCTTGAGCGCTCGGCCCTCTTTATTAACTGTGTCACGTCATGTTGTGACATCAGTGGTGGGTGGGTGTTTAGTGTAGCATTACATTTTAACCCTTAGATTGTCTGCTAGGACACAACAGTTACAGCCCGGTGACGCGCACACCATTCTGAATATTTTAGGACTCTCAAAATGTCTATAATCATTTCACACTGCACGTAGACCTTATTTTACATATGTAAGCCTGTGTAGGTACTATTGTGTTGTTGAATCTTGTAATATCTTCCTTTCCATTCTTGTGATTTAAGTTTATACAACTTAGTACTATGCAAGCAGTTAATCCTCCTCCACCGTTTCTTGACTCCCCAATTAACTGGCTTTGTTTACTTGATGCATTTGAAACTTATTTAGGCGCAATTGGTGCACATAGATTTAGACATGATAGAAATAAATAATTACTGTTACATTCAGTCGGGTTTGAAGGAAGATTTATTTTGTTTATTTATTTTTATTTTGAAAGTTTTATATAGCGCGAGCAAGATCTTTGCAGATATCAGAGCGCTTTACAAAGCAGGGATAAAAACAGGAGAGTGAATAACAGGCCATTAGGCATAGCGTAGTTGTAGGAAATAAGTGGGGTGGGGTAGGTACATGAGGGAGCATAGTAACACAGGTACATCAAAAAAAGATAATAGTACAAATATGTGGGAGCATAGACAGTCAGGTAAGTCAATAATACAAGTAATACAAATAATCAAAGGGATCGAACAGATAATACAGATCGATGCAGAGTCTGTAAAAAATCCACAGTAATAGTTCAAGTATATTTAGCCATAAGGATAGCTTTTACTTCTTTCTTAAAAAGTGTAGTGGAGGAGATGAGCCTGGTTTCAGGAGGGAGTGAGTTCCAGATCCTGGGTGCCATTCCTGAGAAGGAGCGTTTATAAGTTTTTTCCTTCCGGAATCTCCGAGGATTCAGCAGAAGATTGTTTGTGCCTCTAGTGTTTCTAGAGCCGCCAGAGATTGTCAGCTTCTGTGTGAGGTACCCGGGTGAGCTCAGGTGTATAGCCTTGTGTTTCATGCATGCGATTTTCAGGTGTATTCTGGCTTCAAATGGCAGCCAGTTCAGGGATTTCAAGTCAGGGGAAATATGCGAGTGTTTTTTCGACCCAGTGATGAGTCTCGCTGCAGCGTTTAGAGAGGCTCTTAGGAGTGCAGTAGTAGTTAGGGGGAGACCGCATAGGGCGATGCTGCCGTATTCTATTCGAGGGATGACTAGTGCTTGTACTGCATTTTGGAAGTCTTTGGCTGGGAGGAAGGGTTTAAGTTTCCTCAGGGTATTGATTTGGTAGTTCGCTCCCTTAGTTGCCTTGCTGATATGTTGCTGCATGTTGAGATTGGTGTTGAGTGTTATGCCTAAAGATTTTGCTGAGTCCACGATGGTGGGTTGGACATTGAGTGCAGTTAGGTGTTTAAGCCAAATTTGAGTGGTAGAGATCTTCGTGGGAGGTGAGATCAAAAGGAACTCTGTTTTCAGAGCATTGAGTTTTAGATGATTATCGGCAAGCCAGGATTGGGTGCTTCTGATCGTTGTGTTCAGGAGCAAAATGTCTTTGGGGGATTGTAATTTGAGATATAGTTGGGTGTCATCGGCGTACATGTGAAAGTGTACATTGGATGCTTGTAGCAAGGTGGTGAGAGGTTCCATAACTAGGTTGAACAAAGTTGGGGATAGGGAGGATCCTTGGGGGACGCCTAACGATACAGGTATTGGCGAGGACATCATGTTTTTGCTCTTGAATTTCTGCGACCTGTTGTGTAGAAAGGAAGTGAACCATTTGAGTACAGTCCCAGATAGACCCATTCTTGTGTTTAATAGTTCGAGTAAATTCTCATGTTTAATGGTGTCGAATGCTGAAGAGAGATCAAGAAGGATGAGGAGGCAGGTATCGTTTTGATCTAGGATTTGAAGGGCGTCGTCAATTATGTGAGTCATAGCAGTTTCTGTACTGTGCCCTGCTCGGAAGCCTGATTGATGAGGGTTGAGGAGATTAAATTGATCAATGTGTTTAGTCAATTGTAGTTGTGCACATTTTTCCAACAGTTTGGCGAGAGTGGGAATATTGGTAATGGGATGGTAATTGTTTAGATCAGAGGGGTCGGCTGTAGGTTTCTTTAGTAAAGGCGTGACTTGTCCAACTTTGAGGGAGTCAGGGATGGTTCCTTGTTGAAGTGAGCTGTTGATAATTTTAGTCCAGAGTGGAAGGAGCAAAGGGGTGAAGTCTTTGACAGCGTTAGCAGTGAGGGGGTCCGTGAGGTGATTGGATGGTTTCAAGGTGCTGAGCAGTTTGCCAATTTCTTCTTCAGAGTAGGTGCCAAAGGATGACCATGTAGCATTGTTTTTTGGCTCGGTGAGTGCTATGCAGTGGGGTTTGGAGTAAAGGCTTGCGTCAATGAGGAGATCGCTCTTTATGTTGTCAGTTTTTTGGATAAAGAAAGCGGCGAAGTCTTCACAGGAGGGTGCTTCGCGCATAGTACTGAGTGGTTGGGGTTGTTCCTTGGATTGTGTTCTGATTAGCTCAAACAGTTTTCTCGGCCGTTTTTTTGCTTGGTCGAGCCGGAGGCTGAAGAAGTCTGATTTTGAACGTTTTATTTTCCTGAAGTAGGCGTTTCTCTTTTTCTTCAGGGTTTTTAGGTGCAGTGCAGAGGGAGCTGATCTCCAGGTGCGCTCTGCCATTCACATGGCTCGTCTATCCTCATTGAGACTCCCGTCGTACCAAGGATTGGAGATTTTAGCGGCGACTCTTTTTAGCTGCATGGGTGCAGCCTCATTAATTACTGAGGTCATGCCGTTGAGATAGTGGTCAGTCAGGAATTGAACGTCCGTAGCGCCGGTAGGAGGAAGTAGGAGGTTGCAGCTGTTGGGGGGTAAGGAGTTTGGGTTGAGTTTTTTCAGATCTCTTTTCCAGACTTTAGGCTTGGAGGATTGAACCGGGTTGAATTTGATTGTTTCATTGATGAAGAATGTGACAATATGATGATCTGACCAGTCACAGGGTTGGATAGACTCGAGTTGGATAGAGTCCTCTTTGGAGATGATAAGGTCGAGGATAGAGCCTTTCTCGTGGGTCGGGCTGTTGCATATTTGAGTGAGGTCAAGAGCGTTGAGGAAATTTTTAAGACTATTTACCACCGCGTCATTGTGATCGTTCCAGTGGAGGTTGAAGTCACCAAGGTATATTTGGGTGAGCTGTCGTCCGGAATTGGTTGAGATCATATCCATGATTTGTTGGGCGAAGGTGAGGTTGTCCCCGGGTGGGTGGTAAATGCCGTGAAGAGAGCATATCGGTTTGCCCTCACTAGTAATGTTGAGGCAGATGTATTCACAGGAAGTTGGGGAGGGTAGGGAAGGGGCGGTGACTTTCAGAACAGAAAGGTTGTTCCTGTATATGCATGCGATTCCACCACCAATTTTGCCAGACCTGTCAAGTCTAATAATGTGGTAATTGGGGGGAACCAGAATGTCCATTATAGGTGTAGAAGATTCGGTTAGCCAGGTTTCAGTCATGATGATTAGGTCAAGGTCCAATGTTAAGATGAGGTCAGCGATGGCGGAGGAGTGTCTAGAGGCCGATCTGCAGTTGAGGAGAGTGCATTTGAGACGGGGTGTGTCGAGGGAGGTAGAGGGTTCTAGAGAGAGGGGGACTTTTCTAAAGTTATTAGGGATGGAGATTCTGTTGTTTAGTGTAGGGGGTCTACGGGGATTTGAGTATATCGTGGGAATGGAGAGGTGTGTGGTTGTTGTGTCGTTTAGGGGAGCTGGGTCGTAGGAGCGGAGGAGGGTGAGTGTGTCGAGGTCCGAAAGAGGGTTGCATGGGCGACGGGGGCGGTTGTTGCGATTGTGGACAGGGATCGCGGTCCAGTGTGGGGGGTGTAGAGTGGGAGAGTCATCCGGAAGGGTGGGGGACATGTTGGGATGGGGGGTGGTGGTGAGTGAGGGGTGTCTGGGGTGTGTGAAGAGTAGTTCTTTGATGGTGTGAATGTCTTCTTTGAGCTGGAGGAGGGTGGCCATAATCTTGTCCAGCGTGGGATAGGTGTTGGTGTTGGGGATGGAAATCAGGGGTGAGTGACTGACCTGGGAATTGGCGTGTGGGTGGGTGGGTGGGTTGGTGTTCGTGCAGGGCTCCGTGGCGTCGGTGTACGGGTTGGTGTTAGGGAGGAGAGAGGGTTTGGGAGGGATGGGTGTGGGTGAAGTAGGGAGGAGGTTGGTGGTGTAGGAGAGGGTATTGGTGGAAAGCGGAGAGAGCCGGGTGGAAGTAGAGTGTATGTTAGTGGTGATGGGGGAGCAGGTAAGGTAGTGGGGGCTGAGAGTGGGGGGGGGAAATGGGATTGGAGATGGTCCTGCTGTGGGGAGGGGGAGTTAGATTAGTAGATGTGGTGTGCTCTGCGTGATTAGTTAGAGGGTGGTAGTGGGGACTGAGAATGGGGGGGATAAAGGGTGGGATTTGTCGATGTGCGTGGCGCTTTGGTGCTGAGCTAGGTAGGCTGTGGTGTCAGGGGTGAAAGGAATGGGAGTGGTATGTGTGGAGGTCCGCGGGTTGGAGGTGGGGGTGGGAGGGCGGCTGGTGTATGAGGGAGAGAGATCTGTGTCTGTGATTGAGGAGTGTGGGGTGGTTACAGCAGGTGGGTGATTGACTAGGGTGCTGGGGGTAGAGGTGAAGTGCGTGTCGTTCTGGTGCTGCTGAACTAGGTTAGAAGGGTTGTGGGTGGGGGCTGTGACGTCAGGGGTGATAGTACTGGAGGTGATATGGGTGGAAGTCCGAGGATTGGAGAGGTGCTCTTTGAAAGTGGGGAGCAGGTTGTCGAGTAGTTCCAGGTTCCTGTCTGTGGATTGAATTAGGACAATCCCGTTATTGTAGATAGTAATGGTGGTTCTGCCTGGGAAGAGTTGGGATGGTGTGATGGAGAATGTTAGGCCATGAGCGGATTTCCTGGTGGTGGAGACGGTGAGTAAGGTGAGGAACGCTTTTCTCCATTGAGGTCTGCGTGTGGTCTGGAAGATGATATCAGTGTTCAGGGATCCATTGGCCGGTGAGAAGTAGGTGTCGGCAAAGGGGGTTTCAGGGTGGGACCTCAGGAAGTTGTGTTTAAAGCGTTTAGCGGCTTTTTTGGTGAGTGCGGGTGGGTAGTTGATTTTATATGTGTGCTTGCCGATGGGATCCATGTTGGGATGGCGGTATAGGTGGGTGTGGGAAGGTCAACAGTAGAGATATACAAGAGCAAATATAAATGCAAACAGTAAGTTACATGGGTCAAAAGTGACACTAGTGAGTGATCAAAATATATGAGGTAGCAATCGGTGCATTACAGGAATAAAAAGTGAAATGGGTGCAGTTTACAAAAATGTACAAAAATATATGAGGTAGCAATAGGTGCATTGCAGGAATAAAAGTGAAATGGGTGCAGCTTAAACAAATGTACAGTAAACAAGTAGAAGTATAATACTGATGAAATACTGGAACAAAATACAGATGCCAACAAAGTGTTAATGAGTCAAAAGTGACACTAGTGAGCAGCCAGAAATATATGAGGTAGCGATCGGTGCAAAAAAGTGAATTGGGTGCAGGTTACAAAAAATATCCAAAGTACAAGTAGAAGTATAATACTGCAATAAAAGGCAGACACTTTATCACAAGAAGGTGTAGATACAGAGCTATGTAAAGTGCGCGGTAGTTGAGATTAGTCTAGAAAAGTCCAGTTCTTAGGGTATGGTCAGATAGTGGGAATGACTAGTCCATGATGGCCGCCAAAGAGAGAGACCTACACTAAAACATCTACCTGATGCTGAAGGTCTAGCGATAGAAGAACTTGACGAATAGCAAAGTACTATTAGGAAATTGGCATGTAGATATGAGGCCCAGCCTAGTGTTGTGACACAAGTTTTTCAAAAGAGTACAAAAGAACGAAGATGTTGGTAATGATGTTAGTGCCCTCAGAAAAATGATAGCAGATTGCGAGTTAGAGAACTTTAGTGAGCAACTGGTACATGACCAATTTATAAGCCATTGTACTGATAGGACCATCAGACAAAAACTATTATCCTTAGGGAATCCTTCCCTTGATGAATCTGTACGCATTACTATAATTATTGAAACCGCACAAGTTTCAGTTAAGGAACTAGAAAGTAAAACAGTGGAAGTGGTTACCCCAGTACGCATTAACAACTACAAAAAGAAGAGTGAAACCTCACAAGGTTCTTTTTAAACCTCCATGTTTGCAGCTCTGTAGGCTTGGTTTGGTGACTTTATCTTGTCTATCATATCTTGTGCCATGCGCTACAGTTCTCTATTTAATTTGTGTATGTACTTGATTTCCATATTTTGAGTATTCTGAATAATTATGCTTACCACATTGCTGGTGATACTGGAAGGAAAAGTGCTTTTGTTTTTCTGCATTACTGCTACAACATGTATTTTTCCTTCTGTACTCCTCCTGATCAGGGTGAAGCAAGTCTTGTGTTGCTTGTGCTCCGGATCTGGGAGCAACTGGCCTGGCATGTTGTGGTGGTCAGTTACTATTGGAGCAGGGTCAGGACAGATTACCATATGACTGGTCCAAACGGAGGTGGCGAGATATGCAAAAGAACGATGGAGTGGATGCGGCCTGAGTGATGACCAGTTCTGAAGAAGATCAAGAGCAGCCAAGGCTCAGGTTCTCCTGGTGGCCGTCAGATTGGACTAGGAGGGGGCGGTACTCAGAAGTCCTGAACGTCTGATTGGGCTAGGAGAGTGCGGTACCCAGAAGTCTTGAACATCAGATTGGGCTAGGAGGGTTTGGTACCCAGAAGTCCTGAACATGAGATTGGGCTAGGAGAGTGTGGTACACAGAAGTCCAGAACATGAGCATCTGTTCTTGAAAAGCCAGTGCTGCCCCGTCTGAAGTGACCACCGCAGAGAAGAAGAAGGCTGCCCACCTCGTCCGCCCGCCCGCCACCAATGGGTGAACAATGAACATTAGACTAATTTACACAAAACTGAGAGGCAACCAATCAGGTCTTCGAAGAAACGTGTGCACTATACACTCCTTGTGTTGCGTGGATTGGATCTGTGTAGTGAAATAATGTGGCATGGTGTGCAGTGTAATTATGTGGTATTGAGTGGAGTGGGATTGTGTGTCTTGAATTGGGATTATCTGGAATGGTATTGTGTGTTGTGGAGTGGTATGTAGTAGAGTTTACTTATGTGGTGTGCTGTAAAATATTGTAGCACTATGTGGAATTTTGTGGTGTAGATTGGATGTATGTGGTGTGTCATGCATTTGTGGTGTTAGTCTGAATTATGTAGTTTGTTGTGAATTATGTGGTGTGGAATGGAAATGTGTAGAGTTGAATTGTGTGACGTGGAAGTGGCTGTGTTGAGTGAATTATGTTGAGTGGTATTATGAGGTATGGTGTGAAGTGTAGCTATGTGGAGTGTTGCTACGTGGCATAGACTGGATTTATGTGGAGTGTATGTATGCAGTATGGAGTAGAGCATAATTATGTAGAGTTTAATTATGTGGAGCTGGGTGGTATTATGTGGAGTGTTATGCTGTGAGGATTAATTGTGGAATTGTGTGACGTGTGGAATTATGTGGCATGGTGCGTTGTATAATTCTGCGGAGTGGAATTATGTAGCATGTTGCAGAGTTGTATTTTGTGGAGGGTAATTATGTGTGTTAGAGTTGAGTTTAAAAATGCTGTATGAAGTGTAATTATATAGGTTGAAGTGGAATTATGTGTAGTTGAGTTGGGTGGAGTGGAATTATGTGGTTGGGAGTGGTATTAAGTTGTGTGGAATGTTATTCTGTGATGTGGAATTATGTGGTATGGAGTGAAGTGGTAATATGTGTATTTTTAGGATTGTAATTATGTGGTTTGGAATGTTGTAGCGTTAAATTATTTTTAGTTAAATGTGTGGCGTGGAATTATAAGGAGGGGCATAACACAGGCCCCAGGGGCGTAACACAAGCCACCGCAGCCACTCACTACACATCTGTGACCGTCTGGGACAGGTAATTAATTAATATAGGTAGGTCGCTCTAAACTTTTCTTCATAAATTAAATGGTAACATTTTAAAAAATGGTAATGATGCACACTGCGCAGCATGCAGATGTCTCTGTCGCCGCATCTGCACGGTCTTACTCTTCACCCCTAGGGTGGGGCTGGTGACCAATTGTCATGTGCATTGCTGACTGGTGAAGCGAGGAGGCATCCCAGACTGGAGACAATTGAGAGGTAACGTGCGACGGCGATCGCCGGCCATAATTAAATTATTTCTCAGACTAGCCTTGTTTGCCCTGTCTTCTCCGGCCCACGCAGGTTAGGCTGTCTGTTCCCCCAGTCTATGCCACCCCGGCAGACAAGCGCACCCCACCCAAAATTGATCGCGATGACCACTTGTGTGCGTAAGGTATCCAGTTTAGAGCGAAGGCATTTAGTAAAAGAAAGGCGCCTTTGGTACATGAAGGTTGTTTAGAAAAGAGGGTAGGGATATGTTACACATTAAAGATTAAAAGTGCATGTCAGTTTCACCTGCGATTAATGTTGATTTGCGGATTTTACAGAAAACCCAAAAATTGTTATTGAAGTTTGTAGGTGCAACAAAATGTACCCTTCACCTATGAATTTACACCTTCGTCTGTGACTTTGGGAGAAGTTTCCTGGTTTCACCCACTTCCCCCCAAAACTGACCCGATTTCTTGTCGCTGATTTCTAGTTGCCGAATGACATCAGTTCTGAAGGGGCAGGTCCAGCTGAACTTGACATCAGCGTGTGAGTGAGTGGGAGGGTTGGGGCAGAGAGGGTGAGGATTGGGGCTGTGGTGTCAGTGCTACATAAATTGCAGCTCGCAGAAAAAATGGTTTCTAGCTGAAACAGATAAAAGTTACTAAAAGCAACATGCAACATGCATTGATGCACAGTCTAATGCCCTTCGCTAAAATTGACAGGCCACCTTTCAGTTACTCCTTGCTGTTTGGTTGTTAAATTGAGACTGGATTGAGGTGAAACATTTGCCAGAACAGTCTTAAAAGGTGCAAACATTACAAAAGATTAAGTATAAGTATCACAAAATGTGCGGCATTAGACCGCATAATTAGCATTTTCCTACTGCATAATTGAGTACCTGCAGCCTAATTCTCATGGCACTGTATACCATGTACTTCCCCTCTGTTTACTGCTGTCGCAAAGAGCCACCAATCCTACCCCATTGATATGAAAGGAAAAAAATAAAATGTACAGCCTTTCTAAGTTACGAAGCATGTTCTACCAGAGGTTGCACTTGACTTCTGTGGAAACAGGCACCAGCACGTGCAACTCCTTGTCTTTTTGGACTTTTTTTTTTTAACATCAGCACAACCTATCTCACTAGCGACCTTTAAACTGTGGGGCGCTCCATACACTTTACCGCCCTGAAAGCCGTCATACTCCGCTCAGTAGCAGTAAAAGGATTGATGTTTCTGGTCCATAAATGACTCCAAATCCCTGACTCTGTGGGTGTGACAAAATCACCAAATATCCTGCCCTAGAAACCTGCCAGCCCCACAGACCTCTCCAGAACGAGAAACCTGCCAGCCCCACAGACTTCTGCAGGCACAGAAACCTGCCAGTCCCACAGAGACCTCTCCAGGCACAGAAACCTGCCAGCCTCACAGACCTCCCTAAGCAGAGAAACCAGCCAGCCCCAAAAACCTCCCCAAGCTCAGACACCTGCCAGCCCCACAGACCTCCCTGGGCACAGAAACCTGCAAGCCCCAAAGGTCTCTCCAGGCACAGAATCCTGCCATCCTCACAGACCTCCCCAGGCAGAAAAACTTGCGACCTTTGATCTGTGGGGCGCTCTGTGAACTTTACCACCCTGAAGCCGTCGTACTCCGCTCAGTAGCAGTAAAAGGATCAATGTTTCTGGTCCATAAATTGCTCCAAATCCCTGACTCTGTGGGTGTGACAAGATCACCAAGTATCCTGCGCCAGAAACCTGCCAGCCCCACAGACCTCTTCAGGCATAGAAACCTGCACAAGCACAGTAACCAGCCAGCCACACAGACCTCCCCAAGCACAGAAACCTGCCAGTCTCACAGAACCCAAGCAGAGAATCATGCCAGTCCCACAGACCTCCCCCAGGCAGAGAAACCTGCCAGTCCCACATGTGAGAAGTTGGCCTGATATGTGATGTCCACTATTCTAGTGGGCACCCTGTATCAGTCCAAACAACCCTTATGGTGATGGTTGTAAAGTCAACCTTATAGACCAGCTATCCTAGTGGTAGCATGGACAAAGCAGTCTTAGGATAAAACTTCGAAGAGCATGTGAAGCCAGATGTTTTACCATATGTAACCCCTTGAATACCAAATGAAAGGACACCACAGAGGTTATATATAAAATATATATGTATTTATTATAAACGCAACCCCTCTGAACTCTTTATGATGTCAGAGGCTAAAGCACATAACAAGAAACTTAATTATCATACAGTAAGTTGCACAATATACAGTAGGGCCCTAGGGTCACGTAAAACCAAATACTAAAATAGTGGTATAAGAACCACGTCACGAACAAAGGATAGGCCTAGGGCCTAGGGAATCGCTGGGGCTACGTTGTACTAACAAGAGTTAGGGAGCAGGAGGCCCACGGGATGCGTGCAGTGTCTTTACACACACGCAAGTTACCATAGAGTTAGAATGGGAACGAAAGAATTACAAACTAGTTCTTTTAAGTCACTTCCGGATGGACTAGGAGAAAGCTACTGAAAACTAGGACACTAGGATAGTTAATACCCACAGGAGCAGCGGAGTACTCGCGTTACCTCACCCACATGAAGCAGGTGCATAGGTGTCAAAGTGTGTCGGGTTTCGACGCTGAATCCTATGGAGCCTTGAAGAAAGATGCTGCAGGCAACCAGGAGAGAAGTGTCCGGTTGGATCCAAGGGCGGATCGAGGATGAAGAGTACCTGAAAGCAGAGGGAACAGAGTCTGGGTCACTAGCCAGTGACCAGGAAGGAACCAGGCGATGTCGCGAAGCAATCAGGTGATGTTGTGAAGCTTGACTCTGCAGCCACGTGGACCAGGAGGCGTCAACGACAACCAGGAGCTGGATACGGACTGTCCCACAAAGGATCTCGCTGTTGGTGGCGTCAGCTTCCGGATTGGAGTCAACAGGCCTTGGCAAATGCAACCCACACAGGAATCGAACATTCGCTTAGGTTTAGACCAGCAAGGTCTATGGGGCTTCTCCTTTGCAGGGAAGCAGGGGCCCATCTGGAGCAACCAGGCAGGTGGTTTAGATATAAAGGTTTGTCGTCACAGAGGCCACTAGCCAACAGGCAAGTGACCGGACAGACGTGTCGAGCAGGAAAATGCAGAAGGGCCCCACGTAGAACTCGTGGAATGTGGAGTACTGATCTTCGGTGCAGATGATGCTCAGGGCTGGGGCTTCTTAATCCCCAATGCACAACTTTGAGGGTGCCCCAGAAGCTGCACAAGTAGCAAGGAACAGGCTTTTCAAGATGGCCGGTTCCACGTCTCTCGTCGCCTCCACGGGTCTCAGCTTTGCAGGGACTGTGGATCGGGGTCAGAGAAGTCTGGAAGTCTGGCTCTCGTCAGACTCTGTTCTCTGGCTCAGGCAGGAGCATCAACAAAGTAAACCGCTGATCGCTGGATGGTGCCTGTTTGCACAGGGTGGTCACTCCTTGACCACGAGGGAGATTCTTCAGTGGTCTTCTGTAAAGTAGATCTTCGAAGGTCCAGAGTTTCGTTTCAAGTTTCAGTTCAGGATAAATCTCTAGACTCAGCTCCCACCTATATACTAATCTGGTGGGCTGGATTACCTGCTAGGTCCCTCCTATGGGTGGGACCAGGGAAGGGGGGTGGTTACACCCCTTTCCCTTTTTCCAGTTTCGAGCCAGAGCCTGGGCTGGAGTGCCCCAGCAACTGGTTTGAACCGTGCTATGCATGGGACACCTTGTGTGCCCCAGGCAGTGTCTCATTTCATTCAGCCCTCCCTGCCCCAATACACTATGACCTGTCTGGGGTGGTGCTAGCACCTCCCAAGACAGGAAACCTATTGTCCAAGCCTCCCTCACTGGAAGGACTCCCAGCAGCAGGAGGCCAGACTTGTGTCTGTGGCAGCAGCATCCATTTTGTGATGCAGAGGCTCTGGTTAACTTTAACCGGGATTAACAGGAACAACATGTCTTCTCCCTCTAGAAGGGTGGAATGCTACCCCCGTCACCAGAACTGGCGAGGGAGTAGTATTCCAAAGCGTATGACACCTTACACAACATGTTTTGATAAAGCCAAACCAAAGTTAGCAATAACCGCGAGGATTATAATGCACTTAAGAGTATATGATATGGCTATATCATAGAACAGCTATAAGGACATGGTTCCGAAAGCTGCAGACAGGCTCAGCTCATGCTAGAGCACCATCTCACATAAAATCAAGCACTCTGCCTTCAGGATTGTTAAGGCCTGCCATAGGAGTGACTTATGGGTGCATATGTGTCTATATATAATGGCAGGTATAGGAATACTATACCTAAGCAAGGGGTGATTACACAACCTTGCCCCATCTGAGTGATCAGCCAGTTGTGTTAGTTTGGACGGCCATCCAGGGGTGGCAAAAGATATGCTGCAGCCCCTGGTAGGCCTTGGGTGCACCTATGCCCTGGGTACCTATGGTACACTGTACAGGGACTCACAAGAGTGACCCATTTCCCAATTGGCGATGTACCTAAAGAACATGGTATGAATTTAGAGAGAGAACAGCAGGGCTGTGGGTCTGATTAGCAGGCCCACAGCCACACTGAAGTCGAAAATCAGTGAAGCAAAAAGCAAAAAGTGGGGTGACCATAGGAAAGCAGACCCTACTCTCCTACACCACATACCGCTCTAGGCACATAATCCTGCAGTCCCACAGACCTCCCCGGGCAGAGAAACCTGCCAGCCCCACAGACCTCTCCAGGCACAGAATCTGCCATTCCCACAGACCACTCCAGGCAGAGAAACCTGCCAGCCCCACAGACCTCTCCGGGGACAGAAACCTGCCAGCCCCACAGACCTCCCCGGGGACAGAAAACTGCCAGTCCCACAGACCTCATCGGGCAGAATCCAGACAGTCCCACAGATCTCCCTAGGCACAGAAACTTGCTAGACCCACAGACCTCCCTGGGCACAGAAACCTGCCAGTCCCACAGACCTCCCCAAGCACAGAAACCTGCCAGTCCACAGACCTCCCCAAGCACAGAAACCTGCCAGTCCCACAGACCTCCACACGCACAGAATCTGGCATCCTCACAGACCTCCTCAGGCAGAGAAACCTGAAAGCCCCACAGACCTCCCCAATCACAGAATCCTGCCAGTCCCACAGACCTCCCCAGGTAGAGAAACCTGCCAGTCCCACAGACCTCCATGGGCACGGGAGACTGCCAGCCCCACAGACCTCCCCAAACACAGAAACCTGCCAGTCTCTGAGACCTACACAGGCACAGACACCTGCCATCCCAAAAAACCTCTCCAGGCAGAGAAACCTGCCAGCCCCACAGACCTCCCCAGGCACAGAATCCTGCCAGCTCCACAGGCCTCCTCAAGCACAGAAACCTGCCAGCCCCACAGACCTCCCCAGGTAGAGAAACCTGCCAGTCCCACAGACCTCCATGGGCACGGGAGACTGCCAGCCCCACAGACCTCCCCAAACACAGAAACCTGCCAGTCTCTGAGACCTACACAGGCACAGACACCTGCCATCCCAAAAAACCTCTCCAGGCAGAGAAACCTGCCAGCCCCACAGACCTCCCCAGGCACAGAATCCTGCCAGCTCCACAGGCCTCCTCAAGCACAGAATCCTGACAGCTCCACAGACCTCCCCAAGCAGAGTAGCCTGCCAATCCCACAGACCTCCCCGGGCAGAGAATCCAGCCAGTCCCACAGACTTCTCCAGGCAGAGAAGCCTGCCAGTCCCACAGACTTTCCCAAGAACAGAAACCTGCCAATCCCACAGACTTCCCCGAGCACTGAAACCTGCCAGTCCCACAGAACTAAGGCAGAGAAACCTACCAGTCCCACATACCTCTCCAGGCAGAGAATCCTGCCAGTCCCACAGACCTCCAGACACACAGAATCTGGCATCCTCACAGACTTCTTCAGGCAGAGAAACCTGAAAGCCCCACAGACCTCCCCAATCACAGAATCCTGCCAGTCCCACAGACCTCGATAGGCAGAGAAACCTGCCAGCCCCACAGACCTCCCCAGATAGAGAAACCTGCCAGTCCCACAGACCTCCATGGGCACGGGAGACTGCCAGCCCGACAGACCTCCCCAAACACAGAAACCTGCCAGTCTCTGAGACCTACACAGGCACAGACACCTGTCCCACAGACCTCCCCGGGCAGATAAACCTGCCAGTCCCACAGAACTCCTCAGGCAGAGAACCAGCCTTTCCCACAGATCTTCCCAGGCACAGAAACTTGCTAGCCCCACAGACCTTCCTGGGCACATAAACCTGTCAGTCCCACAGACCTCCTCGGGCATACAAACCTGCAAGCCCCACAGACCTCTTCAGGCAGAGAAACCTGCCAGCCCCACAGAACTCCCCAATCACAGAATCCTGCCAGGCCCACAGACCTTCCCAGACAGAGAAACCTGCCAGTCCCACAGACCTCCCCAGGCAGAGAAACCTGCCAACCCCACAGAACTCCCCAATCACAGAAATCTGCCAGTCCCACAGACCTCTCCAAGCACAGAAACCTGCCAGTTCCATTGAACTCCCCGGGCACAAAAACCTGCCAGCCCCACAGACCTCCCCGGGCACAGAAGTCTGCCAGCCCTACAGACCTCCGCAACCACAGAAACCTGCCAGTCTCGCAGACCTACACAGGCACAGAAACCTGCCATCCCCACAGACCTCTCCGGGCACAGAATCTGCCATCCTCACTGACCACTCCAGGCAGAGAAACCTGCCAGCCCCACAGACCTCCCCGGGGACAGAAACCTGCCAGTCCCACAGACCTCCTTGGCATGGAATTCCAGCCAGTCCCACAGATCTCCCCAGGCACAGAAACCTGCTAGTCCGACAGACTTCCACAAGCACAGAAACTTGCCAGTCCCACAGAAAACAGGCAGAGAAACCTGCCAGACCCACAGACCTCCCCAGGCAGAGAAACCTGCCAGTCCCACAGACCTCCCCAGGCAGAGAAACCAGCCAGCCCCACAGACCTCCCCAGGCAAAGAATCCTGCCAGTCACACCGACCTCTCCAGGCACACAATCTGCAAGCCCCACAGACCTCTCCAGGGTACAGAAACCTGCCGGCCCCAAAGACCTCCCCAAGCACAGAAACCTGCCAGTCCCACAGACCTACATGGGCACAGAATCTGCCTTCCCCACAGACTTCTCCTATGAAGAGAAACCTGCCAACGCCACAGACCTCCCCAAGCACAGTATCCTGCCAGCCCCATAGACCTCCCCAGGCAGAGAAACCTGCCAGTCCCGCAGACCTCCCCAGACAGAGAAACCTACCAGACCCGCAGACCTCCTCAGGCAGAGAAACCTGCCAGTCCCACAGACCTCCTCGGCAGAAGATTTCAGCCAGCCCCACAGACTTCCCTGGGCACAGAAACCTGCCAGTCCCACAGACCTCCCCAGGCACAAAAACCTGCCAGTCTCACAGACCTCACCGCCGGGGCACATGAGAACGTTTTTCTATGTTTGTGCTGTGGCCAAAATAGAATATGTTTACTATGGGCTAATTATTGTTGCTATGTCAGTGCGAAATGAATTTATTCTGTTTTTTACCTGGTGTTAAAGTGGATGTCTTATGGCCCGAAGTTGTAGGTCTGTTGTTTTTCAAATGAGATAGATCCATAACTAAAAAAAGAGGCATTTTCGGCACCTTCACAGTGGAGTAAGATAAGCCCCCACAGTCTCCTCAGTGCAGGGTGGGCCCTCAAGCTCCAGGGGGCCTACTCTGCAAAAGTGGTAGGTGGTAGCCCGGTGAGGGGCCCCCTCCGTGTGCTTTGCAGCGGGGCCCCTCAATTTTTGTTACGCCACCTGTCCCCTGCTTCTATGCATTCTTTTTACTCGTGCATTTTGTCCCAGATAAAGACGCAGCCTGTGTGTTTCGCCCTCACAAGGCCTCTTCAGGGCACAATAGAAGAAGGTGGAGCCTCCAATCAGGATCAGCGGTCACAGTGCGAGGCAACAATCCCACACCCGGGTCCCTCATGGAGTCATATCTGTTTTTCAGTCTCAGCCTCGGAGCGTCAAAGAGATGCTCGTTCAGCCACAGGATGTGACTGCAGTCACGTGAGTCACAGGGACGCTCGCCTGAGACGGGTCCTCGGGTTTGCACAATGAAGAGTCCAGACTCAACCAATCAGCACCGAGTCTGGTGAGTCACCAGCGGTCACGTGCGCAGAGGGCATTAATAAAGACTCCGACATTACTACAGACAAACAACAGTGACTCTACGATGTGTACGGAGTAGGGGCAGTTTAGACATTTGACGCAAGCTCTGATCGGCATGAAACAATTTGAAAACCCCTGGAAGAGAAGGTTTAAAACCTGTCCCTGGCCTCTCTACAGGACATTATCACTTTCTAAGTTAGTGCTTGAATGAGGAACCAGCGGAGGTTTGGTACAGTCCTGCGGGTCTTGGCCTTACCTGTCAGGTCTGCTGACGAAGTGCGCGCATTCCTTCTTCTTAATGTTCGATACGTACCAGTTCCCAATCTGCAGAAGAGAAAAGGAAGAGTTCAGTCCAATCTTGAAGAGAAGGATGTTCTGCCCATCTGATGCTTTGTAAACTGAGAGCTGCCCTCTCTTAAACCCTCCTGAGGTCATATGGGACCGTTCAGCTACCACCAGGCACTGACCCCAGCAGACCCTCTCGTAAACCCCTCCTGGGGTCAGATGGGACCGTTCAGCTAACACCAGGCACTGACCCCAGCAGACCCTCTCGTGACCCCTCCTGAGGTCATATGGGGCAGTTCAGCTACCACCAGGCACTGACCCCAGCAGACCCTCTCGTAAACCCCTCCTGAGGTCAGATGGGACAGTTCAGCTAACACCAGGCACTGACCCCAGCAGACCCTCTCGTGACCCCTCCTGAGGTCATATGGGGCAGTTCAGCTACCACCAGGCACTGACCCCAGCAGACCCTCTCGTAAACCCCTCCTGAGGTCAGATGGGACCGTTCAGCTAACACCAGGCACTGACCCCAGCAGACCCTCTCGTGACCCCTCCTGAGGTCAGATGGGGCAGTTCAGCTAACACCAGGCACTGACCACAGCAGACCCTCTCGTAAACCCCTCCTGAGGTCAGATGGGGCAGTTCAGCTACCACCAGGCACTGACCCCAGCAGACCCTCTCGTGACCCCTCCTGAGGTCGTATGGGGCAGTTCAGCTACCACCAGGCACTGACCCCAGCAGACCCTCTCGTAAACCCCTCCTGAGGTCAGATGGGACAGTTCAGCTAACACCAGGCACTGACCCCAGCAGACCCTCTCGTGACCCCTCCTGAGGTCATATGGGGCAGTTCAGCTACCACCAGGCACTGACCCCAGCAGACCCTCTCGTAAACCCCTCCTGAGGTCAGATGGGACAGTTCAGCTAACACCAGGCACTGACCCCAGCAGACCCTCTCGTGACCCCTCCTGAGGTCATATGGGGCAGTTCAGCTACCACCAGGCACTGACCCCAGCAGACCCTCTCGTAAACCCCTCCTGAGGTCAGATGGGACCGTTCAGATAACACCAGGCACTGACCCCAGCAGACCCTCTCTTAAACCCTCCTGAGGTCAGATGGGGCAGTTCAGCTACCACCAGGCACTGACCCCAGCAGACCCTCTCGTAAACCCCTCCTGAGGTCAGATGGGACAGTTCAGCTACCACCAGGCACTGACCCCAGCAGACCCTCTCGTGACCCCTCCTGAGGTCATATGGGGCAGTTCAGCTACCACCAGGCACTGACCCCAGCAGACCCTCTCGTAAACCCCTCCTGAGGTCAGATGGGACCGTTCAGCTAACACCAGGCACTGACCCCAGCAGACCCTCTCGTAAACCCCTCCTGAGGTCAGATGGGACAGTTCAGCTAACACCAGGCACTGACCCCAGCAGACCCTCTCGTGACCCCTCCTGAGGTCATATGGGGCAGTTCAGCTACCACCAGGCACTGACCCCAGCAGACCCTCTCGTAAACCCCTCCTGAGGTCAGATGGGACAGTTCAGCTAACACCAGGCACTGACCCCAGCAGACCCTCTCGTGACCCCTCCTGAGGTCATATGGGGCAGTTCAGCTACCACCAGGCACTGACCCCAGCAGACCCTCTCGTAAACCCCTCCTGAGGTCAGATGGGGCAGTTCAGCTAACACCAGGCACTGACCCCAGCAGACCCTCTCGTGACCCCTCCTGAGGTCATATGGGGCAGTTCAGCTACCACCAGGCACTGACCCCAGCAGACCCTCTCGTAAACCCCTCCTGAGGTCAGATGGGACCGTTCAGCTACCACCAGGCACTGACCCCAGCAGACCCTCTCGTAAACCCCTCCTGAGGTCAGATGGGACCGTTCAGCTAACACCAGGCACTG
Source organism: Lissotriton helveticus (assembly GCF_964261635.1). Classification (NCBI taxonomy): domain Eukaryota; kingdom Metazoa; phylum Chordata; class Amphibia; order Caudata; family Salamandridae; genus Lissotriton; species Lissotriton helveticus. Next base: position 1,674,265,608 of record NC_136069.1, on the reverse strand, counting down.
ACCCCAGCAGACCCTCTCGTAAACCCTCCTGAGGTCAGATGGGACCGTTCAGATAACACCAGGCACTGACCCCAGCAGACCCTCTCGTGACCCCTCCTGAGGTCAGATGGGACAGTTCAGCTAACACCAGGCACTGACCCCAGAAGACCCTCTCGTGACCCCTCCTGAGGTCAGATGGGACCGTTCAGATAACACCAGGCACTGCCCCCTGCAGACCCTCTCGTGACCCCTCCTGAGGTCAGATGGGGCAGTTCAGCTAACACCAGGCACTGACCCCAGCAGACCCTCTCTTAAACCCTCCTGAGGTCAGATGGGACCGTTCAGATAACACCAGGCACTGACCCCAGCAGACCCTCTCGTAAACCCTCCTGAGGTCAGATGGGACCGTTCAGATAACACCAGGCACTGACCCCAGCAGACCCTCTCGTAAACCCTCCTGAGGTCAGATGGGACCGTTCAGCTAACACCAGGCACTGACCCCAGCAGACCCTCTCGTGACCCCTCCTGAGGTCAGATGGGACCGTTCAGCTACCACCAGGCACTGACCCCAGCAGACCCTCTCGTAAACCCTCCTGAGGTCAGATGGGACCGTTCAGCTAACACCAGGCACTGACCCCAGCAGACCCTCTCGTGACCCCTCCTGAGGTCAGATGGGACCGTTCAGATAACACCAGGCACTGACCCCAGCAGACCCTCTCGTCAACCCCTCCTGAGGTCAGATGGGACCGTTCAGCTAACACCAAGCACTGACCCCAGCAGACCCTCTCGTAAACCCCTCCTGAGGTCATATGGGACCGTTCAGCTAACACCAGGCACTGACCCCAGCAGACCCTCTCGTAAACCCCTCCTGAGGTCAGATGGGGCAGTTCAGCTACCACCAGGCACTGACCCCAGCAGACCCTCTCGTGACCCCTCCTGAGGTCAGATGGGACCGTTCAGCTAACACCAGGCACTGACCCCAGCAGACCCTCTCGTGACCCCTCCTGAGGTCATATGGGACCGTTCAGCTAACACCAGGCACTGACCCCAGCAGACCCTCTCGTGACCCCTCCTGAGGTCAGATGGGACCGTTCAGCTAACACCAGGCACTGACCCCAGCAGACCCTCTCGTAAACCCCTCCTGAGGTCAGATGGGACCGTTCAGCTAACACCAGGCACTGACCCCAGCAGACCCTCTCTTAACCCCTCCTGAGGTCAGATGGGACCGTTCAGCTAACACCAGGCACTGACCCCAGCAGACCCTCTCTTAACCCCTCCTGAGGTCAGATGGGACCGTTCAGCTAACACCAGGCACTGCCCCCAGCAGACCCTCTCGTGACCCCTCCTGAGGTCAGATGGGACAGTTCAGCTAACACCAGGCACTGACCCCAGCAGACCCTCTCGTAAACCCCTCCTGAGGTCAGATGGGACCGTTCAGCTAACACCAGGCACTGACCCCAGCAGACCCTCTCGTGACCCCTCCTGAGGTCATATGGGGCAGTTCAGCTACCACCAGGCACTGACCCCAGCAGACCCTCTCGTGACCCCTCCTGAGGTCAGATGGGACCGTTCAGATAACACCAGGCACTGACCCCAGCAGACCCTCTCGTAAACCCTCCTGAGGTCAGATGGGACCGTTCAGATAACACCAGGCACTGACCCCAGCAGACCCTCTCGTGACCCCTCCTGAGGTCATATGGGACCGTTCAGCTAACACCAGGCACTGACCCCAGCAGACCCTCTCGTAAACCCCTCCTGAGGTCAGATGGGACAGTTCAGCTAACACCAGGCACTGACCCCAGCAGACCCTCTCGTGACCCCTCCTGAGGTCATATGGGACCGTTCAGATAACACCAGGCACTGACCCCAGCAGACCCTCTCGTGACCCCTCCTGAGGTCAGATGGGACAGTTCAGCTAACACCAGGCACTGACCCCAGCAGACCCTCTCGTGACCCCTCCTGAGGTCATATGGGGCAGTTCAGCTAACACCAGGCACTGACCCCAGCAGACCCTCTCGTGACCCCTCCTGAGGTCAGATGGGACCTTTCAGCTAACACCAGGCACTGACCCCAGCAGACCCTCTCGTCAACCCCTCCTGAGGTCAGATGGGGCAGTTGAGCTAACACCAGGCACTGACCCCAGCAGACCCTCTCGTGACCCCTCCTGAGGTCATATGGGGCAGTTCAGCTACCACCAGGCACTGACCCCAGCAGACCCTCTCGTAAACCCCTCCTGAGGTCAGATGGGACAGTTCAGCTAACACCAGGCACTGACCCCAGCAGACCCTCTCGTGACCCCTCCTGAGGTCATATGGGGCAGTTCAGCTACCACCAGGCACTGACCCCAGCAGACCCTCTCGTGACCCCTCCTGAGGTCAGATGGGACCGTTCAGCTAACACCAGGCACTGACCCCAGCAGACCCTCTCGTGACCCCTCCTGAGGTCAGATGGGACCGTTCAGCTACCACCAGGCACTGACCCCAGCAGACCCTCTCGTAAACCCCTCCTGAGGTCAGATGGGACCGTTCAGCTAACACCAGGCACTGACCCCAGCAGACCCTCTCGTAAACCCTCCTGAGGTCAGATGGGACCGTTCAGATAACACCAGGCACTGACCCCAGCAGACCCTCTCGTAAACCCTCCTGAGGTCAGATGGGACCGTTCAGATAACACCAGGCACTGACCCCAGCAGACCCTCTCGTAAACCCCTCCTGAGGTCAGATGGGGCAGTTCAGCTAACACCAGGCACTGACCCCAGCAGACCCTCTCTTAAACCCTCCTGAGGTCAGATGGGACCGTTCAGATAACACCAGGCACTGACCCCAGCAGACCCTCTCGTAAACCCCTCCTGAGGTCAGATGGGACCGTTCAGCTAACACCAGGCACTGACCCGAGCAGACCCTCTCGTGACCCCTCCTGAGGTCAGATGGGACCGTTCAGATAACACCAGGCACTGACCCCAGCAGACCCTCTCGTGACCCCTCCTGAGGTCAGATGGGGCAGTTGAGCTAACACCAGGCACTGACCCCAGCAGACCCTCTCGTGACCCCTCCTGAGGTCAGATGGGACCGTTCAGCTAACACCAGGCACTGACCCCAGCAGACCCTCTCGTGACCCCTCCTGAGGTCAGATGGGACCGTTCAGATAACACCAGGCACTGACCCCAGCAGACCCTCTCGTAAACCCTCCTGAGGTCAGATGGGACCGTTCAGCTAACACCAGGCACTGACCCCAGCAGACCCTCTCGTGACCCCTCCTGAGGTCAGATGGGACCGTTCAGCTACCACCAGGCACTGACCCCAGCAGACCCTCTCGTAAACCCTCCTGAGGTCAGATGGGACCGTTCAGCTAACACCAGGCACTGACCCCAGCAGACCCTCTCGTGACCCCTCCTGAGGTCAGATGGGACCTTTCAGCTAACACCAGGCACTGACCCCTGCAGACCCTCTCGTGACCCCTCCTGAGGTCAGATGGGACAGTTCAGCTAACACCAGGCACTGACCCCAGCAGACCCTCTCGTGACCCCTCCTGAGGTCAGATGGGACCGTTCAGCTAACACCAGGCACTGACCACAGCAGACCCTCTCGTGACCCCTCCTGAGGTCAGATGGGACAGTTCAGCTAACACCAGGCACTGACCACAGCAGACCCTCTCGTGACCCCTCCTGAGGTCAGATGGGACAGTTCAGCTAACACCAGGCACTGACCCCAGCAGACCCTCTCGTGACCCCTCCTGAGGTCAGATGGGGCAGTTGAGCTAACACCAGGCACTGACCCCAGCAGACCCTCTCGTGACCCCTCCTGAGGTCAGATGGGACTGTTCAGCTAACACCAGGCACTGACCCCAGCAGACCCTCTCGTAAACCCCTCCTGAGGTCAGATGGGACAGTTCAGCTAACACCAGGCACTGACCCCAGCAGACCCTCTCGTGACCCCTCCTGAGGTCATATGGGACCGTTCAGATAACACCAGGCACTGACCCCAGCAGACCCTCTCGTGACCCCTCCTGAGGTCAGATGGGACAGTTCAGCTAACACCAGGCACTGACCCCAGCAGACCCTCTCGTGACCCCTCCTGAGGTCATATGGGGCAGTTCAGCTAACACCAGGCACTGACCCCAGCAGACCCTCTCGTGACCCCTCCTGAGGTCAGATGGGACCTTTCAGCTAACACCAGGCACTGACCCCAGCAGACCCTCTCGTCAACCCCTCCTGAGGTCAGATGGGGCAGTTGAGCTAACACCAGGCACTGACCCCAGCAGACCCTCTCGTAAACCCCTCCTGAGGTCAGATGGGACAGTTCAGCTAACACCAGGCACTGACCCCAGCAGACCCTCTCGTAAACCCCTCCTGAGGTCAGATGGGACAGTTCAGCTAACACAAGGCACTGACCCCAGCAGACCCTCTCGTGACCCCTCCTGAGGTCATATGGGGCAGTTCAGCTACCACCAGGCACTGACCCCAGCAGACCCTCTCGTGACCCCTCCTGAGGTCAGATGGGGCAGTTCAGCTAACACCAGGCACTGACCCCAGCAGACCCTCTCGTGACCCCTCCTGAGGTCAGATGGGACCGTTCAGCTAACACCAGGCACTGACCCCAGCAGACCCTCTCGTAAACCCCTCCTGAGGTCAGATGGGACAGTTCAGCTAACACCAGGCACTGACCCCAGCAGACCCTCTCGTGACCCCTCCTGAGGTCATATGGGACCGTTCAGATAACACCAGGCACTGACCCCAGCAGACCCTCTCGTGACCCCTCCTGAGGTCAGATGAAACAGTTCAGCTAACACCAGGCACTGACCCCAGCAGACCCTCTCGTGACCCCTCCTGAGGTCATATGGGGCAGTTCAGCTAACACCAGGCACTGACCCCAGCAGACCCTCTCGTGACCCCTCCTGAGGTCAGATGGGACCTTTCAGCTAACACCAGGCACTGACCCCAGCAGACCCTCTCGTCAACCCCTCCTGAGGTCAGATGGGGCAGTTGAGCTAACACCAGGCACTGACCCCAGCAGACCCTCTCGTGACCCCTCCTGAGGTCATATGGGGCAGTTCAGCTACCACCAGGCACTGACCCCAGCAGACCCTCTCGTAAACCCCTCCTGAGGTCAGATGGGACAGTTCAGCTAACACCAGGCACTGACCCCAGCAGACCCTCTCGTGACCCCTCCTGAGGTCATATGGGGCAGTTCAGCTAACACCAGGCACTGACCCCAGCAGACCCTCTCGTGACCCCTCCTGAGGTCAGATGGGACCGTTCAGCTAACACCAGGCACTGACCCCAGCAGACCCTCTCGTGACCCCTCCTGAGGTCAGATGGGACCGTTCAGCTACCACCAGGCACTGACCCCAGCAGACCCTCTCGTAAACCCCTCCTGAGGTCAGATGGGACCGTTCAGCTAACACCAGGCACTGACCCCAGCAGACCCTCTCGTAAACCCTCCTGAGGTCAGATGGGACCGTTCAGATAACACCAGGCACTGACCCCAGCAGACCCTCTCGTAAACCCTCCTGAGGTCAGATGGGACCGTTCAGATAACACCAGGCACTGACCCCAGCAGACCCTCTCGTAAACCCCTCCTGAGGTCAGATGGGGCAGTTCAGCTAACACCAGGCACTGACCCCAGCAGACCCTCTCTTAAACCCTCCTGAGGTCAGATGGGACCGTTCAGATAACACCAGGCACTGACCCCAGCAGACCCTCTCGTAAACCCCTCCTGAGGTCAGATGGGACCGTTCAGCTAACACCAGGCACTGACCCGAGCAGACCCTCTCGTGACCCCTCCTGAGGTCAGATGGGACCGTTCAGATAACACCAGGCACTGACCCCAGCAGACCCTCTCGTGACCCCTCCTGAGGTCAGATGGGGCAGTTGAGCTAACACCAGGCACTGACCCCAGCAGACCCTCTCGTGACCCCTCCTGAGGTCAGATGGGACCGTTCAGCTAACACCAGGCACTGACCCCAGCAGACCCTCTCGTGACCCCTCCTGAGGTCAGATGGGACCGTTCAGATAACACCAGGCACTGACCCCAGCAGACCCTCTCGTAAACCCTCCTGAGGTCAGATGGGACCGTTCAGCTAACACCAGGCACTGACCCCAGCAGACCCTCTCGTGACCCCTCCTGAGGTCAGATGGGACCTTTCAGCTAACACCAGGCACTGACCCCTGCAGACCCTCTCGTGACCCCTCCTGAGGTCAGATGGGACAGTTCAGCTAACACCAGGCACTGACCCCAGCAGACCCTCTCGTGACCCCTCCTGAGGTCAGATGGGACCGTTCAGCTAACACCAGGCACTGACCACAGCAGACCCTCTCGTGACCCCTCCTGAGGTCAGATGGGACAGTTCAGCTAACACCAGGCACTGACCACAGCAGACCCTCTCGTGACCCCTCCTGAGGTCAGATGGGACCGTTCAGCTAACACCAGGCACTGACCCCAGCAGACCCTCTCGTGACCCCTCCTGAGGTCATATGGGGCAGTTCAGCTAACACCAGGCACTGACCCCAGCAGACACTCTCGTGACCCCTCCTGAGGTCAGATGGGGCAGTTGAGCTAACACCAGGCACTGACCCCAGCAGACCCTCTCGTGACCCCTCCTGAGGTCAGATGGGACCGTTCAGCTAACACCAGGCACTGACCACAGCAGACCCTCTCGTGACCCCTCCTGAGGTCAGATGGGACCGTTCAGCTAACACCAGGCACTGACCCCAGCAGACCCTCTCGTGACCCCTCCTGAGGTCAGATGGGACCGTTCAGCTACCACCAGGCACTGACCCCAGCAGACCCTCTCGTAACCCCTCCTGAGGTCAGATGGGGCAGTTCAGCTAACACCAGGCACTGACCCCAGCAGACCCTCTCGTGACCCCTCCTGAGGTCAGATGGGACCGTTCAGCTAACACCAGGCACTGACCCCAGCAGACCCTCTCGTGACCCCTCCTGAGGTCAGATGGGACCTTTCAGCTAACACCAGGCACTGACCCCTGCAGACCCTCTCGTGACCCCTCCTGAGGTCAGATGGGACAGTTCAGCTAACACCAGGCACTGACCCCAGCAGACCCTCTCGTGACCCCTCCTGAGGTCAGATGGGACCGTTCAGCTAACACCAGGCACTGACCACAGCAGACCCTCTCGTGACCCCTCCTGAGGTCAGATGGGACAGTTCAGCTAACACCAGGCACTGACCCCAGCAGACCCTCTCGTAAACCCCTCCTGAGGTCAGATGGGGCAGTTCAGCTAACACCAGGCACTGACCCCAGCAGACCCTCTCGTGACCCCTCCTGAGGTCAGATGGGACCGTTCAGCTAACACCAGGCACTGACCCCAGCAGACCCTCTCGTAAACCCCTCCTGAGGTCAGATGGGACCGTTCAGCTAACACCAGGCACTGACCCCAGCAGACCCTCTCGTAAACCCCTCCTGAGGTCAGATGGGACCGTTCAGCTAACACCAGGCACTGACCCCAGCAGACCCTCTCGTAAACCCTCCTGAGGTCAGATGGGACCGTTCAGATAACACCAGGCACTGACCCCAGCAGACCCTCTCGTGACCCCTCCTGAGGTCATATGGGACCGTTCAGCTAACACCAGGCACTGACCACAGCAGACCCTCTCGTGACCCCTCCTGAGGTCAGATGGGACAGTTCAGCTAACACCAGGCACTGACCCCAGCAGACCCTCCCGTAAACCCCTCCTGAGGTCAGATGGGACCGTTCAGCTAACACCAGGCACTGACCCCAGCAGACCCTCTCGTAAACCCCTCCTGAGGTCAGATGGGGCAGTTCAGCTAACACCAGGCACTGACCCCAGCAGACCCTCTCGTAAACCCCTCCTGAGGTCAGATGGGACCGTTCAGCTAACACCAGGCACTGACCCCAGCAGACCCTCTCGTAAACCCCTCCTGAGGTCAGATGGGACCGTTCAGATAACACCAGGCACTGACCCCAGCAGACCCTCTCGTGACCCCTCCTGAGGTCATATGGGACCGTTCAGCTACCACCAGGCACTGACCCCAGCAGACCCTCTCGTGACCCCTCCTGAGGTCATATGGGACCGTTCAGCTAACACCAGGCACTGACCCCAGCAGACCCTCTCGTGACCCCTCCTGAGGACAGATGGGACCGTTCAGCTAACACCAGGCACTGACCCCAGCAGACCCTCTCGTGACCCCTCCTGAGGTCATATGGGACCGTTCAGCTAACACCAGGCACTGACCCCAGCAGACCCTCTCGTAAACCCCTCCTGAGGTCAGATGGGGCAGTTGAGCTACCACCAGGCACTGCCCCCAGCAGACCCTCTCGTGACCCCTCCTGAGGTCAGATGGGCAAGTTCAGCTACCACCAGGCACTGCCCCCAGCAGACCCACAGGGGCGTGGTGGGTTCAGCTCCTGACCCTGCGCTGCTCAGACTCTAAGCCCATTCACTAAAGGGGTAAATCTGGTAAAATGGGCCTGGGAATTAAGCTGTCATGTGACATGTTCAGTTAATATGGGTAAAACAATGCCATTGATTTCAAATGCACCTGTTATGTCATAATTGAGCTATCATTGCACCAATAACCTAATATTTACACCAGCCTCACAATATTCCCATTTCATTTTTTTATGATGATTTGTGTTTTTAAGTATTACAACACTGGCGGGTTATCTGTTTTGGTGTGATGAAGCTTCAGATCAGCTACCCGAAACGTTTCACTGGACAATAGGCCACACATGACACAACCACAGCTAGAATACATTTTTCACTAATCTGTTTAGTAGAACAGCATTGAATCCACGGAAAAGTAATGCAAACTTTGCCATCTGTGGGTCAGGCAACACTAATATACAGTCCTAAATAAAACGCATGGAAAGGTGCCTAATTTCAGTCTCAAAAACAGCATTGGCAAACCTGCCGGTCTGTGTTTGTGTTCAGGGAAGTGTTTGGTATAGTCGGACAACTCTGTGATACTCCCAGAAAGAAAATACCATAGTGAAGCAACCTCTTGGGCTCCACCAATACAGAAGCTGGAAGTAGGGACCTTTGTTCAACAGACTGTGTTAGACGAGTTACAATTGATCCTCAATGAAGAGCGTTATAAAATGAAGTCCAGTCCAAGAACAAGCCATCATGACTGCAAAGCAACACAAACTTGGAAGGGACTAGCTTTAGCTTATAGTAAAGATTCTAAGCAAAAAAGATATCAACCAGAAGTGAAAATGTAATTGTCAGTAAAGTAAATCCATCAAAATACACACATTGACCCTGAATTACAAGACATGTGTCATGTCGCTTCTGCAACCTGACACAGGCACAACTGGAGCGCATCACAGAAACTCAAAGGCAACACACGTGGGACTACGTAAACATCCTCGAAAGGCAATGTGTTGATGCAATGGCAAATCATCCAAGCAAGTAAACTGATAGAGCGCTGTCAGCACGCTATTTGTATGGGAGCATTATAGTCATGGTTGCCATGTACCTATACACATTTCTATTGTGTGCAGTGTTTTATGATTATGAACATGTATCCAGTAGACTCATTTAAACATTTGCTGTAGTGCAATGTTATAATATGATCATGTATGTATCGTAATGCCTGCATAAACAAGAGCAGGACAGTTTATAACCATATAATGTAACTGTTTTATTTGTTAAAGTTGCCCGACTTCCTAGGCCCAAGACTATGCTTGTTTTTGCACCTCCTTGGCTTCTCAAGAAAGACATAATTAAATGCATGTTGTTTTCAAGAAATAGCAGTGTTCTCATCCTACTGCACGTATTGGAATGCCAACTCGTTATTTTCAGGTGGGAGAAGATGCAAAGAATACTTTGAAGACAGTTGGAAGCGAGAAGGGAGGATGTCTTTCGTGTCGGGCTGTTCTGGGAACCATGGTCAACTTGCTGAACAAAGGAATACTAATTAAAAGAGTGGAACCTCCCCACATAGAAAAAGTTGCAATGGAAAGTGTTACCAGGATGAAGCAAAGAATCGAATTCTATACTGTATGATGCTCAGGGGCAGAGACCCCAGACTTCTGCTAGCTTTCGGAGAGAAGAGAGCATCTTAGAACTTGCTCCTAGCCTAAAGCATCTTAACCCATTTGACGTGAGTACTTCTCAGGAAGTCAACACATGCTGACACCTTTGTTAATAGATGGAAGGGTATTAGATAGCATCTTAGTTATCAAAAAGGAAACGGACACTAGTTGCACCTTATGACCATTGGCATAAGGAATACAGGTCAGAGTAGCCTAAAAAAACTCTAAGTGATGGTTGGAAAAGGTGCGGTATATCTGATTCATCCGCCCCACATTAGAGTTGTGGCAGTTATCATAGGCCACAACTCTAATGTGGGGCGGATGAATCAGATATACCGCACCTTTTCCAACCATCACTTAGAGTTTTTTGAGGCTACTCTGACCTGTATTCCTTATGCCAATGGTCATAAGGTGCAACTAGTGTCCGTTTCCTTTTTGATAACTAAGTAACGAACCTTGGGGAATGAAACGGAGATCCCGATCCCTTATCCCTCCTTCTGATTAATTGGTGTATAAGCAGCGCACAGCTGCGGGATTTACACTTGTATATTTCTTAATATACAAAGTAGCAATGGAAGGCAATCCTGGTTTAAGTTTTGATGCTAAAGATATTGATGAGATACTGGCAGCGCAACCTCTGTTACAGAATGCAGAACTTACAGAAGTCCTAGCACAAACCAATGATTGGGACAATCTGACAGACAAAAAAAGAGAACAGATCCGCACTTCCATCCATGGAATTATAATGACGGAGTATTTAAGATTTAAGACAGCACCAAGAGGATTATGGGTCAACAATGCACCTAGGATCTTTTTGCATGATCTAGCTTTCAGAAAAGACTGGTCGTCCATTTCATGGAAATGTACCTTAGATTACCTAATCCTAATTGTCAAGACGGCAAGAAGATTATCGGATGCCCTATTAAAGGAGATTGAAGAATGTGAAAATGAACTAAAGAAAGGTATCAATCCCGCTATCCTCAAAAAGAGATTGGAAGAAATTAATAAAGAGATGGATGAAACCCGAGAATTCATTATGCAGAGCAAATTGCAGAAACTTGGCAAAGACCTGAAGAAATTCAGCCAAGAGAAAATGCACCCATACACAGCCGATGAATATACCATACCAGATACTGGCTCTGATCAAGAATCAACTGGGAACAATTCTTCGAACAATTCGGTCTCAAGTACGGATGATTACACCCCCAAAAGAGGACGCAATAACTATAGGAACCAACGGCCGAGAAGGGGAAACAGATGGCAGAGACCTTTTTATCCAGGCTTTAACATGCCTTTCTATCCCCCGTTTGTACCACAATATGGAGGAGGGTGGATGGACCCTTTCAATCATGGCATACAACAAATGCCCCAGCTGGGAGAACAACAAATGGCAGCAAACCCCAACATGCACCAACAAGAGCCGCCTTTTTTATCCAGGGGCCAAAACCAACCAAGGGGCCGAAAAAAGTCGTTAAGGTGGCAGGACCAACAGAGAAACGTCCAGACCCGAAGCATGGCAGCAACACAACCATCAACAAGCAAGACCAATCCCTTATAGTGAACCTCTCTGAGCTACAATTGAATGAAGATCAAATAGGAATCCTGAATAAAGGCCTAAGTTTTGTGCCAACACCCCGACTGGATACTTTTAAACTGAAAAGTGAGCTAGCAGAATTCTGTAGGACACTCAAGCTGAAAGCATTCTTCCACAATACTACTAACAGCCAAATTGAAGGAGACACTACATTACGTAGAAAATCTACTTTTAACCCACCACATGCTAGTGTCCCTCCAGAATTCCACACTTTTGAGCAATCCCTAATGAAAGGAGTGGACCAACTTGATAAGGATAAAAAAACCTTTCAAAATCTCTCCAAAAAGGAGCGTGCAGCCCTTGACTCTTTGAGACAGAATGAGTCAATAGTGGTAAAACCTGCCGACAAGGGGGGAGGCATTGTAATCTTAAGTAAAGACGGTTATAATGATCAATGCCTTACCCTCCTGTCTGATACAAGATTCTACAGAAAACTCAGTACTGATCCTACACAAAGATTGCAAAATACAATATCGATTATGGTACATGAAGCAGAGACTAAGAGATGGGTAACCAAAAAAGAAGCTGATTACTTGATCACGCCAGAACCAAAAATCCCCTACTTCTATTCCCTTCCGAAAACTCACAAAAATAGGTCCCCTCCTCCGGGGAGACCTATAGTGTCTGGAATAGGGTCAGTCCTTGAGCCGCTTTCAAAATTTGCGGACGAATTTTTAAAACCTCTAGTACAACGTACGCCCTCATATTTAAAGGATACCCGGGACTTGTTGGTACAGATCCAAGCCAAAACATTTGATCCAGGAACAATGCTCCTAGTGGGCTTAGATGTGGAATCATTGTTCACTAGTTTGCCGCAAGACGACACACTGCAAGTTTTGGAAGATATCCTTTATTCTGAAGAGTGGCAATACAATACTCCGAGACATTTCATCCTCGAGTGCTGCAAACTAGCTTTGAAAGAGAATTTTTTCGCCTATGAGCAAGACCTCTATCTCCAAACACACGGCACATCGATGGGCAGTGCCTTTGCCCCGTCGGTAGCAGGGTTGTATGTGAGCAATTTCGAGCGCCAGTTTATCCACAACGCAGCGAACACCTTCTCTTCCAGTATTCTTTACTGGAAGAGATACATAGATGACGTGATCCTGATTTGGGACACTACAGATGATCTGGAACAATTCATATACTGGCTTAACCATCTCGACCCCTGGCTGAAATTCACCCACTCTTCAAGCAATAACAGCTTAGACTTTTTGGACCTTACAATATTTGTGGAAAATAACACCCTCCAGACAAAAACCTACACAAAACCCACTGCCAAGAACAGTTTACTTTCATATCAGAGCTACCACCCCAAGCCTTTAAGGGACAATCTTCCCTTCAGCCAGTTTCTGAGGCTGAAGCGTAACTGCAGCAGAAATGAAGATTACCTGACTCAAGCACAAGATCTAAGTCATAAGCTGCTACAAAGGAACTACAACGCCAAAACAGTGAAGTACTGTAAAAAAAGAGCAAGCAATCAACCCAGGGAGTGCCTCTTACAGAGTTATCCCAAGACACAAATACAAGATCTGACCACCTGTGTCACCACCTTTTGCCCATCAACATATGAGGTAAACAAAATGATCAAAAAAAACTGGCATATCCTGAATACTGGAGCCTTCAACTGGCCCAAGCCTAGATTTGCAAATCGCAGAACCAAGAACATCAAGGACGTTTTGGTCCATACTCGCCCAGTGACGAAACAACAACATGTAACCACGAGGGATGTGACCATGAACCCCGTGACTGGCCATTACCCCTGTGGCTCCTGTGTAGCCTGCAAAACTACTACAGTATCAAAAACATTGCAGCTGACGGATACACTGGTATGGACACAGCGCCAGCATACGAATTGCAACTCCACACACGTCATCTACATGGTCAGTTGCCCATGCAACAAGAAATATATCGGGATGACTTGTCGCAAAATTAAGCTCAGGATTGGTGAGCATAAAAGTAACATCAGGCTGAAGAAAAACACCACCAAACTCTGTGCCCACTTTGTAGAGACAGGCCACTCCTGCGAAGAGCTCCACTGGACAGTACTCGAAATGCTTGCCGAAAAAAAAAAAAAAAAAAAAAAAACAAAACAATAACTGTGAACGCAGGTTGTTCGAAAAAGAACAAAGGTGGGTGGACCGCCTTAAAACATGCGACCAGGGGCTGAACGATGCCATCCCGTGGCACCGATTTGCCAACTGACCCTCATGGAAACATAAGAGTGTAACCTTGTACTCTTATGAACCATAATAAGACTATGCGTAACTGTGTATATCTTTGGTGCTTGTCTCATATCTGCCCTATTTCATATTTACAACACTAATTGAGCCCATACGTACATTCCCCTCAGTCTTAATGCCTGAGATGGACAAATAAATTTAACTAGATGCTGTTGAAAATATGAAAGAAAAAAAGAAGAAAAAACACGTCACGTTTTTACGGCTGCCAATGGCCCTTTAAAGATCAGGGCTCACAACCTGAGCCACACCCCGGGGGCAGAGCCAGCACAAGGCAGGAATTCTCCAAACACGCAGGTAATGGCGCCGGCACCCTTTGAGCTCCTGTAATTCCGGTAAGATGCACGCTTTTCAGTAGCCTAATGGAATCTCCTTTACAAACAGCTCTGCGCTTGATACTGCAAGCGAGACCCTGGTGAAGCAGGAGTGCTCTTGGTTTCAGGTAGGCGATAAACGATTGTTGCATATTCCTACTTATTGTTGAAAAGCTTAATACGTTTGCCAGCCCCTCTCGAGCTCCCACTCTAACAAACGCCGGAGCACGCTTGTAAAAAACGCTCGGATGTATTTAGTCAGAACGAGCGATTGTGGAACAATTTTCTTTCTTTCTTTTCAACTGCACTTGAATACTTGATAATGCTACATATAACAAATAGCTTAGCGCGTCCTAACGTTTATGTGAACTATGAGTATTACAGGCTCCTGATCCCTATAATGTTGTGTATGGCTTTGTGTAATATGAGACCTACAAGCCACTAAATTCTGTACATTGGTAAATGAAACCCAAACCTGCGCCGTAGACCAGTATCTTTTAAGCCCTAACAATACCAGCATTTCTACTCTCCATGTGTATTGCCTTTATATAAGAAAAGCGAAGATGGTTTGGTAGAAGGAAAATGTCGTTTTAACCACACTAGATCATAATTCAATGATACGTTATAAGAAGATAAGAAAGGTGTGTGTGTGTGTGCAATCTGTGTACATTATCTCGTCTCATTGCAGATTTTGGAGGAGAATACCCGAATCATATAACCAAAATAAGAGTACATATATGTGTAATACCACTACACAAATTGTGTAAGTACAATTTATTTGATGTTTGTTAGTCCTGATGAAAGCTCCATAGACCCCTCCAGGCCCAAGGAGCTGAAACATGTCGACGTACCTTATTAATTATACTATTGGACCCAATAACTCGGTCTAAAAATCGTATCACCATTTTTTAACGTGGTAAAAACTAACCCTCATTAAAGAACTTCTGGGTTGTTTGCCATTTTTAACATTTTTTCCTTTTTTGCACAGTTTTCTTTACACTCCCCTTATTTCACTTTGAATTCTCTGGACACTGCACCCTAGACCAGAGGCGCCTCGGGTGAGGCCGGCAAATTCACTACTTCGGAGTAGCCTATGATAACTGCCACAACTCTAATGTGGGGCGGATGAATCAGATATACAGCACCTTTTCCAACCATCACTTAGAGTTTTTTGAGGCTACTCTGACCTGTATTCCTTATGCCAATGGTCATAAGGTGCAACTAGTGTCCGTTTCCTTTTTGATAACTAAGTAACGAACCTTGGGGAATGAAACGGAGATCCCGATCCCTTATCCCTCCTTCTGATTAATTGGTATTAGATAGCATCTCCTATTAGTATAGTGTAGGGACAGATTTGTTTAATTTTTGAATGAAAAGGGATTTAGACTCTGCTTCTATTCTGAGCTGTATCCTGATCCTCAAATTCACCATTGTATTATTGTTATGCCGAATTACATATATTCGTAGAATCGGCTCTGTATTGATTTTCCTATATCTATACATGCTAATCTTATGATGTGTCTACATCTTATTATATTTGGCCTTATAATAAATTGACAAACCTAAAGTCGGAGTCTGTGGTACTTTCAGGTATGATATCGCCATCCTGTTATGAAGTGTTCTTCCCCTCCACCGCTTATAGGAGGTAAATAAAAAATCCTGAGCGCTAATTGTTAGGAGTAAGACAGAGGTGCAATTAACCGTAATCAAATGGTAGCTGTGGATGCTTTACCTCTAAATAAGTGATGGGAAAAGAGGAATATAGGGTAGAGTAGGAAGAATCGAGGTCCAGATGCAGCAGATGGAACATCAGCGAAGTGTGGCAGAAACTGGCGGACATTGAAGGTGCAGCAGAACTAAAAGGGCGGCGTGAGTATCAAAGGTCTTGTGAGGAATTTTACATTGTGCTGTGTTTCATTTGTGTGATGTTTTGCAGAGTTGGGATGCATGTTGAGTGATTGTGGTTATTGGTACTGGTTCGAACACGTGCAGATCAGGTAATTTGGTGAACGGGCTCAAGAAAAATCCAAGATCCCGGGTTAGTATTGTAATGTAATAGTCTGAGAAATTGTTCACTTGTGTCAGGGAACTTTGTGGGAGTGTGGGAGTAACTTGCAGTGAGACACCCCAGGTACATGGGGTGGATCGCAGTGAGTAAGTGACCGACCCAGGTCGGAGGTCATAGTAGATGCGTGTTCTTGTGTGAGTGTTCTATCGATCTCTTAGCGGACAGACAATTACTTGTTGTTGTAACTGTAAGTTATTGTGACTGTGGTAGGACCGGTTACTTGGTTAATAACTTGGGTTATACAGTTACTTGTAGAAGCGAATGTGTGAGCGAGTGTACGAAGCGAAATTGTAAAGGCGGGTCAGCCGCTGCAAGGAGTCAGCAGTGACATCAGTGTGCACCGCGCTGGGATGGGTTGCTTGGTGTAACGCCGCGCTAGGACTGGTTGCTCTGCATTCATAGTCGAATATTGGATTGTGGGTTGCAAACCAATCGACTTCCATGATGCGTTGTTTTCGGGTGTTGAGAGATTTGTGCAGAGGTGACAGAGGGATGGGGACTCAGGTCAGAGAGGAAGCTCCACCAGAGGATACCCCTGCACATTATATGGCAACAAAGTTGGGCTTGCATACGATCGTTTGGCTTCAGATTTGGCATCAAATTACAGAGAAGGAAGAGGAATTGGCTTTCCCTCGTTAAGGGTCATTTCGTATGGAGGTTTTATACCAGCTGAGCGGGGTGATGGCTGCCCTTAAACCTCCACCTCGACCCACAGAATTTGAACCATTAGTTGCTTGGATGAGCCGCATTAGCAAAGAAATGAGAGGCATCACAGGGACGAATGAGGAGAGCGATTAAGGCATATCAAGATGTCAGATGGGATGCACAGCTGAAACGATGAAGAGTAGACACTATAGAAGGAGAGCGCTTGTATCCCTTTTGATTGTTAGCAGGCGAGTCAGAGGGAAAAAGTAAAAAAGATGAGGATAGTGATACAGACGATAGTTTTCTGGACAGGCTATTAGCAGAACGACCTCCACCTTGTGACTCTAAGTCAGAGACAGAGAGGTCGCAACCACTAGAGGAGACAGTAGGAGCACGGCATGTGGGATTGGAGGAACAGCCAACAGGAGTCAGGAGACAAATAGCCATGGTACGGATTCCTGGAGGGTCAGGGGGGATGAGATACCCCAATTATGAACCAGCCCAACCTGCAGGGAATATGCAGGTACCAGATGCTCTGTCAGTACTGATTACCATTGGACCAGTAGTCCCCATATATACTCCTGA
The DNA here is from genome assembly GCF_964261635.1 of Lissotriton helveticus. Classification (NCBI taxonomy): domain Eukaryota; kingdom Metazoa; phylum Chordata; class Amphibia; order Caudata; family Salamandridae; genus Lissotriton; species Lissotriton helveticus. Next base: position 1,674,248,167 of record NC_136069.1, on the reverse strand, counting down.
AGAGAGACAAAATGACAGTCAACAGTACACTGGTGATAGGGAAGAGACAATATCTGGGGGAGCCTTACATAAACGGGAGCAGGTCTAGGACAGGTACCCATGGCTTGTAGTACTCCATTGCCTGCTACTGCAGATCCATCACAAATGGACAGTGGGTCAGGAAGGAGACCAACCGGAATCTTAGCTAATTCTAGGTCGGAACTCCGAATGTGGGTTCAACCAATGAGAGAGTCAATTTTCACGAGAAGAAATGACGAGGGCAGAGCCTTCTAAGATACTGTGTGGGCCACAGGGTGTGTGTGCAGGTAATCACTGGAGGAGTAGGAGCTGGGATAGAGACGATCGTTCAGCAGCAAAGAGGGAAGAAGGAGCAATACCGAGGAGAACACAGAGTTGTTACAGAGAAGACGTAGAAAGGGAAAGAAATCAGAAAGTGTTGCAGAGTGCAATAAAAGCGCCAATGTTGGATGTGGTTCTGTTCAAGGTGGAAATAGATGAAGTGGTTGAAGGGAATTTGCCTTTGGAAAGAATTGAGACATATGACCCAAATGAATTGTTATTTGTGGTTGAAGTGAATTTGCCTTTGGAAAAAAATAAGACATATGACAGAAATGAATTGTTATTTGTAGCCAAAGACATTACAAGAAAAACAAAGCGGGCTAATGATGCCCTATGGCAGTTAGCACAAAGGTATGATGTTGATTTGACAAAGACCAAGATGATGCAGGGTTCTTGCAGACTAAATTATACAGACAAGGAGTTGGAGGAAAAGCGAACTGTTGGGTTGAAAGCCCAGATTAGAGAACTGGTAATAGACATGCGAGTTTGCATAGCATTATACAGATGGGAAAAGAGGTGGGCTACAAAGAAATGTGCTAAGACCAGAATAGGTACCTCCTCACCTCAGGGGAGAGGGATGGAAGCCACTGGTAATTTTCCTTTGAAAGAAGTGCAAAATGGAGAGTATGTACATGTGCCATGGAGCAGAGGTGATTTGGCTGCTTTTACAAATGGTTTTCCTCGGCTGAGGGAGAAACCTGCAAAATGGTACAAGCAGATAGACCGGTTTGTCAAGATCTCAAAGGTGTTGTGGATTGATTGGAACACTTTGTGTGATATAGTGGTCCTGGCAGATTTGTGGGCTGCATGCAAAATTGCTATTGAGTGGCCAACAGTGGAGCCACCTAGAGATTCTGCAATTCATGGTCCTTCACCTGATGTCATGAGAAAATATGAGTAAGTAATTACCTGGTTGCAGTCTAAGGTAGCTCCGAAGATTGTTGATTTGCTTAAAATGGATCGTACGACTCAGGAATGAGTGCATGATTACTACGAACAATTGTTATTGGCTTTCAAACAGCATAGTGGATTGGATACCATTGATCAGAAGGATATGGGACAGTTTGTCTCCAAGTTTGTGTTAGATTTGAAATATGATATTAGTTTGATGATACAACACCACCTGATATGTTGGCAGAATAAGTTGGTGGATGAATTACTGCGGTATGCCAAATATTGTAGCGATCAATTGCAATCACCACAAAAGAAATTGCAAGACAAGGTGATGTTGGCTCAGTTGAGAAGTGCAGACTACATGCAGGGGGTTGGAGGAAGTATGGGTCGAGGCAGAGGAAGTGGTCGAGGTATGGGTCAACAGATGGCAACCCAACCTGGTCAGGGATGAGGAAGAGGGACAGAGATGAGTACAAGGGTGTGGGTGGCACAAGAGAAGAAGGTGACTGCCTGTCATTATTGTCACAAGCTGGAGCATTGGAAGCGCGAGTGTTGCTTGAATCCTGCTAATCCGATTCAATACGAGGGAGAGGGACACATGAGCGAGACTCTACAGACAGTGACTAGACCTAGGTCCATGTATGGAGGTTGCGAGCCACAAGTATAGGTGTCACAGCCTCCCAGAATACCCACATACAATTAGACAGATCAGCAGATGCCATATTTTTAAATACAAGATAGATACAATCAATATCAGGGCTCTCTAGAGTACCAGAAGGGGGTGCAGGAAGAATACCCTCTTAATACCATACTGGAGGTAGATCAGAGTGGGCCATTCGTGGATGCAGATGTGCATGGCTATCCTGTCACCTTTTTATTAGATACTGGATCTGCGCGTTCCACAGTAAGAACAGATGTGGTCCCCAATTTATCTCTTTCTGGACAATCAATTCAAGTAGTAGGTGTTAGCAATCAGAGAATGACCAACCCATTAACAAATGCACTACCTGTCGGAATAGGGCCGTTTAAAGATAAACATCAGTTTGTGGTGCGCAATACAAGTCCAGTCTGTCTTTTGGGCCGTGACCTTTTGTGAAAATTAAATTGTAACATCTCATGCACTCCGAGAGGTGTGGAGTTGCAGACCTATGATGACACTGCTGATTTCAAAATGGCTAATATGAGCATGTGTGCATAACTGTTTGTGGTTCTTACACAAGCAGAATTGCTGCATGATTTGAGAGACTCAATTGACCCTCAAGTGTGGGATTTCACAGGTGAAGAGATAGGGTTCATCCGAGGTGTGGAACCTGTGAAGATACAGGTGAGACCGAATGCTGAGTTTCCACAAACCCCACAATACAAACTGTCTGCGGAGACAGTGGCTGGAATAACTCCTGTCATTGAGTCAATGATTGCACAAGGCATTCTAAAGGAGATACGAGTAAGTCCCTGCAATTCATCGATTATGGGACTGCAGAAGCCTAGCGGCAAATATAGGATAGTACAAGATCTGCGCAGGATTAATGAAATTGTGATTCCCAGTTGTCCTGTGGTACTGAATCCAGTGTTATTCTCTTTTAAATACCATGTGAAGCAGAATGGTTTACCGTCATAAATTTGTGCCAAGCATTCTTTTCCATACCTTTACACAAAGAAAACCAGTATTTATTCACATTTCGGATGGGTGACCGTGTCTTAATATGGTGTAGAATCCCTCAAGAGTATACAGAAAGCCCCTGCATCTTTAGCCAGTGCCTGAAAAATAATCTTGAAAGGCTGGTAAAGCCTCAGAAATCAGTCCTGGTTCAGTATATTGATGACCTTTTGTTTGTCTCAGCAAATGAGGATGCGTGCAGGATGGACACAGTGGCTTTGTTAAACCATTTGGCAGAGAATAGACACAAGATGTCTCCAAATTAACTACAGTACTGTCTACCTGAAGTTCAGTATCTGGGACATCGCATTGAGAAAGGAAAGCGAAGAGTTTCACCAGATCGAATAGAGGCGATCTTGCAAATGGGAACTCCGAAAACACAAAAAGAATTATGCATGTTTTTGGGTATGGTCGGCTATTGTCGACAGTGGATCCCAAACTTTTCCTTACAGGCAAAGCCTCTGTTAAGGCTAACACGAAAAGACATCAGTGATCCGGTACCATGGGATGAAGAATGCTTAAGAGCCTTCCATAAGTTGCGAGAAAGCATATGTCATGCCCCAGCTCTTGGAATGCCAGACTATAATCAAGCGTTTTCGATTTTCTGCTGTGAGAAGGAGGAATGTGCAATAGCGTTCCTTGTAAAAATGCATGGGGGTGTCCATAGACCAGTGGCCTATTGTTCAGCTACATTAGATCCAGTAGCTTCTGTGTTGCCCGGATGTTTTAAATCCGTTGCTGCAACCGGTGTCAGCATTGAAAGATGTGAAAGCATCATGATGGGTCATCCTTTATTCGTTTATGTACCACATTCTGTAGAATTGTTGATGACCAGAACAAAAACACAGTATCTCACGAATAATAGGTTAACCAAGTATGAACAAGTCATTTTAGCATCTGAAAATGTCACGTTAAGACGTTGTACCAGGCTGAACCCCGCTACATTGTTGCCTGTCCCCCAAGAAGATGGAGATGAAAATTGTGAAGAGCATGAAAGTCTAGATATCACTTAACTATCTACCAAACCCAAACCTGACATTGTCGATGAACCTTTACCTGAATCTGATTTCATCCTTTTTGTTGATGGTTCATGTCTAAGAGACAAGAGTACCTAAGAGTAGCATTTGCTGTATGCACCATCACCGGAGTAGTAGAAGCTGCCTGCTTGAATGGAGTATGCTCTGCTCAGGTAGCGGAAATCATTGCATTGATTCGTGCCTGTACTATTTCACATGCAGTCCCAGTGACGATCTATATGGACAGCCAATATGGGTTTGGTGTAGTTCATGAATTTGATCAGCTGTGGTCTCAAAGGGGATTTGTAACATCCTCAGGGTCTCCGATCAAAATGGTGAATAATTGCTCCAATTATTGGATGCTTTGCAAAAGCCAAAAGCCAAAAGCCATAGCAGTTGTGAAGTGCGCTGCTCACGGAAAGGGAGAAGATTTTGTCACAAAGGGCAATAATTATGCGGATGAAGTAGCTCGTTTTTGTGCTATACATGCATGTGTTTTTAATGGGCAATATACAGGAGAAAGCTCAGACGAGACCTAGCCCAGCATGATGTTAGCTGTGGCTGATACATGGGATGAAGTGAAGCAGTTACAAGATGAATTCTCAGAGGAAGAAGCTGCTTCATGGGTCAGAGCAGGCTGTGAAAAGAGAGATGATGGCATTTGGGTATTAACCGATGATAGAGCAATACTTCCTAATTGTTTATTGAGCCCAATGGCAAGGCAGATTCATAGAACAGTTCATCTGGGACGAGATGCCATGGTGCAAGTGTTCAGGCAGACCTTGTTTAATCCACGCTTTCGTGTGATTGCTGAAGAAGTGTGTCAAAGATGAGTTACGTGTCAGAAAATGAATGCAGGTAAAAGAACCGTGGTTACAATGAGTCACATTGGAAGATCAGGAGGTCCTTTTAAGAGGATACAATTGGATTTTATTGAGATGCCAAGATGCAATATGCTGAGATATGTTTTGGTGGTGGTGTGTATCGTTTCACGTTTGGTTGAGGCATATCCAACTCAACGCTGTGATACTCTCAGTGTGGCAAAGCTGCTATTGCGAGAACTTATCCCAAGGTATGGATTTCCGACTTCAGTGAAAACAGATAGAGGAACTCACTTCCATAGTGAACTCAATAAACTGTTGTGTGCTGCCTTAAACATAGACCAGAGATTACATTGCAGCTACAGGCCAGAAGCATCTGGTCTGGTGGAAGAGGTGAATGGCACGATCAAAATGAGAGTGGCTAAGGTTTGTTCATCGACTGCATTGAAGTGGCCAGACTTTTTGCCTCTTGTGTTAATGAGCTTACGTTTCACTCCTGATAGGAGGACAGGGCTATCCTCTCATGAAATACTGACAGGAAGAGCTATGAGATTACCTATGGTGCCAGCTACAGCATTGATAAATATCACTGATGATATGGTGTTGGACTATTGTAGGGAACCGGCTCATGTGGTTAATTCTGTGTCCCACCAGTTCGAGGATGCCACCGCATCCATCCACGTCGAGAGACCTGCTGCATGATCTGAACCCAGGAGACTGGGTTCTTGTACGCAAGCATGTGCGGAAGACCTGTCTGGATGCCCGCTGGAGAGGACCATATCAAGTTATATTGGTCACAAGTACAGCAGTGAAGTGTGGACGACTGCCACATTGGATCCACGCTTCGCATACCCGCAAAGTTCCAGAACCTGTAGAGGAATCACCCATTCCCCAAGTTGCTCGAAGAACAACTGAATCTGAAGTAGTACAAAGAGAAACAGCGCAAGGAGAAAAAGAACTGCCTGTGGAGGAGCAGAATACAGAGCCTGAAATTGACGACATTGTGGAAGTACCCTCTGAACCAGACCTGATTGAACGGCCAGGCATAGAAGAAACAGACAAAGAGGAAGAGCAGAGAACAAGTGTCAGATCAGAAAAGTGGCCAGCAAGAAAAAAAAGGTTGAATATAAGACTTGCATCTGAGAAAAATCTTGCTCCGATTCCTGAAACGTCTGAATCAGAACAAAGTGAACAAGAAGATAATCCAGATGATCTAAGACGCTCAAGAAGAAAAAGAACAACTTCTCAGAAGTACACATCTCCTGAATGGACATATCTGATTGCTGATGAGGAGCCCGAGGAATTACTGGAGACTGGGGACTGGAACAGTGAGCTATGGAGGGGACACCCTCTCAATTGATATTACGTTTTTAGCCCTCGGAGTTGACGCTTTTGGAACCCTGACACTGCATGTTCCGAATCCACCCAGATTGAGTGGAATGTGATTTTTGATCCTTAATCAAGTTGTTTTCCCTTCTTTTGGTCGACAGCTTACTGCCTTGGAACTGGGAGAAATTTGTGCTGAAATCCTGCAATGGTTCTTCAAATACTAGGCTCTAACCTCATTAGAGATGAAGCTTAAACTGTGATCTAATCAAAGAACTCATTAGGCTTTAGAAAGAAGATAACCTAGCCCCAAGTGAAAGAAGATTTAAAATTAGGGTCCTTTCAATAGAGAGAAGAATTCTGGATTAAGGCTGACTACTTACATTAGGCTTAGTTTTGATGGACTAAATTTGGCAAAAGTTGAGTGAGAAATCAAATAAGGACATTGTGATTTGAGATTAAAAGTACTGAAAAGGAAAACAGAGACTCTTAACGTTTCTTTGGTGTGTCAAAACAACAGTGGAAACATGGCTTCCAAAATATCTGGACGAAAACAAAAATGTATCATTGGAACTCTCATAGCATTAGTGCTGCTTGTCATAATTGTGGTAATTGTCACATTTTTGAGTGGATCTCCCAGTTATGAAAAGAATGGGGAATAACCTACCCCCACATGGTTCAAAGGTCGATATAGAGATCCATCCATGAAAGATAAGGAAATGATCAAGGAAACTAGCCGTAGATTACATGTGGATTTGTCAAAGGGTGATTTCGTGCTGAATACATATGTACGTTTGTTCTACGAGTATATAGAAACAATGGAAGCGAAAGACTGTTATGTGTGCATGCAATTACCAGCTTCAGTAGAGGAAGGCATATGATACCATAAATTCCCGTGATATTGAATATTATTTCTCAAATTACGATGTGGTACTCTCTGAAGTTCCAGTGCTAAAATACATGAAGACATATTATTATTACAAGAGTGTGGAGCACATGTCTAAGTACTTCTTACACACCATCACCTTAGATACGTCCTTTGCAGACAGACATAATTTGACCTGCATGTTAACTGACATTAAAAAGAAATTGGTGGGTGCCCCCACTGGCTAGGTTCCGGAGGGATGGGGCGAGATGGAGGTCGCTGCCGCTCTCCCTGTTGGGACGTGCTGTCCTGTTTAAAATGATAGCCCTTCCCCGCTTCCTATATGCACTCCAAAACACCTTAGACCCGGTACCCCCCTCATATTTCAAGGAAATTGAGTCCCTTCAGAGGCAGCTACTCTGGGACGGCAGGCCATGGATTGCGTTTACCAAACTCACGTTGCCCTAGTATGATGGGGGGATTGGCCTACCTAATGTCCAGAAGTATTATGGGCTTCGCAACTGGCGGCTATCAATCAGGCAATTTATGGATCGCCGCTTGACCCCGAATACGCAATGGATCGTGGGCAGGTACCGGGCGGCGACTATACTAGGGCTCTTTACGCCAGAAAGGGGCGTATTCCCCTGGTCGGGCCGGCGGCAATCGAGGTACAGGTATGACATGAGGCTAACAGGTGTCTTAAATGGGACGCGAAAATAACTTTGGCTACTCCGCTGTGGAACTCGGAATGTTTGGGAGGTTTATGGAAGACGAAAGGTTTTGACAAGTGGGATCTCATCGGGATCTCACAGGTCAGAGATATGTGGGGGAAAGACGGGATCCTCACATTTGAGGCTCTGCAGGAAAGACATCAATTGCAGGAAACCGAGAAATATCGATATCTGCAGATCCGACATGCGTTGCTTGCCAATATCCCCCATGGAGTTACACCCCCAGAGGCCTCTCCGTTGGAGGACCGGTTGCTAGATGGACATCTACAGCTTAAAACTATTTCCTTGAGTTATAAAAAGCTTATCAATCACACTGAAGACCCACTCGTCACTATTAGGGAACAATGGGAGGCAGATGGACTCGTTTTGGATGATGAGGACTGGAGAGAGGCTGTGTCCTCCCCGAGAGTGCTCGCAATACCAATGAGACTTAGGTTAGTACAGTTGAAAATCCTACATCGCTCTTATGTGACAGGGCTGAGACTAGTGCGAATGGGTTTGGCGGTGAATGGTGAGTGTGGAAGGGGTTGCGGGGAGGCCGCAACATTCCTGCATATTTTATGGGATTGCTCAGACATACAGAGTTATTGGGTTGAAGTCCAAGACAAAATACGAGAAGTTTGGGGAGCGTATTTGGAGTTGGAGGCACGCCGATGTCTCCTAAATGTTTGGGAGCCGACTAATCTTACTTCACACAGGAAGACATGGGTTACATTGGCATGTGCAGTGGCCAAGCACAATATCGCCCAGCTGTGGGGAGCCTGCCAGGCCCCCCAGATAGGAAAATGGATGGAGGATTTGGACTGGTGTATGTTCAGAGAAAGATTGGTATATGTTGCCAGGGGGAGGCCCGGGAAATGGGGAAAAATTTGGGGTGCCTGGAATGGGTACAGAGGAGATATTTGTGCTCCCCCAGTCACGCAGGAAGTCAATGTGGTGTTGGAATCACACTGATCCCTAATAAACTCTTATGTCAAATATTTTGTAAAAGGAAGATGTAACATCAGCTGTTTTGTGATTGAGTGTCACCCGATGTATTTATTTTCATTGTTATATGTGTTAATAAAAAGAATATAAAAAAAAAGAAATTGGTGGATCAGATAGATGATCGACATAGGCAAACTTTGTTTCAACCAGATCCGAATCATAAGGTACTGCCATGGACCAAAGAAGAATTAGATCGTAAAGCAAAGGGAAGTTCAGGACCCATAGCTTTAGATTTACAGCAGAAAGGAAAGTTGTGCATTAGACATCCGTCCACATATTACCCTGTCTTCAGGCAGGTCGCTCACCCACGCCGTACAGCTCCAACTGTGTGTCCCTGTCCCCCTGGCCGCTGCCTCCACCCCTGCAGTTGGTTCGAGGCTCCTCTGCCTCAGGTGAGTTTAGTATCTATTGTTTGCCCGCACTGAGTCTAATTTTGTTTTACTTTTTGTTTAGCATTCTTTGTTGTATCTCTTGCTGTGCCTGTCCCTGACTTATGTACTGTTGTCTGCCCCTTTTGCCTTCTGTGCCCCTGCTCGCCCGTTTTAGTATCTATTGTTTGCCCGCACTGAGTCTAATTCTGTTTTCCTTTTTGTTTAGCATTCTTTGTTAAATCTTTTGCTGTGCCTGCCCTTGACTTCTCTACTCTTGTTTGCCCCTTTTTTTCTTCTGTGCCTTGCTTGCCCGTTTTTCCCGCCGCTGTGTCCCCTGCTCGCCGACTTGCCACCCTGCTACCGCCTCCCAGCTGCTCCTCCCTCCCACCTCCCCTTATATGGTGCGCCAAAGGTGCACCTAAGGGAAGCCTGACTGTGCCCGTCCGCGCTCAGCACCAGAACCCCTGGCCTCCGCAACCGCCACGACAACCGACACTGCTTTGACTCCAGCACGCTCCACGCACTCAATGCCGGATGATCACAAACCTGCTGCCTGGCCACGCCGAAGCAAACCCAAGGACCCTTCTCCTGCCGAGACTGCAGCTTCACCAGCATCCGGCTCACCAACCCACCGACCAGGAAAGAACCCAACTACCTCAGATGCATTCTTCTCAACACCTGCTCTGCCGGCAAAAACGGTTGAACTCTGGGACCAACTCAACTCCACCTTCCCAGACGTCGCTTTCCTGATGGAGACCTGGCTGAACCCTCCTCTGCACCCGACATCCCCATAGTTGTCCCAGAAGGCTACAAGATCACCCACAGGAGTGGGAGGAGGAATTGCCATCGTCCACAGAAACACTCTCAGAGTCTCGACCAACACAGACGACACCCTTAGCACCGCCGAACACCTGTACTTCTAGATCCACACCGACCCCAACATCACCCTCAGAGGAACCCTTGTCTACAGACCCCCCTGGACCCATCGCGACTTCATCAGCACGCACGACCTCGCCTTCACGGACTACATCCTCCTCCGGGACCTGAACTTCCACCTCAAGAACCACAACAACACCAACTCCACCACCCTGACAACATAGCCAACCTCGGACTCAGACAACTCGCCACAACACCCACCCACTCAGCAGGGCACACGCTTGATCCCATCTTCTCCGCAAGCCCCCACGTCTCCTTCAACCACACCACGAACTCCACTGGACCGACCATTGATGCATCCACTTCACCCTCTGGAAACCCACCACGCACCCTCGCACCCAACAGATGCCTCACCGCTGCTGGAGCAAAATCACCGCAGACCAGCTAACCACCACCCTCGCCCAGAGCCCACCCGCCGACCCCACCAACCACGACACCGTCGCCCACAACCTCAGACAGTGCATTGACACCTGCTCCAACACCCTCACCCCATTCAAGAAACCCTCCAACAGTCACACCAGTAAGAAAGCCAGCTGGTTCACTGAAGACCTCCAGGCCTCCAAGCAAACGTGCCAAAAGCTGGAGAAGAACTGACACCATGAACGAACACCGGACAGCTAGGCAGCCCACAATAACGCCACCCGCAGACACCATCATCTCATCAGATCTGCCTAAAGGGCCTCCTTCAAAGACCGCCTAGACAAAACTGCACACAACAGCAAAGAGCTCTTCAACATCATGAAGGAACTCTCCAACCCCAGCTCCAACACCAATTACATCCCACCTTCACAAGACCTGTGCGACTCGCTGGCCACCTTTATCCATCGCAAGATTGCAGACATCCACGACAGCTTCAACGCCACGACTGCCTCGCCAACCACTGAGACCTCCACACCCACAACCACCATCTGCACCAACCACCTGCTCTCCTGGAACAACATCAATGTTGACGACACCATCAAGATCATGAACACCATCCACTCCGGATCTCCGTTAGACCCATGCCCGCACCACATCTTCAACAAAGCAAGCATCGCCATCGCACCCCATCTTGGGAAAGCCATCAACATTTCCTTCGAAACAGCAACGTTCCCAGAGAGTTGGAAGCAAGCTGAGATCAATGCCTTACTCAAGAAATCCAAGGCGGACCCCAAGGTCCTCAAGAACTTTCGGCCCATCTCCATTCTCCCGTTCCTGGTAAAGGTCATCAAGAAGATCGTCAACAAACAACTGACCTGCTACCTCGAGGAGAACATTTACATTTACATTTACAACAGCATCCTGGACCCATCCCAGTCCAGGTTCCGCAGCAACCACAGCACCAAAACTACCCTCATCGCAGCCACCGATGACATCAGGACCCTGCTAGACAACAGAGAAACAGCGGCACTCATCCTCCTGGACCTGTCAGCCGCCTTCGACATGGTCTGCCACCGCACACTACGAACATGCCTCCACGACAGCCACCGAGATCATCTGCGGCGTACCCCAGGGCTCATCCCACAGCCCAACGCTGTTCAACATCTACATGGCATCTCTTGTCCACGTCGCCGGCTGCATGACCTCAACATCATCTCTTACACTGATGACACCCAGCTGATACTCTCCCTCACCAAGGACCCCCACACCGCCAAATCCAACCTCCATGAAGGAATGAAGGCCAACGCCGAATGGATGAGGAACAGCTGACTGAAGCTGAACTCAGACAAGACGGAGGTCCTCATCCTCGGATCCACCCCTTTGGCCTGGGATGACTTCTGGTGGCCGACTGCACTGGGAACAGCTCCAACACCCACCGACCACGCCGCAACCTAGGGGTCATCCTCGACTCAACCCTCTCCATGACTAAGCAGGTCAATGCTGTAACTTCCTCCTGCTTCAACACCCTCCGCATGCTCCGCAAGATCTACAAGTGGATCCCCACCAAAACAAGAAGAACGGTCACCCAGGCCCTCGTCAGCAGCAGGCTGGACTACGGAAATGCCCTCTATGCAGGAACCTCGGCCAAACTCTTGAAAAGGCTTCAATGCATACAGAACGCCTCTGCATGCCTAATCCTCGACATCCCTTGCCGCAGCCCCATCACACCCCACCTAAGAGACCTGCATTGGCTCCCCGTCAACAAGAGGTTAACCTTCAAGCTCCTCACCCACGCACACAAGGCACTCCACAACACCGGACCAGGGTACCTCAACAGACGACTCAGCTTCTACACCTCGACCCACCAGCTCTGCTCTACCGACCTCACCCTCACCACAGTCCCCCGCATCCGGAAAGCGACCTCTGGTGTTCATTCTCCCACCTTGCCGCCAAGACCTGGAACACCCTCTCCATCCACCTACGGCAGACCCAAGACCTGCTGACCTTCAGAAGACTCCTCAAGACCTGGCTCTTCGAACAGTAGCAGCATTCCCCATCCCCAGCACCTTGAGACCCTCACATGTAAGTAGCGCGCTTTACAAATGCTATGATTGATTGATTGATTGACATATTACGACAAGATATTCGTGGGTGAAAGTGATTGTGAACACATTTTTCTGATTGAAGAGTCCATAAGAAAAGCACTATTGGATAAATTGACCATAGTGCCTAATGTTTATTTTGTGTGTGTTAAGAATGAGTACGTAAAAATGCCCAAGAATTGGTACGGGACATGTTAATTAGCCATAGTATTTCCCAAGATGTTCCATGTGGAGGATTTATTGCCTTTGGAAGGAAAAGGATTGCACAGAGGAAAACGTGGTATCAGTGCGGCAGAAATAATTGGTGATGTGTTTGGAGCTATGATACCTAGTCTGGGTGTGGTTTTCAATGATGTAAAGATTCGAAAGCTGGTAATAATCCTGTTATTAGTGGATGGTGAGATGGTCTCGATAAGGGCTATGGTTCTCCAAAATCGTCTTGCTTTAGACATCCTACTAGCCAAAGCTGGATGAGTCTGTAAACTTTTGAGAGTCCAACAGTGCTACACTTATATTCCTGACAATAGTCGGGTTATAAGGAAATATATTGCCAATATTTCAGATTTCCATCAAGAATTGCATAATTTGGCAGCTGAGGGACTCTGGGATCACATTGGCAAGGGTTTCGGACAGATTGGAAGTTGGTTAGGCAGTTTGGGGTAGGGAATTATGGGTTACATCTTGAAACACATCATCATTACTGTCATTTGTAGAATTGTATTATTGGGAGTCATCAAAGCATGCAAGTGGCCAGACATCAGGAAAATGTCCTGAAAAAACGAGAACAGCAAATGGAAAGACTGCAGGACAGTCATTACCAGCAGCTTAAGGGGTTAGAGAGATTTAGACACTGACAGCAAGCTACATCTTCTGTTTATGTTGGTATTTTCTACAAGGAGGAAATTCTGAAAGAATGAAATTTGATGTCATGACACTAGTCATAAGAAGGGGGAACTGATAGAGCGCTTTCACCACTCTATTTGTACGGGTGCATTATAGTCATGGTTGCCATGTACCTATACACATTCATATTGTTTGCAGTGTTTTATGATCATGAGCATGTATCCAGTAGACTCATTTAAAAATGTATTGTAGTGCAGTGTTATAATATGATCATGTATGTATCGGAATGCCTGCATAAACAGCGAGCAGGACAGTTTATAACAATATAATGTCACCGTTTTAGGGCCAGATGTTGGAGGCTAAATACCAGTCGGGTACGCCGAAATTCGTTAATTAGCCATGTGCGATGTAGGTAACTTTAAACTTTAAATAGCGATTCCTTATTTTGTTCTTGCATTTAAGGAATCGGAAATACGATTCCTAAAATTCAATGTACATAGCACTAAAAACAGTGCACCTCAGTCTTAAGGAATCGCTTTTTACCACCAACTTCAAGTTGGTTGTAAGTAGCGATTTCCTTACAAAAAGCACTTTTTTGCTATTTTTAATGTGCCATGTGGCACACATCCATCCCCTTAGGGCATGTATGTGCGCCACTTGTGCACACATGCACATTTCAGGGGTGCAACAGGGTGTCCTTTGGATACCCTGGCACCCGTGAAATACCTCCCGCTATTAACTATTCTGTAATACCGAATCACTAATAGTGAATCTCTTCCCATTCATTCCTATGGGCCTCCTAGCCCATAGGAATGAATGGCTAGGTAGTCCTTAATACCAAATCGGAATTACCGATTCGTTATTAAGGAATGTTAAGGAATCACTAATATTTTAGCAATTCCTACCTACATTCCATTTAGTGAGTCCTTAATAGCGATTCAGTAATAATCGCTATTAAGGACTTGCTAAATGGAAGTTACCAACATATGGCACTAATTTGTTTAAGTTGCCTGACTTCCTAGGCCCAAGACTGTACTTGTTTTTGCACCTCCTTGTCTTCTCGAGAAAGAAGTAATTAAATGCATGTTGTTTTCAAGAAATAGCAGTGTTCTCATCCTACTGCATGTATTGGAATGCCAACTTGTTATTTTCAGATTGGAGAAGATACAAAGAATGCTTTTAAGACAGTTGGAAGCGAGAAGGGAGGATGTCTTTCGTGTCTGGCAGGTCTGGGAACCATGGTCAACTTGCTGAACAAAGGAATACTAATTAAAAGAGTGGAACCTCCCCACATAGAAAAAGTTGCAATGGAAAGTGTTACCAGGATGAAGCAAAGAATCGAATTCTATACTGTATGATGCGCAGGGGCAGAGACCCTAGACTTCTGCTAGCTTTCGGAGAGAAGGGAGCATCTTAGAACTCGCTCCTGGCCTAAAGCATCTTAACCCATTTAATGTGAGTACTTCTCAGGAAGTCACCACGTGCTGACACCTTTGGGAATAGATGGAAGGTGTTGGACCCGGCCCTTTTGGCAGGTTCACCCCGACACTTTTTGCTTTTTCCTAGCCTGTTTCTAGAACCTGGTGTTGGTGATTTTAGGCCTCTGCGCACTTTTTCACTGTGGTACAGTGTAAAATGCGTGAGCTCTCTGTGTATGTGTGGTGAGTGACCTGCCCTCCCATAGGAATGAATGGGGAATATTTATGCCCATGGTAGTTCCTGATGTGTGGGGAGTGCAGGGTCGAGTTTGGTATGTGCGAACTCGTGAGATTGAATGCTGCGTAATGGTATATGCGGCATGATTGTGTCTAGTGGAGAAGTGCCACTTTTAGAAGTTGGCATATTTGTGTAATTTGTGCCTGGCGTGTGATTGGCTGGTGAGCCTGGCCCAGAGTGCCTGGGCCTGCTTGTGGATTGACTGTCTGGTTTGAGGGTGACAGGGGCTGCAGAGCCCCCAGGAGGTTGTCTGAGTCAGCCCGTGGATGAAAGGCTGCATCTGCTGCCAAGGAAGTGGGAGGAGATGGCACCTAGGAGTGAATAGGGCTGTGCCTGCCTGACCCCAATGCTGGCTCCACCTCCCCGCTGGGCGACTGTCACCTCTGTCCCTGATACTGAAAGGAAGAAGGAAGCCAGGAAAGCCCCAGTGCTCCAGCAACACCCAGAACTGGTTTAGACCGGGCTCAGGGCCCACTTACACAAAGACTTCAAAGAACTGCAAAGATTTTAGGGGTATAAGAGAAGGACCCCTGACAACAGAAGATGAGATTCTACAATCAAGAGGAACCTCTGCTGGAAGAAGGACTGCTGAAGAACTAAAGGAAGATTGCCTTGCTGTGTGCTCTAAGAGCTGACCTGTTCTGCTGACCAACTGAAGCTGAGGAGAAGAGGGTCTTTGCTGTGTGCTGTGCCCCTGCTTACTTGAACTCTAAGAGACTTTGCTGTGTGCTGTGTCTCCTAAACTGAATCTCCAAGGGCCTGAGAAGAGCTGGCCTCCTGTTTGGTAACTCAGGAACAGAAAGGTTACCGAAGACTACAAAGCCCTGCTGTGTGCTGCAGAGATCGTGAGCTGTTTGCCTAGACTATCGATCATCTGCCCGTGTGAAGCGCTGGCTGCCCTCTGACTGGCTTGAGAGCGCCGCGCTGTGTATTGCATGTCCATCCGCTGCTGTGCCGGAATATCGTGGGAAGTGGTGGTAGTGCGCCCGAAAACATTTCCGGGACGAAGGAATCCTTGTGGGGGATTCGCGATATTCAGATCGCCCTACTGTCCTTGGGCGCATTAATTTCATCCGCCCGCAATACACCGCCGCGGCCCGGGGACCTGAAACTGACCCGAGTGTTCCCGGAGTTACAGAGACAACCACGAAGAGGCCGCGACCTGATTGGCCGAGCCACGAGGAGAGCCGCGCTCTGATTGGCCCTTTGCCGGAGGCCTGCCCCGAGATCCGCACTCCGATTGGTCGAGTCGCCCCGTGTCATAGGGGCTTGTTCCAGGAGCCGCGCTGGGAGTGGCTGACTCCTGGAAGCTACGTGACGTCATCCGGAGGCTCGTCTGTAGAGCCGCGACAGTATTGGTTGGCGGGACCGGGACCTTCAGGAAGCCACCGCAACCCGTAAGAGAGGGGCCGAAGCCGGGGAAGACTGACCCGACCTCGCCGAGGGATCCCGTGTGTGTGATATCTGCCCCTGGCCTGTGTCCCTGCGGTGGAGCGCCGAGCCAGCTCCCCGCCGCTCCCCGAGGACCTGAGAGCGGGCGGAGGGCTGCTGGGACCGGCCGGGGCAGAGAGAAAGTCTGCATTGCTGGCGCGAAGGCGCGCAGATCAACGGAGAGGCGCGCTGAGAGTGCCTGGGGCTGAAGCAAGTCTGTTCTGAACGGCGCGGTGCGCCCGAAGCCCCTGGTGAGGCGCGCCCGCATTGTGTGGGCGTAATAGAAGTGAAAGTGGGATTTCAGAAGCAAATCACACGCGGGCATTATTTGAACATTGCATATTAAGGGCATTTTAGGAGCCTTAGCATTATTACTGATGCTAGAGACTTGAGACTATTTTTATCAAGACACTTCCTGATAATACAGGTGCAGATGAACCAGGGAGGTTCTTGGGGGCATATTGGTTCAAGAGCCTGTG
Organism: Lissotriton helveticus; assembly: GCF_964261635.1. Classification (NCBI taxonomy): domain Eukaryota; kingdom Metazoa; phylum Chordata; class Amphibia; order Caudata; family Salamandridae; genus Lissotriton; species Lissotriton helveticus. The sequence goes on along the minus strand of NC_136069.1, from coordinate 1,674,231,293 downwards.
GGGCTCCTGCCGTTTGGCGCAGTACTGTTCAAGGGCTAGTGAGAGCCCATGCCCTAATTTGCTTGTTATCCCAGCTGCCAAGCAATTAGTGGGCAGCTGCACCGTTTGGGCCCTGACATTGAGACACAGGGCATCCTAACCCCAACAAGGCCAGTTGGCCTAGGGACAGCCACAGGTAGTGGCTTATGCAAGGTTTTGCGCAATTGTGTGGTTTTTCCATGCATCTCTGAATGTTTTAGGCATCATGTGTTTTTGCGCTATTGAGTTGTGTTCTGGCACCTCTGAATGTTTTTATGCATCATGTGTCTTCCTTGTTCTGGCACCTCTGAATGTTTTTGATGCATCATGTGTCTTGTTATTACACCGCTGAATGTGTTTTTATGCATCATGTGTTTTCTTTCCTTGCACCTCTGAATGTTTTAGGCATCATGTGTTTTCCTTCCCTACACCGCTGAATGTGTTTTAGATGCATCATGTGTAATGTGTTCTTGATGATATCCCTAATTGTATTGTGATACTTAGGTGGTTGTTCTATTTCATACAGGTGGTCCTAGTGAGGTCCTGGTCCCCTGCGTGACATTCTCCTAAGGTGGTTAGGGTTGCGTAGGTGGTACCTTCCTGTTCCCAGTAGTTACTGGATGTGATTTACAACTGTTATTTTGTGCTATACTTATTCTAATTTCTGACAGTATTTCTATTTCTAAAAGTGTTGATTCTGACAGTGGCCCATTTGGCCCTGTCCTGTAAATAATCCCTTATGAATATTGCCCATGCCAGTTGGCACAATGTACATGTGTGATTTCTATCGACGTGATTTTGACAATACAGAAGTTATTTTCATATAACCTTGTGTGGAGTTCCTTTTGTGGTGTGCCTAGGATGTTGTTGCTGTTGTGTGCTGGCGCAAATGCTTTACACATTGCCTCAGAGTTTAGCCTTACTGCTCGTGCCAAGCTACCAAGGGGGTGAGCAGGGGTTATCTTGGCGTGTGACTCCATTGCCCTGACTAGAATAGTGCTTTCTGCCTGGCTTTGGCGCCAGCCTTAGCCTACCAGAAATAGCCAGTTCTAACAGAAGGGTATTAGGTAGTATCTCCTATTAGTATAGTGTAGGGAAAGATTTGTTTAATTTTCGAATGAAAAGGGATTTAGACTCTGCTTTTATTCTGAGCTGCATCCTGATCCTCGAATTCACCATTGAATTCTTGTTATGCCGAATTACTTATATTCAGAGAAACAGCTCTGTATTTATTTTCCTATATCTATACATGCTAATCGTATGATGTGTCTACATCTTATTATTCTTAGCCTTATAATAAATTGACAAACCTAAACTCGGAATCTGTGGTGCTTTCAGGTATGATATCGCCATTCTGTTATGAAGTGCTTTTCCCCCCCACCGCTTATAGAGGTAAATAAAAGATCCTGAGCGCCTATTGTTAGGAGAAAGACAGGTGTGCAATTTAGCATAATCAAAATCATGATCAACCCATGGAAGCCAATGCATGAAGAGGGAGGAGCCAAGTCCGCTATACCCTTACTATTGCTTGGATGGAGGTTTCTGAAGCACTGATACCATGAGGTCTCATACAAACATGGCAGTTCACAGTGAGACCTACGGAGGGTGCTCCAGTGGCCTCCTCACACTTATGCTTTATGTATCAGTGAAAAACCCCACAACTCTGTGTAATCACACTCTGAAACGCAAATTCAATATTAGATTAATATTCTTTCCTTCTATATTAAAAGACAGATTTGTCCTCCCTGGTGAAATGGAGCTGCAAGACGAGACTACAGCTGTTTGTTAAATGTTTTGAAAGAAAGGATCACATTAATAGCCACATTTTGTAATCTGGATTTAAACAAGTCCATTAGTAGGGCTTCAGCAGGGTTCAGCTTTGTCAAGGCCACTTAGACCCATTTCCCTAAAGCTCCACCAGAGGAGGGCATAAAATGTGCCAGATTTATAAATGCTAGAGTACTGAGGGAGGGAGCACCATAAATGTAAATGGTCATTTCCTCTGTGTAAGGAATAGCCCTGTTTTGCATGATTACCCCCACTTTTTGCCTGACACTTGATGCAATGTGACTTGCTGTGACCTGGGACCCTGCCAATCAGGCTCCCAGAGCATGTGTTCTTTCCCAAAACTGTACCTTTGTACCCCCAGTTGGCACATTGAAGTCAGGACTTCCCACAGATACAGCCAAGACAGTGTGTCAGAGCCTTCTCTATATCTAATGATTCCAAAGCAGCTCGGAATACAGACTCCCATGTCTAATGCATCATGTGAAACAGCCTCCTTAGGTTCATGTGTAATCCCGTTCCTGGCACAAAACCACATTGATCCTCACTCAACAAATGTGTAATAACCCACCCCAGCGAAGCGCTAGGACCTTTGTGAGGAGTTTTACATCCAGGCTCAGCATGGAAAGAGGCCTATATGACCCTGGACCCACCGAATCCTTGCCTGGCTTTCGAAGCATAAGTATAACTGCTTCTCTGATAAGTGTTTGAAGCTCTACCAGGTCACGGGCCTTTAACCCCTTCCTGCCGTCATGCATCACGGTGGGAGTGTGCTGATGATGGCTGGGGGCCGTCATGAACCCGCCCACTCAATAAAACTGCCGCACAGGCGCAGAATCGCGGCCGCGCCCAAGGGGTTTCCGAAAGTGCCGGAAGCAGGGTTGCAGCATGTGCCAGATAATACTCAACCGGCAATCCATCGGGTCCCGGGCAGCACAGAGACCTTACACTGCTGCACACAGAGGAAATAAATTTGAGGGAACATTGCACAGCACCTTGCCCTATGGGCTACCAAGGGCCTACCATAAGGGTAACGTATGTGTAATAAAAGGGGAGTTTGAGGCTTTGCAAGCAGTTTTAAATATCAAGTTGATATGGAAGTAAAACTGCATGCACAGTCTCTGCTGTGATATGTTCAAAGGGCTACTTGTGTGGGGGGCACAATCAGTGCCGTAGGCCCAAAAGTAGCATTTGATTTACTGGCCCTGGGCACAGGTAGTGCACTCTACTAGGGATTTACCGGTACATTAAACATCCCAATTGTGGATACATCCAAGTAAACCATGTTTAGGGGAGAAACATGTGCACTTTAGCACTGGTCAGCAGTAGTAAAATGCTCAAAGTCTTAAAGAAAATGAAAGGAATCATCAAAAAGAAGAGCTCAGCAGGCAAACAGTTTGGGGGAAGACCACTTAAGGCTGACAGGTCTAACAGGGAGATTAAAAAGAATCGTCCAACAGGCCAATGCTGAATCAGAATGAATTTACAAGCCACCATCTCAGGCAGACTTTGAATTGATATTCAGTCTTTTTAATTATACATCTGTTAATCCAAGATATGTCCTACATGTTACTGTCTCATTTTGCCCTAGAGATGTGAGGTGGATATCAATCTCTGAATATCTTTAAACTAGGGGTTTGCTGAAGCAACAATATCAGGGCTCGCATTACAGATAGGACACAGTTTCAATGTTTGCGCCACAGCGCACCTTAAAGGAGGTGCACGGATACAAATATGGAAAGTGCACCCTATCAGGATGAATGCGCTGCCCTCAGGGCAGCCACGATCTTGAGCTGACCACAGGGCAGTACATTCAAAAGAAATATGGAGCAGCTGTTGCAAATCTACTACGTATTTCTCTGTGCAGACACCAACCTGCCTGCACTTTTTTTTTGTCAAGGGTATGTTTATTAGCATTACAAGCAAAAAAAAAACATGCGACAAACCCGCACATCATCCCACGCAGGGGGTAAAATAGAAGTCAAAGCCCCAGGGTAACATGTCAGGGCTGGCTGGAACTTCAAGGAAGCTGGACCCCTATCACACCAGGTAGCTCACTGGAGGATACAGTTTCTGTCATATATAGGGAGTAACAATGGCTTGCCAAGTGGGGTGGAGACGGTGCGAAAGTTCAGGGCGGTCGCCCTCTAATCGGCATAGACAGCGGTCTACCATCCCAAGACACCTATTAATAGCCACCACAGTGCGTTATGGCAGTCGGATAGTTGCCCCGCGTCAGTTCCCCCGCGGGCATTGTCATGACGGGAATGAAAAGAAAGCTTAAACATACAAATAACAACGAAATACAAAACCCCACCCTCCCCAGAACCCTCCCCCCACCCCAGTGGTGGTAGCAACTTGCATAGGACTGAGGTCAAGGACGCTGGGTGACAGGGACTCACAATTGGAAGAGGTGAAGGGCTCTAATGCTAGCCGGGCACACTGCAGATGGAAGACCCTTGGAGAGGAAAGCGACCAGTGGGCCCCAGCGGAATTCAAAGTTCTTAAAATCATCCAAGAAGATGTCTGCCATCCGCTCTAGGCTCAGTAATTTCCACAGACGCCGTCCGTCCCCGGAGCCTTATGTGGTTTCAAAGCCTTAATGCTGACAACACTTCTTCCCTAGTGAAGGGAGCAGAAAGCGTCTCATTCCATTCTGTCAATACCTGGGGCAACGGCAGGTTCTGCAAGTACTCACTTTGCTCAGAGGGATCAAGAGAGTCCCCCGAATACAGGTTTTTGTAGAAGGCGCCAAAAAGCTCAGCGATAGTTCCATCCTCGTGCGTCAATTCCACCTGAGCATCCTGGATTCCCCCAACATATTCCTTCTCCCTCTTGTCCCGTAGTTGTCTTTATTACCCTGGAAGTAAGAGAGACATCGCAATTTCAGCAGAGTGTATTCCGCCCTGTTAGTGTAATGCGCCCTAAGTTTACCTCTGAACGCAGTCAGCTGACGTAGGGCTTGTCTAGAGGGATTCGCCTTGTGCACTTTCTCTAGGGTGGACAGCTCCTCCTCTAATTGCTCCCTTTTGCGAGCTCACTGTCTGTTGAGAGCAGCATTCATGGCTAAGCAATGCCCACAAAAGCACGCATTAAAGGCGTCCCAGGTGGTGAAGATTGAAGTGTCCCCGGGTCGTTAAGAGCAAAAAACTCATTAATAGCTCCCCTCAAAGTGTCGCGTGAGGTTTTGTCCCGTACCAAGGATGCCGGGAAAATACCATCTAGGGCAGGTCTGATCCTTCACGCCCCAATGCAGGCACACCGCGAGTAGGCTATGGTCTGAGACGGACAACGGAAAAATCTTAGCCTTGCGGAGATCCCCTCGGAGGGACTGGCTGAGAAATAAGTAGTCTTACCGGGAGTAGGTGCAATGGACGTGGGAGAAAAAAGTGTAGTCTCTGGATTGGGGGTATAGGGTCCGCCATGCATCAAAAAGGCCCATGTCTTGAATCGTCTGTTGCATGTCAGATGAGAACGAGCCCATGTCAGACCGCTGAGGGTGCGTGCTATCTAAGTCTTTTTGCCACACTAAGTTGAAGTCCCCCATGATAATCAGAGGCCCCTCAGCAAAATCCTTTACTTTCCCCAAGAGGACTTGGAGGAACCCATTCTGGCCAGTGTTGGGTGCGTACACTACAAGAAAAGTACATAGTCTGCCCCGCAGTAATCCCTTCACCATGACCCAGCGTCCCTCTTTGTCACTCTGAATTCCCATAGGCTGAAAGTGCAAGGCAGAGCGGAACATAAGGGCCACCCCTCTGTGCTTTGTAGTGGCAGAGGACCTATAAATGAGCGGGAATTGTTTGTGTTTAAGGCGGGCGGCGTCTGATTTGGTCAGATGGGTCTCCTGGAGGCCCACTATATCCAACTGGTGGTCGATGATATATTTCCAGATCTTTTGGCGCTTCTGGGGAGAGTTCAGCCCCTTAACATTCCATGTCCCTATAGTTAGTGGCATCAGCGATGTACCCAAGGACGATGCGCGTCAGGGGGAGCCCCTACCAACTGACCCAAAAGGGCTATCATGTGACTGAATCTCCCGGCCTCCATCCCCCCTACAGTCTCTGGTGCATCCTGGGGCAGCCTATGTCTGATGAATGACCCCTCTCCCTCGTATCCTCCCTTCTCTCCAGGTTCCTCCTCCCAGCCCCTCCATGTTTGCAAAGACCTCACAATCGCAGCATAGCCATAAGTTACCAATCCCCTGCTACCACCACATCCCCCGATCCCTCCCCCTGTCCCCAACACAACCCAAAAAAGAGAAAACCAGTACAAAAAATTGAACCTAATGCTCCCTCGTAGTGTAGGGCGACTATGCCCACACATAGATACGGGGGGACTACGGGTCCTGGGACCCAGTCCGCACCCCACCTTGTTGAGAGATCTAAATGGAACCAACACATATCAGTCTGCACAGTAACATTCAACTTTCAATTAGGCGACGTAAAACCCAGCTCAAACATTCAAAAAAATTCAGTGCCATTGCGCTAAAGAGCACAAAATAATGACCACCCCTGAGCCCCCCGGCAAGGCCCGGGGGTGAGTCTAAGCCCCCGCAGGGAACCGGACGTTGCACTTAGTCACTGGGGCCCAAGCATGAGCCCCCAGATACCCCTATTAAGAGAGGAAGTCCTAATACCATGGGAGGGTCCCAACAAGGAACCAGTAGTGTACAAAGGCTCACCTCCACCGCAGCAGTTGTTGGCACCTGGGGAGCCACGCGGCCCAGGGGTGGCAGCCTGGGACTCGGCAGTGATCTCCCATGAGGACAGCTATACTCACAATCAGACAGCAGCCCTCAGGATTAGTCAGCGGCGGCCTCGCCTTGAGTTCGGCACCCAAGCGGATTCCAGGGGTGCGCCTTTTGCCGGAATCCCAGAGGCCTCCAGGGTCGAGCCTCCTCCATCGTCGGAGGCGAGGCCCAACAGCTGCAAACCGCTCTGTAGATCGGTGACATGACGTCGTTTGTTGCGAAATTCGAAGCTGAGACCCAAGGGGTAAGTCCACCGATATCTGAAACCATCCTCCTGGAGCTTGGTCGTGATGGGCCTCATCGTCTGTCTGCGCGTCAGTGTGGCCGGTGCAACATCTTGGAAGATGGTGCAGAAGTTCTGGAAGGATATGGAATCTTTCGCCCTGGCCGCCTGCAGAACCGCCTCTTTAGCTTTGTAGGAATAGAACTTCGCCAGCACATCCCGGGGTCTCTTCTTATCGTCCTTCTGCAGTGGGCCCACTCTATGTACTCTGTCCAGCTTGATTTTGTGGACCCGGGGGCTCAGGATTTCAGTGAAGAGCCCCTCCGTGAATGCCTCCAAGTCAGACCCCTCAGCGCCCTCCTCCAGGTCACGGACGCGGATGTTCTCCTGTCGTACGCAGTTCTCCAAGTCCTCGGCCTTAAGCTGCAACTGTAAAAGTTGCTCCTTAAGAGACTGAACGTCCGTCTTGCAGTCCCCCACCAATTGCTTGAGCTCCTGGTATTGCGGTTCTAGGTCCAGGACTCTGGTGCCCACTGAGTCCACATCCTGCTGGAGAGATGTCAGACGCTCCGACAAGTCGGTGCGCAGTTGGTCCATGGAGGATTTAATGTCCTGGCCTAATTCAGAACAGAGTTCTGACTTGAAGTCCTGAACATGGAAAGCAGGTATGTGTTAGAGAGGGCCATCGTCGACTTGTCGGAGTTACCCTTCAGTGCGGGTCGGGTCTCGGCGGCGGCGAAGAAGTCTGACACCTTGCTGGTCCCCTTATTGGTACCTTTCTTCTGCGGCATAGGGAGGGCCCCCCTCAAGAGACCCAGGCGGTAGCTAGACTCCAGGTGTAAAAAGACTCCGTCTGGGGTCGCGAAGACCAGTCCCACACCTTCACCGGTGCCCCTCCGCACCTGATGAGCGCCCTGGCCAGTGTGTCGGGCCCCTCCTCTTGCCCAAGTTGTAGGGGGAAGCCGAAAAGCGCCCTGTGCCCAGGGAGGTAGTATCGACTCACTCGTGGGGGGCCAGCTGGTAAATCTCCTGCTTTCTCTCCACCTCTACCACCATGGCACGTATCCTGTTTCGCCAGGAGGGGGCCCCAGGCCTTCTCAGCTGTCCGTTCTCTTGCTGTGCCCCAGGGAATAGTGCTGACAAACACAACCGTTTACGGGGCTCCCGCGCTGCTGGGAGCCGCCGCGGCCACCATCTTGGGGTCAGGTGCCATGTAAGGGCTCATCCTTCAGAGCGGTGCCAGAATCACTAACTCCGCACTCGAGCCAGGAGACACCGGCACCGCTGGTATAACCACATGTTCTCCGTTTGGCCACTGCTGCCGCTCCAGCTCCGACACGCAGTGTCTCGGGTGGCTCGTCAGACCCGAGTCGCGGCCACCATTTTGTACTGGCCGCGCTCGCCAACTCAGACTCACCACATCCGGGGCCCCCAGACCCCAAAACTCAGTGAAAACGGCTGTCTGCCGCGCCCCACATCTTCCGCTGTCAGGGGCTGTGCCGCACTGCTGATTCCGTGCGCGAATACCAGCTACAATTCCGCGCCAGGTAGCGCGCGGACCGGGAGCCGAAGCAGTTCACATCTGCTCGGCCACCTTGCCCGGCCACGCCTCCCCTGCCTGCACTTTTTAATAGCGATTGAGATCCCATTGCTGATGAGTGCAGTGAGTGGCATCACCTGCATGCAAGGGGATGTCTGGTAGCTTCATGGTATCCACTTTCATGCCCTCAGAGGGCTGCATGTAGAAGGCCCAGTGAAAGGACACCACCTTCTGTGCTGCACTTTTAGTGCACCTTCTAAAGGCGTGTTTGCCTCTGCGCCCACATCAGCAATACAGTGCAGGCACAGAGGCAAAGACTTTCCCTCATTTGCATAGGGCCACAACCCCATGCAAATAAGGGAACACTCTCTAATGATAGCACCTGTGCTGCAAAAGGGGCGGCACAAGTGTCTGCAATACCAAAGCGCCCCGGAACGCCAGTTGTGCCCCTGGGGCGCATGCATCATATGGCACCTGATGCATCTTTGTCAACACCAATAATGTCCACTGCTTCATAGAGGCTCAGGTCCATTTGTCAACCTTCTTGAGCTTGTCATTCTTTTGATAGAATTTAAAAGGCACTTAAAAAAAAACATTTATCTATTAATACTTATTGTTCCTACCTCTGAGTTATATAGCTTTGGCTGGCTCAGAGTCTGGCTTTCTGTTGTCATGCCTGTCTAAGGAGTTTGAGTTTGAGTTTGAGTTTAAAACATTTATAGAGCGCACGTACACCTGGCGGTTTCATGGCGCTGTGCAGAAGCAGAGCTCAAGGGGGGTAGAAGGGGCGGGGAGGAGGGGGGGAGATAGGGCAATTATGATGGGAAATTGTGAAAAGAGCACGGTTTTGAGCGCCTTACGAAACTGAGGATAAAGAGTGGAAGATTTAAGGTGGCGGGAAGAGAGTTCCAAAAGGCAGTGGCAAGTGTGGAAAATGTTGTGCCCCCCCACTTTTTCCGCCTGAAGCGGGGAACTGTCAGCAAATGTTGAGTGGATGAACGTAATTCTCTGGCGGGGGCGTAGGCTTTGATTTCCGAGGTGATGAAAGCAGGGGCTACGCCAGCTCGGGCCTGAAAGATAATGCATCCTAACTTGAACTGAACTCTTTCACGAATGGGGAGCCAGTGCAAGGACTTTAGGAGCGGGGTGACATAGTGGAATTTGGCCTGATTGTGGACCAGGCGGGCAGCCTGGTTTTGGACCAACTGCAGTCGTCGCATACTGTAGGCAGGCATGCCACAGTATAGCGCGTTGCCGTAATCTAAGCGAGAGATTACCATCGCCAGGACAATGAGTTTCAGGGCGGAAAAAGCAAAAGAAACGGGAAACTTTGCGGATAGTGCGGAGTGAGAGAAAGGAGGAAGAAACCACAAAGCTAACCTGGGAGTGCATAGTGAGTTGGTTGTTAAGTTTGATCCCCAGAGTTTTCACAGCGGAAGAGGGGGGGGAAGGAAGACCTAGGGAAGGGGGCCAAAAGAGAGGGGTCCAGGGACTGGAGCAACCACCTGTCAGAACTAGCTCACTTTTGTCTGGGTTTAACTTCAGGTGGTTGTAATTCATCCAGTCCCGGATAAAGATCATAATGGATTGGAAGTTCGCCATGGACTCAGGGGAGGAAGACAAGGAGAAAATAAGCTGGAGATCATCCGCATAATTGTATACGGAGACCTCCATTTGCTGAAGGGCAAAAATAAGGGGGGCGATGTACATATTAAATAACAGAGGGGAAAGGGAAGAGCCCTGGGGGACCCCGCATTGGACCTTCCGGAAGTCCGCCGAGTGGTCGCCCAGGCGAACAGCTTGGGTGCGGTCCCTCAGGAAGGAGGACAGCCAAACCAAGGCAGAACCCCCGACCCCTGCCGCTCCGACACGAGAGAGTAAGGTGGCATGATCAACCGTGTCAAAAGCGGTGGAGAGGTCGAGAAGGACCAGGGCCTGGGGGTGGTTGGTGTCCATGCCCTCTCTGAGGTTGTCAAGGACCGACAGCACTACGGATTCCGTGGAGTGTGCGGGGCGAAAACCGGCCTGACGGGGAGCTAACACATCATTTTCCTCCACATAGGAGCTGAGCGCTCTGGTGACATGGGGCTCCAGCACCTTCCCTAGAAAGGGCAGGAGGGAGATGGGGCGGTAGTTAGTGAGAGAGGAGGGGTCGGCGCCGGGTTTTTTGAGGATAGGGACAATGATGGCCGATTTTAAGGATGGAATAACCGTGCCCTGGGACAGTGAGCTGTTGAGGAATTTAAGAGGGGGCTGCGTACAGACCGAGTAGGTGTGTCTCAGGATGCGTGCAGGGCAGGGGTCTAGAGGTGAGCCTGATTTAGTGTCTGCAGATATCTGCTCTCTGTCAATACTGCTGTGCCTTCATCGCGCCAGGATACTATTTTGTTAGTAATAGAGCGCGCTACAAAAGCATTTAATAATAATAATAATAATTTGACCAGAGGGAGAAGAGAAAGAAAGTCCTCCTCTGTCAGGAGAGGGAAAGAATCAAGGCGTGCACTGACCGGTGGACAGTGAGGGTCAACAAAGGAGGGGGGGGGAGAAGGGATATTGGCTTTAATGTTGGAGATTTTGTCCAGAAAATAAGAATTAGGAGAATCGCATAAAGCCTGGGAGGGGGTGGGTTTGAGGGTGGCTCTGTCTGAGTAGGCAAGGTCGTGGATGATAGAGAAGATTTCTCTGGGCTTGTTTTCAGCGGCTATGATTTTGGAGGAAAAGTAGGCAGTCTTTGTGGTCAGAATTGATTTTTTGTATTGATACAGGAGGATGGTATACTGGTTTTTAAGGTCAGGGCAGTAGTTTCGTCTCCAGGCCCGCTCGGCCTGGCGTACAGTGAGTTTCAGTGCCTTGAGTTCCTCGTTAAACCAGCGTTTGGCGTCATTCATACGTCTAGAGGACACCCGCCTGAGGGGAGCGACCGGGTCGCAGCCTGATAGGAGCCAGATGTTGATAGAGTCGTCTTGTGATGAGGATGACAGCCCGTGAAGGTCCGGGCTGGATGCAAGGAGTGTTGTGGAAAGAGCGGGCAGATCCACCTTGTTCCAAGAGCGCGCCCAGATGTTTTTGGGGAGAAAAGGCTTGGTGACTGGGCTAAGGCGTAGGGAAAAGGACAGTAAAAATTGTCGGACCAGGTGCAGGGGGAAATAGACAACGAGGCTATAGGGCAATTTAGGGACCAAATTTGATCCAGGATGTGGCCCTGATTGTGGGTGGGGGAATGAACGTGGAGATAAAGTTGAGGGAACAGAGGGTGTCCGAGAATTCTTTGGAGGTCGCACATTCTGCTCGATCAGAGGGCCAGAAGTTGAAATCTCCTAGTATCAGGATAGAGGAGTTGTTAACTGCTAGGGTGGCCACTAGGTCTTGGAAACCGGGGAGAAAGAGTTGAGACGGTTGGGGGGGACGGTACATGAGCAGGCAGGTGAGAGGTGCCTGAAAAGACAGTGAACGGGCCACTAAAAAGTCTGATGGTCCGAAAGCGGAAAACTTTAACGGCTGGAAGTAGAATTGTCTGCGGGCAATCAGGGTGACGCCACCTCCCGTTTTGCCAGATGGTCGGTCGGCACGCAGGGCATAGTAAGCAGCGGGAAGGGCAGTTAGCAGAGAGGGAAGGGAATTGTCGCAAAACCATGTCTCTGTAAGAAATAAGAGATCTGGTTTGTGTGTGTCCAATAGGATGAAAAGTTCGTGACAGTGCTTAACTGCTGACCTGGTGTTAAGGTAGTATACAGACAGGGCAGACAGCACAGGAGGGGCAGAGGGGACAGGGGGAGGGGAGGGTGAGGGCAAGTAAGAAGGGGGTCAGCGCAAGGCCGTTAGTCCAAGTCTATCGATATGAGTATATTGGGTTTATGTGGGGAGATGTTATTTCTTGAGTCTTAAGATTTAAAGTATAAAGATAAGTGGTGTATGTTCACTGCTTGCATCTCTAGTTGTCTCTCCAGGGCAGTAGTGGGGCAGACTACAGCATGCCCACCTCCACACCTCCTGACGGAGCCCCCAAGTCAGATGGCAGATACTTTGAAGTTCATTGATGGGGACAGTGTGAAGTGACTGGTGCTCTATCACATCATAGGGCACTGACTCTCTGCTGATTGGTACCTGGCGTTCATCATACCTCACTGACTCTCTGCTGATTGGTCCCTGGGGTTCATCATACCTCACTGACTCTCTGCTGATTGGTCCTTGGCGTTCATCATACCTCACTGACTCTCTGCTGATTGGTCCTTGGAGTTCATCATACCTCACTGACTCTCTACTGATTGGTCCCTGGCGTTCATCATACCACACTGACTCTTTGCTGATTGGCCCCTTGCATTGTCATACCTCACTGACTCTCTGCTGATTGGTCCCTGGGGTTCATCATACCTCACTTACTCGCTGCTGATTGGTCAGTGGCGTTCATCATACCTCACTGACTTTCTGCTGATTGGTTCCTGGCATCATCATACCTCACTGGCTCTCTGCTGATTGGTCCCTGGCCTTCATCATACCTCACTGACTCTCTGCTGATTGGTCCCTGGTGTCATCATACCTCACTGACTCTCTGCTGATTGGTCCCTGGCGTTCATCATACCTCACCGACTCTCTGCTGATTGGTCCCTGGCGACATCATACCTCACTGACTCTCTGCTGGTAGGTCAGTGGCGTTCATCATACCTCACTGACTTTCTGTTGATTGGTTCCTGGCATCATCATACCTCACTGGCTCTCTGCTGATTGGTCCCTGGCCTTCATCATACCTCACTGACTCTCTGCTGATTGGTCCCTGGTGTCATCATACCTCACTGACTCTCTGCTGATTGGTCCCTGGCGTTCATCATACCTCACTGACTCTCTGCTGATTGGTCCCTGGCGCTCATCATACCTCACTGACTCTCTGCGGATTGGTCCCTGGTGTCATTAAACCTCACTGACTCTCTGCTGATTGGTCCCTGGCGTTCATCATACCTCACCGACTCTCTGCTGATTGATCCTTGGTGCTCCTCATACCTCACTGACTCTCTGCGGATTGATCCCTGCCGTTCATCATACCTCACCCTTCTCACCAGCACCTCTGCACTTTGATGCGCTGAGTCTACACTGAAGGCACGGAATGTTCTGCATCTGATGCTCAGGATCCGCACACTGCAGCCAGGTTGGCTTCAGGTGCCTGAGATTCACACACATAATGACCGTTCATCTTGTCACTTCTCACTCAAGGTTATTCCCTCAGTACCTGTTGGTCCCTGGCTTCTAAGCGCACAGAGGATGCCCTTGTAATTTGAATAGAGGCCACATTTGCCTGGCGTTACATATGCTTCATGGGCCTCTATTTCTTTCTTCTTCATTATTATTGTGTTTTAACAGTTGGGACCATCCTTCTCATTCCAGCATATGGGGAATTTTAGCAGCTTTCGAGATTCATATGGTGCCCTTAATTCTGATTTGGCTCGTGCCTTCTGCACAGGGCTGCCTCGAGCCAGAGCTGGCCGTGTCAGTGACAAGCGTTGGCCCCTCAGCCATCACTCACCTTTGCTCTCTTGTTTCCGAGGTCTTTGAGAGGAAGGTTCACAGAGGTATCGGGTGCATCCTCAGTGACGTGCTTCTCCTGGTTCCCTTCCGGGGTTTGTGGTTGACCTTCAGTGTCCATATTTATCCTGAGGGAAAAAGGGCAGGTATTGAAGGGAGGAGCTACATCACAGGGACAGGTGGACGTGAGCAGTCAGGCGCTGCCCTTCAGAGACAACCACACATCAACAGACACAAAAGACAGCATTTGATCAAAATTAGGCTATTTTCAGACAACTAGACATGGTGTTGATGGAGCGAGGGAAGAAACTAAATTTTGTATACCCCTCGTGAAATCACTCTTTCATAACAGTAATATGAACTAATTGAGTGGTTTGTGATATTAATCAACCAAAAATAAATTTGCACATACACAAGTACACGTGGGAAACTAATTTTGCTTATGTTGCGATCATAATTAACTAAGTGATTTCGTCATGTCCTAAACTAATAAGCAGCTATAAATTAACCAAAGTGGCATGAATGTGCTTTTTTGTTTACATATCTGTGGCAAAGGGTTGGAGACAGGTGTGCATATCATGCATAAATGTAGCTTTATTTGCTAGGTAATGACTAACAGCGATACCTTAGAAAAGGGGGAGGTAAACAGAAAGGGCATTAATTCAATAATTAACAGCTATTTGTGTTTGATTCTATAATAGTTCCCGTGTGGGCCTGTGAGGCCTACTAAAACATGGACGTTTTCCATGACTCAGTGACTGAAGGACAGTGCGCCTGCGCCAAACTGAGAGATGCTGTAATCAAGCATGAATGGCCTGTGCCTGTACTAGAAGTTAAAGGACATTTCATCTCGAAACCCTGAATGACTGCCAACAAAATGGAAGTCTGTGTTGAAACCGTGAGAACTTATATGAATATAGCAAAGTAAGGGACACAGATGAGGTGGACTTTATAGGGACAATAGTCATATTCATTTTTGCTGATGCTGCGGAAGTCGAACAATAAGATGATGAGGTTATGCTCTTCCACCCCTTGGAGAAGCCAATCAGAAAAGATTTGGACCCTAAATGGTATAAAAATGAGATAGTTTAGTCAGTGAAAAAGGGTATAAAAGAGTGCGTTCCTATGAAAGAAAAAACTCTCTCTTTTCCAATTCCATCTTTGTATCCTGACATGCTGCCGGAATGCTGATTGAATCCTGATGCATAAGAACTCTGTCTATTGTCTATAAATTTGAGATTAGCCTGAATGGGAACAGAGTCTTTAGGTGAGGTTGATAGTTATTGAATTTGAATTTTTTGATTTTTGATAGTTAGAGAGATAGAAAGATGAGCTTGGGGAACTATTATGTTTCTTGCTAATATTAATGTCCTTTGAACTTAAATAAATGTTTTATTTCTGAGCTTTAATTTAATAAATACATGTTTGAAATATATGTGAAAGTAAAATCTTGAACTTAGTTATAATAAACTGTGTGAATAAAATTAAGTCATGACAAAGAATCTTCTCTAAATAAAAATTAGATAAATGAAGAATTAAGCTGGTCTTGTTCATCCTTAGCCTAATTTTTACTAGCAGATTCATCGACAAATAGAATGGTGGTGTGCCTGAATAAGTTGTTTTAAGTAATAGACCCATGGTAAATGAATTTAGACTGCAGATGTATATATTATAAATAGTTAGGATTAATTTAGCCACTCCGCTATGATTCAGCTGCTCTCCTTTGAATCTCACCAATCCATGAATTAGAGAGAAAGTGCGTAAGTGATTTCAGTGTTATGGGCCCCACTGATGAATAAATTAATACATTGTGACTTTAGGAAAAGGTGATGAGGACTTTAGATATTATTTCCGGAGTAGCGCTGCATCTGTAACTTAACTTGGTAGCAGAGCATAGATTGCTATAGAATTAGCTAGGATAATGTATAAGGTGATATATATAGAAGTTAATGTGTAGAATTATGACTAACATCTGTTGAGTTCGTATTATGCTATATGTAGTCCTGAAAAGGCTTCCGAGGATTGCGTGAAGCTGGTTATTCTGTCTGCAGGCAGAGGAAGTGTGGCAAGTGAAGTCGCACATCGCAAAGTCTGTTTCAAAGGTAGTATCGTCGTATACTGCAGTGGTATTGTCGCATATCACAAGGTTAGGGACCTTTACGTATGAAAGGATAAATGCATCGCGAGGAAGGTCTATAAAATCTTAGCCTTCAAGTACAGGGATCAATGCATGTCCTGGTTTAAAACTTACTGCTGAGAGAGTAATAGAGCTTAACCGAGCTTGAAGGAAGGGTAAGGTAGAGGAATGTGCTACTTTATCAGCGAGTCTAAAATTCTGTGGTAGAGAAGAGGTAAGCGCTGTCTACTGGAAATACAGAATACTTGTGTGATTGAGGAAACTATCACTTTGTTTAGCGAAACAGACGAAAGGAGTTGTTTTGTGTAAGTTACTAACCAATTCAGTTGTATATCTTGTAAATACGGCTTCTCGATAATTCTTGTAAAGGAGGGGTCAGTCAGAGCTGCAGAAGCCGGAGCACTGCTGACTTCAAAAGTGTAGCGCAGGGATTGGTCCTTGTGACCAAGACAAAGTAAGGGCTGATTGGTGCATCAGTGAAAGCAGCAAAGTAATTGATTAGGCACTAGTGAGACGTATCTTGTTCTAATTGGTACGCTAGTGTAAACTGTGCTGTGATAGGCTGGTGTTACGGAGCAGCAACAGTAAAGTGCGCAATCTTTTGAAAGACAGGAAAACTATTTGAAAAATTGATTTCTTTTATGGGGAAGAAAGGTAGAAACATTCATGGTTTAAAAGATTGAAAAATGTATTTAAACCAGACAAAGAAATAGTAACAGGACAGGGAAAATTGCTTCCTCCGGCAAAAACGTCTGCTTCTTGCATGGTGACAAAATTTGGATATCATACCTGTATTTGGTTAGAGAATTGGGCTAGATATATCAGAAATGATGGTGCCGTAGCATTTCCAGAAATAGGATCTTTTAATTCGGCTGTTTTGCGAAATTTAAGAGAAAAAATGATCAGACTTGAACCGAGACCTATACCAACTCAGTTTGAAGCGTTAGCTGAATGGGAAGATGAGATGCATGAGTTGGAACGAGAAAGGTTGGAAAATCCTCGGGGAGTAAAGGTTAGATTAGGAGGACTATGGGAAGAAACACATGAGAGTAGAATGCAACGATGGAGAAATGCAGATATGTGTGATGGAATGTATCCGGTTAGATTAGTAGATGACACGGTAGGGCGAAAATGTACTGAGAAAAGAAATAATGTGGAGATAGAAAGGAAAAATTATGGAGAAAGTGATTCAGAGGATGCAGTGCTGGAAGAAATATTAAATAGAAGACCACCACCTTATCAGCCAGGTTCTTTATGGACTACTCCTAATGCTCCACCAAGAGAGGATAGATTTGCCGAAACCCCAAAACAATTTTCAAATTTTAGGGACATTCCCGAAAGAGTGAAAATGAGATATGATTCGAATACACCAGTGATAGAAACTAGACTTACTGGTACTCCTATGCGAGGTAATAAAATTCATAAAAGCGTAACTAGAATAGAGAAACAAATTGAAGAACAACCAGGTACTTCTGAGTATATACGTTCCACAAACAAATTAACTGAAAAGATACAAGAACTTACTAAAAATACAGAAGCTGTAACAGTCCCCGTAACTATAGGTCCTGTAATTCAAGTGTTCGAAAATCAGAGAATAAAAGAACCAACTTTGACTATTCCTTTAAATCAGAGTTTGCAAAAAGTGAAAGAAAAGATTTATCCAGATTTTGTCTGAAATTAGGAGAACAAGTAACGTAATACCGCCTGATTTAACTTTTAATCAAAGTTTACAGTACAAAATTCCAACCGGAGCAGAATCTGACTCTGCTACACCGGAAAGAAGTGTAGAGAAAATAGATTTAACACAAACCCCAATTGGTGCGTCAGAGCAAGAACTAAGTGATTGACTTAAACCCCTAAAAGTAAAAGATAGTGAACCCAAAGTATTAGATGTCGCTAGACTAAAGGTAGACATGGAAGAATTAATCATTGGAAGCATCGGAACTGACAGATTAAAAGCATATCAAGATGATGAAATAATGTTCATGTGCAAAAGTATTACTTGGAAAACAAAATCTATACATGACCAGCTGGAAGGATTAGCTAGTGAATTAGACGTAGATTTTACAAAACATAAAACATTGCAAAAATAGTACAGAGTAGATTTTACAGAAAAAGACATTGAAAACATGAATACAGCAGGAAGGTTAACCCAAAGAAAGAATTAATTGTGCTACTAAGGAAATGGGGAGATGTGAATAAATGGAGAATAAAATGGGCAAAGAAGAAAGAAGAAGCCAGTGATAAGTCCACATTAGCATTTCCTGTGAGAGAAAAAGAGACAGTAATAAATGAATTCCCTATGAGCGAGATACTGGGAGGAGGATATGTGCATGTTCCCTGGTCCAGACAGGACAAATTATCATTTACTAATGATTTTCCCTGTTTGAGAGAAAAACCAGTGGGATGGTATCGACAGGTAGATCGATTTGTGAAAGTTTCAAAGGTACTATGGGTTGATCTGGATGGAATGTTTGACATAGTTGTACCAGCAGATTTGCGGACTGAGTGTAAGATAACTGTAAATTGGCCGAGGGAGGAATACCCTTGTGATAAAGAAACAGGCGCTCCATCACCTGAGGTGATGCGTAAATATGAACAAGTAATAGTGTTTTTGAAGAATAAAATTCCACCCCAAGAAACAGATTGGGTTAAAATAGACAGAACTATACAGGAATCCAAAGAATCTGTACATTCATTTCATGAAAGACTGCCGTTGGTGTTTAAACAATACAGTGGATATGAAGAACTGAGTGAAAAGGACATAAGTCATTTTGTGTATCGATTTGTGTATGGATTAAGACCATAAATTGGAGACATGATTAGACATAGTTTAATAGGATGGCAGTCAAGTACCGTAGATGAAGTGTTGAGGCAAGCTAAATATTGTAGTGATGAAATTGAAGCTAAACAATAGAAGCTAAAAGAAAAAGCCATGTGGGCGCAAGTCAAGGTAGCAGAACACCAAGTAGCACAATTAGAGAATAAAAATACTGATGCAAGTCAAGGAAAATTGAAAGGTAATTTCAATAAAAAAAAATTGGTAGGAAATATAGAAGAACTTAAGAAAAAGTTCCCTTGTCATAATTGTAGCAGGATAGGGCATTGGAAGAAAGAGTGTAAGTATCCACCAAGAGTTAATCCCGAAAATACATAATTGAATCCACAGATGCAGAATGAGATAATTCAGCAACCACTGCTACAGCAACAGGTAGTTACTCAGCAAAGTCAGGTGCCACAACCGCCACTTCCACACAGTGTAAATCTGCAGAGATACAGTGCAGAAACAGGATTCAGCGGAGGAAGGTGGGAGTGAGTCGGACGATAGTTTCTGACGGTGCCTGAGAGAGGAAGAAGAGTGTGTGCTTGAAGTCACTCTTGAGGTAGATCAATCTGGTCCGTTTGTGAATGGAAAAGTAAATGATGTAGAAGTAACTTTCCTAGTGGACACAGGTGCTACCCGTTCTACTGTTAGATCAGTAGAAGTTAAAAATCCTCCTCTCGCAGGAGTACAAATCCAAGTTGTAGGCGTAGTGAATAAACAAATGAAAACCTCCCTAACCAAACCAGTTCAAGTAGAAATTGGAAATTTCAAAGATATGCACCGATTTGTGATGTGTGATAGTAGTCCCATAAACTTGCTAGGTAGGGATATCCTGTGTAAAATGAACTATTGTTCACCGGATGGCATAGAGCTCCAAACCCCAGATGAAGATAGCCTGTATAAAATGACCATGTCAATGATAGAAGCAGAAAGAAGCGAATTATTTCCTGTGTTTGATAAAGAAAAGATACCAGCAGAATTAAAAGAAACAGTAAAAGCGCAAGTTTGGGATTTTACAGGAGAAGATATTGGTTCAATGAAAGGTGTGGACCCTGTAAAAATTTTTGTAAAAGAAGGAGTTAGTTACCCAAGCGTCCCACAATATAAAATGACAGCAGAAATAATTGAAGGAGTAACACCTATAATAAATAAAACGATTGAACAGGGTATTTTGAGAGAAATAGAAAGCAGTCCTTGTAATTCACCGATAATGGGATTGAAAAAGCCAAACAGAACATTTAGGATTGTACAGGACCTTAGAAAAATTAATAAAATTGTTGTCCCATGTTATACAATCGTACCAAATCCAGCAGTGATTTTATACCAGATTCCACATGATGCAGAATGGTACACCGTTATTGACCTGTGCAATGCATTCTTTACGGTTCCATTACACCCAGAAAGCCAGCCAATATTTGTGTTCCGGTTTGGAGATCGCATTTTGGCATGGTGCCGAGTTCCCCAGGGATATACTGAAAGTCCATCTATTTTCAATCAGCTGTTAAAGAAATCATTAGAAGGTCTAAGCATGCCCGGAGAGTCTGTATTGGTCATATATATTGATGAACTGTTAGTGGTATCAAAAACAAAAGATGAATGTATTTCTGATGCTGTTGCATTACTGAATCATTTGGCAGACGAAGGACATAAAGTGTCTCCTT
Organism: Lissotriton helveticus; assembly: GCF_964261635.1. Lineage (NCBI taxonomy): Eukaryota > Metazoa > Chordata > Amphibia > Caudata > Salamandridae > Lissotriton > Lissotriton helveticus. The sequence continues at coordinate 1,674,210,838 of NC_136069.1, read as the reverse complement.
CAAAGTTACAATTTTGTCAGAAAGAAGTGCAATACTTAGGTCATAAGATTGCTAAAGGGACTAGACAAGTCACTGCAGAAAGATTCAAAATGATAAAAGGAATGCAACCACCAAAAACACAGAGGCAGGTTAGAATGTTTCTTGGAGTGGTGGGTTATTGCAGACAGTGGATAAGTGGATTTTCACTGATTGCGAAGCCTTTACAAAGACTAACAAAAGCAGACATAAGAGACCCTATTGTGCTGAATAAAACTGAAATGGAAGCATTTGAACAGCTAAAGACAAGTTTGTGTGAAGCTACAGCGTTAGGGATGCCTGACTATGAGAAAGAATTTGAACTCTGTTGCAATGAGCGAGAAGGGTGTGCATTGTCAGAGCAAGTGTGGGATTTTACAGGAGAAGATATTGGTTTAATGAAAGGTGTGGACCCTGTAAAAATTTCTGTAAAAGAAGGAGTTAGTTACCCAAACGTCCCACAATATAAAATGACAGCAGAAATAATTGAAGGAGTAACACCTATAATATATAAAATGATTGAACAGGGTATTTTGAGAGAAATAGAAAGCAGTCCTTGTAATTCACCGAAAATGGGATTGAAAAAGCCAAACGGAACATTTAGGATTGTACAGGACCTTAGAAAAATTCATAAAATTGTTGTCCCATGTTATCCAATCGTACCAAATCCAGCAGTGATTTTGCACCAGATTTCACATGATGCAGAATGGTACACCGTTATTGACCTGTCCAATGCATTCTTTACGGTTTCATTACACCCAGAAAGCCAGCCAATGTTTGCGTTCCGGTTTGGAGATCGCATTTTGGCATGGTGCCGAATTCCCCAGGGGTATACTGAAAGTCCATCTATTTTCAATCAGCTGTTAAAGAAATCATTAGAAGGTCTAAGCATGCCCGGAGAGTCTGTATTGGTCATATATATTGATGATCTGTTAGTGGTATCAAAAACAAAAGATGAATGTATTTCTGAAACTGTTGCATTACTGAATCATTTGGCAGACAAAGGACATAAAGTGTCTCCTTCAAAGTTACAATTTTGTCAGAAAGAAGTGCAATACTTAGGTCATAAGATTGCTAAAGGGACTAGACAAGTCACTGCAGAAAGATTCAAAATGATAAAAGGAATGCAACCACCAAAAACACAGAGGCAGGTTAGAATGTTTCTTGGAGTGGTGGGTTATTGCAGACAGTGGATAAGTGGATTTTCACTGATTGCGAAGCCTTTACAAAGACTAACAAAAGCAGACATAAGAGACCCTATTGTGCTGAATAAAACTGAAATGGAAGCATTTGAACAGCTAAAGACAAGTTTGTGTGAAGCTACAGCGTTAGGGATGCCTGACTATGAGAAAGAATTTGAACTCTGTTGCAATGAGCGAGAAGGGTGTGCATTGTCAGAGCAAGTGTGGGATTTTACAGGAGAAGATATTGGTTTAATAAAAGGTGTGGACCCTGTAAAAATTTCTGTAAAAGAAGGAGTTAGTTACCCAAACGTCCCACAATATAAAATGACAGCAGAAATAATTGAAGGAGTAACACCTATAATATATAAAATGATTGAACAGGTTATTTTGAGAGAAATAGAAAGCAGTCCTTGTAATTCACCGAAAATGGGATTGAAAAAGCCAAACGGAACATTTAGGATTGTACAGGACCTTAGAAAAATTCATAAAATTGTTGTCCCATGTTATCCAATCGTACCAAATCCAGCAGTGATTTTATACCAGATTTCACATGATGCAGAATGGTACACCGTTATTGACCTGTGCAATGCATTCTTTACGGTTTCATTACACCCAGAAAGCCAGCCAATGTTTGCGTTCCGGTTTGGAGATCGCATTTTGGCATGGTGCCGAATTCCCCAGGGGTATACTGAAAGTCCATCTATTTTCAATCAGCTGTTAAAGAAATCATTAGAAGGTCTAAGCATGCCCGGAGAGTCTGTATTGGTCATATATATTGATGATCTGTTAGTGGTATCAAAAACAAAAGATGAATGTATTTCTGATACTGTTGCATTACTGAATCATTTGGCAGACAAAGGACATAAAGTGTCTCCTTCAAAGTTACAATTTTGTCAGAAAGAAGTGCAATACTTAGGTCATTAGATTGCTAAAGGGACTAGACAAGTCACTGCAGAAAGAATCAAAATGATAAAAGGAATGCAACCACCAAAAACACAGAGGCAGGTTAGAATGTTTCTTGGAGTGGTGGGTTATTGCAGACAGTGGATAAGTGGATTTTCACTGATTGCGAAGCCTTTACAAAGACTAACAAAAGCAGACATAAGAGACCCTATTGTGCTGAATAAAACTGAAATGGAAGCATTTGAACAGCTAAAGACAAGTTTGTGTGAAGCTCCAGCGTTCGGGATGCCTGACCATGAGAAAGAATTTGAACTCTATTGCAGTGAGCGAGAAGGGTGTGCATTGTCAGTACTAATTCAGAGGCATGGAAGACTAAGGAAGCCACTTGCATACTTCTCAGCTATCTTAGACCCAGTTGCAAAAGCCTAGCCAGGTTGTTTGAAAGCAGTAGCAGCCACAAGTGTGAGTTTGGAATAGAGTGAAGGAATAGTGATGGGATTTCCTGTGAGGGTATATGTACCTCATTCTGTGGAGATTCTCCTCACTAGGACTAAAACACAGTACCTCACTAATAACAGGATGACCAAATATGAAAAAAGTATTTTAGGTGCAAATAACGTGACAATTTACCGTTGTGTTAACATAAACCCATCTACATTGTTACCTGATAATATGGAAGCTGAAGTGAGAAATGAAGTTGATCACAAATGTTTGGATGTTCTTGAATATTTTACCAAACCAAGACCTGGCATAAGAGATGAACCACTGCCTGAATCTGATTATGTGATGTTTGTTGACGGTTCATGTCTGAGAACGGAGGAAGATGCTTAGAGTGCTCCATATGCGGTATGCACAGTTGCAGACGTCCTGGAAGCATCTTGTCTGAAAGGAATTCGTTCTGCTCAAATAGCAGAATTGATTGCTTTGATTCGAGCATGTGAATTGAGAAAGGAAATCAGAGGTTTTTTTTAAAGTTTTTTTTTATTGCTGCGATAGCAACGTTACATATAAAAGAAACAGTAGCACATAATGCAAAGCCATGATAAGCATACTCAATCCAAGTAACCATACACAGCCTTTCTGCCCACAACGCAAGGGCCGGGCGGCGTGTAACTATTAATAATATTGATTCCCACTGCTTGTATGCCAGCATCAGCTATTATCACTCGTTGAAATCACAACTTTTTTCTTTCAAAAACCAGTTAACAAACTAGAGGTGCCGTCCCATGAAGTGCAACCAAGCATGCCTGTGTAGCCCAAACTCCGATCAGCCTGAATGGACTCAGTTAACCTGTTGAAAGGTCTGCCAATCCAGCCATCCAACGCGCGGAGGCCGTGAGTATCCTATCTAGGTCACCTTTCCCGTCATTGTTGTGTCTCCCGCCCCCTCCTGAAGGGATCCCCCAGGCCTTGCCACCTCCTCCCCAGCAGTTTTCTCCCCTTGTTGCCTTATGTAATCGAGATATAATCCCCAAAAGGTCTCCAATTGCATGCAGCAATATGTCAGGTCACTAATCCACTGCGCAGTCTTGGGGAGTGGGCCCCGCATCCAACACATAGCAAGCCTCCTTTTCGCCATCAACATTCCCATATCCACTATCCTACGCTGAGCCTTGGGAAGCATTTTTGAATAACCAAGCAGCGCCAGCGCTGGGGACGGGGTAATCTGAACCTCAAGGACCCTGTTTAGTTCCGCAAACACCGCCCCCCAGTACTGCTGTACCCCTGTGCATTCCCAGGTCAAGTGCAGGTGCCCAGCGTCCTGTTCCCCACATTGATCGCATGTCACACTCTCACGCAGCCCAAACCTGTGCAGACGTTCCAGGGTATGATAAACTCTATTAATATACTTGAAATGCACTAACCTAGGTCTACCACTCAGGGAAACAGACCTTGAGCTAGAGCAGCAGTAACGCCACATATCATCAGTAATATTTGTGTCTAAATCGCGTTGCCAGGCCAAGCGTGCTCTGCTGTACTCAGTCTCCCGGTCTGCCATGGCCAACTTATATAGAATGGAAACCAGTTTTCTTGGCGCTTCCGACTTGATGACATACGAAAGCTCCAACAGTTCCGGAGGCTCCTGGAAATCCTCGCCTAACTGTTCCCGCCAGGCCTCCCTGACTCTGTGAAACTGAAAACACTGCAGGCCTGTAGGCTGCATATCCTGTGTAGTCACATCTGAGATAGTTTTAAGAGTCCCCCCAGAAACATGTCTCCCGCCGTATGTATACCTAGGGCCTTCATTGCCACAACCACGCCTTTATCCCTACATAGAGCCAACCAGGTGATCCATTCTATGGGCATTAATCGAGAATACAATAGCGCCCCAGCGTGGTACTGTAGTAGTGCATGCCAGGCATGACTTGGTGAGTTTAGTGAGTCAAGCGGGCCTGTGCGCCGATCCGTCGGTTCAAACACAACCGCCGGCAGCGGCAGTGGGGCAGCAAATAGTTTTTCCAGCTTAATGAACGGCGCGTTCTCCCTGTCATGGATCCAACCATGTAAGTGCGCCCCTTGTGCCACGCGGTAGTACAACTCAAAATCTGGGGCCCCCGAGTCGATACGGAAGGACCAGAATTTTCTACTGTACCCTCGCCTGCCCAAGCAAGTTTTATCATCAGCGACGTGAGTCGAGTAAAGAAGCACTTCGGAAGGACCATCGGGATATTCATGAATAAAAACAGCAATCTAGGTAATACCACCATCTTCATTATCGATATGCTACCCACCAAGGAAAAAGGCAGACCGATCCATATATCTACGTTATCTTCCAAGCAGGACATAGCTGTGCCGTAATTCTCGCGAAACACCGTCTCAGACTCCGTGTGTAGTCTAATCCCTAAGTACCTAACTGAGTCGGTGGTCCACCTCAATGGGTATTCCATCTCAAATCGTGTCGTGGCAGGGGTGAGGGGGAATGCAATAGATTTGTCCCAATTGACCGTTAGGCCGGATAAGGCGCCAAAACGCACCACTTCACGCAGCAGCGGCGCCAGGTTCGTTGCCGGGTCTCTGACATATAGCAAAGTGTTGTCTGCGTAAGTCGTAATGACCAATTGGTAAGTGGGAAAATGTAGGCCTCGGTGGGAGTGGTACTCCCGCATCGCACACGCCAGCAGCTCAGCAACCAGAACGTACAGCGTGGGGGACAGCGGGCAGCCCTGTCGGGTGCCCCTACAGATCTTGATGGGTTCGGTGACAAGGTTTCCAAGCTTAATACGTGCAAGTGGGTCACCATAAAGCACAGATATCATCTGGAGAAACACTGGGCCCAGCCCGAGTTTAGAGAGCACCGCTCTCAGAAAAGACCATTCCACAGAGTCGAAGGTCTTCTCCATGTCTAAAAACACTGCGATCGCCTTAGTATCCGGCCTCGTGTGCTGAATAGCCTCAAAGACCATTTGTAAATTATAGGTGATATTCCTGCCCGTCACGAATCCCGCCTGCTCCGGAGCAACCAGTTCCGGGGCCAGCAAAGCCAGTCTAGTCGCAAGCACTTTGGCATATATTTTTGTGTCAACATTAAGAAGTGATAGAGGCCGGTAGGAGCTACACTCATCTGGAGACTTATCCGGCTTTGGTATGGCAACTATTAAGGCTTCCCTCATTGTTGTCGCCATTTGCCCCGCTTCACACATGTCTGCAAACAGGGCAGAGAGGTGCGGCAGTAGCAGCTCCTGAAAGGTCTTGTAAAAACCAACTGTTAAGCCATCCGCACCCGGCGCACTGCCCGCAGCCATCCCACCCAAAGCCTCACGTATTTCATCGTACTCTATCGGCAGCATTAAAAATTGGCGCTGCACATTCGTCAAAAACGGGAGCTTGATATGTTCCAAGTAATCTAGGATCTCCTCATCATTCCCATGAGCTCGCGAAGCATATAAGTCAGTGTAGTACTCCAGGAATCTCTGAGCTATCTCCCCTTCTTCAGTGAGTGTAACTCCCTCCTTAGATCTGATAGCCGTAATTGCTATTTTCCTACTCTATTGTTTAACCATGTTGGCCAAAACCCTTCCCGGTCTATCCTTTTCCCCATACGCTCTAGCTGTGGCGTATTTACCCAGATGCATGACCTCTGCCTCCACCTGATATTCTGCAAGTAGCTCCTTCATTTCCTCTCGGGCAGCGTCTTAGTCTCCCGTTAACAGGCAGCGCTCGCAATCTGCCAGACGCCGCTCCAGCAGTGACAGCCGATGGCGGATCGAGCGGAGAATCCCTGAATGTTTACTCATGGTCACACCCCTTATAAATACCTTAAAAGCCTCCCACACTGTTTGGAAACTATCAACCGACCCGATATTAGCCTCGAAGTATGTCTCTATCGCTTCATGTAATTCCTCACGGAAGAGAGGGTCCTGGAGTGAGTACGGCGGGAATCTCCACGTAAAAGGTGGGATGGCCTTCTGCGGTAGCGTAAAACTCAACAATATAGGGGAGTGGTCTGAAAGAGTGCGAGGAAGTACCTGATACTTGCGGACCCGAGAGAGCAGACACGACGACACCAACCAATAATCTATTCGTGTATGAATATTATGAAAAGCAGAATAGTGAGTGTATCCCCCTACCGTAGGGTGAAGGGCCCGCCAGACATCAGCAAGGTCTTCGCTAATGAGTATCCTATCAAATTCCCCAGCCGCCTTAGATTGTCGGCTGTCTGGACCACTCGAACGGTCCATATCTGGATATCTAGTCATGTTGAAGTCCCCTCCCCACAACACAGTCGATCAGGGATACACCCGAGATAACTCCGCTAACTTTTTATAGAACTCGGGGCAATCGTAATTAGGTCCATACACATTCACAACCAACATGTCAACATCCCGTCCCGTCAACTGTGATATAACATATCTACCTTCCAGGTCAGCTTACAGTTTCTTCAGAGTATAATTTGTTTTCGGGTTATAACCCAGGTTAACACCCCTCGCGCATGACTAGTGAAACGAGCAGCATTGATCTGACCTCTCAATCACCTTGCCTGCAGCCTAGGGCTGTTCTCCGGTAAATGCGTCTCCTGAATCAAGGCTAAGTCTATCTGATGCCGCGTCAAATAATTCAAAACTTTACGCACCTTACGTGATCGTTCAAGCTGCGCACATTCCACGTCAAAGCATTCAGACCACACCCAGCATGCTTCCTCGCAGTCTCTTCAATCGTGTCCTGCATAACTAGCTAAGCCCGTTAGTTCCCGCACGAGGCGGGCAATCACATGTAGTCAAGTATACAAAATGTAATGGTTGGCACCTCTGAACAGTAAACTATAAATTCCCCAACCCTGCATCCCCCTCCCAACCCACCCACAGCAGACCACCCCCAACTAGGTCGCAAAGAATTCATCTCTGTGCCATACCCTCCCCCACCCCTCTACCCCCCCAAAGAAAAGGAAATAAAACAAATACCAGCAAGGTGTTACCACATGTGGGCAGAGGTGGCTACGGACCATATCAAAATAAGTCAAATGTAGTCACAACACTTGAGTCACCTCCCAGCCTCACCAGCCGACCACTGTGTATCCCTCGAACCATGAAGACATCAGCAGAGGCCCAGGCAGATATCGTTTCTGAGTCCTGCTCATCCAGACCGCCGTCAGATGCTTCGTCAAGAAGGTCTCGCTCTGGGGTTTTCCTACCCCCTTTGGTCCAGTCTTTAAGGGCCTTCTGCAAGGCTCTTGGATCCGTGAAGATGTGCGACTGTCCATGTCTGTTTACTTTCAGCTTAGCTGGATAAAGCATTGCATAGTCGATCCCTTGCTTGCGCAATTGTCGTTTCATCGGTACAAAGTGTTTCCTCGCCTCCTGTACTTTAGCCATGAAATCATGGTATAATGAGATGGTGGAGCCTTCGTATGTCAGGGTCTGCTTTTTCCTGGCAGCTCGCAAGGCAGCATCCCTGTCTCTATAGTTTAGAAGCTTCGCAATTATCGGCCTTGGTGGTGCTCCCGGCTTCGGGCGCGGGGCCAGCGTGCAGTGATCACGTTCTACTATGAATGTTGTGGAAAAAGTCTCCTCACCCAGCAAGGACACCAGCATGCGCTCGATGAAGGGCTCCAGCATTCCAGTAGATGTAGACTCCAGCAGGCCAAGAGTGCGTACATTGCAGCGACGAGAACGGGCCTCCAAATCCTCGGTCTTGTCTTGTAGGAGTTGCAGCACCCTGCCCAGCTGTTTATGTTCCGTGTCCATGGTGGTTTGGGCCTCCTCCACCTCTGTGATCCTCCTCTCCGACATGTCCAGTCGCTCAGCATGCTTGTCCAGTCTCTCCCCCATTCTGTCCATCCTATACGTCAGCGCATCCATCTTTGCGCCAAGCGAGGTGATACCTTCCTGGAGCCCTTTCTCCATGGACTTCAGCATGCTCCGTATGTCTTGGTCTTGCTCCATTGGGGAAGGGGGACTCCGTGCACCTCTTGCTCCATCATCTTGAGACTTGGCGCATGTTTGGGTAAAGGGGAGCTTAGACTGGCTTCGGTCTGTCTTTCCCATCTTAGCGACCCAGGAGGACCAGCAATGCGACAACTTAAGTAGGACGCTTGTCTCAAACCAGGACCACAGAGTGTGCGCAGAACTATGTTGCGGCGCCGGTACCACCAGCCAACAGGCGACGCCCTTCCAGGGTCAATCCAGAGGAGCAACTGCCCCACACCAAATCCAATCCAAGACGGTCGCAAGCTGTCGCCTCAGGAGCTATTCCAGGCTAGTAAGTTGATGGGTGCCGGTCCTTGCCTCCAGCAACCACAACGGGCAATTATGGACTGCAGGCGTCCGAGGGGCTCAGGATAGTGAAGGATAGATGGTCGGCTTGGCGGAGCTTGGGAGTCATGCAACCATCTTGGGCTCGAGCAAGCTCCGCCACCAAAGGAAATCAGAGTTACCATAGTGACTGACAGTCAGTATGGGTTCGGGGTTGTCCATGATTACAGGCAACTGTGGTCCCAAAGAGGTTATTTAACTTCTGCAGGATCCCCCATCAGGAATGCTGAGTTTGTGAAAATGTTGATTGATGCTATTCAGTTGCCTGATAAGATTGCCGTGGTTAAGTGTGCTGCCCACATGAGAGGAGATGACTATATAACTCGCGGAAATTGGTATGTTGATTCAATTGCAAAATACTGTGCTAGAAATCTTGCATCCATAAATCGGGACAGGAAAGAAGAACATGTTTCAAGTCCTTTAATGCTAACCACAGTAGTTGAAAATTGGCAGGAAGTGAGGCAAATGCAGGAAGAAGCTAGTGAGGAAGAGAAAAATATTTGGCTAAAAGCAGGATGTAGGCAAAGAGAAGAAGATGAAATCTGGGCTTACAAAGATGAAAGACCAGTAATGCCTGACAGCATGATTTCCAACATGGCTTGAATGTACCATGGTCAAGCCCACATTGGGAGGGATACCTTGATTAGATTTTTCAGGCAGACATGGTACAATCCAATGTTCAGGATGATTGCTGAAAGCTTGTGCCAGGGATGTCTGATTTGCCAGCAGTTTAATCCAAACAGAAAAACTATTGTAAGTTTAGGAACCATAGGACACGAGGGAGGTCCATTCACACAAATGCAGCTGGATTTCATAGAGTTGCCACCTTGCAATAGACTCAGATATGTACTGGTGATAATTTGTTTGTTCTTGTTGGACTTGGCCCGCAGGGCAGGTTCACCCCTAAACTTTTTGCGTTATTTGTGACCATGTGTCAGTGATTTTTGGGTCTCTGCGCACTTTTCCCTGGGTCCCAGAGTGAAAGTGCGTGCGTGTAGTATGGCCTGCCTGCCCTCCCATAGGAATGCATGGGGAATGTGTGTGTCCCTGGTAGTTCCTGATGCGTGGGGAGTGCAGGCTCGAGTTTAGTATGTGTAAACTCGTGAGAGTGAATGCTGCGAGATGGTGTCTGCGGCATGTATGTGTCTAGAAGGGAAGTGCTACTTCTGGACATTGATGTGCGTGTGCTGTGAGGGTGCTGGAGAGTGATTGGCTGGAGCTGGCTGGCATGCCAGGCTCCAGGAAGTCTGGATGGGTCTGCCCGATGGTGAGTGGGAGATTAGCATGAGTGATGTGTGGGAGGAGTTTACCTGTGTCCTGGATGGGCTGGGTTTTCCCCACACAATGCTGGCTCCGCCCCCCTGTGGTGTGTCTAACGACCCTAGCCTCCCCAGTGAAAGAAATGGGTGGTTGGGCCATCAAGAGTGCTCCAAAGCCAGCTGTAACTGGTTTTCCCCCCACCCTGCACCTTGAAACAAAGGATTTGTTAGTATAAGAAGGGGCTGTGTCCCCTTGGAAAATGTTCTGCTTTTGGATCCTGCCAGAGGGGGCTGTTGCTGCTGCTGGGGCCAGGAGGACCGCCACTTGGGGTGTATCCCTGCCTGGAGACCCAGTGTGCTGGCTCTGGCCCAGCCTTGCCCCCCTGCCTGCCTCCAGCCCCTGCTGGAGCTGGTGCTGTGCCTACAGCACTGAGAGCGCTGCTCTCTGCCCTTCAGCGCTGGGGAGCGCTGGAATCCCTTGCTTAGCGCTTGAGAGCGCTTTATTTGGCCCGGTGGCGCTTAGGAGCACCTTTTCTTGGATACTAGCGCTACTAGCGCTTGGTGTGCACAGCCGGTGCCCACCCGGCATCTAATCGCCCCGTGTGGCGGTTTGGCGGCGCGGGTGCCACCCCGCTCATTGCCGCTTTGTTTTGCCCGTTTTTGTGATTCACGAGGGAGCCCACTCCTTGGATCATGGGAGCCCGCCTGCCTGCCTAAGAAACGAGCCGCCGCGCGGCCCGCGGCGACCCGGAAGTGGTTATCAGCCCGACCAATCACAGCGCGGCCCGGGAGAGGCCGACCGGAAGTCCCGCCTTGCTGCCAGCGTCCCGCCCCCGGGGCTCCCGAGGACGAGGGAGAGCCCCGGAGCCCAGCGAGGAGCAGGAGAAGTGTGGAGAGAGCCCCCGAGGAGCGGGAGCTCTCGTGCAGGAGCCGCCGCCCAGGAGAGAGAAGCCCAGCAGCCAGTGAGGAGAGCAGGAGCAGCCGGTGAGTGAAAGCCGGCTAGGGGAGAGGTGCGAGGTCGCGCACCTTCCCCCCCTCCTTGCCTCTACTCGAGCGGCCCCACTTGACAGCGGGCCGCTCCACCAGGGCGTACCTTTGCCCCCCGAGTCCCCCAGAGGGGGGGACTCCATACCGAAGCGCCCCCACGTGTTCGAGGGTCCCCCGTGAGGGGCCCCGCCGCCCACATCAGTGTGGAGGAGCCCAGAGAGGCTCCTGGGGGCCATTTGTTCGATTGAGCCCCGAGAGGCTCTCCAGCTGTGCGGAGGTCCCCCGTGAGGGACCCCCCCTGCCCAGTGAGGCAGAGTCCGTTGTCTGCGAGCCCAGAGAGGCTCTAAGGGTGCTATTCCCTCGTTCTGGAGGCCAGTGAGGCTCCAGCCCTTTTTGCTTTGAGAGCCCTGAGAGGCTCTGGGGCCCAGTGGTCCTGGAAAGAAGAGCCTGAGAGAGGCTCAGGGCGCCATTTCTTGTCCAGGAGCCCAGAGAGGCCCCGCAGTGCCACAGAGGTGGTTCTTGAGCCAGAGAGGCTCCAACGTTGCCCAAACTTTCCCTGCACCAGTTGCCCAGCACTTTGTGGGCAACTGCGACGTTTAGGCCCTGACATTGGGACACAGGGACGGTCACAGGTGGTGACTGATCTGAGTTTTGCGCAACTGTGTTTATTGCTACACCTCTGAATGTATTGTGATGCATCATGTGTTTTCCTCCTTACACCTCTGAATGAATGTTATGCATTGCATCATGTGTTATGTGCTTACACCCCTACAGGTATTGTAATACTTAGGTGGTTGTTTTCTCCCTAGTACAGGTGGTGCTAGTGAGGTCCTGTTACCAGTGATTACTGGTTGTGTGCTCTATTTTTATATTGTGTGCTACACTGATTTTACTTTCTACAAGGGCTAAGTTCTAAAAGTGCTGATACCCCTGACAGTGGTCCAAGTGGCCCTGTCCTGTACAAATATCCCTTGTAAATTCTGCCCGTGCCTGTTGGCACAGTGTAACAAGATGTGTGTTTTATCTGATGTATATTTATTATAATACAAAGGCTATTTTTATATAACCTTGTGTGGAGTTTTCCTTTGTGGTGGGCCTTTTGGTTGTTGTTGCTGGGGTGCGTGCGCAAATACTTAACTTACATCGCCTCCAAGTTTAGCCTTGCTGCTCGCGCCACGTTACCTAGAGGGTGAGCAGGGGTTATCTTGGCGTGTAACTCCCTTGCCCTGACTTGGGAGTGGTGGTCTCTGACTGACTTTGGCAAAAGCCCTGGCCAGTCGGGGATCCCATTTCCAACAGTTCTCTCGGTGGGTTGAAGCCTTCCCTACCCGGAGAAATGATGGAGTAACTTGCAAAATTGCTTTTACGTGAGATCATACCACGATACAGGTTTCCTGTAACTATTGAAACAGATCGTGGAACCCATTTTCAAAACGAGTTGCTACAAATGATATGTGAAGCACTGGACATTCGTCAAAAACTACACTGTGCTTACAGACCAGAAGCTTCAGGGGTAGTTGAACAGGTGAATGGAACAATCAAAAACAGGATTGCAAAAATGTGTTTGGCAACAGGCCTGAAATGGCCGGACGCATTACCCCTTGTTTTGATGACCCTAAGAAGGATACCAGACAAAAAGACTGGATTGTGTCCACATGAGATTTTGATGGGCAGGGTCATGAGACAGGCATTTGTACCAGTTGATAAACTGTTAACTATTAATAATGACATCATACTGGATTACTGCAGGAATCTGTCTGAAGTGGTAACTTCTGTGTTCTATCAGGTGGGAACTGAATCAAACACGGAAAAAAAACATCCAGCTCATGATCTAGTTCCAGGAGATTGGGTTCGGATAAAAGTACATCGAAGAAGAAACTGCTTGGTGTCTCGCTGGCAGAGGCCAAGACAAGGTATTCGGTCCAGCACAACTGCAGTCAAGTTTGCTGGAGTAAAAAGATGGGTGCAAGCTAGCCACACCATCCGTGTACCTGAACCTGAAGATCCACACGAAGAAGGTGAAAGCACAACTGACTCTGACTCAGAAGAAGAACCAGAGGGAAATCCAGATACTGAAGCTCGACAAGAACGTCGACATCTGGAAGTATCAGATGCTAGTTCTGCATCCGAAGGAGAAGGTGAAACTGTTGAAGTACCAAATTCTGAAGATCGACCTGAATGTCAGGATTTGGTAAGAACTGAGACCAGTGAAAGTATCGAGCGAAGCACAGATAAGACTTGTTAGAACTGGGGGTCTCTAGTTGGCAGAGGTAGGTACCACTGTCCAAATAAGGACCCTTGCTTCTAGTCAGGGTAAGGAGGAAACACTCTTTAGATAACCTCTGCCCACCCCCTTGGTAGCTTGGCACAAGAAGTCAGGCTTATCAAAAGGCAATGTGTAAAGTATTTGTACCAACACTCACAGTAACACAGTGAAAACACCACAAACTGACTCCACAACAGTTTAGAAAAATAAAGGTATTTAATCTAAACTACACAAGACCCAAACGACAAAAATCCAACATACACAGTTCAAGAATATGGTTTCGAAAAGAGTTCTTAAGGTTGTGATAAAATAATCCACAGATGCGTGAAATTAGCACCATCTGAGCAGTTTCTACAATTTGGCAAGCGGAGCTTAGCGCCTATTATGCACATCACTTCAAAACTACAAGCGCGTGGCGCTGAGTGATTTGAATTACTTGAAAAACACTAAAAATGAATCGCCTGTAGATGCCACTGTGCGCAGCCAAATAGTTCACCAACTTTTTATCGCACTCGGCTTCTTTTAAACTACTCTGAATTTTAGAACGAGTGGGAAGTGAAACACAGATGTACAGATTAGAGGAAGATCAGACGATTTTGCTAACATGGTGAAGCTGTCATAAGTAGCACTTGTTGATGACACTTGCTTTAGCGACCTCGGAAGGATGACAGGCTAAGTAGGCAGGCCTGGGGGATACTGAACCTGCGATTTATATAGTGTAAACTAGTCTCTGCGGCAGCACGTTGGTCCATGAACCTATTTTACGGTGTTGATTAGGAATGACGCGTGCGTCTCGGGTTGATTTCTGGAGAAGAAATAGCGTACATCATAATGAACCGTTCTCATCTTTTTCACGCCCCTGTCCTGATTTATTTGCTGGATTACAGCTCAAACCCTCGCTGCGCTTGAAAGACACCTGCCAGGGCATTTAAAAGCACGAGAAAAGCAGAAAGCGACTCGCCTGCGCGCGACCTCGTCTGTCAGAGGCGCCCAGGGTGCTCAGCTTTATAAAGTGCGGTGTCAGAGCTCCCACACACGGACCAATGAGCGGCCGCCCCGGGGACAGGTGTGGCGTCACTGCATGCCTCACATGAATGTCCCAGGCAGGAATGGTGGCGCGCGGGGTCTCCTGTTCCTACACCCAGAACCAAAGAGAGCGGGCCCTGAGGGAAATGCTTAAAGTGGGCCGGGTCCGTTTGGGTCTCATACTGGTAGTCATTAGAAACGGAAATACGGACATTGAAACGGGTCCCTATCGGTCCCTATATTCATGTTCTAAACGGGCGAAAACTATTTCTGACCAATAAGCGTGAACAATTTTAAGTTATTGTATTTCCTGTTTTTTTCCGCATGTTTTACTTAATCGTGTGTTCGTTACGAGCGTTAGCTGTATTTTATTCCTGTAGCATATTACTCAGGGCTCAAGTCCTAAAAAAGAAGTGTGAGACCTAACTAACTCAGTATGCAAGTGGCATCACAGCTTGTGACACATTGTGTGTGACTATGCATGTAGCATAACAGAAAGTGAAAACACAAGAAGTGGCGTCGGTAAAAGAATTAAATAGAACAAAAATGGTATTTAGATGGCTGGCTATGCTTGTAAGTACTCACACAATCCATACAGCTGAGATTCTTACATGCCATGCTCTTTTATATAGGGACTGAGCAAAGTCAAAAGCTTGCTTCCAAATCGTATTTTCTCTTAAATGCTTGGGATGTGATAACAAGCTGTGTGGCTTTGTATGTCCTGCATTGGTCTGGTACCTAAGTGTGAGGCTGCAGATAG